>NC_143575.1:118041840-119492640 GCF_048544385.1 Mastigoproctus giganteus | reverse complement strand
ACTTAATTTATTGGTAAAATTCAACAAAAAAGCCAGATCACACAACCAATTATAGCTGCTGATAATCATCTCCTTCACTTTGATCAACAATTTTTTTTTTTTTAATTTCATTCATCAAATTTCGAAATCTCTGTAGAAACTTACTCCGACTCAGCCACCTCACATCTGTGTGTAATATCAGATCTGGTTCATTTTCATCGAGGTACATTTTGAAAAGTCTCCTTTGAAGAGATTGTCCTCTAATGGAATTCACGATTTTGAAAGCTATGTCCATAACACTTTTAGTATTTAATCTTTTTCTGGCTAACACTTGGGGATGATACAGCGGTAACTAAAAAAATCTGGGAATTCATCATCTTTGCACAATGCGATGAATCTGTTAAGATGCTCCGTCACTGTTTTAGCTCTAACGGTGGCAAGTAATTTTTTTTTTTTCAATAAAATTTTTGAATGCATTAAATATATCAAGACCTCTAGTTCTTTCTTTTAACGAAACCAAACCCAGCGGTTCTTCTCTAGTGGCAGAATCATTGAAAACCATACGAATAAAAAGTGAGCAATTGAGCTGTATCACTAACGTCTATAGATTCCATCCATATAGGGTTGAATTTGAAAGTGTCTGCAATTCTGCCCAGACACAATAGGAGGCAGTATATGATGAGAGCCTTGTCGATCAATTCGGCCCTGGAAAGATTGTGCAAGGCTCAAGGGGTAGAATTTTTTTCAGCCTGGACTGTACTTGTTAACAGGAGAGATTGCTTCTACAGGGATGGGATACACTTAAATAGAAAGGGTGCAAGAATATTTGCTGATGCTATCGAGGCAGTGTTAGGTGGGTCGGAAAACTGCTAGCTTGGGGGGAGACAAAGACGAATAGATTAACAGTAGCCACCGGCAGAGGTGAAAGAGATTCTTGCACTGCTTCTATTGGAATGAGCAGAAGTCTGAAAAACAAGATGCAGGATATTTCAGAGACTGCTGGGAGTCATTGCGGTACAAGTAAACACATGAGTTGTGTTAGGGTAGCTAAGAATAAGAATAGGTGCATGTACACTTGCGTGTACACCAATGCTAGGAGTTTAGTAAATAAATTTGATGAATTTGAGGTTTTGCTCAAAACATCAAAGGCAGATATTGTTGGGATATCAGAGACGTGGTGTCACACAGATATAAGGAATGCAGAACTGGAATTTGGGGAGTACAACGTCTACAGAAAGGATAGACTGGATAGGAAGGGAGGAGGGGTTATGCTATTAGTTAAGAAATACATAAAATCCAAGGAAGTGAAGCCAGTGGACATCGCTGGACAGTGCAGTGTTGAGTCTGTTTGGTGTGACATAAGCATTGGGAGATCAAAATTGAGAGTAGGAGTGTGCTTAGGCCTAATGACTCTGATGAGTATAATAAGAAACTGTACAGGGAAATAGAGTGGGCCAGTAAATCAGAGAGTCTTATAATGGGAGATTTTAATTTCTCAGATATTGACTGGAATTTGGGGGCTGGTCACTCACACACTAGCAAGGCTTTTGTGGACTTATTGGATGATTGTTTTCTACATCAGCATGTTCGGGAGGCAACTAGAGGGAGGAATACTCTTCATTTGATTATCAGCAGTGATTCTTCATGCATTAAGAATCTGCAGATAAATGAACCACTAGGTGGCAGTGATCACAGTGTGCTGAAGTGGGATTTACTCAAAGAGGTAACTACCATTAGGGGTAAAGGGAAGGGTTATTGCTTTCATAAAGGCGACTACGATGGACTGAGACAGTATTTAAATTCTATACAGTGGGACCAACTGATGATGTTACCAACAGAAAAAATGCAAAATGGGAAGCATTCAAAGAACTTATCTTGGAAGCTACTAGGCTTTACATACCAACCAAGAAATATTGTTCAAGGTTTAGGCCTAAATGGATGTCAGATGAACTGATGAGGCATATGGCAGAGAAGAAACATGCATGGGATACATACAAATTAACACATGACACAGAAGCCTATGATAGATACAAGTTGATCTGTAACCAAGTTACAAAGGAGGTTAGCCAGGCGAAGGCAGATTACGAGAAATCTTTGGCAAGGGATGAAAAGAAAAACAGCAAAGAGGTTCTTTACTTATGTAAACTCTAGAAGGAAGGGGATGAATCAGATTGGACCACTTCATATCGTTGGGTCAACTGTTGATGATCCTGCTCAGGTAGCTAACAAACTAAATGAATATTTTGCATCGACATTCACACATGAGGAGTTACTTAGCGAGGGGAAAGCCAGAGGTGTATTCAACTCTAGCAGTAAGCTAGAGAATCTTGTAATAACTGAGAGTAAAGTGGAGGAGAGATTGTTGAAGATAAACACAAGAAAGGCACCTGGGGTGGATGGGATCTATCCAGTTATATTAAAGGAGGCAGCAGAGGAAGTAAGCAAACCCTTAGCCATAATTATGAGAGCTTCCTTGGACTCAGGGGAGGTACCCACAGACTGGAGATGTGCAAATGTGACCCCAATTCACAAAGGAGGATCAAAGGCTGACACAAGTAATTATAGACCTGTGAGTTTAACTTCTGTTCCAGGAAAATTAATGGAGGCACTAGTTAAAGAAGCACTGCAGGATCATTTGGACAAGACTTCAGTTATAGCTCGGACACAGCATGGTTTTGTTAAGGGGAAGTCTTGCCTGACCAATTTGATTGGATACTATGATGCAGTCACAAAGGAACTGGATGCAGGGAATAACTTTGATATTATATACTTGGATCTTAGAAAGGCTTTTGATACTGTTGCACATGGAAGACTGCTGCACAAATTGGAGCAGTGTGACATTAGAGGCAAATTGCTGCTGTGGATAAAGGGGTGGCTGAGGGGGAGAAGACAGAGAGTGGTAATCAATGGACACTGCTCGTCGTGGACTAATGTTATTAGTGGAGTCCCTCAGGGCTCAGTGTTGGGTCCATTATTGTTTTCTGTATTTATAAATGATACTGATGATGGTATATCAAGCTTAATGTCAAAGTTTGCAGATGATACAAAGGTAGGCAGGGTTGTCAAGGACGCTACTGACACTATGCTGCTGCACCAGGATCTGGAAAGGTTGAGCAGATGGGCTGAGAGGTGGCAAATGAAGTTTAACATTGACAAATGTTAAGTACTACACATGGGAAACAGCAACCCCAGAGCAACGTATCAACTCTGTGGTACTACACTGACAGTGGTAGAGAATGAAAGGGACCTGGGGGTGGTTGTGCAGGCAGATATGAAGTTCTCTGTGCAGTGCAGACGGGCTGCAAGAGTAGCTCATGGTGTATTGTCAATGATATATAGGAATTTTTCTGGAGGTAATTATTCCCTTGCATAAGGCAATGGTCAGGCCACACCTAGAGTACTGTATACAGGTCTGGAGGCCTCATTTCAAGAAGGATGTAGAGCTGCTGGAACAATTGCAGAGAAGGGCAACAAGATTAGTGAATGGAACAAAGGGTTGCTCTTATGAAGAAAGGCTTATATTTTGCAAATTACAGTGTCTGGAGACTAGGCACCAGCGAGTTGATCTGATAGAGGTGTATAAAGCCTTGAATGGTTTAAGCATGCTCAATGCTGATGGGATTCTTCCTCTCACTCAGAATAATCACCTGAGAGGGCATAAATTCAAATTGAGGAAAGACAGATGTAGGATAGATGTGCGGAAATTTGCCTTTAGCCAGCGGGTGGTTGGTTGGTGGAACAGACTTCCATCCCTTGTCGTGGAAGTTGATAGCCTAAATAAGTTTAAGGCTCAGCTGGACAGGTATTTTGAACGAACAGAGGGGTGAAGTGGAAGTGGTTTCTTTTTTTTTTTTTTTTTATTTTATGTTTTTTTTTTGGCTGATGCTGCATAAGCTTGCTTTCTTGCATCAAATGCCTCTACTAATGCTAATGCTAAAGAAAAGGAGACACAATTAGCAATATGAGTACGCAATTGTTTGCTCACATTTTTAATAATTTTTCTGATGCATCGCATCGCAGTATTTCGAGGTAATTGCAGATCTTGAACAGCACTTTTAATTTCATTTTTGTTCTTAATATTTTCGAAAAGAGAATCTGTTTTTCCTAAAAATGCGTCTTTAATGAATTGACCATCAGAAAATGGTTTGCATTTTTTTTCAGGAAGATTACTCACTTTAAATGATGCTGCAGTTACTGCTTTAGATTGTAAATGTTGTTGAGCGAATCTGAATTTTAGTCCTTTTAATTTATTTTTTTCTAAGGTCACTATTAGGTGGAAAATCCGATTGGTATTTGCCATGGATTGTTGAAGTGCCTTTCTAAATTTCCTAATTTGGGTATAGCCATGGAAGCATTGCAAATGAAACAATAACATTTTTGTTATTGTTTCATTTATCATTACAAAAAAGTATTCTAGTTCCCACTCTTGATGAAAATGATACATTTTACTATTTTTTGTAGTATTTATTTTAAATCAAAGGGTATTAAATTAAAGTGTTAGTACTGTCCAGTTATTAATATTAAGTAAGCTAAATAAGAATTCAACATTATGCTCTCCACAACATACCTGCGTGAATTTTCAGAAGAGGCCCTAGCTGGCTGCGCGGAAACAAGAATAGTCACTTTGCAACAAGCGTAAGTAGTGGGGCACATAATAATAATAACATTTAGATTTTGACAAATATATTTTTTATATATATTTAAAATCCATCGTGATCGACCAAAATTAAAGCCGCAATCGACTTGTTGGCCACCCTTGTTGTATATCATTGACAAGACACCATGAGCTTCTCTACTCTTGAACATAGTCTGCACTGCTCAGAGAACCTTATATCTGACTGCACAATTACCCCCAAGTGTTTTTCATTCTCCACTACCCTGAGTGTAGTGGAGAATGAAAAACACCTGGGGGTAATTGTGCAGTCAGATTTAGGGAGCGGGAGAAAAAGTACTGCATATGGATAGAAGTCACTCTGGAGTTACTGCTACCCATATGCAGCACTTTACATTTGTCAATGTTAAAATTCAGTTGCCACCTCTTAACCCATCTGCTCAATTTTTTTAGATCCTGTTGCAGTAGCATACTGTCGTTAGTGTCATTAACAACCTTGCAAACCATCGCATCATCTGCAAACTTTGACATTAAACCTGATATACCTTGATCAATATCATTAATAAGCATAGGTAAAAAGCCATACACACTATGGATTCATTATTCCATATTCTCTATTATGTAGCACAGAGTGGAACAGAAAGTAAAATAAAATAAAATGACGAGTTGTAGTTAAACTAGGTTTACTGTTAAATATATACGATAAACAGTAAAAACTGTAGATACATACAGTAACCAGTAATACAAAAAAGCTTTCAGATGTTATGTTATCCTTTATCAGTTAACAGTTAGATTAAAAGTTTTGGGAACGTAGAACTTAAGAGCGTGAGATGGCAGTCATGTACAGCAAACTGCATGATGCAACAACTAACTGTTGGAAGTTAAAGTCTGTGGTTGTGAACTATCGTAACGTTGCCACCATTTGTCAGTCACGAGAATGGTTGCTTCAATAATAGGATGAACACAACATCCTCTGTTTCTGTTAACAGAAGTATTAGAGCATGTGATCTCAGGTTTGCCCACAGATGTAAATCAAACAACGTTATTCCAAAAGGCTTTCTCTACAAGCCTCCATTTCCTAGTGAATCTATGCAATGTGCCTACGGGAACTTCAGCTACAAGACCCTCAATATTTGGATCGGCTGCCTACATCATGATTTACGGAATGCCTCCACCAGTAAAGCAGCTCTGATGTTTGAACTTAGGAGTCTGGTTCCTAGCTCTATTTACTCAAGTATAATCCATACTTTGTGCTCCCAAGCTGTCAGGGAGTCTGACCACTACTGTACACGATAAAAACTTAAGTTCGCAATTTTAGTCCATGAGTCCCACGACCTTCGCCATTGACACAGTACTACCACAGCTAATTCACACATTTTATACTGAACTTGAGCAACAAGCACTTATCTGCGGAACAGATAGATCTTTTTACTTTGGGAATGAAGTTTGCTGTTCTTCTACGAAGTCCACTGATCACTGATATTGCTTTAGGTGTCGAAGCATCATTAGCATGTTTCCCTGAAGAAGTGGCGATCGCAATTTGCTTAAAAACTGCAGCGATTTTACATCATACTTGCCTTGCTTCCTTCAATTTCAATCACTGACAGATCTCTGCCATTAGAACAATGAAGCAGGATTCTTCCATCGTCATCCTTCCGGCAGACAAAGAACATTGAACAGTTGTGTTGAATCATACTGATTATGAGGCGAAAGCCCTTTCGCTTCTGCAGGACACTTCTGTCTACCAGCCATTAACTGTCGCTCCCATCAAACCCTTGGAACAGTGGGAGTCGAAAGTACACATGCTCGTCAACAGTTGGTTTCAACAAAGGAAAATAACCAAGTCCATACATAGTCCCTCCGTACCTCTGGTTGCCAGATCCCGCAATTCTAAGGGCTACTTAAAGTCCACAAAGAAGGTGTACTGGTAAGATTCATTGTCTCCTGTTGTGTCTCACCGAGTTATGAGTTGGCAAAAATTTGTCTCGGGGCTCCTCTCTCTCTCTCTCCCCTTTTTTAGGCAAGACCGCCAATACCATTTCCAACAGTGGTGAATTTATAGAAGGGATCCAAGCCCTATCCATCTTGGATGATCAAGTCATGGCCTCGTTTAATATAGTGACCCTATTTACTTCCATCCCTGTTGAGCTTGCCATCACGTGTGCCAAGGAACTTTTGGATAGTGACCAGACCCTTAGCAACAAAACCCAACTAACTTCAGATGATATTTCCACCGCTGTCAGATTGTACTTTACTAGTGGCACAATTATGTTCGATGACTCCATTTACCAACAGGTGCACGGCATGGCCATAGGTTCCCCAGATAGTTCAGTCACGGCAAACATCGCAAGGAAGAATTAGAGGGTCGTGTGTATACGAGTATATGAATTGTCCCATTACCTTTTGGCATCGCTATGTGGATGATGTGTTTGTGGTTATTCCCAGATATTCGGGAAACCGACTCTTAGACCACCTTAACTCTATCTCCTTTCATAAAATTCACTATCAAACTAGAGTCAGGCAATACCCTCCCATACTTGGACACTCTGGTCCGACATGAGGGCACATGCCTGAGAACAACAGTCTATCACAAGCCAATGTGTGCTGGCCAATTTACCAACTACCAAGTCAGCATACATACGCAGCCATCTTCTTGGCATTGAACGAGCCTTGTTAACTCGTGCTTGGACCCACTCTAGTTCTGCAGATGAGAGTTACACCGAGATTGCTAGGGTCAAGATAGATCTTGACCAATCCCGAGCTCTACTCGCATTCAGCACGACTCCATCTCTCCGACAGCTTCCTCCCTCAGCAGATGTTCAAGCAAACCAGGCACTTGACGACAACCTGAACAAATTTGCTGTTGACCGGACTTACCGGAAAAAAATTATGACTAATAGGACTAATCAGCAATGACTGATGAGTACCTTGCATCTGTTCCTGTCTGATTGGGCTGGTGCTCTTATCTGGATGTTAAGTCAGATCAATCAAACTTAACTCTCATAAGGAGTTCTCTCCTTTGTATCAAAATATGTTTTCATTTGTAAAATTACCTTTTTTTTTGTAAATAATTGTTCGAGTTTCCCGGAAGTTAAAGAAGCACTGCTGGTTAAAGAAGCACTGCAGGATCATTTAGACAAGACTTCAGTTATAGCTCAGACACAGCATGGTTTTGTTAAGGGGAAGTCTTGCCTGACCAACTTGATTGGATACTATGATGCAGTCACAAAAGAACTGGATGCAGGGAATAACTTTGATATTATATACTTGGATCTTAGAAAGGCTTTTGATACTGTTGCACATGGAAGACTGCTACACAAATTGGAGCAGTGTGACATTGGAGGCAAATTGCTGCTATGGATAAAGGGGTGGTTGAGGGGGAGAAGACAGAGAGTGGTAATCAATGGACACTGCTCATCGTGGACTAATGTTATTAGTGGAGTCCCTCAGGGCTCAGTGTTGGGTCCATTATTGTTTTCTGTATTTATAAATGATATTGATGATGGTATATCAAGCTTAATGTCCAAGTTTGCAGATGATACAAAGGTTGGCAGGGTTGTCAAGGACACTACTGACACTATGCTGCTGCAACAGGATCTGGAAAGGTTGAGCAGATGGGCTGAGAGGTGGCAAATGAAGTTTAACATTGACAAATGTAAAGTACTACACATGGGAAACAGCAACCCCAGAGCAACGTATCAACTCTGTGGTACTACACTGACAGTGGTAGAGAATGAAAGGGACTTGGGGGTGGTTGTGCAGGCAGATATGAAGTTCTCTGAGCAGTGCAGACGGGCTGCAAGAGTAGCTCATGGAGTATTGTCAATGATATACAGGAATTTTTCCAGCAGGGATAAGGAGGTGATTATTCCATTGTATAAGGCAATGGTCAGGCCACACCTAGAGTACTGTATACAGGTCTGGAGGCCTCATTTCAAGAAGGATGTAGAGCTGCTGGAACGAGTACAGAGAAGGGCAACAAGATTAGTGAATGGAACAAAGGGGTGCTCTTACGAAGAAAGGCTTAAGTTTTGCAAATTACAGTGTCTCGAGACTAGGCACCAGCGAGGTGATCTGATAGAGGTGTATAAAGCCTTGAATGGTTTAAGCATGCTCAATGCTGATGGGATTCTTCCTCTAGCTCATAAAAATCACCTGAGAGGGCATAAATTCAAATTGAGGAAAGACAGATGTAGGATAGACGTGCGGAAATTTGCCTTTAGCCAGCGGGTGGTTGGTTGGTGGAACAGACTGCCATCCCTTGTGGTGGAGGTTGATAGCCTAAATAAGTTTAAGGCTCAGCTGGACAGGTATTTTGAACGAACAGAGGGGTGAAGTGGAAGTGGGTTTTTTTTTTTTTGGCTGATGCTACATAAGCTTGCTTTCTTGCATCAAATGCCTCTACTAATGCTAATGCTAATGCTAAGTTTCGGGAGGCTGTAAAAATGTAAACCCCTGGCTTTTTGGCCGTGAAGGGCATTAAAGATTATCTCTGTCTCTCTCTCTATCTTACAAGATGTGGTTATCCCACCAGTACCCTAGATAGGTGTGACCTACAGGCCCGTGACCATGTAGCGACTGGCAGGGCCATTCAAGGTAATGACCCCGCCACGACCACCTTTATCCCATACTACCCAAACCTTTCACATCAGGTTTCTAGGGGGCTGAAATCTCATGGGATAAAATGCGTACAACTCCCAGGCAGGAAACTATGATCCTTTTCTCTAAAGTGAAAATACCAGTTCCAACCTTACTATAGAGTGGACTAATCTACCAGTTCCAACCTTACTATAGAGTGGACTAATCTACTGCATTACTTGCTGTAACTGCACTAGCTGCTACGTTGGAGAAACTGGCAGAAGACTCGGCAAACGTATTTCAGAACATGAAAGAACCATTCGTTTAGCGGACATAGAACGCTCGGCCATTGCTGAGCACTTCTGGTCAAACCGACATGACATTGACCCACACTGCAATGTCATGGTTGTTGATCAGTCCAACATTACCGACGCCACACCTCGTTCTAGTCATTGCACATCACGTGCTCTAATACTTCCGTCAACAGAAACAGAGGATGTCATGTTAATCCTATTATTGAAGCAACCATTCTCATGACTGACAAACGGTGGAAATGTTACCATACGTCACAACCACAGACTTCAACTTCCAACAGTTAAGTTGTTGCATCATGCAGTAAAATGTGCATGACTGCCATTGCATTCTCTTAAGTTCTATGTTCCCAAAACTTTCAATTGAATGGTTAACTGATGAATGGTAACATAAAGCCCGAAAGCTTTTTTGTATTACTGGTTACTGCATGTATCTACATATTCTGTTTTTACTGTTTGTCATATGTCATCATCATCATCAGCCATTTTCAATCCACTGCAGGATGAAGGCCTCTCCAGCAACTTTCCAGTTCCTTCTGTTTTGAGCACTGGCCATCCATTTACTACCCAAAAACTCATGAATTTCATCTATCCATCTCCGTCTTTGTCTTCCAGGTTTTCTTCTAGCTCCTCTTCGGTACCATTCTGTTATTCTCTTAATCCACCTGCCATCATGTCTTCGAGCTATGTGTCCTGCCCAAGACCATTTTAGTTCTTTAGTTTTGATAAGAATGTCCTTTACTTGAGTTTGCTGCCTAATCCATGTGTTTCTCTTCTTATCTAACAGTCTGATTCCCAATATAATTCGTTCCATTCTTCGCTGTGTAGTTCTCAGCTTCTCTTCCATTCTTTTGGTGAGTGCCCAAGTTTCACTTCCATAAGTCATGGTGGAGAGTATACATTGATTCATTATTTTACGTTTCAGACAAACTGGGATATTGCTCTTCAGTATGTGACTATATTTCCTGAATGCTATCCATCCAAAATTTATTCTTCTCTTGACTTCCAGCCATTTATCATTATTACAGCTAATAACTTGTCCCAGATAAGTATATGACTCCACCTTTTCAATTACTGCTCCTTCAATTATTATTTCCCTTTCTGTGGCATACTTGTTCATCATTACTTTTGTTTTAGCCATATTCATCTTTAGTCCAAAATCCTTACTAACTGTGCATAACTGATTAAGATTTTCCTCTAATTCTTTGGGATCGTGGCTTATAACCACAATGTCATCTGCAAATCGTAAATGGTTTAGGTACTCTCCGTTCACATTGACTCCTTTCTGCGACCAGTCTAATCTTCTGAAAGCTTCCTCAAGGGCAGCAGTAAACAGCTTCGGAGATATTGTGTCTCCTTGTCGAACTCCTTTCTCGATTTTAAATTTGCTACTGTCTTTGTCTAGTCTAATAAAGGAGGTAACACTCTCATATATTTTTTTCAAAATCATAATATATGGGGTATCTATCCCTTGTCTTTCCAGTGCCCGAAACATTGCCTTATGCTGTATGGAGTCAAATGCCTTTTAATAATCCACAAATGCCAGGCATAATGATGTTTTATATTCATTTGCTTTCTCCATTAGCTGTGATATTACGTGAAGGTGATCCATAGTTGAGAATCCTGTCCTAAAGCCAGCTTGCTCTTTCGGTTGATTCTCATCAAGTATTCTTTCTAATCTGTTAGTAATGTGACCCTTGTGAACAACTTGTAGATAACAAGCTAATTGGTCTATAATTTCCAATTTCTGATTTATCTCCTTTCTTATGCAGCAAAACTATGATTACATTATTCCACTGCTTAGGCGTCACACCTTTTCTAATGCACTTTGTGAAGAGCCTTGCCAGTTTTTGTGTTATGTCTCTTCCTCCCAATTTTAACAACTCTACAGTAACTTCATCTTCCCCCGGAGCTTTCCGATTCTTCATTTTCTTCAATGCATGTTCTACCTCATCAGGAAGAATATCGGGTATGTTGTATGTGTTGCTACTTTGCAATCCATCTTCCCCACTACTGTTATCATTCCCTTGCTCCTTGTATAAATCTCTATAGTAGTCTTCTGCTATTTGAATTATGCCTTCTCTGCTGTTTATAAGTACACCATCAGATTCTTCAGTTTCAGTATCATTTGTCTTTCTGTATTACTGCTCATGGCTGCTGATTTAAATCCTTTGTTTTCCCTTAATGCTTGTTCTACTTTTCTTGTGTTAAATTTTATGTCCTCCTTGAGTCTCTTTCTAATGGCTTTGCATAACTCAGTATATTCAATTTTCTCCCTGTCAGTGTTTTTCTTGCTCTTCATTTGTCGTCTTCGTATTTGTCATATTTGCCAGATTTAATGTCATATGTATTTAACATTAAATCTGGTTTAACTACAACTTGTCATTTAATTTTACTCTCCGTTACATTCTGTGCTATGTAATAGAGAATACAGAATCATTAATAAATACAGAAAAACAAAAATGGGCCCAAACGCCGAACCCTGGGGAACTCCACTAATAATATTAGTCCACGATGAGCAGTGTCCATTGATTACCACTCTGTGTCTTCTCCCACTCAACCATCCCTTAATCAGCATCAATTTGCCCTTAATGCCATACTGCTCCAATTTGTACAGTAGTCTTCCATGTGCAACAATATCAAATGCTTTCCTAATATTCATGTGAAAAAAAGGTAAAGTTAAATGGCAAATAAACTGCAGCCATTATCAATCCACTGCAGGACTCCATATAGAGTAAAACTTGATTAGTGTCTGTCATTGAGGAGGACTGCAATGTTCTTAATGTTATAACTGAGTGATTATAACAGAGGTTGACTTTTTTTTTTAAATCACACTGAAATTAGCAGAAGCCCCCTCAACAATTAATTTTGAGGAAAATGGACCATAATCTTCCATGCAGGTCCAGTGAGGGTTGGCAGCAGTATTTTGCAGTCATGGGCTTGAATCCCCAGTCTATTCAAAGTGCGTTTGTTACTGCACTCCCACTCCTGACCTCTCGGCTAAGGAGACATCAAAATTATTTTTTATATTTGTGATTGCATCACAGTATCCAACCAAATTGATCAGACAAGACTTTCCCATGACAAACCCAGCTGTGTCTGAACTATAACTGCAGTCTTCTCTAGATGATTCTGCACTACTTTTTAAACCAGACTCCATTAATTTCCCCAGAAGTTAAACTACCAGGTCTGTAATTTCTTGTGTCATCCTTGGATCCCCCTTTGTGAATTGGGAACACATTTGCACAACTCCATTCCATGGGGACCTCACCTGAGTTCAAAGAAGCTCACATAATTATGGCTAAGGGTTTACTTGCTCCGGTTGTCGCCTAGTTTAATATAATTGGATAGATCCCATCCACCCCAGATGCTTTTCTTACGTTGAACTTGAACGATTTCTCCTCAACTTTTCACTCAGTTATTACAAAATCATTTAGCTCCCTCCCAGAGTTTGATAAACTTCTGGCATGCTCCTCTCTGAATATCTCCTCATGTGTGAATGTAGATGCGAAAATACTCATTCAGTTTGTCAGCTATGTTTGCAGGATCATCAATAGCAGAACAATCGATATCAAGTGAATCAATCTGATTCATCCCTTTCCTTCTAGAGTTCACATAAGGAAAGAACTCTAGTTTTTTTCTTTGCATATTTTGCCAAGGATTTCTTGTAATCTACTTTTGCCTGTCTAACCTCCTTTGTGACTTGATTACAGACCAGCTTATATCTACCATAGGCTTGTGTCACATATTAGTTTATATGCATCCCATGCATATTTCTTCTCCGCTAGAAATCTCAGTTCATCTGACATTCATTTAGGCCTAAACTTTGAACAATATTTCTTAGTGGGAACAAAATGCCTAGTAGCTTCCAGTATTACCTCCTTCAGTGCTTCCCGTCATCATCAGTTTGTTCCACTGTACAGAATTTAAAAACTGTCTGAGACCGCTGTATTTCACCTATACGAGAGCAAAATACCCTTCCCCTTACCCCCGATGGCACTTACATCTTTGAGTAAATCCTACATCAGCACACTGTGATCGCTACCAACTAGTGGCCCCCTTATCTGCAGTTTCTTAAGGCATGAAGAATCACTGCTAATAATCAGATCAAGAGTATTACTTCTTCTGGTTGCCTCCTAAACATGCTGATTTTTAAAACAATCATCCAATAAATCCACAAAAGCCTTGCTAGTGTGTGGGTGACCAACCCACAAATTCCAGTCAATTTTTTTTTTTTTTTTTTTTTTTTTTGGCTGGTGCTAAGTATTATGCTGTCAGATATACATTACCCTATTCTGTATCGATCTAATATATTACAAAAATGGCACCAAGTTTTGAACGATACAAATTCTACAGATACTAAATAGCAACCTAAAAAATCCGTATTTAAATTCAAATTATACTAAGTAGTGTGACTAGGAGTATAAAGCTACTTATAGAAAATAAATTAATACGACAATTAAGTCAATAAAAGGGCTAAATATTTATGAAAATCTTAGCATTTGCCTGAACTGCATAATCTTTTCCAACACATGGATAACCTGTATCTCTGACACCTTCATCTAGAAAAAAAAGATGGTCTTGTAAATCACTGAAAATTAGTTTTGTTCCAAGGATATTTGTCTTCGCTCTTCAGATCTGTTTGCTTCCTCAATTTGTTTACAGAACATTACTGTTTTTTGGTTTTTTTTTTGGCTGATGCTATATAAGCTAGCTTCTTGCATCATTTGCCATTTACTACTACTATTAGGAGTTTAAAAAATAAAATTCTATCTCACTGATTTAATATGCAAAAGGTTCCAGGAATTGACACGCCCCTGTGAATAAAGGCTGCCCGCAGGGTTCCCTTTCTTTTGGAACATTGTTCTGGACGAATTTCTGGCCTTGGATCTGGGCCCCGTGGAAAGCCTGGCCTTTGCAGATGACATGATTTTCCTTGTAAAAGGTAACTCACGAGTGGTTGTAGAGCAAATGCCGCCCTCTTGCAGCTGCAGGAGTGGGCACAAATGCACATGCTCAAAATATCGCCTGAAAAAACCAAACAAATACTTCTAAAAGGGAATTTAGACATAAGCAGACGTCCACAAATCAAAATTAACACAACTACTATAAAAATGGTAACAGAACTAAAATATTTTGTATTGGTCTTTGATTCAAAACTAACTTTTTACCCACATTTGATCTACTTGATGAAGAAAGTGAGAAATTATGCAGGTATGATTGCCAGGATCAGTTGAGCTGGCAGGGAGCTCAAAAGAAAGACCCTGGTCGTCATATACCGTGAAATGTTCCTACCTGTTATCACCTATGGAGCCAGCGCATGGTTCATCCGCTCAGCCATAGTAAGAAATAGGAATAAATTAGAATCAATACAAAGGACAATACTACTCACTATTACCAGAGTATGTCGCACAGTAAGCACACCTGCACTACAGTTGCTGGCCAGAACTCTCCCACTTTAGCTGGAAGTAGCCAAAAGAGGCTTATATTATAGATTTAAAAAGGGCATACCCACAGAATTTCTGGGGATAGCCCTTGACACAACCAACACCTTCAGTGATGAAAGAAAAAGAATAGCCACAAAGCTCCATGAGTTATGGCAAACAAAGTGGGAGCAGGAAACCAGAGGTCTGGTTACCAAACAGTTTCTGCCATGGGTGTCAATGGATAGCCCAGAGCCACCTAAGTGGTATGCCCCTGGACTTTTTACAATATTTATATTGACAGGTCACTGCTCCCTAAAGGTGAAACTAACCTCTTTAGACCTGACCAATTACCCAAACTGCACCTGTAGTGAAAGTGAAGACTGGGCACACATTCTATATGAATGTATAATATATGACATCCTCAGAACAGAGCTAATAGCACAGATTGGTCCCCTTCCCAGGGGAGAAGAACATCTGTTCATCATAGAGAGCAAAATTATAAAGTTTTACATCTTTCGCAAAGAAAGTATTCAAAATGCGCAGAGCAATCCAAAGAATGGCAATTCAGCCCCCCAGCAATTAGACAATAATCAATAGTAAAATTGCCCAAGTTTCCCATCACGCCCAGACGATGACTTAAAAACTGTTAGGACAGCAGTATTCTGCACCCTGACAGAACCTGATATAACAAAACTCCCCAGGACTCCCCTGCCATGTGTAGGAACCTAGGGCCCCACACCAAATAAGTAACCATGCAGGAGAGGGAGACGTACAGGCAGCCAGGGAAGCAGATTAACTGAAAAATATCAGTACGCTAGTAGCAAGGGGATCAAATGTAGAATTAAAGAAGAATGAATGAATGAAAATGAAAGATAGAATGAATAGGCTGGGCATTGAGTGAACTAGGAATTATGGTAAAAGGGAATAAATGGCAGTTTTGGTGAAAGATTTTGTTTGTTTGTTATTTGGTTTTTAGGAGCATTAGCAACTAAGGCCATATTGCTCCGGGAATATGCCATTCCCTGACCTTTCTGCATCCTCCATATTTGGTGGTGACAGGCTCGAACCCCGGTCTAATTAAGAAGCGTGTGCTAGGCACTGCTTCTCCTTCCCACCTGGCTACGGAGGAGCCTTTTGGTGAAAGAAAGAGTGACCTAGCATGAGGGAAAGAGAGAGTGAATGGGAATGAGTGGAAGAGCAAATGTAATTGGCCAAAAGAATGCAAAGTTAAAAATAACTTACATTACTTTACATATACTGTACTAACAAAACATTTTGTTGGTTGGTTTTTTTTTTTTTTTTTTAGGAGCATTAGCAACTAAGGCCATATTGCTCCAGGATATGCGGTGGTTATTCTCTGACCTTTTCGCATCTTCCGTATTCGGTGATCACTGCCAGAGCAATTTGTTGTGATACTGGATACACCCGGTTAAACTCCATGTGGCCGCGTATGGGCAATGTCAGGCCCCACTAGGGGCCTGGTGGCCAATAAGCCGGTCAAACAATGGGCACAACATATCACACTGTACAGACATGGCCCACACACTTTCAAGTCTCTGGCTTGACATTGTACTGTCCTCGATACAGCGAAACACACGTGGAGTTGGGAAAAATCCCAGGTGCCATTTGACATGAACATACGTTATACCTGATTTAGTTACTTTGCTGTACTCAGATTATTCCTTAGCTCCAAATTTAATAATGGCATTTTTTTCACTACACTGGTTTTTTCAAAGCAGATGGAGCATTTGTCTCTTTTAACTAGGCAGATTTTTGTGGTTAAGTCTTATTCATTTATTAATAAGCAAATCAAAGCTTTGGTTCTAAAAGTTTTGGTTCTTTGGTTCATAAAGGTTCTTTTTTTTCCCCAATTATCACAATTTTATTGCTTTATCTTGCCCGTCATATTACTACTGAAATGGTTCTCTCATCACAGTTTTTGTTGTTAGCTCTTTCAATCATTCTGATGTTTTGTTGACGAATGATTTCAATTTTGCTGATCATTTTTCAGTGGTGGCTATTAGCCTATGTTGGCAATGTTTAATTTAGTGGAAGTACCTTGCCCAACCCCTCCAGATTGGAGAGAATCTGCGAATTTGCTCTAACAAACACACTATCCTGTTTTTTTTTATGCTGATGTTTGTTTCAATTCCAATCATTTACTATTCATCCATTTACTGATTTAGATTTTTATTCGGTTGAGATTAGTGATAATCAGACATGTCAAACACGTGGCTGGATCATATGGTTTTGACAGCTTATAGCAGCAGTAGTGCTATGATATGTAATGTGGCAGGATATGATATAAATTCACTAATTCTGGCAGAAATGATTCTATATATGTGGAAACAAAAATACATACATTTACTTAATACCCAATGAGTTCAAGAGTTGAAAATCTTTTGCGATTAAGAGATATTGCAAAAAACTCAACTGTTGGTAAGAGTAATTAGTATTAGTGGCCGGAAATCATGCAAAAAAAGCAAGTGCATATAGCATGAGAAAAAAAAAACACACTTCCCACATCACATCTCCAACCCATCTAATACTCTGTCTAGTTCTTACTTGAATTTATAAAGGTAAATTCAAGTAAATTCTTTCCTCTTTTGAATTCAAAAGAGGAAAGATGACATCTGTATTGAAACAACTCAATCCATTCAAAGCCTTAAACATCGCATTCATATGTCCTTGTAGAGGCCTAACCTTCAGACACTACAATTTGCAGAGCAGAAGCCTCTC
Source organism: Mastigoproctus giganteus (assembly GCF_048544385.1). Lineage (NCBI taxonomy): Eukaryota > Metazoa > Arthropoda > Arachnida > Uropygi > Thelyphonidae > Mastigoproctus > Mastigoproctus giganteus. Next base: position 119,474,995 of record NC_143575.1, on the reverse strand, counting down.
CTGGTAACAGCACCTTGTTCCCATCATCAATAATACTGCCTGACTCTGCAGCTTTCCCAAAGATTTACATCTTTCCTAAAATGAGGCCTCCAGACCTATATGCAATTCTTAAAATGCAGCAGATTATCCCAATGTATATTGCCTTGTACAATGGAATAATCACCACCTTATCCCTAATAGCACATTCCTGTATATCATTCACAAAACCCCATGAGCTGTGTGGTAGCCTGTCTCCACTGATCAAAGAACTTCATATCTGACTGTGCAACTACCCAACCAGGTCTTTATAATTTTCCACTTACCTGAGTGTTGCAACACACAGTTGGTACATCAATCTGGTGTTACTGCAACCCATATGAAGTACCTTGTATTTGTCAAATTTAAATGCCATTTCTCAGCTCATCTGCCTAATTAGCTTCTCATCTGCTTCTTTATCAACCCAGACAATTGATCAGTTATCCTTACCTTTGCACACCTGTATTTCTAAAACCCTTGTAATGCTATATTTAACAACTAGGAACAGAAATGAGAAAAATTTGCACACAACAATACACTTACAAATGCTGTATACAGAGGGCTGCAACTTCCAGAAATATAGGCATCCGATATTCTCAGGAACAAATTTACTTCCACTAGCACTTTCATTTTTAAAGACCAATAATATTTGCAGGAACCAGTGGCTTTCTGACACAGATGGGAATGATGCATGGGTGGAGTCCTGGCCAATCAGCATGCAGAACGTCACTCGTACATTCTCATATGATTATTCTCAACCAATCAGCATCTTTGTTATGTTCAGCACAACATCCTTACTTTGTTTTGAAATACATAATGGCCATTCCTTTCTTTGTTTATCTTCTGTTTGATGTAGTTGTTTATTGTAAATCGAGTGCAAGTTAAGAATAAAATTTCCTTAAAGTGAAGCAGATGATAAAAAAACACGAAGATGGAGTAAAAATCAGTGCATCAGTGCATGAATGTTTTCCCTCAATCAACCATTTCTACAATAGTTAAACAAAATGAGATTCTAATGAGTGTTAAAGTTAGTAATGATTCCACAATGGTGCATAAGGGAAGAGACTTGCAGAAATGGAAAGATTTTTTTTTTAATATAGATAAGGAAAAAGCAGATGAAGGGTGACATAGTGCATACACAATTTATCTGCAAATGTGGTAAGCAGGTCTATGACCATCTGAAACTTAAAGCTCTCTCAATCAGCAGAGACTAGTTCGAGTGCTTCAAAAATAGGGTGAATATCAAAAGTGTTGTAAGGCATGGAGAAGCAGCGGTAATAGTAACAGTAATAGAGGCATGTGTTGAAAGAAAGGAAGTCTATTATGCAGCATCAGCCAAAAAAAAACAAAGAAAAAAAAAAAGATGAATAAAACAATGCTTAAAAAAAAAAAAACTAATAATTAATAAAAGAAAAGGAAATTAAACCTATCATCCTATGCATTTACATCACTCGAAGGTACTATCCAGATGACCTTTGAATTTCCCCAAACTGTCAGCCTCTAGACACCTCCTCTGATGTGTCTAGTTTCTGAACTCTGCAGCACACACATATTCGAAGTCTTTCTTCATAAGGACACCTTTTTTCCGATCTCTACCACCCATGTAGGCAACTTATTCCAGTAATTTATAACGAGCTGGCTAAAATAAAACTTCCTGCAGTCCAATCTAAACATTTCCCTCCATAACTTGAATTTACATCCCCTAGTTCTAGCATCATTTATAATCTTGAAAATTTTGTCCTCATTCATTTTACTGATGCCTCTCAGAGCCATAAACACCACAATCAAATCTCCTCTGAGGTATCTAGTTTTTGAACTCTACAACCCACATATTCAAAGTCTTTCTTTATAAGGACGCCCTTTTGCCGATCTCACCAGCGAGTTAGCATTAGCATTAGCATTAGCAGAGGCATATGATGCAAGAAAGCAAGCTTATTCAGCATCAGCCAAAAAAAAAAAAAAAAAAAAAACCCACTCCCATTTCACCCCTCCGTTCGTTCGAAATACCTGTCCAGTTGAGCTTTAAATTTGTTTAGGCTATCAACTTCAACAACCAGTGATGGAAGTCGGTTCCACCAACCAACCACCCGCTGGCCAAAGGCAAATTTCCGCACATCTATCCGACATCCGTCCTTCCTCAATTTGAATTTATGCCCTCTGAGGTGATTATTCTGAGAAAGATGAAGAATCCCATTGGCATTGAGCATGCTCAAACCATTCAAAGCCTTATACACCTCTATCAGATCACCTCGCCGGTGCCTAGTCTCCAGACTCTGTAATTTGCAAAACTTAAGCCTTTCTTCGTAAGAGCAACCCTTTGTTCCATTTACTAATCTTGTTGCCCTTCTCTGTACACGTTCCAGCAGCTCTACATCCTTCTTGAAATGAGGCCTCCAGACCTGTATACAGTACTCAAGATGTGGCCTTACCATTGCCTTATACAAGGGAATAATCACCTCCTTATCCCTGCTAGAAAAATTCCTGTATATCATTGATAAGACACCATGAGCTACTCTTGCAGCTCGTCTGCACTGCTCAGAGAACTTCATATCTGCCTGCACAATTACCCCCAGGTCCTTTTCATTCTCCACCACTGTCAGTGTAGTACCGCAGAGTTGATACGTTGCTCTGGGGTTACTGTTTCCCATATGCAGCACTTTACATTTGTCAATGTTAAATCTCATTTGCCACCTCTCAGCCCATCTGTTCAACCTGTCCAGATCCTGTTGCAGCAGCATAGCGTCAGTATTGTCCTTAACGACCCTGCCAACCTTTGTATCATCTGCAAACTTGGACATTAAACTTGATATCCCATCATCAATATCATTCATAAACACCGAAAACAACAACGGACCCAACACTGAACCTTGAGGAACTCCACTAATAACATTAGTCCACGTTGAGCAGTGTCCATTGATTACCACTCTCTGTCTTCTGCCACTCAACCATCCCCTTATCCATAGCAGCAATTTGCCTCCAATGCCACACTGCTCCAATTTGTGCAGCAGTCTTCCATGTGCAACAGTATCAAAAGCCTTTCTAAGATCCAAATATATAATATCAAAGTTATTCCCTGCATCCAGTTCTTTTGTGACTACATCATAGTATCCAATCAAATTGGTCAGGCAAGACCTGCCCTTAACAAAACCATGCTGCGTCTGAGCTATAACTGAATTCTTCTCTAGATGATCCTGCAGTGCTTCTTTAACCAGTGCCTCCATTAATTTACCTGGAACAGAAGTTAAACTAACAGGTCTATAATTACTTGTGTCAGCCTTTGAACCTCCTTTGTGAATTGGGGTCACATTTGCACATCTCCAGTCCATAGGTACCTCCCCTGAGTCCAAGGAAGCTCTCATAATTATGGCTAAGGGTTTGCTTACTTCCTTTGCTGCCTCCTTTAATATAACTGGATAGATCCCATCCACCCCAGGTGCCTTTTTTATGTTTATCCTCAACAATCTCTCCTCCACTTTCCTCTCAGTTATTACAAAATCATCCAGCTCACTGCCAATGTTTACTTTACCTACATCATTCTCCTTCCTGAATAACTCCTCATGCGTGAATGTAGATGCAAAATACTCGTTTAGATTGTTAGCCACCTGAGCAGGATCCTCAACTGTTGAACCATCAATATCCAGTGGACCAATCTGATTCATCCCTTTCCTTTTCGAGTTCAAGTATGTAAAGAACTCTTTTCTGTTTTTCTTTGCATCCTTTGCCAAGGATTTTTCGTAGTCTGCCTTTGCCTGCCTAATCTCCTTTGTGACTTGGTTACAGACCAACTTATATCTATCATAGGCTTCCATGCCACCCATTAATTTGTATGTATCCCATGCATTTTTCTTCTCTGCCACATGTCTCATTAGTTCATCTGACAACCATTTAGGCCTAAACCTTGAACAATATTTCTTAGTTGGTATGTAAAGCCTGGTAGCCTCCAAGATTAGTTCCTTGAATGCTTCCCATTTTGAGTTTGCTGTTGGTAACATCATCAATTGGTCCCACTGTATAGAATTTAAATACAGTCTCAGACCATCATAGTCGCCTTTACGAAAACAAAAACCCTTCCCTTTACCTCTGATGGTAGTTACCTCCTTGAGTAAATCCCACTTCAACACACTGTGATCACTGCCACCTAGTGGTTCATTTATCTGCAGGTTCTTAATGCATGAAGAATCACTACTGATAATCAGATCAAGAGTATTGCTCCCTCTTGTTGCCTCACGAACATGCTGATGTAGAAAACAATCATCCAATAAATCCACAAAAGCCTTGCTAGTGTGCGAGTGACCAACCCACAAATTCCAGTCAATATCTGGGAAATTAAAGTCCCCCATTATAAGACTCTCTGATTTACTGGCCCACTCTATTTCCCTGTACAACATCTTATTATACTCATCAGAGTCATTAGGCCTATAGCACACTCCTACTCTCAATTTTGATTTCCCTATGCTTATGTCACACCAAACTGACTCGACACTGCCCTGTCCATCGATGTCGACTGGCTTCACTTCCTTGGACTTTATGTGTTTCTTAACTAATAGCATAACCCCTCCTCCCCTCCTGTCCTGTCTATCCTTTCTATACACATTGTATTCCCCAAATTCCAGTTCCGCATTACTTATATCTGTGTGACACCACGTCTCTGATATCCCAACAATATCTGCCTTTGATGTTTTGAGCAATACCTCAAATTCATCAAATTTATTTACCAAACTCCTAGCATTGGTGTACACGCAGGTGTACATGCACCTGTTTCTATTCTTAGCTACCCTAACACAACCCATGTGTTTACTTGTACCGCAATGACTACCAGCAGTCTCTGAAATATCCTGCATCCTGTTTTTCAGACTTCTGCTCATTTCAATAGAAGCAGTGCAAGAATCACTTCCACCTCTGCCACTGGCTACTGTTAATCTATTAGTCCTTGTATCCCCCCCAACTAGCAGTTTTCCGACCCACCTAACACTGCCTCGACAGCATCAGCAAAAATTCTTGCACCCTTTCTATTTAAGTGTATCCCATCCCTGTAGAAGCAATCTCTCCTGTTAACAAGTACAGTCCAGGCTGAAAAAAATTCTACCCCTTGAGCCTTGCACAATCCCTCCAGGGCCGAATTGATCGACAAGGCTCTCATCATATACTCCCTCCTATCGTGTCTGGGCAGAATTGCAGACACTTTCAAGTTCAACCCTAATTCACGGCTTTTTTTCAACAGTGACCTGTACTTGCTAAGTAATTCCGCCGGTCTCCTTAATTGTCTTTGCACCCTTTCAAGAAGATTGATGTCTTTTTTCGGGTACTGTCTCCATACTTGAACACAGTATTCCAAGTGTGGTCTAAGAAAAGCCTTATATAATGGGATTATCATGTCCCTATCTCTACTTGCAAAAGTTTGATAGATTATCGATAAGACACCATGGGCTTTCTTGCAACCTGTTTACAATGCTCTTTTTTGTTCAAAAAAAGTGGAACTAGTTCAAAAAAGTGGAACACTTTTTTGAACTAGTGGACTCAATGCATTGACATGTGACTGCCCTTATCTGGGCGCTCCCGTTACTAGATAGGTACCCCATGATTTCTGTCCACTCAGTGTACATTGGCTGTGTTAGAGTAATTAAGAGTAAGACCAGTATGTATACTTTCATGTACACCAATCCCAGGAGAATAGAAAATAAATCTGATGAATTTGAACTGCTTGTCAATTCATGAAATAAAGACATTATAGGCATATCACAGACGTGGTATCACTTTGAGATATGGGATACAGAATTGGAAATGGAAAGTACAATGTGTGCAAAAATGGGGGAAGGGTTTATGCTCTTATTTAAGAAGCATATAAAATCTAAGGCAGTCTATTCAGCACATCATTAGCCAGTGCAATGTTGAGTCAGTTTGGTGTAACATAAGCAATGGGAAAGCAAAAATGAGAGTAGGAATATAGGCCTGATGACTCTGATAAGTACACAGCTGAAGAGAGAAATAGAGTGGCCAGTAAATCAGAATGCGCCTTATAATGGGGGGATTTTAACTTTCTAGATATTGACTGGAACATGTGGGTTAATCACTCTCACACTCTCAAAACTTCTGTAGATTTACTGGATGACAGATTTCAATAGCAGCATGTCAGAGAGGCAACAAGAGAAAGACAATACTCTTTATCTTATTATCAGCAGTGTATCTTCATACATTAAGAATATTCCAATAAAAGGACCAGCGGTTCGGTGGAATTTACTTAAAAAAGGAAAGGACTACCATCGATGGTAAAGGGAAAGTTTTTTGCTTTTGTAAAGGGTCTATAAGGGTCTCAGACTATAAGGGTCTCAGAAAATGGATCAACTTTGGGGTGGATGGGATCTATCCAGTTATATTAAAGGAGGCAACAAAGGAAGTAAGCAAACCCTTAGCCATAATTATGAGAGCTTCCTTGGACTCAGGGGAGGTACCCATAGACTGGAGATGTGCAAATGTGACCCCAATTCACAAAGGAGGATCAAAAGCTGACACAAGCAATTATAGACCTGTGAGTTTAACTTCTGTTCCAGAAAAATTAATGGAGGCACTAGTTAAAGAAGCACTGCAGGATCATTTAGACAAGACTTCAGTTATAGCTCGGACACAGCATGGTTTTGTTAAGGGGAAGTCTTGCCTGACCAATTTGATTGGATACTATGATGCAGTCACAAAGGAACTGGATGCAGGGAATAACTTTGATATTATATACTTGGATCTTAGAAAGGCTTTTGATACTGTTACACATGGAAGACTGCTGCACAAATTGGAGCAGTGTAACATTGGAGGCAAATTGCTGCTGTGGGTAAAGGGGTGGCTGAGAGGGAGAAGACAGAGAGTGGTAATCAATGGACACTGCTCGTCGTGGACTAATGTTATTAGTGGAGTCCCTCAGGGCTCAGTGTTGGGTCCATTATTGTTTTCTGTATTTATAAATGATATTGATGATGGTATATCAAGCTTAATGTCAAAGTTTGCAGACGATACAAAGGTAGGCAGGGTTGTCAAGGACACTACTGACACTATGCTGCTGCAACAGGATCTGGAAAGGTTGAGCAGATGGGCTGAGAGGTGGCAAATGAAGTTTAACATTGACAAATGTAAAGTACTACACATGGGAAACAGCAACCCCAGAGCAACGTATCAACTCTGTGGTATTACACTGACAGTGGTAGAGAATGAAAGGGACCTGGGGGTGGTTGTGCAGGCAGATATGAAATTCTCTGAGCAGTGCAGACGGGCTGCAAGAGTAGCTCATGGTGTATTGTCAATGATATATAGGAATTTTTCTAGCAGGGATAAGGAGGTGATTATTCCCTTGTATAAGGCAATGGTCAGGCCACACCTAGAGTACTGTATACAGGCCTGGAGGCCTCATTTCAAGAAGGATGTAGAGCTGCTGGAACGAGTACAGAGAAGGGCAACAAGATTAGTGAATGGAACAAAGGGGTGCTCTTACGAAGAAAGGCTTAAGATTTGCAAATTACAGTGTCTGGAGACTAGGCACCAGCGAGGTGATCTGATAGAGGTGTATAAAGCATTGAATGGTTTGAGCATGCACAATGCTGATGGGATTCTTCCTCTCGCTCAGAATAATCACCTGAGAGGGCATAAATTCAAATTGAGGAAAGACAGATGTAGGATAGACGTGCGGAAATTTGCCTTCAGCCAGCGAGTGGTTGGTTGGTGGAACAGACTTCCATCCCTTGTCGTGGAAGTTGATAGCCTAAATAAGTTTAAGGCTCAGCTGGACAGGTATTTTGAACGAACAGAGGGGTGAAGTGGGAGTGGTTTTTTTTTTTTTTTTTTTTTTTTTTGGCTGATGCTGCATAAGCTTGCTTTCTTGCATCAAATGCCTCTACTAATGCTAATGCTAACTAATGATGTTACCAACAAAATATTCCAAATGGGAAGCATTCAAAGAAATAATTTAGAAATTATTAGTCTTTTCATACCAACTAAGAAATACTGTTCAAGGTTTAGACCTAAATGGATGTCAGATGAATTAACGACACTCGTGACATAGAAGAAAAATGAATGGGGTGCATAATAAATTACTAGGTGATACAGTAATACCCCGAAGTTACGCGATAGGTGGGTCCGACGAAAATCGCGTAAGTCGGGGTACAACTTTGCATATAAATACATATAAATTTTGCTTAATTAGGACCAAGGACTAACAAAAACACTAGTTTAGAAGAAAAATATTAATAAAATTGCAGTTCTTTATACATATTAATACAAAATATGTATTAAAAAAACAAATGACTTACGTTAAAAAGTTATTTCGATGTCGATGGCTTCATAAAATCTAACAAATTCGTCTGACAACACAGCGCGTTCTTTTTTTTCACGCAGAATTTCTTCGTAGCAAGCTAATAATTTTTTTTTATTCCTTGCTTTGTAGCTATAACGCGTTCTTCGTTCCATGTGCTTTTCGCCGTTGCTTCATTTAGGCCTGTAGCACGTGCAATATCACATGGTCTTTCATTTCGCTCAAAGCGTTTCACAATTTCATATTTTTTCTCTATCGACAGAGGCGGACTGGCCATAAGCCTTACCGGGGAAACCCTGGTGGGCCAGTGTGATTTTGGCCATAAACCATAGTATGAGGCCACTATAAATTTTCCCGGGTAAGAATTTTTGACCCAGTCCGCCTCTGTTTATCGATAATTGCTTTTCTTTTTCTCTCTGAATCTGCAGTGTCTTCACCAGGACGCTTCCTTTTCACACCTTTTAATTAAGTATTTTACTCATTTTTAGGGAATAAAGCACAATTACAAAACGAGGAGTCACGCTTGATACGCATAAACAAAGCTGCTCGCATGTAGCAACTGAATAAACAACACCATAAAGGCAGAGATACGCTATAACACCTCACATTTCTAGGGGTTACTACCATAAAACAATAAAAATCCAGTTGCGTTTCTGCTAGTGAAATCTGTTATAAACTGGTAGTAAACTCGATCTAATTGCATTTGCGATTATACCGATAGCTGGAATTGTGTTGGTTTTTACGTTATATTATGGTGAAATGTGTTTCCCCTTCACTGATATAAAAAACATGAAAGCAGCAAAGTTGAAATTTTGTTCATCTTTCGCTCTCATTCTCCGCCGTCGCACCGTATATCGATAACATATGAAAAACGACCTTGAAGATAGTGGGCGGCAGCGTTGCCAAACGAAAAAATCAAGAACTGCGTAACTCCGAGTTCGCGTAAGTCGGGGTAGCGTAAGTCGGGGTATTACTGTACAGATATCAATCCTATGGTAGATATAAACTAGTCTGTAATCAAGTCACAAAAGGAGGTTATGGAAGCCAAGGCAGATTATGAGAAATCTTTGCAAAGAATGCAAAGAAAAACAACAAATACCCCTTTATTAAGTAAATATTAGAAGGAAGGGGATGAATCACATTGGACCACTTGGTATCAATGGTTCGACTGTTGATGATCATGCTTGGGTTGCTGGAAAATTCAATAAGTATTTTGCACTACATTCACACATGAGGAATTCTCTAATGAAGTTTATCGAACTCTAAATAAATAAATAAATAAATAAATTTTCTGTTTATACTCCGGCACGACAACCAAGTCAGTAGAGTTTACAATAAATCGTCAATACAAATATTTATCGTATTTAATGGGGAGGTACATGAGTCTGTAATAACTGAGAGGAAAGTGGAAGAGAAATATTTGAAGTTAAACATAAGAAGGGCACCTGGGATATATATAATTATTTTAAAGGAGCCAGCAAGAAAGCCCTTATATTTTTTTTTTCTTCTGTGGCCATATTGCATCTCCCAAGGTTTTTCATTTTGAACTCTGATCCAAGCCCAAAACGGGATTTGAACCCGAGACCTTTGGGTTGCTAGGCAGGCAGGCAGTTTACCCACCCAGATAGCCCAGTTGGTTTAGACCTAGTTATGACAGCCCAATTGGATTGTGGGGGAGGAGTCCTAGTGAACTGGAGATATGCTAAAATATCCCCAATTCATAATGGGGATCAAACAGTAACATGAATAATTATTAGTATTTAGTATTATTATGATTGTTTTCTGCAGCAGCATGTTCGAGAGGCAACCAGAGAAAGTAATACTCTTGATCTGGTTATCAGCAGTGATCATTCATGTATTAGGAATTTGCAGATAAAAGAACCACTAGGTTACAGTGATCACAGTGTACTGACGTGGGATTTAATTACCATCAGGGGTAAAGGAGAGGGTTTTTGCTTCCGTAAAGGCGAGTACAGTGGTCTCCGACAGTTTTTAAATTCTGTACAGTGGGATCAACTAACGATGTTACCAACAGTAAATTCTAAGTGGGAAGCATTCAAGGAATTAATCGTGGATGCTACTAAAAGTTTCATACCTATTAAGAAATATTGTTCAAGGTTTAGGCCTAAATGGTTGTCAAATGAACTAATGAGACTCGTAACAGAGAAGAAAAATGCATGGGATACATACAAATTAACACGTGACACAGAAGTCTATGATAGCTACAAGTTGATCTGTAACCAAGTTACAAAGGAGGTTAGGCAGGCGAAGGCAGATTACAAGAAATCCTTGGCAAAAGATGCTAAGAAAAACAGCAAGGATTTCTTTACTTATATAAACTCTAAAAGGAAGGGGATGAATCTTATTGGTCCACTTGACATCGATGGTTCGACTGTTGATGATCCTGCTCAGATAGCAAACAAACTGAATGAGTATTTTGATTTCACACGTGAGGAATTATTAAGGTTTGAAAATGGCAGAAGGTTATCAAATTGTAGCAGGATACTTAATGATTTTGTAATAACTGAGAGCAAAGTGGAAGAGAAATTGTTGAAGTTAAACGTAAGAAAAGCACCTGGGGTGGATGGGATCTATCCAGTTATATTAAAGGAGGCGGAAAAGCAACTAAGCAAACCGTTAGCCATAATTATGAGAGCATCCTTGGACTCATGGGAGGTTCCCACGGACAGGAGATGTGCAAATGGATCACCAATTCACAAAGGGTGATCGAAGGGTGACACGGGTAATTACAGACCAGTTAGTTTAACTTCTGTTCCGGGTAAAATAATGGAGTCGCTGGTTAAAGATGCATTGCAGGATCATCTAGACAAGACTGCAGCAATAATTCAGACACAGCATGGTTTTGTTAAGGGAAAGTCTTGTCTGACAAATTTGATAGGATATTATGATGTGGTTACAAAGGAACTGGATGCAAAAAAATAATTTTGATATCATATATTTGGATTTCAGGAAAGCTTTTGACACTTTTGCGCATAGAAGACTATTGTACAAATTGGAGCAGAATGGTATTAAGGGTAAGTTGCTACAATGGATAAAAGGATGGTTAAGTGGGAGAAGGCAGAGGGTAGTAATCAATGGGTGCTGCTCTTCTTGGACTAATGTTATTAGTGGAGTCCAACAGGGTTCGGTGTTGGGTCCACTGTTGTTTTGTATATTTATCAATGATATTGATGAAGGTATATCAGGCTTAATGTCGAAGTTTGCAGATGATACAAAGTTGGCTGGGTTGTTAATGACAGTAATGGCAGTGTGATACTGCAACAGGATCTAGATAATTTGGGCAGATGGGCTAAGAAGTGGAAACTGAAGTTTAACCTTGACAAATGCAAAGTACTGCATATGGGTAGAAGTAACCCCAGAGAAACGTACCAACTGTGTGGTACTACACTTAAGGTGGTAGAAAATGAAAAAGATCTGGGAGTAATTGTGCAGTCAGATATGAAGTTTTCTGAACAATGCAGACAGGCTGCCAGGGCAGGTCATGGGGGTTTTGTCAATGATATATAGGAATTTTGCTAGCAGGGAAAAGGAGGTGATTATCCCTCTGTATAAGGCAATGGTCAGGCCACACCTTGAGTACTGCATACAGGTCTGGAGGCCTCATTTTAGGAAGGCTATAGATTTACTTGAGCGTGTACAGAGAAGAGCAACAAGATTAGTGAGGGGAATGAAGGGATCCTCTTATCAAGAGAGGCTTAAGTTCTGCAAATTGCAGTGGCTGGAGACTAGGCACCTGCGCGGTGAACTGACTGAGGTGTATAAGGCCTTGAATGGGTTCAGCACGCTGAATTCTGATGGGATTCTTCCACTTGGTCAGATCATGAACCTAAGGGGGCATAAATTCAAATTAAGAAAAGACAGATGTAGATTGGATGTGAGGAAATTTGCCTTTAGCCAGCGGGTGGTTAATTGCTGGAACAAACTGTCTGTCGTTGTGGAAGTTGATAGGTTTAATAAATTTAAGGAGGAACTGGACAGGCATTTGGAGGGAATGGTGTGATTTTTTTTTTTTTTTTTTTTGGCTGATGATGCATAAGTTCATACATTTGCTTTCTTGTATCACATGGCACTACTACTACTACTACTAGTAGTAATGAGCGCATGGTGCAAGAAAGCCTATGGCTTATGCTGCACCAGCCAAAAAAAAACCGAATAAAACAATGATAAAAAAAAATAATAATAATAAATAAATAATAATAATTAATATAGAAAAGGAAATTAAACCTGTCATCCTATGCGCTACCCTGACCCAAAGGTACTATCCAGATGACTTTTGAATTTCCCCAAACTGTCAGCCTCTACCACCCATGTAGGCAACTTATTCCAGTAATTTATAACTCGCTGGCTAAAATAAAACTTCCTGCAGTCCAATCTAAACATTTCCCCCCATAACTTGAATTTACGTACCCTAGTTCTAGCATCATTTATAATCTTGAAAATTTCGTCTTCATTCATTTTACTGATGCCTCTCAGAGCCTTAAACACCTCAATCAAATCTACTCTAAGGTGTCTAGTTTCCAAACTCTGCAACCCACATATTCAAAGTCTTTCTTCATAAGGACGCTTTTTTGCCGATCTCACCAGGTGAGTTGCCCATCTTTGCACCCTTTCAAGAATCTCGAAGTCTTTCTTTAGGTGCGGTCTCCATACTTGAACACAGTATTCCAAGTGTGGTCTAAGAAAAGCTTTATATAATGGGATTATCATGTCCCTATCGCTACTTGCAAAAGTTCGATAGATCATCGATAGGACACCATGGGTCTTCCTTGCAACCTGTTTACAATGCTCAGAGAATTTCATGTCTGACGTATCGTAACACCCAAGTCCCTTTCCTCCAGTACTGGGTTTAGTTGAACTCCACCAAGTGAATAAGTTATTTTGGGATTACTGTTTCCCAAGTATAATAATTTACACTTTGTTGGATTAAAGCATAGCTGCCATTTTTCTGACCATTCCTGAAGTCTATCTAGGTCTCTCTGAAGAAGCTCAGCTTGACAGTGATCATTAACTACTCGACAAATTTTAACATCATCTGCAAATTTAGACATCACGCCCTCTATCCCTTCATCGATGTCGTTTATGAAAATTAAAAACAACAGTGGTCCTATTACTGATCCTTGGGGAACCCCACTTCTTACATCAACCCAATCTGAGGAATAGCCATTTATCACAACCCTCTTCCTCCTGCCCTGAAGCCATCCTGCTATCCATCTAAGGATTTTACCAGTGATTCAACCTGTTCCAGCTTATAAAGCAACCGCTCATGTGGGACTGAGTCAAAAGTTTTGCTGAAATCTAAATAAACAATGTCGAAATTATTCCCTAAATCCAGCTCGTGAGTGACCCTTTCAAAATAGCAAACTAGATTTGTTAAACATGGTTTTCCCTTTACAAAATATATTCCATCAACTCCAGGAGCCTTACTGGCCTGTAGGCTCGAAAGTTTTTTCATTAAATAATCTTGCGAAATTTCAATATCATTAATTACATATTTTTCAACTTCACTCCCACAATTTCCCATTGCCACAAAAGGATTTTCATTTGTAAATATCGATGCAAAATAACTGTTGAGTTCACCTGCAATGGCAGCTGGTGTATTTAATACTATCCCTTTCCCTTATGTAAAGGTCCGATCTGGTTTGTCCTGCTCTTCTTGGCATTTATATATGTAAAGAATTCCTTATCCCCCCCCCCCCTATTTGCTCTGTTTGCTAGTGATTTCTCATAAACTGCCTTTGCCTGTCGAACCTTTTCTGTGGCTCTATTACAGATCATATTGTAGCTGTTATAGGCTTCAGTACTTTTTATTGCTCTGTAACCTTTCCATGCCACCTTTTTCTACTCAAGTAATGTGGCAACTTCACTATTCATCCAACTTGGAACCCTCCTCGTGGAGTATTTTTTTAATGATAAATACACATTCAAGATATCATTGATTAATGTTTTAAAAGCATACCACAGTTCAAATGTATTCATTCTCTGTGCAATATAGAAGCCATGTAGTACCTTAAGGTATTGTAATTTCCTTTCTGAAATTAAAACCCATTCCTTTGCCTTTTACTGCTGCTACCTCTCTCATCATCATCCACTGTAGAACTTCCTGCTACTGGTTCCTCTACTGTCAGCCCTGTTATGTCATTTAATTCATGGGTGATGATGAGGTCTAGGATATTCTTTTCTCTAGTACTTTCCCTGAGATGTTGATACAAATAACAGTCATCTAGTTGATTTAAAAATTTTGTTTCCCATGTCGAGTTTCCTTCCCATTCACTCCAATCAATTAGACGCAAATTGAAATCACCCATAATAAGACATTGACGCCTACTTGCCCATTCCATTTGCATGTAGAGGCTTTCGTCATAATCTTCACAATCACCTGGTCTTTAGATTACTCCTATTCACATTATACCTTTGTTTGCAACAATCTCACACCATACAGATTCTATACTAGCATGTGAAACGTCTGAATCCGGGGAAGCGATTGTCGCACTCAGGCTGCTTCTGATAAGAAGTATTACCCCCACTACCCCCTTCTATCTACCCTATCCTTCCTAAATACATTATACAAGCCATACTGAAACTCATCATCCCCAATTGCCGGGTGGCACCACGTCTCCGTAAGCCCTATTATGTCCGCGTTACTTGTTTTAACCAGCAGTTTGAATTCACTCATTTTATTGATGACACTTCTAACATTACTATATAAACAATTAAGATTTACTGTTCTTGTATATTTAACAACCCTAACACAACCCCTGAAGTCTTTTAGGCTCTCTTCCTTCGCATTAGCTACCCACTCATTTGAAACATTTCTGCCCCCAGAACATCTAGATAATATGTCCAGTTGGGGTAACAGATAAGAACTCTTGAGGTATGTGCAAAAGTTACTTTGACCAATATTATCAGATAAACGCGTGTCAGTATTACCCACATCCCCCCTAACTAGCACATTCTCTGAACCTTTAAGGTATCATCAATAATACTGGCAAAAACTTTTGCATCACCTTTGTTTAAGTGTATCCTGTCTCTACAAAACAAATTCCTTCTACCTACAAGTGTGGGCCATGCTGATAGAAATTTACGCCCTAAAGCCTTGCAGAGTCCTTCAAGTCTTCAGTTAATCCACAAGGCTTTTAACATATAATCCCTCCTATTGTGTCTGGGCAGAATTGCAGACACATAGACATGCGGCATTTCCTCAGCATGGTCCTGTATTTTTCCAACAAATTGTCAGATTGTGTACGTTTAATATCATTAGTCCCCACACAGATAATAATATTCTCTTTACCCCCCCTTAAAATCTGATAATCTGTTGGTGACATCATTAATAGTTGCTCCTGGCAAACATACCCTGGTTCTTCTCCACCTATCCTTATTACAAAAAATATTCCCCGTTTCCCTGTTAATGGAGTTTCCTAATAAAACAATGTCGTTTTTAATCAGAGTAGTTTGCACTTGGATTTTCTGTTTTGAGGCCCGAATCGGGTTGCATCACTTGGTAGATTGCTGGAGTCTTGAGTCCCTGATGAGCTCCCAGATGCATTATTCTCGAGGGCAAGCACCTGTTTTTTTTCAGGGACTCAAATTGTTCCATCAGTGCACCAATTTGTAATTTAAGATCGGTGCACTCCTTACATTGATCACAAAGAAAAGAATCCCCAGGTGAGCAATGATTAGTCACCAGTTCGACCTTGGAAAACATTCCACAGGTTCCGCAACGAATTAAATCATGACTCATCCGTAAATCGCCATCGGCTATTTCCGTGTGAGTCATGATACCCTGTGACGTGTTTAAGGTAGTAGATCTCGTAACTACCATTATAAAATTAGCTAAATATCAATGAAAATTAACTTTAAAAAATTATATCTATAATATTATAAAAATCAAACTGTTACAGGAAAACCTATAACAAAATAATCCAACAATATCTATATAAATCAAATATTTAAAAGCACTAATCAACAGTAATCCAATCCACTAAACTAAGGAGCCCTGACGAAGCGTGTCCGCTCACCTCAAATGCCAAATCGAATGACACTTGATTTACAGACCTGTTAGCTTAACTTCTTTTCCAGGGAGGAAGAGGAGGAGCTGTTATTTGGTTTTTAGGAGCATTAGCAACTAAGGCCATATTGTTCCGGGGATATGCTGTGGTCATTTCCCGACCTTTCCGCATCCTCCATATTTGGTGGTCATGGGCTTGAACCCCTGTCTAATCAAGAAGCATGTGCTGCGCACTGCCGCTCCTGCCCACCTGGCTACAGAGGTGCCACTTTTCCAGGGAGCACTCTGCAGAACTGGAGTTATACATCAGAGACAACATGGGTTTGTTAAGTGGAAATATTGTCTGACCAATTTAACTGGATACTACAATAGAGTCATAAAGGAACTGGATGCAAAAAATTATTTTGCATAAAAGTCTGTTGTACAAATTAAAGCAGTGAGGCATTAAGGGCAAGTTACTACTACAAAAAAACGATGTTTGAGTGTTCAAGACAGGATATCAATGGACACTGGATTAATTGACCAGTCTCTTCTATTATTATTAGTGGAGCCCACCACAGTTCGGTGATAAATCCATTGTTGTCTTCTATATTTATTAATGGTACTGATTAAGGCATATCAGGTTTAATGAGCAAGTTTGCAGATGATACAAACATTGGCATGGTGGTTATTGACAGTAATTATGGTATGCTACAGTAACAGCATCTTGAAAAATTAGGCAGATGGGCTGAGAAATGGCAATTAAAGTTTAACCTTGACAAATGCAAAGTACTACCTATGGGTAGGAGTAACCCCAAAGTAACATACCTGTTGTGTGGTACTATATCACAGTAGTGGATATGAAAAATATGTGTAATTGTGCAGTCAGGTATGATGTTCTCTGAGCAGTGCAGACAGGCAACAAGGGCAGCTCATAGTGTTTTGTTAATGATATACAGGAATTTTGCTAGCTGGGATAAGGAAGTAATTATCCCACTGTATAAGGGAATGGTTAGGCCACAACTTGAATATTGAATACAGGTATGGAAGCCTCATTTTATGGAAGGATGTAGAGCTGCTGGAATAAGTTCAGAGAAGGGCAACAAGATTTGTGAGGTGAACAAAGGACTCTTACCATGAAAAGTCTCAGCTCTACAAACTGTAGTCTGGAGACTAGGCATTTGCATGGAAAGTGTGTGTTTGGGATCAAACAGCACCAGGGGTCCCCCCCCCATCTCCACGTAATTTATATTGTCATGTGATACAGTACACTGTAAAGGACAGAGATTTAAAAGAGTATGGACATTGTAGTGTGTAATGCCATGTACCATTGTTCTTTTGGCCATTTGGCCCCCAGACCTCTGCTGAGGCCTGCCGTTGCCCGCACTTCACCCCGTGGAAGCCAACCACATACCCAGTAGTTTTTAATTTACTCTGGCAGGTCCTGCCACCTCGTTTCCTGAGATTTCAGTGGCTAGGGCCTTAAAAAAAAAAAAAAAAAAAAAAAAAAGGAGACGTGATCGCGTGGGGTTATGAGTGGCCGAATGCAATTTGGATGTATGTTTGTGGCTTTCGCTTACATTCAGATAGAGTGGGGGGGTAGACCGAACACTGGGAGGTGACAGACAGAAGAACGGAGTCGATAGGGAGGGCAACTCCAAGATTCGATGGGGCATGCCCATGCCCACGAGAAAGTGTAGGTGGTGAGGAGACAGAAGGACCAACAATCTCCCCCCCCCACCAGGGAAAGGGAAGAAAGAGTGGGCCAAGCAAGGGCGACAGCTCAGATTGCTAATAAGGCTAGTGTGCAGAGAGGCTCTGCAGTTTCTTCATTCGGTGGAATGTCATTTCATTTTTGGAAACCTCGGACGGGACTGTCCTCTCTGAGATTTCCAAAAGTCCAAATTATTTTGTAGCCATTCATGGGTTAGGGCAGTGGCGCACAAACGTATTTCGCTTGCGACCCCTTTATTAAATATAAAATTGATGCGACCCCCCATGTAAATACAGAGGTGGGATGACCAGATTTTTAGAGAAAAAAAATAGCATTTTATAAATTATAGAGTAGATAATTTTATTCGAGTACCGAGAAAGGAATAAAACAATTTTTTCTTTTTAATTTACACATTAAAATAATTGTTTAATTGAATACAGTAAAAACAATGAATCAAATTCTTATTCTTCGATTAAAATTACAAACCAATAAAAAATGAATAATAGCAAAACAATAAAAAATTAACAATAACAAAACAAAACAATTAATGAGACGGATGAGCCTGAATAACCGGCAATATTTGGCTCAATATTTGAAATTGCTAATCTCATGTCATCTTCTGGATCAAGTCTGAAACGCTGTTTTGTTTTTATAGCTGCTAATTTTGAGAAACCAATCTCACATAAATATGTAGACCCGAAAGGTAGAAATGTCTGTATCGCCATTTTTGATAATTCTAGATACTCGCCTCGAAGAGAAAGCCAAAATTTTTCACAAGTTGTAATGTTGAAACGAGCACGTAATACTTCGTCACAATGACAGGTCAATAAGATCTTCCTTTTGCTCAATGGTAATTTCGGGGCATCAAAAGCAAAGGGATCACGAATCCAATACAACTTTTTTTCTGGAGAACCATGAAATCGTTTCAAAAAATTCTTAATTAGCATTGTCAGGTGGGTGGCAATGATATCTCTAAATTGTAAAATGTCAATATTACTGCTACTAACAAAAATCAGAAAAACATGGGAACATTTCAATATTATTACGCTCAAATTCAATTTTCCAAAGATTAAGCTTCTTTTTGAAAGCTTCTATTGTATCACTGAATATTAATATATTTGTTCCCTGTCCTGGAAGACTTAAATTTAAATCATTAAGTTTTTCAAATATATCAACAAGGTAACTAAGTTTTCCAAGCCATTTTTGATTTGTAAACAATTGGGCAAAGTTCTGATTGGTATCTGATAAAAACAATAGAACTTCACATTTGAGGTCAAAAAGACATCGCATCACTTTACCACTGGATAACCACCTCACTTTCGTATATAAAAGGAGCATTTCATAAGCAGATCCCATTTCGTTACAAAGTATAGTGGAAAGTCTGCTATTTAAGCTTCTACTTTTAATAAAGTTGATCACACTTACTGCATCTTTCAAAACTTTGTACAAATCAGTTTGCATTTCCTTCGCTACTAATGCTTCCCTATATATAATGCAATGATTAAAAACTGTATTTGGAGCAACTTCCTTTATTTTGCCCTTTAAACCTTTATTTTCTCCTGTTAATGCAACTTCTGATCCTGCCGACGCCATACTTCTGACCTTGTATGGCGTCAGCATGGCTTTTGAAAAAGGATTCAGTTTTTTTTATTAGCTCTGGATGTTTCGTATGCAAGTGTCTTTTTAATTTAACAGGATTCCTGCTTTCGTTAGCCAGTTTTTTGTAGCATATTACGCACAAGGGACACTGCGCATCATCATCATTAACACTGTAGGTGAAGCCATACTTCATAAATTCCTCTTGATATTTTCTATTTTTTTTTTCTTTCCTTTTGATTTCGAATATGATGGCTCTCTACCAGAAATTGGTGATTGCGCTTCACTTGAAATAATGTTAGTGTCCAAATTTTCACATGATATAATATTTCTTACCTTATTAGCTTCTGAAGTACTTATAGCAATATTATTGTCGTCACACCTCGGCCTTTTTGTTCTGATTACACAGTTGTCCATGGTAAAATATGTATTTTTTTCTTCTTAAAAACAATGATAATAATAATAATGAAACATGTAATAGAAAAAGTAGCAGAAGAATGAAAAACACATCCAAGTTGTATGAAAGCACTGAATCACGAAGCAGAATAAAGCACACGCGCAACACACTTGCTATATATATATTTACTGCTACATCTCTGGCCTTTAGGCAATTTGAGAATTTGTGCTGTAGCATAGCAAGCACGAATTAAGAGCTAAAGGGATTAATTGAATAGTACTTCTCGGTACTACTCGTTGCTGAGTTGTACTGAGAAGTATTAATATATACTGAGAAGCTGCATCAGTCAGCCGCTTTTTGTGTCCATGGTCAGTGATCAAATTAAGGCGAATTGCAGAAGCAGTAGGGTTCATTCGTATCTCAGACTTAGTTCCAGTAGTAAGATTTCTACTCGTACAGTATCGAAAAAGTAATTTTAACAACAGGTTTAGTAACAACAATAGCTTCTATATGCACAAAAAAAAAAAATTTATTTAAAAATTTCCGCGACCCCTTTCATTTATCCGGTGACCCCTCTAGGGATCACACCCCCACAATTTGCGCATCACTGGGTTAGGGTCCTGTCTGAAGTTATTTAGCCCAGTCAGTTGGGTGTGCATTTGTGATTTTATTTTTGTCCTTCTACTATAAGACTGGGTCCCTGCAGGTTTGATTTGTTCCGGTGGTCCTTGGTGGTGTCAAATTGTTTTTCAGATTATGGTCAGCTTTGATGGGTACTTGAATTCTCTTCATTGTGTTGGTTGCGGCTGGGGGAAGGTCCATCTTCTGCTGAAGAGGTCCTGAGCGAATTTTGTTAGTGCTTTGTAGCTGTCGTCTTCTTCTTCTTCCAGGATGAGGTGTTCCTGGTTTTGCAGTGTGAATTAAGTTTCATTGATGAGCTGGCAGCATAGATTTTCATATATTTGGCAGTGATACATGAGGTGTTTCCATGTCTTTGTTTGGCTGCAGTGGCAGAGAGGAGTGTCACTGAGTCAGAAGCCTGATAAACTGCGTCAGAATGCCCCATATCCGGAGAGAGCCAATGTGGGTATTTTGGATATACTGTCTGAATTGTCGGCATGAATTTCCAGCTGATTTCACCTTTGACTGAGTTTACCCAGCATGTTTGCAAAGTCTCTTGGAGATGCAATGTGAGTCACTTCTCCATTTTAGGATCATTGGCTAAGTCAATTGTGTAGTTCTGGCAGGTGGATGTTTTTCCTTGGTGAGGTGGTGGAGGAGTCTGTGATGAATGATCTCCAGATCCAGGGGGAGGGCACCCATAAGGACCTGAAGCATTTGAGTACTGACCGTCCCGCAGGCTCTGGAGATTGTTAGAAGGGTATATCTTTGTATTGTCTCGAGTTTTCTTCTGTTGACCAAAGGAGTCACTTTGTGATACCAGACCCCAGAGGCATATGAAATGGCTGGCAGGAATACTGTCGTTTAGAAGGGTGAGGGTCCTTTTCCCCAAGGCCCAGTCCTTACAAGTAACCTTGCAAGAGTGCAGAATAGCTTCTGATTTTATTCCGGATGTATGTCAGATGTGGTATGAAGGATAGATTCCTATCCATCATGACTCCCAAATGTTTTAATTCCATTAGAGGGGGTTTAGAAGGGTGAGGGTCCTTTTCCCCAAGGCCCAGTCCTTACAAGTAATTTGCAAGAGTGCAGAATAGCTTCTGATTTTATTCCGGATGTATGTCAGATGTGGTATGAAGGATAGATTCCTATCCATCATGACTCCCAAATGTTTTAATTCCATTAAGACTTTGATGGTTTTCCCTGGACTCTGATTTGGGAAGGCCTCCTAATATCTAGAGTCCCCCCCTGAGTAGGACTGAACATGTCTTGGTTGGAGAAATTGTGAGGTTGTTGTTGTCAGCCAGGTCTTGCAGGATAGTGACCGCTCTATTTGCAGAGTTCTCTAATTGTGCTCAGGTGTCGTCAGCAAGCCAAGCATCAGAATAAGATTGTCTGCATATGCCTGGGATGTGACGTTTCAAAAGTTGAGATTTAGGAAGCCATCTAGGACAACATTCCAAAGAAGAGGGCCCAGAACAGAACTCTGTGGGCATCCTCTGTGTATCAATTGTGATACTGAGCAGTATGGAGTAGTGACTGTGACTGACCTGTCTGAGAGGTATGTACTGATGCATTTGTATAGATTCGCTGGCAGGTTAGCCTCCTGGAGCCTGCCGAGGATGCTTGGCTACCAGAGGGTGTTAAACGCCCTGGCAAAATCTACTGCGATGACGAGAAAGTACTTTTGGTTGGTTGTGGTTGCAACGTTAACAACATTTTCTAATGCATCTATGGTGGAGTGTCCTTTTCTGAACCCAAACTGATTTCGGGATTGAAGTCCTGTGCTTGAGTAGTAGGTTTCTATCCGATTTCATAGAAGGTGTCTTTCATAGAAGGTTTCATCAGTTTTCTCAGTACGGACAATAAGATAATGGGTCTGTAGGACCCCGGGAGGTCCTTTCGCTTTGTTGAATTTTTAAGGATGAGCCGAAGCTTTGCTGTTTTCCAGGCGTGTGGGAAATAGCCTTCTTTTAGGCACTGGCTGCAAGGTGATCATTTTGAAGTGTTTTTGAATTTAAATTTGAATTTAAGACAATGCAGAATAGATGCATGGAAGTCTCCCTTTAGCCAGCAGGGGGTTGATTGTTGGAAAACACTTCCATCTGTTGATACGGAAGTGGATAGCTGAAATATATTGAAGAAAGAAGTACACAAACTATTGAAGAAATGGATATGTGAAATGGAAAGTTTTTTTTTTTTTTTATTGCTGTTCCTGCATAAGATTGTTTTCTTGCATCATTTGTACTACTAATACTAATACAAAAGGTACCCTGGGTGGATGGGACTATCCAATTATATTAAAGTAGGCAAAGAAAGTAAGCAAACCCTATGGCAAAGGTTTTTAAGCAAACCCTATGGCAAATTCCTATGGCAAAGGTTTTTGCCATAGGAATTGATGAATGGATCAATAGAGTGGTCGTGCCAAGAAAGGTTTTGATTGGATTGAGGAAGTGCAATGGTGATGAGATTCTTCTTCCTGTTCAGACTACATTAAGACTACAAACATGAGGGAGCATAAATCCGAACTGAGAAAGGATGGTTGATGATTGATGTGCATTAGTTGGTCTTCAGTGAGCAGGTGGTTAATTGTTGGAATAATCTTCCAGATGCCACCATGGAAGTGGGTAATGTGAATATAATCAGGTAAGAACTAGAAAAATTATTAGTGGGGATGGGTAAGAAAAGTGGGAGGTGTTTTTTTTTTTTTTTTTTTTTTTTGCCAATGCATTATAGTGCCAAAGGATGCAAGACAGTTTGCTTTCTTGCATTCTTTGCCACTACTAATGAAAGAGCAAGTCAAATAAAAGCTGACCAAGATTCACAAACAGAAAAACTGCAACACTTACTTTAAGTAATGATTCTGCCTACAAATAACAAAGCATATTACTGGGAAGGTAATTTACAGATTATAAAAACTAACAACTTAATGTTAAACTGAGGACTTAATTAATAGAATTAAGAGTGAAGACGTATACTTCAGTAGCTGGTGGAAATTGATATGTTAAATAAATTTAAGGAGGAACTGGACAGGCATTTGGAGGGAATAGTATAATTTTTTTTTTTTTTTTTTTGGCTGATGCTGCATAAGCTCATACACTTGCTTTCTTGCATCACATGCCACTACTACTGCAAGCAAGATAAGTTTTCATTGAAATTTTACAGTACAGTCGGTCCTCGTATAACATGTGTTTACATTACACGTGTTAAATTCGATCATACACGATTTATAAATAGGGGAATGTTATCTTATATAGCACGAACCGAATTCGCTTATGCACAATTCGCCTTTGTATTTACAAGAAATGGCAGTCAAATGCGAAATCACCCCAACCGAACGCAACACGATAGGAATGAAGAAGATTCTGAAAATGTATTTATGTGTTTTATATCAGTGAAGGGGAAACACATTTCACCATAATAACATAAAAACTAACACAATTCCGGCTATCGGTATAATCGCAAATGCAATTAGATGGAGTTTACTACCAGTTTATAACAGATTCCACTAGCAGAAACGCAACTGGAAATTGTTTTTATTGTTTTATGGTAGTAACCCCCAGAAATGTGCTTTAGTAAAATGTGAGGTGTTAATAGCGTATCTCGGCCTTTACCGTGTTGTTTATTCAGTTGCTATACGCGCGCAGCTTTGTTTATGTGTATTAAGGGTGCCTCCTCGTTTTGTAATTGCACTTTATTCCCTAAAAATGAGTAAAACGCTTAAAAGGTGTGAAAAGAAAGTGTCCTGGTGAAGACACTACAGATTCAGAGAGAAAAAGAAAAGCAATATCGATAAACAGAGGTGGACTGGATCAAAAATTCTTACCCGGGAAAATTTATAGTGGCCTCATACTACAGTTTATGGCCAAAATCACACCAGGATTTCCCGGGTAAGGCTTATGGCCAGTCCGCCTCTGTCGATAGAGAAAAAAAAATATGAAATTGTGAAACGCTTTGAGCGAAATAAAAGACCATGTGATATTGCACACGCTACAGACCTAAATGAGGCAACGCCGAGAATTACAAAGAATGCGGAGAAAATCAAAACAACTTTCATAGCGGGAACAACTCAAAGTGTAATTAAAATCCATTAGATTAAGACACAAGAATTGGAAGAGATGGAACGGCTGTCATCTGTTTGGATAGAAAATCAAACAAAAAACAAGTTTGCTTACGATAGAAGCAAAAGCAGTAGCAATATTTTATTACGTAATAAAATACGTAAGCATTTTATCACGACTTACGTATTATAATTTATACTTACGTATTATAAAATACGTAAGAATTTTATTACGACTATTTTATTTAATATAATAAATTTTTACGAATAAAATACGTATTTTATTCGTAAAAAATACATTTTTATAATATAATAAAAATAAATATTTTTTTATTGTATAATAAAAATAAAAAAATATTATATTATTTTTTATAACGATTAAAATTACCCGATTATTTATTGTATTTGGTAATGTTTTGGTTCCAAATGTGTGGTCAATCTTGGGTGGTCGGCACCTAACCCCACTTTTTCCATAGGGACTGTTGTTTATATTGCACGATTTTGCATTGCACGAGAGTTTCTAGGAACACAACTATCGTGCTATACGAGGACAGACTGTATTTTTGACAAATTAAGGTATTAATTTGTGTTTTACAAATAGAGTAAATAGGCTAAGTAGCATTCATTAGCTTATTTTTTAAATTTAGCTAATGATTTTGTAAGTTACAACTCACTACTTGTACCGCTATCATATCAGTGTTTTTGGTGGGAATATCGCAGCGTGTCTAGTAGCGTAGAAGAATAGTAGGTTTTAATTGTAATAAATCAGTATTTTGAAGGGCATATATCTTTTGTGTTTAGCTAAGGATATAACTAATTTAACATTCTGATCATTACAGTAAAGGGTAGCATGGCGTATATCAAAAACTTCATAGCAAAAGTATAAGGTAAAAACTATACAGGGTGTTTCAAAAGTGATGGTCAATAATTTAAAGGTGAACTGTACACATTACAATATGCAAAAAAAGGCCTAGTAAACATGGGTCCTTAAGTGAATCGTTTTCAAGATATTGCACATTTCTAACTGGGATCCACCAGTGACCACTTAACTTCCTGCATTAAGAATTTGCAGATAAAGGACCCACTAGGTGGCAGTGATTACAGTGTAATGATGTGGGATTTACTTAAAGATGTAATTACCATCAGGACTAAAGGGAAGGGAGTAACGCTTTCGTAAAGATGACTACAGTGGTCTCAGAGATTTTTTAAATTCTACACAGTGAAACCAACAACATGTTACCAACATCACATTCTAAATGGAAAGCATTCAAGGAGATAATGAAATACTGTTCAAGGTTTAGGCCTAAATCAATTTATGAACTAATAAGACTCATGGCAGAGAAGAAAAATGCATGGCATGCATATAAATTATCAGGAGACACAGTTGCCTATAGTAGATATAGGATAGTCTCTAATCAAGTCACAAAGGACATTAGACAAGCAAAGGCAGATTATGAGAAATCTTTGGTAAAGGATGCAAAGAAAAACAGGAAAGATTTCTTTATTTATGTAAACTCTAGAAGGAAGGGGATGAATGAGACTGGTCCATTGATATCGAGGGTTCAACTGTTGATGATCCTGCTCAGGTAGCTAACCAACTAAATGAATATTTTGCACCTACATTCAAACAGGAGGACTATTCAGGGAGGTGAATGCCATAAGTTTATGAAACTCTGGAAGGGAGCTAAATGATTTTGTAATAACGGAGAGAAAAGTAGAGGAGAAATGGTTGAAATTGAACATAAGAAAGGCACCTGGAGTGGACGGGATCTATCTGGTTATATTAAAGGAAGCAAAGCATTAGCCATAATTATGAAAGCTTCCTTGGACTCAGGGGAGGTCCCCACGGAGTGGAGATCATTATTATTATTAGCCATATGTTGCAAGGAAGCCCTAAGGATTATGCTGCACCAGCCAAAAAAAAAAAAAAAAAAATTCCTGAGTTATCCTGTGTGTGTGTGTGTGTGTGCATGTGTGTGTGAGAGAGAGAGAGAGAGAGAGAGAGAGAGAGAGAGAGAGAGACAAAATCAGAAAGAGAAAGGAATCACCAAGAAAGAGAAGAATGATGATATCCAGCTCAGGACCCTGGGTGTGCCAAGCCAATACTCACAAGATGTGAAACCCTGGGGTGAGATGTGCAAATATGTCTCCAATTCACAGAGGGGGGTAAAAGGGTGACACAAATAATTACAAACCTGTTAGTTTAACTTCTGTTCCAGGGAAAATAATGGAGTCACTGGTTAAGGAAGCAATGCAGGTTGTTGTTGTTTGGTTTTTAGGAGCATTAGAAACTAAGGCCACATTGCTCCGGGAATATGTGGTGGTCATTCCCTGACCTTTCTGCATCCTCCGTATTTGGTGGTGATGGGCTCGAACCCCGGTCTAATCAAGAAGCGTGTGCTACGCAGTGCTGCTCCTTCCCATCTGGCTGTGGAGGGGCCTAAGCAATGCAGGATCATCTAGAAAAGACCGCAGTTATAATTCAGACACAGCATGGGGTTAAGGGTTAGTCTTGTCTGACTAATTTGATTGGATACTATGATGTGGTCACAAAGGAACTAGAGGCAAAAAATAATTTTGCTATCATTTACTTAGATTTTAGAAAAGCTTCTGATACTGTGGCACATGGAAGACTGTATAAATTGGAGCAGTATGGCATTAAGGTCAAGTTGCTACAATGGATAAAACAATGGTTGATTGGAAGAAGACAGAGTGGTAATCAATGGACACTGCTGTTCATGAACTAATGTTATGAGAGGAGTCCCCCAGGGTTCTGTGTTGGGCCCATTGTCTTTTTCTGTATTTACCAATGACAATATCAATATCATCAATAGTGAAGGTACATAAGGGTTAATGTCTAAGTTTGCAGGATTGTTAATGACAGTAATGATTTTTCTAGTTTTTCTTTTTTCTAATGCAACAGGATCTGGAAAAGCTGATCAGATCGGCTGGGAGGAGGCAACTGAAGTTTAACATTGACAAATGTAAAGTACTGCATATGGGTAGAAGTAACTCCAGAGTAGCTTGTTGTTTTGTTTTTAGGAGCATTAGCAACTAAGGACATATTGCTCCGGGATATGCGGTGGTCATTCCCTGACCTTTCCGCATCCTCCGTATTTGGTGGTCACGGGCTCGAACCCCGGTCTAATCAAGAAGCTTGTGCTGTGCACTGCTGCTCCTTCCCACCTGGCTACAGAGACATATGATGGAAGAAAGCACGCTTATGCAGCATTAGCCAAAAAAAAGCCCACTTTCACTTCACCCCTCCGTTCGTTCAAAATACCTGTCCAGCTTAGCCTTAAATTTATTTAGGCTATCAACTTCCACGACAAGGGATGGAAGTCTGTTCCACCAACCAACTACCCGCTGGCTAAAGGTAAATTTCCACATGTCTATCCTACATCTGTCTTTCCTCAATTTGAATTTATGCCCTCTCAGGTGATTATTCTGAGCAAGAGGAACAATCCCATCAGCATTCAGCATGTTCAAACTATTCAAAGCTTTATACACCTCTATCAGATCACCTTGCCGATGCCTAGTCTCCAGACACTGTAATTTGCAAAACTTAAGCCTTTCTTTGTAAGAGCAACCCTTTGTTCCATTCACTAATCTTGTTGCCCTTCTCTGTACTCGTTCCAGCAGCTCTACATCCTTCTTGAAATGAGGCCTCCAGACCTGTATACAATACTCAAGGTGTTGCCTGACCATTGCCTTATACAAGGGAATAATCACATCCTTATCCCTGGTAGAAAAATTCCTGTATATCATTGAAAAGACACCATGAGCTACTCTTACAGCCCGTCTGCACTGCTCAGAGAACTTCATATCTGCCGGCACAATTACCCCCAGGTCCTTTTCATTCTCTACCACTGTCAGTGTAGTACCAAAGAGTTGATATATTGCTCAGGGGTTGCTGTTTCCCATATGTAGTACTTTACATTTGTCAATGTTAAACTTCGTTTGCCACCTCTCAGCCCATCTGCTCAACCTTTACAGATCCTGTTACAGTAGCATAGTGTCAATAGCGTCCTTGACAACATTGCCAACCTTTGTATCGTCTGCAAACTTGGATATTAAGCTTGATATACCATCATCAATATCATTTATAAATACAGAAAACGATAATGGACCCAACACTGAATCCTGAGGGAATCCACTAATAACATTAGTCCATGATGAGCAGTGTCAATTGATTACCACTCTCTGTCTTCTCCCCCTCAACCACCCCTGTATCCATAGCATCAATTTGCCTCCAATGCCATACTGCTCCAATTTGTGCAGCAGTGTTCCATGTGCAACAGTATCAAAAGCCTTTCTAAGATCTTCTTCTTCTTCATTCTTCAAGAGGAGTGTTCCCATTTACAATGGGTTTCCTCAGCCTACAAGTTATTTCTCATTAGGAATTTTTTCCTGCCATAAAGTGCGGTTCAAGGGTCTTGGTCGGTTAAGCCTCGGGCTGTCATGCACTCCCGTACTCCATCCGTCCTTGTCCTCCTAGGTCTTCCTCTTCTCCTTCTTCCTGGAGGTATCCATTCCAGGATAGCCTTTGGATATCTATTTTCTTGCATCCGTTTTACATATCCATACCATGTTAGACGCTTTTCTTTGATGGTGTCAATAATAGTCTTTCTCACTTCCATTTTTTCCCTTATGTCTTCATTCCATTTTCTGTCTCTTCTAGAAGTTCCCGCTGAGCATCTTCAGAAATCCATTTCTGTGAAGAGCAATTTGTTTTCCGCTCGCCTATTCAATGTCCAGGTTTCCACTCCATACAATAGAAGACTTTGTACAATCGTTTGAAATATAAGTTTCTTTGTTTTATTTAGGATATTTTTGCTCCACAGAACAGAGTTTAACATGCCGATAGCCTTTCTGCTGTCTGTAATTCTCTTACTGATCTGCTTGGGATGATCCATCACTTTGTAAGATTGATCACAAATATTTGAATTTATCGACTTGTTTGATTTTCAAACCTGCAATATTTAGAACGTGTCCTGGCCCTGAAGACAACATTTCAGTCTTGCTAAAATTGATTTTTAGACCCCATTGTTTATATTCCTCAATCAATCTAAGTCTTGTGCTATCGCCACCTGATCATCTGCAAAAAGTAAATTGTGAATATAGGTGTTCTTATTAATTGGCAATCCCATTTTATTACATTTTTTAACCAGGATCTTAGGCAGATGTCAATATAAATTTTGAAAAGTGTTGGTGACATGCAACAACCTTGTAATAAGCCTTTTGAATTGTGGAATTCAGGTGACAAAGCTGATCCCACTTTAATTATGCATTTTTATTCCTGTAAATTGCCGTAATAATGTTAATCAGTTGTCTTTTCTAAGATACAAGTACACAATATCAAAGTTATTCCCTGCACCCAGTTCTTTTGTGACTGCATCTTAGTATCCAATAAAATTTGTCAGGCAAGACTTCCCCTTAACAAAACCATGCATTCCTCACGAAGAATAACTCCTCATGTGCAAATGTCGATGCAAAATATTCATTTAGTTTGTTAGCTACCTGAGCAGGATCATCAAAAATTTACCCATCGATATCAAGTGGACCAATCTGATTCATCCCCCTCCTTCTAGAGTTTACATAAGTAAAGAAGAACTCTTTGCTGTTTTTCTTTGCATCCCTTGCCAAAGATTTCTCGTAATCTGCCTTCGCCTGCCTAACCTCCTTTGTAACTTGGTTACAGATCAACTTGTATCTATCATAGGCTTCTGTGTCACGTGTAAATTTATATGTAACCCATGCATTTTTCTTCTTTATCATATGTCTCATTAGTTCATCTAACATCCATTTGGGCCTAAACCTTAAACAATATTTCTTATTTGGTATGTAAAGCCAAGTAGCTTCCAAGATAAGTTCTTTGAATGCGTCCCATTTTGAATTTGCTATTGGTAACATCATCAGTTGGTCCCACTGTATAGAATTTAAATACTGTCTCAGACCATCGTACTTGCTTTTACGAAAGCAATAACCCTTCCCTTTACCCCTGATTGTAGTTACCTCTTTGAGTAAATCCCACTTCAGCACACTGTGAGCACTAGCAGATAAAGGAACCACCTAGTGGTTCCTTTATGTGCAGATTCTTAATGCATGAAGAATCACTACTGATAATCATGAGTATTACTCCCTCTAGTTTCCTCTCGAACATGCTGATGTAGAAAACAATCATCCAATAAATCCACACAAAGCCTTGCTAGTGTGTGAGTGACCAACAAATTCCAGTCAATATCTGGAAAATTAAAATCCCCCATTATAAGGCTCTCTGATGTACTGGCCAACTATTTCCCTGTACAGTTTCTTATTATACTCATCAGAGTCATAAACCAGTTGATAAGTTACTCATCAGAGTAACGTATCAACTGGGTGGCACTATACTCAGGGTAGTGGAAAATGAAAAGGACCTGGGGATAATTGTGCAATGAGATATGAAGTTTTCTAAGCAGCACAGATAGGCTGCAAGAGTAACTCATGGTGGTGACTTGTCAATGATATATGGGAATTTTGCTAGCAGGGATAAGGAGGTGTTTGTCCCCCTTGTAGAAGGCAATGGTAAGGCCAAAACTTGAGTACTGTATACAGGTCTGGAGGCCTCATTTTAGGAACGATGTAAATTTGCTGGAAGGAGTACGTGTTATGGGCCTATATGAGAGCTTGAAGGACAGGGTGGATGCTCTCGAAGGATTAAAAGTGAGTTGCCCATCAAGCTCTCAGCTGCCCACACCAATGCCAGAGCTTCCACTTGGTCATCACGCAACACAACGGCAGCCCCCAAGACAGAATGCGCTGGTCCCAAAGGAACTAGTAGTTGTTGGTGACTCTATTGTCAGGGAAACAGGAAACATGCTTTGTAAAACGGATAGGTGGAACAGGACCAGGGTATGTCTGCCAGGGGCAAAGGTTGATGGCATTGTAAAGCGGGTATCATCTTTTAAGGGCACAAAAGGTGATATAGTTGTACACGTTGGCACTAATGATATTAAGATTCCGAGACCAGCGGAATTACTTAACAAGTACAGGTCACTGTTGAAAAAAAGCTGTTAATTAGTGTTGAATTTGAAAGTGTCTGCAATTCTGCCCAGACACGATAGGAGGGAGTATATGATGAGAGCCCTGTCGATCAATTCGGCCCTGGAAAGATTGTGCAAGGCTCAAGGGGTAGAATTTTTTTCAGCCTGGTCTGTACTTGTTAACAGGAGACACTGCTTCTACAGGGATGGGATACACTTAAATTGAAAGGGTGCAAGAATGTTTGCTGATGCTAGCGAGGCAGTGTTAGGTGGGTCGGAAAACTGCTAGATTCGGGGGGATACAAGGACTAATAGATTAACAGTAGTCACTGGCAGAGGTGAAAGTGATTCTTGCACTGCTTCTATTGGAATGAGCCGCAGCCTGGAAAATAAGATGCAGGATATTTCAGAGACTGCTGGGAATCATTGGGGTACAAGTAAACACATGGGTTGTGTAAGGGTAGCTAAGAAAAAGAACAGGTGCATGTATACTTGCGTGTACACCAATGCTAGGAGTATAGTAAATAAATTTGATGAATTTGAGGTATTGCTAAAAACATCAAAGGCAGATATTGTGGGGATTTCAGAGACGTGGTGTCACACAGATATAAGGAATGCAGAACTGGAATTTGGGGAGTACAATGTCTACCGAAAGGATAGACAGGATAGGAAGGGAGGAGGATGCTATTAGTTAAGAAATACATAAAATCCAAGGAAGTGAAGCCAGTCGACATTGAAGGACAGTGCAGTGTCGAGTCAGTTTGGTGTGACATAAGCAGTGGGAGATCAAAATTGAGAGTAGGAATGTGCTGTGCGTAATGACTCTGATGAGTATAATAAGAAACTGTACAGGGAAATAGAGTGGGCCAGTAAATCAGAGAGTCTTATAATGGGGGATTTTAATTTCCCAGATATTGACTGGAATTTGGGGCCTGGTCACTCACACACTAGCAAGGCTTTTGTGGATTTATTGGATGATTGTTTTCTACATCAGCATGTTCGGGAGGCAACTAGAGGGAGTAATACTCTTGATTTGATTATCAGTAGTGATTCTTCATGCATTAAGAATCTGCAAGTAAATGAACCAATAGGTGGCAGTGATCACAGTGTGCTGAAGTGGGATTTACTCAAAGAGGTAACTACCATTAGGGGTAAAGGGAAGGGTTATTGCTTTCGTAAAGGCGACTACGATGGACTGAGACAATATTTAAATTCTATACAGTGGGACCAACTGATGATGTTACCAACAGCAAATTCAAAATGGGAAGCATTCAAAGAACTTATCTTGAAAGCTACTAGGCTTTACATACCAACTAAGAAATATTGTTCAAGGTTTAGGCCTAAGTGGATGTCAGATGAACTAATGAGACATATGGGAGAGAAGAAAAATGCATGGGATACATACAAATTAACACGTGACGCAGAAGCCTATAATAGATACAAGTTGATCTGTAACCAAGTTACAAAGGAGGTTAGGCAGGCGAAGGCAAATTACGAGAAATCTTTGGCAAGAGATGCAAAGAAAAACAGCAAAGAGTTCTTTACTTATGTAAACTCTAGAAGGAAGGGGATGAATCAGATTGGTCCACTTGATATCGATGGGTAAATTTTTGATGATCCTGCTCAGGTAACTAACAAACTAAATGAATATTTTGCATCGACATTCACATATGAGGAGTTATTCAGCGAGGGGAATGCCAGAGGTGTATTCAACTCTGGCAGTAAGCTAGAGAATCTTGTAATAACTGAGAGTAAAGTGGAGGAGAAATTGTTGAAAATAAATACAAGAAAGGCACCCAGGGTGGATGGGATCTATCCAGTTATATTAAAGGAGGCAGCAAAGGAAGTAAGCAAATCCTTAGCCATAATTATGAGAGCTTCCTTAGACTCAGGGGAGGTATCCATAGACTGGAGATGTGCAAATGTGACCCCAATTCACAAAGGAGGATCAAAGGGCAACACAAGTAATTACACCTATTAGTTTAACTTCTGTTCCAGGAAAATTAATGGAGGCACCGGTTAAAGAAGCACTGCAGGATCATCTAGACAAGACTTCAGTTATAGCTCAGACACAGCATGGTTTTGTTAAGGGGAAGTCTTGCCTGACCAATTTGATTGGATACTATGATGCAATCACAAAAGAACTGGATGCAGAGAATAATTTTGATATTATATACTTGGATCTTAGAAAGGCTTTTGATACTGTTTCACATGGAAGACTGCTGCACAAATTGGAGCAGTGTGGCATTGGAGGCAAACTGCTGCTATGGATAAAGGGGTGGTTGAGAGGGAGATGACGGAGAGTGGTAATCAATGGACACTGCTCATCGTGGACTAATGTTATTAGTGGAGTCCCTCAGGGTTCAGTATTGGGTCCATTATTGTTTTCTGTATTTATAAATGATATTGATGGTGGTATATCAAGCTTAATGTCCAAGTTTGCAGACAATACGAAGGTTGGCAGGGTTGTCAAGGACACTACTGACACTATGCTACTGCAACAGGATCTGGAAAGGTTGAGCAGATGGGCTGAGAGGTGGCAAATGAAGTTTAACATTGACAAATGTAAAGTACTACATATGGGAAACAGCAACCCCAGAGCAACATATCAACTCTGTGTTACTATACTGGCAGTGGTAGAGAATGAAAGGGACCTGGGGGGTGGTTGTGCAGGCAGATATGAAGTTCTCTGAGTAGTGCAGACGGGCTGCAAGAGTAGCTCATGGAGTATTGTCAATGATATACAGGAATTTTTCCAGCAGGGATAAGGAGGTGATTATTCCCTTGTATAAGGCAATGGTCAGGCCACACCTAGAGTACTGTATACAGGTCTGGAGGCCTCATTCAAGAAGGATGTAGAGATGCTGGAACGAGTACAGAGAAGGGCAACAAGATTAGTGAATGGAACTAAGGGGTGCTCTTACGAAGAAAGGCTTAAGTTTTGCAAATTACAGTGTCTGGAGACTAGGCACCAGCAAGGTGATCTGATAGAGGTGTATAAAGCCTTGAATGGTTTGAGCATGCTGAATGCTGATGGGATTCTTCCTCTTGCTCAGAATAATCACCTGAGAGGGCATAAATTCAAATTGAGGAAAGACAGATGTACGATAGATGTGAGGAAATTTGCCTTTAGCCAGCGGGCGTGTGGTTGGTTGGTGGAACCGACTTCCATCCCTTGTCGTGGAAGTTGATAGCCTAAATAAGTTTAAGGCTCAGCTGGACAGGTATTTCGAATGAACAGAGGGGTAAAGTGGAAGTGGGTATTTTTTATTTATTTATTTTATTTTATTTATTTATTTATTTATTTTTTTTTTTTTGGCTGATGCTGCATAAGCTTGCTTTCTTGCATCAAATGCCTCTACTAATACTAATGCTAATAGAACGGCAATGAGGTCGTTGCGTGCAACAAGGGGTTGCCATTACCAAGAAATGCTTAAGTTCTGCATTTTATAGCTTCTGGAGACTAGGCACTTGCGATGTTATCTGATTGAGGTGTATACGGCCTTTAATTGTTTGAGCAAGCTCAATGCTGATGGAATTCTTACTTTTGCTCAGACTACTCACCTGAGGGAACACATGTTGTTACTGTTGTTATTAGAGGTTTTACGGCACTACAGCCACTAACGGTCATTATGTGTTAGAGGGGACATAAATTCAAATTGAGGAAAGAAAATTATTATTATTATTATTATTAGCCATATGGTTGAAGGAAGCCTGAAAATTATGCTCCACCAGCCAAAAAAAAAATTCTGAATTACCCCGAGAGAGAGAGAGAAGTAGAACGGAATCACCAAAAAAGAGAAGAATGATGATATCCAGCTGGGGATCCTGGGTGTACCAAGCCCATACTCACCAGATGTGGGCCCCTGAGGAACTGTAGAATAGATGTGCAGAAATTTGCCTTTAGCCAACAGGTGTTTGATAGTTTGAACAAACTTCCATCTGTTGTAGTGTAGGTCATCAGCTTAAATAAGTTCAAGGCAGAACTAGACAAACATTTAGAGTGAATTGATGGGTGAAATGGGAGGTTTTTTTTTGGTTTTTTTTTTTTGGCTGATGATATATAAGCTTGCTTTCTTGCATCATATGCTTCTACTAATGCTAATACTAACTTGTTATATTTTTATCAAATATAAAACATAATAAACTTACAAAGCATCTTCATCACACCAAGCAATTCTCATTCCCTTTCCACCACCTCCTGCAGAAGCTTTTATCATTACAGGATAACCTATGCAAAGTTATTTTTAAAATATTACACAACTGTATATTCTGATTGTTCAATCAGAAATAGTTCAAAATTCAAGTTTAAAAAAAATATATATGAATAAACTGCATAATACAGAAAACCCCCAATTATCTACTTTTCAAGAATCTTTTATTCTCTCAATTTTTATTATTTCATGAATTTGTTAAGAGTTATGATACAGCATTACCAATAAACTGAACTAATATTCCTGCTTTAATGTCTTTCTGGCTGTCCCCCAGTTCTATGTTTCCATCTTGCAAATCATATTAAGATTTTTCTAGTTTTTCTTTTTTCTAATTATCATTAATTACAATTGTTATTTTAAAAACTGTAGGTTTCTGAAATCTTACACTGCCCAAACTACTTATGATTTCTCTCTCACTCAGACTATTTACAGTTTCTTCCAATCTGTCCACGTGCAAATGATCACGATGCATGCAATTGTTACAATTCATGTACATCATAAAATAAAATAATATAAATTTAGTTTCCATCTTGTAACTTCCTCTCATCCTAGCTGCCATCCTATAGCGCATACAGATTTTTTTTTATTCATAATGGAGGTAAATTGTGTTTCACTGTCATTCTCCTATCAAACTCTGAAAATGAGACAAGCAGTACTAAATGTTTGTTTTCTTTGTGTTACAAATGGCCATAAGTTATAATCTCAGGTCAAACATGTTTTATCAAAAAAAATTAAATAAATATAATAAGGTAATTTTGGATTATCCACATTTCTTCTCCCTGCTATTACACTGGATAATTTGGAACTTACTGTAGTTCTTAAATGGAAACAATACGATAGATATTGACAAAACTATCGGTCCATGGCATGAGATTCAAAAGTTTATCCCCTTCGAAATAATTGCATTAGGCTTGCACACAGTTCCATTTGTTTCTTCCAAGCACAGAATGGAAGTCATCTTCTGTAAGCCCTTTTAACACTTCAGTCATTTTTTATCTGAATGTCTTTACTGAACTTAAAATGGGTTCCCTTAAGCACACTTTTTATTTGAGGGAAAAGAAAAAATGTCACACGGGGCTATAGCCTGGAAAGCAGGGTGCATGTTCACACATGAGGATTGGTTTTTTGGCCAGAAACTGTGAATAGAGAGTGCACTGTACACTGAAGTACTATTTTGATGGGGCATCTGACCACCCTTGCACAATTCATGTCTCTTTCTTCAAATTTTTCTATGCAGTCTTGTCAGAACTTCAATGTAGTATGTTTGATTGACAGTCTGCTTTGGTGATATGTATTCAGCATTATAATTCCATTAATATCTAAGTAAACAAGAAGCATCGTTTTCAGTTTTCATTTTGACATTTTTACTTTTTTTTTGTCTGGGGGATTGTTTTGTCTTCCACTGCACTGGCTGCCTTTTATTTTCTGAGTCATCTTGGAACAGCCAACTTTCATTGCAAGTAATTACAGTACTCAGAAAGTCTGGAACTTCAATTTTTATTTAAAAACATCTTCACAAACATTGATTCTTCTTAATCTTTGATCTTCATTCAAAATTTTTGGCATAATCTTGGTACACATGCACTTTTATCATGCTTCATTTTCAGTTAAAATTTGTTTAACTGTTTCTTTATCCATACTGAGGTCTGACGCAACGATTCTAATGCTTAAAAGACATTCACTTCTAATCAATGTCCTTCCCTGTCCAGATTTTTTTATCTGTTTTCACAGATACTAGTTGTTCATAGCCTTCCACATTCTTTCTTTCTTCCTTCTA
This sequence comes from Mastigoproctus giganteus, assembly GCF_048544385.1. Lineage (NCBI taxonomy): Eukaryota > Metazoa > Arthropoda > Arachnida > Uropygi > Thelyphonidae > Mastigoproctus > Mastigoproctus giganteus. The sequence goes on along the minus strand of NC_143575.1, from coordinate 119,437,284 downwards.
AAAATCGTTTGTGCCATTCAAGCACACAAGCTCTTAATCTTCAATAATATTGACATAATAATTCATAACTTTCTGTTAGCATTTTCTTAAGTTTTGTTAAAAATTTGAGGTTGACTCATTATTCAATTCTTTTGTCTGTCTTTTTCCTGGAAAACTGCACTGTAACGAAAACCTGTTTCACTGCAAAGTGAATGAGTGATTGGAACGTGACTTGGCAGACAAATAGGAAAAGGTTTGAGGTAACCTTCTGTGCCTTTGTTTCACAGGCAGTGCTTGATGTGTAATGGCTGCAGCACAGTCTCATTATTTAATTGCCATAACTTGTATTTAGATCTTCAACCACTGTAGGAAGATTATACATTATTCTGTTCAAGCTTCAAGACAAGGACATCTTATCACAATTAATGCTATCATTTACTTTGTGAAACTCTCATGAGCATCACATCATCGTCTGTCATTTGTTTCGGGTTCAAGGGCAGCATGGGCATATCTGCCTAATCTATGGTGAAGAGTAACATGCGGTTTTTGTCAAAGGTTTGTGATCAGGAGATAGTGTGTTATAACATCATGTCTGTTTTAGGCAGGTAACATTTTTTATGATGTTATTGTTGTGTAATTCTTGTGGAAAATTAGCAAAGACAGCCTCTGTACAGGACAGTTGATAAGTATATGCTTCAACAGTCAGCTATGTTTTGCAGTGTGGCATCTTGGTGGATAAGTGGTCAAAAGTGCAGGCAAATGATTTAGGTGGATATGATCTATCCAGAGTCTAGCCAGTACAACTGCTGATTTGGTTTTCCCAACATTTTATAAAATTTTCCTGCAAGTCACTGTTTCAGAACATACTTTTAATCTGAGACTAGTGTACTGAAAGGAGAATCACTGGGGTTTGTTGCTCTGCACACTGTTTCCTAGGATCCCAATATTACCAGCGTAATACTCCAACTATTCTCATTTAAATTTTTCATGATATTCCAATAGATGTGTATAAGGCCTTGAACCCCATCAAGCTCAATGCTGATGGGGTTCTTACTCTTGCTCAGATTACAAACCTGAGAGGCATATATTCAAACTGAGTAAAGAAAGTTGTAAAATAGATGCGCAGAAGTTTGCCTTTAGTCAGTGGGTAGTTGATTGCTCGAACAAACTTCCATCTGTTGTTGTGGAAGTTGAGAGCTTAAATAAATTCAAGCCAGAACGAGACAAACATTTGGAATGAATGGATCAGTGAAATAGGAAGGTTTTTTTTTTTTTTTTGGGTGATGCTGTATAAGCTCGCTTTCTTGCATCATGTGCCTCTACTAGTGTTAATGCTAAATCTGTCTGAGTAATTAGATGTCATTCTTTTCTTCCTTTGTATAGCTTAGATTAGCATTAGCATTAGTAGAGGCATACGATGCAAGAAAGCAAGCTTATTCAGCATCAGCCCAAAAAAAAAAAAAAAAACCCTCTCCCATTTCACCCCTCCGTTCGTTCGAAATACCTGTCCAGTTGAGCTTTAAATTTGTTTAGGCTATCAACTTCAACAACAAGTGATGGAAGTCGGTTCCACCAACCAACCACCCGCTGGCCAAAGGCAAATTTCCGCACATCTATCCGACATCCGTCCTTCCTCAATTTGAATTTATGCCCTCTGAGGTGATTATTGCACTAGATTGCACTAACTCAGTCCACACATGCAACAGACAATAGCTTCACCAACATTACTCTCAGTGTTAGATCCATCGATATATACTAAAAGTGACTGTGCATGCTGCACTGTTAGTGAAGCATGTAACTATAATGAACTCAACTGGGTCTGGGTGAATTTTTTCCATGAGTTCAGAGTGATAAGTTGCAGAGGGATGTATTACATCCCGGAAGAGGTTGTACAAAGGACAGATGTTTGTAACTTACATTATAGTAAAGTTGCCAATCAGCAAATACAGAATGAAGGTGTATCCCTGTTGATGAGTTGATATAGGCTAAGCTCTAAGGATTTCCCTATTTTAACTAAAAAAATAAAAAAAAAGCTGAATCATACTTGGGCGATTTAGTTGCCCACTAAGTTTTGCTTCACTGGTTATTTAAAGAGTCTCTGATTAGATATAAAGGATGTGCAATGGCTTCAGTGTAGAGGTTCTGGATTGCTGAAACACCTATGCACGGTTTGTTATGTTTGTTATTTGGTTTTTAGGAGCATTAGCAACTAAGGCCATATTGCTCCGGGATATGCGGTGGTCATTCCTTGACCTTTCCGCATACTCCGTATTTGGTGGTGACGGGCTCGAACCCCGGTCTAATCAAGAAGCATGTGCTACGCACTGCTGCTCCTTCCCACCTGGCTACGGAGGCGCCCACCTATGCACGGTGAAGGCCAATGTTGTGGACAGAAACAAGCCATCTTAAGCAGAGGTAAAACTAAATTGTGGACCACCCCTGAGAGAGTTCCAAGTGACTATGTAATCTTAAAAAACTATACCAAACCAACTGGCAGGCCATCTAACTCCTAGAGCAGTTCTCACTTTGTACCATCTCTTCAGGCAGAGGCTTTTTCTACATCAAACATAACCATAGCAAGGTGTTATTTCCAGGGCTGTGGAGCCAGAAGAAAATTTTGCAGCTCCTTTAATTTATCAAAATCCTGATTTAGTTTTGAACTGCTGAAGTCAGCAATAATCATATCCAACTGACAAATGAAAACACTGTTAGAATGATCTTTACATTATAGGCTAAAAATATACAGTTAATTTGACCTTTAGTTTAATGAACAAAAATGAATGAATTAAAAACAATTTATTGCATTATAGGAAAAACATTGACTTATATGTGCCATATAAGTGCAAACATGCAAATTAGCTTTAATTCCCTTAAAAACTGAATTTTCATATTTTTTAATTAAGTATAGCAGTGTGTTCTTAAGAACAAAATTGCCTCAAGCAAGTCCTCTTTCACTGATGCTCTCAAATCTGATTTGATGTTTTTAAGAGCTGAAAATAAACGATCTACACTGGCTTAAGTAGTGGGCAATGCAACATCTCATTGATTTTAGAGTACTTTAATATTGGAATTAGAATTTGAATATTAGAATTAGTATTAGATGATGATGGATTGTTTTGCATTTCATCTCTTGGGGCTGGGCATTCTTGAGGGCTTTTTTTATTCTGAGTGCTATATCACATAAAGCTTCCTTTGCTTTGTTGTCTATCTGCTAATAAATATCTGTACTTGGAATCAACATAAACACCAGCTAACATTACATCATTTCCCAATAAAGCTTTTTCCCTAATTTCTATGGAGGCCATGATACCTTCAGCTATGCAAGCATATGATGAAGTGAAGACTGACCAGGAATCAAGTCTTCACCTTGAATTTTCTTTGTAGTGGTATGTGGTTGGTAAAGCAAGTCTCTGCACATGGTCCCACAATACTTCTATTAGTGTTACTTCAGGATTGGCCATGTCAATAAGGATATGGTGTACATAGTGTTTGGGGAGGAAGTGCCACAAATGGTTTTCCACAACTGCACCATAAGTACTCTCGTGAAGTATACAGTACTCCATAAAAGCCAGACAAAATTTTTTGGATGATTGTTTTCTACATCAGCATGTTCGTGAGGCAACAAGAGGGAGCAATACTTTTCATCTGATTATCAGTAGTGATTCTTCATGTATTAAGAATCTGCAGATAAATGAACCACTAGGTGGCAGTGATCACAGTGTGTTGAAGTGGGATTTACTCAAGGAGGTAACTACCATCAGAGGTAAAGGGAAAGGTTTTTGTTTTCGTAAAGGCGACTATGATGGTCTGAGACAGTATTTAAATTCTATACAGTGGGACCAACTGATGATGTTACCAACAGCAAACTCAAAATGGGAAGCATTCAAGGAACTAATCTTGGAGGCTACCAGGCTTTACATACCAACTAAGAAATATTGTTCAAGGTTTAGGCCTAAATGGTTGTCAGATGAACTAATGAGACATGTGGCAGAGAAGAAAAATGCATGGGATACATACAAATTAATGGGTGACATGGAAGCCTATGGTAGATATAAGTTGGTCTGTAACCAAGTAACAAAGGAGATTAGGCAGGCAAAGGCAGACTACGAAAATCCTTGGCAAAGGATGCAAAGAAAAACAGAAAAGAGTTCTTTACATATTTAAACTCGAGAAGGAAAGGGATGAATCAGATTGGTCCACTGGATATTGATGGTTCAACAGTTGAGGATCCTGCTCAGGTGGCTAACAACCTAAACGAGTATTTTGCATCTACATTCACGCATGAGGAGTTATTCAGAAAGGAGAATGATGTAGATAAAGTAAACATTGGCAGTGAGCTGGATGATTTTGTAATAACTGAGAGGAAAGTGGAGGAGAGATTTTGAGGATAAACATAAAAAAGGCACCTGGGGTGGATGGGATCTATCCAGTTATATTAAAGGAGGCAGCAAAGGAAGTAAGCAAACCCCTAGCCATAATTATGAGAGCTTCTCTGGACTCAGGGGAGGTACCCATAGACTGGAGATGTGCAAATGTAACCCCAATTCACAAAGGAGGATCAAAGGCTGACACAAGTAATTATAGACCTGTTAGTTTAACTTCTGTTCCAGGTAAATTAATGGACGCACTGGTTAAAGAAGCACTGCAGGATCATCTAGACAAGAATTCAGTTATAGCTCAGACGCAGCACGGTTTTGTGAAGGGCAGGTCTTGCCTGACCAATTTGATTGGATACTATGATGTAGTCACAAAAGAACTGGATGCAGGGAATAACTTTGATATTATATATTTAGATCTTAGAAAGGCTTTTCATACTGTTGCACATGGAAGACTGCTGCACAAATTGGAACAGTGTGGCATTGGAGGCAAATTGCTGCTATGGATAAGGGGATGGTTGAGTGGCAGAAGACAGAGAGTGGTAATCAATGGACACTGCTCAACGTGGACTAATGTTATTAGTGGAGTTCCTCAGGGTTCAGTGTTGGGTCCGTTGTTGTTTTCGGTGTTTATGAATGATACTGATGATGGGATATCAAGTTTAATGTCCAAGTTTGCAGATGATACAAAGGTTGGCAGGGTTGTTAAGGACACTACTGACGCTATGCTGCTGCAACAGGATCTGGAAAGGTTGAACAGATGGGCTGAGAGGTGGCAAATGAAGTTTAACATTGACAAATGTAAAGTACTACATATGGGAAACAGTAACCCCAGAGCAACGTATCAACTCTGCGGTATTACACTGACAGTGGTGGAGAATGAAAAGGACCTGGGGGTAATTGTGCAGGCAGATATGAAGCTCTCTGAGCAGTGCAGACGAGCTGCAAGAGTAGCTCATGGTGTCTTGTCAATGGTATACAGGAATTTTTCTAGCAGGGATAAGGAGGTGATTATTCCCTTGTATAAGGCAATGGTTAGGCCACATCTTGAGTACTGTATACAGGTCTGGAGGCCTCATTTCAAGAAGGATGTAGAGCTGCTGGAACGGGTACAGAGAAGGGCAACAAGATTAGTGAATGGAACAAAGGGTTGCTCTTACGAAGAAAGGCTTAAGTTTTGCAAATTACAGAGTCTGGAGACTAGACACCGGCGAGGTGATCTGATAGAGGTGTATAAGGCTTTGAATGGTTTGAGCATGCTCAATGCAAATGGGATTCTTCATCTTGCTCAGAATAATCACCTCAGATGGCATAAATTCAAATTGAGGAAGGACTGATGTCGGATAGATGTGCGAAAATTTGCCTTTGGCCAGCGGGTGGTTGGTTGGTGGAACCGACTTCCATCACTTGTTGTTGAAGTTGATAGCCTAAACAAATTTAAAGCTCAACTGGACAGGTATTTCGAATGAACGGAGGGGTGAAATGGGAGTGGTTTTTTTTTTTTTTTTTTTTTTTTGGCTGATGCTGAATAAGCTTGCTTTCTTGCATCATATGCCTCTACTAATGCTAATGCCAAAAGTATTGTGTGTGTGGTATATGAGAAATATTATGTTGAATTCTGTTATTAAATTACACTAGGGTTACCCGGTAAGCTATTACATGTTCCCTCATATGTACTATGTCTGTAAATTTCATGTATTCTCTGTTTGATTTGCCTGTTTTGCTGGACAAAAATCCCCAGTTTTCTGGGGGGGAAAGCCTTGCTATTTACGCCTGACACTGACTAACTCAGCCACAGAGTGAAAAAAGCCCATTAAAGTTCCTCGTGTCATCAACGAGATTCGAACTCTGGCCTTTCTCACCTGGTATAGGGAGGACGGTGACAATACCACTGTGCTACCCACACAGACTGGGTTCTGTTATAGGTTTCAGTTCCAGTAAGCAGTCCATCATCATATATATGCTATCCCACCTAGTAGCTTGATCCGAAATTGCTACTTTTCCAGCAAGCCATTTAACTATTACTTCTATTTTTGATTTTCTAGCAGCTAGTACAACCTGCCTCACCTTACTTACAAGGGCAGTTGCATTTTTATTTCCTAAGCCATCAAGAATTGCCAGCTGTAAAGTATGAACACGACAATGTAGGTCGCTGAACAACTCCATGTGCGAGAGGTTGAATTCTAGAGAGGTTGAAATTTCATCCATAATGTCAATTTAAATCCAGTTCTGCTTCTGCATCATCATCAGGTTCTAACTGTGGAGTCTCACCATTTGATTGATCTCTTTCACTTTCATCATCTGTTATTGAATCACCTCTCTCTTGGTCTTTATTTAACTTCTCAATGGTTTACATGATGGAGGCGCTATCAGTCACTATGCACAGTACACACTCTTTCTGTTTCAAACTCTAGCAGAGTGTCTTTCACTAGTTGATGAAGTGGCTTGTATGTTGGGCATATGTTAATCTGAAACATTAATCTTATTGGTCAAAAGTAATTTTTCTCCAAAAGTCAAAATCTCGTCTTCAGTGTCATTCACTTGGCATGTGCAAATATATTCAAATACATTAAGAAAAGCATTCAAATACATTAGACTTTGTTCATCATTGAGGGCTTCCAGACATTTGACATTTCTGAAAAAATAAAATGTGCATTATTCAAAAACCACTCTATGGTTAAAAAAAAAAACCCCCATAATAAACAAAAAGAACAGGGAAATGAAACTACACCATGAAGTAAGAAAGCATATCACATATGTGCCACCCTCTTGATTATGACTGACCAAGTTAGTTGGAGCTATGGAGCCAATTTTTTTTTTTTTTACTGGCTCCACAGCCCTGGTTACTTCCATACAAAAGCATCAAGAATGTTCACTTCTACCCAAATCAGCAAATGACGGATGGATCTACTCTCATGAAAACAACCGGCACTGGACTGAGGAGGTCATGTGGCACTAAAAAATAGGTCAACCAAGCATAAATCAATTTTTCATGACCTTACTCATGTAGCTGGTAAGAGAAACTGGCCAGTACTGCTGCAGTTTGTAGGATTTTTTTCCAGATTTTGAGAGGCCAGAACATAAACATGATACAGTTTCTCTGAGAATTCATGGGAATTGCATGTTCTGCAAATATCCAATTACAGAAAGATAAGATATGCCTTAAGAGAGCTGGTACAGTAAGTTGAGTAATCATGATGGTGTGAATTCCTGGAGTGTCTGCCACACTGAGTTGAATGGTAGCTAGCTTTTGATGCAATTCACCCAATGTAAATGAGAGGTTGTATGCAGTACTCTTCAAAGTTGAGGTAGTGTTTTTCAGTTTGAGAGTTTTACTTCTTGAGCTGGATTGAGTATGAAGACAGCTAAAATTTCTGCAAATATTCTGCATAAAATCTTTATCCCTTGGGATTTCATTACATAATTACCATGCAGTTTAAGTATGGATAAATTATATTGATTCTTGCATGTGTAAAATGCATTCATATTTTAACCCACATCATTTACATCCTTGTGCTTCTTTTGATTATGGAAGCTTTTTCAACCAGGACAACATGCCTGATCACATTTTACTTTTAAACACAATCTAGTTTGAAGTCAATACACTTTTGCTACTGATGCTGCAATGCATTGATTCCAGATGCAAAGAAAGTTTTCTCTTGGGCATCCAGTGCAATGACATCACAGTCAGTAGGTAAATCAATTGCAGTTATGGGGTGGGGGGTTCCTCTCCAGAAAAAGGAATTGACTTGGCTTTCTTTGCAGGAGAAGAGCTGTGTTTCCACTGTTTGGACTGTTTTCTTTATCTCTGGCTAAAAGTGATGGATGCATGTTTCATTCATGGTTATAAACCTTTATAAGAAATTTGCTATATCTGCTTGAAAGCGATCCAAATATTCACTTAACCTGACAACTCATCTACTACTTTGATCTACTATCAACAACTTTGGAACCCATAGTGCTGATACCTTTTTTTGCAGTTAAATCCTCTGTTACTAAAAGTATGTAGGACATATATTCAGATGAGATGTGCAAGACATTGGCAATGTGAATGATCTGGTGATGAGTAATTGAAGAGCAGTTCAGTACAAATTCTCATTTAAATTCTGCTGCCCATTTCTTAACCATGGAATAGGAAGGGTTATCTTCCCATAATGTAGTAACATCCTCATGAATTTCCTTTTGCATTAGTCCCTTTATTCACCCTAATATTGGATAATCATACGGTGACTGGTTTTGTCCATCTTTCCTCATTCGTACAACTTTGTTGACTTCAGGACCTGTGTAATTAAAAAAATATATTATTGAAACTCCATGAAACTTTGTGGGTTATTATTTGAAACATTATTATTCCCAAAATACAGAAATTTTTCACTGTGTACCACTACCCATTCATACTCAGGCTACAAATTTTTCAAACCCCCCTAGTATTTTTGTTCTGTAAAGATTTTTATGGGTTGGTCTGGGAGTGCTAGATCTGCTGCCTTTGCTATTTATCAGATATAATTCCAATTCTGAGTTTATGGAGAATATTTTGATCTTCTTTTCCTCCAACACAACCTGCTATTTGTACAGACTTCACTCAGTTTTTAAAAACACTATTTTGTAATTAGCATTAGCATTAGCATTAGTAGAGGCATTTGATGCAAGAAAGCAAGCTTATGCAGCATCAGCCAAAAAAAAAAAAAAAAACCACTCCCACTTCACCCCGCTGTTCGTTCAAAATACCTGTCCAGCTGAGCCTTAAACTTATTTAGGCTATCAACTTCCACGACAAGGGATGGAAGTCTGTTCCACCAACCAACCACTCGCTGGCTAAAGGCAAATTTCCGCACGTCTATCCTACATCTGTCTTTCCTCAATTTGAATTTATGCCCTCTCAGGTGATTATTCTTAGCGAGAGGAAGAATCCCATCAGCATTGAGCATGCTCACACCATTCAATGCTTTATACACCTCTATCAGATCACCTCGCTGGTGCCTAGTCTCCAGACACTGTAATTTGCAAATCTTAAGCCTTTCTTCGTAAGAGCACCCCTTTGTTCCATTCACTAATCTTGTTGCCCTTCTCTGTACTCGTTCCAGCAGCTCTACATCCTTCTTGAAATGAGGCCTCCAGGCCTGTATACAGTACCCTAGGTGTGGCCTGACCATTGCCTTATACAAGGGAATAATCACCTCCTTATCCCTGCTAGAAAAATTCCTATATATCATTGACAATACACCATGAGCTACTCTTGCAGCCCGTCTGCACTGCTCAGAGAACTTCATATCTGCCTGCACAACCACCCCCAGGTCCCTTTCATTCTCTACCACTGTCAGTGTAATACCACAGAGTTGATACGTTGCTCTGGGGTTGCTGTTTCCTATGTGTAGTACTTTACATTTGTCAATGTTAAACTTCATTTGCCACCTCTCAGCCCATCTGCTCAACCTTTCCAGATCCTGTTGCAGCAGCATAGTGTCAGTAGTGTCCTTGACAACCCTGCCTACCTTTGTATCGTCTGCAAACTTCGACATTAAGCTTGATATACCATCATGAATATCATTTATGAATACAGAAAACAATAATGGACCCAACACTGAGCCCTGAGGGACTCCACTAATAACATTAGTCCACGACGAGCAGTGTCCATTGATTACCACTCTCTGTCTTCTCCCCCTCAGCCACCCCTTTACCCACAGCAGCAATTTGCCTCCAATGTTACACTGCTCCAATTTGTGCAGCAGTCTTCCATGTGCAACAGTATCAAAAGCCTTTCTAAGATCCAAGTATATAATATCAAAGTTATTCCCTGCATCCAGTTCCTTTGTGACTGCATCATAGTATCCAATCAAATTGGTCAGGCAAGACTTCCCCTTAACAAAACCATGCTGTGTCCGAGCTATAACTGAAGTCTTGTCTAAATGATCCTGCAGTGCTTCTTTAACTAGTGCCTCCATTAATTTTCCTGGAACAGAAGTTAAACTCACAGGTCTATAATTGCTTGTGTCAGCTTTTGATCCTCCTTTGTGAATTGGGGTCACATTTGCACATCTCCAGTCTATGGGTACCTCCCCTGAGTCCAAGGAAGCTCTCATAATTATGGCTAAGGGTTTGCTTACTTCCTTTGCTGCCTCCTTTAATATAACTGGTTAGATCCCATCCACCCCAGGTGCCTTTCTTGTGTTTATCTTCAACAATTTCTCCTCCACTTTACTCTCAGTTATTACAAGATTCTCTAGCTTACTGCTAGAGTTGAATACACCTCTGGCATTCCCCTCGATAAATAACTCCTCATGTGTGAATGTCGATGCAAAATATTCATTTAGTTTGTTAGCTACCTGAGCAGGATCATCAACAGTTGACCCATCGATATCAAGTGGACCAATCTGATTCATCCCCTTCCTTCTAGAGTTTACATAAGTAAAGAACTCTTTGCTGTTTTTCTTTGCATCCCTTGCCAAAGATTTCTCGTAATCTGCCTTCGCCTGCCTAACCTCCTTTGTAACTTGGTTACAGATCAACTTGTATCTATCATAGGCTTCTGTGTCATGTGTTAATTTGTATGTATCCCATGCATGTTTCTTCTCTGCCATATGCCTCATCAGTTCATCTGACATCCATTTAGGCCTAAACCGTGAACAATATTTCTTAGTTGGTATGTAAAGTCTAGTAGCTTCCAAGATAAGTTCTTTGAATGCTTCCCATTTTGCATTTACTGTTGGTAACATCATCAGTTGGTCCCACTGTATAGAATTTAAATACTGTCTCAGTCCATCGTAGTCGCCTTTACGAAAGCAATAACCCTTCCCTTTACCCCTAATGGTAGTTACCTCTTTGAGTAAATCCCACTTAACCTCCTAGAGTAAATCCCTCTTTGAGTAAATCCCACTAATTTGGTCAGTAGGGGGTAGAGACTCTACTGATGTGGTTGTTTTGTGCAATTCTTTGATGACATCAAAGCACTTTAGTATACTGTACAGGTTACTTAACTTATATGGGCAGAAATATACAGCTCTCATTTTGTTTCTAAGGGGTTAAGGAATTGTTTTGTTCTGTTTTACCTTTTTTTTTTTTTTGGAAGATCAGTTTCTTGCATCCATCCATCTCCCTATTCGGTAAACAGAGTTAAATGTGAACATATGGGTACAATTTATCTCAAATTTGACAAAAATGCAAACTGTGTGTGGTAATGCAAAACTAGACAGTGTAATATGTATCACTGCATTTAGAAATCTGTTTTCTTATTGTAGTACAGTCAATTAATCAATTAAATTTGTTAATCAATTAAATTGCACAGCATCATATCCCAAACAAGATCACCAAAGCAACGAGAATAAAGTAGCCGGAGTGCTGTCGCTCAAGGAAGAACCAAAGGGGGCGATTCTCCAATGAATCACAGTCTAAAAAACCGTGCGACTTGAGAAATGTTTGCGGACATTTCTGGAAGAGGACATGATCTAGCCAAGGAGGATTTTATGTGTGTGTGCTAGGTGCAGAGAGTATAAAGAAATTAGGTGCCAACCCAGCATTCAGAAAGGCATCTATGGGATTTTGAAGAGAAGGGCAGATGCGCTCGAAGGAATTAAATTGGGAGCACATTAAGTTCTCAACTGCCCAATTCAACACCAGAGTTCACTCTTGTGCATCATGCAATGCAGCAGCAATCTTCTAAGGCAGAAGATTCTGCCTTGAAGATTGCTGCTGCATTGCAGAAGCTTTCCAGTTTCTCTGATAATCTTCATTATCAGAGAAACAGGAAATATATTGCACAAGAAGGAAAAGGACCAGGATATGTCTGTCGAGGGCAAAAGTTGATGCTGTTGTAGAACACATCTTTTAAGGGCACAAAATGTGATATTGTTGTACACGTTGGCACTAATGACATCCAGAGTAGGAGATCTGGGGACTTACTTTAAAAGGTTAAAAAAAAGTCGTGAGTTAGGATTAAATTTGAAAAAGTCTTCAATTCTACCCATACACAATAGGAGGAAGTATATGATGACATCCCTCTCAATCAATTTGCACTGGAGAAGGCTCATGGGGTAGATTTTTTTTTTTTTCATCATGGTCTGTGCTTGATAAAGGAGAGACTGCTTCTGCAGGGTTAGGATATGATTAAATAGAAGTGTGCAAGGATGCTATTGAGGGAAAGATAACTTGGGTAAGAAAACTGCTAGCATGGGGGTGGGATTCCGAAACTACTATATTAACAGTAGCCAAAGGAAGAGGTGAAAGTGATTGTTGCAGTGCTTCTATTAGAATGAGCAGCAAACTAGAAAGCAAGTTGCTGGAGATTTCAAGAAATGCTGGGAATCATGACTAACATGTAAATACATCGACAGTGTGAGGGTAACTAAGAGTAAGAACAGGTGCATGTATACTTGCATATACACCAATCATAGGAGCATAGTAAGTAAATTGCATGATTTTCAAGTGCTGCTCAAGGTATCAAAAGTGTATACAGTTGGGATATCAGAGACATGGTGTCTCACATATATAAAGAATGCAGAATTAGAATTTGGGAAGTACAATGAACACAAAAAGAAACAACGAGATAAGAAGGGAGCAGGGTTATTCTGTTAGTTAAGAAATACATAAAATCTAAGGCAGTGGATCCAGTTGACATACGTGGACAGAGCAATGTTCAGTTAGTTTGGTGTGAAATAAGCACTTGGAAAGTAAAAATGAGAGTAAGAGCGTGTTAGCGTTAGAATTAGTAGAGGCATATGATGCAAAAAAGCAAGCTTATACAGCATCAGCCAAAAAAAAAAACACTTCCATTTCAGCCCACTGTTCGTTCGAAATACCTGTCCAGCTGAGCCTTAAATTTATTTGGGCTATCAACTTCCACAACAACGGATGGAAGTCTGTTCCACCAACCAACTACCCACTGGCTAAAGGCAAATTTCTACACATCTATACTACATCTGTCTTTCCTCAATCTGAATTTATGCCCTCTCAGGTGATTATTCTGAACAAGAGGAAGAATCCAATCTGCATTGAACATGCTCAAACCATTCAAGGCTTTATACACCTCTATCAGATCACCTCGCCAGTGCCTAGTCTCCAGACACTGTAATTTGCAAAATTTAAGCCTTTCTTCACAAGAACAACCTTTGATTCATTCACTAATCTTGTTGCCCTTCTCTGTACTCGTTCCAGCAGCTCTACATACTTCTTGAAATGAGGTCTCCAGACCTGTATACAGCACTCAAGGTGAGGCCTGATCACTGCTTTATACAAGGGAATAATCACTTCCTTATCCCTGCTAGAAATATTCCTGTATATCATTGACAAGGCACCATGAGCTACTCTTGCAGCCCATCTGCACTGCTCAGAGAGCTTCATATCGGCCTGCACAATTACCCCCAGGTCCTTTTCATTCTCTACCACTGTCAGTGTAGTACCACAGAGTTGATAAGTTGCTCTGGGGTTGCTGTTTCCCATATATACTACTTTACATTTGTCGATGTTAAACTTCATTTGCCACCTCTCAGCCCATCTGCTCAACCTTTCCAGATCCTGTTGCAGCAGCATTGTGTCCTTAACAACCCAGCCAACCTTTGTATTGTCTGCAAACTTGGACATTAAGCTTGATATACCATCATCAATATTATTTATAAATACAGTCAGTCCTCGTATAGTACGATAGTTGTGTTCCTAGAAACCCTCGTGCAATGCAAAATCGTGCAATATAAACAGGCCCTATGGGAAAAATAGGGTTAGGTGCTGACCACCCAAGATAAAATACTTACGTAATAAAATACTTACGTATTTTATTACGATTATTTATTATTATACGTAATAAAATACGTAATACGTAAGCATTTTAATTACTTACGTATTTTAAGTAATGCGCAAGTATTTTTTTACGACTATTACGTAATAAAATATTGCTAATGCTTTTGATTCTATCATAAGCAGACTTGTTTTTTGTATGATTTTCTATCCAAACAAATGACAACCGTTCGCTCCATCTATTCCAATTCTTTATGTCTTAATCTAATGGATTTTAATTACACTTTGAGTTGCTCCTGCTATCAAAGTTGTTTTTATTTTCTCTGCATTCTTTGTAATTCTCGGCGTTGCCTCATTTAGGCCTGTAGCGCGTGCAATATCACATGGTCTTTCATTTCGCTCAAAGCATTTCACAATTTCATATTTTTTCTCTATCGACAGATGCGGACTGACAATAAGCCTTACCGGGGAAACTCCAGTGGGCCAGAGGCCGGTGTGATTTTGGCTATAAACCATAGTATGAAGCCACTATAAATTTTCCCGGGTAAGAATTTTTGACCCAGTCCGCCTCTGTTTATCGATATTGTTTTTGTTTTTCTCTGTGAATCTACAGTGTCTTCACCAGGATGCTTCCTTTTCACACCATTTAAGTATTTCACTCATTTTTAGGGAATAAATCACAATTACAAAATGAGGAGGCACACTTGATACACATAAACAAAGCTGCGCACGTGTAGCAACTGAATAAACAACACCGTAAAGGCAGAGATACACTATTAACACCTCACATTTTACTAAAGCACATTTCTAGGGGTTACGACCATAAAACAATAAAAACAATTTCCAGTTGTTTCTGCCGGTGGAATCTGCTATAAACTGGTAGTAAACTCGATCTAATTGCATTTGCGATTATACCGATAGCTGGAATTTTGTTGCTTTTTACGTTATTATGGTGAAATCTGTTTCCCCTTCACTGATAGAAAAAACGTAAATACATTTTCAAAATCTCCTCTTCGTTCCTATCGTGTTGCGTTCAGTTGGGGTGATTCCGTATTCGACTGCCATTTCTTGTAAACACAAAGGCGAATCATGCATAAGCGAATTCGGTTCGCGCTATACAAGATATCGTTCCGCTATTTATAAATCGTTTATGATCGAATTCGTGTAGTGTAAACACGTGTTATACGAGGACTAACTGTACAGAAAACAATAATGGACTGAACCCTGAGGGACTCCACTAATAACATTAGTCCATGATGAGCAGTGCGCATTCTCTCTCTTCTTCCCCTCAACCATCCCTTTATCCATAGCAGCAATTGGCCTACAATGCCACACTGCTCCAATTTGTGCAGCAGTCTTCCATGTGCAACAATTTCAAAAGTCTTTCTAAGATCCAAATTTATAATATCAAAGTTATTCCCTGCATCCAGTTCTTTTGTGACTGCATCATAGTATCCAATCAAATTGGTCAGGCAAAACTTTCCCTTAACAAAACCATGCTGTGTCCAAGCTATAACTGAAGCCTTGTCTCGATGATCCTGAAGTGCTTCTTTAACCAATGCCTCCATTAATTTTCCTGGAAAAGAAGTTAAACTCACAGGTCTATAATTACTTGTGTCAGCCTTTGATCCTCCTTTGTGAACTGGGATCACATCTCAGTCTATGGGTACCTGCACTGAGTCCAAGGAAGCTCTCATAATTATGGCTAAGGGTTTGCTCACTTCCTTTGCTGCCCCCATCAATATAACTGGATAGATCCCACTGACCCCAGGTGCCTTTCTTGTGTTTATCTTCAACAATTTCTCCTCCACTTTACTCTCAGTTATTACAAGATTATCTAGCTTACTGCCAGAGTTGAATACACATCTGGCATTCCCCTCGCTGAATAATTCTTCATGTGTGAATGTCGATGCAAAATATTCATTTAGTTTGTTAGCTATCTGAGCAGGATCATCAACAGTTGAACCATTGATATCAAGTGGACCAATCTGATTCAACCCCTTCCATCTAGAGTTTACATCAAAGAGTTCTTTACTTATGTTTACATACATAAGTAAAAAACTCTTTGATGTTTTTCTTTGCATCCTTTGCCAAAGATTTCTTGTAATCTGCCTTCGCCTGCCTAACGTCCTTCCTTTGTAACTTGGTTACAGACCAGCTTATATCTATCATAGGCTTCCATGCCACCCATTAATTTATATGTATCCCTTGCATTTTTCTTCTCTGCCATATGTCTCATTAGTTCATCTGACATCCACTTAGGCCTAAACCTTGATCAATATTTCTTAGTTGGTATGTAAAGCCTAGTAGCGTCCAAGATAAGTTCTTTGAATGCTTCCCATTTTGAATTTGCTGTTGGTAACATCATCAGTTGGTCCAACTGTATAAAATTTAAATACTGTCTCAGACCATCGTAGTCGCCTTTACGAAAGCAAAAACCCTTCCCTTTACTCCTGATGGTAGTTACCTCTTTGAGTAAATCCCACTTCAGCAAACTGTGATCACCGCCACCTAGTGGTTCCTTTATCTGCAGATTCTTAATGCATGAAGAATCACTACTGATAATCAGATCAAGAGTATTACTCCCTCTAGTTGCCTCCTGATCATGCTGATGTAGAAAACAATCATCCAATAAATCCACAAAAGCCTTGCTAGTGTGTGAGTGACCAACCCGCAAATTCCAGTCAATATCTGGAAGATTAAAATCCACCATTATAAGACTCTCCGATTTACTGGCCCACTCTATTTCCCTGTACAGTTTCTTATTATACTCATCAGAGTCATTATGCCTATAGCACACTCCTACTCTCAATTTTGATCACACCAAACTGACTCAACGCTGCACTGTCCAGCGATGTCAACTGGCTTCGCTTCCTTGGATTTTATGTGTTTCTTAACTAATAGCATAACCCCTCCTCCCTTCCTATCCCATCTATCCTTTCTGTAAACGTTGTACTCCCCAAATTCCAGTTCTGCATTCCTTATATCTGTGTGACACCGCGTCTCTGATATCCCAACAATATCTGCCTTTGATGTTTTGAGCAATACCTCAAATTCATCAAATGTATTTGCCAAACTCCTAGCATTGGTGTACACCAAGTATACATGCACCTGTTCCTATTCTTAGCTACCCAAACACAACCCACGTGTTTACTTGTACCACAATGACTCCCAGCAGTCTCTGAAATATCCTGCATCTTGTTTTCCAGGCTTCTGCTCATTCCAATAGAAGCAGTGCAAGAATCACTTTCACCTCTGCCAGTGGCTACTGTTAATCTATTAGTCCTTGTATCCCCGAAGCTAGCAGTTTTCCGACCCACCTAACTCTGCCTTGATAGCATCAGGAAATATTCTTGCACCCTTTCTATTTAAGTGTATCCCATCCCTGTAATAGCAGTTTCCCCTATCAACAAGTACAGACCAGGCTGAAAAAAATTCTATCCCTTGAGCCTTGCTCAAGGGGTAGAATTGCACAATCTTTACAGGGTCGAACTGATCGACAAGGCTGTCATCATATACTCCCTCCTATCATGTCTGGGCAGAATTGCAGATGCTTTCAAATTCAGCCCTAATTCACGGCTTTTTTTCAACAGTGACCTGTACTTGTTAAGTACTTCTGCCGGTCTCCTACTCTTAATATCATTAGTGCCAACGTGTACAACTATATCACCTTTTGTGCCCTTAAAAGATGGTATAAAAAGATGAAAAGGTGTAACAGGCCTACTGACTCTGATGAGTACAACGAACAACTGTATAGAGAAATAGAGTGGGCCAGTAAATCAAAAGGTCCTATAATGGGGAATTTTAACTTTCAGATATTGACTGGTACATGTGGGTTGGTCACTCACACACTAGCAAGACTTTAGATTTATTGGATGATTGTTTCCTATAGTAGCATGTTCAAAAGGGCAATGAGAGGGAGTAATACTGTTAACATGATTACCAGCAGTGATTATTCATGCATTAAGAATCAAACAACTTGGTGGCAGCGAGCACAGTGTATGATGTGGGTTTTATTTAAAGATGCAACTACCATTAGAGGTAAAGGGAACGGTTTTTGCTTTCTTAAAGGTGAGAACAGTGGTTTTCAGACAGTTTTTAAATTCAATACAGTAGGACCAACTGATGATGTTACCAACAGAAAATTCTAAATGGGAAGCATTCAAGGAATTAATCTTGGAAGCTACTTGGCTTTTCATACCAACTAAGAAATACTGTTCTAGGTTTAGGACTAAATGGATGTGAGATGAACTAATGAGACTCGTGGCAGAGAACAAAAATGCATGGGATGCATATAAATTATCAGGTAACACAGTAGTGTATGGTAGACAGAAGGTAGTCTGTAATCAAGTCACAAAGGAGGCAGATTAGGAGAAATCTTTGGTAAACAATGAAAAAAAGAAAAACAATAAAGACTTCTTTATTTATATGAACTCTAGAAGGAAAGGGATCAATCAGATTTGATTTGATTTGATATCAATGGTTTGACTGTTGATTATTCTGCTCAGGTAGCTGACAAACTGAATGAGCAATTTGCATCTATATTCACATGAGGAACTCTGTGGGGAAGTGGAGGCCAGAAGACTATCAAACTAATAGTGAGCTAAATGATTTTGTAATAACTGAGAGCAAAGGAGGAGAAATTGTTGAAATTAAACATAAGGAAGGCACCTGGGGATGGAATGAAGGAGGTTCTGACCCCTCATTGCCCTTTTTCCACATTTGGCACATGTTTTGGAGGAATGAATGACATATTGTCACGCTTTAATTCTGCTTCGGGAGGAAGGTTCTGTTTGTGACAAAAATGTATGCAGATGGTCTTCAGAAGTGAGAACCTGAAACTATTGGTCACTGAACAGGAATTGAGGTAACTGACTGCTTGAAGCAATTGTCTTTCAATAATCCTGTTTCATAACTTTATAAAAATACTGAAGCCACCAACAAATTCTGCCCATAGAGATTATAAATGTCGCTTAACATTCCACATCTCAAAGTCACGTAATAAGCTTTCCCCATATCAAACAGGCATTAACCATCTTTTTCCAGGTTTATGCACAAGATCAGTGTTATAGGACAACAATTGTTTGTGAATTTGTATTCCTTTACTGGTTTGTGTAAGGGAAGCAAAACTGCCTTATGACAGGAGTCTGGAAACAGCTCTTCAAGATAATATTCTATGATAGAGACACTACAAATGATCAATAATTTAGATGAAAGATGTTTAATCAACTCATAATGGATGTCATCTGGTCCAAGTCATCTCCCATGTAACTCCAAGAGAGAGTGGCATTTTAACTTGCCCCTTTTTGAATAGAGTTGGAAGTCTCAAAGCCATTTAAGTAACAGTTCAATGGGTGTTTTTTGAATTTTTGTTTCAGAGACAGTAAGATACCATCACAGATACTTTGAATGGTTGACTTTGAGTGTTGAGAATATCAGTGGCAACTGCACCTGTACTTCCATTATGTTCTAGAATTGATAAAGGATGAAATTTAGTATTTACCTTTCATTTACAGGACTTTGTCCCAGATGGCCTTAGGTTTGGCAGCTTGGGTGATGAGAAATGTGAAATGGATCTAAGATTCCTTCTATCCATGGTGTGGGGCATAATGTGCTTTGCCGCTTGCATGTTTCGAGGCTATTCAATTATCTGTTGTGGCATACCGTCCAAATATTCCCACGCCTTGTTTTGATCCTTTCTTGCTGCAATGCATTCCATTATGGTTTTGGAAACAATGCAAACTGTGTGTGCGCGCGCGTGCGTGCATGCACATGCGTTATTGTAATTTTTAGTGAAAGGGCTGTTCTGCTCAGGTTATATTGAGCCTATCAGCGATGTGGAAGTTACCCACAATGAGTGTTATGGAAACAGTCAGAGATGATCATATAAGTTTATCCGTTTAAGAAAGGAGAAAAATTCTGTGTGGTTGGCATCATTACCTACGATATGAGAGAGCTTCAAAGATTCTTTAAGATTGGAAAGAAAATTGAATGAGAGTTATCATGAATGCGAATACAAGGTGCATTCAACAAGATGTGCTTAATTGTGAGCTGAGAGTTGCAGTGTATACACTGTGAAGGATCGTTGCCTGTGAGGAGAAATAGGAGAATAATGTGACTGTAACCATTTCTTGCACTGGCTAGGATTATTTCCTCCTTTCTGTTTTTCTGGAAGCTAGATGCTCATAGCTCTGTATCAGGTTTTATTTGAAAGAGCTTATCTGTTTTAGCTTGCCATAGATGTGTCCATTGTTCCTTACATATTCTTCGTATATTAGATTTGTAGTCAAGTCAACATATGGAATGAGAGAACTTGATGAAGCTGGATTAGATGGATGTTTGGCAGCATAGCCTACACATTTGTTTCACGATATACCAGTGTGGCCTGAGATCCAACAAAAGACAATACTAGCTGGTGTTCCTCCATATGTACCTACTTCTAATAGTTTTTATTAAAGGATTGGTTTGTGAGGAGGTGTTTTGTAAAGGTAAAAGTGTAATCTGCGAGTTGTATATATTATAATTTTTTTGATAGACTAATGGAGAATATTTTCTAGGGCAAGCTTTATGGTGAATAACTCAGCTGAATAACTGCTGCATTCGGTGTTAAGTGAAACAGAGATGGTATTAAAAGGGAAAATTGCTGCAGCAACTACTCCATTATCAGACTTTTATCCAACAGTATATATTTTCATATAAAGAGGTTAATTCTATGTGTAAGCAGTATGGAGTTGTTGTATGTTAATATTTGCAAGGGAATGTTTACACCACTTTAGGAAGTAATTGTTGCAGGATGGTTTAGCATAGGGGAACTGAACATGTTTGGATCTTGGAGGAACTTCTTGAGGTGTTTTTTTAAATTTTTTTTTATGAAAACCCCAAATACAAGAGGTATTAGAACCTATAGTACTTAGTACCGTGCTTGCGTTGGAGGTTGAGAAGAAGAGAGAAGATATTTGTTGACATTAGACTCAAACTTCTGTAGTCTGTAATTTTCAGGAAATACGTACAAAGGAAGGTCGTTCCAGTAAACAGCAGTTGAATGAATAAACGACGAGGGTAAAAAGTTGGTCCTGTGAGTTTTAAGTTGGACAGTAAATGGATGTTGGCTGGTGGCGGCACGTGTGTGGACTGTTTTGAAAGAGAGAGAGAGAGCGGGAATTATAGAAGCCAATTCAGAAGAACAGTGCCCATGGAAATATCTGTAGAAGAGGCATGCAGCAGAAACAGTACGTCTACGAGACAGCGAGTGGAGAGACTCTGTTAGAGATGAATCATTAATGCCTCAGTCTAACTGCCCTCTTCTGAACGGAATCAAGAAGCCTGAGAAAGGTTTTGGGGGCACCACCCTAGATGTGGGAACAATATTCCGTGGTAGGGCGGTTTTGTGATTTGTACAGAGTGAACAGCTGTTTGGAAGAAAAGTAAGGCCGAGAGGGAAGGAGAAAACCAAGCCTTTTAGATGCAGAAGAAGAAATATTTGTAATATGCTTGTGCCAAGAGAGATTAGAAGTCAGGGCAATCCCCAAAAAAGATATATAGACTTGCCTAGAAATTGGACTGTCACCAAATATAAGCATAGGAGCAGAAGAATCCTTTTCGCGAGATATAAGACAAGACTAAGTTTTAGAATGATTGTAATCAACCAAGTTGTATTTGCCCCAATGGAGAATTATTGGAGGTTGGCATTTAAGGAATTGAGAGCGGATATTTGAGAAGTACAGGAGCTTAGAGGGGAACGGGTATCCTGTGTGTTATCAGGCACTCAGTCTAAAACACTGAAGGATCCAATCTCTTTCTATTAACAGAAGATATAGGAGAAGTCCAGTTGGCCTGCCTCCCTAAAACCCACTCATGCACACCTTCTCGATGGTAAGCCCTGTTACATCACTTAGGTGGCAACGAACATGTAGAGTGGTTCTCTTCAAGATGCCTGATCAGTGTGAAGAGGAAAAGACCAAACCTTCCATCATGTGACAGCACTACAAAACAAATGGCCCTCAGTCCCCAGCGGCTTTCACTCCCCCTCTTACGGCAGCAAGAGGATCGCAGTGGAAGCAGAGGGTGCTAAAAGTCTCTGGGTACGACCAGGCTGCCATGCACGGAAACTGCACTTCGCCTGTTACAACGTAAGATCACTAATCGGTGAAGACAGGATATTAGAGCTGGAAAAGGAATTAGAAAATATGAATTGGAATATCATCGGTTTGGCTGAAACGAGAAGAAATGAATCACTTATAAGTTTATCAAGTGGAAATTGATGTACACCAATGGAAACAGTGAAAGGAGTGAAGGTGGAATTGGGTTTCTGGTCCATAAAGATTTAAAAAACAACATTTTGGAATTCAAAAGTACATCACCAAGGGTTTCAAGACTAATACTCAAGATTTCTAAGAGTTACAAGCAAAAGGTTATAATGATTTATGCACCAACATCGAGCCATGATGATGAAGAGGTTGAAGAAATGTACACCGAAATTGAGATTCTTCTAGATGAGCAGAAAACCCATTACACTATTATTATGGGGGACTTCAATGGTAAGGTTGGAAAAAGATAAAACAGCACAGAAAGGGGAACTATAGGAAATTTTGGAATTGGTGAAAGAAATGAAAGAGGCGAAAGACTTGTGGAATTTGCAGAATCACAAGGATTATCAGTAATGAACACTCTTTTCAAGAAAAGAGTGAACAGAAAGTGGACATGGAAGAGTCTAAATGGATTAACAACTAATGAAATCGACTTCATCCTCACTAACAGAAGATATATTGTGACTGATGTTACCGTCCTGAATAAGGTAAATGTTGTAAGTGTACACTTGATATAGATACAGACTTGAAAGGAAAGGAAAAAACTGACTCGAGTAAATAATACAAAGGTCTTTGAGATAACAGAAGAGTAGAAAAAGCAGTATATGTACTGGAACTTAAGAACAGGTTCCATCTTCTGCAGACTGCTCAGGACCAAGATATCGACGAGGAGTATTACAACTTTCTGAAAGTGATAAAGCCCAAGAAACCTACAGGGAAAAAGAAATCCAAAGAAGAAAAAAATTAGTCAAGAAACACTTGTTATGATGAACTGAAAGCGAAAAATGAAGAGCAAGATAAACACTGACAAATAAAAAATTGAGTATACTGAGTTATACAAAGCGATTAGAAAGAGACTCAGAGAGTACATAAGAAGATTTAACACAAGAAAAGTAGAACAAGCATTAAGAGAAAACAAAGGATTTAAATTAGCAGCCATGTGCAGTAATACAGAAAGACAAATGATACTGAAACTGAAGAATAGCAGCATACTTATAAACAGCAGAGAAGGCATAATTCAAATAGCAGAAGACTACTATAGAGAATTTTACAAGGAGAAAGGGAATGATGCCAGCAGTGGGGAAGATGGATTGCAAATTAGCAACACATATGACATACCTGATATTCTTCCTGATGAGGTAGAACATGCATTGAAGAAAATGAAGAATCAGAAAGCTCAGGGGGAAGATGAAGTTACTATAGAGTTGTTAAAATTGGGAGGAAGAGACATAACACAAAAAACTGGCAAGGCTCTTCACAAAGTGCATTAGAAAAGGTGTGACGCTTAAGCAGTGGAATAATGCAATCATAGTATTGCTGCATAAGAAAGGAGATTAATCAGAAATTGGAAATTATAGACCAATTAACTTGTTATCCCACATCTGCAAGTTGTTCACAAGGGTCATTACTAACAGATTAGAAAGAATACTTGATGAAAATCAACCGAAAGAGCAAGCTGGCTTTAGGACAGGTTTCTCAACTATGGATCACCTTCACGTAATATCACAGCTAATGGGGAAAGCAAATGAATATAAAACATCATTATGCCTGGCATTTGTGGATTATGAAATGGCATTTGACTCCATACAGCATAAGGCAATGTTTCGGGCACAGGAAAGACAAGGCATAGATACACCACACATTATGATTTGGAAGAAAATATATGAGAATGCTACCTTCTTTATTAGACTAGACAAAGACAGTAGCAAATTTAAAATCGGGAAAGGAGTTCGACAAGGAGACACAATATCTCCGAAGCTGTTTACTGCTGTCCTTGAGGAAGCTTTCAGAAGATTTGACTGGTCGCAGAAAGGAGTCAATGTGAAGGGAGAGTACCTAAACCATTTATGATTTGCAGATGACATTGTGGTCATAAGCCACGATCCGAAAGAATTAGAGGAAAATCTTAATCAGTTATGCACACTTAGTAAGGATCTTGGACTAAAGATGAATATGGCTAAAACAAAAGTAATGATGAACAAGTATGCCACAGAAAGGAAAATAATGATTGAAGGAGCAGTAATTGAAAAGGTGGAGTCATACACTTATCTGGGACAAGTTATTAGCTGTAATAATGATAAATGGCTGGAAGTCAAGAGAAGAATAAATTTTGGATGGATATCATTCAGGAAATATAGTCACATAATGAAGAGCAATATCCCAGTTTGTCTTAAACATAAAATAATGAACCAATGTATACTCCACACCATGACTTATGGAAGTGAAACTTGGGCACTCACCAAAAGAATGGAAGAGAAGCTGAGAACTACAAAGCGAAGAATGGAACGAATTATATTGGGAATCAGACTGTTAGATAAGGTCGAGGATTTCCTGTGCGGACGTGCCTTTCTGCCGCTCTTGGAATAGAGAAGTTTTTTCTGATTTATTTTCTGCTTTATTAGTTTAAATTGACATATTAACTTATTTCTAGAGTAGCTTTATATTCCTATTTACGGTACTTAAAGTTAAAATAACTTAGATAGAGATTTTGTAGGTATTACTTAGTGTCGGAAAGGGTATCAAATCCACGTGTTTACCGTTCATAAACGGCCGCCATTGCTACGTGAAAATTAATCAGTAAAATCTATTAATCTTGTCGAACTTCATTGGCAATTAAATTGTAATTTTAACTGTACATATAACCACTTAGGTTACGGAACATAAATAATTAGTAAAAATAAATAATTAATACCTAACTTGATACGGAAGTTATATAAAGGGATTTCGTAGATAACACTTGTTACTGAAACGCAATACAGCATATCCGGAATTCGATAGCATTAGCTTTGTATAGTATAGTGCATAATATAATATTGTCAATTAATCAGTAGATCTGTTAATCTTGTTAAACTTCATTGTCAATTAAATTGTACTTTTAACTATATATATATAACGACTTAGAGTACAAACGTAACAAATAATTAATACATACTTGATACGGAAGTTATATAAAGGGAACTCGTAGATAACACTCGATACTGAAAAATAAATATAGCGTTATAACTGTGTTAAGATACAAGTTTAAGGTTTTAGTTTTGTTCTGAAATTGTAATTTTATTGACATTTAAATCGAAATCATGACTCTGACCAGAGCAGCAAAGCAAAAGGCTCAAGCTAATGGGAGTGCTGTGACTCAGGGGAGAACTGAGGGGGGCGGTTGCCCCCTGAATCACGGCCTTTTAAGATGCACTGTTTGCTTGATGTTTGCGGAGCAATCGGGTACGGGACATGATACTGCCATGGGGGATGTCTTTGTGTGTGCACGATGCAAGGAGTGCAAGGAAATTAGGCGACAACTCGGCGTTGTTATGGGCCTATATGAGACCTTGAAGGACAGGGTGGATGCCCTCGAAGGAAATAAATTGAGGGGCCCATCAAGCTCTCAGCTGCCCACATCAACACCAGAGCTTGGACTTGGTCATCTTGCAACACAGAGGCAGCCCCCAAGGCAGAATGCGCTGGTCCAACAGGAACTAGTAGTTGTTGGTGACTCAATTGTCAGGGAAACGGGGAACATGCTTTGTAAAAAGGATAGGTGGAACAGGACCAGGGTATGTCTGCCAGGGGCAAAGGTTGATGACGTTGTAGAGCAGATATCATCTTTTAAGGGCACAAAAGGTGATATAGTTGTACACGTTGGCACTAATGATATTAAGAGTAGGAGACCAGCGGAATTACTTAACAAGTACAGGTCACTGTTGAAAAAAAGCCGTGATGTAGGGTTGAATTTGAAAGTGTCTGCAATTCTGCCCAGACACGATAGGAGGGAGTATATGATGAGAGCCTTGTCGATCAATTCGGCCCTGGAAAGATTGTGCAAGGCTGAAGGGGTAGAATTTTTTTCAGCCTGGACTGTACTTGTTAACAGGAGAGATTGCTTCTACAGGGATGGGATACACTTAAATAGAAAGGGTGCAAGAATATTTGCTGATGCTATCGAGGCAGTGTTAGGTGGGTCGGAAAACTGCTAGCTTGGGGGGAGACAAAGACTAATGGATTAACAGTAGCCACGGGCAGAGGTGAAAGAGATTCTTGCACTGCTTCTATTGGAATGAGCAGAAGCCTGAAAAACAAGATGCAGGATATTTCAGAGACTGCTGGAAGTCATTGCGGTACAAGTAAACACATGGGTTGTGTTAGGGTAGCTAAGAATAGAAACAGGTGCATATATACTTGCGTGTACACTAATGCTAGGAGTTTAGTAAATAAATTTGATGAATTTGAGGTATTACTCAAAACATCAAAGGCAGATATTGTTGGGATATCAGAGACGTGGTGTCACACAGATATAAGGAATGCAGAACTGGAATTTGGGGAGTACAACGTCTACAGGAAGGATAGACAGGATAGGAAGGGAGGAGGGGTTATGCTATTAGTTAAAAAACACATAAAATCCAAGGAAGTGAAGCCAGTTGACATCGCTGGACAGTGCAGTGTTGAGTCAGTTTGGTGTGACATAAGCATAGGTAAATCAAAATTGAGAGTAGGAGTGTGCTATAGGCCTAATGACTCTGATGAGTATAATAAGATACTGTACAGGGAAATAGAGTGGGCCAGTAAATCAGAGAGTCTTATAATGGGGGATTTTAATTTCCCAGATATTGACTGGAATTTGTGGGTTGGTCACTCACACACTAGCAAGGCTTTTGTGGATTTATTGGATGATTGTTTTCTACACCAGCATGTTCGGGAGGCAACTAGAGGGAGTAATACTCTTGATCTGATTATCAGTAGTGATTCTTCATGCATTAGGAATCTGCAGATAAATGAACCACTGGGTGGCAGTGATCACAGTGTGCTGAAGTGGGATTTACTCAAGGAGGTAACTACCATCAGAGGTAAAGGGAAGGGTTTTTGCTTTCGTAAAGGAGACTATGCTGGTCTGAGACAGTATTTAAATTCTATACAGTGGGACCAACTGATGATGTTACCAACAGCAAATTCAAAATGGGAAGCATTCAAGGAACTAATCTTGGAAGCTACCAGGCTTTACATACCAACCAAGAAATATTGTTCAAGGTTCAGGCCTAAATGGTTGTCAGATGAACTAATGAGACATATGGCAGGGAAGAAAAATGCATGGGATACATACAAATTAATGGGTGACGTGGAAGCCTATGATAGATATAAGTTGGTCTGTAACCAAGTCACAAAGGAGATTAGGCAGGCAAAGGCAGATTATGAGAAATCCTTGGCAAAGGATGCAAAGAAAAACAGAAAAGAGTTCTTTACCTATTTAAACTCAAGAAGGAAAGGGATGAATCAGATTGGTCCACTGGATGTTGATGGTTCAACAGTTGAGGATCCAGCTCAGGTGGCTAACAATCTAAACGAGTATTTTGCATCTACATTCACACATGAGGAGTTATTCAGGAAGGGGAATGTCGTAGGTGAAGTAAACATTGGCAGTGAGCTAGATGATTTTCTAATAACTGAGAGGAAAGTGGAGGAGAAATTGTTGAGGATAAACATAAAAAAGGCACCCGGGGTGGATGGGATCTATCCAGTTATATTAAAGGAGGCAGCAAAGGAAGTAAGCAAACCCCTAGCCATAATTATGAGAGCTACTTTGGACTCAGGGGAGGTACCCATGGACTGGAGATGTGCAAATGTGACCCCAATTCACAAAGGAGGATCAAAGGCTGACACAAGTAATTATAGACCTGTTAGTTTAACTTCGGTTCCAGGAAAATTAATGGAGGCACTGGTTAAAGAAGCACTGCAGGATCATCTGGACAAGAATTCAGTTATAGCTCAGACACAGCATGGGTTTGTTAAGGGCAGGTCTTGTCTGACCAATTTGATTGGATACTATGATGTAGTCACAAAAGAACTGGATGCAGGGAATAACTTTGATATTATATATTTGGATCTTAGAAAGGCTTTTGATACTGTTGCGCATGGAAGACTGCTGCACAAATTGGAGAAGTGTGGCATTCGAGGCAAATTGCTGCTATGGATAAAGGGATGGTTGAGTGGCAGAAGACAGAGAGTGGTAATCAATGGACACTGCTCAACGTGGACTAATGTTATTAGTGGAGTTCCTCAGGGTTCAGTGTTGGGTCCATTGTTGTTTTCTGTATTTATAAATGATATTGATGATGGTGTATCAGGCTTAATGTCCAAGTTTGCAGACGATACAAAGGTTGGCAGGGTTGTTAAGGACACTACTGATACTATGCTGCTGCAACAGGATCTGGAAAGGTTGAGCAGATGGGCTGAGAGGTGGCAAATGAAGTTTAACATTGACAAATGTAAAGTACTACATATGGGAAACAGTAACCCCAGATCAACGTATCAACTCTGTGGTACTACGCTGACAGTGGTAGAGAATGAAAAGGACCTGGGGGTAATTGTGCAGGCAGATATGAAGTTCTCTGAGCAGTGCAGACGAGCTGCAAGAGTAGCTCATGGTGTCTTGTCAATGATATACAGGAATTTTTCTAGCAGGGACAGGGATGTGATTATTCCCTTGTATAAGGCATTGGTCAGGCCACACCTTGAGTACTGTATACAGGTCTGGAGGCCTCATTTCAAGAAGGATGTAGAGCTGCTGGAACGAGTAGAGAGAAGGGCAACAAGATTAGTGAATGGAACAAAGGGTTGCTCTTACGAAGAAAGGCTTAAGTTTTGCAAATTACAGAGCCTGGAGACTAGGCATCGCCGAGGTGATCTGATAGAGGTGTACAAGGCTTTGAATGGCTTGAGCATGCTCAATGCCGATGGAATTCTTCCTCTTGCTCAGAATAATCACCTGAGAGGGCATAAATTCAAATTGAGGAAGGACGGATGTCGGATAGATGTGCGGAAATTCGCCTTTAGCCAGCGGGTAGTTGGTTTGTGGAATAGACTTCCATCGCTTGTTGTTGAAGTTGATAGCCTAAACAAATTTAAGGCTCAGCTGGACAGGTATTTCGAACGAATTGAGGGGTGAAATGGGAGTAGTGGTTGTTTTTTTTTTCTTTTTTTTTGGCTGATGCTGAATAAGCTTGCTTTCTTGCATCATATGCCTCTACTAATGCTAATGCTAATGCTAATGAAACACATGGATTAGGCAGGAAACTCAAGTAAAGAACAGACAAATGGACTAAGAAAATAACAGAATGAGGAAGACAAAGGTGGAGATGGATAGATGAAATTCATGAGTTTGTGGGTAGTAAATGGATGGCCAGTTTGATTTGATTTGATTTTTAATGGCGCATTGGCAGCTAAGGCCATAATGCGCCAAGTCAGATTTAAAACGCTACAATACATTTTGGTAGCCGCGGCTACCACGTCAAACAAAAAAGGTACAAATTAATAGCATAAAAATTATAAAATTTACATCCTTGAATAAAAATTAATAGATTGTAAAAAGTTAAAAATGTCGGACATATTGTCTCTGGCACCAATAATCTGACTGAGTGTAAATGGCTCAGTCAAATTATTAAAAGCGGTAAAACAGAAGCGTCGTGCTTCAATAAAAACAGGACATTCAATAAAAATATGACTGACGGTTAAAAGAACGTTACACCTCTCGCACATAGGTGGGTCATCCGCCCTCAGCAAACAGGAATGTGTTAGATGACTATGACCTATGCGGAGCCGAGCAAGAACAACTTCCTCTCTTCGGACCCTGCGTAGACTGGACTGCCATTGCAAAATTACAGGCTTAATGTGATGTAATTTATTTGTGGCCTGTACGTGCCAAGAATCTTGCCATTGGAAATATAGTTTACAGCGTATTATTTGCCTGTAGTCAGTATAGGGGACTGACAGGCAATGACTATCCAGGGAAAGGGCTGATTTGGCAGCAGCATCAGCTAATTCATTTCCCCGGATCCCAATGTGGCTTGGGATCCAGCAAAAGCGAATATCAAATTCCAATTCTGCGAGAGAAAATAGAATGTGCCGGATCCTGGACAGGATCGGATGAGGGTTAAACCTCACCGATACTAAGGCCTGTAACACGCTCAAGGAATCACAATAAAACCTATACCTTTGGTAGTCGCTATTTTTAATGTGATCTAGGGCTGTTTGTACTGCATGCAACTCTGCAGTATAAATGCTAGATTCTTGTTGGATCTTGTAGGATAATGTTTTGTGAGGGAATACAACAGCAGATCCCACATAACATTCTGACTTTGAGCCATCTGTATAGACTGGCATAAAGTCAGAATACTGCTGTCTATGTGATGCAAAGAGTTGCTGGTAGACAGATGATGGTGTAGTAGCCTTCTCCCAGATCTTAAGGGAGAAGTCACAAGTTGGAAAATAGGCATGCCAGGGTGGAAGGAATTGCCTTGGTGACTGGGCAACGCTGTCTACCGTTAGGTCTAGTTCATTCAACAGCCCTTGAATCCGAATACCAAAAGGTTTGTTGCCAGTCCGACGGGTGTTATAGAGGTTTTCCCAGCGCGGCTCAAACCCGGATGGCCACATGGGATGATCGGGCAGGGATTTTAATTTGAAGGCGTACTGTAAGGACAACTGCTTACGTCGAAGAGAAAGAGATGGTTCATTTGCTTCAACGTAAAGGCTTTGGATAGGAGATGTGCGAAATGCTCCAGTGGCTGTCCGGATGGCTTGATGGTGGATTGGATCTAACCACCGAAGTGCACTATCTCTAGCAGAACCATAAACCTGAGACCCATAGTCGAGTTTGGAACGTATAAGTGCTTGGTAGAGACGAAGAAGTGTAGAACGATCTGCGCCCCACGAAGTTGACGAAAGGGCACGAAGGATATTAAGCCCTTTTACACACCTTGTCCTAAGCTGGCGGATGTGTTGTACAAATGTCAGCTTCTTGTCGAAAATAAGTCCCAGGAATTTGAACTCTGCTACAACTGGGATGTTATTTTGCCCAAGCCTTAATTCTGGGTCAGGATGAAGATTACGTTTGCGACAGAAGTGCACACAAACAGTCTTCTGTGATGAAAATCTGAACCCATTAGCCAAAGACCAAGATCTAATGTGATCAATGGTTTTCTGCAGTTGCCTTTCAATGACCCTCATATTGCATGAATGACAAAATATAGTAAAATCATCAACATACAAGGCATTTTTCACTGTGGGAGGAAGTCGTTCTGTGATAGAGTTTATTTTGATTGCGAACAGCGTGACACTTAGGACGGATCCTTGTGGGACTCCCTCCTCCTGACAAAATACTCGAGAGAGAGTGGATCCTAAACGGACTTGGAACTGACGATTCGAAAGAAAGTTTTTAATAAAAAGAGGAAGATTACCTCTAAGACCGAAGTTATATAGGTCTTTTAATATTCCAAATCGCCAGGCTGTGTCGTACGCTTTTTCAATATCAAAGAAAACTGCTACCAAATGCTCGGATTTAATAAAAGCATCACGAATGGACGTTTCCAATCGGATTAAATGATCCAGAGTGGATCTATTTCTTCGGAAGCCACACTTTGTCCTGGAAAGCAGAACATTTGTTTCTAAATACCACACCAGGCGAGAATTTACCATTCTTTCCAGGATCTTGCACAAACAGCTTGTCAGAGCAATAGGACGGTAGTCACTAGGATTTCTAGGATCCTTTCCTGGTTTTGCGAAGGCAAGAATGATTACTTTCCGCCAGGAATCCGGAAATTGTTTATTAAGAAAAATTCTGTTAAACAGAATTAAAAGGTGATCGTAGCGGATGTCATCGTAAAAGGATCGTAGCGGATGTCATCGGGCCCCACAGCACTTGCGTGCGTGAGAAAGAGTGCAGCATTTAACTCCTCCTGTGAAAAGGGCTTGTTGTACGATTCAAGCCCTTTTGAATAGAAGTTCAGGGCCAAAAACTCTGCGGGAAAAGATGTTATTGCAGAGATTTTTGCAAATGTTTCCCCTAGAGTATTTGCAACTGCAGTTCGATCTGCAATTGGACATCCGTTATGCTCGAGGATCACAGAAGGGCATGGTGGATATTTTCCCTTCATTTTCCGGATCTTATCCCAGACTACTTTTGAGCTAGCAGCCTGAGTTATGGAAGATGTAAAACGAATCCAAGATTTCCTTTGGCTCTGACGTCGTACATAATGCGCTTTTGCACGTGCATGTTTAAATGTTATTAAATTTTCAGTTGTGGGATATCGGCGGAATATCCCCCAGGCTTTGTTTTGTGCTTTTCTTGCTGCTGTGCATTTGGAATTCCACCAAGGTTTCGGAAATAGTGGGAACCGGCTTGATGATTTTGGGATTGCAATTGCAGCTGCTTGGACAATTATTTCTGTGACGTACACGACTGCATCATTGATTGGCACCTGACTGACTGTAGCGATGTCAAGATTTGCCAGATGTTGAAAGGCATTCCAGTTAGCCTGATCAAGCTACCACAGCGGTACACTAAATGGAAGACACGGTCTACCACTAGTTAGGGTGATTATCACGGGGAAGTGATCGCTTCCATATGGGTTCTCCTCCACCTCCCAAGAAAGTGAAGGAAGGAGAGAAGGGGAGCAGATAGATAGATCAATGGCAGAGAAAGTACGGGTAGGCATGTGGAAGAAGGTGTTTGTTCCCACATTTAGGGAGAGAGAGAGATCATTGTCAGTGAGCATATGCTCTATGACTCGTCCCCTTCCATTGATGTCAGCACTACCCCACAGAGTGTTATGTCCATTGAAATCCCTAAGAATTAAACAAGGGGAAGGCAATTGCACGATAAGATCATCAAGGTCTTTCTGGGGGATGTCAATCCCAGGTGGCAAATAAACAGAGCAGACAGTTAATAAGAACCCCACTGTAAGGCGAATTGCTACAGCTTCAATGCTAGTTGTAAGCTGCAAAGGCTGAAATGGGATCTGGTTGCCGACGAGGATTGCGACTCCTCCGTGGGCAGCACCATCCACAATTCTATCCTTACGAATGATGGTAATGTTATGCATGGTGGGGTCATCATTTGCCTTTAAATAAGTCTCCTGTATGCAAAAGCAAACTGGTTTGTGCTTTTGCAGGAGTGCCTTGATGTCGTCAGTATTTTGCCGGAATCCACGACAATTCCACTGTAGGAATTTAGCCATTATTTGGACTTGGTGGGTCCATCAGGCGGCTTCCGAGGTGCTGAGGGCTTAATTTTGTCAGTCTTGGATTTATCTTTCCTGGGGAAGTATGGACGCTGTCCTGTGCCCATTTCTTCCTCAGCGAAGAGTTCCAAAACTGACTCATCGTGTACCTCCTTCTGCTCGACATCCATGTTTTCCTGGGTACTAGGTGGTACTTCCCCTTTCTTATTCTTTTCTTTTGTTACTTGTGGAGCATTAGGAGGTACTGATATAGGAGTGGCAGCTGATTGGTCCTTCTGTGCAGGTTTTTGGGAGCTTAAAAGATAACGTGCGATGGGTGTAAAGGATTCTTTTGGAGGGATGGACATGTCCGTCTGTGTTCCAATGGAACACCTCCCTGCTACCTTTTGGGCGTAGGTAGGTTTGTTGATGTTGACAGGTTTCACTGTTTTCCTTGCCTCCTGGTACGATATGTTTAGCTCTGCCTTCAGCCGTTGAATTTCTTTTTCTTCTTTCCACCTCTGGCATGCCCTTGAATAGGCCGGATGTTCTCCCTCGCAGTTAATGCAGGTGGGTTTAGTGGCTGAACATGCTGTTGTTTCGTGGTCCTTTGCACCGCACCGCACCCGGCGCATGCAAGGACTCCATGGCAGGCCATTTGAGAATGTCCATACTTCTGGAATTTAAAACACCATAAAGGGTTCGGAATGTATGAACGTACTAGACAGTTGATGTATCCAGCTTTAATCTCATCAGGAGGTTTGGGAGAGTTAAAAGTCAGGATAATGCTCCTGGTTTTAACTAGTTTCCCATCCCTACGCGCACTAATTCTCTTGACTGCAATAACTCCCTGTGCTTTTGATTCCAAGCAGATTTCCTCCTCGGTTACGTCGGGAAGGTCCCATTCTGAAATGACACCTCTCGATGAATTCAGTGTTCTATGGTGTTACAGTAACGGGTACTCCTCCGATCGATGTTGCGTGGAGTAGCTGCTCGGATTGCCTGTCAGTTTTTGATTCAATTAAAAGGTCTCCAGAACGGAGCCTCTTAACTGATTTGGGTGAACCTGCTAACCCGTCTAACCCTTTTTGTATGAAAAAGGGGTGACATTTTACCAATCGGTGTTTCATTGGCAGAATGAATGATTAAAAATTTTGGAACCTGTTGATATTTCTGTTCGCTGCCTCTTTTTAGATATAATGCTATCTGTATCATTGTCAATGGTTTCAGATAGGGACCGGGTTGGAGCCCCCAAAGAAGTTTGTTTATCAGGATTCATAGAGATTTTTATATATTTATATGGTTCAGTGCCCGGGCTCCCCACCCACCACGGCGCCCAAAGGGACGCCTACTACCCGGCATGCAATAAATGCGCTCGGGAGTGGAACGCCAGGGCTACCCAGACACTATACCCGCACCGCCGCCAGCCTGAATCCTGTCCCTCGGACCATGAGGGTAGGGGCGTGGCATTGACACGGTTGACCCTCGCAGGCGAGCCTACTAGCCGATTGATTCTAGCCGGGCCGTCCAGGACCACCCGTCTTGTCGAAGCAGGGGCCAAAGTGGTGTATTGAAGCTGGGCCCCTCAACCACCAGGATCCCCTTTCCGAATTTCCACGGGTCACAGCGCACGGCAAACACGCCGGATTCCATTGATGTAAGACTGGAACCTGGGCTGTGGGCATTGGATCCCAGTGATGCTAGTCTGGAAGTCCAGCAGCGTCACTGGGAGGTCCCCTCACCACGTACAGGTGCCCACGTCGAGGATGGCCAGTGCTCAAAACAGAAGGAACTGGAAAGTTACTGAAGAGGCCTTCATCCTGCAGTGGATTATAAATGGCTGATGATGATGAATGATTTGAGAAGTTGAAGCCGATTGAACAGGGCAAGGTATCTCAAAATGGAATGCAATGTGTATCATTGGCAAAACTATGGATAGGATTTCCAGTCAATGGAAGAAGGTCATTAATATACAAGAGGAAAAGAGTGGAGGAAAGAACTGAACCTTTGGGAACACCAGCATTAGTGGAGAAGTTAGAAGACATCTACCATCACCATCTACCATCCAGAGCCATCTACCATCACCCTCAGTGAGCAATCAGAGAGAAAACTTGATAACCAATTACAAAAAACTGTTGGCAAACTATAATATGGAATCTTGTTTAGAAGACCTTTATGGAAAAACACGATCGAAAGCCTTTGAGATGTCAAGAGCAACTGCTTCTGTTTCCATGAACTGTTGTATCACCACTGACGTAATCCATACTGGTGGTCTTTGATCAGATGGAAGGTTTCTAGGTAATTTAAGAGTTGGCGGTTAATTGATTTCTCCATTACTTTAGAAAGAGTAGAAGTAATTGAAATGGGACGATAATTGGATGGGAAGGATTTGTCACCCTTTTTAGGAACTGGCTGGATATGAGCAAATCTCCAAGCAGAAGGAAAAACACCTGTGGAATAAGAAAGTGAAAAAAGGTGGCAAAGAACAGGAGTAAGTTCTGGAGCGCAGGATTTTAGAACAAGAGGAGAAATGCCATCAGGACCTGGGGCTTTCTTAGCATCAAGATTCTTCAAAATCCTTCTGACATCCTTTTGTCGAAAGGCTACAGAGGCATTGAATGGAGTGTGTTGGGAATGGTGGGAAGTGTTTTAACAAGATCATTAATACATGAGTTGGAAGAAAAATGGGATGCTAGCAGGTCAGCTTTATCCTTGGCTGAAGTGACAACAGAACCATCTGGTTTTGACAGAGGCGGGAGCAGAGATTGGGCAAAAGTTGTGGCCAATAGCTTTGGCAAGAGAACAGAATGCTCGGACAAGAAGGAAGTTTTCTTTCTACTCTTAGCCTATTCAAAATCTAGAAACTCAATAGGATTATCATTTAAACTGGATCTACTTTTGGTACATATTTAATTAGCGGCAGAAAACGTCCTTTTGGATTCTGTGCTGGTTGGTGCTTTGTACTGAGATAGTAGTAGACGAGTTGCAGTTTAACCCCACCCTTATTCCCTCATCTTCAAAAAATCTTATTTCCGTTTTATCAAAAATAAAAAATATTTCCCTTTTGACTTTTTATGGCACTACATCCGTACTAACGAAAGAAAGGGACTAACGGTTAAGCTTGGTGAGGAAACCAGATCTAAGTTGTGTGGGGGGGGGGTATTTATTTATTAATTTTTATTTCCCTGTACCTTAGTATCGCCATCAGTGGCCACTGTTATAATTTTCGTACAGCAGCTCCCTGTACGAAAGGAGCTGCATAAAAAAATTAGAATTTCCAGGAGCTGAGGGATATCCCCCCCCCCACACGAGTATATACTGTATATTATATATTGTATATAAATATTATATGTGAGCTGTCATTTTCTCAAGAGCAATGACACAAATATAAAACAAAACAAATTTATCATACAAATCTACTTGTAATACATAACTGGTGATCATTTACATCTAATCTATACATTTTTCTCATTTAATCTGTTAATATATCTTTAATCTGTTAATAAATGCTATCATTCCCATAAAATTTTTATAAATTAATAATCTCGACGCTCTCTCTCTCTCTACAGCTTCAAACACTAAACTAATTCAATCTTAATCACTTCCTCATATTTCTCTTAATGACCAATATCACTTCTCTTCACGACAGCAATCCATAAGTCGCTAACTTAATACTAACAATTCCATGTAATCTCTCTTAATTTAGCAATATCAATTTTCTTTACAAATTCAACCAATAAACCAACTCAATACTGAACATGTCCTTATTCCTTGTGTTTCTTCAACTTCTACCTTATTCTAAAATAATCTCCCACTTTATCTAAGTACCATTTCCAAAACAACACAGTTCAGAGGACTTACCTTCCTTTTCATTCACGGTGGGATTCCTTTGTGCGGGTTCCTTCCATGGAGTGCAGTGATATCTCTCTATTCTTAGTTGAACTCTGCATCTCTGCTGTATAGCTCTTCCAGTACTGTCTTATTTCGGGAACAGTTCTCTGTTAATACTGAAGGAAATTACAACGGCCACTGAACAACAACCACAAACCCCTTTTTTGGTGCAAGCACCTTATTTATTTCCTTCTCATTTATTTACTTATTGAATTCATTGCAAGTTAGAATTGTCCCTTGTACTATTTTATACGCAAGTATTTACGTATCCCCTCCTATCTAATTTAAACCTGACCCAATCATGGTGTTATTCTTTAAACTCACTCTTCTTCCTTTGGTGGGAAAAACAGAATATTTTTCCCACACAACAAAAAGCTTTCATCTTTTACCTCAAGATCACTTGTTCACAATACCTTTGAACTGCTCCATACTGACACCCTTTCCCAAAATGCACTAAGTGTCGCATCCTCAAGTAGTGGTGTAATAGAGGGATTAAACTATTGTTCAGAAGGCTTTTAATTTTAACCCTTCTGCATCCACCATACCACTGTTCACCATATTCCTTAATTGCACTACTAGGCTCACTGCGGAAATATTTCCGTAATGATGTTTTCGTTATTCCTTAAGTGCTTTACTTCTACACACACACACACACACACACACACACACACACACACACACACACACACACACACACTCTCTCTCTCTCTCTCTCTCTCTCTCTCTCTCTCTCTCTACTTACGAAGAGAAATATATTTGTAACATTTTGCCTTACAGTTTCATGACATTTTCAGGTTTCCGTTGCAATTGTACTGTGTATAACTATCCCTCATTTGCAAATTCAACAGTAATAATGATTTATTTTCGTCGATTTTATAACCTTTTGTGAATAAATCATTGATCATTATTTTTTAAATTAGTACTGAAAAACCGGTATTTTTGTATCAATACTGGGATTTGAATACTGGAAAAAAAATGACTGGGGAACCCAGAATCTCGATATTGAAAGCCCTAGGCTGAACTGCACTGGGTTTATTTCTATAAAACATTTTAAATTGCAGATCACTTAGTATTGGCCAAATGGGTTGGGTACGCATGCTTCGAAAGTTAGCTGCATAATTCAGAAATAACACCGTTCTTCTGAGACAGAGTGGAACTTCACGGGCTTCAATACAAAGACTTTGTACTGGCATTGATCAATATGCACCTGTAGCAATCCTGAGAGCAGAATGTTGAATAGGAGCAAAGTCTGCACGCTATGTTGTAGAAGAAAGAACTGAGTATGTTCATTTTTTTCTGGGAAGCAGTCCACAGATATTTGACATGTTCTAAGAAATTAAGCTTGTTGTCAAAAATCAGGCCAAGGAGGCGAATATGTTAAGTATAGCTGTGGTTCAGGATGCGTCTTTTGTTTGTTGCAAAAATGAATGACACTAGATTTCTGATGTGACAGTCGGTGCATCATCCATAACAAGCTCAATATTGTTAAGTGAGATTTGTAGTTGCCTTTGAATGAAGTTCATATTCTGTGAACTGCAGGAAACAGTCAGTTCATCAGCACAGAGGTAAGTGCTTACAGGGTTGGGTATACATTAGGTTATATTATTTATTCTTATTGCAAATAAGGGAGAACCGAGCCTTGTGGGATTTCTTCCACTTGTATAAAGATTTATGAGGACTCATCAATAGCAGACTTAAAAAGTTCTATGCTGAAGGAAGTTTTGTATGAAATATGGTAAGTGGCCTCTCAGGTCAAGGGAATGAAGATCTTCCAGGTTACCAAAACGTCCAGTGGTATCAAAAGCCTTCTCTATGACGAGGCATGCCATTACAAGATGTTCGTTTCGGATAAATGCATTCCTGATTTTTGTTTCAGCTTTGCCCATGAGATCCAGGGATAATCGATTTTTTTCTGAAACCAATTGGTTATCAGAAATTAGATATTTTGAATCAAGATAACAGGTCAGTCGACAGTGCATCATTCTTTCCAGGGTTTTACTCAATCAGCTGGTGAAAGAAATAGGTCTGTGGTTTGAGGGATAGAGTGATCTTTCCATGGTTTGGGAACTGCCAGTACATAGCATTAGCATTAGTAGAGGAATATAATGATGCAAGAAAGCAAGCTTATATGGCATCAGCCAAAATAAAAAAAATAAAAAAAAAAAACAACAGTCCCATTTCACCCTTCCGCTCGTTCCAAATACCTGTCCAGCTCATCCTTAAATTTATTTAGGCTACGAACTTCCACAACAAAGTATGGAAGTCCGTTCTACCAACCAACTACCCGCTGGCTAAAGGCAAACTTCCGCACATCTATCCTACCTCTCTGTTTCCTCAATTTGAATTTATGCCCTATCACGTGATTATTCTGAACAAGAGAAAGAATACCATCAGCATTGAGCATGCTCAAACCATTCAAGGCTTTATACATCTCAATCAGATCACCTCGCAGGTGCCTAGAATCCAGACACTGTAATTTGCAAAACTCAAACCTTTCTTCAAAAGAGAAACCCTTTGTTCCATTCACTAATCTTGTTGCGCTTCTCTGTACTGGTTCCAACAGCTCTACATAATTCTTAAAATGAGTCCTTACCATTGCCTTATACAAGGGTATAATCACCTCCTTATCACTGCTAGAAAAATTCCTGTATATCATTGACAAGACACAATAAGCTACTCTTGCAGATTGTCTGCACTGCTCCGAAAACTTAATATCTGCCTGCACAATTACGCCCAGGTCCTTTTCGTTCTCTACCACTGTCAGTATAGTACCACAGAGTTGATAGGTTACTCTTCCCATGAGAGTTACTGCTTCCCATAGTAGTACTTTACATTTCTCATCTGCCACCTCTCAGCCCATCTGCTCAACTTTTCTAGATCCTGTTGCAGCAGCGTACGGTAACTACTGTCCTAAACCACCCTGGCAACCTTCGTATCGTCCGCAAACTTGGACACTAAGCTTGATATACCATCATCAATATCATTTATAAATACAGAAAACAACAATGGACCCAACACTGAACTCTGAGGGACTCCACTAATAACATTAGTTCATGATGAGCAGTGTCCATTGATTACCACTCTTTGTCTTCTCTCACTCAACCATCCCTTTATCCCCCATAACAGCAATTTTCCTCCAATGCCACACTGCTCCAATTTGTTCAGCAGTTTTCCACGTGCAACAGTATCAAAAGCCTTTCTAAGATCCAAATATATAATATCAAAGTTATTCCCTGCATCCAGTTCCTTTGTGACCACATAACAGTATCCAATCAAATTGGTCAGGCAAGACTTTCCCTTAACAAAACCATGCTGTGTCCGGGCTATAAGTGAATTCTTGCCTAGATGATCCTGCAGCGCTTCTTTAACCAGAGCCACCATTAATTTTCCTGGAACAGAAGTTAAACTAATAGGTCTATAATTACTTTTGTCACCCTTTGATCCTCTTTTGTGAATTGGGATCATATTTGCACATCTCCAGTCCATGGTTACCTCCCCTGAGTCAAAAGAAGCTCTCATAATTGTGGCTAAGGGTTTGCTTATTTCCTTTGCTGCCTCCTTTAATATAACTGGATAGATCCCATCCACCCCGGCTGTCTTTTTCATGTTTATCTTCAACAATTTCTCCTCCTCTAATAACATTCCTGTCAGTTATTACAAAATCATCTAGCTCATTGCCAGAGTTTAATTCACCTCTGGCATTCCCCTCCCTGAATAACTCGTCATGTGTGAATGTAGATGCAAAATACTCATTTAGTTTGTTAGCCAACTGAGCAGGATCAGCAATAGTTAAACCGTCAATATCCAGTGGACCAATCTGATTCATCAATTTCCTTCTAGAGTTTACATAGGTAAAGAACTCTTTGCTGTTTTTCTTTGCATCCTTTGCCAAACTTGTTTACAGACCAGCTTATATCTATCGCAGGCTTACATGTCACCCATGAATTTATAAGTATCCCATGCATTTTTCTTCTCTGCCATATGTCTCATTAGTTCATCTGACATCCATTAAGGCCTAAACCTTGAACAATATTTCTTAGTTGGTATGTAAAGCCTAGTAGCTTCCAAGATAAATTCTTTGAATGCTTCCCATTTTGAATTTGCTGTTGGTCCCACCGTATAGAATTTAAATACTGTCTCAGACCACCATAGTCGCCTGTACAAAAGCAAAAACTCACTTCAGCACACTGTGTTCACTGCCACCTAGTGGTTTCTTTATCTGCAGAGTCTTAATGCATGAAGAATCACTACTGATAATGAGATCAAGAGTATTACTCCCTCTTGTTGCTTCCCAAACATGCAGATGTAGAAAACAATCATCCAATAAATCCACAAAAGCCTTGTTAGTGCATGAGTGACCAACCCACAAATTTCAGTCAATATTGAGAAATTAAAATCCCCCATTATAAGACTCTCTGTTTACTGGCCCACTCTATTTCTCTGTACAGTTTATTATTATACTCATCAAAGTCATTAAGTCACTCCTACTCTCAAATTTTGATCTCCCAATGTTTATGTCACACCAAACTGACTCGACACTGCACTGTCCAGCGATGTCGACTGGCTTCACTTCCTTGGATTTTATGTGTTTCTTAACTAATAGCATAATCACCCCTTCCTCCCTTCCTATCCTGTCTATCCTTACTGTACACATTGTACTTCCCAGATTCCAGTTCTGCATTCCTTATATCTGTGTGATACCATATGTCTGATATCCAACAATATCTGCCTTTGATGTTTTGAGAAATACCTCAAATTCATCAAATTTATTTACCAAACTCCTAACATTGGTCTATACACAAGTATACATGCACCTGTTACTCGGGAATTTTTTTTTTTTTTTTTTTTCCTGGTGCAGCATAAGCCTCAGGCTTCCTTGCATCACATGGATATTAATAATAATAATAATAATAATAATAATAACCCATGTGTTTAATTGTACAGCAATGGTTCCCAGCAGTCTCTGAAACACTCTGCATCTTGTTTTCCAGGCTGCTGCTCATTCCAATAGAAGCAGTGCAAGAATCACTTTCACCTCTGCCAGTGGCTACTGTTAATCTATTAGTCCTGATACCCCCCCAAGCTAGGAGTTTTCCAACCCACCTAACACTGCCTCAATAGCATTAGCAAATATTCTTGCACTCTTTCTATTTAAGTGTATCCCATCCCTGTAGAAGCAGTCTCTCCTGTTAACTCCTGAAATAGGAGTGATGCCAGCATGTGGGGAATGAATATTAAATAAAAATACGATTGTAGAAAGTCAGCAACAAGAATAATGATTTGTTATCTAAGTGTTTATGCATTATATAATATACTCCATCAGGGCCAGCAGCACTGTTCTTTGTGGTATATATGACTTCTTGAAGTTCAGGCATCGTAAGTAGCGATTGTATGGTAAAGAATGTGTGCTTTTGAAGTTCAACTGAGATTTTTCAGCTGAAGCTTTAATCTGAAATGACAGGTCATATGTGGTCGAGGCAAACTGTGAGAATATAGACCCCAGGGCATTTGCAATTTCTGCAGGAGTATGGAGCTCCTTTCCATTCCAGTTGAAAATTGGAGAGGATAAAGGAGGAAATTTGCCATTTAGCTGTTTTATTTTTCTCCATATTATTCTAGAATTTGTTTTTTTTATTAATTGAATTTGCAAACTGGACCCAGGAGTCTCTTTTTGCTTTCTTCCTGATGTGGCAAGCATTGGCTTTGAGTTTCTTATAATTTAGCAGATTATTGGTAGTATGATATTTGTTCGATTTTTTTTTTTTTTCTTTTGCTCTTTTACAATCTTTGTTCCACCAATAATTTATGGATCTGCAGAAGCTTGACTGTGAATGTGGGATGGGAATAGATGCAGCTGCTAGGATTTGTTTGGTAATATGGTTAATGACTATGTCAATTGGATGAGATTCGATGATCTGATTATCAAAGAATACATGATAAGTATACTTTGCCCAATCTGCCTTATAAAATTTCCATTTTTTGGT
The DNA here is from genome assembly GCF_048544385.1 of Mastigoproctus giganteus. Lineage (NCBI taxonomy): Eukaryota > Metazoa > Arthropoda > Arachnida > Uropygi > Thelyphonidae > Mastigoproctus > Mastigoproctus giganteus. The sequence goes on along the minus strand of NC_143575.1, from coordinate 119,394,040 downwards.
TTTCTGAAGTTACAGAGTGTGAAGTTTGAATTTTAAAGATTAGTGGATAGTAATCCCTGTTGAGTGGATCGTCAAGAGCTGTCCACTCAATACAAGGAAAGAGGATTGGGGAGATCTATTGAAGAGACTGATCCTGTTAGAGATGGATATAAGTTGGTGAACCAGTATTTAGGATGGTTAAATTTTGCCTATCAATGAGCATTTCAATGAGTTGTCCTTGTCCATCTGCATTGAGAGAGCCCCACAATGGATGGTGCCCACTGAAGTCGCCCAATAAACAGAAAGGGATTGGCAACTGCAGAATTCAATCTTCAAGTTCATGAATGGTAAAAGGCTGACTGGGTGGTAGACAGATTGAAATAATTCAGACACAGCATGGGTTTGTTAAGGGAAAGTCTTGTCTGACAAATTTGATAGGATATTATGATGTGGTTACAAAGGAACTGGATGCAAAAAATAATTTTGATATCATATATTTGGATTTCAGGAAAGCTTTTGACACTGTTGTGCATGGAAGACTATTGTACAAATTGGAGCAGAATGGTATTAAGGATAAGTTGCTACAATGGATAAAAGGATGGTTAAGTGGGAGAAGACAGAGGGTGGTAATCAATGGGTGCTGCTCTTCTTGGACTAATGTTATCAGTGGAGTCCCACAGGGTTCGGTGTTAGGTCCACTGTTGTTTTGTATATTTATCAATGATACTGATGAAGGTATATCAGGCTTAATGTCGAAGTTTGCAGATGATACAAAGGTTGGCAGGATTGTTAATGACAGTAATGGCAGTGTGCTACTGCAACAGGATCTAGATAATTTGGGCAGATGGGCTAAGAAGTGGCAACTGAAGTTTAACCTTGACAAATGCAAAGTACTGCATATGGGTGGAAGTAACCCCAGAGAAACGTACCAACTGTGTGGTACTACACTTAAGGTGGTAGAAAATGAAAAAGATCTGGGAGTAATTGTGCAGTCAGATATGAAGTTTTCTGAGCAATGCAGACAGGCTGCCAGGGCAGGTCATGGGGGTTTTGTCAATGATATATAGGAATTTTGCTAGCAGGGAAAAGGAGGTGATTATCCCTCTGTATAAGGCAATGGTCAGGCCACACCTTGAGTACTGCGTACAGGTCTGGAGGCCTCATTTTAGGAAGGATGTAGATTTACTTGAGCATGTACAGAGAAGGGCAAGAAGATTGGTGAGGGGAATGAAGGGATCCTCTTACCAAGAGAGGCTTAAGTTCTGCAAAATTGCAGTGGCTGGAGACTAGGCACCTGCGCAGTGATCTGATTGAAGTGTAAAAGGCCTTGAATGGGTTCAGCACGCTGAATTCTAATTGGATCCTTCCACTTGTTCAGATTACGAACCTAAGGGGGCATAAATTCAAATTAAGAAAAGACAGATGTAGAATAGATGTGCAGAAATTTGCCTTTAGCCAGCGGGTGGTTAATTGCTGGAACAAACTTCCATCTGTCGTTGTGGAAGTTGATAGGTTGAATAAATTTAAGGAGGAACTGGACAGGCATTTGAAGGGAATGGTGTGATTTTTTTTTTTTTTTTTTTTGGCTGATGCTGCTTAAGCTCATACACTTGCTTTCTTGCATCACATGCCATTACTACTACTACTACCTTTCTCCTAACTACGTGACACTTTAATTTGTTGTAAAATGTTGCAAAGATGATTTATCTTTATAGCTTTGGTCCCCTATTCAGTGTTTCAATTTTTTTAACATTTCTGAAAATTATTTCTAACATGTTGTTATAATGAGATGAGGGATATCGTAAACCAAATATTGGTAGTAATTCTGAAGTGTCATTATAATGAAATGCCATTAAAAATAAAAATATCCTTAATCACCCGCCCCCCTCCTTCCATGAAAAAAATAAAAAACATACCAATTTCTCTGGCAATTTTTACACATTCTTCTGGGGTCTGCAAAACAAGAATTTGATTTTAGAAATTGCACAAGTTCCTATCAAAATATAAACATAAATCAATAAATAAATGTCAAAATAAAATTTTATTTAATTCCAAAATTCTTGCTAAGCACTTTCCAACCAGTTAAAATTATATTTCATTTGCATCTTTTTCTACAGCAGTTTATTTCTAAGCAAACCCCAATACATTTCTTCAAACTCTCTCTCTCTCTCTCTCTCTCTCTCTCTCTCTCTCTCTCTCTCTCTCTCTCTCTCTCTCTCTCTCTCCATTAAACTATGACATATGGCATCACCTTGATTCATTCTTCAATGAATTCATGTTTTTCTTCATTATGTGAAAAAAAAATAAAACTATAAGAGCAAACAGTATTCTAAAGAAGATTGGAATATAGTGTGAACATACAGAATAAAATTGATATTTCAACTGAATTTCTATCAGTCATAATTTGCAGGAAATTCAAAAGAAAAAAAAGAATATATTCCAAAGAGGACATAGCATAAATAATTATGACAGCAAACAATTATTTCAGTTAATGGTAGATCAACATTTGAGAAAGTGTTGGATAATTAAGGAGTTGCTCTTGTTTGTGTAGAGCAAACGTTTGTCAAATTGGAAAGTAAAGGAAAATTAAATACTACCGTCAGTAAAAATGGAATTGCCAGTTAACGGGAGAAGATAGTTCATGTACAGAAAATGTGTATAAAAAATAGTTTATTGTCATATGCTACTACTTCTGTATGATTCTGGATATGCTGATTATGCATATGGCAGTTTTATCACTGATTTCCTACAATTAAAAATAAGATAATTAGCATTAGTAGAGGCAGCTGATGCAAGAAAGCAAGCTTATGCAGCATCAGCCAAAAAATCAATAATAAATAAATAAAAAATAACCACTTCCACTTCATCCCTCTGTTTGTTTGAAATACCTGTCCAGCTGAGCCTTAAACTTATTTAGGCTATCAACTTCCACGACAAGGGATGGAAATCTGTTCCACCAACCAACCACCCGCTGGCTAAAGGCAAATTTCCTCATGTCTATCCTACATCCGTCTTTCCTCAATTTGAATTTATGCCCGCTCAGGTGATTATTCTGAGCAAGAGGAAAATTCCCATCAGCATTGAGCATGCTCAAACCATTAAAGGCTTTATACACCTCTATCAGATCACCTTGCTGGTGCCTAGTCTCCAGACACTGTAATTTGCAAAACTTAAGCCTTTCTTCGTAAGAGCACCCCTTTGTTCCATTCACTACCTGTATACAGTACTCTAGGTGTGGCCTGACCATTACCTTATACAAGGGAATAACCACCTCCTTATCCCTGCTAGAAAAATTCCTATATATCATTGACAATACACCATGAGCTACTCTTGGAGCCCATCTGCACTGCTCAGAGAACTTCATATCTGCCTGCACAACCACCCCCAGGTCCCTTTCATTCTCTACCACTGTCAGTGTAGTACCACGGAGATGATACGTTGCTCTGGGGTTGCTGTTTCGCATATGTAGTACTTTACATTTGTCAATGTTAAACTTCTTTGCCACCTCTCAGCCCATCTGCTCAACCTTTACAGATCCTGTTGCATCAGCATAGTGTCAGTAGTGTCCTTGACAACCCTGCAACCTCCGTGTCGTCTGCAAACTTGGACATTAAGCTTGATATACCATCATCAATGTCATTTATAAATACAGAAAACAATAATGGACCCAATACTGAACCCTGAGGGACTCCATTAATAACATTAGTCCACAATAAGCAGTGTCCATTGATTACCACTCTCTGTCTTCTCCCCCTCAACCAGCCCGTTATCCATAGCAACAATTTCCTCCAATGCCACACTGCTCCAATTTGTGCAGCAGTCTTCCATGTGCAACGGTATCAAAAGCCGTTCTAAGATCCAAGTATATAATATCAAAGTTATTCCCTGCATCCAGTTCTTTTGTGACTGCATCATAGTATCCAATCAAATTGGTCAGGCAAGGCTTACCCTTAACAAAACTGCTGTCGAGTCTGCTGACGAGGCTAGTAGGGGCCAGACGTGTTCAAAGCCGCTAAGTGGATTTTTCTTATTTATTGATTTGAAATTATTGTTTTTCTAAAACTTTTGATTTAAATTTAGTAGTATAGCATTATTTTGTGATTTTCTGATTAAGTTCGTGTATTTATCCTTTACTCGGCCTTGCAATTGCACAAAAAGTATCGGTAAGGGTATCAAAGTGCTACAAGTCGCAACTCCACTGAACGAGAAGTTTTTTAGCCATATTTAGCCGCTTATTGAATATTTTTTACATCAAATTATTTTTTGTAAGTAGCTTATAGATCTAGTCAGGATCCTTGGTTTATTCTGAATTGAGCCAGCGAGATTTGAAAGTTAATTAATACTTAAGTGTCCATATATCTTTACCGTTCGTAACTTCCCGCCTTTGTCTTACGATCGTTATATATAGAACCTAGATAGCGTTAGTATAGTATAGGTTATAATATTTTCAGTGATCGGTAAAATCTATTAAACTTGTTGAACTTCGTTGGCATTTAAACTGTACTTTTAATTTTAACTAATTACAAATACCGACTTAGATTTTAACTAAATACGTATTACCGACAAACATAACATAATTAATTAATACATAACTAATACGGAAGTTATATAAAGGGAACTCGGAGATAATTAATACTTGACACTAAAAAATATATATCCCGTTACAACTGTGTTGGGAGATAAGTTAGGGTTATAAACTGAAATTGAAATTTTATTTAAATTAAAAGAAATCATGACTCAGACCAGAGCAGCACAACAAAAGGCTCAAGCTAATGGAAGTGGTATGGCTCAGAGGAGAACTGAGGGGGGCAGTTTCCTTCTGAATCACAGCCTTCTAAAATGCACAGCTTGCATGATGTTTGTGGAGGATTCAGGTACGGGACATGATATTGCCATGGGGGATGTTTTTGTGTGTGCGTGATGCAAGGAGTGCATCGAAATCAGGCAACAACTCAGCATTCTTATGGGCCTATACGAGAGCTTGAAGGACAGGGTGGATGCCCTCGAAGGAACTAAATTGAGGGGCCCATCAAGCTCTCAGCTGCCCACATCAACGCCAGAGCTTGCACTTTGTCGTCGCACAACACAGCGGCAACCCCCAAGGCAGAATGCGCTGGTCCCAAAGGAACTAGTAGATGTTGGTGGCTCTATTGTCAGGGAAATGGGGAACATGCTTTGTAAAAAGGATTGGTGGAACAGGACCAGGGTATGTCTGCCAGGGGCAAAGGTTGATGACGTTGTAGAGCAGATATCATCTTTTAAGGGCACAAAAGGTGATATAGTTGTACACGTTGGCACTAATGATATCAAGAGTAGGAGACTGGCAGAATTGCTTAACAAGTACAGGTCACTGTTGAAAAAAAGCCGTGAAATAGGGTTGAATTTGAAAGTGTCTGCAATTCTGCCCAGACACGACTGGAGGGAGTATATGATGACAGACTTGCCACTCAATTCGGCGCAGGAAAGATTGTGCAAGGCTCAAGGGGTAGAATTTTTTTCAGCCTGAACTGCTAGCTTGGGGGGAGACCAAGACGAATAGATTAACAGTAGCCACTGGCAGAGGTGAAAGAGATTCTTGCACTGCTTCTATTGGAATGAGCAGAAGCCTGAAAAACAGGATGCAGGATATTTCAGAGACTGCCGGGAGTCATTGCGGTACAAGTAAACACATGGGTTGTGTTAGGGTAGCTAAGAATAAGAATAGGTGCATGTTTACTTGGGTGTACACGAATGCTAGGATTTTAGTAAATAAATTTGATGAATTTGAGGTATTGCTCAAAACATCAAAGGCAGATATTGTTGGGATATCAGAGACGTGGTGTCACACAGATATAAGGAATGCACAAGTGGAATTTGGGTAGTACAACGTCTACAGAAAGGATAGACTGGATAGGAAGGGAGGAGGGGTTATGCTATTAGTTAAGAAATACATAAAATCCAAGGAAGTGAAGCCATGGACATCGCTGGACAGTGCAGTATCGAGTCAGTTTGGTGTGACATAAGCATTGGGAGATCAAAATTGAGAGTAGGAGTGTGCTATAGGCCTAATGACCCTGATGAGTATAATAAGAAACTGTACAGGGAAATAGAGTGGGCCAGTAAATCAGAGAGTCTTATAATGGGAGATTTTAATTTCCCAGATATTGACTGGAATTTGGGGACTGGTCACTCACACACTAGCAAGGCTTTTGTGGATTTACTGGATGATTGTTTTCTACATCAGCATGTTCGGGAGGCAACTAGAGGGAGGAATACTCTTGATTTGATTATCAGCAGTAATTCTTCATGCATTAAGAATCTGCAGATAAATGAACCACTAGTTGGCAGTGATCACAGTGTGCTGAAGTGGGATTTACTCAAAGAGGTAACTACCATTAGGGGTAAAGGGAAGGGTTATTGCTTTCGTAAAGGCGACTATGATGGACTAAGACAGTATTTAAATTGTATACAGTGGGACCAACTGATGATGTTACCAACAGCAAATGTAAAATGGGAAGCATTCAAAGAACTTATCTTGGAAGCTACTAGGCTTTACATAACAACTAAGAAATATTGTTCAAGGTTTAGGCTTAAATGGATGTCAGATGAACTGATGAGGCATATGGCAGAGAAGAAAAATGCATGGGATACATACAAATTAACACTTGACACAGAAACCTATGATAGATTGAAGTTGATCTGTAACCAAGTTACAAAGGAGGTTAGGCAGGCGAAGGCAGATTGCGAGAAATCTTTGGCAAGGGATGCAAAGAAAAACAGCAAAGAGTTCTTTACTTATGTAAACTCAAGAAGGAAGGGGATGAATTATATTGGTCCACTTGATATCGATGGGTCAACTGTTGATGATCCTGCTCAGGTAGCTAACAAACTAAATGAATATTTTGCATCGCATTCACACATGAGGAGTTATTCAGGGAGGGGTATGCCAGAGGTGTATTCCACTCTGGCAGTAATCTAGAGAATCTTGTAATAAATGAGAGTAAAGTGGAGGAGAAATTGTTGAAGATAAATAAAAGAAAGGTGGATGGGATCTATCCAGTTATAATAAAGGAGGCAGCAAAGGAAGTAAGCAAACCCTTAGCCATAATTATGAGAGCTTCCTTGGACTCAGGGGAAGCACCCATGGACTGGAGATGTGCAAATGTGACCCGAATTCACAAAGGAGGATCAAAGGGCAACACAAGTAATTATAGACCTGTTAGTTTAACTTCTGTTCCCGGAAAATTAATGGAGGCACTGGTTAAAGAAGCACTGCAGGATCATCTAGACAAGACTTCAGTTATAGCTCAGACACAGCATGGTTTTGTTAAGGGGAAGTCTTGCCTGACCAATTTGATTGGATACTATGATGCAGTCACAAAAGAACTGGATGCAGAGAATAACTTTGATATTATATACTTGGATCTTAGAAAGGCTTTTGATACTGTTGCACATGGAAGACTGCTGCACAAATTGGAGCAGTGTGGCATTGTTGGTAAATTGCTGCTATGGATAAAGGGGTGGATGAGGGGGAGAAGACAGAGAGTGGTAATCAATGGACACTGCTCATCGTGGACTAATGTTATTAGTGGATTCCCACAGGGTTCAGTATTGCGTCCATTATTGTTTTCTGTATTTAAAATGACATTGATGATGGTATATCAAGCCTAATGTCCAAGTTTGCAGACGATAAAAAGGTTGGCAGGGTTGTCAAGGACACTACTGACACTATGCTGCTGCAACAGGATCTGGAAAGGTTGAGCAGATGGGCTGAGAGGTGGCAAACGAAGTTTAACATTGACAAATGTAAAGTACTACATATGGGAAACAGCAACTCCAGAGCAACGTATCAACTCTGTGGTACTACACTGACAGTGGTAGAGAATGAAAGGGACCTGGGGGGTGGTTGTGCAATCAGATATGAAGTTCTCTGAGCAGTGCAGACGGGCGGCAAGAGTAGCTCATGGTGTATTGTCAATGATATACAGGAATTTTTCTAGCAGGGATAAGGAGGTGATTATTCCCTTGTATAAGGCAATGGTCAGGCCACACCTAGAGTACTGCATACAGGCCTGGAGGCCTCATTTCAAGAAGGATGTAGAGCTGCTGGAACAAGTACAGAGAAGGGCAACAAGATTAGTGAATGGAACAAAGGGGTGCTCTTACGAAGAAAGGCTTAAGTTTTGCAAATTACAGTGTCTGGAGACCAGGCACCAGCGAGGTGATCTGATAGAGGTGTATAGAGCCTTGAATGGTTTGAGCATGCTCAGTGCTGATGGGATTCTTCCTCTTGCTCAGAATAATCACCTGAGAGGGCATAAATTCAAATTGAGGAAAGACGGATGTAGGATAGACGTGAGGAAATTTGCCTTTAGCCAGCGGGTGGTTGGTTGTTGGAATATACTTCCATCCCTTGTCATGGAAGTTGATATCCGAAATAAGTTTAAGGCTCAGCTGAACAGGTATTTCAAACGAACAGAGGGGTGAAGTGGAAGTGGTTATTTTTTATTTATTTATTTATTTTATTTTTTTTTTTTGGCTGATGCTGCATAAGCTTGCTTTCTTGCATCAAATGCGTCTACTAATGTTAATGCTAAAACCATGCTGTGTCCGAGCTATAACTGAAGTCTTCTCTAGATGATCCTGCAGTGCTTCTTTAACCAGTGCCTCCATTAATTTTCCGGAATTACTTGTGTCAGCCTTTGATCCTCCTTTGTGAATTGGAGTCACACTTGCACTTCTCCAGTCGATGGATACCTGCCCTGAGTCCAAGGAAGCTCTCATAATTATGGCTAAAGGTGTGCTTACTTCCTTTGCTGCCTCCTTTAATATAACTGGATAGATCCCATCCACCCCAGGTACCTTTCTTGTGTTTATCTTCAACAATTTCTCTCCACTTTACTCTCAGTTATTACAAGATTCTCTAGCCTACTGCCAGAGTTCAATACACCTCTGGAAATCCCCTCGCTGAATAACTCCTCATGTGTGAATGTCGATGCAAAATATTCATTTAGTTTGTTAGCTACCTGAGCAGGATCCTCAACAGTTGACCCATCGATATCAAGTGGACCAATCTCATTCATCCCCTTCCTTCTAGAGTTTACATAAGAAAAGAACTCTTTACTGTTTTTCTTTGCATCCCTTGCCAAGGATTTCTCGAAATCTGCCTTCGCCTTCCTAACCTCCTTTGTAACTTGGTTACAGATCAACTTGTATCTACCATAGGCTTCTGTGTCACGTGTTAATTTGTATGTGTATCGATGCATTTTTCTTCTCTGCCATATGTCTTATTAGTTCATCTGATATTCATTTAGGCCTAAATCTTGAACAATAATTCTTAGTTGGTATGTAAAGCCTAGTAGCTTTCAAGATAAGTTCTTTGAATGCTTCCCATTTTGAATTTGCTGTTGGTAACATCATCAGTTGGTCCCACTGTATAGAATTTAAATACTGTCTCAGTCCATCATAGTTGCCTTTACGAAAGCAATAACCCTTCCCTTTACCCCTAATGGTAGTTACCTCTTTGAGCAAATCCCACTTCAGCACACTGTGATCACTGCCACCTAGTGGTTCATTTATCTGCAGATTCTTAATGCATGAAGAATCGCTACTGATAATCAAATCAAGAGTATTACTGCCTCTCGTTGCCTCCCGAACATGCTGATGTAGAAAACAATCATCCAATAAATCCACAAAAGCCTTGCTAGTGTGTGAGTGACCAGCCCCCAAATTCCAGTCAATATTTGGGAAATTAAAATCCCCCATTATAAGACTCTCTGATTTACTGGCCAACTCTATTTCCCTGTACAGTTTCTTATTATACTCATCAGAGTCATTAGGCCTATAGCACACTCCTACTCTCAATTTTGATCTCCCAATGCTTATGTCACAGCAAACTGACTCGACACTGCACTGTCCAGCGATGTCGACTGGCTTCACTTCCTTGGATTTTATGTATTTCTTAACTAATAGCATAACCCCTTCTCCCTTCCTATCCTGTCTATCCTTTCTGTAGACGTTGTACTCCCCAAATTCCAGTTCTGCTTTCCTTATATCTGTAAAATATTAATATAAAATAAAATTGTACATAACTGCTAATGAGGCAGCAATGAGAGGTAAGTTAGAATAAATCTTGAAATCTTGAATAAATAATCTAGGTTAAGATTTTAGTTATTTATTCAAGATTGAAAAATGTCAAAAAAGCAAACAAGGACAAAAAATTAAAAAATTGATATTTTCAGATCTTTATTTTATGATCACCTAAAATATAATAATAGAAGGAGTAACCCCACATTCTCTATTAGTAGTGGTAAAAATGCAAGAAAGCAAGCTTATAAAAGATCTGCAAAAAAAACCAAAAAAAAAAAAACCTTCCCAAATCACATGTCTATCCCCATCAAATAGTTTGTCTAGTTTTTACTTGAATTTACTGAAACTACCGACTTCCACAACAACAGATGTAAGTTTGTTCAGACAACAAACCACCTGCTGACTGAAGGCAAACATTCACACATCTATCCCACAACCATCCTTCCTCAATTTGAATTTATGTCCCCACATGTGTGTTGTCTTAACAAGACAAAGAATACCATCAGCACTGAACTTCCTTGATCCCCTCAAAGCCTTACACACCTCAATCAGATCACCTCGCAGATGTCTCGTCTCCAGCTGCTAGAATTTGCAGAACTGAAGCCTTTCTTAGTAAGACCGAATTCTGCATTGCAATTTCCTTAAGCTTCTTCTGTACTCTCTAAATAAACTGATGGAAGCATCCCATGAAACTGAATATCCACATGCTGTTCATTCACATTACCCAAACTAATCTGAGAAAGCTCAGGCATAGGTGCAAATGTACATGCACCTGTAACTAGGGACATTCTGAATCTCAGTCTTCCATTCTATACAATCATATTTTATAACAATGGTAGCAAAAGCCCAGGACTTCCTTGTACCATAAAACTAGTACAAATACTGAAACACTGATTTATAAGAATTGAAAAATATCTGTATAACACAGATAGAAATCATGAACGATCAACATGTGTGGGAATTCCATCAAAATATTGTAACTGTACACAAAACCAATGCCAAAATTACACTTGATACATATAAATTGCGGAAGAAGTGTAGAAATATTAATACTCCCAAATTCTTGTTATATAAGTGCTATTAATTGCTAATATTAATTCCACTTGAACTATATCATAATTGTTAACTACTACAGGTTCCTAGTAGATAGAGGGATTGTCGGCTGGTAGAAGGCAAAGAGTGTTTATAAGTTTGTAATGCTCTGAATGGAGTGGTGTTATCAGGGGGATGTTCCTCAGCATTCTTTCTAATTTTAATCAATGTTACCTCTGACAGTATTAACTCATTGCAGTCCAATGCCATGCCCAATGGACATCTTACAATTGCATTTCCAGTCCAATATCAGGTTCAGTGTGCATCAGCGTTTCTGTTTGTGGAATTTGTGTTTTCCAGCTGCACTGGCACAATTACTGTACAACTGTCTATTTTTATATTTCATATAAACCATCTGAAAAGCTAAACCCATGTTTATTGAAGTTTATATTCAATTATTTAAATACATGCATCGTCATTTTTTTTTTCTTCGGTTGGATGTTGTGGTGCTCAGAATATCGGCATTTCCAATTACAAAATCTGTTTCTCCCCCTGTACTGACTCAATTATCAACTATATAATATCGGTGTAGATACGCCATAGTTTACCCATATTTTTAACCTACGTATGTAATGTAAAAGGCAGCATTTTAATTGTATCTCGTATTGTGGCTGCCTTCACAACGAGATATTAGGTATTTCACTACTTTGAATAAGTAACACTTCTCTAGAAGAGAAGACTACTGTTATTTATTTTCAGTGGATATCACCACCCATAAGGCACCATTTCAAAGCTGTTGGCCTATAGGCCAACAGCTTTGAACAACAGTAGTCCTCTTCTAGAGAAGACTATTTGTTAGACTTCTTCTAACAAGTAGACGACTACTTCTCGTCTAGAGAAGTTAGTCGTCTACTTTTTTTTTTAATCATCATTTCTGGTTTTTCAATCAAATTGAGACATGGAAATGATATGTTGCAAAATCACCGTCAACACGATTTTAAGCACCATTCATGCGACAAGGCATGAATGGTGTTTCAAATAGAGACTTTTTAATGTGAAAACATCTTTGGAGGCACCTACTAAAATACAGCTGATGTACAGCTGCATTAGCAACATGGCTACATACAGCTCTTAATGTATTCTTTGAATCAAACTTACTCGCAATTCAGTTTTATGTCTATATATTTGAAAGCTACCATCAAAAAGTCTTTTGTTCCCAATCTCATTATCCTCATTGCTACGTAAAGGAGACGATATGGAGTAATACTGCATCAGTCAGATCGACTAAGCTTGCTCGTTGCCATCACGAATGGAGTCACCTGTAAATTCTCTCTAAACACGTTCTGAACTGTCCAAGATAAATGCTGAGAAAAGAGTTCCTCTGCATGCTTGTCAAACAGTAAGTTCTGCAGTACATTACTTTCTCCTGGGCTATTCGAGAATATTTATTTTCGCTCCACAACAACGTTTGCTGTTGGCCGATGATACTGTCCTCGATCGGAACCACTTTGCTGATGTCTTCTTTAGCCAAATTAATTTCCATGTGACTGTTATTAAAGAATAACTGATCAATAGTGATTTGATACAATCAACAGACAGGCATGTCGACAAATATTGAAGCCACAATTTAACCACTCACTTTCTTACTAACCCGATCAAATAGCTGGACTTGCATTTTATATGCACAATTAAAGTGCCTGAGACATGCATACACACAATATGGCATTCTAGGCCAAGTGATCAACGTGCCTGTTTCAGTCAATCTCCCTTGGCAAGCAAAGGACAATCATGCTGACTGAAACTGGCACATTGATCACTTGGCCTAGAATGGGTTTGTTTGTATGCGTGTCTTAGACCAACACGATGGAATTCTGGGTTGACAGAGCTGTTCGACTTAGATAGCACTGGAATGGTGTTGTTCTTAAGTGATCCTCCACAGCTATTACACACAAGGATCCTGTCGACGTCAACATCAGGAAATGCAGTGCATATCAATGGTGCATCTTTAGCAGCTGGTTTCTTTGTGTCATTTTTGAAACATAGACAACTGCAAATGTAGCATACAGAACAGAAATCATTTTTCATAAATATCCTTTCAAACTCTCGATGCACATTCTTATGTAAACAGTAGTCGGCGTAAGGAAAACGAGCTTGATCATTTAAAATTATCTGCTCCGCAATTGGAGAAATGTTCCGTTGTACATAACTATTAGTAACTTCGTGTACATCATTGTTATATGGAGTGGCATTGCTGGTTGAAGGCACTGCTAAATCCAATGCTTGATTTTCTGTTTTGTCTTTTACACAATCTCGATAGACTTTATCATTCTTGCACATTCACTGCTACCTCCATCTTTATTTTGTTAGGTAACCTTGTGCGATACTCTCGACAATGCTCTGCATGTGATTTCGGCATCGTCGAGCACAAAGGCTATAGCAGTGTGGCATTCAGTCCCTTTCACAAGCTCAGAAAATTATCATAACAATGGAATGTAATAAAAATGCGGATTGCAACAATATAAGTACTTGTATTGTTGGAATCATTCTATTCAACAAACGGCTACGATTCAATGGGTAATTAGGCTATTGGCTTGGATTTTGCTAATCTCTTCAAGTGTTGATTTGCTAGAGTAAGTAGAAGGCGAGTGCATAACATATTAAATCGTTCATACTAAATATTTCGGACTGAAGTATGACACTAATGTCGCTAACGTTGATTCGGTAGAGAAATTAGCAGTTGTGAGCATAAAACGTTACATTGTTCATGACTTTAGTTCCAGCTGTTCAATATTAAAACAGTTCCAATTTTCGTCAAATGTTTCCACATAAAATATCATTCATGCGTACGGGGTACACATGCGTTTTTTTTTTTTTCTTTAAGTCTGAATGTCTCAAACAGTACAACCGTCAGCAGTTCTAATAATAAAATCTGTTTTCAGAGTGTACAATCATTCATTTATACTTCCTATAAACAATCTGCCATGAACCAGGCTGCCATGCACGGAAACTGAACTTGGCCTGTTATAACGTAAGATCACTCATCGGTGAAGACAGGATATTAGAGCTGGAAAAGGAATTAGAAAATGTGAATTGGAATATCATCGGTTTGGCTGAAACAAGAAGAAGAAATGAATCACTTATAAGTTTATCAAGTGGAAATCTGCTGTACACCAATGGAAACAGTGGAAGGAGTGAAGGTGGAGTTGGGTTTCTGGTCCATAAAGATTTAAAAAATCTTTATGGACCAGAAACATTTTGGAATTCAAAAGTACATCACCAAGGGTGTCAAGACTAATACTCAATATTTCTAAGAGGTACAAGCTAAAGGTTATAATGATTTATGCACCAACATTGAGCCATGATGATGATGAAGGGGTTGAAGAAATGTACACCGAAATCGTGTCTTCTAGATGAGCAGAAAACCCACTACACTATTATTATGGGGGACTTGAATACTAAGGTTGGAAAAAGACAAAACAGCGCAGAAAGGAGAATTACAGGAAATTTTGGAATTGGTGAAAGAAATGAAAGAGGTGAAAGACTTGTGGAATTTGCAGAATCTCAAGGATTGTCAGTAATGAACAATTTTTTCAAGAAAAGGGTGAACAGAAAGTGGACATGGAGGAGTCCAAATGGATTAACAACTAATGAAATTGACTTCATCCTCACTAAAAGAAGATATATTATGAATGATGTTACCGTCCTGAATAAGGTAGATGTTGGAAGTGATCACAGAATGGCAAGATGTACACTTGACATACATGTAGGAAACGAAAGGAAAAAACTGACTTGAGTAAATAATAGTCTTTGACAAAGGTCTTTGAGATAACAGAAGAGGAGAAAAAGCAGTATGTACTGGAACTTAAGAACAAGTTTGAGCTTCTGCAGACTGCTCAGGACCAAGATATCGATGAGGAATATTACAACATTCTGAAAGTGATAAAGCGCAAGAAACCTATAGGGAAAAAGAAATCCAAAGAAGAAAAAATTAGTGTAGAAACACTTGATATGATGAATCGAAGGCGAAAAATGAAGAGGAAGATAAATACTAACAAGTAAAAAATTGAGTATACTGAGTTATGCAAAGCCATTAGAAAGAGACTCAGAGAGGACATAAGAAGATTTAACACAAGAAAAGTATAACAAGCATTAAAGGAAAACAAAGGATTTAAATAAGCAGCCATGAGCAGTAATAGAGAAAGACAAATGATACTGAAACTGAAGAATAGCGAGGGTGTACTTATAAACAGCAGAGAAGGCATAATTCAAATAGCAGAAAACTACTATAGAGAATTATACAAGGAGAAAGGGAATGATGCCAGCAGTGGGGAAGATGGATTGCAAAGTAGCAACGCATACGACATACCTGATATTCTTCCTGATGAGGTAGAACATGCATTGAAGAAAATGAAGAATCAGAAAGCCCCGGGGGAAGATGAAGTTACTGTAGAGTTGTTAAAATTCGGAGGGAGAGACATCACACAAAAACTGGCAAGACTCTTCAAAAAGTGCATTAGAAATGGTGTGACGCCTAAGCAGTGGAATAATGCAATCATACTTTTGCTGCATAAGTAAGGAAATAAATCAGAAATTGGAAATTATAGACCAATGAGCTTGTTATCTATAAGTTGTTCACAAGGGTCATTACTAACAGATTAGAAAGAATACTTGATGAGAATCAACCGAAAGAGCAAGCTGGTTTTAGGACAGGATTCTCAACTATGGATCACCTTCACGTAATATCACAGCTAATGGAGAAAGCAAATGAATATAAAACACCATTATGCCTGGCATTTGTGGATTATGAAAAGGCATTTGACTCCATACAGCATAAGGCAATGTTTTGGGCACTAGAAAGACAAGGCATAGATATCCCACATATTATGATTTTGAAGAAAATATATGAGAGTGCTACCTCCTTTATTAGACTAGACAAAGACAGTAGGAAATTTAAAATCGAGAAAGGAGTTCGACAAGGAGACACAATATCTCCGAAGCTGTTTACTGCTGCCCTTGAGAAAGCTTTCAGAAGATTAGACTGGTCGCAGAAAGGAGTCAATGTGAATGGAGAGTACCTAAACCATTTACGATTTGCAGATGACATTGTGGTGATAAGCCATGATCCCAAAGAATTAGAGGAAAATCTTAATCAGTTATGCACAGTTAGTAAGGATTTTGGACTAAAGATGAATATGGCTAAAACAAAAGTAATGATGAACAAGTATGCCACAAAAAGGAAAATTATGATTGAAGGAGCAGTAATTGAAAAGGTGGAGTCATATACTTATCTGGGACAAGTTATTAGCTGTAATAATGATAAATGGCTGGAAGTCAAGAGAAGAATGAATTTTGGATGGATAGCATTCAGGAAATATAGTCACATACTGAAGAGCAATATCCCAGTTTGTCTGAAACGTAAAATAATGAACCAATGTATACTCCCCACCATGATTTATGGAAGTGAAACTTGGGCACTCACCAAAAGAATGGAAGTGAAGCTGAAAATTAACAGCGAAGAATAGAATGAATTATATTGGGAATCAGACTGTTAGATAAGAAGAGAAACACATGGATTAGGCACCAAACTCACGTAAAGGACATTATTATCAAAACTAAAGAACTAAAATGGTCTCGGGTAGGACACATATCTCGGAGGTACCCAGGAGGAGCTAGAAGAAAACCTGGAAGGCAAATGCGAAGATGGATAGATGAAATTCATGAGTTTGTGGGTAGTAAATGGATGGCCAGTGCTCAAAACAGAAGGAACTGGAAAGTAGCTGGAGAGGCCTTCATCCTGCAGTGGATTGAAATTGTCTGATGATGATGATAAACAATCTGAAAAACAAAATCAATGTTTACATTCGTTACTGGCAGTGTTTTTTTTTCTCTGTCCTCAAATCCAATGTTTAGTAAAGGACCTTTTGATGGCAAAACTGTGAAGTTGTTAGACCTCTCTGAAGAAACCAAGGCGGGAAAAAGGAAACTTGCAAATAAGATTAATGAAAGTGTCTACAATTCTGCCCAGACACAACAGGAGGGAGCATATGATAAGAGCCTTTTCAATCAAATGGGCCCAAAGGGATTGTGCAAGGCTCATGGGGTACAGTTTTTGTCAGCACGGTCTGTGCTTGTGAATAGGAGAGATTGCTTCTAAAGGGATGGGATATGCTTAAATGAGCATCAGCCTGGAAAGCGAGGTACTGGGGGATTTCAAGGGCTGTTGGGAGTCATCGTGGAACAAGTAAATACATCAGTTGTGTTAGGGCAACTAAGAGAAAGAATAGGTGTATGTATACTTGTATGTATGCCAATTCTAGGAGTATAGTAAATAAATTTGATTAATTTGAAGTACTGATTAAGACATCAAAAGCAGATATTGTTAGGATATCAGAGACATGGTGCCACTTGGATATAAGCAGTGCAGAATTGGAATTCGGGCAGTACAATGTGTACAGGAAGGATAGACAAGGCAGAAGGGGTGATGCTGTTAGTTAAGAAACACAAAATCTAAGGAAGTACATCCAGTTGATGTGAGTGGACAGTGCAGTGCTGAGTTGGTCTAGTGTGACATAAACACTGGGAAAGCAAAATTAAGAATAGAATTGTGTTATAGGCTTAATGATGTTGATGAGTACAATGAACAACTGTTCAGGAAAATAGAGTGGGCCAGTAAATCAGATTGTCTTATAATGGGAGATTTTAGCTTCCCAGATACAGACAGGAACTTCAGGGTTGGTCACTCACACACCAGCAAGACATTTGTGAATTTATTTAATGATTGTTTTCTACAGCAGCATGTTCGAGAGACAATCAGAGGGAGTAATATTCTTGATTTGATTATCAGTAGTGATTCTTCATACATTAATAATCTGCAGATAAAGGAACTGCTAGGTGGCAGTGATCACAGTATGCTGAAGTGGGATTTACTCAAAGAGTAAACTACCATCAGGGGTAAAGAGAAGAGTTATTGCTTTCATAAAGGTGACTACAGTGGTCTCAGAGAGTTATTAAAATCTATACAGTAGGACCAACTGATGATGTTATCAAAAGCAAATTCTAAATGGGAAGCATTCAAGGAATTAATCTTGGAAGCTACTAAGCTTCTCATATCAACTAAGAAATACTGTTCAAGGTTTAGGCCTAAATGGATGTCAGATGACTTAACGAGACTCATGGCAGGGAAGAAAAATACAGCATGGGAAACATATAAATTATCAAGAGACACAGATGCCTATGGTAAGTATAAGATAGTCTGTGATCAAGTCACAAAGGACATAAGGCAAGCAAAGGCAGATGACAAGAAATATTTGGTAAATAATGCAAAGAAAAACAGTAAAGACATCTCTTTATTTATGTAAACTCTAGAAGGAAGACGTGGAATCAGATTGAAACACTTGACCTCGACAGTTCAATTGTTGATGGACCTGCTGAGGTAGCTGAAAAACTGAATGAGAATTTTGCATCTACATTCACACATTAGGAGGTTTGTAGGGAAGTGGAATCCAGAAGCTTATCAAACTCTGGGAGGGAGCTAAATGATTTTGTAATAACGGACAGCAAAGTGGAGAAGAAATTGTTGAAATTGAACATAAGAAAGGCACCTGGGCTTATGCTTATGCAGCATCAGCCAAAAAAAAAAAAAAAAACCCACTTCCACTTCACCCCTCTGTTCGTTCAAAATACCTGTCCAGCTGAGCCTTAAACTTATTTAGACTATCAACCTCCACCACAAGGGATGGAAGTCTGTTCCACCAACCAACCACCCGCTGGCTAAAGGCAAATTTCAGCACGTCTATCCTACATCTGTCTTTCCTCAATTTGAATTTATGCCCTCTCAGGTGATTTTTCTGAGCTAGAGGAAGAATCCCATCAGCATTGAGCATGCTTAAACCATTCAAGGCTTTATACACCTCTATCAAATCACCTCGCTGGTGCCTAGTCTCCAGACACTGTAATTTGCAAAACTTAAGCCTTTCTTCGTAAGAGCACCCCTTTGTTCCATTCACTAATCTTGTTGCCCTTCTCTGTACTCGTTCCAGCAGCTCTACATCCTTCTTGAAATGAGGCCTCCAGACCTGTATACAGTACTCTAGGTGTGGTCTGACCATTGCCTTATACAATGGAATAATCACCTCCTTATCCCTGTTGGAAAAATTCCTGTATATCATTGACAATACTCCATGAGCTACTCTTGCCGCCCGTCTGCACTGCTCAGAGAACTTCATATCTGCCTGCACAACCACCCCCAAGTCCCTTTCATTCTCTACCACTGTCAGTGTAGTACCACAGAGTTGATACGTTGCTCTGGGGTTGCTGTTTCCCATGTGTAGTACTTTACATTTGTCAATGTTAAACTTCATTTGCCACCTCTCAGCCCATCTGCTCAACCTTTCTAGATCCTGTTGCAGCAGCATAGTGTCAGCAGTGTCCTTGACAACCCTGCCAACCTTTGTATCGTCTGCAAACTTGGACATTAGGCTTGATATACCATCATCAATATCATTTATAAATACAGAAAACAATAATGGACCCAACACTGGGCCCTGAGGGACTACACTAATAACATTAGTCCACGATGAGCAGTGTCCATTGATTATCACTCTCTGTCTTCTTCCCCTCAACCACCCCTTTATCCATAGCAGCAATTTGCCTCCAATGTCACACTGCTCCAATTTGTGTAGCAGTCTTCCATGTGCAACAGTATCAAAAGCCTTTCTAAGATCCAAGTATATAATATCAAAGTTATTCCCTGCATCCAGTTCTTTTGTGACTGCATCATAGTATCCAATCAAGTTGGTCAGGCAAGACTTCCCCTTAACAAAACCATGCTGTGTCTGAGCTATAACTGAAGTCTTGTCTAAATGATCCTGCAGTGCTTCTTTAACCAGTGCCTCTATTAATTTTCCTGGAACAGAAGTTAAGCTCACAGGTCTATAATTACTTGTGTCAGCCTTTGATCCTCCTTTGTGAATTGGGGTCACATTTGCACATTTCCAGTCTATGGGTACCTCCCCTGAGTCCAAGGAAGCTCTCATAATTATGGCTAAGGGTTTGCTTACTTCCTTTGCTGCCTCCTTTAATATAACTGGATAGATCCCATCCAGCCCGGGTGCCTTTCTTGTGTTTATCTTCAACAGTTTCTCCTCCACTTTACTTCCAGTTATTTCAAGATTCTGTAGCTTACTGCTAGAGTTGAATACACCTCTGGCATTCCCCTTGCTGAATAACTCCTCATGTGTGAATGTCGATGCAAAATATTCATTTAGTTTGTTAGCTACCTGAGCAGGATCATCAACAGTTGACCCATCAATATCAAGTGGACATATCTGATTCATCCCCTTCCTTCTAGAGTTTACATAAGTAAAGAACTCTTTGCTGTTTTTCTTTGCATCCCTTGCCAAGGATTTCTCGTAATCTGCCTTTGCCTGCCTAACCTCCTTTGTAACTTGGTTGCATATCAACTTGTATCTATCATAGGCTTCTGTGTCATGTGTTAATTTGTAAGTATCCCATGCATGTTTCTTCTCTGCCATATGCCTCATTAGTTCATCTGACATCCATTTTGGCCTAAACCTTGAACAATATTTGGCTGGATGGGATCTATCCAGTTATATTAAAGGAAGCAGCAAAGGTAGTAACCAAACCCTTAGCCATAATGACCCCAGGGTCATTATGGCTAAGGGTGTGACCCCAGGGGCTCACAGCTGGTGAGTATGGGCTTGGCACACCCAGTGTCCTGAGCTGGATATCATCATTCTTCTCTTTCTTGGTGATTCCCTTCTGTTTTTTTTTTTTTTCTCTCTCAAGGTAACTCAGAATTTTTTTTTTTTGGCTGGTGCAGCATAAACCTCAGGCTTCCTTGTACCATACGGGTAATAATAATAATACAGTAGACTCTCGATTAACCAGGAAGCAGATTAATCAGGACACTTCAAGACTCCAAATAAAAAAAATAAAAAATTCAACCAGAAATCAAAAAAAAATTCAAGTAATAACTAGAATAGGTATAAACAGATATTTTGAAAGTCATAAATAAGCGACATTATAAGTCGTCATTGGGAGATTAGTGTACCTATTATCTTGCAATCCCTGCTGTCTTCATATCCGCCGCTCAAAATAAGAAAAAAAAAAAAGAGACCGAATGTTTTGTTTGTTTTTGTGCACTGTGTCAACTGTTGCGTTCCGTTGCAGTGCAAAAGGACAAATTTAGTTTCGTTATTTATGTCAGGGATGTTGAAATTTTTTTATAGTAATTTTTTTTTTTTTTTGCTTAGTAATCGCAAAAATTATAGGTAAATGATAAAATAAATGCAAAAGAGTTGCGCTTTCAGTTAAACAAAAACTTGGAATTATTCAAAGGTTTTAAAATGTTGCATCTCGAAGGAATCATTATAATAAAGATGTATCAAAATGGCCAAACATTAACAAGTATCCCGCGGAATTCAGAATTGTCAATAATAATATAGTAGCAATACGTTATTAGTCATTCCCGAGTTACATAAAACTTGACGAAGTAAGAAGTCCTGGAACGTATTTCTTACGTATATCAGTGACTTTTGTATTTTTGGATTAACCGGGAAATCGATTATCAGGGATTTGTTTTTTACCATCTATCCTGGAAAATCATGAGTCTACTGTAATAATAATAATTATGACAGCTTCCTTCAACTGAGGGGAGGTCTCCATGGACTGGAGATGTACAAATGTGTCCCCAATTCACAAAGGGGGATCAAAGGGTAACATGGATAATTACAGACCTGTTAGTCTAACTTTTCTTCCAGGGAAAATAATGGAGTCACTGGTTACGGAAGCGATGCAGAATCATCTAGACAAGACTGCAGTTATAGTTCAGACACAGCATGGGCCTGTTAAGGGGAAGTCGTATCAGACAAAGCTGATTGGATACTATGATGTGATCACAAAGGAACTGGATGCAAAAAAAATTTTGATATCGTATACTTGGATTTTGTATACTTGGCACATGGAAGACTAATGTAGAAATTGGAGCAGTATGGCATTAAGGGCAAGTTGCTACAATAGATAAAAGAATGGTTTAGTGAGAGAACACAGAGTAGTTATAATGGATACTGCTCTTCATGGAATAATGTTATTAGAGGAGTCCCGCACGGCTCAGTGTTGAGCCCACTGTTTAATTTCGGTATTTATCAATGATATATTGATGAATGTATATCAGAGTTAATGTCTAAGTTTGCAGACGATATGAATGTTGGCAGGGTTGTTAATGACAGTACGCTACTGGCAACAGGATCTGGAAAAGTTGAGCAGATGGGCTGAGAGGTGGCAACTGAAGTTTAACATTGACAAACGTAAAGTACTGCATATGGGTAGCGGTAACCCCAGAGTAACATATCAACAGGGTGGTACTTCACTCAGGGTAGTGGAGAATGAAAAGTACCTTGGGTAATTGTGCAGTTAGATACAAAGTTTTCTGAGCAGTGTAAAGAGGCTACAAGAGTAGCTCATGGTGTCTTGTCAATGATATACAGGAATTTTGCTAGCAGGGATAAGGCGGTGATTGTCCCCTTGTCAGGCCACACTTTGAATACTACTGTATACAGGTCTGGAGGCCTCATTTTAAGAGAGATATAGAGCTGCTGGAACGAATACAGAGAAGGGCAAAGAGACTGGAGAGTGGAACAAAGGGTTTGTGTTACCAAGTAAGGCTAAGTTCTGCAAATTGCAGCTGCTGGAGACTATGGACCTGTGAGGTGATCTAATTGAGACACGGAATATTGAGGCACTGAATGAATTGAGTAAGCTCAGTACTAATGGGATTCTTCTTCTTCTTGCTCAGATTACTTACCTGAGGAAACAAATTCAAACTGAAGAAAGACAATTGTAGAACAGATGTGCAGAAATTCGCCTTTAGCCATCACGCGGTTGATAGTTGTAATAAGCTTCCATCTATTTTAGTGGAGGTCAGTAAACTAGACAAACATTTGGAGTGAATGAATGGGTGAAATGGGAAGATTTTTTTTTTTTTTTTGGCTGATGCTATATAAGCTTGCTTTCTTGCATCATATGCCTCTATTAATGCTAAGATAATTTCTGACTATTCCATATGGTGTGACTGGGCTTAGGTATCACTAAATGAACTAAAAGAGATTTTCAAAGTGGGAGACAAACATGGGACTAAATGAAAAAACTGATATTATTATTAGCCATATGGTGCAAGGAAGACTGAGGCTTTTCCTGCACTAGCCAAAAAAAAAAAAAAAAAAAAAAAAAAAAAAACCCAAAAAAATTCAGAAGTAGAAGAGAATCACAAGAACGAGGAATGATGATATCCAGCTCAGGACCCTGGATATGCCAAGCCCATATTCACCAGATGAGAGCTGCTGGGGTTATAAAGAAATATTGTCTTTGTAAAATAGTAAGCGGAGCTTCCCTAAATATAGTACGTAGAACACTTCCATATGATACTCTCCAGAAATTAAAACGAAAAAATCGACTACTTACAATAGAGTAAAATATAAATAATTAAATAATTAAAAACCAATTTAATACAATTCAAATAATTTAAAACAATTAAAATCAATTTAAAACATTAAAAACCAATTTAACGCAATTAAAAATAATCTAACAAAAATAAAATTCTTTTTAATTGCGTTAAATTGATTTGTAATTGTTTTAAATTGATTTGAATTGTGTTAAATTGGTTTTTAATTATTTATATTTTACTCTATTGTAAATAGTCGATTTTTTCGTTTTAATTTCTGGAGAGTATCATACGGAAGTGTTCTACGTACTATATTGAAGTAAACTCCTCTTACTATTTTACAAATATTAATATCAACGTAGAACGTATTGAGTACTACAGCTCTGATTCTATCTCTTAGATAGAATCAGAGCTGTAATTTCTATCTAAGAAATATTGTCTATCTAAGATTTCAATATTTCTATCTAAGAAATATTGTCTGAAGAGTGGTGAGAGGGAATTAAAATTTTCAAGAAAATATTTAGCAGCAAGAGATTTCAGAAGATATTTTAGATGTTGCATCTCTGCCCATCCACAAAAGAATCAACAAGGAATTCAAAGTAGTGGCTCCAAATTAAAAAACATTGTCAATTATCTGGATGGAAGGTTTATGAATATTTTCTTTCAGGAAGAAATATTGCATTAGAGCTTTTAAACTGTTTTTTCATACTGTTTTATATATTAGCTCCTACAAACCCGAAAATAAATAAGTTTTGAACGTGATATTTCAACTATTCGTTTGACTGGTAGAGCTAGACTGAATGAGGAAGAAACATTTCGTAATGATATTAAACTAGGCTAGGTCGTTGTTGTAGTACTGCAGGTGTTTTTTTTTTTTGTTTTGTTTTGTTTTTTGGCCTAAGCAGGTCATAATGAGCCAATTTCATATGGTACACTGTAATTCAGAGATGCTGCTTAGCAAATTCCATTTGAAGTACACCAATTCTTGATCTTTCAGTGATGGGTCGCAATGCTTACGAAATACATTTTTTTACAAGTAATTTTCAAAAAAAACAAAAATTTTATTAGTTATGCTAAAAATTTACAATAATAAAATATAAATGTGAAGTTATGTGTTGCCTCCATTTTCCGGTTCTGAAACTGTCATCGGCATAAAAATTCAAACTTAATGATGTGCATATATTAATATGTTTTGTCAAATAAATAAGTGAATAAACAAAAAATAATCAAAACAAAAAGCTATTTAATATCAATAATAATGGTTGTTTGTTTGGTTGGTTCTTTAAGGTTTGTGTTTATGTGTTTTATTGGCACAACAGCAGTGAAGGTTACAATGAAACAAAACCAAGTCATATATGATAACAGGTCACTAGATCAAAATCTGTAAAAGGGTTACAAAAGGAAATTTTCTAAAATCTATAAACTTATTCTAAATAAATCTGAACAAGTTCACAGATTTTAGAAAATTTAAAACAGTTGTTTTAAATTTTGTTGTTGTTGGAGTGGGATTTATTGCAAGGGTTGCTATGACAAAACTGTGCCTAGCTAACCATTGTGAGATAAAATCCAACTGAGTGTAGATGTAATTACCATCGGGGGTAAAGGAAAGGGTTTTTGCTTCCGTAAAGGCAAGTACAGTGGTCTCAGAAAGTTTTTAAATTCTATACAGTGAGATAAACTGATGATGTTACCAACAGTAAATTCTAAGTGGGAAGCATTCAAGGAATTAATCGTGGATGCTAAAAGTTTCATACCTATTAAGAAATATTGTTCAAGGTTCACAAAGGGGGTTAGGCAGGCGAAGGCAGATTATGAGAAATCTTTGGCAAACAATGCTAAGAAAAACAGCAAGGATTTCTTTACTTATATAAACTCTAAAAGGAAGGGGATGAATCTGATTGGTCCACTGGATATCGATGGTTCGACTGTTGATGATCCTGCTCAGATAGCATACAAACTGAATGAGTATTTTGCATCTACATTCATATATGAGGAGTTATTCATGGAGGGGAATGCCATAGGCGAATTATATTCGGTCAGTGAGCGAGATGATTTTGTAATAACTGAGAGCAAAGTGCAGGAGAAATTGTTGAAGATAAACATATCCCATCTATCCAGTTATATTTGCTGCTCAAGCAGTTTTTTATATAGAAAATAAACTGATTTGGGAGGTGCAATATGGCCTAAGTAGCCCTTGCGGCAGAAAACACCACCACCACCACCACCACCAACAACAACAACAACAACAACCAGTTATATTAAAGGAAGCAGCAAAGGAAGTAAGAAAACCCTTAGCCATAATTATGAGAGCTTCCTTGTACTCAGGGGGAGTACAAGGAAGCTCTCATAATTTGTAAATCTCCAATCCAAGGTATCCATGGATTGGAGATGTCCAAATGTCACCGCAATTCACAAAGGTGAATCAAAGGGTAATACAAGAAATTACAGACCTGTTAGTTTAACTTTTGTTCCAGGGATATTAATGGAGCCACTGGTGAAAGAAGCACTGCAGGATCATCTAGACAAGACTTCAGTTATAGTTCGGACACAGCATGGGTTTGTTATAATCATCATAATATCTGATTGGATATTATGATGTGGTCACAAAGGAACTGGATGCAAAGAATAATTTTGATATCATATATTTGGATCTTAGAAATGCTTCTGATACTGTTGCACATGGAACACTGCTGCACAAATTGGGGCAGTGTGGCATTTGTGCCAAATTACTGCTACAGATAAAGGGATGGTTGAATGGGAGAAGACAGAGTGGTAACTGATGGACACTGCTCTTCGTGGACTAATGTTATTAGTGGAGTCCCCCAGGGTTCAGTATTGGATCGATTGTTGTTTTTTATATTTATTAATGATATTCATGACGGTATAAGTTTGCAGATGATACGAAGGTCAGCTCGGTTGTTAATACAGTACCCTGCTGCAACAGAATCTAGAGAAGTTGAGCAGATGGATTGAGAGGTGGCAACTGAAGTTTAACATTGACAAATGTAAAGTACTGCGTATGGGAAGCAGTATCCCCAGAGTAACGTATCAACTGTGTGATACTACACTGACCAGCACAAAGTGCAAAGTGTGTTAGTTGTCTGATGGCGCCCATCTCTGCATTGTGTACTCTGTTTGTGTAGCACAGAACTCTGTGAAGGCCAGAGATTTAAAAAGTGTGTGGGGAGTGGCCAGATGTGTAGTGTTGTGTACCGTTGTTCTTCTGACCATTTAGCTGTTGGGCTCCTGTTGACACTCACCATTACCACACTTGGCCCCGGGGTGGCAGGTCAGGTACACAGTAGATTTTTTGTACTCTGGTAGGCCCTACCACCAAGTTTCCAAAGATTTCAGTGGCAAGGGCCATAGTAAAAAAAAAAATGGTTTAAATTTTGATGTTATTAGCATTAGTAGAGGCATATGATGCAAGAAAGCAAGCTTATTCAGCATCAGCCAAAAAAAAAAAAAAAAAAAACACAACCACTACTCCCATTTCACCCCTCCGTTCATTCGAAATACCTGTCCAGCTAAGCCTTAAATTTGTTTAGGCTATCAATTTCAACAACAAGTGATGGAAGTCTATTCCACAAACCAACTGCCCGCTGGCTAAAGGCAAATTTCCGCACATCTATCCGGCATCCATCCTTCCTCAATTTGAATTTATGCCCTCTCAGGTGATTATTCTGAGCACGAGGAAGAATCCCATCGGCACTGAGCATGCTCAAGCCATTCAAAGCCTTATACACCTCTATCAGATCACCTCGCCGATGCCTAGTCTCCAGACTCTGTAATTTGCAAAACGTAAGCCTTTCTTCGTAAGAGCAACCCTTTGTTCCATTCACTAATTTTGTTGCCCTTCTCTGTACTCGTTCCAGCAGCTCTACATCCTTCTTGAAATGAGGCCTCCAGACCTGTATACAGTACTCAAGGTGTGGCCTGACCAATGCCTTATACAAGGAAATAATCACATCCCTATCCCTGCTAGAAAAATTCCTGTATATCATTGACAAGACACCATGAGCTACTCTTGCAGCTCGTCTGCACTGCTCAGAGAACTTCATATCTGCCTGCACAATTACCCCCAGGTCCTTTTCATTCTCTACCACTGTCAGCGTAGTACCACAGAGTTGATACGCTGATCTGCGGTTACTGTTTCCCACATGTAGAACTTGACATTTGTCAATGTTAAACTTTATTTGCCACCTCTCAGCCCATCTGCTCAACCTTTCCAGATCCTGTTGCAGCAGCATAGCATCAGTAGTGTCCTTAACAACCCTGCCTACCTTTGTATCGTCTGCAAACTTGGACATTAAGCTTGATATACCATCATCAATATCATTTATAAATACAAAAAACAACAATGGACCCAACACTGAATCCTGAGGAACTCCACTAATAACATTAGTCCATGTTGAGCAGTGTCCATTGATTACCACTCTCTGTCTTCTTCCCTTAACCACCCCTTTATCCATAGCAGCAATTTGCCTCCAATGCCACACTGGTCCAATTTGTGCAGCAGTCTTCCATGCGCAACAGTATCAAAAGCCTTTCTAAGATCCAAATATATAATATCAAAGTTATTCCCTGCATCCAGTTCTTTTGTAACTACATCATAGTATCAAATCAAATTGGTCAGACAAGACTTGCCCTTAACAAAACCATGCTGTGTCTGAGCTATAACTGAATTCTTGTCTAGATGATCCTGCAGTGCTTCTTTAACCAGTGCCTCCATTAATTTTACTGGAACCGAAGTTAAACTGACAGGTCTATAATTACTTGTGTCAGCCTTTGATCCTCCTTTGTGAATTGGGGTTACATTTGCACATCTCCAGTCTATGGGTACCTCCCCTGAGTCCAAAGAAGCTCTCATAATTATACCTAGGGGTTTGCTTACTTCCTTTCTGCCTCCTTTATTATAACTGGATAGATCCCATCCACCCCGGGTCCCTTTTTTATGTTTATTCTCAACAATTTCTCCTCCACTTTCCTCTCAGTTATTAGAAAATCATCTAGCTCACTGCCAATGTTTACTTCACCTACGACATTCCCCTTCCTGAATAACTCCTCATGTGTGAATGTCGATGCAAAATACTTGTTTAGATTGTTAGCCACCTGAGCAGGATCCTCAACTGTTGAACCATCAACATCCACTGGACCAATCTGATTCATCCCTTTTCTTCTTGAGTTTAAATAGGTAAAGAACTCTTTTCTGTTTTTCTTTGCATCCTTTGCCAAGGATTTCTCATAATCTGCCTTTGCCTGCCTAATCTCCTTTGTGACTTGGTTACAGACCAACTTATATCTATCATAGGCTTCCATGTCACCCATTAATTTGTATGTATCCCATGCATTTTTCTTCTCTGCCATATGTCTCATTAGTTCATCTGACAACCATTTAGGCCTGAACCTTGAACAATATTTCTTGGTTGGTATGTAAAGCCTGGTAGCTTCCAAGATTAGTTCCTTGAATGCTTCCCATTTTGAATTTGCTGTTGGTAACATCATCAGTTGGTCCCACTGTATAGAATTTAAATACTGTCTCAGACCATCATAGTTGCCTTTACAAAAGCAAAAACCCTTCCCTTTACCTCTGATGGTAGTTACCTCCTTGAGTAAATCCCACTTCAGTACACTGTGATCACTGCCACCTAGTGGTTCCTTTATCTGCAGATTCTTAATGCATGAAGAATCACTACTGATAATCAGGTCAAGAGTATTACTCCCTCTAGTTGCCTCACGAACATGCTGGTGTACAAAACAATCATCCAAAAAATCCCACAAAAGCCTTGCTAGTGTGTGAGTGACCAACCCACAAATTCCAGTCAATATCTGGGAAATTAAAATCTCCCATTATAAGACTCTCTGATTTACTGGCCCATTCTATTTCCCTGTACAGTATCATTATACTCATCAGAGTCATTAGGCCTATAGCACACTCCTACTCTCAATTTTGATTTACCTATGCTTATGTCACACCAAACTGACTCGACACTGCCCTGTCCATCGATGTCGACTGGCTTCACTTCCTTGGATTTTATGTATTTCTTAACTAATAGCATAACCCCTCCTCCCTTCCTATCCTGTCTATCCTTTCTGTAGACTTTGTACTCCCCAAATTCCAGTTCTGCATTCCTTATATCTGTGTAACACCACGACTCTGATATCCCAACAATATCTGCCTTTGATGTTTTGAGCAATACCTCAAATTCATCAAATTTATTTACTAAACTCCTAGCATTGGTGTACACGCAAGTATACATGCACCTGTTTCTATTCTTAGCTACCCTAACACAACCCATGTGTTTACTTGTACCGCAATGACTTCCAGCAGTCTCTGAAATATCCTGCATCTTGTTTTTCAGGCTTCTGCTCATTCCAATAGAAGCAGTGCAAGAATCTCTCTTTCACCTCTGCCAGTGGCTGCTGTTAATCTATTAGTCTTTGTCTCCTCCCAAGCTAGCAGTTTTCAACTTATTAATTGATAAGTTGTGTGGGCTGCACACTGCAAGTTAGACAGAAGGCTAGGGGGAAAGAGTGAGGTATGGGTTGTTGTTTTGTTGTTTATTGGCGCACTTACAACGGAGATCATAGTGTTCCAATTCATTTGTTATAGTATATTGTCTGAATATAAATCTTGTTCGAGTGTAAGAAGGTTAAATATTTATGTGGTATTATATTATTATTTACAGCCGATAGTATATGTTGATTGTTTGTATGAATCTAAAAATATATCTGATATGTGTTCCGCATCACTAAAAGATCTTTAAGGGTGAATTTATATGTTACACTTTATTTAAAATTACTAAATGCACAAGGCATAATACATTAAGAGTTTAATATCTATTTAATATCGGTGTGTAGATACACCATAGACAACTCTTAAGAAACTACAAAGTAGTTGTTGTGGGCATCATTTGCTCTTTCTCATATTGTGCTCTGCCTTTACGACGAGTTGCCATTATATTGCACTACCTCGAATAAGTAATGCTTCACTAATAGAGAAGACTATTGTTACTTATTCTCAGTGAGTACCACCACCCAGACATGTTTCAAGGCTATTGGCCTATCATCAGTGGGTGGGCAGGTACCCTGGTATTGCAGACATGATGACCCAGTTGTGAAGATAATCACACAATATGAGAAATGCCAAAAGGTGTATATGGCAATATTTAAAATTACTAAATGCACAAGGCATAATACATTAAGAGTTTAATATCTATTTAATATCGGTGTGTAGATACACCATAGACAACTCTTAAGAAACTACAAAGTAGTTGTTGTAGGCATCATTTGCTCTTTCTCATATTGTGCTCTGCCTTCAAGACGAGTTGCCATGATATTGCACTACCAATAGTCTTCTCTATTAGTGAAATGTTACTTATTCGAGGTAGTGCAATATCATGGAAACTCGTCGTGAAGGCAGAGCACAATATGAGAAAGAGCAAATGATGCCTACAACAACTACTTTGTAGTTTCTTAAGAGTTGTCTATGGTGTATCTACAAACCGATATTAAATAGTTACACTTTATATAATGATGAAAAAATTCGTTGTCGATTATTTTCATATGTTGGGCATTCTATAAGTATATGTTTAACTGTTTGGATAGTATTGCATACTTGGCATCTTGGGGGGTTCTGCACGTAATAGATAACCATTTATGAAATGCGTATGTCCTATCCGCAATTTTGTTAGAACAACTTCTTCTCTCCTTGATTTCCTTATGCTCGTTTTGCAGTGCTCAACTTTTGGTTTTATTTCATATAATTTATTCCATGTTTGTTTTTGGCCAGAGTTCTTGCCATTGGGTTAGACAGCGATTTTTAATGATTGGCTTGTAGTCTTTATGTGGAACTGCGAAATATTATTCTTGAACGTTAGTGGTTGATTTTGCAATTCTGTCTGCTTCTTCATTTCCTTTTATCCCTTTGTGTCCTGGTATCCAGCAGAACAATATCTCTTGTTTTTTATTTGTGAAGTCTGTTAGTATCTGTTTAATTTGCCAGACTACTGGATGGGTTATATTATTTGTGTTTTGTATAGCTTGTATTACACTTAATGAATCACAGTATATTCCAGTTCTCGAGTGGTAGGTGGTTCTGAAATGATCCAGTGCTATCTAAACTGCTACTAATTCTGCAGTGTAGACACTGCATTCTTTTGGGAGTTGGCATGGCAGTGTAACATCTGGAAATACTGCTGATGCTCCTACACGGTTCTCTGATTTTGATCCATCTGTATATATTGATATGTGATTGGGATATTGCATTCTATGTGCTGCATGCAGTTGTTGAAAGTTTCTGTCTGATAAAGAATTTTTATTCCAGTTTTGTGTGAAGAGTTCATATGTCCTTCTAGGTTTGCAATGTCATCTATTTTGAGATCATATGTTATCAGTAGCTCCTGTAGTCTGATGCCTAGAAGCTGATTTGCTCTTTTACAGTTCCTATATATGTTTTTTCCCTTTTGGTGAGAATAAAGTTGTCCAAGTCAGATGTTCTCTTATGGGTCTTATCCTTTAAGCATATGGCAGTGCCAACTGTTGTCTCCTCAAGAACAGTGGTGATTCATTAGCCTTTTTATAGAGACTGTATGTAGGGGATGTTCAGAAAGCTCCTGTTACTATTCGTATAGCACTACGGTGAATCGGATCTAACCATTTGAGGGCGCTCTTTTTTGCCGACGCATAAACCGGTGCTCCATAATCTATTTTTGACCTTACTAGTGCTTTGTACAGGTTGAGCAGGGTGTAACGTTCTGCCCCCCAAGATGTTGTTGTTAAGACTTTAAGAATATTAAGTTGTTTCATACATTTTATTCGTAGTTCTTTTATATGTTCTACAAAGGTCAACTTGTTGTCTAGATTGAGTCCAAGAAATTTTACACTTTGATTAACTGGTATTATGTTACCTTGCAATGTTAGTTCAGGGGGTAAATTTAGTTTTCTACAGAAATGTACACAGACTGCTCTTTGTTTTGATATTCTAAATCCGTTTTTCTGGGCCCAATGACTGATGTTGTTAATTGTGCATTGTAGTTGTCTTTCTATTGTTCTCATGTTCTGTGCTTGATAGGAAACACTGAAGTCATCTACATACAGTGCATATGACAATGTGGGTGGTAGTTGTTTGGTGATGCTATTAGTTTTATGGCACTTGGGACAGACCCTTGGGGAACTCCTTCTTCTTGTTTATATGATTTTGACTGTGTTTTGTAACTTGAAATGTTCTATTTTTCATGAAATTATGGATGAATAGCGGTAAATGTCCTCTGAGTCCTGCATCTTGGGTGTCTTGTAATATACTATGTCTCTATGCTGTGTCATAGGCCTTTCCTATATCAAAAAATACAGCACATATGCTTTGAGGTTATAAATGCATCTCTTATATCTGCTTCAATTCATGCAAGGTGATTTAATGTGGATCGATTATGTCTAAACCCACACTGCATACTGGTAAACCAGTTAGTTGTCTCAAAATTCCAGACTAATCTTTTCTTGATTATCTTCTCTAGCACTTTGCTTAAGCAGCTAGTGAGGGCTATCGGTTGATAGTTGTTTGGGTCCTTCTGATCTTTATTGGGTTTTTGGAAAACTAATACTATTGCATTATGCCATGCTTCAGGATATTGGTTTGCTAGAAAAATGCAGTTGTACAGTTGAAGGAGGTTTTCTACCTCTTTCTGCTTTAGCTGTTTAAGCATATCATAGTGTATATTGTCTGGTCGAACTGCACTTGGTTTTCTTTGTGATACTGCTTGGTGTAATTCATGTATTGTAATTGATTGGTTATAGGGTTCAATCCTTTTGGTATTAAAATTAATTCTGTTTTTTTTTTTTTTTTTTTTCAGTTTTCTCCTTATAGGTCAAAAATTCTGTAGTGTAGGATTATTTTGACAATACTTTAGTAGCAAACATTTCTCCTAATAGAGCTATCTCTGATGGTTCGGTAATGCTTTCTCCATTCCAGTGTAATACTAATGATGGTTGGCTTTTATACTTCCCATTCATTTTTCCTATTTTATTCCATATTATTTTTGTGTTTGTTGTTCTATTTATTGAGAAAGTATACTGGATCCAGGAAATTTTTCTGGCTTGTTTTCGTGTATACCTAGCTAGTGTTCATGGTTGTTTAAATTTTATCAGATTATTCGTTGTAGGATATCTCCAGAACTTATTCCAAGCTTTGTTTTGTTGTCTTCTTGTTTTCATGCAATCTTTTTCCACCTGGATTTTGGGTGCAACGGAAAACAAGTTGACGTTGTGGGTATTGTTTGTTCAGCTGCTTGTATTAAGGTATCTGTGACATGCTTCAGAGCTTCATCAACCGATGTTTCTTGGATGATTTGTGGATTAAATATTGCCAGTTCTCTAAATTTTCCCAGTTGCCTTTTTCTATTTTCCAGCAGGGTGGTCTGTTGGGATGGCAAGGAGGGTTTCTGGTCAGTATGGTGATTACTGGGTAGTGGTTGCTGTATGGGTTTTCTATTACTTGCCACTTTAATTCTGGTAGAAGGGAAGGTGCGCATATAGTTAGATCTACTGCTGAGGTTGTACGACTAGGAAAGTGAAAGTATGTATGTTTGTCATTATTGAGTAGAGAAAGGTTATGATGGTCTATTTTTCTTTCTATTATTCGTTCTTGTCTGTTGATATCAGTGTTTCCCCACAGATGACTATGCCCATTCAGATCTCCCATTATACAGAAAGGTGATGGGAGTTAGAAGATTAGCTGGTCTATTTCTTCAAATGGTATATCTGGTCTTGGTGGAAGGTACACTGAACAGATGGTTACCCTAAATCTCAGTGTAATTCTTACTGCTATCGCATCTATATTGCTGTTTAAAGGAATGTGTTCGGTTGGGATGTGGTTATGGACCAAGATGGCTACTCCTCCATGTGTTGACCTTTCTCTTATTCTGTCTTTCCTATAGATTCTATAATTTTTTACTGAAAGGGTGTCTTGTTGTCTAAGGTATGTCTCTTGTAGATAAAAGCATATTGGTGTATGGTGTGTTATTAGATACTGGACATCGTCGTAATTGGCTTGTAGTCCTCTACAGTTCCACTGGATGAACTGATCCATTATTTGGTTTTCCTAGAACTTTCGGGTTGCTTCCGAAATGGAGCATTCTTATGCTTTATCTTATCTTTTTTAGGATAGTGTGTCCGGTCCATGTCCAAATCTTCTTCTGTGAAAATTTCTAGTACTGGTTCTTCAGATGTGTTTATTCTTTCTATTTCATCTATTCGGTTGCTTTGGTGTTTATAAGTTTTGGTCGGTCTTCGTTGTGATGCTGATTTGTGGATATCTGTTCTGTGTGAATAGAAATTGGAGTATTCACTATTTTCTCCTGTTTTTGTGCCTTAAATCCAGTAAGTGATTCTTTTGGCAGCAAGGAAATTTCGGTTTGAACTTCTACTGATTTATATTGGATTACTGTTGTGCATATGTTGGCTTGTTTGTACGCCATGGCTGTATTATTCTCCTCTTCTTTCCATTTTTTGCACGTTTTTGAGTAGGCTGAGTGTTCCCCTTTACAGTTTGTACATTTCAACATGTTGGCAGAGCAAACTGTAGTCTTGTATTCTTTAGAATCACATTTTGCACAGGTTGCTGAGTTTCTGCATGCCATTTGCGAATGTCCAAATTTCTGATATTTGTAACAATGCAGTGGATTTGGTAGGTATTGTCGTACTTGGCAGTTCAGATATTCTGCTTTGACTGTTGCTGGAGGTTTTGGAGTATTAAATGTTATGATAAGGGTTCTTGTTGGAATTATATTTCCATCCCTTCGGATATTAATTCTCTTCCCTCCTGTTACTTCTTGGCTTCTTAATTCTTCTGTGAGCTCTTCCTCTGACACATTTAAGAGGTTCCACTCTGAGATCACCCCTCTGGAATAATTCAGCACGTTGTGTGGTGTTACAACTACTGGCATTCTTCCAAAAATTGTTGTTGATAACAACTTCTGGGGATGTTTGGGATTTTCTGTTTCCACTAGTATGTCTCCGGATCTCAGGCGTCGAACTGACTTGGGAGATCCTACTAGACCCTCTAATGTTTTCTGAATAACGAATGGAGACATACGTCCCAATGTCTGATCTCCTGTCGCATGTATGACAATGTATGTTGGTGTTTTTAGTGGGTCCATATCTGTCTTCTGTCACTTTGATTTTCTATTTTCTGTATCACGGCTTGGTAGGGCTTTCTCTTGAAGCCCTGTAGTACTAGTAGTTATTTTAGAACTCATGATTGCTCTTTTGGCCCTGGGAGTGTTACTTTCCTCTCCCAGGTTACCAGCCCCACCACATTGAGGCAAGAGCAGTGCCACTTAGTGACTAAGTGGCTGTGTAAGTTAGATTAGTAAAAGTGAGAATAAGATAAAAAATAAGAAAGGTGAGTTTCCTTTCTGTGTCTTCACTTACTGATTGTAAGACAAAGAGCTGTTTCATATAAATAAAGGGAATTTAACGATGAAAATTAAAGAAACTGGTATATTTTTCAGAACACACTATAAATCACTGGGAATCGCTTAGTCACTAATAAATCGCTTGGCACCTGGAGCCGTGGGGTAGGGGACGATAGAGATGGCAACCCCAGAAGTCATTAAGGCAGGCCCATGCCTCACCAGGTGGAATAAGGGGGTGGCAAGGAGGAGGAGGAGACAAGAACCAATCTCCTCCCCCTAAGACAGGGAGGAGAATAAAAGAAACCACGCTAGAGTGCTAGGTTTCATTGCCAATGTAATAGTAGTAGTGGCATGTGATGCAAGAAAGCAAATGTATGAGCTTATGCAGCATCAGGCAAAAAAAAAAAAAAAAATCACACCATTCCCTCCAAATGCCTGTCCAGTTCCTCCTTAAATTTATTTAACCTATCAACTTCCACAACGACAGATGGAAGTTTGTTCCAGCAATTAACCACCTGCTGGCTAAAGGCAAATTTCCAGCCATCTACTCTACATCTGTCCTTCAATTTCAATTTATGCTTCCTTAGGTTCGTAATCTGAACAAGTGGAAGAATCCCATCAGAATTCAACGTGCTCAACCCATTCAAGGCCTTATACACCACAATGAGATCACCTCGCAGGTGCCTAGTCTCTAGCTGCTGCAATTCGCAGAACTTAAGCCTCTACTGGTAAGAGGATCCCTTCATTCCCCTCACCAATCTTTTTGCCCTTCTCTGTACATGCTCAAGCAAATCTACATCCTTCCTAAAATGAGGCCTCCAGACCTGAATGTAGTACTCAAGGCATGGTCTGACCACTGCCTTATACAGAGGAACAATCCTCCTTTTCCCTGCTAACAAAATTCCTATATATCATTGACAATTTCCCATGACCTGCCCTGGCAGACTGTCTGCATTGCTCAGAAAACTTCATATCTGACTGCACAATTACTGCCAGGTCTTTTTCATTTTCTACCTCCTTAAGTGTAGTAGCACACAGTTGGTACGTTTCTCTGGGGTTACTTCTACCCATATGCAGTACTTCGCATTTTTCAATGTTAAACTTCAGTTGCCACTTCTCAGTGCATCTGCCAAAATTTTCTAGATCCTGTTGCAGTAACACACTGTCATTAACAACCCTGCCAACCTTTGTATCATCTGCAAACTTCGACACTAAGCCTGATATACCTTAATCAATATCATTGATAAATATACTTAATCAACATTGATAAATATACAAAACAACAGTGGACCTAACACCGAACCCTGTGGGACTCCACTAACAACATTAGTCCACGAAGAGCAGCACCCATTAATTACCACTCTCTGTCTTCTCCCACTCAACCATCCTTTTATACATTGTAGCAACTTACCCTTAATACCATTCTGCTCCAATCTGTACAGTAGTCTTCCATGCATAACAGTGTCAAACGCTTTCCTGAAATCCAAGTATATGATAACAAAATTATTTTTTGCATCCAGCTCCTTTATAACCACATCATAATGTGGCTTGTGGCAGAAAAGCTGCTGGTGTCTCCAGTGTCTGGGTTTGGAGTCTTGAGTGGGATCAGTACCGGTTGATCATGCCAGCAGATTCAGTTGCAGATATCAGCCCAATGGAACTAGGAAGTGAATTTCAGCTCAATTGAGCTTCGATGAGGTTGGCGGTTGATGCTACTGGAGGAGTTGATGCTAATGCAGGAGTAGAGGGGTGCCCAGAATCTGTCTCAATTTATTGGCCTTGGTGGTTTAGGCTCCTTAATGTTCTTCGTCTCTTGAAGGCATCCTGTGCAAAAGTGATGAAGTATTTATAATTGACATTGGTATGAATTAGTATATGTTCTTGGTCCTTTGGCAAATTAATAATCTCTGTGATCAGAATAGATTTCAAGTCTTCATAGTCAGGACAGTCACATACATTATATGGTGCCAAGATTCGTTAGTGCCACAGTGGCAGCGTGGATCATCAGTGATGACCAGAGACGTTAATTTTTCTTGTATTGACCCATGGCCTGTGAGGAGGTACGTTATCTACAGGCCAGGGGAAAACCAGTTTGGGGCATTTGGGAACATGAACGTTACTTCAGGGATGAATTTTTTTGTAATTGCTCCCTTAGTGGATGTCATCCATCTCTCTTGCCAGGCCTGCTGCAGGTGTGCGAGAAGCCGCCTTTTCTCTGTCTTGAAATTGATTGCTGGGTTGGTGGTGAATCCAATGGTGGTAGTGGAGATTACTTTGTACAGATGATACAACATGCTGCATCTAATTATTTCAAGGTCTAGAGGGAAGAATCCAACAAGGACTTGGAATGCAGGAGTGCTCACCGTGCAGCAGGCTCTGGTGATGGTAAGTAGTATTGCTCTTTGAATGATGACTAATTTCTTCTGATTTGTGACAATAGTTGCCCGGTGATACCACACCCCTGCAGCATATGAGATGGTTGCAATAAAGACTGCTTTGTAAAACAGGGCTAGGGTACGTCAGTTTAGACCTCAGTCCCTGTGGGTGACCCTTGCCACCAATGCTGTGTAATTTCTTATCTTCTTTTGGTTTGCTGGATTCAACTCCTAGATTCAAAACTATAGGTGTGGGAGGAAGGACAGTTTTGAGTACAGGATTACACCAGCTGCTTAAGCTGGGTGTGATGCTTGATGGTTGTGGCACTGATCTAAATCTGTGGTGGTCTGGTTGAGCTTAGGTTCCCTTTCAGGAGGATACTGCAGGTTTTCTCAGCCGAAATTGTCAGTTTATGCTGGGTAGCCCACTCCTGGAGGAGCCAGAGTGCTCGGTTAGCAAACATTTCAAGCTGGGCTCTTGATCTGGCAGGCACGGAAAGGATCAATTGTCTGCATAGGCTTGGGACTTAACATGCCCAATATATTGATTTAGGAGCTCATCCAGGACCATGTTCCAGAAAGCTGGTCTTGGGACCGAGCCCTGTGGGCATCCCCTGTGGATCTTTCTGATCACCCTGGAGTATGAAGTCTCTACACTGACAGATCTGTCACATAGATAGCTTTTAATGCAGGAGTAGAGATTTTGAGAAATCTGTGCTTGCCTGAGCCTGCCAAGGATGCTCAGCCACCAAAGTGAGTCGAACGCCCCGGAGAAGTCGACTGCAATTACAAGGAAGTATTTTTCAGGTGTGTATTGAGCATATGTTATTCAGGTTATTTAGTGTTATTCAGATTATTTAGTGTGTCTACTGTCGAGCACCCCTGACGGAATCCATACTGGTTGTCAGCCTGTAGGTTTGTGTTTGTATAATACCTGTGAATTCTGAAGAAGATGAGTCTCTCAAAGAGTTTGCCAAGAACAGTTAGGAGGGCGATTGGTCTGTATGATGTTGGCTGTTGTGGTGGTTTATTCGAATTCTTGAGAAGTCGAAGATTAGCTGTCTTCCAATCAAGTGGAAAGGATCCTTTTGCCAGACAGTGGTTGAAAAAATTCAGCAGTAAGCATGGCGTGTAGTCTGCTACTCTTCTGACAATCTCGGGCTCCAGAAGGTCAGGACCTGGGCATTTCCTGTCCTTGAGTTTCAATACTGCTCAATGCAGTTCCTCCAGGGTGACGGGCTCTTCAGTTTCCTGCACGGTGTAGCACTCATTGGAGGCACACAGTTGGGTATTAGTGTGAGGTCAGAGATTGGTGGCTGGAAAATGGTATTCAATATAGTATTAATTGACTGCTCCCAGGTAATGGTTATTGTGCCTTGTGGTGTGAGAGTGGTTGTCAGAACCTCTCCCCTAGGGAGTTTATTGGTGATAATTTTATATACAACCCCCCCAAGGGTCAGTATTCCCAGTCGATGCCACCAGATGCTCCCAAGATGTCCTTTTCCTTTGGCAGATTAGAGTCGTATAGGTGTTCCTGGCTATTCTATATTGTTGTCTCAAGACCTCCACCTCTGGCTGCGGCCATGACTCCTTGCTCTTCGGAAAGCTTTCCTTTTACAATTTACCTCTCTGTGTAGGCACTGCAGCTCTGGGGACCACCAGGGAACAGCGCTGGGGGAGCAGAATTTTTCGTTTAAAAGTACAGGCGTTTGTAATGACCCTGGTAACAGTTCTCTAGTGCATTTCTGGATCCAGCAAGTTACAGTCCCAACTGGAAGTTGCATGACAGAGATGTCCAGAGCTGCTATGACGTTGTCCCAGTTAGCATTTTATTTTTTTAAATCTGTTCAGTGTGAGTTTGGGATTCAATGGTTGCTGTTAGATTCTAGACATTTGGAAGGTTATGGCCCAGTGGTCCGAGGTGATCCAGACCTCCTGGACACACCAGCCAGAGATGTAGCCAGCAATCTGTCTGCTAGCCAGGGTGATATTAATATTTTATTCCCAGAGAGTTGATGAAAATGTTGGCAAATTGTGTGGCCTATTTAATATGGTAAGCTGTGAACTGGAGATAAACTCTTCCGATCGCTGCCTATTGCGGGTGCCACTATGGTCATCAGACCCCGCAAACCAAGCAGGAGAGTAGCAGTTTACATCCACCCCCACTATAATTTACTCACTGGGAAAGAGGGCCGCTATGTTTTCCAGATAGTTTATTGTTGGTAGAATATCCTCTCAAGGTCTGTTATATATAGAAACCATATAAAAGGTTCCAAGGGGACCTATGACATGCGGACACACTGCCCAGGATGCACAGACACTTGATATTTTGGTGGTGGTAAGTTCTGGGTTCCTGACTACAATTGCTGCCCAGGGTTTGGTTTGGTTTGTATTGAGGTTTAATGGCGCAGGGACACTATGTGGGTCATAATGCACCAGTTCATACGGTGTGATGTGTTTCAGGGGTGTTTACTTTGGATTTCAATTGTTCATTTTAATCTGATTCATACGTTCTTGTGTTAGTCTGTTGCTTATATTCACTTCCTTAGAGGAGGTGGTATAAATTAATAGCTTTAAGAAAGTTGAAAACATCTGTGTTTATTTTTCAAGAGGTCTTTTAGTGTAATGGTGTCATGTGTCCCATAAATATCTTTGAAGGCTTGTTTACATTCATTTGCATATGTAGGACAGTCTATTAATATGTGTTGAACTGATTGAACGGTGTCGCAAGTCTGGCATCGTGGTGGTTCCTCTGCTCGCAACAAAAATGAGTGTGTAATATGGGTACGCCCGATTCTTAGCCTGGTGAGTGCTATTTTCGCAGGATGGCTGCTAGTTAGTACACTGGACCAAACCTATTGGTAACTCTTTAGGAGGCTTCTGGATCAGCAAGTGTATAATCCAGCTACCACTACTCTGCCAGATGGCGAGTCTAAGTGGTGTGTATGCGAGGGGGGGGGGCATCGTCGAGGCCACGTTATGTCAAGGATCTGGGTATATTCTTACCACGTGTACGCCATATCCAAAAATTTCATTACTTCATACAGCATGTCCAACCCCACTTTTTCTTACTATTGAATACACCATGCATTGTCATGGTGTATTCGATATTAAGCTTATCTGTGAAAAGATCTAAACCTCCCAAACAATTCTAGTTCATTTCACAAATATAAGTGGTCTCAAATCTAATCTCAACTATGTCCATTTTCATTTACAGTCTGCTAAACCCCACGTACTTTTTCTGAAAAAATCCTAGTTATCGGTTGATTCAAATACGGCTCATCTCAGTTGCACAAATTGTTCGCTGTATGATTCCTTTCGCCTTTAAGGTGGTACCTGTGCATATGTCCATTCCGATATTCCCTCTCAGAGAATTGGTAATTTGGAATCTCCTCTCTTCGATCTTCTCTGGCTTAAAATCTCTCTACCTCATTGTGTCAAATTCATCTGCTGTCTCTACCGTTCTCCCAACTCCACTAATCACTTGGAGCTCTCTGATTTCCTCTCTTTGCAACTTCACTTTCTCCAGTCCAACTTTCCTAATAGCGAGGTAATTTTCCTTGGTGATTTTAATGTTCACAACTCCAGCTGGCTTCCGCGCTAAGGCTCTTCAAGAGAAGAACATTGCATATTGTAATTGGCTAGTTTACAATTCTTCAGTTTCATTATCTGCTTACATCAAAGCTCGCAACAATTGTAAAGCAGTCATTAATCAGTCCAAACTACATTCTGAACAGACTAAGAGTAGAAAACTTGCTTCTTGCCCTAATGGTAGCCGAGCATTCTGGTCTCTTGTCAAAGCTATTGGCCGCAACTTTTGCCCATCTCTGCTCCCACCTCTGTCAAAACCAGATGGTTCTGTTGTCACTTAAACCACAGATAAAGCTGACCTGCTATCATCCCATTTTTATTCCAACTCATGTATTAATAATCTTGGTAAAACACCGCCCACCATTCCCAACACGCTCCATTAAATGCCTCCAGTGGTCTTCCGTCAAAAGGATGTCAGAAGGATTTTGATGAATCTCGATGTTAAGAAAACTGCAGGTCCTGATAGTATTTCTCCACTTGTTCTCAAAACCTGTGTTCCTGAACTTACTCCTGTTCTTTTGCACTTTCTTATTCCAAAGATGTTTTTCCTTCTGCTTGGAAATTTGCTCATATCCAGCCATTCCTAAAAAAAGGTGACAAGTCCCTCACATCCAATTATTGTCCCATTGCAATAACTTCTACTCTTTCTAAATGGAGAAATCAATTAACCACCAATCTTAAACTACTAAAAACCTTCCGTCTGATCAACGATCACCAGTATGGATTCCACAGTGTCGATCCACTGGTGACCCACCTATGGACAAATTCAATGAAAAGTTTGGTGAAATACAAGCAGTTGCTGTAGACATCTCAAAGGCTTTCGATCGTGTTTGGCATAAAGGTCTTCTAAATAAGCTTCTATCTTATGGTTTGCTAACTGTTTTTTCTAATTGGTTATCTGTTTTCTCTCTGATCGCTCACTGAGGGTGATGGTAGATGGCTCTCTGTCTTCTAATTTCTCAACTAATACTGGTGTTCCCCAAGGTTCAGTTCGTTTCCCCACTCTTTTCTTCTTGTATACTAATGACCTTCTTCCATTGACTAAAAATCCTATCCATAGTTTTGCCAATGATAGCACACTGCATTCCACTTTCCATTTTGAAAAA
Source organism: Mastigoproctus giganteus (assembly GCF_048544385.1). Classification (NCBI taxonomy): domain Eukaryota; kingdom Metazoa; phylum Arthropoda; class Arachnida; order Uropygi; family Thelyphonidae; genus Mastigoproctus; species Mastigoproctus giganteus. Next base: position 119,351,019 of record NC_143575.1, on the reverse strand, counting down.
TCATGCCCTGCTCAATCAGCTTCAACTTAGCATTAGCATTAGTAGAGGCATTTGATGCAAGAAAGCAAGCTTATGCAGCATCAGCCAAAAAAAAAGTAACATAAATAAATAAAAATAACCACTTCCGCTTCACCCCTCTGTTCGTTCGAAATACCTGTCCAGCTGAGTCTTAAACTTATTTAAGCTATCAACTTCCACGACAAGGGATGGAAGTCTGTTCCACCTACCAACCACCCGCTGGCTAAAGGCAAATTTCCGCACATATATCCTACATCTGTCTTTCCTCAATTTGAATTTATGCCCTCTCAGGTGATTATTCTGAGCAAGAGGAAGAAGAGGAACTTCTCGAATATCCGCTACCAATTCCTTAAATGGCGATCTCTAGGTAATTCTCCAGTGGGGCAAAGATAACTCAGTTGATTTCAATCCTTCTAAAATTCAGTCAGTCTTGCCTTCTTTCTCGCAAAAAGAATTCTTCTGCACCTAGGCTTATCTTTGGTGACACTCCGATTTCTAAGCAAAATGATATACCTTGTTTGGGGATTACCCTGACTTCTAATCTCTCTTGGCACATGCACATTACAAATATTGCTTCCTCTGCATCTAAAAAACTTAGTTTTTTTTCATTCTCTGCGTTACTTTTATTCCAAACAGCTGTTCACTCTATACAAATCGCAAATCCACTGTACTGTGGAATGTTGATCTCACATCTGGGGCGGTGCCCCCAAACCCTCTCTCAGGTTTCTGGATTCCATTCAGAAGAGGGGCAGTTAGGTTAATTAATGACTCCTCTCTAACAGAGTCTATCCACTCTCTGTCTCACAGATGCACTGTTTTATTTTGCCTTTTTACAGATACTTTCATGGGCACTGTTCTACTGAATTGGCTTCTATAATTTCTGCTCTCTCTTTCAAAACAGTCCAAACAAGTGCCACCACCAGCCAACATCCATTTACTGTCCAACTTCAAACTCACAGAACCAACTTTTCATCTTCCTCGTTTATTCATTCAACTGCCGTTTTCTGGAACAACCTGCCTTCATACGTATTTCCTGAAAATTACACTCTACAGAAGTTTAAGTCATAAGACTTGAACTTCTGTAGACTATAATATTTTCAAACATCTTCTTTCGTCAAAAAATATCATCTTTTGTCTTCTCAACCTCCAACCCAAGCATGGTACTAAGTACAATAGGTTTTAACACATCTCGTGTTTGGGGTTGTCATAAAAAACTGAAAGTTCTATATAGTTTTTAAAGTTCCTTATTTCTAAAGTGTTCAACTGCTAGGCACTAAAATCACTTTTTTCTGTGTGTGGACGTTGTTCCTCATTCATAAGTTATAAGTTTCTCATGCATAGCACAACTTTCCCTTCATTTAAGTACCCTGCAGGTAGTTGTTCTTCACTGCAGAGAGACAACTTAAACAGACCACCTGGAAGTTGACCTGACTAAGGGGAGGTGGGGAGGTGGTACAAGGTCATGCTGACCAGCATCTCTAAGATGCTGGTCAGCATGACCTTGTACTGGAAAGCATTTCGCTGGCTATTATACGATGAAGGGCTTGGGGTGAACAAACAAAATATGCAATTCAAGTTTTTAATTTGAAAATAAAGTTGTTTATCTGATCATTTAGTAGGAATAACTTCCTTCAGGAACGAGCATGCCAGAAACTGAGTCGCTGGATACCAAAAACTTGATAAGATGTTGAGATGAACTCTTTAGACTATTCATTGAACAGGAGCATAAACATATGCAACCGCATAGAGAACGAACCACTCGTTGTTTAGTTGTTGTTATTTGGTTTTTAGGAGCATTAGCAACTAAGGCCATATTGCTCAGGGATATGCGGTGGTCATTCTCTGACCTTTCCGCATCCTCCATATTTGGTGGTGACGGGCTCGAACCCCGGTCTAATCAAGAAGCGTGTGCTACGCACTGTTGCTCCTTCCCACCTGGCTACGGAGGCGCCTCGTTGTTTAGTGTAGTAGATTGACATAGTGTGCATAGTGTTGGGGGAAAGGCGCCTCTGGTGGTTTCCCACATCTGCACCATATGAACTCTGTGGAGAAAAACAGTATCACTGTGAAAGCCAGAAAAATTTTTTGTGTTGTAAATGAAGTATTGTGCTGGGTTCTGTTGGGTGTCCTGGATTTTGGCCGCAGGGCCTCTGGTGGGACCTCACGTTGCCTGCACACACACACCACTAGGAGGTAGCCAGGCTGCCCATAATTCTCTGGCTAGTCTCCTCCAGGTGGCCTAAGCTTCCTGGAAAGAGACCAAGTAAAAAAAAAAAAAAAAAAGGGTGCAGGATGTACCGGAGAGGGTAAAGGAAAAGAGGTGTAGACAGAGCGATGGAGGATGTAAGGAAAGGCATCCTCTGCAGGTTGAGTGGGAATTATCCCATCTAAGCGGAAGAAGAGGGCCCTTGAAAGGGTGGGAAGACAATCACGTATCAAGAGAGACAGGATGAAACAATTCAAGCGACCTGGGTGGGAAGACAATCACGTATCAAGAGAGACACGGATGAAACAATTCAAGCGACCTGAGTGTCAAGTTCAGTAGCTAGAAGTGGTCACAATCTAGGTGAAGATGTTCACTATATGAGAAAGGGTGTTGATCAATGTGCATCAGTTCCAGGACATTGTACCAGTGATCTTCTTCTGGTGAAGAGATCACAGGCAAAGGCAGAGAAAGCATGGTACTGGTCTTCCTCATTGATCAGAATCAGAAAATGTTCATTTCCTCGAGGCAAGGCATGTATTTTTGATATGAATAAAGTTCGCAGGTCCTCGTAGAGCGGGCAAACATAGAATAGGTGATGCCAGTCTTCGTTTTCACCACAAAGACAGTGAGGGTCATCCACGATGTTCACAGAGGCAAGTTTGTGATTTATGGATCCATGACCTGTAATCAGGAAAGTGGTATATAACCCTGGGCTGTACCATGCTGGAGCTTTAGGGTAGATCTGGGCTATTTCAGGTAAGAATTTTTTAGTGATGGAACCTTTGGGGGTGGTATTCCATCTGTTTTGCCAGGTGTTAAGAAGGTAGACTGCAAGGCGCTTTTTTCCTTCTTTGATGGTGTTCGCTGGGTTTGTAGTGAAATCCAGGATGGTGGTAGGGAGTCCCTTTGCGAGCCGGTAGTGCATGCCTTTGCGAATTATCTGCAGGTCTAGAGGAAGAACTCCTGCCAAGACTTGGAGCACTGGGTTGCTTACTGTGTAGCAGGCACGGGTGATAGTGAGAAGGATATTATGCTGGATGGAGGTGAGTTTCCTTTGGTTACGAACAATGAGTGCACGATGAAACCAGACACCTGCACAGTAGGTTATAGTGGGAATAAATACAGCTATGTATAGCATTTGCAGTGAGCGGCGATTTAGGCCCCAGTCAGAGACTTGCTGATCCTCACTACCATTGCCGTGTAGTTCCTGACTTTGCGATGAAGGTAGTCTATATGTGGGTAAAACGTGTGCTTGGGGTCGAGAATTACCCCAAGGTACTTCATTTCAGTTGTCAGTTTGATGGTTCTACCAGCAATTTTAATCTGCAGCGGCCTGCTTATTTGAAGGGTTCCTCTGAGTAAAATTGAAGTAGTTTTCTCAGGGGATATATGGAGTTTATGGAGGCTGGCTCATTCTTGTAGCTTTGTAAGGGCTCTGTTGGCTGTTGTTTTCAGAGAAGCTCTGAAGTTTCCAGTGACTGTCAGTATCAAGTAATCTGCGAAGGCTTGGGTGGAAACATCTCCCAGGTCTAGGTTCAGGAACTCTTCCATGACCACATTCCATAGGAAAGGGCCAAGGACAGAGCCCTGGGGGCATCCTCTGTAAACATTTCTGAAGACTTGTTGATAGACATTTCTGACTGTAATACTGCTGTTGTGAAGATAGTCCTGTATGCAGCTGTAAAGATTTGCTGGAACGATAGCTTCTCTGAGTCTTCGGAGTATACTTGGCCACCAGAGCAAGTCAAAGGTCCCGGCGAAATCCATTTTTGACTGAATCCGTAAGCTGTCGAAGAGCATCTTCTGCTGAACGGCCTGCCCGAAAACCGAACTGGTTTGGGGACTGGAGATTTGCATTTTTATAGTGTTTTTCCAATCTGGATAAGAGAAGACATTCAAATATTTTGCTTAAAATGGGACGAGTGCTATGGGTCTGTATGACCTTGGCTGCTTTGGTGGTTTACTTGGGTTCTTCAAAATGAGGCGTAGATTGGCCTCTTTCCAGTCATCTGGAAAGAGTCCAACTTCCAGATAATGGTTGTACAGGCTGAGAAGGAGATTTGATTGCGTCTCTGCAAGCTTCTTAATTACTTCTGCTTCAATGAAGTCTAACCCTGGGCTTTTTTTGTTTTTTTTTTTGCCAATGGCAAGTTTTAATTCATCTAAGTTGAAAGGCTGTTCTATAGAAGTGGTGCTGTAGGATGCGTTTTCAGTACACATTTCTTGTTGCTGGCTGGATTGAGGATCTGTGTTTAGCGGGAACAGGGTGTCCAAGATGTTGTTTACTGACTCTTCCCATGTGAGGGTTGTGGTGCCCTGTGGGGTGACTGTAGAGGAGATGACCTCACCCCTGGGGAGCTTGTTCATAACAATGAGATACACAACTCCACAGGGGGGTGCTGTTTCCAGCCGTGGAGACCAGGTGCTCCCAAGACTGTTTCTTCTTGGCTCTAATTAAACTAGTGTAGTCATTTCTTAGCCTACGATAGTTATTGCATAGGGCATCAACTTCATGAGGGGGCCAGGTTCAGCGAGCAAGTTGAAATGATTTCTGTGCTATATGAACCTGATGGCAGAAATGATCCAGTTGGTTGCACCACCATGGGACAGTACTCGGGAAAGGGTGTTTCTTCTTGATTGTTTTGTCACAGACATTGGTTATGATTGATGTTATTTTCCTCTGATGCTGGTTGTGGTTGAGGTTGGTGAGATTGGCATTTCCAGGAATTTGAAGGGAAGCTTGGACCGTTAAATTAAAGAGGTTCCAGTCTGCTTTGTTAATTGCATAACGGATGATATTGTATCTAGGCGGAGGTGCTGATTCTATTGAGCGTTGAAGGTTAAAAGTAATCACCCTATGGTCGGAAGTTGTCCAAGCCTCGCGGACTTTCCAGTCAGTGATCTTAGTGACAATGGATCTTGTGGCTACTGAGATGTCTATTGTGGACTCCCATAGGGTATTACTGAAGGTAGGAATGTTGTTAGGCTTGTTAAGGATTACAAGAGAGGATGTAGCGAGAAAGTTCTCGAGTTGCCGGCCGTTGTGATTGCCTGGGCTATCTTCCGAGTTGCTGTGCCACATTGCAGAACAGAAGTTGACGTCGGCACAGAGAATAATCTCCCCATCTGGGAGGAGGGCTTGGACTGCTTGCAGATACCTGATGGCATGGGCTATGTCTTTGCCTGGACGACAATACAATGAGATGACGTGGAACGATCCCATAGGTCCTATAAGCTGGGCACACACTGCCCATGGGGTACAGAAGGTGTGGATTTTGGTGGCAGTTATGTGCGGGTTCCTAACAAGGATAACCACCCACAGAGTATTTTCTTCTGATTGTATTATTTTGTACGTAAGCGGATATCCCTGACTTTTCTTGCATTTGTATAGGGCTCTTGGATGAATAGGACATCTGTATGGTCTTTCTGCCTTTATTCTTATTTGGTCCATGACAGCATGCACTCGCTGAGCATTTAGCTGTATAAATTTCATGATTGCACAGCTATATGTCTTATATGGGACCATAGTTGATTCTTTATTGTTGTGTGCTTCTTGCTTTCAGATAAACAGAGCACTTGTTATCCCTTATCGAATGCTTGTAATCCATTTTTGCTAGTTTACAGTTGGCGCAAACCGGTTCTTCAGTTTTGTTAGGGCAGGTAATAAAGTTATGCCCTTTCTGGGCACAGTGCCTGCACGTGGAATCGACCTGTGTACATGTGTGTATAGTATGGCCAAACCTACAACAGCGAAAGCACTTTGGGACGACTAGGTGTTCTTTGAACCTATGGCAGGTCCACTCGAGGTACACCCTGTCCTGCTGCTTAATTACTTGCCAAGCGTGTGCTGAGAGGTCAATGACCCAGTTTATATTCTGGGAGGATTTTCCTTTGGTCTGGTACTTTGGTTGTATCGCATCTTCTATGCTGGTAAATTCGCTTTCACCTTGAAGGTTTCTACAATAGATTTCGTCAGCCACTTGTTCCGGTTTGAGGTTTTTATTGATGCCGAAAACAATAATAGCTGGGCCTTTCTTTTTGGGTGTCTCAGCTGTGAGTCCCGTGGTGGAAATTTTTGGGTTGTCCAGTATTGTCTGGGCTTCCTGTCACGTTGCAGCCTCAAATTATTACTCCGATGTTCCTGGTTTTTCTTATTGATTTGATACAGGTGTTCTTTAAGTCGCTTGCTAATTTTTGTACAACGGCCGTCTTGACGGCGTCACTCAATTCCATGGGGCTGTCTTCTGTTGGTTTTAATACAACCAGATGTGGCTCCTTTAGTATAGTTTTCTTTATCTGGGTTGGCTTGTGTCCTTCAGTCATCTTTTTTGAAGGATTCCTCAGTGCATCTGCATAAGAGCAGGTACGCTGTAGCATTTCATTTCCACACTCTTCCTGATAGGTTTCCACTTTGGCTTTGAGCCGCTTGTTGTTGATGTGAAGGTCAAAAAGGATGCGTTCCATCTGGCTCCATATCTTTATTATATCTCCGCGAGTCGCAGACGTAATCCGGTTGGTCGGCTTGGCCATGAGAGCTTCCAAGCCGGATCTAAGGGACTTCGTCAGTTACAGTTTCTGAATACAAATGTTCAGATTCACGATTGTATTGGTAAGTTTTATTGGTATTTGATATGGCTGTCATATCTGTGGAAACGCTATTCTCTAATAGCATCGTGGGAACGCCATCTGCTTTGGCTGCAGTTTCCCTATTGCATTTCTTGCAGGCAAGGTCAGGCCTATTTTCTTCTTGATCTTCCACAGATTCATTTAGTGCAAAGATGCCCCCGTGTTCTTGTTAGAGGGACAGTTAATGTTCTTTCCTCGTTTTCCGGTTCGTTGTTTGACATGGTGGAGATTGTCAGTTTTGATAGATGGACAAGTACGGATTTACAGGCGCTTCGAATAAGCGGGCAGATTTCAGTTTTTCTTATTACCAACTGCAAGAAACAAAATGATGTGCACACTTCTCGTTCTTAAGATTTAGGCAGTGCATTTTTTGTGAGTTTAAATTCAGGTCAAGAACTATGGTTTTACTGTTTTCTCCTGGGCAGAGAACGTCAGCTTTTGCTTTCTCTGTGTCTCCCGGGGATTGGAAACAAAAGACTAGGGGTAACGGGGAGGAAATCACTTTATAGCAGGAGGAGAACAATAGTCTAGACTCTAGGATACTTGAAAGCCCTTAGGCAGTCAAAGAGACCAGCGGTCAGCGATCACCTTGTTGCGATGGCAGGTAGTAGTCGAAGCGACACAGTGAGTGTATATTATGCATGCGAGAGTTAGAAAAATTTTAAATTAAAATACTTATCTCTGGAGTCTTGTATCCAAAAACATCTTATTAGCTTCTCCAGACTCTGGGCTACTGCTGAAGAACATTTACAGTTTGGTAGTTCCGAAAAATCACTATTTTAGAGACAAAATTACAGAGGATAAAATCACTCAGCTAACTAGACTAGCCCTCTAGTGGCCATGTCTGTAGTAGATTAACAGTGGTAGAGAATGAAAAGGACCTGGGGGTAATTGTGCAGTCATATACGAAGTTTTCTGAGCAGTGCAGTCTGTAAGAGTAGCTAATGGTGTCTTGTCAATGGTATACAGGAATTTAGGAATTTTTCTAGCAGGTATAAGGCAGTGATTATCCCCTTGTATAAGGCAATGGTCAGTCCACACTTTGAGTACTGTATACAGGTCTGGAGACCTCATTTTAAAAAGGATGCAGAGCTGCTGGAACGAGTACAGAGAAGGGCAACAAGATTAGTGAATGGAACAAAAGGTTTCTCTTACGAAGAAAGGCTTAAGTATTGCAAATAGCAGTCTGGCGATTAAGCACCTGCGAGGTTATCAGATTGAGGTGTATAAAGCTTGAATGGTTTCAGAATGCTCAATCCTGATGGGATTCTTCCTCTTTCTCAGAATAATCACCTGAGAGGGCATAAATTCAAATTGAGGAAAGACAGTTGTGGAAGAGATGTGTGGGAATTTGCCTTTAGCCAGTGGGTGGTTGATTGATGGAACAAACTTCTATGAGTCATAGTAGAAGTTAACAGCTTAAATAGATTCAAGGCAGAACTAGACAAACATTTGGAGCGAGTGGATTCTCGAAATGAGAAGGGTTTCTTTTCTTTTTTTTTTTTCCTATATAAGCTTGCTTTCTTGCATCATGTGCCTTTACTAATGCTAATGTCAACCACCAGGTAATTCTTCAGTGGGGCAAACGAAACTTAGTTGATTTCAATCCATCTAAAACTCAGTCTTCTCTTATATCTCACAAAAAGGATTCTTCTGCTCCTATGCCTATCTTTGGTGACACTCTGATTTCTAGCCAAGATAATATCTCTCTTTTGGGATTACCCTGACTTCTAATCTCCCTTGGCTCAAGCACATTACAAATATTGCTTACTCTACATCTAAAAAACATCATATTCCCTTTCACTCTTGGCGTTACTTTTCTTCCAAACAGCTGGTCACTCTATACAAATCGCAAATCTGCCCTACCGTGGAATATTGTTCCCACATCTGGGGCAGTGCCCCAGAAACCTCTCTCAGGCTCCTGGATTCCATTCAGAAAAAGGTAATTAGGTTAATTAATGACTCATCTTTAACAGAGTCTCTCCCCATTGTGTCTCATAGACATACTGTTTCTGCTGCATACCTTTTCTATAGATACTTCTATGGGCACTGTTCTTCGGAATTGGCTTCTATAATTAATGCTCTCTCTTTCAAAAGGTTCTATAATTAATGCTCTCTCTTTCTGTTCAAGGTTTAGGCCTAAATGGTTGTCAGATGGACTAATGAGACATGTGGCAGAGAAGAAAAATGCATGGGATACATACAAATTAATGGGTGACATGGAAGCCTATGATAGATATAAGTTGGTCTGTAACCAAGTCACAAAGGAGATTAGGCAGGCAAAGGCAGACTACGAAAAATCCTTGGCAAAGGATGCAAAGAAAAACAGAAAGGAGTTCTTTACATACTTGAACTCGAGAAGGAAAGGGATGAATCAGATTGGTCCACTGGATATTGATGGTTCAACAGTTGAGGATCCTGCTCAGGTGGCTAACAATCTAAACGAGTATTTTGCATCTACATTCACGCATGAGGAGTTATTCAGGAAGGAGAATGATGTAGCCTCTACTAATGCTAATGCTAAACATTGGCAGTGAGCTGGATGATTTTGTAATAACTGAGAGGAAAGTGGAGGAGAGATTGTTGAGGATAAACATAAAAAAGGCACCTGGGGTGCATAGGATCTATCCAGTTATATTAAAGGAGGCAGCAAAGGAAGTATGCAAACCCCTAGCCATAATTATGAGAGCTTCTTTGGACTCAGGGGAGGTACCCATAGACTGGAGATGTGCAAATGTAACCCCAATTCACAAAGGAGGATCAAAGGCTGACACAAGTAATTATAGACCTGTTAGTTTAACTTCTGTTCCAGGTAAATTAATGGAGGCACTGGTTAAAGAAGCACTGCAGGATCATCTAGACAAGAATTCAGTTATAGCTCAGACGCAGCATGGTTTTGTTAAGGGCAGGTCTTGCCTGACCAATTTGATTGGATACTATGATGTAGTCACAAAAGAACTGGATGCAGGGAATAACTTTGATATTATATATTTGGATCTTAGAAAGGCTTTTGATACTGTTGCACATGGAAGACTGCTGCACAAATTGGAGCAGTGTGGCATTGGAGGCAAATTGCTGCTATGGATAAGGGGATGGTTGAGTGGCAGAAGACAGAGAGTGGTAATCAATGGACACTGCTCAACGTGGACTAATGTTATTAGTGGAGTTCCTCAAGGTTCAGTGTTGGGTCCATTGTTGTTTTCGGTGTTTATGAATGATATTGATGATGAGATATCAAGTTTAATGTCTAAGTTTGCAGATGATACAAAGGTTGGCAGGGTCGTTAAGGACACTACTGACGCTATGCTGCTGCAACAGGATCTGGAAAGGTTGAACAGATGGGCTGAGAGGTGGCAAATGAAGTTTAACATTGACAAATGTAAAGTACTACATATGGGTAACAGTAACCCCAGAGCAATGTATCAACTCTGCGGTACTACACTGACAGTGGTGGAGAATGAAAAGGACCTGGGGGTAATTGTGCAGGCAGATATGAAGTTCTCTGAGCAGTGCAGACGAGCTGCAAGAGTAGCTCATGGTGTCTTGTCAATGATATACAGGAATTTTTCTAGCAGGGATAAGGAGGTCATTATTCCCTTGTATAAGGCAATGGTTAGGCCACATCTTGAGTACTGTATACAGGTCTGGAGGCCTCATTTCAAGAAGGATGTAGAGCTGCTGGAACGGGTACAGAGAAGGGCAACAAGATTAGTAAATGGAACAAAGGGTTGCTCTTACGAAGAAAGGCTTAAGTTTTGCAAATTACAGAGTCTGGAGACTAGGCACCGGCGAGGTGATCTGATAGAGGTGTATAAGGCTTTGAATGGTTTGAGCATGCTCAATGCCAATGGGATTCTTCATCTTTCTCAGAATAATCACCTCAGAGGGCATAAATTCAAATTGAGGAAGGACGGATGTCGGATAGATGTGCGGAAATTTGCCTTTGGCCAGCGGGTGGTTGGTTGGTGGCACCGACTTCCATCACTTGTTGTTGAAGTTGATAGCCTAAACAAATTTAAAGCTCAACTGGACAGGTATTTCGAACGAACGGAGGGGTGAAATGGGAGAGGTTTTTTTTTTTTTTTTGGCTGATGCTGAATAAGCTTGCTTTCTTGCATCATATGCCTCTACTAATGCTAATGCTAAAACAGTCCGAACACATGGTGCCACCGGCCAACATCCATTTACTGTCCAACTTCAAACTCACAGAACCAACTTTTCATCTTCCTCGTTTGTTCATTCAACTGGCATTTTCTGGAACAACCTTTCTTCATACGTATTTTCTGAAAATTAGTCTTCGGAAGTTCAAGCCTAATGTCAACAAATATCTTCTTTTGTCTTCTCAACCTCCAACCCAAGCATGGTACTAAGTACAAAAGGCTCTTGAAATACCTCTTGTGTTTGGGGTTTTCGTAAAAAAAAAAATAAAAAAAAAACATGTCACTGTTAATAAAGGCGCCATTACACCATAACACCCCAAAACAAGCACTGGTAATAAGAAAAGGTGGACTGGACATGTTATGTGAAGTAATGAAATTTTTGGATATAACATACACATGTCAAGATTATACCTACCTCCATGACATAGCATGGCCTCAGCACACTATTTTTTTTTATTTATTTATTTTTTTTTTATGAAAACCCCAAATACTAGAGGTATTAGAACCTATAGTACTAAGCACCATGCTTGGCATGGAGGTTGAGAAGATGAAAGAAGATATTTGTTGATATTAGACTTGAACGTCTGTCGACTGTAATTTTCAGGAAATACATATGAAGGAGGGTTGTTCCAGAAAACGACAGTTGAATGAATAAACGAGAAGATGAAAAGTTGGTTCTGTGAGTTTGAAGCTGGACAGTAAATGGATGTTGGCTGGTGGTGGCACATGTTCAGACTGTTTTGAAAGAGATAGTGAGAATTATAGAAGCCAATTCAGAAGTACAATGCCCATGGAAGTATCTGTAGAAAAGGCATGCAGCAGAAACAGTATGTCTATGACACAGTGAGTGGAAAGACTCTGTTAGAGAGGAGTCATTAATTAATCTAACTGCCCTTTTCTGAATAGAATCTAATAGCCTGCGAGAGGTTTTTGGGCACACCGCCCGATATGTGGGAACAATATTCCATGGTAGGGTGGATTTGCGATTTGTACAGAGTGAACATCTGTTTGGAAGAAAAGTAACGCCGAGAACAAAAGAGAAAACAATATTTGTAATGTGCTTGTACCAAGAGAGATTAGAAGTCAGGGTAATCCCAAAAAGAGATATATCATTTTGCCTAGAAATCGGAGTGTCACCAAAGATAAGCATAGGAGCAGAAGAATCCTTTTCGTGAGAAATAAGACAAGACTAGTTTTAGAAGAATTGAAATCAACTAAGTTGTCTTTGCCCCACTGGAGAATTACCTGGTGATTGTCATTTAAGAAATTGGTAGCGGATATTCGAGAAGTTGAAGCTGATTGAGCAGGGCAAGGTTTCTCAAAATGGAAAGTGGAATGCAATGTGCTATCATCGGCAAAACTATGGATAGGATTTCCAGTCAATGGAAGAAGGATATTAATATACAAGAGGAAAAGAGTGGGGGAAACAATTGAACCTTGGGGGATACCAGCATTAGTGGAGAAGTTAGAAGACAGCCATCTACCATCACCCTCAGTGAGCGATCAGAGAGAAAACTAGATACAGAATTACAGAAAACAGTTGGCAAACTATAAGATGGTTTGTTTGTTGTTTGTTATTTGGTTTTTAGGAGATTAGCAACTAAAGCAATATTGCTCCGGGAATATGCAGTGGTCATTCCCTGACCTTTCTGCATCCTCTGTATTTGGTGGTGATGGGCTCGAATCCCAGTCTAATCAAGAAGTGTGTGCTACGCACTGCTGCTCCTTCCCACCTGGCTATGGAGGTGCCACTATAAGATGGAAGCTTGTTTAGAAGAACATTAGGCCAAAGATGATTGAAAGCCTTTCAGATGTCAAGACCAACTGCTTGTGTTTCACAAACTTTTCCATTGAATTTGTCCATAAATGGGTAACATAAGCCAGAATATAACCAGTGGATCGACACTGGCGGAATCCATACTGTTGATCGTTCATCAGAAGGAAGGTTTCTAGGTAGTTTAAGAGTTGGCAGTTAATTGATTTCTTCATTACTTTAGAAAGAGTAGAAGTAATTGCAATAGGACGATAATTGAATGGCTGGGATTTGTTACCCTTTTTAGGAACTGGCTGCATATGAGCAAATTTCCAAGTAGAAGGAAAACCTTTGGAATAAGAAAGTGAAAAAAGGCGGCAAAGAAAAGAACAGGAGTAAGTTCAGGAGCACAGGTTTTGAGAACTAGTGGCGAAATACCATCCGGAATTAGAGCTTTCTTTGCATCGAGATTCGTCAAAATTCTTCTGACATCCTTTTGACAGAAGACCACAGGAGGCATTGAATGGATCGTGTTGGGAATGGTGGGAGGTGTTTTTCCAAAATCATTAATACACGAGTTGAAAGAAAAATGGGATGCTAGCAGGTCAGCTTTATCCTTGGCTGAAGTGACAATAGAACCATCTGGTTTTGACAGAGGTGGGAGCAGCAGAGATGGGCAAAAGTTGTGGCTTTGGCAAGAGACCAGGATGCTCGGTTATCATTAGGGCAAGAAGCAAGTTTTCTACTCTTAAGTCTGTTCAAAATCTAGTTTGGACTGATTAATAACTGCTCTACAATTGTTGTGAGCTTTGGTGTAGGCAGAAAATGAAACTGAAGAATTGGATTCATACGTATTTTCTGAAAATTAGTCTCTGGAAGTTCAAGTCTAATGTCAACAAATATCTTCTTTCGTCTTCTCAACCTCCAACCCAAGCACGGCACTAAGTGCAATAGGCTCTAATACCTCTTGTGTTTGGGGTTTTCATAAAAAAAAAAAAAAAAACATGTTACTATTAATAAAGGTGCTAGTATGCCATACCATTGCGTAATGCCCAAAAAAAAATCACCGATAATAAGAAAAGGTGGAGAGGACATGTTATGTGAAATAATGAAATTTTTGGATATAACATACACCTGGCAAGATTATACCCACCTCCTTGACATAGCGTGGCCTCAGCACGCTATGCATACACAGTGCTCGGACTCCCTCCAGTCACTAACTGGCAGAGTAGAGGTAGCAAGATTATACACTAGCTGATTTGACCAATAGACTGTGTCTGGTGAACTATTTAGTTGCTGGCCTGTGAACTCCGTTTGAGAGCTGTACCCTCGAAATGTAATGGAGTTTGGATCTTGCGATGATACCCATCATAACTTGAAAGACATCTATCATTTCGTGTAATGGTTGCTGGAGCTGTGCTCTAGAGACTAAACATGCATTTTCCCACTTTGTCTCCAATAAGCAGTGTGGTGTTGATGCCCACTTCAGCCTCTGCTTATGCTGGTTCACACCCAGATGGTCACCTCCATCATACTACTTGCTGTATTTCAGGACTTGCATATAGGGGTTATAACTATGGTTTCTAACAGTAGTTTCTAACAGTATGGTTTCTAACATTCTCTGCTTCCACCATGTAGGTGCAAGCAGAGAATTCGGTTGCTTCAGAACTGGACATTGTCAAATTCCATTCCTCTTGACTAAAGTCTCACATGAATATCACCTTGGTTTGCTATGTGAGAGCTTAAAATTCCCAAGTAGCAAGCCAAGTTTGTCATACTTGAGAGAATATGCATGACAGCCTTAACTACCATCAAAGTTGAATAACATCTGTGCAGGTTAATACAAAGAGGCAAAAATGAATCATCTGTTGGATACCTGGGCATACTTTTATCACAGGAAATGACAATCGGAATTTGTTGTAAAGAATGCTGCCGGTCTCATACCATCAGACGTCCAGACCACATGATACAATGAATTAAAAAAAAATATAGCGCCTATTGATTTTACAGGAGCACAAAAGCAATAAACTGCTTCAGATTAAGAATGATAACTAGTAGTATGTATTAAATCTAAAAGGGAATAGGAAGGAATGGATTGGGCATAACCTGACTCATAGCTACCTATTCACACATGATGATCTTCCACTACATCTGTCAAACCCAACTCACAATAAAAGCGGATCATCGAATGCTCATTATACCTGGGAGAATTATAAATATCTTTCTCTTCTCATCTGTGTTCCTCTAATCAGCTAATTTAGGCTTATCTGAATCCACCTATTGAACAGTCCAAATCTGTACCATCTAAGACTGAACTAGTGCATCGCCTTGTTTGCTGTTGCATGAATAAATCATAGCTTACTCACCTTATACACTAACTTCTCATGCAGGACTGAGTCAAATGCTCTTCTGAAATTCAAGTAAACAATGTGAAAATTATTTTCAATATCCAGCTCATGAGAGACCAATCAAAATATCCAAACAAGTTGGTTAAACGGGCCTCTGCCCTTAACATAACAATATGTGGTTCCATATGAATTCCATTCTATCCTATCTGTATGATCTTGTGTTGTACTCTTGATCATTTACTTCTTGATTTTTTCAACCACTGAAATGTGTGACCAGTTAGTAGTTACTCACTTCACTCTTAGATCTGCCTTTATGTATTGGCAGTGTACTGGCCCTTTTTCAGATCAAGGGAACCTCATCTCAGTCTACAGTAAAGTAATAGTATTAGCCATATAGTACTATATGGCTAATACTATAGTATAAGGAAGACACAACTAATACTATAGCGCAAGGAAGCCACAGCCTTTTGCTGCACTGGCAAAAAAAAAAAAAAAAAAATACAAGTAAATATGAAAAAAGAAACTATATGTGCTTCCCTTCTCACACAGGTAACTATCCACTTGGCCTTTGAATTTTTTCAAACTGTCAGCCTCAACTACCTGTGAGGGCAACTTGTTCAGCAATCAACAATTCGCTGGCTAAAATAAAACTTCCTATAATCTAATCTAAACCTCAATTCCTGTAGTTTGAATTCATGAACCCTAGTTCTGGAATTCTTTATAACATGCATAGTGTGCATTGTGTTAGGGTCAGGTGCCACTGGTGGTTTCCCACATCTGTGCCATATGTACGCTGTGAAGAAATGCAGTACTACTGTAAATGCCAAAAAGGTGATCTGGTTGGTCTCCGCCAGGGTCAACTGAGCTTCCTAGATGGAGACCAATTAAAAAAATAAAATAAATAAAAATAGATAAAAATAAAATAAATAAAAATAGATAAAAAATAAAATAAATAAAAATAGATAAAAATAAATTATAAAAAAAAAAATGGTGGGTGAGCAAATCCTACCCTACAGGACGGTTAGCAGGTAGTCATGTCTGATTGAGTTCGGTCAAGACCATGGGTGCCATGTCCATGAAGGTTGTTTTCAGTTAGGGAGTACTGATCCAGTCCTGTTTTTGTCCACTTACAGAGGGAAGAGAATATCCTTTAGCGATGAAACTCAGAAGGCCAGTTATCAACTGGGGCAGTTGCCTGTGCAAGGCGTGATCTTCTTACAGCAAACAGGTCCTGGGCTTGTTTGTTTGTTATTTGGTTTTTAGGAGCATTAGCAACTAAGGCCATATTGCTCCAGGATATGTGGTAGTCATTTCCTGACCTTTCCGCATCCTCCGTATTTGGTAGTGATGGGCTCGAACCCCAGTCTAATCAAGAAGCGTGTGCTACGCACTGCTGCTCCTTCCCACCTGGCTATGGAGGCACCAGGTCCTGGGCAAACCTGGTAAAAGCTAGGTAATATTCCTGCTCAGTAATGTACAGCTATCCTCTGTCCTGTGGGAGATCATGTATTTTGGAAATTAAACTGCATCTTAATTCTTCATAGTGAGGACACGTATAAACCATATGATCCCAGTCCTCTTCCTGGCCACAGGAGCAGTAGGGGTCCTCCTTAATATCCATCAGGATCAGCTTCTGTTTGATAGATCCATGTCCAGTAATAAGATATGTAGCATGGAGAGTAGGAGAGGACCAAGAGGGAGCTTCGGGGAAAATTATAGTGACCTGGGAAATAAATTTCTTCGTGATAGGTCCTTTGCCTGTGTCCCTCCCCTCTTCATTCATTTTACTAATCCCTCTCAGAGCCTTATAAACATCGATCAGGTCACCACTGAGGTGCTTGGTGGCCATGCTCTTTAGCCCACATAATAGGAGTCTTTCCTCATACAGTGGTCCTTCTGCAGAATCTCACCATTCAAGTTGCTTGCTCGTCTTTGGACCCTTTAAAGAAGCTCAATGTCATTTTTTCAGATGAGGCCTCCTTACTTGAACATTTACGCCTTGATTTTTCCTTATTCCAAATGTGGTCTTACAATTGGCTTATACAATGGGATTATGACCTCCCTATCTCTACAGGATAATGTTCAATAAATCATCGATAGGACACAACGGAATTTCTAGACTGCCTGTTTATACTGTTCAGAAAACTTCATATCTGCCTGTATTGTAACTCCCAGATTCCTTTCTTTCTCCACTGTTTTTAAATTCAACCACACCAACTGTATAATTTATTTGTGGGTTACTATTCCCCAATCGCATTTAGCAGAATTAAAATTTAGCTGTCACTTCTCTGATCATCTTTGAAGTCTGTTCAAGTCATCCTGAAGGAGCACTGCTTGCCATTGATCATTAACGACTCTGCCAATCTTTACATCATATGCAAATTTTGACATCACGCCTTCTATCTCTTCATCGATGTCATTTATTAAAATCAGAAACAGCAGTGTTCCGTTCCACAAACCGATCCTTGAGGGACCCCATCCCTGACATTACACCAATCTGAAGAATATCCATTAATCACAACCCACTGCCTTCTGCCATGCAGCTATCCAGCAATCCATCATAGAATTTTAGAAGTAATCTCAACCTGTTCAGGCTTATATAGTAATTTGTCATAAGGGACCAAATCAAATGCTTTGCTAAAATCCAAATAACCTATGCTGAAATTATTCCCTATGTGATTAATGGATATTCTCCAGATCCATGTAACGACAGGAGTGGGGGTCCCTCAAGGTTCAGTTATTGGACCACAGAGTAGAATGACTGCTTCCCATATGTAGTACTTTACATTTGTCAATGTTAAACTTCATTCACCACCTCTCAGCCCATCTGCTCAACTTTTCTAGATCCTGCTGCAGCAGCAGCATGCTGTCATTAGTGTCCTTAACAACCCTACCAACATTTGTATCGTCTGCAAACTTGGACATTAAGCTTGATATACAATCATCAATATCATTTATAAATACAGAAAGCAACAATGGACCCAATACTGAACCCTGAGGGACTCCACTAATAACATTAGTCCACGAAGAGCAGTGTCCATTGATTACCACTCTCTGTCTTCTCCCGCTCAACCATCACTTTATCCATAGCAGCAATTTGCCTCCAATGCCACACTGCTCCAATTTGTGCAGCAGTCTTCCATGTGCAACAGTATCAAAAGTCTTTCTAAGATCCAAATATATGATATCAAAGTTATTCCCTGCATCCAGTTCCATTGTGACCAAATCATAGTATCCAATCAAATTGGTCAGGCAAGACTTTCCCTTAACAAAACCATGCTGTGTCCGAGCTATAACTGAAGTCTTGTCTAGATGATCTTGCTGTGCTTCTTTAACCAGTGCCTCCATTAATTTTCCTGGAACAGAAGTTAAACTAACAGGTCCATAATTACTTGAGTTGCCCTTTGATCCTCCTTTGTGAATTGGGGTCGCATTTGTACATCTCCAGTCCATGGGTACTCCCCTGAGTCCAAAGAAGCTCTCATAATTATGGCTAAGGGTTTGCTTACTTCCTTTGCTGCCTCTTTTAATATAACTGGATAGATCCCATCCTCCCCATGTGCCTTTTTTATGTTTAGCTTCAACTTCTCTTCCACTTTCCTCTCAGTTATTACAAAATCACTGCCAGAGTTTAACTCACCTCTGGCATTCCACTCCCCGCATAACTCCTCATGAGGGAATGTAGATGCAAGATACTCAGTTTATTAGCCACCTGGGCAGGATCATCAACAGTTGAACCATCAATATCTAGTGGATCAATCTGATTCATCCCTTTCCCTATAGAGTTTAGATAGGTAAAGAACTCTTTGTTGTTTTTTTTTTGCATCTTTGCCAAGGATTTCTCATAATCTGTCTTTGTCTGCCTAATCTCCTTTGTGACTTGGTTACAGACCAGCTTATATCTATCATAGGCTTCCACATGTCACCCATTAATTTATATGTATCCCATGCATTTTTCTTCTCTGCCACATGTCTCATTAGTTCATCTGACATCCATTTAGGCCTAAAGTTTGAACAATATTCCTTAGTTGGTATGTAAAGCCTAGTAGCTTCCAAGATAAATTCTTTGAATGCTTCCTATTTTAAATTTTCTGTTGGTAACATCATCAGTTGGTCCCACCGTGTAGAATTTAAATACTGTCTAAGACCACCGTAGTCACCTTTACAAAAGCAAAAACCCTTCCCTTTACCCCTAATGGTAGTTACTTCTTTGAGTAAATCCCACTTCAGCACACTGTGATCACTGCCACCTAGTGGTTCCTTTATCTGCCGATCTTAATGCATGAAGAATCACTACTGATAATCAAATCAAGAGTATTACTCTTGATTTGATTATCAGTAGTTGCCTATCATTATCAGTAGTTACTCTAGTTGCCTCCCGAACATGCTGATGTAGAAAACAATCATCCAATAAATCCACAAAAGATTTGCTTATGTGTGAGTGACCAACTCACAAATTCCAGTTAATATCTGGGAAATTAAAATTCCCCATTATAAGACTCTCTGATTTACTGGCCCATTCTATTTCCCTGTACAGTTCCTTATTATACTCATCAGAGTCATTAGGCCTATAACACACTCCTACTCTCAATTTTGATCTCCCAATGCTTATGTCACACCAAACTGACTCGACATAGGACTGTCCAGCGATGTCGACTGGCTTCACTTCCTTGGATTTTATGTGTTTCTTAACTAATAGTATAACCCCTCCTCCCTTCCTATCCTGTCTATACTTCCTTTGGGGAGTACAATGTGTACTCCCCAAATTGCAGTTCTGCATTCCTTATATCTGTGTGATACCACGTCTCTGATATCCCAACAATATCTGCCTTTGATCTTCTGAGCAATACCTCATATTCATCAAATTTATTTACCGAACTCCTAGCATTGGTGTACATGCAAGTATACATGCATCTGTTCCTATTCTTAGCTACTCTAACACAACCCATGTGTTTACTTGTACCTCAATGACTCCCAGCAGTCTCTGAAATACCCTGCATCTTGTTTTTCAGGGTGCTACTTATTCCAAATGAAGAAGTGCAAGAATCACTTTCACCTCTGCCAGTGGCTACTGTTAATCTATTAGTCCTTGTATCCCCCCCCCCAAGCTAGCAGTTTTCTAACCCACCTAACACTGCCCCGATAGCATCAGCAAATATTCTTGCACAATCTTTCCAGGGCGGAATTGATCGACAAGGCTCTCATCATATACTCCCTCCTATCGTGTCTGGCCAGAATTGCAGACACTTTCAAATTCAACCCTAATTCACAGCTTTTTTCCATCAGTGACCTGTACTTGTTAAGTAATTCTGCGGGTCTCCTACTGTTAATATCATTAGTGCTAATGTGTACAACAATATCACCCTTTGTGCCTTTAAAAGATGATATCTTCTCTACAACGTCATAAACCTTTGCCCCTGGCTGACATACTCTGGTCCTATTCCACCTATTCTTTTTACATAGCATGTTCCCCGTTTCCCTGACAATAGAGTCACCAACAACTACTAGTTCCTGTGGGAGATCAGCAGTGGTTAGAGATCAGCAGAATGGTGAGATCAGCAGAAGAACAACCATATGAGGAGAGACTTCGACTATGTGGGCTACAGAGATTGACAATTGTTTTCTTATCAACCAAGCATCTCAGGTGACCTGATTGAGGTTTATTAGGCTCTGAGAGGGATTAGTAAAATAAACTAAAATAACTAAAAATAAAATTTTGTGATGAAGATGGAATTCTAACTGTTATAAAGAATTCAAGAACTAAGGTTCGTAAATTCAAATTTCAGGCATTGAAGTTTAGATTAGATTGAAGGAAGTTTTCTTTTAGCCAGCAAGTCATTGATAACTGGAACAAGCTGCCCTCGCATGTAGTTGAGGTTGACAGTTTGAATAAATTTATAGGTCCACTGGATACTTACCTGTGCGAGGAAGCATATAATTTGTGTTTTCTTATCTAGTTTTTTTTTTTTTTTTGCTAGTGCAGCAAAAGCCTGTGGCTTCTTGAACCATATGGATGTTATGGATGGAATTTAATTTACCCTATCACCCTATCACCAATAATTAATACATCATCTGCAATATCGCATGAAAAATTTGGTTTTGGGAGCGAAGGGGTTTAGTAATTGGTTTTCAAAGGCAGCAAGGTAAATTTCAGAGAGTGGCCAGATATGCCTAAACCCATTGGTTTGGTTTGGTTTTTTTTTTAGGAGCATTAGCAACTAAGGCCATATTGCTCCGGGGATAAGCGGTGGTCATTCCCTGACCTTTCCGCATCCTCCGTATTTGGTGGTGACGGGCTCGAACCCCGGTCTAATCAAGAAGCGTGTGCTACGCACTGCTGCTCCTTCCCACCCGGCTACGGAGGCGCCCCAACCCATTGGTAGGCCATATACCTGTTCATATATTTCATTCCTGAATTGAAAACGTTTTGCCCTAACTAAAAGGATGGTTAATTCTAGAATACTGTTGATGTTAAGGGATGTCCGATCTTTAAATGTAGGGTCCGTTACTAGTAACGCCCGCATTTTTGCAACATGTAGTCAACGTTTACGTTAGCGTAAAGAGATACAATGTCATAGGATGCTAATATGCCTCCGTCTGATTTATTAGTGGTATTAATTTTTTCGTATGCCTGGTTAGTGTTGTGTACTCTAAATTCTGATAATCTCATTAATGGTGATATTTTTTTTTTTACAAGAAATGCTGATAGGTTGGCAAAAGTTCATTTTTTGTATGAAATTATGGGCCAATGGGGTGATTTATTTTATGTAGTTTAACTGTCCCAAATATATGTGGTAGGACATTAATATGTTTTGCAAGGTGCATAGATCAATTTCTTTTTGGGCCCTAAGCCGTCTGAGGAATTATTAGATTGATTTTTTAGTCTAGGGATTGTGTAGGTATTATCTATTTTATAGGTGTCCTCTTCAGAATCTCTTGGATATTTTTGATGTATGTGGATTTATCTAAAATTACTATTGTGTCACCTTTATCTGCTTTCTGAATGATGATGTCATTGTCTTTCCTGAATTTTTGGAGGCTCATTAACTGTTGTGTATTCATGTTGGGGAATGTTCTAATGTTTTAATTAATAATCCTGTTTGTTTTGTGCATTAAGTGATTCTTATCAGGATGATTCTCTAATTTCGTTTGGAGCTCTACTATACTGTCTTTTATAGAGTAGTGATAATTACTGATAGCAAAATTGAACCCATATTTGAGGGCAGATAATTGTGCAGGTGCGAAAGATTTTGAAGATAGGTTTACAACTGATGTTGGTTTGGGTTTATGTGTTCTGCGTGTGAAAAATTCCGTGATATAAACAATATAATATACCTTGTCAACAAGGATGCAACACGTGCTACATAGGTAGTACCACCACAAAATATGGAACAGCCAATACGAGAGCATACTATCATTATAATAGTTTCATTATTTTAATCATGACCCATTAATAGATAACGAAATTACACTAATGACGCTTAAATCGAATAATAAGATATTCCAATATGAAGCCCTTGCCATAGAATGGTTTTGCCAAAATAGATCATACGAAATTCTAAACACCAGATTACCTACGAATCTATCACCAATATGGCAGCTCAAACGAATCAAATTCCCACGTGTTTAACGCGATGCATCCTGGGTACTTTAATACTATAAATTTTCACTTATAACTTATGTCATTTATCAAGTGATGACAATGACATCGAAAGCTTCACGTCCAGCTCTTGGCTTTTCAACACGCGAATTTTCATACAGTTTCATAAATGACAACCAGGAAAAGGTGGTACACTCCCTCTTCCTAGGGATATGTTTTTAATTAATTAATCTATTAATGTAATGGAACTTTTGTTTACTCTCTTTTTACTTTCCTTTCATGTAATTTTAACCTTTACCAATTGTGATCCAATTGGTAAAGTGATCCAATACAGATCTCAGAGGTGAATACTAAGATAATATAAGATAATAAGAATACTAAGATAATAATCTTTGCTAAGGATTTAATAGATAATCAAACAGTACTTCAAGCTTAAGCTGCACAATTAATCAATCACTAAAAAATTATATAAATAAAAAATTAAATGAAAATATATAAATGGTACTTAATGCTTTAGGTCCTAAGATTTTAACCATGTAGTTAAAATCTTAGGACCTACAGCATTAAGTAACCTGTTTTCACATAAAACATCTTTTGTGCATACAGGATACACACATGCTTTTTTAAACTAACATATAGAACATCCTATATGTGTGATCACTCCAATAAATTATGCTGAAACTCGTAAGTCCATGCATTCCTAACATGAGGGACACAAAGCAGCAATTATTTTAAACTCCTAAGGCACAGTTAATTTAAAGAAATATTTCACTGAAGATCAGTACTATAAAATAATAATAAAACTACAAGAAAATAAGTTGTGCTGACAGTAAGGGAAAAAAAGTGTGTGTGTGTTATAAAGAACATACTAATATTACCATACAAAACAGCATTACACAAAAGGAACACAATCACAGAATTTAAAAATTATCATTCATTTCAACAGCAATTGCTTACCTTAACCACTCCATCAAATCCAGGTATACAGTTTACCTTTGCTTTATTAGCAATTTTCTTACTTTCTATTTTATCACCCATAAAATGAATGGCCTCTGAGTTGGGACCAATGAAAGTTATTCCTTCTTGACTCTGAGGAGAAATTCATTTAGAAAACTTTTATATTCTCAACTTCTAATGGAAATTTGTAGAAAAGTGAAGGAGATTAAAATATAACTTTACACCTTAAAAATAGGAACATAAACAGGAATAACATATTTTTCTTTTCACAGAAAGCTTTTCTGAGAGCTACAATCTCAGAGCACAGCACAATGTGCTGTGCTCTGAGATTGTAGTTAAGTTAGTGATAGTGTTAAGAGAACAATTATTAGTTTTAGCAGATGCTTTTTCTCATTTAAGATATGTATTTTGCCTTCTTTATGTATATGCAGGAAAGATGTTTTCGATTGATTAAGCATTTAAATAAGTGGTTATAAGTAGGGAAATAAATACTAATAATTATAGTAAAAACATATTTTCGTTTCAAAGCTTATCGCTTATGAGAGATGAGAGATATATAGATTTTTTTACAAACTCATCACATGGAAATGTACAACCTAATGAATGAATTGCTGAATTAACAAACAAAATGGAATTTTTTTTCTCTTTGTTAATTTGATCAGAGCTGCCACATGGTATGATGACTGAAAGCAATTCTCGTAGTTTTATACCCCTTTCACACATTTCAAACACACTGCTTTTTTTTTTTTTTTTTTTTAATTAATTTTTTTTAACTCCAAGGTATTAGAACCCATAGGACTGAGTATTGTGCATGGACAGCAGATTGAGAAGATGAAAGATACTTGTTGACATTAGACTTGAATTGCTGTAGATTCTAATTTTCAGAAAATGCATATGAAGGAAGACTGTTCCAGAAAATGAAAGAGGTATGAATGAATAAGGAAGAAAAAAAGTTGGTTCTGTGAGTTTGAAATTGGACAGTAAAAGGCTGTTGACTGTTGTTGATCTACAGAAAAGGCATGCAGCAGAAACAGAATGCCTATGAGACAGAATGGAAAAACTTTCTTAGATATGAGTCATTAATTAATCTAAATGCCATCTTTTGAATGGAATCTAAAAGCCTGAGAGAGGTTTTGGGGGCAACAACTGGGATGTTGCCCCCAAAATGGCTGAAAAAAAAGCCAAAAATTAGGGTTGAATTTGAATGTGTCTACAATTCTGCCGAGACACGATTGGAGGGAGTATATGATGAGAGCCTTGTCGATCAATTCGGCCCTGGAATGATTGTGCAAGGCTCAAAGGGTAGAATTTTTTTCAGCCTGGTCTGTACTTGTTAACAGAAGGGACTGCTTCTACAGGGATTGGATACACTTAAATAGAAAGGGTGCAAGAATATTTGCTGATGCTATTGAGGCAGAATTATGTGGGTCAGAAAACTGCTAGCTTGGTGGGATACAAGGACTAATAGATTAACAGTAGCCACTGGCAGAGGTGAAAGTGATTCTTCCACTGATTCTATTGGAATGAGCAGAAGCCTGGAAAACAAGATGCAGGATATTTCAGACTGCTGGGAGTCATTGCAGTACAAGTAAACACATGGGTTGTGTTAGGGTAGCTAAGAATAAGAACAGGTGCATGTATACTTGCGTATACACCAATGCTAGGAGTTTGGTAAATAAATTTGATGAATTTGAGGTATTGCTCAAAACATCAAAGGCAGATATTGTTTGGAATATCAGAGATGTAGTGTCACATAGATATAAGGAATGCAGAACTGGAATTTGGGGAGTACAATGTGTACAGAAAGGATAGACAGGATAGGAAGTGAGGAGGGGTTATGCTATTAGTTAAGAAACACATAAAATCCAAGGAAGTGAAGACAGTCGACATCGTAGGACAGTGCAGTGTCGAGTCAGTTTGGTGTGACATGAGCATTGGGAGATCAAAATTGAGAATAGGAGTGTGCTATAGGAATAATGACTCTGATGAGTATAATAAGAAACTATACAAGGAAATAGAGTGGGCCAGTAAATCAGAGAGTCTTATAATGGGGGATTTTAATTTCCCAGATATTGACTGAATTTGTGGGTTGGTCACTCACACACTAGCAAGGCTTTTGTGGATTTATTGGATGATTGTTTTCTACATAAGCATGTTTGGGAGGCAACTAGAAGAAGTAATACTCTTGATTAGATTATCAGTAGTGATTCTTCATGCATTAAGAATCTGCAGATAGATCACAGTGATCTATCTGCGAGAGACCACTGATTATGTCTCTCTGTCTTCTCCACTCAACCATCCTTTTAACCATTGTAGCAACTTGCCCTTAACGCCACACTGCTCCAATTTGTACAGTAGTCTTCCATATGCAACAGTATCAAAAGCTTTCCTGAAATCCAAGTATATGCTATCAAAATTATTTTTTGCATCCAGTTCCTTTGTGACCACGTCATAGTATCCAATCAAATTGGTCAGAGAAGAATTCCACTTTGTTCAGGAACAAACCCATGCTGTATCTGAACTACTGCAGTCTTGTCTAGATGACCTGCAATGCTTATTTGACCAGTGACTCCATTATTTTTCTTGGAACAGAAGTCAAATTAACAGGTCTGTAATTATAATTATCATGTCATCCTTTGATCCCCTTTATGAATTGGTGATATATATTTGTACATCTCTAGCATGCGAGGACCTCCCCTGACTCCACTGATGCTCTCATAATTATGGCTAGGTGTCTGATTACTTCCTTTGCCTCCTTTAGTACAGCTGGATAGATCCCACCCACCCCAGGTGCCTTTCTTATGTTTAACTTCCACAATTTATCCTCCATTTTGCTCTCAGTTATTATAAACTCATTTAACTCCCTGTTAGAGTTTGATAAACATCTGGTCTTCCCCTTCTTGAATAACTCCCCATTTATGAATGTAGACGCAAAATACTCATTTAGTTTGGCAGCTATCTGAGAATGATCATCTACAGTCAAACCGCTGATTCAAATGGACTAATCCGACTCATCCCCTTCCGTCTAGAGTTTATATAAGTAAAGAAGTCTTTACTGTTTTTCTTTGCATCCTTTGCCAAAGATTTCTCATAATCTGCCTTCTCTTGCCTAACTTCCTTTGTGACTTGATTACAGATTAGCTTATATCTACCATAGCTTTCTGTGTCGCCTGATAATTTGTATGCTTCCCACGCATTTTATTTTTTTTATCTGCCTTGGGTCTCATTAGTTCATCTGATATCTAAGATCACTTGTTCCCAAATCAAATGCTAACAGAAGTACAGCACTTTGATGTCAACTTGAATAAGTTTTGCACAAATAAATTCTATAGGAAAGAAGTCCTACCAGCTCACTCAAATCCCAGAAGCTATATGAACAAGCTCGTACTCCTCTTCACACCATCTGACAGGCTTTCCTGTACTACAAAAAAATTCATTTGCTAAATGTGGAGACAAAGTCTCACCATATCCACACGTCTTTAAACAAGAGTGCATCAATGAATATTCACATAGAAGGTATGAGTGCCATTCTTGTATATTATATATATTGTAAATATATATAACCTTACATGATGTAGCATGTAAATGCAGTTAACTCTAGCATCACATGAGGAATCTGAAATAGCATACAAACATGGTATAAAGGGTAACGCCCTAATATGGATTGCAGACTTTCTAAGAGACAGAAAGATCAGAGTAAGATATAATGGGGCCTACTCCAGGGACAGAAGAACATGGCAGGGAGTCCTGCAAGGCTCTGTTCTCAGTCCCCTGCTCTTCCTGCTATACACTAATAACGTCCATCAACATATAGACGAAGACACCAAGATTGTATGCTATGCAGATGACATAGCAATATGGCATACCAGCAGAGACATGGCAAAATCAGAAATATCCATAAACAGATCACTAAAAGGAATTGGGCAAGAGAACTGAAATTACAGATAAATCCCCATAAAACTAACCACACAGTTTTTACCACAGACAGAAGCCGCAGAAAGAACTTTAACCCAGCTATCGCTATAGACGGCGTGCCCACTTCAAAAATGGGTAACCCAAAATATCTGGG
Organism: Mastigoproctus giganteus; assembly: GCF_048544385.1. Classification (NCBI taxonomy): domain Eukaryota; kingdom Metazoa; phylum Arthropoda; class Arachnida; order Uropygi; family Thelyphonidae; genus Mastigoproctus; species Mastigoproctus giganteus. The sequence continues at coordinate 119,323,282 of NC_143575.1, read as the reverse complement.
TATAACCCTCGACACAGAACTACGTTTCACCAAACACATTGAAAATAGCTCCAACAGAGCACTGAAGAAGTTAAACATCCTAAAAAGCTTATGCGGTACGAACTGGGGAGCAAATCCGAAAACACTTAAAACAACTTATACCTCACTTATCAGGGCTAATTTGGAATATGCAGCACCAATATGGGCGCATGCTTCTGAGTCTGCACTTGGAAAACTGGACAGGATCCAAGCAAGAGCAGCCAAAATAATCATCGGGGCTGTTTCGTCTACAAACAACACCAAAGCAGAGCGGGAATGCGGCCTTCAGACACTCAATCAAAGAAGAAGATATCACACAATTAAATTCACTAATAAGGCTAACAGCAGAGACATTGATCATATCTCCTGTAGGACCTTTATAAATTGGAACTGCAGGTCAAGACTCAAAAGGTCATCTACCATGAAATACGATAAGGAAATCATAGAAAGTCTTGATCTTGAACTCACAAAATATGACATACTTCAAGAGCCTACCTTACCATCTTGCATCCCCCAAAATACCACAATAAACTTGGATCTCGTGGAACACTGCACAAAAAAAGAAATCGAGACCACTGTCAAAGCTATAGGAATCAAAACAATTGAGACTTATTCGAGGCGTGACTTAGTACAGATGTATACCGATGGATCCTCTGACGAGACGATCCTCAAGGGCGGAGCAGGCATACACACCACCCTGACAAATACTACAAAAATGCAACAAAGCATAGGTGCAGGCAGCATCGCCTCTAACTTTACATGTGAGCTAAGGGCAATCCTTGAGGCCCTAAATAGTTATATTTCACTAAGAGACATAGACAGAGCCAGAGGGCTTGTAATCTTCTGCGACTCAAGAGCGGCCCTGCTGGCAATAAAACATGGACGCACAGGACTCACACAGGACATTCACCGACATTTGGAGACAGTTCATCAATTGGGAAAGAGCTGCACACTACAGTGGATGCCTGCGCATGTGGGTATAGAAGGAAATGAGGCGGCCGATAAACTGGCAAAAGAGGCAAGAAACTTAAATCACAACACCTCAAAAACCATAACTCTAGATGATGCTAACGCCATCGCCAGACACAGACTCAGACAGAAACATATAGAAACTGATCACCAAATCTGCGAGATTAATGCAAATAGGAACATCACTAAGACCATTGCCAGACTGAGAACTCGACACATGGCAGGTATGAAAATTAGTGCGGATGGTACCAGAACTTATAAACTTTGCAGAAACTGTCCGAAAGAACAGCTTACTCCGGAACACATCTTCAGCTGTCCTGCAATTCAGGCGACTTTGCAAAGCATGGACGAATCCCCTTTTCAGGGAGAACTTTATAACGAAAAGATCGTGGACTTAGCTAAAGCAGTGATATCAGCGCATGGTTCAATTTGACTTCAAATGGACACGACACCAACCAACCAACATGAGGAATCATGACAGCATGTTACATTTTTTTTTTTTAATTTTAACTTTTTATATCATTGTGTACATAATTATTTAATTCTGATGTGAGTCCCTGGCCTTTTGATGTGACGGGACAGTTGCAACTTTACTTACATTTATTTCCATTGTATTCATCTAGTTTCAGTAAAGATTCTCACCTTCTCTCTCTAAAACTGGTCATGGAAGAACAACAACAAATAGATATTGCCTGTATTCAGGAGCCCTAAACCATGGGGTAGGATTCAGAAATATCTGAGATGTTACAGAATTACCGAAGCCTCCAAAGGCAACAAGTGCTCAAATACGGAGGATGCGGAAAGGTCAGGGAATGACCACCGCATATTCCTGGAGCAATATGGCCTTAGTTGCTAATGCTCCTAAAACCAAATAACAACAACAAGTGCTGTAATAGTCATCATAAATACCAGACTCATAGTTACAAATGTCAATTGACTCTGTACACCAATAACTGCTTGTGCCCATATAGTTTCATGGATCCTTCTATGTCATCTCGATTTACTGCACGCCAGGATAAAATATTGCCCCTGCCATCCAATACTAAACGTACTATCGGCTGGCAAAATTCTTGCATCAATGGATGCAAATTGCAGATCATCTTTATGGCATAGCAACACATCTGACAGAGTAGGAACAAATAACAGGCAGAATACGGAATACTTCATAGCCACAACCTCTTTTACAGTTCTGAACCAGCCACACAATCTGCCAGTATACAGTAGTACATACTGTATGTACTAGTGTATGCTGGCAGACCCCCCCACCTGTGTATGAAATAACTCATTATAATATCAAAAATCAGACTGGAACAAATATATAGACACATTATTTAGACACAAACAATCATCTCCACCCAATGAACAGGTGAAAACACTAACAGACATTATCATCGAAGCTGCTTATGCCTCTATAAGGAAGAAAGAGCCCAGACCCAGTCGGTTCCCTAGTGGTGTCCTGAGCTGGAAAATCTCTGGCAAAGAGTTAACCAGGCCAGGAAACAATTTCAGAGATGCAGATCAAATTGGCACCCAGCAGAAGTCAACTTTCAAAGAGAGACATTCAAAATTTTAGAAACTAATATACCAACATTATTAGGCAGTAAAAGAAAGAGGCTTGGCAACCACTTGTTGGTGCCAGTGGTAAGGCCAACCTTGGGTTGTGGTATACATTTTTACTAAAAAGCTGCCAAAATGAGACGTAGTCAACACTAACACTATAGTTCGCCAGACTATGCATACCTGGGAGGAAACAGTCAGCAGCATATTACATGTAATGTTTCCAGCTGACAACAAACCTCTAAATGCAATATAAATAAACATCTGTATATCTGAAAATAATGACTATCAAAATACCGACACAAAGCCACCATTCACTCTGAGTGAATGGTGGCTTTGTGGCTGAGTGCATTTAAACTGCAGTTTAAATGGAACTAAGAACAATAATTGCATAGAAATGACCACAATGGAATAGAGAACTGGCTAAAAATTTCTCAGATCGCTTACAGGAAGTACATCACCTGCTTGCAACAGGTGTTGTACATTTACCACTATGTGAAACAAGCAAATATCAGGTTAATTTTAAAAACCCAGAAAAATCAACAATACATTCAAACCTATAAACAATGCATCCAAACCAACAATACTACCTTGTCTTCGGCAAAGTGATGGAAAGGATGATGCTACTCTGCCTGGACACTCATTACCTGAGCACAGGCTTACAATCCCAAAAACAGTTTAGTTTCAATCCATCAATTATATAATGAACATTCCAGTACTGCAGGAAGCCTACTGCTTGAAATATGCATCAATTTTGCTGGTGCATTTGACACATTATGGTGGCACAGCATACTTCACTGACTTTGCCGTGCTGGAATATTTTAGAACGTACAGATGTGTACAAGGATACCTCAGTGACAGGCAAGTTTCAGTTAAGACAAAATACTAATGAATAACCAGAAAATAACAAAAGGATGCCCCGAAGGTTCAGTGCTGGATCCCTGCTTACGGAACACCTGGTGCTGGATGAGTTTGTGGGAATGGATACTGCCCCAGTTGACAAGGTTGCCTTTGATAGAAAAACAAGAATTACCTTGTTCTTCTGGTTAAGGCAAACATTAGAGCTGATCTGGAACAATATGCATTAAATATCCTATGCAAATGGAATGGGCAAATACCCATTTTTTTTTTTAATGAAAACCCCAAACACGAAAGGTATCAAAACCTATAGTACTTAGTACCGTGCATGGGTTGAAGAAGTATGGGGGGGGGGTTCCGGAAACTTTGCTCTTAAAGACTATACTACTACTACAAACATTTAACACAAAAACCAAATCAATACTGCTTAAAGGTAAACTAAATGATTGCTACAAATAAAAATCTCAAGGAAAACAATAGCATTAGTATTGGAATTAAAGTACTTGGGATAATGTTGACCAGAAAAGTGCAGAATTTTAAAATTAACAAAAATAACTCTAGCATGATCACAAGGATTAGCCATGCCACAGATTTAGCAGACTTGCACATATTTATAAGGTAACTTTCTTCCCAGTGGTGCAGGCATCTGGTTTAAAAGCAACTCTAACCAGGAACAAGGCTAAATTAGACACAATGTACTGGATCACAAGGGCTTGTTGTACTGCACACCCAACTGCTTTCAGGTGCTAGTTGGCATGCCCCTTCTGGGTTTAGAAGTAATAAGAAGAGGCCTTAATTACATGCTTAAAAACAAATACCAACAGGCTTCTTCAAAATAACTCTAAACTTAAGAGTTTAACTTAAAGAAAGAGAGAAATTACGAATTAAAAATGTCTATAATAAACCACTCTTATACCATGTGAAGTTACTAATATATTTATTTAAACTAATATCCAATGGGTATTAATTTCAGGTATCTTGCCGATAACCATCATCAGACCGTGCTGTCTGCTGAACAAATCCTCTTTTTGGGTTCACAGACCTGAAGAGAATGCTTCAGGTCTGTGAACCTGAAATGTTACCCAATGGATATTATTTTACGCTAAGGCTTAAATAAAATACAGGGCGATTCTAAATTATTGTCGGGGTTTCCATGGTCTATAATTTTCAAACCAGAAACAACAAAAAAAAACTGCTTACAGAATATGAAAGTGTAACTCAAAAAGTTTTATTACCTATAGAATCAATACTGCAGAATGCTATACAACTTCAACATGCACAACACAACATGCTGACACAAGTAATTATAGACCTGTGAGTTTAACTTCTGTTCCAGGAAAATTAATGGAAGCACTGGTTAAAGAAGCACTGCAGGATCATTTTAACAAGAACACAACATTCAACATCCACAACATGCAGAAAAACAGCAAGGAGTTCTTTACTTATGTAAACTCTAGAAGGAAGGAGATGAATCAGATTGGTCCACTTCATATATCGATGGTCCAACTGTTGATGATCTTGCTCAGATAGCTAACAAACTAAATGAATATTTTGCATCGACATTCACACATGAGAAGTTATTCAGTGAGGGGAATGCCAGAGGTGTATTCAACTCTGGCAGTAAGCTAGATAATCTTGTAATAACTGAGAGTAAAGTGGAGGAGAAATTGTTGAAGATAAATACAAGAAAGGCACCTGGGGTGGATGGGATCTATCCAGTTATATTAAAGGAGGCAGCAAAGGAAGTAAGCAATCCATTAGCCATAATTATGAGAGCTTCCTTGGACTCAGGGGAGGTACCCACAGACTGGAGATGTGCAAATGTAACCCCAATTCACAAAGGAGGATCAAAGGCTGACACAAGTAATTATAGACCTGTGAGTTTAACTTCTGTTCTAGGAAAATTAATGGAAGCACTGGTTAAAGAAGCACTACAGGATCATCTTGCAAAGAATTCAGTTATAGCTCAGATACAGCATGGTTTTGTTAAGGGAAGGTCTTGCCTGACCAATTTGATTGGATACTATGATGTAGTCACAAAAGAATTGGATGCAGGGAATAACTTTGATATTTGATATTTGGATCTCAGAAAGGCTTTTGATACTGTTGCACACGGAAGACTGCTGCACAAATTGCAGCAGTGTGGCATTGGTGGCAAATTGTTGCTATGGATAAAGGGATGGTTGAGTGGCAGAAGACAGAGAGTGGTAATTAATGGACACTGCTCATCGTGGACTAATGTTATCAGTGGAGTCACTCAGGGTTCAGTGTTGAGTCCATTGTTGTTTTCTGTATTTATAAATAATATTGATGATCGTATAACAAGCTTAATGTCCAAGTTTGCAGACGATACAAAGGTTGGCAGGGTTGTTAAGGATGCTACTGATGCTTTGCTGCTGCAACAGGATCTGGAAAGGTTGAGCAGATGGGCTGAGAGGTGGCAAATGAAGTTTAACATTGACAAATGTAAAGTACTACATATGGGAAACAGCAACCCCAGAGCAGCGTATCAACTCTGTGGTACTACACTGACAGAGGTAGAGAATGAAAAGGCCCTGGGGGTAATTGTGCAGACAGATATGGAGTTCTCTGAGCAGTGCAGACGGGCTGCAAGAGTAGCTCATGGTGTATTATCAGTGATATACAGGAATTTTTCTAGCAGGGATAAGGAGGTGATTATTCCCTTGTATAAGGCAATGGTCAGGCCGCACCTTGAGTACTGTATACAGGTCTGGAGGCCTCATTTCAAGAAGGATGTAGAGCTGCTGGAACGAGTACAGAGAAGGGCAACAAGGCTAGTGAACGGAACAAAGGGTTGCTCTTACGAAGAAAGGCTTAAGTTTTGCAAATTAGTGTCTGGAGACTAAGCACCGGAGAGGTGATCTGATAGAGGTGTACAAAGCCTTGAATGGGTTGAGCATGCTCAATGCTGACGGGATACTGCCTCTTGCTCCGAATAATCACCTGAGTAGGCATAAATTCAAATTGAGGAAAGAAAGATGTAGGATAGATGTGTGGAAATTTGCCTTTAGCCAACGGGTAGTTGGATGGTGGAACAGACTTCCATCCCTTGTTGTGGAAGTTGATAGCCTAAATAAATTTAAGGCTCAGTTGGACAGGTATTTCGAACGAACGGAGGGGTGAAGTGGAAGGGATTTTTTTTTTTTTTGGCTGATGCTGCATAAGCTTGCTTTCTTGCATCATATGCCTCTACTAATGCTAATGCTAACACGTAAGATGTCCAAGTGATATTCAATTTCCCTCCAAGTGTTCTCCAACATTTGTGGTGTAACTGTTTCGATCGCAGCAACAATTCTGAGCTTCAGTTCATCGAGGGAGGTCACAGAGGTCTTGTACACAATTTCTTTCCCGTATCCTCACAGTAAAATCAAGCAGCGTAAGATTGGGTGAGCACGGAGGCCACGGAATTGGTCCACCATGCCCAACCCAGGAAAATGCATGTCAAAAAATTCTTGGACAATAAGAGCCCCATGTGGCAGTGCACCATCTTGCTGGAACACCACATTTGGCTGATGATTTTCCAACTGGGGTAACAGATACAGCTGTAGCATGTCCAGATAGGTCACTGCTGTCACTGTTTTTTCCGCCCCAAAAAAAAAAGGGTTCTAAAATTTCCGAACATGTCAAAGCACACCAGAATGGCGTGAGAGTTTTCTGATCCCCATATTCTACAGTTATGGAGATTTATCCTCCTCGATATGTAAAACGTTGCTTCATCATTAAATCTCTGTCTCCGAAGTTAATTTTCGTCAGCTTCGACTTTTGAAAAAATGGAAGCAGTGTGGTTTATTGTTCGGCTTTAAAGCCTTTGCAGTTTGTAGGCATGGAGGTGAAGGTGGTTATGAACAACCCTCCAAACAGTCATTTTTAGTATACCTAACTGCAAAGGAGCTTGTCTAGTCGATTTCTGTGGGCTTTGAGAAAACGCTTTGTGGATTCGATCGACAGCTTCCTGCAAAGTGCTCAGTCTTCAAGCTCCTTTTCAGTGCAGAACACTACCAGTCTGTTGAAAATGCTTTAACCAATGTCTTATAGAATTATCTGAAGATGTATCTTTTCCATACTGGGTTCTGTAACAATGTTGCATTGTGATAACGGACTTTGTTTCGAAAAACAGAAGTACGCACATTGCCTTCTCTTGACCAGTTGCCATTTTGAAGTAATGCAATCAATATCTCCCATACATCAATGCGGCGAGTACAGCATTGCCTAATAAAACTTTTTGAGTTACACTTTCATATTCTGTAAGCAGTTCTATTTTGTTGTTTCCGGTTTGAAAATTATAGGCCACAGAATCCCCAACAATAATTTAGAATCACCCTGTATATTAGTAACTCCACATGGTATAAGAGTGGTTTATGATATATATTAATAATTCGTAATGAATAACAACCATGTAACATCCTTCCCAAACTATATTAGAAAGAGAGAAAGAAAATACTGGATACTCTCTATCAACTATGACAGATCAGATAGGATAAAACTACAATAGGGGAAGTCACTAGGAGGCTCCTTCCTCAGGTAACCCTAGTTTCCTCTAAACCACCTCACTGATCTCTACGCAGCCTTTTTATCTAAAGGGCATGGTTCCCTGAATGCAAAACTATGTCAACTACAACTCACCCAGGATCCTAACGTACTTGTGGAGCAGATGAGGATTTGGCACAAATTTCATATGACTGTCCTAACTACTTTCCATACAGATGTATAATAATGTTAAAGATAGGACTAATAAAAATAAAGATAGGACATTGCTCAAAAAGTCTTTAACTCAAGGAGAAATAGCCAAGTAATGACCACTAAGACTGTGTTCCCCCTCCCTTGCTCTTACTTACCTTTTTAGACAATCACCACTACCTGATGATTCCAAATATAAACAAACCTAAATAAGACAGGCCTGCCAGAATAGTTTAATGTGTACGATGTATACATGTTTTAGGTACATCAGTATATGTTTGCTCTGGCTACGTTCTAGTGAATTTGGTTATATAGGTTTGTATTTATAAATAATGGATGCCAGTTAGTATATACAGAAAGTATATGCAAGGCTGGAGCTCTCAAATCACTCCAGCAATATAGATATGAGTGAGATCTTTGTTTCCAGTCTTCAGGTATAGGTGTTTTCACTAGTAAAAATGTATAATCCTCCTCCAAATTATTGTGTCCCTATACCTCAATGTAGCAGAATGCATATCTCCATGTACGTTGAAGCATATATGCATAAATATTTATGTGAATAAATGTGTCTTGATGCGCTTATATATGCTGTCCATTAGAGTGTATATATGTACATTAGTGTTTACATGTGTATGTGAATATGAGGATATAACTGTTCATAAGTGTGTGTGTGTGTGTGTGTGTGTGTGTGTGTGTGTGTGTGTGTGTGTGTGTGTGTGTGTGTGTGTGTGTGTGTGTGTGCGTGTGCGTGTGTGTGTGTGTGCGTGTGTGTGCGTGCGCGTGTGTGTGCGTGCGCGTGTAAGTTAATGTGTGTTTACAAGTATAAAAGTGTATGAGTATCTGTATGTGTAAATGGATCTGTGAACATATACGCATAATACATGATTGTAGGTATACATGTGTATGAGTGCACATCTTTATGATCATTTGTGTGTTGTGCTGGGTGAGAAATGATTTCACTTAAACTACAACTAAAAAAAAACAAAAAAAAAGTGGAATAAATGTGTAAGCATAGGAAGTGTGTGAAAATGTCCATTAAGTGTTTAACATAGTCTAATCATCTCTTTATCCCTGCTAGAACAATTTTCGTATATCATTTACAAAACCGTGAGCTGTCCTGACAGACCGTCTACTCTTCTGAGTGAACAATTGAACAATTGACTGCACAATTAGCTCCAGCAGATTTTCATTTTCTACTGCTCTGAGTGCAGTACCACTCAGAGCAGTAGAAAATGAAATTTACAGTAGAGCATCGATAATTTGAACAAACTGGTATGTAGTTCGTCCTTCTGATTTGTTCAGATTTTCGAACTTGTTAAAATTACAGTTCTGTAGACAAAAAATAGGTTTAGTAAGTTTAGAAATAAAAACACTAAGTTGTTGTTGTTGTTGTTCTGGAGGCTTAATGGCACATAAGCTGCTAAGGCTATAATGTGCCTATTCACTTATTATATTAAAACATGAGTTTTCCCTAGATCAAAAGAAAATCTGAAATCAGAAATAATTGAAAAGCCCAGTTTGCCGGAGAAAGTCAAAAAATTCGGAAATATTTGCCTTATCACCAATGAGATTTTCAAGAGTTACTGGTTTATGAAGGTTTACCAGTGATATCAAGGATGAAGTTCTGGCTTGTTTATAATAGGGGCAGTCAATAAGAATATGTTTTACAGTCAAATTATTAGAACAATGTGAACATTGTGGTGGATCATCTCCTGTGAGTAAATGAAGGTGGGTCAGATGGGTATGTCCTATTCTTGCCCTTGAAAGGACTACTTCTTCTTGTCTCGATGTACGGATACTGGAGCGCCAAATTTTTGGATCATGTTTAAACTGAAAGAGTTTATTATTAGTCTGAGAGTGCCAGAGTGCTGTCCACTGTGATAGGCAAGCAGCATGAACGGTTAGTGCATAATCTGATGCTGGAACAGGGATATTGGTTAAATCAAAGGTAGTTGGGTTTTTTGCAGCTTTATCAGCCAGTTCATTGCCTAAAATACCGGAATGGGCTGGAATCCAGCAAAAAGTGACCAGTTGGTTGCGTTCTTTAATTTGCAGTAATAAGCTTCTGATTTCATCAAGAACAGGGTGAACTTTATCTGAGGAATTACATAATGACATGATTGAGCTGAGTGAATCAGTGTAAATAACTGATTTTAAGGAACTGTCAGAATAGAGATTTTCTAAAGCTAGTTTAATTGCATATAATTCAGCAGAAAATATACTAAATTCGGATGGAAGGGAAACTGATACAGTTGTATTCGGAAACACTGCAGCTGCTCCAACATTTGAATTAGATTTAGAGCCATCTGTATAAATTGGAGAGAAATCAGTATATCTTTGAGTGTGAACTGCATGAATTTGGTTGACATTTGATGCTTGCAAAGTATTCTTTCTCCATTGACAGAGGTAAGTGTCACAGGTTGGAAGAGGAGGAGGAGCCCATGGTGGCTGAGTATAAGTTGCCATCTGCTTTACGGAATGGATGGAAATATTCCAGATTTGCACCAATTCAAGAAGACGAAGACCAGCTGGCTTTACTATACTAGGTTTGTTTCTGTATAGGATTTCTAACGGTGGGTTGAAAAGGTATGACTGAACGGGATGAGAGGCACAACTTTGTATCTTGACAGCATATTTGAGTAACAGTGTTTTCCTGCGTAAAATTAGTGGGGGCTTGTGAGCATCGATGTAGAGACTATGTGCTGGCGACGTTCTGTATGCACCAATTGCAATTTTCAAAGCACTGTGCTGAATTGGATCAAGCCAGCGTAATGCACTCTTTCTGGCAGAATCACGGATTGGAGCACCATAATCGAGACGGGATCTGATTAATGCCCTGTATAAACGAAGAAGCAAGGTACGATCTGCACCCCATGTTTGGGCAGATAAAGCTCTAAGTATGTTTAACTTTTTTAGACATGAAGTCCGTACATTTTTAATATGATCTAGGAAATTTAACTTGTTGTCAAGGATTAATCCAAGAAATCTGATGTTGCTGGTGACCGGGACAGGGATGTTAGAAATTTGAAGTTCAGGATCTGGATGAAGTTTGCGTTGTCTACAGAAGTGGATGGCAACTGTTTTCTGCTGCGAGAGCCGATAGCCGTTCAGGCTCGCCCATTGTTGGATTTTATTAAGTGATATCTGAAGCTGTCTTTCAATAGACCTCATGTTTTGAGAATGACAGGAGATGGAAAGGTCATCTGCATAAAGGTAAGTCTCAACTGTATTTGGAAGCTGCTTAGTGATAGAATCTATTCTCAGAGCAAAAAGAGTGGCACTCAATACTGATCCCTGTGGAACACTTTCTTCCTGGATGAAAGTTGTGGAAAGGGCATGTTGGTATCGAACTTGAAATGATCTGGTATGTAAGAAGTTCTGAACAAATATAGGAAGGTTGCCTCTTAGTCCGAGAAGGTAAAGATCACTAAGTATACCATACCGCCAGGTGGTATCAAAAGCCTTCTCTATATCTATTGAAACCATTACTAGATGTTCATGTTTGACAAAAGCATTACGGATGGCAAATTCAGCCTTGACCATAAGGTCTAAGCACGACCTGTTTTGACGAAAGCCATATTGACTATGGCTCATTAGCTGTTCTGACTCAATGATCCAGACGAGTCTTCTGTGGATAATTTTCTGAAGAATTTTGCTGAGGCAGCTTGAGAGAGATATGGGTCTATAGCTATTGGGGTTGGATGGATCTTTTCCAGGTTTCAGGAATGCCAAAACTGTAGAGTGATGCCAAGAAGCTGGAAAAACATTTTCTAAAAATATGCGATTGTAAAAGACCAGGAGGCAGTGCAAAGCTTTGTCATCAAGATGTTGTAGCATGACATAATAAATCCCATCTGGCCCGGCAGCACCATTGCGGGCAGTTTTAATGACATGTAAAAGTTCAGAATATTGCAGAGGTTTGTTATATGGGAGAAGACGGGCAGTTTGAAAATGAATAGCATGCTTTTCTTCAGTGTTTTTAATTCTTTGGAATGAGGTAGGATAGGCTGTTGCTGCTGAAATTTCGGCAAAAGTATTGCCCAAAGCATTAGCTATATCTACTGGATTAGAGAGATCTTTCCCATTCCAAGAGAGGATTGGAGAAGGTATGGTAGGAAACTTACCAGACAGCTGTCTAAATTTTTTCCATATTATTTTGGAATCAGTATTTCTGTGAAAACTAGAGGCAAAACGGATCCAGGATTCTTTCTTTGCTTGCTTTTGTATGAAGCGTGCTTTTGCCCTTAATTTCTTATAGTTAATGAGATTGACTGTGCTCGGACATTGCCGAAACAAATTCCAAGCTTTATTTTTTGCTCTCTTTGCTGTGGTGCATTTGTCATTCCACCAGTAATTATGATGCTTTCGGCCCGGGGGATTTGATAGTGGTATTGTATTTTTAGCCACATTTAGAAGATGCGACGTGATGTAATCTGTGGCATCATCAATATGTTGGAGGCGGATTTTTTCCTCATCAAGGTCGATTGATGATTGAAATTTTGCCCAGTCTGCTCAGACAAATTTCCACTTTCTGCAGGGTTGAATTGAATGAGGAGTGTTTGCTTTCAGAAAGTTGCATACTATTGCAAAGTGGTCACTGCCCATGGGATCATTTATTACATTCCACTCTATGGTTGGGACTAGTACTGGTGAACAAATTGTGAGATCTATTGCTGATGTGTCCTGCTGGGAGCTGTGCGTGTGTCGGTGCACCAGTATTGAGTATACTGCGCTTTCAATTAGTCGGCCACGTCTATCCAATTTGGGAGAACCCCATAATGGGTGGTGCCCGTTAAAGTCCCCTAATATACAGAGAGGTGGAGGTATCTGTATAAAGAGGTCTTCAAGATCTTTTAAAGAGTAAGTACGGTTTGGTGGTAGGTAGACTGAGATAAGTGTTATTGCACTATGGAGAGTTATGCGAACAGCAACAGCTTCTATTTCAGTTTGGATTGGGATATGTCTAGTTGGGATCTTCGAGTTTACTAGGATTGCTACACCACCATGGGCAGCATTAGTGGTATTTCGATCTCTTCGATAAAGGCAATAGTTCTTTATCGAAGGAGAAATTTGTGAGGTCAGGTAAGTTTCCTGTAGACAGAAGGCAATTGGAGAATATCGGTTAATTAAGAATTGAATATCGTCAGTGTTGCAACGAAAACCTCTGCAATTCCATTGTAAGATACTGTGGTTCATTTAGGTTTAGTTGAGGATGTTTCATCAGACTGTTTTTTGTTTGAGCACTTTTTCCGGTCTTTTTTTGGGAAGCTGGGGCGCCCAGTATCCATAGTGTCATTTGCATGAAGTTCTAGAATTATTTGGGTTCTTCATGATCTGAGTGTACATCTACTTCCATACTATTGGTGGATGATTCAGGTTTCTTGTTGTCTTTGGTAGTATTTAATTTTTCTTTATCATGCGAGACTGTCCGATTATCAGTTGGGATGCTGATTGGAGTGTTGGTCGACTCACTGGTTTTAGTTTGATGTGTGTCTTTTCCTGAATTAGATAATGTATTTTTAACCCAATTAGCCATAGATGTGCTGGGGGGTATTGATCCATATGTTTGTACTGCTGTTGAAATAAAACTTCGAGTGTGAGATGCATATGAACGACTGGGCATGGTCAACATAACCTGTCTGCGTGCCTCAGGGTATGTGACTTTGTGTTCAATTTTATATTTTTGAATTTTCTTCCCTGTTTTCCACATTTCACAGGATTTTGAAAATGCTGGGTGACTTTCTTTGCAGCTGGGGCAAATGGGACTTGATGCTGAACAGTCTGCTTGTGTATGTTCCTTGGAACCACAAATAGGACAAATAGCTTCTCCTCTGCATGCTTGTTGGGAATGTCCATATTTTTGGCATTTAAAACAACGAATGGGATTAGGAATATAAGCCCGAATTCGGCAGTTTAAATAGCCAGCTTTTACTGAGGATGGCAAATCTGGGGTACTGAAGGTTAAAATGATTGACCTAGTTGGGACGAGATTTCCATCTTTTTTAGTCATTATGTGTTTGGCGTTGGTTACTTTTTGATTACTCAGTTCTTGAACTAATTCCTCTTCTGATATTGTCAGTAGGTCCCATTCAGTTATAACGCCTTTCGAGGAATTTAAGGTGTTGTGTGGAGTAATAGATACTGGCAGGCCACCGAATGTCGTTGTTTTGAGCAGCCACTCGGAATGTTTGGAGTTGGCTGTTTCAATTAATAGGTCTCCGGATTGCAGTCGTTTAACCATTTTTGGCGTTCCAGCAATCGATTCCAGAAATCTTTGGATGACAAATGGTGATAATTTGCCGACAGGTTGGTTGGAGAGAGAGTGTATCACCAGAAAGTTTGGCATTTCATTGCACTGAACTTCTCTTCGGAGCCTTTTTGGTTGGTTAACGTCTTCATCATTTGGTTTGTCTAGCCTTGAGTTTGAAGGCTCTAGAGGTGGATATTCATTTTTATCCATCGTTGCTCCTTTTAGCCCTGGGGGATAACTTTTCCCCCAGATTACCGGCCCCGCCACGGGGAGGCAGGAGCAGTGCCGCTCGGAGGCCAAGCGGTTGAAGTGTTAGTTGGTTAATAGAACAAGAAATATAGGAAAAAGAAAGGTGTGTTTCCTTTCTGTGTTCTAACTTGTGGTTTTCAAGTATAGAACTAGTTATAAAAGAAAGGCTTTTGGTAGAAACGTAGGAACTTAAGAGGAAATAACTTCAATCACTTTAGAAGAGCGCTCTATATATCACCAGAATATCGCTTGGCCTCGAAATACGCTTGGCACCCGGGGCCACACTAAGTTGTACTTATGTATTTTTATTCATAGGTAACAAAACAAACGAAACTTTCAGCCACAATAACACACGCATAGGCCTTTAATGAAAATAATTACCTATTTTTTGCAGCACCATTCTCAAACTTCGTTTCTCTGTTGCCAGATCTCTCACTCTTTTCAGCAAGAGTAGTTAGTTGAGTTGGACAGTATTTAGTTTGTTGTTCATACCCAACCCCAATGGGTGGCACAGTTGGTAGAATCACTGTCCCTCCACACTCTGGGTGTAAAAGAACTGAGTTCAAGTCCTGTCAATGACAGGAGGAATTTTTATGGGCCTTTTTCACAATGTGGCTGAGTTAATCGGTCTCAAGTGAAGGTAGCATGATTTTTCTCCTAGAAACTTGGGTTTTTCATCCAGCAAACATAAAATTGACAACATAATACACAATTTACAGACAGTATACACAAAGCAATATGGCCTTAGTTGCTGCTGCTCCCAGAACCTAACTACAACAACATCTTTGGGGAATGGGTCATTAGCTGTTCTTACAGTTTTTCCTTTTTTTTTTTTTTTTTTTTTGCACCATCATCTGAATAAAGTTTCAATGCAAACTTTAAAATTTTTTCCTTGTTGTTGTTTAAAACTTCTGTTATGGCTGACTTCCAAACCTCGTAAAATCTTGCTAACGCCCATTGAGATTTTAAACAGACCTTTGAAAGTCTGTTTAAAATCTTAATCTTCGATTAACTGTTAAAAATTTCTGCTTCCTTTTAAAAGAAGACTTCATTATGGTAAAATAAAACTCTGTCAATGTTCAGAACCTCTTCATTCCTATATCTAAACTTCGTAAACATTTTACTCTTTATCTCCCATGCACGTATTGTGTTAGTTGCAATTTCTGCATGCCATGTTCTTTGTTATTGATTGACGCTCATCTTTTTTTAGTGTTTTAGATTTTTCAACCAAAAAAAAAATTAGATCACACAGGGGAAAAAAAAAAAAAATCAGACAGTGAACAAAAATATCAGATTATAAATTCATATGTTTAGTTAGTACTGTACATATATTAATTATGTACGCAAGCATATACAGCAGGCCCCCGTTATAACGCGGTTCGCTTTACGCTGATTCGCTATAACGCTGTTCTTATATTATAACCCGTATCTGACTATAACGCTGTCACAGATCACTATAACGCTCTTTTACAGATTACATTTTTGACATATTTAACGAAATCGTTTCATTTGATGGAGTCGATAACTTGAAAATGAATAGCAAAACAGCATTACCCACACCGTTTCCCACACCGACTTGAGCAATTTTAACACGCTCAGTGAAATTTTCTCTCACGCTAATTTAAGTACAGTCACTTGTTACGTAGTTCCGAGATCAACATTTTAAAAAATGATCAAATATATTGCTTGTAATATTTGCGTTACATGCATTTATCCGAAGTCTAGTTAGTCATCACTCAGTACAGTATTAGACATCGTGCGTAACGGACAGTTTACTTGAACATTGTATCATAATTAATTCAACCAACGCAGTTATATTTTCGAAGAGCTAATAATGACCGACAGGAATGAAAATGCAACAACGTCTGGGCGCAGTACGAAGACTATATGTGTAAGAAAAAGACTGAATTTGAAAATTAAATTAGACGTTTTGAAGCGAATCGATTCCGGTCAACGACAAGCGGATGTGTGCCATAATTTAGGACTTGCAAATTTAACTGTAAGAACAATTATGAAAAAATAAAGAATTAATTTTAGCAGCGGGAAAGATAGCTGTTCCACTGCAAGCAACTAGGACTAGACCGTCTATTAGGATTGAAATGGAAAGACAAATTTTTTTGAAGATAATATTCCAATGCAGAATTCAGTTAAGTTAAATATTAAAAAGAGAGAGAGAGAGAGAGAGAGAGAGAGAGAGAGAGAGAGAGAGAGAGAGAGAGAGAGAGAGAGAGAGAAAGAGATTAGCCAATACGATGATCTGAAGAAAACTCGCCTAAAAAAAAAAATGTGGAACCATTTAAAACTGGTAGAATAGATTTAAAATCCCGGGAGAAGCCGCTAGTGCAGATTAAGGAGCCGAAACTTTCAAAAAAGAACTTGTTAAAATTATTGAAGAGGGGTATTATGTGTTATACATCTCAACAAGTTTTTAACATAGATGAAGCAGGACTTTTGTGGAAACGAATGCCTAAAAGAAGTTTCATATTGAAAGAACAAAAAACATGCCAAGTTTCAAAGCGGCGAAGGATCGGTTGACTTTATTGTTGGGTGGTAACGCTGCGGGCCATTTAATATTAATACCCCTTTTAGTTTATTTGGAAGAGGGCCAAAGTTCAACTCAAAATCCACACATTTTTCATGATTAAATTCATCCATTAAATTAAATCAATTAAATTCATTATTTTAATTGAATTTTGTTTACTTTTGAGACGCAAGTAGTTACCACATAATTATACGTATGTAATGCAGAATATTTTATATGTGCATCTTTTCATTACCATTTATTATTGATTAGGAAATATCCTATGGCACCGACCGCAGCTCACAAATACATATGTTACCTTATGGGAAAGCGGCGCTCGCTTAGCACGGATTCACTTAGCGCTCTGTTTTTCCGGAACGAATGATCAGCGTTAAGTGGGGGTCACCTGTACTGTATTTGTTTTTAGTTTGCTAACCTGTTGGCAATATTTTTCCTATTTTCACGTATCATTTAATTTTGTTAATTGGTAAGGTAAAACAAAAGTATAAATTTATGCTTTATATCTTCATTTTTATAGCCTGTGGATAATATTCCTCCGATTTTCACTTTTACTATTGCCACTTAATAGAATCAAAATTCAATTCACAAACATGATCACAATAACCGGCGCTTACTGCAATTATTTTATGGCACAAGCAAAAATAAATAAATAAATGAATGCTGGCTCAATCGGATTACTGATGTTCAGATTTTCAACGCTCTACTGTATCAATGTTAAGCTTCAATGGGCAATTCTCAGCAGATCAAGGGGCTCTTATCTAGAATTAACCATCATCACTAGAATTAACCATCCTGCTAACCTTTTATCATCACCTGTAAACTTACATATTAAGTCTGATAAAACTTTTCTCGATGACATTAATAAATAATGAAAATAAGCAGCCTAGCATTGAATTCTGAGGGGCTCCATTAACATCATTAGTTCAAAACAAATAGTGTCCATTTATAATCAGCCTTCATCCATGGTAGTAACGTGTCCATAACATCACAATGCTCTAATCTGTAAAGCAGTCTTTTATGTGCCGCAGTATCAAAATCTTTCCTTCTAAGCATATGATATCAAAATTGCTCTCTGCATCCAGTTATTTCATAACTGGATCATATTATTCATTCAAATTCGTAACACAAGATTTCGCCTTAACAAAGGCCATGTAGTGAATGAAGTATAATTGCACTCCTATTAAAATGGTCCTGAATTGCTTCTTTAAACAATGACTCCATTATTTTCACTAGAAAAGGATTGAAACTAACAGGTCTGTAATTATATGAGTACTGTCTGATCCACCTTTTGTGAATTGAGGATACATTTGCACTTCTCCAGTCTGTGGGGACCTCCCCAATCTCATAATTATGGCTAAGGGTTTGATTAACTCTTTTGCTGCTCCCTTAATATAAATGGATAGACCCTATCCACCTCCGGTGCCATTCTTATTTTTAACTAAAATAATTTCTCTTCCACTTTCCTCTCACATATTACAGAATCATTTAGTTCCTTGTCAGAGTTTGATAAACTTCTGGCCTCCACTTCCCTAGAGAATTCCTCACGTGCATATGTAGATGCAAAATACACATTCAGTTAATCAGCAACCTGAGCAAGATTACCAACAGTTGAACCATCAATGTCAAGTGGACCAATCTGATTCATCCCCTTCCTTCTAGTTTACATAAGTAAAGAATTCTTTGCTATTTTTCTCTGCATCCTTTGCAAAAGATTTCTCGTAATCTGCCTTGCTTGCCTAACCTCCACTGTAACTTGATTACAGACTAGCTTATATCTACCACTGCCTCCTGTGTCACCTGATGTTATATGCATCCCTGGCATTTTTCTTCTCTACCATTAGTTCATCTGACATCAACTGAAATCTAATCATTGAACAGTATTTCTTAGTTGGAAAGAAAACACTAGTATCTTCAAGATTAATTCCTTGAATGCTTCACATTTAGAATTTGCTGTTGATAACATGATCAGCTGAGTTCATTGTACAGAATTTAAAAACTGTCTGAGATAAATTTGGCCACCTTTACTAAAGCAAAAACCCTGACTTTACCACTGATTAGTCTGACATCAATAAACTGTGATTGCTGCAACCTAGTGGTTCCTTTATCTGCAGATTCTTAATGCATGACTAATCACAGCTGATGATCAGAACAAGAGTATTGCTCACTCTGGTTACATCTCGAATTGGCTGCTGTAGTAAACAATCAATCAATAAATCCACAAAGGCTTGCTAGTTAAGCAAGGACAAGTTAAAATTCCCCATTATAAGACATTCTGATTTACTGGCCCGCTACGTATACATGTTCATTATACTCATCAGAGTCATTAGGCCAGTAACAAAATCTTGCATTCACTCTTGCTTTCCCAGTGTTTATATCGCACCATACTGATTCAACATTGCATTGGCTAAAAATGTCAACTGGATGCACTACCTTAGATTCTGTGTTTCTTAACTAACAGCATAAAACCCCCCTCCCTTCCTATCCTGTCTGTCCTTTCTGAACACACTCCCCATATTCAAATTCTGCATCCCATATATTTGTGTGCCAGCACATCTCTGATATCCCAACAAAGTCGGCATTTGAAGTCTTGATCAGCACTTCAAATTCATCAAATATATTTACTATACTCCTAGCATTGGTTTCATAGCAAGAATACATGCACAGCAGTATATTTACTTGTTCCACAATGACTCCCAGCAGTCCTGGAAATCCCTGGCACTGCTTTCCAGTTACTGCTCATTCCAATAGCAGCAGTGCAAGAATCACTTTTGCATATGCCTGCAGCTACTTGATCTATTAATCTGTGCATTCCCCCAAGCTGGTGATTTTCCAACCCACCTAAAACTACCTCAAAAGCATCAGCATATTAGCATTAGCAGAGGCATATGATGCAAGAAAGCAAGCTTATGCAGCATCAGCCAAAAAAAAAAAACTGTACCCATTTCACAACTCCTTTCATTCCAAATACTTGTCCAGCTCAGCCTTAAATTTATTTAGGCTATAAACGTCCACAGCAAAGCATGGAATTCTGTTCCAACAATCAACTACCCACTGCCAAAATGAAAACTTCCACACATCTATCCTACATCTGTCTTTCCTCAATTTGAATTTCTGCCCTCTGAAGTGATTATTCTAAGCAAGAGAAAGAATCCCATCAGCATTGAGAATGATCAAACCATTCAAGGCTTTATACACCTCAAACAGATCACCTCACAGGTGCCTAGTCTCCAGACACCGTAATTTGCAAAAGTTAAGCCTTTCTTCATAAGAGCAACCCTTTGTTCCATTCACTAATCTTGTTTCCCTTCTCTTTACTCGTTCCAACAGCTCTACATCCTTCTTAAAATGAGGCCTCCAGATCTGTATGCAGTACTCAAGGTGTGGCCTGACCATTGCCTTATACAAGAGGATAATCACCTCTTTATCCCTGCTAGAAAAATTCCTGTATATCATTGCCAGGACACCATGGGCTACTCTTGCAGACTGTCAGCACTACTCAGAAAACTTCATATCTGCCTGCACAATTACCCCTAGGTCCTTTTCATTCTCTGCCACTGTCAGTGTGGTACCACAGCTGATACGATACTCTGGGACTACTACTTCCATTATGTAGTGCTTTACATTTGTCAAGGTTAAACTTCATTTTCCACCTCTCAGCCCATCTGCTCAAATTTTCTAGATCCTTTTGCAGCAGTGTACTGACATTAGTGTCATTAACAATCCTGCCAACCTTCGTATCATCTGCAAACTTTGATATTAAGCCAAATACACCAACACCAATATCATTTATAAATACAGAAAACAACAATGGACCAAACACTGAACCCTGAGGGGCGGACTCCACTAATAACATTAGTCCACGATGAGCAGTGTCCATTGATTACCACTCTCTATCTTCTCCCACTCAACCATTCTTTATCCATAGCAGCAATTTGCCTCCAATGTCACACTGCTCCAATTCGTGCAGCAGTCTTCCATGTGCAACAGTATCAAAGGCCTTTCAAAGATCCAAATATATGATATGAAAGTTATTCTTTGCTTCCAGTTCCTTTTTGACTAGGTCATAGTATCCAATCAAATTAGTCAGGCAAGACTTCCGTTTAACAAACCCCTGTTGTGTCCGAGCTGTAACTGTCTTGTCTAGATGATCCCGCAATGTTTCTTTAACCAGTACCACCATTAATTTCCCTGGAACAGAAGTTAAACTAACAGGTCTGGAATTACATGTGTCTCCCTTTGATCCTGCTTTGTGGGTTGTGGACACATTTGCACTTCTCCAGTCCATGGGTACCTCCCCATCATTATTGCTAAGGGTTTACTTACTTCCTTTGCTGCCTTCCTTAATATAACTGGATAGATTCCATCCACCCCCATTCCATCCACCCTTCCCTATCTCTGACATCATGCAGTATGATTGATGACTTTTGAGGTTATGATGAACGTCGTGACGAAATACAATATTCCTTACATTTCGAAGGAACAGCTCTAAAACGGTGTTTGCAAGCCGGCCGCTAGTTAGTACACGGGACCGAACCTATTAGTAACTCTCTAGGAGGCTTCAGGATCAGTTAGTGTATAATCTTGCTACCTCTATTCTGTAGAATGCTCAACAATGCAGGGAGCATTGTCGAGCATTCTCGACAATGCTCCCTGCATTGTCGAGCCCATGTTATGTCAAGGATCAGGATATATTCTTAACGTGTATGCCATATCCAAAAATTTCATTACTTCATACAGAATGTCCCACCCACTTTTTCTTACTATTTAATACACCATGAATTGCCAAACTAATAGAGCAAGCTTATCTGCGAAAAGATCTAAACCTCCCAAGCTCGTCCAAATTCATTTCATAACACTAGTTATCGGTTGATTCAAATACGGCTCATCTCAGATGCCCAAATTATTCTCTGTATGATTCCTTTCGCCTCAAAGGTGTACATGTGCATATATACGTTTTGATATTCCCTGTCAGAGACTTGGCAATTTGGAATCTCCTCTCTTTGATCTTCTCTGGCTTAAAATCTCTATACCTCACTGTGTCAAATTCATCTGTTGTCTGTACCGTTCTCCCAACTCCACTAATCACTTGGAGCTCTTTGACTTCCTCTCTTTGCAACTTGACTTTCTCCAGACCAACTTTCCTAACAGTGAGGTAATTTTCCTTGGTGATTTTAATGTTCACAACTCCAGCTGGCTTCCGTTTTCTAGTCACACTGACCCAGCAGATCGAGATGCTGAGCCTTTTGCAATTACTAATGACCTAGCATAGATTGTTCATTTACCTACAAGAATACCAGACAATCCTAATAGTACAGCCAATATGCTTGATCTTTTTCTCACAAACAACCCTTCTAAGTACACGGTCGAAGTGAGAGGTCCTTTAGGCACTTCAGATCACAACTTGGTGATTGTCTCTTCTCCAATGGAACCTTTATCTCATGGCTATTCCCAACCTCGTGTTGTTTGGCATTACAAGAATGCAAAATGGGATGCCCTGCGACACTTCCTTTCTTCTTTTCCATGGTCGGATTACTGTTTCAAAACTTCTGATGTCAACATTTGCTCAGATCATGTCAGTGAAATTATTCTTGCAGGAATGGAATCCTTTATCCCACACTCCGCTTTAAAATCTCGTCCTTTATCTAAACCTTGGTTTTCCAATAAATGCTGTCCAATAAGGCTGTCCAAGAGAAGAATGTTGCATATCGTAATTGGCTTGTTTCTAATTCTTCAGTTTCATTTTCTGCCTACACCAAAGCTCGCAACAATTGTAAAGCAGTTATTAATCAGTCCAAACTAGAGTTTGAATAAGCTAAGAGTAAAAAACTTGCTTCTTGCCCTAATGGTAGCCGAGCATCTGGTGGCCGCAACTTTTGCCCATCCCTGCTCACACCTCTGTCCAAAACAGATGGTTCTGTTGTCACTTCAGCCAAGGATAAAGCTGACCTGCTAGCATCCCATTTTTCTTTGAGCTCATGTATTAATGATCTTGGTAAAACACCTCCCACCTTTCCTAACATGCTCCATTCAATGCCTCCTGTGGTCTTCCGTCAAAAGGATATCAGAAGGATTTTGATGAATCTTGATGCTAAGAAAGCTCCAGGTCCTGATGGTATTTCTCCACTTGTTCTCAAAACCTGGGCTCCTGAACTTACTCCTATTCTTTGCCGCCTTTTTTCACTTTCTTATTCCAAAGGTGTTTTTCCTTCTGCTTGGAAATTTGCTCATATCCAGCCAGTTCCTAAAAAGGGTGACAAATCTCTCCCATCCAATTATCGTCCCACTGCAATTACTTCTACTCTTTCTAAAGTAATGGAGAAATCAATTAACTGCCAACTCTTAAACTACTTAGAAACCTTCCGTCTGATCAACGATCGCCAGTATGGATTCCATCAGTGTCGATCCACTGGTGATATTCTGGCTTATGTTACCCATTCATGGACTAATTCAATGGAAAGGTTTGGAGAAACACAAGTAGTTACCCTTGACATCTCGAATGCTTTTGATCGTGTTTGGCATAAAGGTCTTCTAAACAAGTTTCCATCGTTTGGTTTGCCAACTGTTTTTAGTAATTGTTTATCCAGTTTTCTCTCTGATCGCTCACTGAGCGTGATGGTAGATGGCTCTCCGTCTTCTAACTTCTCCACTAATGCCGGTGTCCCTCCAAGGTTCAGTTCTTTCCCCCACTCTTTTCCTCTTGTATATTAATGACCTTCTTCCATTGACTGGAAATACTATCCATAGTTTTGCCGATGATAGCACATTGCATTGCACTTTCCATTTTGAGAAACCTTGTCCTGCTCAATCAGCTTCAACTTCTCGAAAATCTGCTACCAATTCCTTAAATGCCGATCTTCAGGTAATCCTCCAGTGAGGCAAAGACAACTTAATTGATTCCAACTCTTCTAAAACTCAGTCTTGTCTTATATCTTGCAAAAAGTCTGTTCCTATGCTTATCTTTAGTGACACTCCAATTTCTAGTCAAAGTGATGTATCTCTTTTGGGGATTACCCTGACTTCTAATCTAATAAACTCGGTTTTCTCTTTCGCTCACGGCGTTACTTTTCTTCGAAACAGCTGCTCACTCTGTATAAATCGCAAATCCGCTCTGCCATGGAATATTGTTCCCACATCTGGGGTGGTGCCCCCAAAACCTCTCTCAGGCTTCTTGATTCCATTCAGAAGAGGGCAGCTAGATTAATTAATGACTCATCTCTAACAGAGTCTCTCCACTCGCTGTCTCATAGACATACTGTTTCTGCTGCATGCCTCTTCTACAGATACTCCCATGGGCACTGTTCTTCTGAAATAGCTTCTATAATTCCTGCTCTCTCTTTCAAAACAGTCCGAACACGTGCCGCCACCAGCCAACATCCATTTACTGTCCAACTTCAAACTCACAGAACCAACTTTTCATCTTCCTTGTTTATACATTCAATTGCTGTTTTCTGGAACAACCTTCCTTCATACATATTTCCTGTAAATTACAGTCTACAGAAGTTTAAGTCCAATGTCAACAAATATCTTCTTTCATCTTCTCAACCTCCAACCCAAGCACAGTACTAGGTACTATAGGTTCTAACACCTGTCGTGTTTGGGGTTTACATTAAAAAAAAAAAAAAAATGTACTGGAACTTAAGAACAAGTTTGAGCTTCTGCAGACTGCTCAGGACCAAGATATCGATCAGGAATATTACAACTTTCTGAAAGTGTTAAACCCCAAGAAACCTATAGGGAAAAAGAAATCCAAAGAAGAAAAAATTAGTCAAGAAACACTTGTCTTGATGAACCAAAGACGATAAATGAAGAGCAAGAAAAACACTGACAGGGAGAAAATTGAGTATACTGAGTTATGCAAAGCCATTAGAAAGAGACTCAGAGAGGACATAAGAAGATTTAACACAAGAAAAGTAGACAAACATTAAGGTAAAACAAAGAATTTAAATCAGCAGCCATGAGCAGTAATACAGAAAGAAAAATGATGCTCAAACTGAAGAATAGAGATGGTGTACTTATAAACAGCAAAGAAGGCCATAAAAACTGGCAAGGCTCTTCACAAAGTGCATTTGAAAAGGTGTGACGAGTAAGCAGTGGAATAATGCAATCATAGTTTTGCTGCATAAGAAAGGAGATAAATCAGAAATTGGAAATTGTAGATCAATTAACTTGTTATCCCACATCTGCAAGTTGTTCACAAGGGTCATTACTAACAGATTAGAAAGAATACTTGATGAGAATCAACCGAAAGAGCAAGCTGGCTTTAGGACAGGATTCTCAACTATGGATCACCTACACGTAATATCACAGCTAATGGAGAAAGCAAATGAATATAAAACACCATTATGCCTGGCATCTGTGGATTATGAAAGGGCATTTGACTCCATACAACATAAGGCAATGTTTTGGGCACTAGAAAGACAAGGCATAGATATCCCACATATTATGATTTTGAAGAAAATGTATGAGAATGCTACCTCCTTTATTAGACTAGACAAAGACAGTAGGAAATTTAAAATCGAGAAAGGAATTCTACAAGGAGACACAATATCTCCAAAGCTGTTTACTGCTGCCCTTGAGGAAGCTTTCAGAAGATTAGACTGGTCGCAGAAAGGAGTCAATGTGAACGGAGAGTACCTATACCATTTACTATTTGCAGAGATGACATTGTGGTCATAAGCCATGATCCCAAAGAATTAGAGGAAAATCTTAATCAGTTATGCACAGTTAGTAAGGATTTTGGACTAAAGATGAATATGGCTAAAACAAAAGTAATGATGAACAAGTATGCCACAGAAAGGAAAATAATGATTGAAGGAGCAGTACTTGAAAAGGTGGAGTCATATACTTATCTGGGACAAGTTATTAGCTGCAATAATGATAAATGGCTGGAAGTCAAGAGAAGAATAAATTTTGGATGGATAGCATTCAGGAAATATAGTCACATACTGAAGAGCAATATCCCAGTTTGTCTGAAACGTAAAATAATGAACCAATGTATACTCCCCACCATGACTTATGGAAGTGAAACTTGAGCACTCACCAAAAGAATGGAAGAGAAGCTGAGACCTACACAGCGAAGAATGGAACAAATTATATTGGGAATCAGACTGTTAGATAAGAAGAGAAACACATGGATTAGGCAGAAAACTCAAGCAAAGGACATTCTTATCAAAACTAAAGAACTAAAATGGTCTTGGGCAGGACACATAGCTCGAAGACATGATGACAGATGGACTAAAAAAATAACAGAATGTTACCCAAGAGGAGCTAGAAGAAATCCCGGAAGACAAAGGCGGAGATGGATAGATTAAATTCATTAGTTTGTGGGTAGTAAATGGATGGCCAGTGCTCAAAACAGGAGGATCTGGAAAGTTGCTGGAGAGGCCTTCATCCTGCAGTGGATTGAAAATGGCTGATGATGATGATTAACAGACAGATTTTTCTACGGTGTCCCTCAGGGGTCTGTTCTGGGGTCTCCTCATCTGGAAATTTGATCTACAAGATTGGATTGCCCGTTCCTTTGAAAGTTGTAAGGTCATCACATTTGCTGATGACCTGACTTTAATTTACACAGATAGATCGTGAGCCATTACTGAAAACAACATTAAATTGTGCTGTCAGATCTATGTCTTTAGTCTCAACTTAATAAATGAAAAACTAGTCAAAAGAGTGGAAATTTTTTCAAAAAACTTGTATGATTCAAAGACCTCAAAACTCTCTGGCTTTAAAACAAGGCAAAAGCCTTATGATGATGATGACACTGATCAGGGCATATCAAGCTTACTGTCTAAGTTTGTAGATGATACAAAGGCTGGCAGGATGGTTAAGCAATGTAGCATTGGGAACAAGTTGCTTCCATGGAGAAAAGATTGGTTGAGTGGCATAAGAATGAACGGTCACTGTTCTTCATGGAGTGACATGAGGCGTGGAATCTCTCAAGGTTCACTGTTTACCTACTTACATCAATATTAACAATACTGATGTAAGTAGGGGACAATGATCTAAGTCAATATTAACAGTATTGATGAAAGCTTATTGAATTTCATATGTATGTTTGCTGATGATGTAGTTACGTGTTCATGGCATTTAATGACAGTAACCATGATAAGGCCCATAAATTATACAGATGTGCTAAAAAAGTGGTATCGTGGTTTAGAAAGGTACTCCACTTCAGTAGCAATAATCCCGAAATTGTCACCCCATTACAAAATATGATTTACACGATCCAACCTAGAAAATCACATCTTGGCTTTTGATGCCCTTGTTTGTTTTATGACACAAGGGCATCAAAAGCCAAGGTGTGACTTTCTAGGTTGGTTCGTGTAAATCATATTTTGTTAGATTCATTATCAAATCTGATTTGCCAAATGAAATTAAACAATTTGTCTAGATTTGCAGTTACCTAAAATTGTTGAAGGCTAAGTGGATTCTGATTATTACTCTGGAAGCAAAGGAATCTGGAATTTCTGAACTGAGGGCCAAACTTGGCAATGAATACAGGGGGAGATGGGGGAAGGGGA
The DNA here is from genome assembly GCF_048544385.1 of Mastigoproctus giganteus. NCBI lineage: Eukaryota > Metazoa > Arthropoda > Arachnida > Uropygi > Thelyphonidae > Mastigoproctus > Mastigoproctus giganteus. Next base: position 119,295,621 of record NC_143575.1, on the reverse strand, counting down.
TTTTTATTAGCTAATAGATAACTTTAATTTTCACAGGTACTAATATGTAAGGCCAATTTACAGTCTGTCAAGCATTACTTCTTCTCTGAGACTTTTTCTGATACTGGAGTCCCATATTTTGGGACTGGGTTTTACTTCCTGTAATTTATCGATGGTTTGATTTTTTCATATCCAGGCCCATCAGTCTGTTAGACTGAGTGCTGAGAAAAGCAACAAGATTAATCATGGTACGAAAGTGTGCTTTTCTAAAAAAGTGTCAGCTATACAAGTTTCAGTGTCTGGGAACTAGGTAGCTGCATGGAGAAATGACTGACATGTCTAGAATTTTAAACAGATTGACTAAATGTTGATAACCCAAACACACACGGTAATATATATAAATTGTAAAAGGTAGGCTGCAGAAGAAGTATGCAGAAATTTGGTTTCAGAAGAGTGACTGATTGTAATTGAATGAGAGTAACGGACACAGACTACCCACTTCCACAAGTTTCAGTGTCTGGGAACTAGGTAGCTGCATGGAGAAATGACTGACATGTTTAAACTTTTAAACAGATTGACTAAATGTTGATAACCCAAACACACACGGTAATATATATAAATTGTAAAAGGTAGGCTGCAGAAGAAGTATGCAGAAATTTGGTTTCAGAAGAGTGACTGATTGTAATTGAATGAGAGTAACGGACACAGACTACCCACTTCCACCTGGGATTGTATCTGGGTAGTCATTATAAATTGTGTGAGTAATTTGAATGCTATAATGAGCTTGCTTCCTAGTATCATTTTATTATTAATACTAATAATAAAATTAGTATGTGTGTGCTAATATATATATATATTTTACATGAAAGTAAAACATAAAAGACTGCATGCTACCACTTGTTGTCCTGATGAGCATAGCAGTTTTAGTTGAAAGCAGTTATTTTATATACATTTGCAGGAAAAAAAAAAATTATAATTTGTTAAAATTATAAGAATGAATCCAACTTTTCAATTTAAATTAATAATGTTAAACTTCTAAGAACTTTTCTCACCAATTTTTTTGCAAATTCTGTGTTCTCTGATAAGAAACCATAACCTGGATGCACCTGGAAAAGTGGAAAACTACTTATTTGCACCTGGAAGAGTGGAAAACTACTACTGTACATGAGGAATATCCTCATGTACAAAAATATTTATTTATTTACAAGTAAAAATTGTATCAACTGTTTCACAGAATGAACATCACATGCTAAATTTAAATTATAATGTGGAAGGTCATTATTAAATTACAAATATTTTTGGAGATCTGTAAACACCAAAAAAAAAAAAAAAAAAAAAAAAAACAGATAGCTAGATTAAATGAATTTTTGAATAAATAAAATAAAGATAATAACAAAATGAAAAATACAGGAAAAAACATGTGGGAAACAATGCCCTAGAAGGCTGTGTTTCACAAACGTGGTTCCACGGAACCTTGGAGTTCCATGTAGTGAAAGTGCAGGTTCCACCAGAAAATAAAGGAAAAAAGTAAGACATTAGAATTACACTAAGACTGAAAAAAAATTCTAATGTTTCTCAAAAAGAATTAAATATTTATTTTCTGTAATAATTTTTATTTAAGAAATCAGAGCATGTTCCTATGTTAATCAAATGAATTACATATATGTAATTTGAAATGATAAACAATATTTTTTAAATAACAGAAGATACGAACTTTTTGCAGTGCTGTATTATACTGTACCAATTTCACATGCATTGTCAGTGTGAGACAACTGGGCAATCTATAGTGTGAGGCACAATGAATGCAGCAAGCAACATATAGTTTGGCAATATATCAATGTGGTGTATGTGATCGACAATTGCTTGATCTTGTCACATATGCCTGTTAAACACTTTTGTCATATTTACAGTTCCAAAAGTTACACAGAAATTTAAATTACTGACAGCTAAATTTACAAAGGATCACTGGTTATATGAAGGAACTTTAAAGAAAAAATTAGTACTTCAAAAAGTTCTATTCTTATAAGAAACCAGAAACAATGATATTGAGATAAGTCAAGGAGACAGTTTAAAGAATTACAGCCTTCTGTTTCTGGATTTAAGGACACAAATAACACTTCCAAGAAAACACAATTATGACGTGAGCTCTTCATCATTTAGATTCACAAATGTCAGAGATTAAAATGCTTCCAATATCTAACCAATGTCTTTCCAACAAAATATTAGCAAATAATTCTTTAATGTGTGCTAAATTACGACAAAATTTTGAAAAAATTCACTGGGAATAGAAAAATAAAGATATATCTTATTTTAAGTGGAAGCTTGTATTACATGGAAAGGGTAAACTTTTCAAAACAAAAAAAAATGCAACAGAGGATTCTCTTCCAGGGAAAATAATGGAGTCACTGGTTAAAGAAATGTTGCAGGATCATCGAGACAAGACTGCAATAATAGTTGAGAGAGAGAGAGAGCATGGGTTTGTTAAAGGAAAGTCTTGTCTGAACAATTTGATTGGATACTATGATGTGGTCACAAAGGCACTGGATGCAAAAAAAGAATTTTGATATCATATACTTGGATTTCAGTAAAGCTTTTGATACTCTTGCACATGGAAGCCTGCTGTACAAATTGGAGTGTTATGGCATTAAGGGCAAGTTGCTACAACGGATAAAGGGATGGTTGAGTGGGAGACGGCAAAGAGTGGTAATAAATGGTCCACATTAGTCCACACTGTTCTTTGTGGACTAATGTTATTAAAGACAGCATGCTACTGCAACAGGATCTAGATAAGTTGGGAAAATGGGCTGAGAAGTGGCAACTGAAGTTTAAAATTGACAAATGCAAAGTACTGCATATGGGTAGCAGTAACCAAAGAGAAATGTACCAACTATGTGGTACTACACTCAGGGAAGTGGAGAATGAAAAAGACCTGTGGTAATTGTGCAGTCAGATATGAAGTTCTCTGAGCAGTGCAGATGGGCTGCCAGGGCAGGTCATGGAATCTTGTCAATGATATATAGAAATTTTGCTACCAGAAACAAAGAGGTGATCACTCCTTGTATAAGGCAATGGGCCAGCCACACCTTCAGGACTGCTTGCAGGTCTGGAGGCCTCATTTTAGAAAGGATGTAGAGTTGCTAGAATGAGTACAAAGAAGGGCAACAAAATTGGTGAGAGGAACAAAGGAGTGTTCTTACCAAGAAAGGCTTAAGTTCCACAAGTTGCAGCATCTGGAGACTAGGCACCTGTGAGGTGATCTGAATGAGGTTTATAAGACATTGAATGGTTTTAATAGACTGAATACTGATGGGATTCTTCCGTTTGCTCAGATTACAAACTTGAGGCGGCATAAACTGAAATCAAGGAAAGACAGTTGCAGAATAGATGTGCGGAAGTTTGTCTTTAGCCAGAGGGGAGTTGATTGCTGGAACAGACTTCCATCTGTTGTTGCGAAAATTGATAGCTTAAATAAATTTAAGGCTGAACTATAGAAATATTTGGAGTGACTGGATGGGTGAAATGGGAAGGTTTTTTTTTTTTGGCTGATGCTGTATAAGCTTGCTTTCTTGTATCATATGCTTCTACTAATGCTTACAAGGTGAGCTATAGCATATCATAAGATATTGCAAGCTGTGTGTTAAATGAGGAGTCGTGTAAAAAAGTTAAAGTTGTGACACTTTTCAAACACTTTCACATCGTATTCATGATCTTGCTGATGACATCAAGACAGAACTTATTTCTTGGCTGAATCTATGATGAAAACTCATTACATTTAGACAAGCCCACTGATGTTGCAGGTCGTGCAATTTTGCTTGTATTTGTACATTACGATATCATGTATCTATTAAAGAAGCCTTGCTTTTGTCTGAATTTTTGAAAACTCATACTACAGGTGAGGACATATTTAAATATATATCGATAATTTTATGAAAACACATGGAGAAAGATGGAAAAATGTGTTCATGTGTATAGTGATGGTGCCAAAGCAATGGTAGGAGCAGTGGCAGGCACTGTAACCTGAATAAAGATGTAGCAAAAAAAAAAGTGCAGCAACAGCTACTGTATTCTCCACAGACATGCACTGGTAGCTAAAAATATTTCAAGCTTGCTTAAAACTGTGTTAAAGGAAGCAGTGCAGATTATTAACTTTTTTTAAAAGTCAACCATTATGATCACGATTATATAAAATTATGTGTGAAAATATGGGTAGTGACACTACTCAGCTCTGCTTTTACATACAGAAATCAGGTGCTATCGCGAGATAAAATCCTTGTCAGAATGTTTGAATTATGGCAAGAACTACTGTCATATTTTCCCGATCATATATTTTGATTATCTGATTGATTAAGGAATTTTTTGTGGTTATCTAGAATTGCATTTCTTTCAAGATATCCACAAAATTAAATAAGGTATGTTTGTCCCTGATTATTTTTAATATGAAGGAAAAATTTTTTTTTAATGTCACATAAGTTGCAATTTTAAATCTCAGTTGTATAGCAAATAATTTCATTGGTTTCCCAACCATCAAGAATTTTCTTGTTGAATCCAAACAAGAAGAAATTTGCTGTAATATCGCAAAACATCTTCACAATTTATATGCATACATCAACACATATTTTCCATCTGTAAATTACAAAAGAATTGTTGGGTTCAAAATCCATTAAGCAAAACGGAAAACCCAGTTTTCTGCACTATGTTATGAAAACATGATCAAAATCACTTCACGTAATCAGTTAAAAAAAAAAAAATGAAGAATGCACATACTTATAAAGACAGGCAAATTCGAGCATAGTTGACAATCACCGGCACACACTTGTGTGAAACTGAATTCTCACAATACACAAGAACAAAGACTAAATACCGAAATTAACTAGATGCAGTGCCAAATATGCAAATACAACTTTTGACTATTAAATCCAATATAAAACGATCTGTCAACAAAAAAAAAGGGAAAAAAAGAAAAATGCACACTTACGCATTGAAAAGTGCTAAAATTTTTAGTGTTTATATTAAATGTTGGACCACTTAACATAGATGGGTTGACTATTGATGATCATGCTCGGGTAGCTGATAAACTGAATGAGTATTTTGCATCTACAATACCCATATACACACGAGGAGTTATTCAATGAGGGGAGTACCAGACGTTTATCAAACTCTAACAGGGAGCTAAATGATTTTGTAATAACTGAGAGCAAAGTGGAGGAGAAATTGTTGAAGTGAAACATAAAAAAGGCACCTGGGGTGGATGGGATTTATCCAGTTATATCAAAGGAAGCAGAAAAGGAAGTAAGCAAACTGATAGCCATAATCATGAGAGCTTCCTTAGAATCGGGGGAGAAGTACCCATGGACTGGAGGTATGCAAATGTATCACCAATTCACAAAGGGGGGTTCAAAAGGTGACAAAAGTAACTCTAGACTTGTTAGTTTAACTTGTGTTCTGGGGAAAATGATGGAATCAATGGTTAAAGAAGCATTGCAGGAGCATCTAGACAAGACTTCAGTTTTGCTTGGACACAGCATGGGTTTGTTAAGGGGAAGTCTTGTCTGACCAATTTGATTAGATACTATGATGTAGTCACAAAGGAACGGGATGCAAAGAATAATTTTGATATCATATATTTGGATCTTAGAAAGGATTATGATACTGTTGCACATGTAAGACTGCTGTACAAATTGGAGAGATATGGCATTACAGGCAAATTGTTACAATGGTTAAAGGGATGGTTGAGTGGAAGATGACAGAGAGTGGTAATCAATGGACGCTGCTCTTCATGGACAAACGTTATTAGTGGAGTTCCCCAGGATTCGATGTTGGGCCCATTGTTCTGTTGTATATTTATCAATGATATTGATGAAGGTATATCAGATTTAATGACATTCAGATTTTAAACGACAGTAAACTACTCCAACTGGATCTAGGTAAGTTGGGAAAATGGGCTGAGAAGTGGCAACTGAAGTTTAACATTGACAAATGCAAAGTACTGCATATGGGTAGCAATAACTGAAGAGAACGTAACAACTATGTGGTACTACACTCAGGGAAGTGGAAAGTGAAAAAGACCTGGGGATAATTGGGCAGTCGAATATGAATTTTGCTGAGAAGTGCAGACCGGCGGCCAGGGCATGTCATGGAGTCTTGTCAATGATATATAGGAATTTTTCTAGCAAGGCAGGGAGGTGATTATCCCGTTATACAAGGCAATGGTCAGGCCACACCTAGAGTAGTGTGCAGAGGTCTGGAGGCCTCATTTTAGGAAGGATGTAGAGTTGCTAGAACGAGTACAAAGAAGGACAACAAGACTGATGATGGAAACAAAGGGGTGCTCTTACCAAGAAAGGTTTAAGTTCTGCAAATTGCAGTACCTGGAGAGTAGACACCTGCAAGGTGATGTGATTGATGTGTATAAGGCCTTGAATGGCTTGAGCAAGCTAAATGCTGATGGGATTCTTCCTCTTGCTCAGATTAAGAACCCAAGGGGGCACAGATTCAAACTGAGGAAAAACAGTTGTAGAATAGATGTGCAGAAATTTGCCTTTAGCCAGCGGGTAGTTGATTGGTGGAACAGACTTCAATCTTTTGTTGTGGAAGTTGATAACCTAAATAAATTGAAGGTGGACAGGCATTTGGAAACGAATGGAGGGGTGAAATGGGAGGGTTTTTTTGTTTTTTTTTTTTGCTGATGCTGCATAAGCTTGCTTTCTTGCAATTTATGCCCCTACTAATGCTAACGTAATTTTTTTTTATTAGTAATAAAGTTGATCACATAATCATAAATTTATTAAAATTGTTATTAATTTTATCAATACTTATTCTGACTTATTTTCTCTCTCCATATTTTATGTAAGAAATACTATTCAGGTTCCATAACCAAATTAAATTGTGAAACAAATTGCACTTTTATGCTACATTCTTTATTCTTGTTACAGCACCTGTCACTGCTCCTACAATTGAGCTTTGGCACCATCACACATTTTTCCAAACTTATTCCATGTATTTTTATAAAATTATTAATAGAGTTAAATAAGTTCTCACCTTTGGTATTTGTTTGTAAACTTTTTCACAGAAATAAGTTTGCAAACCACATTTCCGTAAGCCCTTTATGTCAGCATTACTTGTCCTAACCAGCAGTTTAAGTTCGCTCATTTTATTGACAACACTTCTGACATTACTGTGTAAACAATTCAGACTAAGTGTTCTTATATACTTAATTACCTAGACACACCCCTTGAAGTTATTTAAGCTTCCTTCTCTAGCATTAGGTTATACTGTTTCATCTGCATCTAAAGCACTGGGATTTGTCTTTTGCACACAACATTAATTTTCTTCTAAACAAGTCACTCTGTACAAATCTCAAATCCACCCTACCATGGAAATTACCCACATCTGGGGCAGTGCATCCAAAATCTGTCTCCCTCAGGCACTAGCCTCCATTGAAAAGAGGCCAGTAAGGTTGCATGCCTTTTCTACTTCCATGGGTATTATTCTTCTGAATTTGCATCTATAATTCCTCCAGCTCTTCCAAATTACTCCAAACATATGCCACAACCAATTACTCGAAACAGGCATATGTTTCGAGTAATTTACTTCCAATTTCAATCTCACAGGAGCAACATTTCGTCTTCCTCATTTGTAACTTCAATTTCTGGAACAACCTTCCTTTACTTGAATTTCATAAAAATTACAATCTACAGAAATTTAAGTCTAAAAGTCGGCAGGTATATTTTGTCTTCTCAACCTTCAAACCCATGAATGGTAGTACAGTTCTACTACCATTCATGGGTAGTACATAGGGGATTGTTATTGTTATTTGGCTTTTTTTTAGGAGCATTAGCAACTAAGACCATATTGCTCCAGGATATGCAGTGGTCATTCCCTGACCTTTCCGCATCCTCCGTATTTGGTGGTGACGGGCTCGAAATGCGGTCTAATTGTCATAGGGGAGAAAACAGTGTGTGTACCCTGTATACAAGAAAGATGTTTTATTTGATGTGATAAAATCCTTAGGAAATGTACACTTGGGATTATTTTTTCACCATTTTTCCAATTCAATAGTAGACACAAAGAAAATCAAAACCTTTTAAATTTTTAAAATCGAACAGCTATACCAAAGTTATGAATGATGTAAAATGCTCACACAAACTACTTTTTTTTTCAAATTTTTTTTTCTTTTTTTTTATTTTTTTTATGTAAACCACAAACATGAGAGGTATTAGACCCTATAGTATTTAATACCGTGCTTGGGTTGGAGGTTGAGAAGACGAAAGAAGATATTTGTTGACAATGGACTTCAACTTCTGTAGACTGTAATTTTTCAGGAAATACATATGAAGGAAGGTTGTTCCAGAAAACAGCAGCTGAATGAATAAATGAGGAAGATGAAAAGTTGGTTCTGTTAGTTCGAAGTTGGACAGTAAATGGACGTTGGCTGGTGGCGGCACGTGTTCGAACTGTTTTGAAAGAGAGAGAGTGGAAATTATAGAAGCCAATTTAGAAAAACAATGCCCATGGAAGTATCTGTAGAAGAGGCATGGAGCAGAAACAGTACGTCTATGGGAAAGCGAGTGGAGCGACTCTGTTAGAGATGAATCATTAATTAACCTAACTGCCCTCTTCTGAATGGAATCAAGAAGCCTGAGAGAGGTTTTGGGGGTACCAAATCAGATGTGGGAACAATATTTCATGGCAGTGCGGATTTGCAATTTATACAGAGTGAGCAGCTGTTTGGAAGAAAAGTAACACTGACAGCGAAAGAGAAAACCAAGTTTTTTAGATGCTGAGGAAGCAATATTTGTAATGTGCTTGTGCCAAGAGAGATTAGAAGTGAGGGTAATCCCCAAAAGAGATATATCATTTTGCCTAGAAATCGGAGTGTCACTAAAGAGAAGCATAGGAGCAGAAGAATCCTTTTTGCAAGAGATAAGACAAGACTGAGTTTTAGAAGAGTTGAAATCAAATAAGTTGTCTTTGCCCCACTGGAGAATTACCTGAAGATCAGCATTTAAGGAATTGGTATCAGATTTTCGAAAAGTTGAAGCTGCTTGAACAGGTCAAGGTTTCTCAAAATGGAATGCAAGTGCTTGCAATGTGCTATCATTGGCAAAACTATGGATAGGATTGCCAGTCAATGGAAGAAGGTCATTATTATACAAGAGGAAAAGAGTGGGTTGAAAGAACTGAACCTTTGAGGACACCGGCATTAGTGGAGAAGTTCGAAGACAGAGAGAGCCATCAACCATCACCTTCAGTGAGTGATCAGAGAGAAAACTGGATAACCAATTATTAAAAAAAGTTGACAAACCATAAGATGGAAGCTTGTTTAGAAGACCTTTATGCCAAACACAATCGAAAGCCTTTGAGATGTCAAGAACAACTACTTGTGTTTCATCGAACTTTTCCATTGAATTAGTCTATAAATGGATAACATAAGCCAGAATATCACCAGTGAATCGACACTGACGGAATCCATACTGGCGATCGATGAGCAGATGGAAGGTTTCTAGGTAGTTTAAGAGTTGGTGGTTAATTGATTTCTCCATTACTTTAGAAAGAGTAGAAGTAATTGCAATCGGACGACAATTGAATGGGAGGGATTTGTCACCCTTTTTAGGAACTGGCTGGATATGGGCAAATTTCCAAGCAGAAGGAAAAACACCTTTGGAATAAGAAAGTGAAAAAAGGCGGCAAAGAATAGGAGTAAGTTCAAGATCACAGGTTTTGAGAACAAGTGGAGAAATAAAATCGGGACCTGGAGCTTTCTTAGCATCAAGATTCGTCAAAATCCTTCCGACATCCTTTTGACGGAAGACCACAGGAGGCATTGAATGGAGCGTGTTGGGAGTGGTTCGAGGTGTTTTACCAAGATCATTAATATATGAGTTGGAAGAAAAATGGGATGCTAGCAGGTCAGCTTTATCCTTGGCTGAAGTGACAACAGAACCATCTGGTTTGGACAGAGGTGGGAGCAGAGATGGGTAAAAGGTGCGGCCAATAGCTTTGGCAAGGGACTAGAATGCTCGGCTACCATTAGCGCAAGAAGCAAGTTTTCTACTCTTAGCCTGTTCAAACTCTAGTTTGGACTGATTAATAACTGCTTTACAATTGTTGCGAGCTTTGGTGTAGGCAGAAAATGAAACTGAAGAATTAGAAACAAGCCAATTACGATATGCAACATTCTTCTCTTGAACAGCCTTAGCACATTTATTGGAAAACCAAGGTTTAGATAAAGGACGAGATTTTAAAGTGGAGTGTGGGATAAAGGATTCCATTCCTGCAAGAATAATTTCACTGACACGATCTGAGCAAACGTTGACCTCAGAAGTTTTGAAGCAGTAATCCAACAAAGGAAAAGCAGAAAAGAAATCTCGCAGGTCATCCCATTTTGCATTCTTGTAATGCCAAACAACATAGGTTGGGAATAGCGATGAGATAAAGGTTCCATTGGAGAAGAGACAATCACCAAGTTGTGATCTGAAGTGCCTAAAGGACCTCTCACTTCGACCATGTACTTAGAAGGGTTGTTTGTGAGAAAAAGATCAAGTGTGATGGCTGAATGATTAGATTTATCCGGTATTCTTGTAGGTAAATGAACAATCTGTGCAGGCTCATTAGTAATTCCAAAAGCCTCAGCATCTTGACCTGCTGGGTCAGTGTGACTAGAAAATGGAAGCGAACCTAGAGTTGTGAACATTAAAATCACCAAGGAAAATTACCTCACTGTTAGGAAAGTTGGACTGGAGAAAGTCAAGTTGCAAAGAGAGGAAGTCAAAAAGCTCCAAGTGATTAGTGGAGTTGGGAGAACAGTAGAGACAACAGACGAATGAGGTAGAGAGATATTAAGCCAGAGAAGATCAAAACAATAGATTCCAAATTGCAAGTCTTTGATAGGGATTATCAGAACAGCGAATAATTTGGGCATCTGAGATGAGCAGTAGTTGAATCAACCGATAACTGAGATTCTGTTAGAAAAAGTACACGGGGTTTGGCAGACTGCAAGTGGAAATGGACATCGTTAAGATTAGAATTGAGACCACGTATATTTGTGAAAAAAATTAGGAAGTGCTGGGAGGTTTAGATCTTTTCTCATATAAGCTTGCTCTATTAGTTTGACAATCAATCCATGCTGTATTCAATAGTAAGAAAAAGTGGGTGAAACATGCTGTATGAAGTAATGAAATTTTTGGATATGACATACACATGGTAAGAATATACCCAGATCCTTGACATAACGTAGCCACGACAATGCTCCCCACATACAAACTACTTGGACTCCCTCCAGTCACTATCTGACAGAGTAGAGGTAGCAAGATTATACACTAGCTGATTAGGAAGCCTCCTAGAGAGTTACCAATAGGTTTATTCCGGTGTACAAACTAGCGGCCGGCCTGCGAACACCATTTTAGAGCTGTACCCTCGAAATGTAAGGAATATTGGATCTCGCCACGATGTTCATCATAACCTCAAAAGTCATCAATCATACTGCATGATGGAAGAGATAGGGAAGGGTTGACCGGAACTTACTCTACTAATCAATGTTATTGACTGGTTAGCATCATTAGCATCATTTAGGAAGTGCCATCATCTCACATTTTCATTACCAATTGGTTTTACTTCGGTTCGAAAATTTAGTATGAACAATGTATCTTTTTATGCTCAGGCCTGTTACTCAACAGAATCAACATTAGTGACTCAGATGACATCACTAGCTAAGAAGTTAACATCTAAGAAGTGACATCATTTCCGTCCCACATTTTTGTTACCAATTAGTTTTACATCAAAAATTTATTCTCATTCATTTTTTCTGAAAGTCTCCTAGGAACATATTCGGTAAATATTTTTCTATATTCTAGCTTGGACAAAATGTGTTGAGCACATTCTTTAGAAATTCTTAAAGTTTCTTAACCAAATTCTAGACATCCTTAACCCAATTTTTGAATGTGCCTCACAGATCTGGAATCCTCACACCAAAATTCTTATAAAACAACTGGAACATATTCAGAAATCCATAGTCAGATTCCTAACATACAAGTGTAGGTTGGAAATGAACACAAAATCTTATTATGAATGGTGCATTCACTTTGGGATGGTACCACTCTCTCAAAGAAGGGCTGTGGCAGACTGCAAATTCCTGATGCATCTGGTGGCTGGAAAGCTGGATGCTCCCGACCTGCTCTACCTCATCAATTTTAACTGTCCTCCAAGAGCCTTAAGGAGACACAATCTGCTGGCATTAGAGCCATTCAGAAGTGACCAACTTAAATTCCACTATTTCAACCGAACTGTAAAATTGCTAAACAACTTCAACATTGATATTCTCGCTGAAGACATCAATATCAAAAAAGAGTTGCAAAGGTTCTACAATCAAGGAATTAGAAAATGATAATAAATGATTAATTTAATAATAATAATAAAAATAAAACAAAAAATAGGTATATATTAACTATAAATATTCCAATAAACAAAGAAAATAATAAATATAATAATAAGAAATAATACAAAAAAATGGATAACCATAATAATAATACAAATTCAACCAAAGTAACTATTCATTGTGAGCAAACAAGAAAATATAACAACCAAGGTGTTTAGAAATAGAAAAATCTCTGTCATCCCAGCTTTGCTTAAATGGAAATTGCCTGGAACATAAGATATTCCACTGTACACGCTGTATATTGACCTTGTATATTTGACATTGTATATTGAGATCTGATAATGTATACTGACTGTAAATATAATTATTATTGTATTGCTACTGTTATATTCCTCCTCTGTAAGGCTTTGGCTGTTCTGGAGTAATAAATAAATAAATAAATAATAAAATTTTCAGTGATATTTAATTACTCCATCTGGCCATCACCACAAGCAAGTTCATCTGCTTGTTCATTAGCATTAGTAGAGACATATGATGCAAGAAAGCAAGCTTATGCAGCATCTACCAAAAAAAAAAAAAAAAACCCTTCCACTTCACCCCTCCATTCATTCGAAATACCTGTCCAGCTGAGCCTTAAATTTATTTAGGCTATCAACTTCCACACCAAGGGATGGAAGTCTGTTCCACCAACCAACTACCCGATGGCCAAAGGTAAATTTCCGCACGTCTATCCTACATCTGTCTTTCCTCAATTTGAATTTATGCCCTCTCAGGTGATTATTCTGAGCAAGAGGCAGTATCCCATCAGCATTGAGCATGCTCAAACCATTCAAGGCTTTGTACACCTCTATCAGATCACCTCGCCGGTGCCTAGTCTCCAGACACTGTAATTTGTAAAACTTAAGCCTTTCTTCGTAAGAGCAACCCTTCGTTCCGTTCACTAACCTTGTTGCCCTTCTCCGTACTCGTTCCAGCAGCTCTACATCCTTCTTGAAATGAGGCGTCCAGACCTGTATACAGTACTCAAGGTGCGGCCTGACCATTGCCTTATACAAGGGAATAATCACCTCCCTATCCCTGCTAGAAAAATTCCTGTATATCATTGAAAAGACACCATGAGCTACTCTTGCAGCCCGTCTGCACTGCTCAGAGAACTTCATATCTGACTCCACAATTACCCCCAGGTCCTTTTCATTCTCTATCACTGTCAGTGTAGTACCACAGAGTTGATACGTTGCTCTGGGGTTGCTGTTTCCCATATGTAGTACTTTACATTTGTCAATGCTAAACTTCATTTGCCACCTCTCAGCCCATCTGCTCAACCTTTCCAGATCCTGTTGCAGCAGTGTACTGTCATTAGTGTCATTAACAATCCTGCCAACCTTCGTATCATCTGCAAACTTGGACATTAAGTCTGATATACCATCATCAATATCATTTATAAATACAGAAAACAACAATGGACCCAACACTGAACCCTGAGGGACTCCACTAATAACATTAGTCCACGATGAGCAGTGTCCATTAATTACCACTCTCTGTCTTCTGCCACTCAACCATCCCTTTATCCATAGCAACAATTTGCCACCAATGCCACACTGCTCCAATTTGTGCAGCAGTCTTCCATATGCAACAGTATGAAAAGCCTTTCTAAGATCCAAATATATAATATCAAAGTTATTCCCTGCATCCAATTCTTTGGTGACTACATCATAGTATCCAATCAAATTGGTCAGGCAAGACCTTCCCTTAACAAAACCATGCTGTGTCTGAGCTATAACTGAATTCTTGTCAAGATGATACTGCAGTGCTTCTTTAACCAGTGCTTCCATTAATTTTCCTGGAACAGAACTCACAGGTCTATAATTACTTATGTCAGCCTTTGATCCTCCTTTGGGAATTGGGGTTACATTTGCACATCTCAAGTCTGTGGGTACCTCCCCTGAATCCAAGGAAGCTCTCATAATTATGGCTAACGGATTGCTTACTTCCTTTGCTGCCTCCTTTAATATAACTGGATAGATCCCATCCACCCCAGGTGCCTTTCTTGTCTTTATCTTCAACAAGTTTTCCTCCACTTTACTCTCAATTATTACAAGATCATCTAGCTCACTGCCAGTGTTTACTTCATCTACATTCACCTCATGTGTGAATGTAGATGCAAAATAATGATTTAGTTTGTCAGCTACCTGAGCAGGATCATCAACAGTTGAACCATCGATATCAAGTGGACCAATCTGATTCATCCTCTTCCTTCTAGAGTTTACATAAGTAAAGAACTCTTTGCTGTTTTTCTTTGCATCCCTTTCCAAAGATTTCTTGTAATCTGCCTTTGCCTGCCTAACCTCCTTTGTATCTTGGTTACAGATCAATTTATATCTATCATAGGCTTCTGTGTCACATGTTAATTTATATGTATCCCATGCATTTTTCTTCTCTGACATATGTCTCTGGGCGCCTCCGTAGCCAGGTGGGAAGGAGCAGTAGTGCGTAGCACACGCTTCTTGATTAGACCGGGGTTCGAGCCCGTCACCACCAAATGTGGAGGATGCGGAAAGGTCAGGGAATGACCACCGCATATCCCGGAGCAATATGGCCTTAGTTGCTAATGCTCCTAAAAACCAAATAACAACAACAACAACAACATATGTCTCATTAGTTCATCTGACATCCATTTAGGACTGAACTTTGAACAATATTTCTTTGTTGGTGTGTAAAGCCTAGTAGCTTCCAAGATAAGTTCTTTGAATGCTTCCCATTTTGAGTTTGCTGTTGGTAATATCATCAGTTGGTCCCACCGTATAGAATTTATATACTGTCTCAGACCATCGTAGTCACCTTTGCGAAAGCAATAACCCTTTCCTTTACCCCTGATGGTAGTTACCTCCTTGAGTAAATCCCACTTCAGCACACTGTGATCACTGCCACCTAGTAGTTCCTGTATTTGCAGATTCTTAATGCATGAAGAATCACTACTGATAATGAAATCAAGAGTATCACTCCCTCTAGTTGCCTCCCGAACATGCTGATTTAGAAAACAATCATCCAATAAATCCACAAAAGCTTTGCTAGTGTGTGAGTGACCAACCCACAAATTCGAGTCACTATCTGGGAAATTAAAATCTCACATTATAAGACTCCTGATTTACTGGCCCACTCTATTTCCCTGTACAGTTTCTTATTATACTCATCAGAGTCATTAGGCCTATAGCACACTCCTACTCTCAATGTTGATCTCCCAATGTTTATGTCACACCAAACTGACTCGACACTGCACTGTCCAGCGATGTCGACTGGCTTCACTTCCTTGGATTTTATGTGTTTCTTAACTAATAGCATAACCCCTCCTCCCTTCCTATCCTGTCTATCCTTTCTGTAGACGTTGTATTCCCCAAATTCCAGTTCTGCATTACTTATATCTGTGTGATACCACGTCTCTGATATCCCAACAATATCCGCCTTTGATGCTTTGAGCAATACTTCAAATTCATAAAATTTATTTATCAAACTCCTAGCATTGGTGTACACGCAAGTAGACATTCACCTGTTCTTTTTCTTAGCTATCCTAACACAACCCATGTGTTTACTTGTACTCCAATGAATCCCAGCAGTCTCTGAAATATCCTGCATCTTATTTTTCAAGCTGCTGCTCATTCCAATAGAAGCAGTGCAAGAATCACTTTCACCTCTGCCAGTGGCTACTGTTAATCTATTAGTCCTTGTATCCCCCAATCTAGCAGTTTTCCGAACCACCTAACACTGCCTCAATAGCATCAGCAAACATTCTTGCACCCTTTCTATTTAAGTGTATTCCATCCCTGTAGAAGCAGTCTCTCCTGTTAACCAGTACAGACCAGTGATCATGTTCTTCTTCAGTTTACATTTCCAGTTATTTACTTTAACTCAGATTATTAACAATAAATAACCTTGCCAATTTCACAATCTTTGAATTGTAAGAACTGCCAACATCAGTTTCATCCTTATATGTGACTATTAATCATCGAAGAATTTTGAGAGATCTAATATTATGAGTACTCAGAAACTCAATAAAACTACACACCAGTTAAACTGCATGTTCCAAGAGGCTTCTATTTAAAACCGTGCAATTTGTAAACAAACTACCACACAAAAAACACACGAGAACACTACTATGTACATAGTAACCAAAAACGATTAAGGAGAAAACACATTATTATCACGTCACAGGAGCTCAGTTGTATACATGTCTAATGTCAAATGGGAACTATATGTCCCATTCAGTTTATTGCTCGGAGATGCACTATTGTCATTGGCTGTATTCACAAGATAAATCCGTCGGGC
Source organism: Mastigoproctus giganteus (assembly GCF_048544385.1). Classification (NCBI taxonomy): domain Eukaryota; kingdom Metazoa; phylum Arthropoda; class Arachnida; order Uropygi; family Thelyphonidae; genus Mastigoproctus; species Mastigoproctus giganteus. The sequence continues at coordinate 119,278,949 of NC_143575.1, read as the reverse complement.
TTCAAGGCTTACTGACATTTTCAGCTCAGATATTTCTGTTCAAACATAAATTTTGTTAGGCATGATAGCATAACAAGAAGAAAATGGAGGAAATGCTAATAGAGAACTGAATTACAAGTAAGTAAGTAATGCTGTTTTGAGTGCATAAGTAAGAATATCCGAAAACAAATAACAACAACAACATAAGGATGTTGCTCCTGTGCCTATTCCGAAGCACCCTCCACTTTGACCAGCTACTCACCGCACATGTCCAGTCACATAGACGGTCAAAAATGGCCAAAGGAAGAAAATAGACCAACAAGTCAATCATTTCAACTCATAATTTGTTATAAGTTCAATTTTTAGCATTGAGAAGTAGTTTTTTGTTATTAAATTTAATTTAAAAAATTTTGTTTTGTATTTTGACAGAATAAATCCTTATTCAAAATTAAACTAACAGTATTTCAACTTTCCATAAACATACATCCTTTTTCCTTAGCGCTGATTGAATTTCGAAATTGTGTATTTTGCCCTTGTATGTCATCCTTAATTAGGTTATATAGGAAATTAAATCCTTTATTCATCCGTAAGTACATCTCAAATTGATTTTCATCTTCTTCTAAGTCCTGCAGTAAATGATGGAATTTGCCCTTTTCTGTTCTCTTCAAGTTTATGTCATATATCCATCCTTACTCTCTTTTGTTTTCTTCTTCAAAACCTGAAGAGGAAAATTAATTGTAGAACTTCATTTTGCATCAGCTTTCCCAAAGAGAATAACACATACATAAAATTACATGGTAGTAAAGTGTCTCCTACGACTGACTTCACAGTTTACACTAAACAGTGAAATGAAGTCCTGTGAAGTGATAATAGTGTGTTTCAGCCCTTAGCTGCATGGAAAACCTAATTGGAACTTGCAGCCCAACCTATACTGAGGTTATCAACAACTAAAAGGCAAATTATATGATTGGCAGAGCTTTTAAGAAATGGAAATTACCTCCTGACAATTTCATACAAATAAAAATTGAGAATGAATTACATTTTCTGTTACCATACTTGTGAAGAGTCTACTGGTAGTTTAAGGACTTGAGGCCACACATTTTTTCAGAACCATTTAATTGCCAAAAGCTGAATAAATAAGTAATTTATAACTGGAATTCAGTTTAACTAAAATGCTGGCAGAATGAATCAAAGATTGAAATGCTTTACAAATGGGTGTTATAAATGTGAAAGAGAATGTGTGTTGACTAACTTCTATGGAATGATATTTTGTATGTAGGCTAGCTTGGTGTTAATAGGCTCCAGAATCACACAATGGTTCCATTTAACTTACAATAGCATAACTTACTATGGATGGGCAATTTTTGTGTTCGAAAGATGAAATGTTAAGTTGCAAAGGGGGGGGGTGTTATATTTTTACTTCCAGTATTTTTTAATTGATTAAATGGAATATTTCCTAGTAAAGTATTAGTTAAATATTACAATTCTGCTGTTAAATCGACTTCTTTGCAACATATCACAAAGAGCCAATGCTTTAATGTTTATACAAAATTCAAACCAATTCTGCTGTATGGGTGGTGTAAATAAAAATGTGGGTATCTTCCTGTTGTATATCCTAGCTAAAATTGCAAGTCTTATTGAACTTGAAAATTATAAGATTCATAAAATTGATACTACCATTGGTTTCTAACTCTAAGTGGTATTTCAGTCCACTGTGTATTGAATTAAACTGTAAAAATAGGTTAAATGGTTTGCTATTACACTTCAGACTAGCATCTTCTCAACCTTTAAACCATGTCCAGTACGAAGTACTATAGGTTTGGATACCTATTTGGGCTTGAGTGTTTCATTAACAAAAAAAAAAAAGAAAGAAAGAAAAGGAGTACCTCATACTGTGTAACAGCAAACAGCATGTGTAAATAGCATTGTTTGTTATGAAAATAAGGTTGGTTTTTTTTTTTTTTTTTTTTTAATGTAAACCACAAACACAAGAGGTATTAGAACCTATAGTACTTAGTACCATGCTTGTTTTGGAGGTTGAGAAGACGAAAGAAGATATTTCTTGACCTTGGATTTTAACTTCTGTAGACTGTAATTTACAGAAAATACGCATGAAGGAAGGTTGTTCCAGAAAATGACAGTTGAATGAATAAACGAGGAAGATGAAAAGTTGGTTCTGTGAGTTTGACGGTGGACAGTAAATGGATGTTGGCTGGTGGCGGCACGTGTTCGAACTGTTTTGAAAGAGAGAGAGAGAGTGGAAACTATAGAAGCCAATTCAGAACAACAGTGCCCATGGAAGTGTCTGTAGAAGAGGCATGCAGCAGAAACAGTACATCTATGGGACAGCGAGTGGAGAGACTCTGACAGAGATAAATCATTAATTAATCTAACTGCCCTCTTCTGAATGGAATCAAGAAGCCTGAGAGAGGTTTTGGGAGCACCACCCCAAATGTGGGAACAACATTCCATGGCAGGGCAGATTTGCAATTCATACAGAGTGAGCAGCTGTTTGGAAGAAAAGTAACACTAAGAGCAAAAGAGAAAACCAAGTTTTTTAGATGCTGAGGAAGCAATATTTGTAATGTCCTTGTGCCAAGAGAGATTAGAAGTCAGGGTAATTCCCAAAAGAGATATATCATTTTGCTTAGAAATCGGAGTGTCACTAAAGATAAGCATAGGAGCAGAAGAATCCTTTTTGCGAGATATAAGAGACAAGACTGAGTTTTAGAAGGGTTGAAATCAAATAAGTTGTCTTTGCCCCACTGGAGAATTACTTGAAGATTGGAATTTAAGGAATTGGTAGGAGATTTTCGAGAAGTTGTAGCTGATTGAACAGCACAAGGTTTCTCAAAATGGAAAGTGGAAGGCAATGTTCTATCATCGGCAAAACTATGAATAGGATTTCCAGTCAATGGAAGAAGGTCATTAATATACAACAGGAAAAGAGTGGGGGAAAGAACTGAACCTTGGGAGACAACAGCATTAGTGGAAAAGTTAGAAGACAGAGAGCCATCTACTTTCACCCTCAGTGAGAAATCAGAGAGAAAACTGGATGGCCAATTAGAAAAAACAGTTCACAAACCATAAGATGGAAGCTTGTTTAGAAGACCTTTATGCCAAACATGATCGAAAGCCTTTGAGATATCAAGAGCAACTACTTGTGTTTCACCGAACCTTTCCATTGAATTAGTCCATAAATGAGTAACATAAACCAGAACATCACCAGTGTATCGACACTGATGGAATCCATACTGGCAATCTTAGATCAGACGGAAGGTTTCTAGGTAGTTTAAGAGTTGGCGGTTAATTGATTTCTCCATTACTTTAGAAAGATTAGAAGTAATTGCAATGGGATGATAATTGAATGGGAGGGATTTGTCACCCTTTTTAGGAACTGGCTGGATATAGGCAAATTTCCAAGCAGAAGGAAAAATGCCTTTGGAATAAGAAAGTGAAAAAAAGGCGGCAAAGAACAGGAGTAAGTTCGGGAGCACAGATTTTGAGAACAAGTGGAGAAATACCATTGGGACCTGGAGCTTTCTTAGCATCAAGATTCGTCAAAATCCTTCTGACATCCTTCTGACGGAAGACCACAGGAGGCATTGAAAGGAGCATGTTGGAAATGGTGGGAGGTGTTTTACCAAGATCATTAATACATGAGTTGGAAGAAAAATGGGATGCTAGCAGGTCAGCTTTATCCTTGGCTGAAGTGACAACAGAACCATCTGGTTTTGACAGAGGTGGGAGTAGAGATGGGCAAAAGTTGCAGCCAATAGCTTTGGCGAGGGACCAGAATGCACGGCTACCATTAGGGCAAGAAGCAAGTTTTCAACTCTTAGCCTGTTCAAACACTAGTTTGGACTGATAAATAACTGCTTTACAATTATAGCGAACTTTGGTGTAGGCAGAAACTGAGACTGAAGAATTAGAAACAAGCCAATTACGATATGCAACATTCTTCTCTTGAACAGCCTTAGCATATTTATTGGAAAACCAAGGTTTATATAAAGGATGAGATTTTAAAGTGGAGTGTGGAATAAAGGATTCCATTCCTGCAAGAATAATTTCACTGACACGATCTGAGCAAACGTTGACATCAGAAGTTTTGAAACAGTAATCCGACCAAGGAAAAGAAGAAAAGGAATCTCGCAGGTCATCCCATTTTGCATTCTTGTAATGCCAAACAACATAGGTTGGGAATAGCCATGAGATAAAGGCTCCATTAGAGAAGAGACAATCACCAAGTTGTGATCTGAAGTGCCTAAAGGACCTCGCACTTCGACCGTGTACTTAGAAGGGTTGTTTGTGAGAAAAAGATCAAGCGTATTGGCGGCTGTATGATTAGGATTGTCCGGTATTCTTGTAGGTTAATGAACAATCTGTGCAAGGTCATTAGTAATTGCAAAAGTCTCAGCATCTCGACCAGCTGGGTCGGTGTGACTAGAAAACGGAAACCAGCTGGAGTTGTGAACATTAAAATCACCAAGGAAAATTACCTCACTGTTAGGAAAGTTGGACTGGAGAAAGTCAAGTTGCAAAGAGAGGAAGTTAAAGAGCTCCAAGTGATTAGTGGAGTTGGGAGAGCAGTAGAGACAACCCATGAATTTTACTCAATGAGATAGAGAGATTTTAGGCCAGAGAAGATCAAAGAGAGGAGATTCCAAATTGCCAAGTCTCTGACAGGGAATATCAGAACGGACATATGCACAAGTACCACCTTTAAGGCGAAAGGAATTATACAACGAATAAATTGGGCATCTGACATGAGCAGTATTTGAATCAACCAATAACTGAAAATATGTCAGAAAAAGTACATGGGGTTTGGCAGACTGCAGGTGGAAATGGACATCGTTAAGATTAGAATTGAGACCACGTATATTTGTGAAATTAATTAGGAAGTGCTTGGAAGGTTTAGATCTTTTCGCAGATAAGCTTGCTCTATTAGTTTGACCATTCATGGTGTATTCAACAGTAAGAAAAAGTGGTGGGGGGGGACATGCTGCATGATGTAATGAAATTTTTGGATATGGCGTACATGTGGTAAGAATATACCCAGATCCTTCACATAATGTGGCCTCGACAATGTTCCCCACATACACACTACTCGGACTCCCTCCAGTCACTATCTGGCAGAGTAGAGGTAGCAAGATTATACACTAGTTGATCCGGAAGCCTCCTAGAGAGTTACCAATAAGTTCGGTCTAGTGTACTAACTATCAGCCGGCCTGCGAACACCGTTTTAGAGCTGTACCCTCGAAATGTAAGGAATATTGGATCTTGCCATGATGTTCATCATAACCTCAAAAGTCCTCAATCACACTGCATGATGGAAGAGATACAGAAGGGTTGACCAGAACTTAGCTCTAGAGACTAAACATGGGTTCCACCACTTCAAGCCTCCAATAAGCAATGTGGTGTGGGTGCCCCACCTTGATCCCCGCATATGTTGGTTCACAACTGGCTGGTCACTCACCATGTACTTGTACATGGAGGTTATACCCAGGGTTACTAACAGTCACACCATCGTGAAGGTGCAAGCAGAGGATTTGGCTGTCACAGACTGTCCAAACTTCGCCGAAATTGAGTCCACTTGACTTGAGTGTCACCCGAATATCAGTTCCATCAGTGTTTTAGACTCCCAGGTAGCAAGTGCAACTTGTCTGGCATAACTGAGGGAATGTCTATGACAACCTCAAGGACCAGGCATTCATTCATGTAACAGAAAATTCATTCCATCATCTGTAATAAACAAATACAGTGGCAGACAAAAAAAGAGCATCAATTGTGAATTTTGTAAATAATGTGTTTTGAGCTGCATTTTGGGTCGCAGAAATGTTTGAAATGCATTTGTTAGATGAGATGTATATCTCTGTGAATGAAATGCAATAAAGACTCCACCTGATATACCTAATTGCCATAAATATCTTTCCAAAGGGTAAAATTGCATAATTAATGAAAATATAAGAAATCATGCATATGGCAATCAAGACAACCAAACATACATTTTATTGCATTTAGCATTAGTAGAGACATATGATGCAAGAAAGCAAGCTTATGCAGCATCAGTCGAAAAAAAAAAAAAAAAAAAACTTCCACTTCACCTCTCCATTTGTCCAAAATACCTGTCCAGCTAAGACTTAAATTTATTTAAGTTATCAACTTCCACAACAAGGGATGGAAATCTGTTCCACCAACCAACTACCCGCTGGTTAAATGCAAATTTCCGCACATCTATCGTACAACTATCTTTCCTCAATTTGAATTTATGTCCTCTCAGGTGATTATTCTGAGCCAGAGGAAGAATCCAATCAGCATTGAACATGCTCAAACCATTCAAGGCTTTATACACTTCTATCAGATCACCTCGCCGGTGCCTAGTCTCTAGACACTGTAATTTGCTTAATCGTAGTCCTATATCCATTGCCTAGGTTGTTACCTTTGAGATCCGTCCAGTTTTTTCCATTGAGCTTATTCAAGGCTTTATACACCTCTATCAGATCATCTCGCTGGTGCCTAGTTTCCACACAGTGTAATTTGAAAAACTTAAGCCTTTCTTCGTAAGAGCACCCCTTTGTTCCATTCACTAATCTTGTTGCCCTTCTCTGTACTCGTTCCAGCAGCTTTACATCCTTATTGAAATGAGGCCTCGAGACCTGTATACAGTACTCTAGGTGTGGCCTAACCATTGATTTATACAAGGGAATAATCACCTCCTTATCCCTGCTGGAAAAATTCCTGTATATCATTGACAATACTCCATGAGCTACCCTTGCAGACTGTCTGCACTGCTCAGAGAACTTCATATCTGCCTGCACAACCACCCCCAAGTCCCTTTCATTCTCTACCACTGTCAGTGTAGTACCACAGAGTTGATACGCTGCTCTGGGGTTGCTGTTTCCCATGTGTAGTACTTTACATTTGTCAATGTTAAACTTCATTTGCCACCTCTCAGCCCATCTGCTCAACTTTTCCAGATCCTGTTGCAGCAGCATAGTGTTAGTAGTGTCCTTGACAACCCTGCCAACCTTTGTATTGTCTGCAAACTTGGACATTAAGCTTGATATACCATCATCAATATCATTTATAAATACAGAAAACAATAATGGACCCAACACTGAGCCCTGAGGGACTCCACCAATAACATTAGTCCACGATGAGCAGTGTCCATTGGTTACCACTCTCTGTCTTCTCCCCCTCAACCACCCCTTCATCCATACCAGCAATTTGCCTCCAATGTCACACTGCTAAAATTTGTGTAGCAGTCCTCCATGTGCAACAGTATCAAAAGCCTTTCTAAGATCCAAGTATATAATATCAAAGCCATTCCCTGCATCCAGTTCTTTTGTGACTGCATCATAGTATCCAATCAAATTGGTCAGGCAAGACTTCCCCTTAACAAAACCATGCTGTGTCCGAGCTATAACTGAAGTCTTGTCTAAATGATCCTGCAGTGCTTCTTTAACCAGTGCCTCCATTAATTTTCCTGGAACAGAAGTTAAACTCACAGGTCTATAATTACTTGTGTCAGCCTTTGATCCTCCTTTGTGAATTGGGGTCATTGCACATTTCCAGTCTATGGGTACCTCCCCTGAGTCCAAGGAAGCTCTTATTATTAAGGCTAAGGGTTTGCTTACTTCCTTTGCTGCCTCCTTTAATATAACTGGATAGATGCCATCCACCCCGGTTGCCTTTCTTGTGTTATCTTCCACTTTACTCCCAGTTATTTCAAGATTCTGTAGCTTACTGCTAGAGTTTAATACACCTCTGGCATTCCCCTCACTGAATAACTCCTCATGTGTGAATGTCGATGCAAAATATTCATTTAGTTTGTTAGCTACCTGAGCAGGATCATCAACAGTTGACCCATCAATATCAAGTGGACCAATCTGATAGATCCCCTTCCTTCTAGAGTTTACATAAGTAAAGAACTCTTTGCTGTTTTTCTTTCCATCCCTTGCCAAGGATTTCTCGTAATCTGCCTTCGCCTGCCTAACCTCTTTTGTAACTTGGTTTCATATCAACTTGTATCTATCATAGGCTTCTGTGTCATGTGTTAATTTGTAAGTATCCCATGCATTTTTCTTCTCTGCCATATGCCTCATTAGTTCATCTGACATCCATTTTGGCCTAAACCTTGAACAATATTTCTTAGTTGTTATGTAAAGCCTAGTAGCTTCCAAGATAAGTTCTTTGAATGCTTCCCATTTTGAATTTGCTGTTGGTAACATCATCAGTTGGTCCCACTGTATAGAATTTAAATACTGTCTCAGTCTATCGTAGTCACCTTTACGAAAGCAATAACCCTTCCCTTTACCCCTAATGGTAGTTACCTCTTTGAGTAAATCCCACTTCAGCACACTGTGATCACTGCCACCTAGTGGTTCATTTATCTGCAGATTCTTAATGCATGAAGAATCACTGCTGATAATCAAATCAAGAGTATTACTCCCTCTAGTTGCCTCCCAAACATGCTGTTCCACAGATTGCAACCATTACGTAATTCGGAGAGTTCCTGTACAGTTTGCTCATATCGTGTCAGTGAAATGATTCTTGTAGGGATGTAATCCTTTATTCCACACTCTACTTTGAAATCTCGTACTTTATCTAAACCTTGGTTTTCCAACAAATGTGCTAAGGCTGCTCAAGAGATCAATGTTGCATATCGTGATTGGCTTGTTTCCAATTCTTCAGTTTCATTTTATGCCTACACCAAAGCTTCCAACAATTGTGAAGCAGTTATTAATCAGTCCAAACTAGAGTTTGAACAAGCTAAAAGTAGAAAACTTGCTTCTTGCCCTAATGGTAGCCGAGCATTCTGGTCCCTTGCAAAAGCGATTGGCCACAACTTTTGCCCAACTCTGCTCCGACGTCTGTCAAAACCAGATGGTTCTATTGTCATTTCAGTCAAGGATAAAGCTGACCAACTAGCATCCCATTTTTCTTCCGACTCATGTATTAGTGATCTTGGTAAAACACCTCCCACCATTCCCAACATGCTCTATTCAATGCCTTCTGTGGTCTTCCGTCAAAGGAATGTCAGAAGGATTTTGACGAATCTCAATGCTAAGAACACTCCAGTTCCTGATGGTATTTCTTCAAAACCTGAACTTGCTCCTATTTTTACCTCCTGTTTTCACTTTCTTATTGTAAAGGTGTTTTTCCTTCTGCTTGGAAATTTCCACATATCCAGCCAGTTCCTAACAAGGGTGACAAGTCCCTCCCATCCAATTATCGTCCAATTCAATTACTTTTACTCTTTCTATAGTAATGGAGAAATCAATTAACCGCCATTTCTTAAACTACGTAGAAAACTTCCATCTGATCAACAATCGCCACAGTATGGATTCCATCAGTATCATTCCACTGGTGATATTTTGGCTTCATCATCATCAGCCATTTTCAATCCACTGCAGGATAAAGGCCTCTCCAGCAACTTTCCAGTCCCTTCTCTTTTGTCCAGTTACTTCTTATTTTGGATATAAAGGGAACTCGGAGATAATTAATACTTGACACTAAAAAATATATATTCCGTTATAACTGTGTTGGGAGATAAGTTAGGGTTATAAACTGAAATTGAAATTTTATTTAAATTAAAAGAAATCATGACTCAGACCAGAGCAGCAAAACAAAAGGCTCGAGCTAATGGAAGTGCTGTGGCTCAGAGGAGAACTGAGGAGGGCAGTTGCCTTCTGAATCACAGCCTTCTAAAATGCACAGCTTGCATGATGTTTGTGGAGCATTCAGGTACGGGACATGATATTGCCATGGGGGATGTCTTTGTGTGTGCGCGATACAAGGAGTGTATCGAAATCAACAACTCAGCGTTCTTATGGGCCTATATGAGTGCTTGAAGGACAGGGTGGATGCCGTCGAAGGAACTAAACTAAGGGGCCCATCAAGCTCTCAGCTGCCCACATCAACGCCAGAGCTTGCACTTGGTCATCGCCCAACACAGCGGCAACCCCCAGGGCAGAATGCGCTGGTCCCAAAGGAACTAGTAGTTGTTGGTGACTCTATTGTCAGGGAAACGGAGAACATGCTTTGTAAAAAGGATAGGTGGAACAGGACCAGGGTATGTCTGCCAGGGGTAAAGGTTTATGATGTTGTAGAGCAGATATCATCTTTTAAGGGCACAAAAGGTGATATAGCTGTACACGTTGGCACTAATGATATCAAGAGTAGGAGACCGGCAGGATTGCTTAACAAGTTCAGGTCACTGTTAAAAAAAAGCCGTGAAATAGGGTTGAATTTGAAAGTGTCTGCAATTCTGCCCAGACACGATAGGAGGGAGTATATGATGAGAGTCTTGTCGATCAATTCGGCCCTGGAAAGATTGTGCAAGGCTCAAGGGGTAGAATTTTTTTTAGCATGGACTGTACTTGTTAACAGGAGAGATTGCTTCTACAGGGATGGGATACACTTAAATAGAAAGGGTGCAAGAATATTTGCTGATGCTATCGAAGCAGTGTTAGGTGGGTCGGAAAACTGCTAGCTTGGGGGGAGACAAAGCCGAATAGATTAACAGTAGCCACTGGCAGAGGTAAAAGAGATTCTTGCACTGCTTCTATTGGAATGAGCAGAAGCCTGAAAAACAAGATGCAGGATATTTCAGAGACTGCTGGGAGTCATTGCGGTACAAGTAAACACATGGGTAGTGTTAGGGTAGCTAAGAATAGAAATAGGTGCATGTATACTTGCGTGTACACCAATGCTAGGAGTTTAGTAAATAAATTTGATGAATTTGAGGTATTACTCAAAACATCAAAGGCAGATATTGTTGGGATATCAGAGACGTGGTGCCACACAGATATAAGGAATGCAGAACTGGAATTTGGGGAGTACAACGTCTACAGAAAGGATAGACTGGATAGGAAGGGAGGAGGGGTTATGCTATTAGTTAAGAAATACATAAAATCCAAGGAAGTGAAGCCAGTGGACATTGCTGGACAGTGCAGTGTCGAGTCAGTTTGGTGCGACATAAGCATTGGGAGATCGAAATTGAGAGCAGGAGTGTGCTATAGGCCTAATGACTCTGATGAGTATAATAAGAAACTGTACGGGGAAATAGAGTGGGCCAATAAATCAGAGAGTCTTATAATGGGAGATTTTAATTTCCCAGATACTGACTGGAATTTGGGGGCTGGTCACTCACACACTAGCAAGGCTTTTGTGGATTTATTGGATGATTGTTTTCTACATCAGCATGTTCGGGAGGCAACTAGAGGGAGGAATACTCTTGATTTGATTATCAGCAGTGATTCTTCATGCATTAAGAATCTGCAGATAAATGAACCACTAGGTGGCAGTGATCACAGTGTGCTGAAGTGGGATTTACTCAAAGAGGTAACTACCATTAGGGGTAAAGGGAAGGGTTATTGCTTTCGTAAAGGTGACTACGATGGACTGAGACAGTATTTAAATTCTATACAGTGGGACCAACTGATGATGTTACCAACAGCAAATGCAAAATGGGAAGCATTCAAAGAACTTATTTTGGAAGCTACTAGGCTTTACATACCAACTAAGAAATATTGTTCAAGGTTTATGCCTAAATGGATGTCAGATGAACTGATGAGGCATATGGCAGAGAAGAAACATGCATGGGATACATACAAATTAACACATGACACAGAAGCCTATGATAGATACAAGTTGATCTGTAACCAAGTTACAAAGCAGGTTAGGCAGGCGAAGGCAGATTACGAGAAATATTTGACAAGGGATGCAAAGAAAAACACCAAAGAGTTCTTTACTTATGTAAACTCTAGAAGGAATGGGATGAATCAGATTGGTCCACGTGATATCGATGGGTCAACTGTTGATGATCCTGCTCAGGTAGCTAACAAACTAAGTAAATATTTTACATCGACATTCACACATGAGGAGTTATTTAGCAAGGGGAAAGCCAGAGGTGTATTCAACTCTAGCAGTAAGCTAGAGAATCTTGTAATAACTGAGAGTAAAGTGGAGGAGAAATTGTTGAAGATAAACACAAGAAAGGCACCTGGGGTGGATGGGATCTATCCAGTTATATTAAAGGAGGCAGCAGAGGAAGTAAGCAAACCCTTAGCCATAATTATGAGAGCTTCCTTGGACTCAGGGAAGGTACCCACAGACTGGAGATGTGCAAATGTGACCCCAATTCACAAAGCAGGATCAAAGGCTGACACAAGTAATTATAGACCTGTGAGTTTAACTTCTGTTCCAGGAAAATTAATGGAGGCACTAGTTAAAGAAGCACTGCAGGATCATTTAGACAAGACTTCAGTTATAGCTCGGACACAGCATGGTTTTGTTAAGGGGAAGTCTTGCCTGACCAATTTGATTGGATACTATGATGCAGTCACAAAGGAACTGGATGCAGGGAATAACTTTGATATTATATACTTGGATCTTAGAAAGGCTTTTGATACTGTTGCACATGGAAGACTGCTGCACAAATTGGAGCAGTGTGACATTGGAGGCAAATTGCTGCTGTGGATAAAGGGGTGGCTGAGTGGGAGAAGATAGTGGTAATCAATGGACACTGCTCGTCGTGGACTAATGTTATTAGTGGAGTCCCTCAGGGCTCAGTGTTGCGTCCATTATTGTTTTCTGTATTCATAAATGATACTGATGATGGTATATCAAGCTTAAGGTCAAAGTTTGCAGATGATACAAAGGTAAGCAGGGTTGTCAAGGACACTACTGACACTATGCTGCTGCTGCAACAGGATCTGGAAAGGTTGAGCAGATGGGCTGAGAGGTGGCAAATGTAAAGTACTACACATGGGAAACAGCAACCCCAGAGCAACGTATCAAATGTGATACGTTGCTCTGATAGGTAACAAATGTGACAGAGGTAGAGAATGAGGTAGAGGTGGTTGTACAGGCAGATATGAAGTTCTCTGAGCAGAGCAGACTGCTCAGAGAACAGAGCAGACTGCTCAGGCTGCAAGAGTAGCTCGTGATGTATTGTCAATGATATATAGGAATTTTTCTAGCAGGGATAAGGAGGTGATTATTCCCTTGTATAAGGCAATGGTCAGGCCACACCTAGAGTACTGTATACAGGTCTGGAGGCCTCATTTCAAGAAGGATGTAGAGCTGCTGGAACGAGTACAGAGAAGGGAACAAGATTAGTGAATGGAACAAAGGGGTGCTCTTACGAAGAAAGGCTTAAGTTTTGCAAATTACAGTGTCTGGAGACTAGGCACCAGCGAGGTGATCTCATAGAGGTGTGTAAAGCTTTGAATGGTTTGAGCATGCTCAATGCTGATGGGATTCTTCCTCTCGCTCAGAATAATCACCTGAGAGGGCATAAATTCAAATTGAGGAGAGACAGATGTAGGATAGACATGCGGAAATTTTCCTTTAGCCAGCGTGTTGTTGGTTGGTGGAACAGACTTTCATCCCTTGTCGTGGAAGTTGATAGCCTAAATAAGTTTAAGGCTCAGCTGGACAGGTATTTTGAACGAACAGAGAGGTGAAGTGGAAGGGGGGGTTTTTTTTTTTTTTTTTTTGGCTGATGCTGCATAAGCTTGCTTTCTTGCATCAAATGCCTCTACTAATGCTAATGCTCATCTACATGATCCTGCAGTGCTTCTTTAACCAATATCTCCATTAATTTCCCTGTCATAGAAGTTAAACTAGCAGGTCTGTAATTACTTGTATCGCCCTATGGTTCTCGTTTGGGAATTGGGGTCACATATGAACATCTCTCAGGGGGGCTTAGAGGGGGAACAGGTATCCTGTGTGTTATCAGACACTCAGCCTAAGACACCGGTGGATCCAATATCTCTCTATTACAGAAGATTTAGAAGTCCGGTTGGCCTACCTCCCTAAAATCCACTCATGCACACCTTCTCGATGGTAAGCCCTGTTATGTCACTAAGGTGGCAACGAACGTGTAGAGTGGTTCTCTTCAAGAAAGCTGGTCAGCGTGAAGAGGAAAAGACCAAACCTTCCAGCATATGACAGCATGACAAAACAAATGGTCCTCAGTTCCGAGCAGCTTTCACTCCCCCACTTACGCCAGCGAGAGGATCAGAGTGGAAGCAGAGGGTGCTAAGAATCTCTGGGTACGACCAGGCTGCCATGCACGGAAACTGAACTTGGCCTGTTACAATGTAAGATCACTCGTCGGTGAAGACAGGCTACTAGAACTGGAAAAGGAATTAGAAAATTTGAATTGGAATATCATCGGTTTGGCTGAAACAAGAAGAAGAAAGGAATCACTTATAAGTTTATCAAGTGGAAATCTGCTGTACACCCATGGAAACAGTGAAAGGAGTGTAGGTGGAGTTGGGTTTCTGGTCCATAAAGATTTAAAAAACAACATTTTGGAATTCAAAAATATATCACCAAGGGTGTCAAGACTAGTACTCAAGATTTCTAGGAGGTACAAGCTAAAGGTTATAATGATTTATACATCAACATCGAGCCATGATGATGAAGAGGTTGAAGAAATGTACACCGAAATTGAGCAGTAAACCCACTACGCTATTATTATTATACTTCAATGCTAAGGTTGGAAAAAGACAAAACAGAGCAGAAAGGGGACTATAGGAAATTTTGGAATTGGTGAAAGAAATGAAAGAGGCAAAAGACTTGTGGAATTTGCAAAATCTCAAGGATTGTCAGTAATGAACACTTTTTTCAAGAAAAGGGTGAACAGAAAGTGGACATGGAAGAGTCCAAATGGATTAACAACTAATGAAATCGACTTCATCCTCACTAACAGAAGATATATTGTGAATGATGTTACCATCCTGAATAAGATAAATGTTGGAAGCGATCACAGAATGGTTACACTTGATATAGATGTAGGAAAGGAAAGGAAAAAACTGACTGGAGTAAATAACACAAAGGTCTTTGAGATAACTGAAGAGGAGAAAAAGCAGTATGTACTGGATCTTAAGAACAAGTTTGACCTTCTGCAGATTGCTCAGAACCAAGGTATCGACGAGGAATATTACAACTTTCTGAAAGTGATAAAGCCCAAGAAACCTATAGGGAAAAAGAAATCCAAAGAAGAAAAAATTAGCAGGAAACAATTGTAATGATGAACCGAAGGAGAAAAATGAAGACCAAGATAATCACTGACAAGGAAAAAATTGAGTATACTGAGTTATGCAAAGCCATTAAAAAGAGACTCAGAGAGGACATAAGATTTAACACAAGAAAAGTAGAACAAGCATTAAGAGAAAACAAAGAATTTAAATTAGCAGCCATGAGCAGTAATACAGAAAGACAAATGATGCTGAAACTGAAGAATAGCGATGGTGTACTTATAAACAGCAGAGAAGGCATAATTCAAATAGCAGAAGACTACTATAGAGAATTATACAAGGAGCGAAGGAATGATGCCAGCAGTGGGGAAGATGGATTGCAAAGTAGCAACACATACGACATACCCGATATTCTTCCTGATGAGGTAGAACATGCATTGAAGAAAATGAAGAATCAGAAAGCCCAGGGGGAAGATGAAGTTACTGTAGAGTTGTTAAAATTTGGAGGAAGAGCCATAACACAAAAACTGCATTAGAAACTGCATAACAAGGCTCGTCACAAAGTGCATTAGAAAAGGTGTGATGCCTAAGCAGTGGAATAATGCAATTATAGTTTTGCTGCATAAGAAAGGAGATAAATCAGAAATTGGAAATTATAGACCAATTAGTTTGTTATCCCACATCTACAAGTTGTTCACAAGGGTCATTACTAACAGATTAGAAAGAATACTTGATGAGAAACAACCGAAAGAGCAAGTTGGCTTTAGGACAGGATTCTCAACTATGGATCACCTTCACGTAATATCACAGCTAATGGAGAAAGTAAATGAATATAAAACACCATTATGCCTAGCATTTGTGGATTATCAAAAGGCATTTGACTCCATACAGCATAAGGCAATGTTTCGGGCACTGGAAAGACAAGGCATAGATACCCCACATATTATGATTTGAAGAAAATGTATGAGAATGCTACCTCGTTTATTAGACTAGACAAAGACAGTAGGAAATTTAAAATCGAGAAAGGAGTTCGACAAAGAGACACAATATCTCCAAATCTGTTTACTGCTGCCCTTGAGGAAGCTTTCAGAAGATTAGACTGGTCGCAGAAAGGAGTCAATGCGAATGGAGAGTACCTAAACCATTTACAATTTGCAGATGACATTGTGGTCATAAGCCACGATCCCAAAGAATTAGAGGAAAATCTTAATCAGCTATGCACAGTTAGTAAGAATTTTGGACTAAAGATGAATATGGCTAAAACAAAAGTAATGATGAACTAGTATGCCACAGAAAGGGAAATAATGATTGAAGGAGCAGTAATTGAAAAGGTGGAGTTATATACTTATCTGGGACAAGTTATTAGCTGTAATAATGATAAATGGCTGGAAGTCAAGAGAAGGATAAATTTTGGATGGATAGCATTCAGGAAATATAGTCACATACTGAAGAGCAATATCCCAGTTTGTCTGAAACATAAAATAATGAACCAATGTATACTCCCCACCATGACTTATGGAAGTGAAATCTGGGGACTCACCAAAAGAATGAAAGAGAAGCTGAGAACTACACAGCGAAGAATGGAACGAATTATATTGGTATTGGTATTGGTATTTAAGGGCACAAGGGCAGCTAAGGCCAAAATGTGCCAGGTCCTATATTATTATCCTAAAGTAATATGATGTGTTCCATTTTTGCATCAGAGGAATTCATATATATGTATTTGCTTCAGAAAGGTATAGAGTGTAGCTAGGTTAGCACTATTGCCAATCATGTGGTTAAGGGATAGTGGTTCTTGCAGTTGTGATTGAGCGTGGAAAATACTTCTGAAATGGGAATAGTGAGGACAATCTAAAAGTATATGCCTGACTGAAAGCGGTAGTGTACAATGTGTGCATCGAGGTGGGTCATCCCCCATGAGTAGAAACGTATGGGTTAGGTGCGTATGTCCAATTCTTAGTCTTGCTAGTATAACTTCTTCCTGTCTATTTTGTCTGAAGCTGGAAATCCATAAGGCTGGTTCATCTTTGATTTGGAGCAACTTGTTATTACTTTGTGCCTTCCATATTTCTGTCCACTGAAACATACAGACTTTTTTAATATGCTTCAAATAATCTCTATATGGTACTTGGTAATTTGCTGGTGTTGTACTGCTTGGTTTTTTGGCTGCCTGAACTGCTCTCTCTTTGCCTAAGATACCAGAATGCCCTGGGATCCAGCAGAATTTCACTGAATGATTCCTACTTCGTAGATGGTTTAAACAGCAAAAGATTTGTTTTTTGATTGGTTGTAATGTTGAAAATTGATTGCCCAAAGCAGACACTGCACTCAATGAATCAGTGTATATTATACTGCTAGCATTGTGGAGAGGGCTAATATTCTGTAAGGCTAGTTTGATTGCATATAACTCAGCAGTATAACTGCTGCATTCAACTGGTAGTGATATGGAGACTGTAAAGGACGGAAAGACAGCTGCGGCACCAACGGCAGAACCCGTTTTTGAGCCATCTGTATATATTTGGTAGCTTTGTATATTATTGAGGGCATGTTCTTTATGTAGTTGTTTGATATTTTCATCTGCCAGGGAGTTTTTTCCCCACTGCTGAAAGTGGGTATCACAGTGAGCGAGATTTACAGACCAGGGTGGGTCAGGAATATCGCTCTCTTGAAGTATGTTATCAAAATCAATATTCCAGGTGTGAATCAAATCTTTTAATCTAATACCAGTTGGTCTGTTTTCAGTTGGTTTACTGTTATGGAAAGCTGTCCACTCAGGATTGGAAAGCAACGGTTGAACGGGATGGTCTGGAAGGCTTTGAATTTTAGCTGCATAATTTAGAAGCAACATTTTCCTTCGAAGGTGAAGTGGAGGTTCATGTGCCTCTACATACAGACTCTGAACAGGGGATGTTCTAAATGCGCCAAGGGCAGTGCGAAGGGCACTGTGTTGGATGGTATTAAGTCTGATTAATGCACTTTTCCTAGCTGAATCATATACGATAGCACCGTAGTCTAAACAAGATCTGATAATAGCACGATACAAATGTAACAGAGTGTATCTATCTGCTCCCCATGTCATAGCAGAAATGGACCTAAGTATATTAAGTTTCTTTAGACAAACAGTTCGGAGGTATGTGATATGTGGAATGAAGTTCAGTTTGTTGTGCAATATTAAGCCTAAGAAACGAAGATTACTGGTGAGAGGGATCAAATGGTTTTTTAATCTGAGTTCCGGTTCCGGATGTAGTTTACGTTTTTTGCAAAAGTGAACTGCAATAGTTTTTTGATCTGATAATCGATATCCATTCTGCATTGTCCATGCCTCCAACTTATTTATGGAGAGTTGCAGCTGTCTTTCAATGGTATGAATATTTTGTGAACGGCAAGATATAGTTAGATCATCGGCATACATATATAGTTCTACAGTATTTGGGATGTTGTGTGTTATGGTGTTCAGTCTAAGTGAGAAGAGGGTAGAGCTCAGTACTGATCCCTGCGGGACACCCTCCTCTTGAGTGTAGGACCGAGAAAGTACAGATTGATAGCGGACCTGAAAGGTTTTGTGTTGAAGAAAATTTCTAATGAATTCTGGTAAGTGCCCTCGCAATCCTATGGAATGAACTTCTCTCAATATGCAATACCTCCAGGTAGTGTCGAAAGCCTTTTCTATATCGAGACTTACCATTACAAGATGTTCATTTTTGACGTAAGCATTACGGATGTTAGTCTCGGCTTTCACCATTAGATCCAAAGTGGCTCTGTTTTGTCGGAAACCAAACTGATTGTTGTTCATCAGTGCTTTAGTTTCAAGAACCCAGGTAAGCCTTCTGTGTATCATTCTTTCTAGGATTTTACTTAGGCAGCTGGTTAGAGAAATAGGTCGGTAATTTTCTGGAAGTGAGTGATCTTTTCCTGGTTTAGGAAAGGCTAAAATGATGGAATGATGCCAGGAAGATGGATATGTACCTTCAAGAAAAATCCGATTATAGAAAATTAATAGTAAATTCAATGCCGTACTGTTTATATGTTTCAGCATTGCATAATATATACCATCAGGTCCAGCTGCACTGTTGGGTGATCTATTTAATGCAGTTTGCAGTTCAAATAGGTTAAATGGTTGATTATAGGCAATATATTTGGTAGTATGGAATTTTATTTTGTACCTTTCCGCCGAAGCTTTGATTTTCAGAAAGGAGTTGTCATATGCTGACGTGGCAGATGTTTGGTAGAAATTCTCTGCAAGGGCGTTAGCTATTTCTTCTTCAGAAGAAATTTCCTGTCCATTTTTGATTAAGATGGGAGAAGGAAGAGGTAGATATTTCCCATTTAATTGCCGAATCTTTTTCCAGATTAGACGACTGTTAGTATCCTTTGTGATAGTGGAGGCAAACTGTATCCATGATTCCTTTTTGGCTTTTTTTCTAATTTGTCTAGCTTTTGACTTTAGCCTTTTATATTGAATTAGGTTGTTGGTAGTTGGGAACTTCCGGAACAGGTTTCAAGCTTTATTTTTTTCCTTTTTGGCATTGGTACAAGCTTCATTCCACCAGTGTTTAAGGTTTTTGTGTTTACATGTGGAGGCTTGAGGTATTGCTTCAGAGGCAATGGTCAGTATTTGCCTGGTAATATGCTCTGTGACATCATCAATGGGTTGTAGTCTGATCAATTGGTTATCAAAGGAAAGACGGTTTGAAAACTTTTCCCAATCTGCTCTGGAGAATTTCCATTTTGAGCGGTTATCAGGGTATGATGTTTGAAGCGTTTGGATTCTGCATATGATTGGAAAGTGGTCACTATTATGTGGGTCGTTTAATACTGTCCATTCTATACTGGGATATAATATGGGGGAACAGAGAGTTAAATCAATTGCTGACATAGATCTAGAGGGAAGGTGAGTATAAGTATTTTCACCAGTGTTCAGTAATGTTAGATGTGTTCAGTTGGTCCAGTATCGTCTTGATCAAGTGTCCTCTATTGTCCATGTGGTCTGATCCCCACAATGGATGATGAGCATTGAAATCACCAAGGATACAAAAAGGTGGTGGTAATTGTCTTATAAGGTCTTCTAGTTCTTTAAACGTGCACATCTTGTTAGGTGGAAGGTACAGGGATACAAGAGTTAGAATTTGCCCAACTGATACACGTACAGCAATAGCTTCTAAGTGGGTTTGAAGCGGAATGTTTCGAGAAGGTATTTTACAGTCAACTAGAATGGCGACGCCTCCACGTGCAGATAGTGAGGAGTTTCTATCTTTTCTGTAAAATGTAAAATTTCTGATTGATGGAGTTACTTGTGGAGTTAGATTAGTCTCTTGTATACAAACGGCTATTGGACCATATCAGGAGATTAGATCATATATGTCATCGGTATTGCTGCGTAAACCTCTACAATTCCATTGAACAATGTTCTGCATTATCGGGGTTTGAGGAGGGAAGGCGAGTCTGTCTGTTTCTTGTGAGTGGTTTGCTTTTGACGGTCATATTTCATTTTATCTTTTCTAGGAAAATTGGGACATCCGTTATCTGTACTCTCTTCTACATCATCAGTTTGACCTGATGAAAATCCAGTCTCCATATCATCTTCTGCATGAAGATCAAGGACTGTTTCATCGTGCGTAGCTATATTTTCAGAGTCCATTCTATTTGAGTTTGTCTTTTGTAATTCAGTGGCTTGTTGCCTTCGGGATTTATTAGACATTTTATCACATGATTTTATTATAGGCGGAACTGTGATAGGGGTATTACTTACTTCATCAACTAGAACGGGTTTGGTGGTAGGTTCAGATGTTGATAGCACAGATCGTGCCCATTCTGCAATGGATGTATTGGGCAGAATTGATACCTCAGTTTGGGTTGAAACAGCTTGGCACTTTAGTGTAACGGAAGCGTACGTGGTTTTTGCGATAGTTGACTTTATTTGCTTTCTTGCTTCTTGATATGTGACCTTATTCTCGATCTTGTACTTTTGTATTCTTTTTTCAATTTTCCAGAGTTCGCACGATTTTGAGTATGCTGGATGGTCATTCTTGCAATTTGGACATTCTGGAGCCTTTGCAGTACACTCTGTTTGTGAATGGTTTTTTGATCTGCAGTTAGGACAAGTAGTTTCGCCTCTGCATGTTGTCTGGGAGTGACCAAACTTTTGGCACTTGAAACATCTTAGAGGGTTTGGAATATGGGCGTATACGGCAGTTTAGGTAGCCTGCTTTAACTGAGGTCGGCAAATTTGTTGTACTAAAGGTCAGTATAATATTACGTGTGGGAACAAGTTGGTCATCCTTCTTTATCATAATTCTTCTTGCTTGAGTTACTTTCTGTTCCAGTAATTCCATGACTATCTCCTCTTCGGTTACATTCAACAAATCCCACTCAATTATTACTCCTTTTGAGGAGTTCAAGGTGTTATGTGGTGAGACTTTGATTGGTATTCTGCTTATAGATGACATTTTTAGTAAAAATTCTGAATGCCTTGCTTGAGTGGTCTCAATTAAAAGATCTCCTGATTAGAGCCTTTTCACCATTTTCGGTGTACCTGCTGCATTCTCGAGACATCTCTGGATGACAAAGGGAGAGAGTCTGCTTAGCGGCTGAGTCGATAAGGAATGTATAATCAGAAAAGCTGGTGGTTCTGATTTGTTACCATCCTTTTTCATTCTTTTTGGAAGATTGGGATCGTCTTCCATTCTGCGGGTCTCAACATGTTGAGAGCCTGTTGGCTCTAGTGGTGGACATGTATCACAGTCCATTGTTGCTCCTTTTAGCCCTGGGAGTGAGAGCTTTTCCACCCAGATTTCCGGCCCCGCCACGTGGAGGCAGGAGTGGTGCCACCTAGTGGCCAAGCGGTTGGAGAGGTTAGTTTGTTAGTGCAAAAATTAATAAATATACTAGGAAAAGAAAGATAATTTTCCTTTCTGGGTTCTTACTTAGGATCTGTTAAGTACAGAACCACTTACAAAGAAATGAGGATGCGAAAAGCACTAGAAAGTAAATATAACCAAATCACTGAGAAAGAGCACTATATCTCACTTGGGAAAATCCCTTGGACACTATCGCTTGGCACTCGGGGCCGAATTATATTGGGAATCAGACTGTTAGATAAGAAGAGAAACACATGGATTAGGCAGCAACCTCAAGTAAAGGACATTCTCATCAAAACTAAAGACCTAAAATGCCTTGGGCAGGACACATAGCTCGAAGACATGATTACAGATGGACTAAGAAAATAACAGAATGGTACCCAAGAGGAGCTAGAAGAAGACCTGGAAGACCAAAGCTGAGACGGATAGATGAAATTCATCAGTTTGTGGGTAGTAAATGGAAAGCCAGTGCTCAAAACAGAAGGAACTGGGATGTTGCTGGAGAGGCCTTCATCCTGCAGTGGATTGAAAATGGCTGATGATGATGATTCACATCTCCAGGCCATGGATACGTCCCCTGAGTCCAAGGAAGCTCTCATAATTATGTCTGAGTTTGTTTACTACTTTCCTTCCTCTGTTAATATAACTCGATTGATCCCATCCACTCCAGTTGCTTTGATAAGGCTTAACTTGACAATTTCTTCTCCACTTTGCTCTCAATTATTACAAAATCATCTAGCTCACTACCAGAGTTTAATTCACTGCTAGCATTTCCCTCCCTGAATAACTCCTAATGTGTGAATGTAGATGAAAAATACTCAGTTTGTTAGCTACCTGAACAGGATCATCAACAGCAGAACCATCAGTATCAAGTGGACCAATCCGATTCATTCCCTTCCTTCTAGAGTTTACATAAGTAAAGAACTCTTTGCTGTTTTTCTTTGCATCTTTTGCCAAAGATTTCTCGTAATCTGCCTTTGCCTGCCTAAATTCCTTTGTGACTTGATTATATCTATCATATGCTTCTGTGTCACCTGTTAATTTTTATGTATCCCATGCATTTTTCTTCTGTGCCACATGTCTCATTATTTCATCTGACACCCATTTAGGCCTAAATCTTGAAGAATATTTCTTAGTTGGTATGAAAAGCCTAGTAGCTTCCAAGATTAATTCTCTGAAAGCTTCCCATTTTGAATTTGCAGTTCGTAACATCATCAGTTGATCACTCTGTATAGAATTTAAATACTGTCTCTGACCACCGTAGTCACCTTTACGAAAGCAAAAACCCTTCACTTTAACCCCTGATGTTAGTTACCTCTTTGAGTAAATCCCGCTTCAGATCACTGTGATCACTGCCACCTAGTAGTTCCTTTATCTGCAGATTCTTAATGCATGAAGAATCACTACTGATAATCAGATCAAGAGAATTACTCCCACTAGTTGCATCTCAAACATGCTGCTGTAGAAAACAATCATCAAAATAACTCTACATTGTTGTGAGCCTCTATGAGAGCTTGAAAGACAGTGTGGATGCCCCTGAATGATCTAAATTGAGGGCCCATCAAACTTTTAGCTGCCGACATCAACGCCAGAGCTTGCACTTGATTATCACGCAACACAGTGGCAACCCTGAAGTCAGAATGCGCTGGTCCCACAGTTACTAGTAGTTGTTGGCGACTCTATTGTTGTGGAAATGCAGAACATTGCATGTAAAAAGGATAGGTGGGAACAGGACCAGGGTATGTCTGCCAGGGGCAAAGGTTGATGACGTTGTTGAGTGGTAATCATCTTTTGAGAGAACAAAAGGGATATTGTTGTACACGTTGGCGCTAATGATATTAAGAGTAGGAGACCGACAGAATTTCTTAACAAGTACACGTCACTGTTGAAAAAAAGCCGTGAATTATGGTTGAATTTGATAGTGTCTGCAATTCTACCCAGACACAATCGGAGGGAGTATATGAAGAGAGCCTTGTTGATCAATTCGGCCCTGGAAAGATTGTGCAAGGTTCAAGGCATAGAATTTTTTTCAGCCTGGTCTGTACTTGTTAACAGGAGAGACAGTTTCTACAGGAATGGGATACACTTAAATAGAAAGGGTGCAAGGATATTTGCTGTTGCTATCAAGGCAGTGTTAGGTGGGTCGGAAAACTGCTACCTTGGGGGGATACAAGAACTAATATATTAACAGTAGCCACTGGCAGAGGCGAAAGTGATTCTTGCACTGCTTCTATTGGAATGAGCAGCAGCCTGGAAAACAAGATGCAGGTATTTCAATGACTGCTGGGAGTCACTGCGTTACAAGTAAACACATGGGTTGTGCTCAGGTAGCTAGGAATAGGAACAGGTGCATATATACTTGCATATACACCAATGCTAGGAGTTTGGTTTGTTGTTTGTTATTTGGTTTTTAGGAGCATTAGCAAATAAGGCCATATTGCTCCGGGATATGTGGTGGTCATTCCCTGACCTTTCCACATTCTCCGTATTTGGTGGTGATGGGCTCGAACCCCGGTCTAATCAAGAAGCCTGTGCTACGCACTGCTGCTCCTTCCCAACTGGCTACAGAGGCTCCCTAGGAGTTTGGTAAATAAATTTGATGAATTTGAGGTATTGCTCAAAACATCAAAGGCAGATGTTGTTGTGATATCAGAGACATGGTGTCACACAGACATAAGCAGTGCAGAATTGAAATTTGATGAGTACAATGTGTACAGAAAGGATAGACAGGATAGGAAAGGAGGAGGGGATTATGCTATTAGTTAAGAAACACATAAAAATCCAAGGAAGTGAAGCCAGTCGACAATGCTTGACAGTGCAGTGTCGAGCCTGTAATTATTCGGTTTGGTATGATCCTTACCTGGCTTCAGAAAGGCCAGTACAATTGAGTGACGCCATGAGTGCAGATAAATATTTTCTAAATATATTCAATTGTAGAATTTCAATAGGGAACTTATTGCTTTATTATTTAACTTTTTTAACATTATATAGCATACTCCATCTGGGCCGGCAGCAGTACTTGATGTTTTGTTTAGAGATTCAAAAAGTTCCTTTAACGTGAATGGCTGATTGTACGGTTGAGATGCCTTAGTATAAAAATTTATTTTATGTTGTTCTGCAGATGCCTTAATTTTTTGGAAGGTTTGGCTGTATGTGGACACTGCTGATATACTGGCGAAAGACTCAGCTAATGCGTTTGCTATTTCTGTTGGAGCGGACAATTCCTGCCATTTCCAGTTCAGGATTGAGGCTGAAGACTGCACAAATTTACCGATAAGTGCTTGAATTTTCTTCCAGATGAGTCTGCTGTCTGTGTCCTTGTTTATGGCGGAAGCAAAACTTATCCAAGCATCTTTCTTTGCTTTTCTTCTCATTTTGGAGAATTTGGCCTTGAGTCTTTTAAAGTTAATAAAATTATCAGTTGTAGGAAATATTCTAAACAGATTCCAAGCTCAATTTTTTGTCTGTTTAGCATGTGTGCATTCCTGATTCAACTTGTAACGACTCTGTTTGCGTTTTCCAGATAAAGATTGAGGTATTGCAGAATTTGCAGCTTGTAATATTTGATTCGTTATATGATCGGTGACACTATCTATGGGCTGAGACTGGACAATCTCATCATCAAACTAGATTAGGGAGGAATATTTATGCCAGTTTGCCTTACGCAATTTCCAAGTGGATCGCTGCAATGGAGACAAGTTTACTTGTGTTTGAATATTGCAAAAAATCGGTAGGTGATCACTGTTTAGTGGGTTATTCAGAACTGACCACCCCATATTGGCATAAATGGAGGGAGAGCAGATTGAAAGGTCTATTGCAGTCATGGATCCTGTAGAAAAATGGACATAGGTGGGTTCACCAGTGTTTAACAGGGTAAGGTTATGAGTATCAAGCAGCGATTCTATTATTTTACCCCTTTTGTCAATTTTTGGAGATCCCCATAGAGTATGATGAGCATTCAAGTCACCCAGTAAGCAGAAAGGAGATGGCAGCTGATCTACTAGCTTTTCTAAATCATCTGAGGAGAAAGCGAAATTAGGAGGGAGATACAGAGAAGCTACTGTAATGGTGATATCAATTTCAATGTGCACTGCCACTACTTCAAAAGGAGTCTGAAGGGAAACATGTTTGGATGGAATGTTATTTCTGACAAA
Organism: Mastigoproctus giganteus; assembly: GCF_048544385.1. Lineage (NCBI taxonomy): Eukaryota > Metazoa > Arthropoda > Arachnida > Uropygi > Thelyphonidae > Mastigoproctus > Mastigoproctus giganteus. Next base: position 119,252,966 of record NC_143575.1, on the reverse strand, counting down.
AATAGCCACCCCTCCATGAGCTGGCATGTCAATACTCCTAGCTCGTCTAAAGATGGTATAATTTTTGACAGAAGGACACACTCGTGAATTTAGAAGAGTTTCCTGTAGGGCTATGCTAGCTGGTTCATACCGATCGATTAGATCCTGCAAATCGTCATTTGCATTCCGAAATCCTCTGCAATTCCACTGAAGAATTTTTTCCATTATGTGGTTTTTTGTGTTGTTTTCGACTCTGACTGTTTTTTAGTTGCAGCTTGCTTGTATCGATCAATTTTTGCTTTTTCTTTCCTAGGAAAGATGGGTCGGGTCACATTCATCTCATCGGTTGCATGTAATTCTAAAAAGGTATCTTCTGAATCCTGATGTTCGTTGATGTCCATTCCGGTGGTGGATGTTTGCTGTTTCGTGGTTTCTATTACTTTTGGTTTTTATTGCTGAGGAAACATCCGTTGGTATGGTGATTGGGGTATTACTGGACTGCTCACTTGTTTTTTGTGTAGGACACTGTTTTGAAATAGAAAGCAACGAACGTGCCCAGTTCGCAATTGATACATTCGGAGGAATCAATACTTCAGTTTGGATCCCTACATATTGTGAAGGTTGAGCTGCTGTAGCATATGTTCACTTTGTCTCTGTTTTGATTATCTGTCTTCTTGCCACCGAATATGTCACTTTGTTCTCTACTTTATATTTTTGAATTTTTTTTCCTTGATTCCATAATTCACATGTTTTTGAGAAAGCTGGGTGGTTACCCTTACAATTTGGGCAATGCGGAGTGGTAGTGGCAATCAGATTGATTATGATGTTTTGACCTGCAACTGGGACATACTGTCTCACATCGACATGCAGTCTGGGAGTGTCCATATAGTAGTAGTAGTAGTAGTAGTGGCATGTGATGCAAGAAAGCAAGTGTATGAGCTTATGCAGCATCAGTCGAAAAAAAAAAAAAAAAGATCACACCATTCCCTCCAAATGCCTGTGCAGTTCCTCCTTCAATTTATTTAACCTATCAACTTCCACAACGACAGATGGATGTTTGTTCCAGCAATTAACCACCCACTGGTTAAGGCAAATTTCTGCCCATCTATTCTACATCTGTCTTTTCTTAATTTGAATTAATGCCCACTTAAGTTCGTAATCTGAACAAGTGGAAGGATCCCATCAGAATTCAGCGTGCTCAACCCATTCAAGGCCTTATACACCTCAATCAGATCACCGCACAGGTGCCTAGGCTCCAGCCACTGCAATTTGCAAAACTTAAGCCTCTCTTGATAAGAGGATCCCTTCATTCCCGTCACCAATATTGTTGCCCTTCTCTGTACATGCTCAAGCAAATTTACATCCTTCCTAAAATGCGTACAGGGCCTCCAGACCTGCGTACAGGTCTGGAGGTGCTGCACGCAGTACTCGAGGCACGGCCTGACCATTGCCTTATACAGAGGGACAATCACCTTATACAGAGGGACAATCACCTCCTTCTCCCTGTTAGCAAAATTCCTATATATCATTGACAAAACCCCATGGCCTGCCCTGGCAGCCTTTCTGCATTGCTCAGAAAACTTCATATCTGCCTGCACAATTACACCCAGGTCTTTTTCATTTTCTACCACCTTAAGTGTAGTACCACACAGTTGGTACGTTCCTTTGGGGTTCCTTCTATCCATATGCAGTACTTTGCATTTGTAAAGGTTAAATTTCAGTTGCCACTTCTTAGCCCATCTGCCCAAATTATCTAGATCCTGTTGCAGTAGTACACTGCCATTACTGTCATTAACAACACTGCCAACCTTTGTATCATCTGCAAACTTTGACACTAAGCCTGATATACCTTCATCAATATCATTGATAAATATATAAAACAACAGTGGACCCAAAACCAAACCCTGTGGGACTCCACTAATAACATTAGTCCACGAAGAGCAGCACCCATAGGTTACCACCCTTTGTCTTCTCCCACTCAACCATCCTTTTATCCATTGTAGCAACTTATCCTTAATACCATTCTGGTCCAATTTGTACAATAGTCTTCCATGGACAACAGTGTCAAAAGCTTTCCTGAAATCAAAATATATGATATCAAAATTATTTTTTGCATCCAGTTCCTTTGTAACCACATCATAATATCCTATCAAATTTGTCAGACAAGACTTTCCCTTAACCTGCCCTGGTTAACCCATGCTGTGCCTGAATTATTGCTGCAGTCTTGTCTAGATGATCCTGCAATGCATCTTTAACCAGTGACTCCATTATTTTACCCGGAACAGAAGTTAAACTAACTGGTCTGTAATTACTCATGTCACCCTACGACCCCCGTTGTGAACTGGGGATATATTTGCACATCTCCAGTCCGTAGGGACCTCCCCTGAGTCCAAGGATGCTCTCATAATTATGGCTAAGGGTTTGCTTAGTTGCTTTGCCACCTCCTTTAATATAACTCGATAGATCCCATCCACCCCATGTATCTTTTTTATGTTTAACTTCAACAATTTCTCCTCCACTTTGCTCTCACTTATTATAAAATCATTAAGCACCCTGTACAATTTTATAACCTTCTGGCATTTTCAAACCTTAATAACTTCTCATGTGTGAATGTAGATACAAAATACTCATTCAGTTTGTTTGCTATCTGAGCAGGATGATCAACAGCCGAACCATCGATATCCAATGGACCAATCAGATTCATCCCTCTTCCTTTTAGAGTTTATATAAGTAAAGAAATCCTTGCTGTTTTTCTTAGCATCTTTTGCCAAAGATTTCTCATAATCTGCCTTCGCCTGCCTAACCTCCTTTGTGACCTGATTACAGACTAGCTTATATCTGCCATAGGCTTCTGGGTCGCTTGATAATTTATATGCATCCCATGCATTTTTCTTCTCTGTCACGAGTCTCATTAGTTCATTTGATAACCATTTAGGCCTAAACCTTGAACAACATTTCTTAATAGGTATGAAACTTTTAGTAGCATCCACGATTAATTCCTTGAATGCTACCCACTTAGAATTTACTGTTGGTAACATCGTCAGTTGATCCCACTATACAGAATTTAAAAACTGTCTGAGACCACTGTATATTTTTGGCATTTGTAGCACCTGATGGGATTTGGAATGTATGGATGGACACAGCAATGCCGGTAGCCTGCTTTCACAGATGTATTTAAGTTAGGAGTGCTAAAGGTAAGAATTATGCTTCTTGTTGGAACGAGTGTACCGTCTTTTCGGGTCATGATCCTCCTTGCTTGGATGACTTTTTGATCGTGTAATTCTTGGACAATTTCCTCCTCTGATACAAGTAATAAATGCCATTCTGTTATTACTCGCTTAGAGGAGTTTAAAGTGGCATGGGGAGTAACTTTTATTTGGTGTCCTCCAAATGTTGTGAGCTTTAATAGCTTCACAGAATGTTGAGGTTGAGTAGTTTCTATTAGAAGATCACCTGATTGAAGCCACCTTACTGATTTAGGTGAAACAACAGCAGACTCAACGCATTTCTGCACTAGATAATTTGCTCAGAGGCTGATCTGATAGAGAGTGCAAGATGAGGAAGGCTGGTATCTCTTCTTTAGGTGTTGTTTTCGTTGAGAATAGTCATTTTGGTTGAGAATAGTCATTTTCATTGTCATTTGCTAGTCTTGAGCTCGATGGCTCTAAAGGTGGAAATTGACTGTTTTCCATTTTTGCTCCTTTCAGCCCTTGCCGAGTGGATTTCTTCTCTGAGGTTACCGGCCCCACCATGGGGGAGGCAGGAGCAGTATAAGGGTTAATACATTAGTTTAAAGAAAAAAAAGAATGGTGGATTTCCTTTCTTAAAACTTGCTTACATTTCGTAAGACTAAGTTATTAATTAAAGAGAATGTAAAAAACTTTTTAAACTAAAGAAGAACTATGGCTCTGAGTAAACGCTCTATGAATCACTCTGAAAATCGCTTGATCACTATAACGCTTGGCACCCGGGGCCAAGACAAGAGAAAACAGAGAAAAAGAAACATAATCTCCTAAATGAATCAAAATTAAAGTTAAAAACTCAGCACTACAAAAACTTACAGCATGGGTTCCAGACTTTTTAACAGCATATGTTATGGCATCCATATCTAGATAGCTCTGATTGGCTGGTGCTGTTCCAATACAGTAAGCTTCATCAGCCATCTTCACATGTAACTACATTGGAAATGAATATCAGTTATAAAAAATCAGTATGCCGGCAAGTATATTGTGTTTATCACATTATACAAATAACATATTTGTGCAATCTTTACTGCTTTTCAACACTTATATTGCAAAAGAATCTGAGAAAAAAAAATTTTGTTAGTATTCTTTGTTCCACTTTCCTCCAGATCAGCAATGGTGAACCAATGGCATCTGTGCCACAAGTGACATGCATAGAAAAAATATATTGGTACAAGCCACACATAAGCAGTTTACTGTACCCATATATAAAGTATTTTGAATTTGAAGACCTATTTTTTTTTATGGTTTATCAACCAAAATACAAAAAATTATACAGTAACAAAGTTCTCATCAGATAATATAAAATATAGTTATATATATTTTTTTTAAAGATCAATTATCAATTAAAACTATCTAACAATTTCACACAGTGCCTGCCTCCCCATGGCATAGAAAAATCATAATTTTGTTTCAGCTTATTTTTAGTAAGAATGCCTGTCAAGGTTTACATTTCTGCCCTATGATTTTTCATTTGAACACAAATGAAATGAAATGGATTTGTGGCATAGTATTTAGGGTTAGGCTTCTCACATCTGCACCATATGTACTCTGTGATGGAATGCAGAACTACTGCATAAGCCAGAAAAAAGTGTAGTGTCTGGTTTATGCAAAATTGTGTTGTGTTCTGTTGCTGTGCCTCTGGCTACTTGGCCACAGTGGAACCCTACATTGCCTGCCACCACCACTGGGAGGTGAATCAGGCTGCCTTCATACTCTGGCTGATCTCTGCCAGGATTGCCTGAGCTTTCTGGACGGAGACCAAAAAAAAAAAAAAAAAAGAAAGAAAAAGGGAAGAGAGTGGGGAAGATAGTACAAGTGGTGGAGTCAAAGTAGGTAAAAGGAGGAGGATAAGGAAAAAAGCCATCCTCTAGTGGAGAGAAGAGGTGGGAAGGGAGAAGTAGGAATCACATCTGGTCTGGGAGCCCACTGAAGGCCAGGGAAAGGAAGACAGCTTCCAGAATAAGAGAGGTCAGCAAAGTTGGGTAGGTGCAATGGGAAGTGTCTAAGTTTGATTCTTATCAGTTCGGTGCCATCATTTCATTCCAACGGGGAAGATGTCAAGTTGGGCGTTCATTCAGTTCTGATGGTGGCCGGTGAAGGGGAAGAGCAGGTACGAGGAGAGATCATAGCGGCTTCAAGTATGTCTGGTCTGGAAGTCTATGTTATGGGATCACACTTGGTGAGATGACACCAATGCCTTTTGAAGACTGCTAAGGCATATCTACTAAAAGCTAAAAGTGCTTCTTTTGATTTTAACAGGTTACTTTCCAGAATAAGTGTGGCTAAATTTATATGCAGTAGCAGTTGATTATGTAGGTCCAGGTAGACATTACACGAGTGCATTACGTAGTGCCAGACCTCCACTTCACCACAAACACAATGGGCATCATTTACAAGTCCAAAGTGCTGAAGTCGCTTTTTGAATGACCCATGTCCTGTCATAAAAAAGGGAAGAACCAACCAAGCCTTTGTTTGTTGAGGTAGGAGACACTAGGTAGAAATAGCTTGGCAGTACTGCATTTTGTGGAATCATCGCAACGGATTTGCCCGAGGGAAACAAGTCCCTCAGGGTTCAGTATTGGGTCCATTATTGTTTTCTGTATTTATAAATGATATTGATGATGTCAATCAAGCTTGATGTCCAAGTTTGCAGATGATACGAAGGTTGGCAGGGTTGTCAAGGACACTACTGACACTATGATACTGCAACAGGATCTGGAAAGGTTGAGCAGATGGGCTGAGAGGTGGCAAATGAAGTTTAACATTGACAAATGTAAAGTACCACATATGGGAAACAGCAACCCCAGAGCAACATATCAACTCTGTGGTACTACACTGGCAGTGGTAGAGAATGAAAGAGACCTGGGGTGGTTGTGCAGGCAGATATGAAGTTTTCTGAGCAGTGCAGATGGGCTACAAGAGTAGCTCATGGTGTATTGTCGATGATATATAGGAATTTTTCTAGCACGGATAAGGAGGTGATTATTCCCTTGTATAAAGCAATGGTCAGACCACACCTAGAGTACTGTATACAGGTCTCGAGGCCTCATTTCAAGAAGGATATAGAGATGCTGGAACGAGTACAGAGAAGGGCAACAAGATTAGTGAATGGAACAAAGGGGTGCTCTTATGAAGAAAGGCTTAAGTTTTGCAAATTACAGTGTCTGGAGACTAGGCACCGGCGAGGTGATCTGATAGAGGTGTATAAAGCCTTGAATGGTTTGAGCATGCTCAATGCTGATGGGAATCTTCCTCTTGCTCAGAATAATCACCTGAGAGGGCATAAATTCAAATTGAGGAAAGACAGATGTACGATAGACGTGAGGAAATTTGCCTTTAGCCAGCAGGTGGTTGGTTGGTGGAACAGACTTCCATCCCTTGTCGTGGAAGTTGATAGCCTAAATAAGTTTAAGGCTCAGCTGGACAGGTATTTCGAACGAACAGAGGGGTGATGTGGAAGTGGTTATTTTTTATTTATTTATTTTTTTTTTGGCTGATGCTGCACAAGCTTGCTTTCTTGCATCAAATGCCTCTACTAATGCTAATGCTACCAAGTATGCCGGAGTTCTTGCTTCGGATCTGCATCGACAATAGTTTTTATCCCAAGGAATTCGGTTTCTTTGTTCTTTCTGATGGCATGGGAAAGCCCTGTGAGGGCCACTTGGAGGTCAAGGGGAATACAACCTGTTAATACTTGTAGTGCTGCTGTTGATGTCATTCAACAAGCCCGAGTCATTTTTAACATCAACCGTTGTATCTGCAGAATAACATTCCTAGTGCTGGACAAATGATGGAACCATATGGCAGCAGCACCGCATATTACAAACAGTACAAAAACAGCTGAATAAAGAAGGTGGAGTGCAAGCCCTTTAACACCCCAGTCTGCGGGTGAAGCGAGCAAGCATATTGATATAATTTTTGGCCTTCTCTTTCATGGACTTTAGATGTGGCATGAAAGTTCTGCGATCATCTAGGGCAGGGGTCACCAAACTACGGCCCGCGGGCCAGATCCAGCCCGCGTAGTCTGTTCATCCGCCCCGCCCCGCACTGTGCTATAAATGATCAAAATTTCTAAAATATACTGTAATTATTTATATGGAAATATAATAAATAGTGAATCAATGAAATACTACTGTTTCAATGACAGCTTGTGAGCGGGGCTACACCTTGGCAACGGCGAGTGGCGCTGCACGTGACATCACAAAAGGGTAAATTCTTTGTCAGGAACACCCGCCATCCGTTAACGTAGTTATATCTACCGCCCATCTCCGTCGATCATGATTATGGGATATGATCGCTAGGGTGCAGCAGGGGATAGATGTTAGCGCTGTCAAAAGTTAGAGTGCAGTGTAACGTTTGGCTGCATATATTTGGAATATTTTCTGTGAAGATAAGATAAACTTCTGTTAAAAGAAATTAAAATAAGTGTAAGTAAAAATAAGGTAAATTCTTGTAAAATATTATATTACAAATAGTAATAAATATATAAGTAAGAAATTGTTTCTCCTTTCTAGATATTTTTCTTTGCCGTTCTCCCATAGTTATGGCTACTAAGAAAAGAAAAGTAGATGCTGAGTGTCGCCTTTTCAATGAAGAATGGGAAGAAAAGTACTTCTTTGTGGAAGCAAGTAACCAAAGGGCTATGTGCCTGATATTCAATGACAGTGTTGCCGTTTTAAAAGAGTACAATCTTTGGCGTCATTACGAAACAAAACATCTTTCAACATTTTCGAAATTTTCTGGAAAGTTACGTACTGAAAAATTTAGACTAAGGCGCATTTAGGGCTAGAGCCTCAAGCTGCGAACAAATTTAGACTATGTATATAAAGTGCTTAGCATCACTGTATTCACAATATGAGATATAACCTAAAACGATGCCACCTTAAAAATTTTCTGTTTATTCAGAAATGGCTGTGTATTATGATGCTAAGCACTTTATATACATAGTACTGAAAAATTTAAATTCATAAAACATAGTTTGGAATCACAAAGGCATGTGTTCACGAAAATATTTACTGAAAATGAATCTGTAACCCGTGTAAGTTACAAAATAGTAAATAAGATGGTAGAGCGAAGAAAACCATTCACTGATGGCAGCTTCATCAAAGAGTATGATGGAAGCGTCAAATGACTTGTGTCCTGAAAAAGCCGATTTATTTAGAAGTGTTAGCCTTTCAGCAATTTCAGTTGTGTGGAGAACAGAAGAACTTGGAGAAAAAATAGTACTGCAGATACGCAAAAAAGCTAGACAATCTTGTGGTATTCTTTAGCACTGGATGAGTCTACTGATCTCTCGAGCATGTCACAACTTCTCATATTAATTCGTGGTGTTAATTTCGACTTTCAGGTCACAGAAGAGTTGGCATCCGTTTGCAGCATGCAAGGAACAACAACTGGAGAAGATATTTTCATGGAAGTGCAGAAAACTTTGCAAAGCTATAACCTTCAGTGGAATCAGCTTCAATGTGTCACAGTTGAGGGAGGAAAAAACATGGTTGGTGTTAGGAAGGGCTTCATAGGCAAGATTAGAACTAAGTTAGAAGATCAACTTCCGGGGTGCTTTGTTTACACACTGCATTATACATCAACAAGCACTATGTGACAAAGACTTAGATATTTCTTGCATACTGAAACCAGTCATCTCTGCGGTGAACTTTATTCGGTCCCATGCACTTAACCACCGCCAGTTCCAGGCTTTTCTTGAGGAAATTGACTGTGAATTTTGTGACTTACCTTATCACACAGCAGTGAGATGGCTTAGCTGTGGTAAAGTCCTGTTTCGTTTATATAAGCTATGAAAAGAAATATATATTTTTCTCACCAAAAAGGATAGAGCGATACACTTCTATCAGATCCTACCTGGCTATCAAAATTGTCATTTTTGGTTGACATAACATTTCACATGAATGAACTGAATTTAAAACTTCAAGGAAAGGACAACTTTATCTGTGACCTTTACCGAATCATTAAAGGATTTCAAAGAAAGCTATTACTTTTTGAAGCACAACTAGAAAGAGGAGATTTCTCTCATTTTCAGTGTTTCAAAGACTTTCTTGCTGAAATCGGAGAAGATATCAATCTTGAGTTTCCAAAGAAAATTATTAATGAATTAAAAAAGCATTTTTTGGAAAGATTTTCAGACCTCGACAGAATTGAGAGTGATAATATTTTGTTTCAAAGTCTGTTTCATTGTAACGTTGATGACGTGCCTGTCGAACTACAGTTAGAGATCATTGATTTACAAGCAAATGACCTATTGAGAGAGAAACACAAAGAAGGAAATCTTGTAGAATTTTATCGCTGCTTATCTGATAATGAGTTTTCAAAATTAAAGAAATTTGCCTCTGGTATGGCATCAATGTTCGGTACAACTTATGTCTGTGAGCAAGCATTTTCAAAACTGAAATACGTAAAGTCCACATATCGAACAAGGCTGAGTGATGAACATTTAAAGGCAATTCTCTTGATTGGGTATAGCAATTCAAAAGCAAACATCGATGATATTTTAAAAGCTAAACGCCAGTTCCATAAGTCACATTAATCTTTTCTGCTTATCTTATTCCTAATGTTGCCTTCCTTGATAAGTTTTGATAAATCATCAGCATTGAGCATGCTCAATGCTGATGGGATTCTTCCTCTTGCTCAGAATAATCACCTGAGAGGGCATAAATTCAAATTGAGGAAAGACAGATGTAGGATAGATGTGCGGAAATTTGCCTTTAGCCAGCGGGTGGTTGGTAGGTGGAACAGACTTCCATCCCTTGTCGTGGAAGTTGATAGCCTAAATAAGTTTAAGGCTCAGCTGGACAGGTATTTCGAACGAACAGAGGGGTGAAGTGGAAGTGGTTATTTTTATTTATTTATGTTACTTTTTTTTTTTTTTTTTTTTTTGGCTGATGCTGCATAAGCTTGCTTTCTTGCATCAAATGCCTCTACTAATGCTAATGCTAAATAAATATATTTGTTATCTTTATTTTTCTATTATTCTTTATTTTTGCATATTTTGTGTATTGGTAAATAAATATATTTGCTGTCTTCATTTTTGTTGTATTTACTGAATTGTACATATTGAACAAAATGATTATACAGCCCGCACTCGTCAATCTCTCGGTTATCTGGCCCATTGTGAAAAAAGTTTGGTGACCTCTGATCTAGGGTAACACCGAAATATTTGAATGAACATTAATTCTTGAGTGCCTGTCCTTTATAATGAATGGTTGGTGGTCTGTTGATGTCAAAACGACCTTTGACGAGCAGGGTTCTGCTTTTATCTGTAGAGATTTCCAGATTATTCTATTCAGCTCAAACCGACAGTGCATTCAAGATTGTGTTTGCTCTGGTCTCAATAGCTACACAAGTAGGGCCCTCAACAATGATAACCAGGTAATCTGCATATGAGAGCTGTGTGGTATGGAGGGAAGTGCTGCAGGAGCCATTCATCCAGAATTATATTCCAAACAGCTGGCCCAGAACAGAGCCCTGTGGGCAGCCTCTGGTAAGTTGGCAGGTGATACTCAGGGACGGACTTTGGCCTAGGCCCCGTAATTTTTTGGGGCCCGTAAAATGATTTTATTATACATTTTTTCATTATTTTATTTTAAATAAATTTATAATGTTCCGCCGATCAATCAAAGCATCTTTGCATGCTGTGCTATCTGGTGGATCATCGTGTATACTGTGCCAGGTGGTATACACAATGATTCACCAGATAGCGCTAGTCGCACATTGATTAGGTAGATTTAGTTACTTAATCAATGCCTCTATTGTACGTTGGTATGAACTGTTTGATTTAAGTTGGCAACGTCAATAATAGAGTTCCAATGATTAATTCTGTATGTGTAAACATAACGAGGGTTAAACATTTTTTTGTGAATTTTGTGTGAATTTCAAATAAACAACTTCATCAACTTTCATGATTTGTAGTTTTTGAAGTACTCTACATGTAAGTGTATTTAACTTGACCCAGTTGATGCCACAGTTATCACTTTTGACAGTTCAATTCAAGATTACATTTTATTTTATTTATTTAATTTTCTTTAAGTGTAAGCTTTATGTCCAAAATGTATAAGCATTTTAATGGAAGTATGAAACGAAAAAAAGTGGCAGAAAAAGACAAAGCAGCAAAATAAATGAAAAACTCGTTAGAAAAATTTTTAACAACAGAATCCCCGCAACATTCATGCTCATTTTCATCTCAAAAGACAACTTTTAGAGATGAAACTTCTCAACTAGATGATCAACAATTCAGTGAAATCGAACAAAGCAGGACTAAATTTGAATCAGAATTTAGGGAAAACATAAATGTAACCGTCTATGAAGATAATAACGAAAACCAGTATTTTGTAAATGATATTGCATTATGGCCAGATTATTTTAACAGATGCTATGCGAGATTATTATATTAAGGTTCCACAATTATCAATCAATGGCTCATTACAATCATCTACAATTCAGCACTATGAGGGATCGAAACCAATTACTCAATATAAAAAATTAAATATGACTGCTTTCTTTAGAACAACCAGTATTGGAGAAAAAAATCAAAAGAGACTGGTTAGTCTACACTAAAAGAAACAAATTACTATATTGTTATATCTGTAAATTATTTTCGAAGCAAACTTCATTAATGACAAAAGGAACGAATAACTGGAAAAATATTTTTAAAAAAATTATCGGAATATGAAAACTCATGATCACATAGTTCTCCATTTGTAAGTTCATTGATACCGAGCTGGAAAGCAAATAATAAATGAAAAGAAATATTGGAGAGAAGTCCACAAACGTGTTATAGCAACAATTAAATATCTTCCATCCTATTCTCTTGCCTTTCGCAGAAAAATGGAGTTTTTTTTCATGAAGGCTACAGTAGCTATACAGGCGCCTTGGAATATTTATCTGAATTTGACCCATTTTTGTTCGAACATATGAAAAAATATGCTAATTCTGGCACAGGAACTGTTAACTACTTATCATCTACAATATTATTATTATTATTAGCTATATGGTGCAAGGAAGCCTGAGGCTTATGCTGCACCAGCCAAAAAAAAACAAAATTCCCCAAGTTACCCTAAGAGAGAGAGAGCGAGAGAAAGAAGGGCAACACAAGTAATTATAGACCTGTTAGTTTAACTTCTGTTTCAGGAAAATTAATAGAGGCACTGGAGAAGCACTGCAGGATCGTCTAGAGAAGACTTCGGTTATAGCCCAGACACAGCATGGTTTTGTTAAGGGAAAGTCTTGCCTGACCAATTTGATTGGATACTATGATGTGGTCACAAAGGAACTGGGAATAACTTTGATATCATATATTTGGATCTTAGAAAGGCTTTTGATACTGTTGCACATGGAAGACTGCTGAATAAATTGGAACAGTGTGGCATTGGAGGCAAATTGCTGCTATGGATAAAGGGATGGTTGAGTGGGAGAAGACGGAGAGTGATAATCAATGGACACTGCTCATCGTGGACTAATGTTATTAGCGGGGTCCCTTAGGGTTCAGTGTTGGGTCCATTGTTGTTTTCTATATTTATAAATGATATTGATTATGGTATATCAAGCTTAATGTTTAAGTTTGCAGACAATACGAAGGTTGACAGGGTTGTTAAGGACACTGATGACAGTACACTGCTGCAACAGGATCTAGAAAAGTTGAGCAGATGGGCTGAGAGGTGGCAAATGAAGTTTAACAATGACAAATGTAAAGTACTACATATGGGAAGAAGTAATCCCAGTGTAACGTATCCACTCTGTGGTACTACATTGACAGTGGTAGAGAACGAAAAGGACCCGGGGGTAATTGTGCAGGCAGATATGAAGTTTTCTGTGCAGTGCAGACAGTCTGCAAGAGTAGCTCATACTGTCTTGTCAATGATATACAGGAATTTTTCTAGCAGGGATAAGGAGGTGATTATCCCCTTGTATAAGGCAATGGTCAGGCCTCACCTTGAGTACTGTATACAGATCTGGAGGCCTCATTTTAAGAAGGATGTAGGGCTATTGGAACGAATACAGAGAAGGGAAACAAGATTAGTGAATAGAACAAAGGGATACTCATACAAAGAAAGACTTAAATTTTGCAAATTACAGTGACTGCAGACTAGGAACCTGCGAGGTGATCTGATTGAGGTGTATAAAGCCTTGAATGGTTTGAGCATGCTCAATGCTGATTTCTCAGAATAATCACCTGAGAGGGCATAAATTCAAATTGAGGAAAGACAGATATAGGATAGATGTGCAGAAGTTCGCTTTTAGCCAGCGGGTAGTTGGTTGGTGGAACAGACTTCCATCCTTTGTTGTGGAAGTTGATAGCCTAAATAAATTTAAGGCTAAGCTGGACAGGTATTTGAAATGAACAGAAGGGAGAAATGGGAGCGGTGTTTTTTTTTTTTTTTGGCTGATGCTGCATAAGCTTGCTTTCTTGCATCATATGCCTCTACTAATGTTAAAATAAGCCATATACTACGACGCTCATTGTTGATTCAATAATGATGTATCCTATGTTGATCAACTGACTTGTAATTTGCTACGTTCTTCAAAGTGGTATAAAAGAAAGATTTTTTGGTTTCCTACCAATAACTTTCACATACAGAATAAAATCTTGAAGAAGTAGTGTCAGCATATTTAAATGATTTAGATATTGACATTAAAAACTGTCTGGCCAAAGTTACGATAATGCGTCAAATACGTGGGAAGTATAAGGGATTTCAGAGCAGAATAAAACAACATGTTTTGTCTGCCGATTTTATACCATGTGCTCACTAAATCTGATTGGAAGTGAGGCTGCAGAGAGTTCCATGGAAATGACAAATAATTCTTTTTAATATAATACAGGAATTATACTTATTTTTTTCAAGTTCAACACATAGATGGAATATCTTAGAAAATTTGTGTAAAAGCAAGCATCTGACAGTTAAACGTATATGATCTGCTCGTTCTGATGCGGTAAAATCATTGCAGCAAAATTATGACGAAATTAAAAAAAAATGCTAACTTCAATTATCTTCAAACAAAAATGAAAAACCTATAATACGATCTTAAGCTGCTGATCTATATGAAAAGAAAGATACATTTGAATACGTATTATTATTAACTGTATGGGGAAAGATTTTAGAGAGAATAAATGATTCAAGCAAGTCACTGCAAAAATGTGATTAATCTCTAAATATGGCAATATTATTGTACAATGCTTTAGTAGATTTCATACAAAATATTTGGCACAATTTTGAAATTTTGGAAAAAGAAGCAGAAAAAATTAAAGAAATGGCTAGGACACGGAAACAATTTTACGATGAAAGTCCAGAGAATGATGTAAATAACAATCTCAACGGAGGAGTAAGTTTTAAAATTAATGCGTTATTTGTAATTTGTGATTCGTTAATTAGTAATATTAAAAGGAAATCCGAAGTTTACACAAGTATTAACAATAAATTTAAAACAATTTTAAACTTTGATATGAATATTACCAACGCATCATTTTAAGAATTTAAAATTTATGAAACCTACTTAAATATAATACAGGGGTGGCCAACTTAATTTGTGATGCGATCTACTTTTTTTCCTTCAAAATGTGCTATGATCTACCATCTCAAGAATTTAATCGCACATGGTTAAAAAAGTTAATCAACACATATTGAAAAATGTTGTTTATAAATTTTAAAATTAAATACAATTCAGAATTCTTATTTTAAATTCATATGTAGTTTGCCTCTTCGTGTCATCTTCCAAGCTTTCAAAATCTGGGATATACTGTGATAAGACTAGCCGTAAAGAATTTTCTGTATGCAAGTCCGTAAGAGTAGAGTGATTCTTCGGCTTTGTTTGTTTCAAATACGAAAAGGCCGATTCACGTGGAATGTAGAACCAAAACTGGAATTTAAAAGTTTACTGCATTTTTTTACATTTGGGTACTTTTCTTGGCAAACATATTTCCAAAAGTGTATTTCTGAAAATTCTGATAATCTGGCTTTTATGAAGATATCGTTTCGCAAAGTAATAATTTCATTTTCAAGTAATATTTTCTCCATGTTAAAAATCTCTGCGATTTTTTCTGAAATTTGTTTCGTATGTAAGTCGACATGAAATGGATAAGAAATATATTGAACAATGTCTTCGATTGTTTTAAAATCACTGAATCTGGTTTCAAAATCGTCTGCAACTTTCTCAATTAAAGAAACATATTTCTTACTATTAAATTCAAAAACAGGATATTTTTGCAAATGATCTTGCATATTTGCAAAATGATCGAAATTTTTTTTCTTTGAGATCCTTAGCCATTGCCAAAAATTGATATTTATATATAGAAATATTATTAATCATTAGAGGGGCTTAGAGGGGAACAGGTATCCTGTGTGTTATCAGACACTCAGCCTAAAACACTGATGGATCCAATATCTCTCTATTACAGAAGATTTAGGAGAAGTCCGGTTGGCCTGACTCCCTAAAATCCACTCATGCACACCTTCTCGATGGTAAGCCCTGTTACGTCACTTAGGTGGCAACGAACGTGTAGAGTGGTTCTCTTCAAGATGCCTGGTCAGCATGAAGAGGAAAAGACCAACCCCTCCAGCAATATGAAAGCACGACGAAACAAATGGCCCTCAGTCCCCAGCAGCTTTCACTCTCCCTCTTACGGCAGCGAGAGGATTAGAGTGGAAGCAGAGGGTGCTAAGAATCTCTGGGTACGGCCAGGCTGCCATGCACGGAAACTGAACTTGGCCTGTTATAACGTAAGAACACTCATCGGTGAAGACAGGATATTAGAGCTGGAAAAGGAATTAGAAAATGTGAATTGGAATATCATCGGTTTGGCTGAAACAAGAAGAAGAAATGAATCACTTATAAGTTTATCAAGTGGAAATCTGCTGTACACCAATGGAAACAGTAAAAGGAGTGAAGGTGGAATTGGGTTTCTGGTCCATAAAGATTTTAAAAACAACATTTTGGAATTCAAAAGTACATCACCAAGAGTGTCAAGACTAATACTAAAGATTTCTAAGAGATACACGCTAAAGATTATAATGATTTATGCACCAACATCGAGCCATGATGATGAAGAGGTTGAAGAAATGTACACTGAAATTGAGAGTCTTCTAGATGAGCAGAAAACCCACTACACTATTATTATGGGAGACTTCGATGCTAAGGTTGGAAAAAGACAAAACAGCACAGAAAGGGGAACTATAGGAAATTTTGGAATTGGTGAAAGAAATGAAAGAGGTGAAAGACTTGTGGAATTTGCAGAATCTCAAGGACTGTCAGTAATGAACACTTTTTTCAAGAAAAGGGCGAACAGAAAGTGGACATGGAAGAGTCCAAATGGATTAACTACTAATGAAATCGACTTCATCCTCACTAATAGAAGATATATTGTGAATGATGTCACCGTCCTGAATAAGGTAAATGTTGGAAGTGATCACAGAATGGTAAGATGTACACTTGATATAGATGTAGGAAAGGAAAGGAAAAAACTGACTCGAGTAAATAATACAAAGGTCTTTGAGATAACAGAAGAGGAGAAAAAGCAGTATGTACTGGAACTTAAGAACAAGTATGAGCTTCTGCAGACTGCTGAGGACCAAGATATCGACGAGGAATATTACAACTTTTTGAAAGTGATAAAGCCCAAGAAACCTATAGGGAAAAAAAAATCCAAAGAAGAAAAAATTAGTCAAGAAACACTTGTCATGATGAACCGAAGACGACAAATGAAAAGCAAGAAAAACACTGACAGGGAGAAAATTGAGTATACTGAGTTATGCAAAGCCATTAGAAAGAGACTCAGAGAGGACATAAGAAGATTTAACACAAGAAAAGTAGAACAAGCATTAAGGGAAAACAAAGGATTTAAATCAGCAGCCATGAGCAGTAATACAGAAAGACAAATGATACTGAAACTGAAGAATAGCGATGGTGTACTTATAAACAGCAGAGAAGGCATAATTCAAATAGCAGAAGACTACTATAGAGAATTATACAAGGAGCAGGGGAATGATGCCAGCAGTGGGGAAGATGGATTGCAAAGTAGCAACACATACGACATACCCAATATTCTTCCTGATGAGGTAGAACATGCATTGAAGAAAACGAAGAATCAGAAAGCCCCGGGGGAAGATGAAGTTACTGTAGAGTTGTTAAAATTGGGAGGAAGAGACATAACACAAAAACTGGCAAGGCTCTTCACAAAGTGCATTAGAAAAGGTGTGACGCCTAAGCAGTGGAATAATGCAATCATAGTTTTGCTGCATAAGAAAGGAGATAAATCAGAAATTGGAAATTATAGACCAATTAGCTTGTTATCCCACATCTACAAGTTGTTCACAAGGGTCATTACTAACAGATTAGAAAAAATACTGGATGAGAATCAACCGAAAGAGCAAGCTGGCTTTAGGACAGGATTCTCAACTATGGATCACCTTCATGTAATATCACAGCTAATGGAGAAAGCAAATGAATATAAAACACCATTATGCCTGGCATTTGTGGATTATGAAAAGGCATTTGACTCCATACAGCATAAGGCAATGTTTCGGGCACTGGAAAGACAAGGCATTGATACCCCATATATTATGATTTTGAATAAAATATACGATAGTGCTACCTCCTTTATTAGACTAGACAAAGACAGTAGGAAATTTAAAATTGAGAAAGGAGTTCGACAAGGAGACACAATATCTCCTAAGCTGTTTACTGCTGCCCTTGAGGAAGCTTTCAGAAGATTAGACTGGTCGCAGAAAGGAGTCAATGTGAACGGAGAGTACCTAAACCATTTGCGATTTGCAGATGACATTGTGGTCATAAGCCATGATCCCAAAGAATTAGAGGAAAATCTTAATCAGTTATGCACAGCTAGTAAGGATTTTGGACTAAAGATGAATATGGCTAAAACAAAAGTAATGATGAACAAGTATGCCACAGAAAGAGACATAATGATTGAAGGAGCAGTAATTGAAAAGGTGGAGTCATATACTTATCTGGGACAAGTTATTAGCTGTAATAATGATAAATGGCTGGAAGTCAAGAGAAGAATAAATTTTGGATGGATAGCATTCAGGAAATATAGTCACATACTGAAGAGCAATATCCCAGTTTGTCTGAAACGTAAAATAATGGACCAATGTATACTCCCCACCATGACTTATGGAAGTGAAACTTGGGCACTCACCAAAAGAATGGAAGAGAAGCTGAGAACCACACAGCGAAGAATGGAACGAATCATATTGGGAATAAGACTGTTAGATAAGAAGAGAAACACATGGATTAGGCAACAAACTCAAGTAAAGGATATTCTTATCAAAACTAAAGAACTAAAATGGTCTTGGGCAGGACACATAGCTCGAAGACATGATGACAGATGGACTAAGAAAATAACAGAATGGTATCCAAGAGGAGCTAGAAGAAAACCTGGAAGACAAAGGCGGAGATGGATAGATGAAATTCATGAGTTTGTGGGTAGTAAATGGATGTCCAGTGCTCAAAACAGAAGCAACTGGAAAGTTGCTGGAGAGGCCTTCATCCTGCAGTGGATTGAAAATGGCTGATGATGATGATGATTATTAATCATGTCACCCAGTTTTATTTTTTTCTTGTAATTCCAAATTCAGATCCCTTAATTTACTGGTAAAATCTGCCAAAAAAGCCAGATCACACAACCACTCCGTATCTTGTAGCTGCTGATAATCATCTCCCCTCTGATCAACAATTTTTTAAATTTCATTCAGCAAATTTTGAAATCTCTGTAGAAACTTACTCCAATTCTGCCACCTCACATCTGTGTGTAATATCAGATCTGGTTCATTTTCATCGAGTTGAATTTTGAAAAGCCTCCTTTGAAGAGATTGTTCTCCGATGGAATTCACGGTTTTAAAAGCTATGTCCATAATAACACTTTTAGTTTTTTAATCTTTTGCTGGCTAACACTTGTTGGTGGATGATACAGTAGTAACTCAAAAAATTTGGGAATTCATCATCCTTTTGGTACAAGATGAATCCGTTAAGATGCCCCATCATTGCTTTAGTTAGTTCCATCTGTTGTTATTGATACGAGCTTAAATAGTAGTAATTTAATTTTTTTCAATAAAATTTTTGAATGTGTTAAATATATCAAAACCTCTAGTTCTTTATTTTAACGAAACCATACCCAGCAGTCCTTGTCTAGTGGCAGAATCAGCAAAAACCATATGAACAAAAACAAGCAATTGAGCTGTATCACTGACATCTATAGTTTCATCCAGTTGTAAAGAAAAGGATAAAATTAGCAATACAAGCACGCAATTGTTCGCTCACATTTTTACTCTTTTTTTTTCGATGTGTCGCATGACAGTATTTCGAGATAATTGCAGATCTTGAAGAGCACTTTTAATTTCATTTTTGTTCTTAAAATTTTCAAAAAGAATCTGTTATTTCTAAAAATGCGTCTTTGATGAACTGACTATCAGAAAATGGTCTGAATTTTTTGCAAGAAAATGGATGGTACAGTTTTGCAAGAAGATGACTCACTTTAAATGATGATTTAAAACAGCTACTGCTTTAGATTGTAAATTAAGTGTCATGAAGAAATTTAGTTATGCGAATAATCTGGATTTAAGTTCTTTTAATTTATTTTTTCTAAGGTCACTCTTAGGCAGAAAATCTGATTGGTATTTACCATGGTTGGTTGGTTGGTTGGGTTGTATTGGCGCATTAGCAACTAAGGCTATAATGCGCCAAAACCTGGTCATAAAAAAGTAAAACTTTCAGTGGTCTAATGAATTAGGTCACTAAGTCAAGGTATAAAAACAAGTATAAACTGTAAAAGACAAATATCAATAAACAAGTAACAATAACAAGGTAGATTTTTTAAATATGAGTAAAAAGGTTTACTGATTTTAGAAAACTAAAAATAGCAGACACACGGTCATTGATGGATAAAATCTGACTGAGTATACGTATACGGCTCAGTCAGATGGTTAAGGTATTTACCATGAAGTGCGTTGAAGTGCCTTTCTAAATTTCCTTTTTTGGGTATAGCCACGGAAGCATTGCAAATGAAACAACGACATTTTTCTTTTATCATTACAAAAAAAGTATTCTAGTTCCCACTCTTGATGAAAATGATAAGTTTTACTCTTTTTCGTAGTACAGTATTCATTTTAAATCAAAAAAGGTATTAAATTAACATATAAGTACTGTCCAGTTTTAGTAATATTTAAGTAAGCTAAATAAGAATTCGACACACACTATGATCTCCACAACGTAACTGCATGAATTTTCACTAGACAAGCCTAGCGGCTGCGTGGTGAGAAGAGTAGTCACATGGTTCAACAGATTTGTAATAAGTGTATGCAGTGGAGCATATAACAATAATAACATTTAGATTTTGACTAATCTATTTTTTATACATATTTAAAATTCGTCGTGATCGACCGAAATTAAAGCCATGGTCGACTTCTTTGGCCACCCCTGATATAATGGAACTAAAAAATTAACTGGTACGATTCAGGGTTTGTATTATACAAGAAAATATTAAATCCCCAGAATCCATGTATTCTTTTATTCAAGATAATAATATTGTTGCAACGTTTCCAAATTTAAATACAATTTTAAGAATATATTTGACACTGCCTATTAGCAATGCTGGAGCTGAAAGGTCATTTCCTGTTCTTGCCGGTGCCTCTGCAGCCAGGTGGGCAGGAGCAGCAGTGCATAGCACACGCTTCTTGATTAGACCGGGGTTCGACCCCATCACCACCAAATACGGAGGATGCGGAAAGGTCAGGGAATGACCACCGCATATCTCCGGAGCAATATGGCTTTAGTTGCTAATGCTCCTAAAAACCAAACAACAACCTGTTCTTGCCAAAGTAAAAAAAATTTTTAGGAAGCACTTTAGGTCAAGAAAAATTAAATTCTTTTTTTATAATGTACATTGAAAAGAAGCTATTAAATAATTCCATTGATTATGAAAAACTAATTAATGAATTTTTACGATTGAAAGTCCGAAAAATGAATGTGTGTGGAGCAAAATTTAAAAAAATTAATTTGTATAGAGCAAAATTAAAAAAAATTAATTTGTTGTCTGTTGTTATTTGGTTTTTAGGAGCATTAGCAACTAAGGCCATATTGCTCCGGGGATATGCGGTGGTCATTCCCTGACCTTTCCGCATCCTCCGTATTTGGTGGTCACAGGCTCGAACCTCGGTCTAATCAAGAAGCGTTTGCTACGCACTGCCGCTCCTGCCCACCTGGCTACGGAGGCGCCAAAAAATTAATTTGTATAGAGCAAAATTTAAAAAAAATTCAAAGAGGTGCCTAATTAGTATTAGCACCCTCTAATTTACATAGAAAATAAACAAAATTTTAAATTTAACATTATTTGAATCAAATTAGACATATATCATTGATGATCACGTAAAAAGAAGGATGCTAACATAAATAAATATGATTTAAATACATCATCAATGAATTACCATTTTACATCTCCCTCAATTCGTGAGGGAGATATAAAAATGTTCATTAATGACATAATACAAATAAAATAAATCTAAATTTACAATAAATTTGTTTTAAATTACTGACAATAGAACAACCAGCCCAAAAGTTTACTTCAACCTGTATAATTATTATTTGTAATATCTAACTGTTAATTTATATAGTTTTAATTTATTTAATTACATAGGCATTGTAATAAATATTAAATATTTTTGAGTGAATGTTTTGTTGTACTGGTAGAGCTAGGGTTGCCAGCCGGCGTCCTTTGTACATGACAGTCCTCGATTAGCCTAATGATGTCCTCTATTGCAACAAAAATGTTCTTGTATGAAATGACTTGTATTTTTATATTTAGTAATATAAGACCTTTTTTAACTGTGTCCTCCATTACAATTTTTGAAAGGTGGCAACCCTAGGTGGGGCCCAATTTTTCCTTAGTCCGCCACAGGTGATACTATGAAATTTTGTTTTCATGTTAACTTCTGTTATAGAAGTAATCTGCAAGACATTTGCAGATGTTCAGGGAGCAGCCAGATATTCTGGCTCGCTGCAAGATCCCTAGTGCCACCAGATGGTGTCAAAAGCTTCCTTAAAATCTATAAAAATCGCCAGTACGTACTGGGTATCAGAATTATCTGCTAGCTAAGTGGTTTTCAGTAGTGCATCAATAGTTGAGCACCCCTGCTTGAAGCCAAACTGGAGTGTAGAGGTGAGTCCCTTGGTTTCATAGACAGACTGAAAACAAATGAGAAGTAACCTCTCAAATACTTTTCCTAATACAGTGCATTCTGGTTATTTGGGCCACCGGTTAATCGGGGCAGCCGTTTATTTGGGGCAAATCTTAAAAAACAGAAACCAATCGAGAAAATAGCCGGGGTTTACTTCGCTTAATTGGGACAAAATGCCGTTTAATCGGGGCAGGAGACCTCAGCACTGGAGATCACCCTGCGATTGTCTCCGACCGTACCACGTAGTTCGGTCGGATTTCTGGAGGTCACAACCATAAAACAATAAAAACAATTAGCAGCCACCTGTTTATTGGGCTTTTCTGTTAGTGCAATCTATCATAAACGGATAGTAAACTCGATCTTACTGAATTTGTGATAATACCGACAGCTGGAATACGTTCTGGCTTGCGCATATTGTGTTACTTGCAATTTGTGTGCCGTGTTTTTTGTTATTGATTTTTTTACCATTTTAAATTTTAACCCCCACCCACAAATGTCAGTGAACAGAAATGTCAACTAGTTTAGTTAGTATGTACATATTACAGTGCGTATTAATTATTCCGATTTTCACGTATATTCTTCCGAATTTCACGTATCATTTAATTTTTTAATTGGTAAGGTAATAAAGAGTAAATTTGTGCTTAATATCCTATTTTCGCTAATTAGAATCGCTGTTTAATTGAATTGAAATTCAATTCATGAACGTGATTCAATGACCGGCGCTTACTACACATCGTATAGTGAACGGTACTTTACTATGGCGAGTTCGTCGTAACGTGATTTGATTGTACGGTGAACTAATTGTAAAGGGGGGGGGGGTACGTTCTATTTGTAACTATTTACGTGAAACTTCGGATAATTGGGGCAGCCGCTTAATCGGGCCAAAATGCACTAGTCCCGATGTGTCCCAAATAACCGGAATCGACTGTATTGGCAATAGAGCAATTGGATGGTATGCTTTGGCTGTACCTACTGGGGATCTTTGGCTGAACCTACGATTTGGATCTTTCGGTAAAAGTCTGAGGTTGGCGTGTTACCAACATATAGGAAAGGAGCCTTCATTAAGATGTGTTGAATAGTTGTACTAGAACATTGGATGCAACAGACCAAAGCTGTTTGATGGACTCCCCCCTCGATGAGGTCCGGTCCAGGAGCTTTTCCATTTTTGATTTTATTTATGGCTAATGCAACCTCCTCTTCCATGTAGCAGTCTTCTGTGGCTAACGGCAAGTAGTCCTGATTCTCAGTGATGACGTTTCTCTGTACTTTGGTGTCATGTCAGGATTGTCTTGGTAGATTATTCCGTCTAGAATCCTGTTCATTGTCTCTTCCCAGGAAAGCAACTCCGAGGAGCCCTCAGAACGGATGGAATTTATGATATCTGTGGACCCTCCTTTGTTCCTTATAAGCTTGTGAACCAAAACCTAAAGGTTTTTATTCCCTTCCATCTCCACCAGGGTATGCTAGGAACTTTGTTTGCCATGATAAATTTTGTTTGTGTATTCTCTCCAGATTGCAATATATCTTTCCTTGTACTATGCTACTGTGTGTTCTTCGTTTTCTTTGTAACTCTTTCCTTGCACACTGGAGAGAGGAGTGGAGATCTGTTAATTCTTCCGACCACCAGGGAACAGATTTTGGATGTCGGGTACATTTTTTCATCGAGGCACGTGATGCTTTATGAAGTAAGTCCTGCAGGAAATTAGTTTTCTGCTGACTATTCATGGTTTGAAAGCGCTCAGCTGAATGGTGGTATGAAGAGCATCTCGGATAACGTTCTCAAAGGTATCCCATTAGGCAGTTCTAGTGGAGAATTTGATGGTATCATGAACATACATAAAAAAACGAGTAGAGATACCGTTATGTTGTTGTTGTTGTTGTTATTTGGTTTTCAGGAGCATTAGCAACTAAGGCCATATTGCCCCGTGGATATGTGGTGGCCATTCCCTGACCTTTCTGCATCCTCCGTATTTGGTGGTCACGGGCTCGAACTCTGGTCTAATCAAGGAGCATGTGTTACGCACTGCTGCTCTTACCCACCTGGCTACGGAGGCACCAGAGATACTGTTTTCAATGCTATATGTTATTAGTCGATGATCACTGGTGGTGGCAGTGTCGTGTACTTGCCAGTGCCTTAGTCTGTTGACAAGAGAGACGGTATTAATAGCGTGATATCCATATTACACTCCCCATTTCCCGAGCTGTACGTAGTTGTCTGTCCTGGTAAGTTTGCTATTACAAGTCCACGAGAGGTGATGTAGGTCTCCTCTGGTATCAGTGGTGGTCCTTGGTGCTGGGGGGAAGCTGAAATTTCCATATGGCCCACTTCAATAGCCAGAATTCTCCCTGCAAAAATCCGAAATGTGTCATAGCAACTGAAGTCCAGATTTCAGCGCCATAGAGTATGACCGGATATGCACGTCTTAATGTATCTGCACCTAACAGTATGGTCGTGGATGTGCATAATTTGTTGCTTAAGCATCCACTGGAGTCAGCAGTACTTTATTTGCAGCTGGTCTATGTGTGGTATAAAAGAGAGCTTTTGGTTAAAATAATACCCAAATTGGTATGTTGTTGGCAGCAGAAATTGCGGATCCACTTAAAATGGGTTGCACTATACCATAGGTTCCCAAAGTGGGTGGTGCCGCCCCCCCCAGTGGGCACTGAAGCCTTCTAGGGGGGGGGATAGTGGATTCAGAAGCAACTGGGGCGTTCAGGCGGTCTAGGGGTCGGTGGCTCCTTATCCGTATTTTTATCTCCTCAGGGTCCAGTGGACCCAGTTCAAAGGTCAGCTAATAAATTCTTTAATTTTTACTCTATGGACACAGCTGAAATTCACTATAAGTGAAACCAGAACTATTTTCTTCGATTTTCCCACTTCAATTTTCAAAACCTTCTATTGAATTTCACGCAAATGACAAAAATGTGACATTGTGTGTATTTTTTTAGGCCTTTTTCTGTTATTCTTCTAAACCCACCCTAATTAGCCTCGCGTTTTCGCCTTTGAAACGCGACAACGCGAGCTACTGTGAGTTGATATAAGAAGCAATAAAGCGAAACAGTAGCAACAAATGTTTTTGAAAGGCATACATTTTTGCTGTTTAGGAATAAGTTTCATTACAATCATCAGTCGAAAGTGTGATAGATAAATGGAGTAATACAAAGTGTAAATTAAATCTTCTATTTTGTGAATATTGTTGCAAATTTTATTACTTCATTATGTCTGAATCTAAGAAGAAATGTCTACAGTACAGTATTGAGTATTTGAAATACGGCTTTATTCAGTCTCCTACGAACCAATTATTACCTATGTGCTTGATTTGCCAAAAAGTATTTTCAAATGAAGCAATGAAGCCTTTTAGGCTACAACAGCATTTGGCTAAAATGCATGCTGGCAAAAAGGATAAAGATTTGTCCTATTTTCAAGTACTAGAAGAAAAATATTTTAAACATCCAACTATATCAAAATTTTTTGCGTCGTCCACTAAACAAGATAATGACGGATTACAAGCTTCTTATAATATTTCATTATTAATCGCAAAAGCGGGAAAATCACACACAATTGGTGAGGAATTAATCTTGCCAGCAGTAAAAGAAGTAATAAACACTGTGCTTCATAAGCCAGATATCATCAGGAAAATTCCTTTGGGCAATAATTCAGTGCAAAGAAAAATCGATGAAATGGCTGAAGACTTTGAAAAATCATTGTGCGATTATTTGAAGACATGCCAATTTTCCATTCAACTCGATGAATCAACTCTCCTAATTAATGAAGCACTACTCTTATCATACGTACGATTCATAAAAGAAGAAAAAATTTGTCAAGAATTATTATTTGCTAAAAATTTGGAAGCGGATACAAAATGAGAGTTCTGGCTTCAGAAAGTTTTTTCAAGAGAAAGATATTCCTATTCGTAATATTTTGTCTGCTGCTACTGATGGTGCTCCAGCAATGACAGGGTGCCACAAGGGTTTCATAGTGCATTTGAAACAAGTAGTACCAAATGTACTCACTATACATTGTGTTCTTCATCATCAACATTTGGTTGCGAAGAATTTAAGTGAACACTTGCATACGTCACTCTATTACGTTATTAGAGCAGTCAACAAGATTAGAAGCAATCATTGAGTGACAGATTGTTTAGCCACCTTTGTAGTGAAAACGATGAAGATTTCAATCGTTTGCTGCTTCACACAGAAGTTCGTTGGCTTTCAAAAGGTATTTGTCTGAATCGATTTTACAATTTGTTTGATTCAGTACTAGAGTTCCTAGAAAACAGAGATGATGGATTGTGGGCCAACCTGATTACATCCAAAAATAACATCGCTTATTTGACGGACCTCTATAAAATATTTAATGAAGTCAATCTATAATTACAAGGTGATGAATGGAATTTAATTAAAACAAAAAACGTTATTGTCGCTTTTGTGGGGAAACTTCTTCTGTTCAAGCGGAATATAGGCCGAGGGGAATATAGCCACTTTTCAAATTTATCAGCATTGTCTCTCAAAAAGGAAGATTTACTTACATACTGCCAACACTTGGAGGTTCTCCATGCTGATTTTAATGAGCGATTCAAGAATATTCTAAACATGAATATACCAAATTGGGTTCTAGATCCTTTCTAACATGTAAACACAGCAGGATCATCAAATTTAGAAGAGGAACTCATAGAACTCACAACAAATGAAGAACTAAAAATAAAATTCAAAATGGGATACCAAGAGTTCTGGCTTCAGAAATCAGTACCGACACTGTACTCTGGATTATGGGAAATAGTGCAGAAATTTTTAATTGCATTTCCATCTTATTTGGCTGAGCATGGGTTTAGTGCTGTAGCAAATTTACTATCTAAGAAAAGGAACCAATTGCATATAACTGGGCGTGGCGATTTACGACTGTTTTTAACGAAAGTTGAACCCGATATTAACAAACTTAAAAATGCATCAGGCTTATCCTTCACATTAATTTGTTATTTTTTCTTTGTATTTTCACTTTATAAGTTCGAAATAAACAATTTTCTAATACATTTGATGGTGTTTTAATTATTACAATTATTACAATTCTTACTAATGTAATACAATCTCCTAATATGTATTCCGAATTTTCATATTTAAACCATTGTATGAAACTGTGCATAATGTTATTCGAGCATACACTTTACAATCTTTACATATGGGCTGTTTCATAAAAATCGGAATAGCAATAACTGTGTTCAAGATGAAGCACATATTGGCCACTAGTTTTTCAATAATTTAATAGCATAAGCAGTAATGTATCATTAGTTGCTATTTACGTCGAAAATATCAAACGGCTTGAACGCAGAAAACTATTATAATGGGGGGGGGGCTACAAAATTTATGTCTTGCAAAGTGGGCGGTGACCTGAAAAAGTTTGGGAACCTATGCACTATACTATTGGGTTGATTGAGCATTTGAGTCAGCAGCTATGATAACATATACATTTCCAAGGAGGTCAAGGGTTTGCTAAGACGAGTAATGTGTGGCTGCATGTCGGTGCCAAATTGGAAATACGCTGTGAGAAATGTGATGCGACCAAAGTTGCCCCAGCCAGATGTGGGCAGCATAGGGAATCAATTCTAGTGATGACTAGATCCAGATTGCAGACAATGATGGCTATAAGACAGTGCTGTTGTGTAGTTTGCATTTTTCTGTACATTAGGGGATAACCAGAGACACTGCCACATATGCAGTAGGGCTCTTGGAGAAGAAGAAGATCAAGATTTAATTCCTCCGTGAGGAGATGGAGCTGAGATGCCACTGAAGTTGATTTTTATGCATTTATTTGGCCTATGCGAAGTCTGGATGATGGTAAGTATGCTGTCCTACACTCCATAATTGGTGTTATTGTATATTATTTCAGCTGCTCTCTTGTAAACAAGGTATGATCCATCTCTTACAGAGTGGTCACTAGATTTGTTGATGGCTTTACAATTGGCGCATTTCGGTGGCAAAGTTTTACTGGGGCATTCTTTGTAAGGGTGGTCAGCTTCTGCACAGTGGCCGCATACCGGTTTTTGTTCAGACATTTGGCTGATATGTGACCACATCCTAAACAGTTAACATTTCAGGACTAGTACAAAATACCTTATCAAATGGATAGTATTAACCATTCATTCCACAAAGGCATCACATACTGAACCTCTGCTTATCAGCCCAGTCACTTCCATCCAATTTCTTCTGCATCAAGCCTATTAAAGCTCTTGAAGAAATCTCTTCTGAGAATGTTAATCACCCAAATAATAATCCTCGAAGCATTTAAGTATGATAGGCAGCATTTAATTCCATATCCAGGCAGCATTTGATTCCATATCTATTCACGTGTTGGCAACGCCACTATGAGAGTATTACCTTATTGGTGGAGACATGCTCTGGTTCATTCAGACAATGCTTGAGAACAGGACTATTATTGTTTGAGATGGCAATCTGCACTACACCAAGACTATTACAGATGAAGTCCCACAAGGCAGGGTTCTGTCTGGAATCTTGTTCTCAGCTGTTCTTCTGCCGTTCGTGATGGGCCAAACATATCATCACCTTTGCTGATGACATAAAACTGTTCACTACCATCAACTCTGGAGACACTGCTGACTACATCAATGCCTTAATCCTATAGAAAATCAGGAACCTTGAGATCTTCCTCTCAGGTTTCAGTCTTCACATCAGTCCCAGAGAAGTAGAAACAGTTGACTTTCTCGCTCAAATGGAACCCAACAATAGTTCAACCCATTTTAAGAGGATCCACAATTTCTACTGCCAACAACATACCGATTTGTGTATTATTTTAACCAAAAGCTCTCTTTTATACCACACATAGACCAGCTGCAAATAAAGTACTGCAGACTCCAGTGGATGCTTAAGAATAATCGCCTGAGAGGGCATAAATTCAAATTGAGAAAAGACAGATGTAGGATAGACGTGCAGAAATTTACCTTTAGCCAGCGGGTGGTTGGTTGGTGGAACAGACTTCCATCCCTTGTCGTGAAAGTTGATAGCCTAAATAAGTTTAAGGCTCAGCTGGACAGGTATTTCGAACGAACAGAGGGGTGAAGTGGAAGTGTTTTTTTTTTTTTTTTTGGCTGATGCTGCATAAGCTTGCTTTCTTGCATCAAATGCCTCTACTAATGCTAATGCTAACAAATTATGCACATCCATGACCATACTGTTAGATGGATACATTAAGACGTGTATATTCGGTCATACTCTATGGCACCGAAGTCTGCACTTCGGTTGCTACGACACATCTTGGATTTTTGCAGGGAGAATTCTGGCTATTGAAGTGGGCCATATGGAAATTTCAGCTTCCCCCTGCACCAAGGACCACCCAGATAGCGGCAGCTCTCAGCATCAGACATCTTCCTGCCATCATTCATGAGAAAAGACTTGTCTTTGCTGTCAAAATGATGGTTGGCATTATTTCTGAACCAGACTTCTAGGTTATCTGCAGATAGAGGATCGCAGTACCAAATCAATCCAGTCCATCGGGATAAACATGGTACAGCCAATCGAGTCCTTCAGGCCACCCCAAACCAGTTAAAGTTATCCAATTGGTTGTTACTAGAGCTTACAGCACTGAGATTCCGGGATCCCGGTCATTTTTTTTCCAGTATTCAAATCCCGGGATTGATACAAAAAACTGTTTATTTGGTACTAATTTAAAAAATAATTATCCAGGATTTATTCACATAAAGGTTATAAAATCGACAACAATAAACCATTAATACTGCTGAATTTGCAAATGAAGGATTGTTATGCACAGTACAAATACAAGAGAAACTTGAAGAAACTATAAAACATAAATTCTTACAAATATATTTCTCTTATAAGTATAGTGTGTGTGTGTGTGTGTGTGTGTGTGTGTGTGTGTGTGTGTGTGTGTGTGTGTGTGTGTGTGTGTGTGTGTGTGTGTGGAAGTAAAGCACTTAAGGAATAACGAAAACATCATTACAGAAATATTTCCATAATTGAAGTAGGTCTGGTAGGGCAATTAAGGAATATGGTCAACAATGGTATGGCAGGTGTGGAAGAGTTAAAATTAAAAGCTTCTGAATAATAGTTTAATCCCGCTATTACACCGCTACTTGACGATGCAACACTTAGGGCATTAATGGAAAATGAACAACTCGCTCTTCTTCCTTTGGTGGGAAAAACATTCTGTTTTTCCCACCAAAGGAATAAGAAGAGCGAGTTTAAAGAATAACACCGTGATTGGGTCAGATTTAAATTGGATAAGGGGAGATAAGTAAATGCGTGCAAACCCCTCTGAAGCGTGCACATAGGCTTGCATATCAAAAAATAGTACAAGGGTCGATTGTAACTTACAATCTTGAGGATGTCATAGACATTCTCTCAGACATGCCAGACAAGCTGTACTGGCTACCTGGGAGTCTAAAAACGGTGATGGAACTGATATTCAGGTGACATCCAAATCAAGTAGACCCAATTTTCACGAAGTCCAGACGGTCTGTGACAGCAAAGTTCTCTCCTTGCACCTTCACGATGGTGGGATTGTTAGTAATCCTGGATATAATCTCCATGCACAAGCACATTGTCGGTGACCACCCGGATATGAACCAAAGTAAACAGAGATCGAGGTGTGGCGCCCACACCACATGGAGGAATGCAGCCCCACTGTGTTATCAGACAAATCTGCTGGTAAATGACTCTCATCAACCGGTGCATTCCCAACACATTGTTTATGGGAGGTTTCAAGAGGTGGAACCCATGTTTAGTCTCCAGAGCTAAGATCGGGTCAATCCTTCCCCATCTCTTTCTTCAGTATGACTGATGACTTTTGAGGTTACGATGAACATCATTGCGAGATCCAATCTTCCTTATATTTCGAGAGTACAGCTCTAAAACGGTGTTCGCAGGCTGGCAGCTAGTTAATACACTGGACCGAACCTATTGCTAACTCTTTAGGAGGCTTCCGGATCAGATAGTGTATAATCTTGCTACCTCTACTCTGCCAGATAGTGAATGGAGGAAGTTCAAGTAGTTTGTATGTGAGGGGCATTGTCGAGGCCACATTATGTCAAGGATGTGGGCAAATTCTTACAATGTGTACGCCATATCTAAAAATTTCATTACTTCATCCCCCACTTTTTCTTACTATTGAATACACCACGAATTGTCAAACTAATAGAGTAAGCTTATCTCCGAAAAGACATAAACCTGCCAAACACTTCTTAGTTCACTTCACAAATACACGTGTTCTCAATTCTAATCTCAATGACGTCCATTTCCACTTGGAGTCTGCCAAACCCCATGTTTGAAGTCTGCCCTTGGAGTCTGCCAAACCTAACAGAATTTCAGTTATTGGTTGATTCAACTACTGCTCAACTCAGTTACCCAAATTATTCGTTTAATGATTGCTTTCACTATGTTGTTGGTTCAAATATTCCGTCAGAGACTTGGTAATTTGGAATCGCCGCTTTTCGATCTTCTCTGGCTTAAAATCTCTCAACCTCATTGTGTCAAATTCATCTGTTGTCTCTGCCGTTCTCCTAATTCCACTAATCACTTGGAGCTCTTTGATTTCCTCTCTATGAAACTTGACTTTCTCCAGTCCAACTTCCCTGATAGGAGGTAATTTTCCTTTGTGATTTTAATGTTCACAACTCCAACTGACTTCTGTTTTCTAGTCACACCGACCCAGCTGGTTGAGATGCTGAGGCTTTGGCAATTTCTAATGACCTTGCATAGATTGTTCATTAACCTACAAGAATACTGGACAATCCTAATCATACAGCAAACACGCTTCATCTTTTTCTCACAAACAACCCTTCTAAGTACATGGTCGAAGCGAGTGGTCCTTTAAGTACTCAGATCGCAACTTGGTGATTGTCTCTTCTCCAATGAAGCCTTTATCTCATGGCTATTCCCAACCTCGTATTGTTTGGCATTACAAGAATTCAAAATGGAATGACCTGCAAGATTTCATTTCTTCTTTTCCTTGTGCGGACTACTATTTCAAAACTTTTTATGTCAAGGTTTGCTCAGATCGCGTAATTGAAATTATTCTTCTAGAAATGCAATCCTTTATTCCACACTCCACTTTAAAATCTTGTCCTTTATCTAAACATTAGTTTTCCAATAAATGAGCTAAGCCTCTTCAAGAAAAGAATGTTGCATATTGTAACTGGCTTGTTTCCAATTCTTCAGTTTCATTTTCTGCCAACACCAAAGCTCACAACAATTGTAAAGCAGTCATTAATCAGTCCAAACTAGATTTTGAACAGGCTAAGAGTAGAAAATTTACTTCTTACCCTAATGATAGCCAAACATTCTTGTCTCTTGACAAAGATATTGGCTGCAACATTTACCCATCTCTGCTCCCACCTCTGTCAAAACCAGATGGTTCTATTGTCATTTCAGCCAAGTATAAAGCTGACCTGCTAGCATCCCAATTTACTTCCAACTCATGTTGTAATGATCTTGGTAAAACACCTCCCACCATTCTCAACATGCTCCATTTAATGCCTCCTGTGGTCTTCTGTCGAAAGGATTTTGACGAATCTCGGTGATAAGAAGGTTCCAAGTCCCGATGGTATTTCTCCACTTGTTCTCAAAATCTGTGCTCCTGAACTTACGCCTGTTGTTTGCTGCTTTTTTCACTTTCTTATTCCAAAGGTGTTTTTCCTTCTGCTTGGAAATATGCTCATATTCGGCCAGTTCCGAAAAACGGTGACAAGTCCCTCCCATCTAATGATCGACCCATTGCAATTACTTCTACTTTTTCTAAAGTAATGGAGAAATCAATGAACCGCCAACTCTTAAACTAACTAGAAACCTTCTGTCTGATCAACGATCGCCAGTATGGATTACATCAGTGTCGATCCACTGGTGATATTCTGGCTTATATTACACATTTATGGACAAATTCAATGGAAAATTGGTGAAACACAAACAGTTGCTCTTAACATCTCAAAGGCTTTCAATTGTGTTTGGCAAAAAGGTCTTCTAAACAAGTTTCCATCTTATGGTTTGCCAACTGTTTTTTGTTATTGGTTATCCAGTTCTCTCTCTGATCACTCACTAAAGGTGATGGTAGATGGCCCTCTGTCTTCTAACTTCACCACTATTGTTGGTGTCCCCCAGGGTTCAGTTCTTTTCCTCTTGTATATTAATGACCTTCTTCCACCGACTCGAAATCCTATCGGTAGTTTTGCCGATGATAGCACATTGCATTCCGCTTTCCATTTTGACAAACCATGACCTGCTCAATCGGCTTCAACTTCTCGAATATTTGCTACCAATTCCTTAAATGTCGATCTCCATTTGGGCAAATATAACTTTTTTGATTTCAATCCTTCTAAAATTAAGTCTTGTCTAATATCTCGCAAAAAGCATTCTTTTGCTCCTATGCTTATCTTTGGTGACACTCCGATTTCTAGGCAAAATAATATATCTCTTTTGGGGATTACTCTGACTTCTAATCTCTCTTGGCACAAGTTCATTAGAAATATTGCTTCCTCTGCATCTGAAAAAACTTAGTTTTCTCTTTCGTTCTCGGGGTTACTTATCCAACCAGTTGTTCATTCTGTACAAATCGTAAATCCGCAGTACCAGGCAATATTGTTCACACATCCGGGGAGGTGCCCGCAAAATCTCTCTCAGGCTTCTAGATTCCATTCAGAAGAGGGTAGTTAGGTTCATTAATGACTCCTTTCTAACAGAGTCTCTCCACTCGGTGTCTCATGGACGTACTGTTTCTGCGGCATGCCTTCTGAATTGGCTTCTATAATTCCCGCTCCTTCTTTCAAAACAGTCCAAAAACGTGCCACCACCAGCCAACATCCATTTATTGTGCAACTTCAAACTCATATAACAAACTTTTCATCTTCCTCGTTTATTCATTCAACTGCCGTTTTGTGGAACAACCTTCCTTCACACATTTCCTGAAAATTACAGTCTACAGCAGTTCAAGTCTAATGTCAACAAATATGTTCTTTTGTCTTTTCAACCTCCAACCCAAGCACGGTACTAAGTACCACAGGTTCTAATATCTCTCATATTTGGGGTTTTCATTAAAAAAAAAAAAAAAAAATGCTAAGGTAGCTGATTAACTGAATGAGTATTTTGCATCTACATTCAGATATGAGGAGTGATTCAATAAGTGATTCAATACCACAGAGTTGATACGTTGCTCTGGGGTTGCTGTTTCCCATATGTAGTACTTTATGTAATATGTAGTAATACAAATGAAGTTTAACATTTGTCAATGTCAAACTTCATTTGCCACCTCTCAGCCCATCTGCTCAACCTTTCCAGATCCTGTTGCAGCAGCATAGTGTCAGTAGTGTCCTTGACAATCCTGCCAACCTTCATATCATCTGGAAACTTAGACATTAAGCTTGATATACCATCATCAATATCATTTATAAATACAGAAAACAATAATGGACCCAAAACTGAACCCTGAGGGACTCCACTAATAACATTAGTCCACGATGAGCAGTGTCCATTGATTACCACTCTCTGTCTTCTCCCCCCTCAACCACCCCTTTATCCATAGCAGCAATTTGCCTCCAATGCCACACACTGCACCAATTTCTGCAGCAGTCTTCCATGTGCAACAGTATCAAAGGCCTTTCTAAGATCCAAGTATATAATATCAAAGTTATTCCCTGCATCCAGTTCTTTTGTGACTGCATCATAGTATCCAATCAAATTGGTCAGGCAAGACCTTCCCTTAACAAAACCATGCTGTGTCCGAGCTATAACTGAAGTCTTGTCTATCCCCGGGGGCTCACATCTGGTGAGTATGGGCTTGGCATACCCAGGGTCCTGAGCTGGATATCATCATTCTTCTCTTTCTTGGTGATTCCCTTCTATTTTTGACTCTCTCTCTCTCTCTCTCTCACAGGGTTACTCGGGAACTTTTTTTTTTTTTTTCCTGGTGCAGCATAAGCCTCAGGCTTCCTTGCATCATGTGGATATTAATAATAATAATAATAATAATAATAGATGATCCTGCAGTGCTTCTTTAACCAGTGCCTCCATTAATTTTCCTGGAATAGAAGTTAAACTAACAGGTCTATAATTACTTGTGTCAGCCTTTGATCCTCCTTTGTGAATTGGGGTCACATTTGCACATCTCCAGTCCATGGGTACCTGCCCTGAGTCCAAGGAAGCTCTCATAATTATGGCTAAGGGTTTGCTTACTTCCTTTGCTGCCTCCTTTAATATAACTGGTTAGATCCCATCCACCCTAGGTGCCTTTCTTGTGTTTATCTTCAACAATTTCTCCTCCACTTTACTCTCAGTTATTACAAGATTCTCTAGCTTACTGCCAGAGTTGAATACACCTCTGGCATTCCCCTAGCGGAATAACTCCTCATGTGTGAATGTCGATGCAAAATATTCATTTAGTTTGTTAGCTACCTGAGCAGGATCATCAACAGTTGAACCATCGATATCAAGTGGACCAATCTGATTCATCCCCTTCCTTCTAGAGTTTACATAAGTAAAGAACTCTTTGCTGTTTTTCCTTCCATCCCTTGCCAAAGATTTCTCGTAATCTGCCTTCGCCTGCCTAACCTCCTTTGTAACTTGGTTACAAATCAACTTGTATCCATCATTGGCTTCTGTGTCACACGTTAATTTGTATGTATCCCATGCATTTTTCTTCTCTGACATATGTCTCATTAGTTCATCTGACATCCATTTAGGGCTAAACTTTGAACAATATTTCTTAGTTGGTATGTAAAGCCTAGTAGCTTCCAAGATAAGTTCTTTGAATGCTTCCCATTTTGAATTTGCTGTTGATAACATCATCAGTTGGTCCCACTGTATAGAATTTAAATACTGTCTCAGTCCATCGTAGTTGCCTTTACGAAAGCAATAACCCTTCCCTTTACCCCTAATGGTAGTTACCTCTTTGAGTAAATCCTACTTCAGCACATTGTGATCACTGCCACCTAGAGGTTCATTTATCTGCAGATTCTTAATGCATGAAGAATCTGTACTGATAATCAAATCAAGAGTATTACTCCCTCTAGTTGCCTCCCGAACATGCTGATGTAGAAAACAATCATCCAATATATCCACAAAAGCCTTGCTAGTGTGTGAGTGACCAGCCCCCAAATTCCAGTCTATATCTGGAAATTAAAATCCCCGATTATAAGACTCTCTGATTTATTGGCCCACTCTATTTCCCTGTACTCATCAGAGTCATTAAGCCTATAGCACCCTCCTACTCTCAATTTCGATCTCCCAATGCTTATGTCACACCAAACTGACTCGACACTGCACTGTCCAGCAATATCGACTGGCTTCACTTCCTTGGATTTTATGTATTTCTTAACTAATAGCATAACTCCTTCTCCTTTCCTATCCTGTCTATCCTTTCTGTAGACATTGTACTCCCCAAATTCCAGTTCGGAATTCCTTATAACTGTGTGTCACCACATCTCTGAAATCCCAACAATATCTGCATTTGATGTTTTGAGCAATACCTCAAATTCATCAAATTTATTTACTAAACTCCTAGCATTGGTGTATACGCAAGTGTACATGCACCTGTTCTTTTTCTTAGCTACCCTAACACAACCCATGTGTTTACTTGTACCCCAATGATTCCCAGCAGTCGCTGAAATATCCTGCATCTTATTTTCCAGGCTGCTGTCATTCCAATAGAAGCAGTGCAAGAATCACTTTCACCTCTGCCAGCGGTTACTGTTAATCTATTAGTCCTTGTATCCCCCCAATCTAGCAGTTTTCCGACCTACCTAACACTGCCTCGATAGCATCAGCAAACATTCTTGCACCCTTTCTATTGAAGTGTATCCCATCCCTGTAGAAGCAGTGTCTCCTGTTAACAAGTACAGACCAGGCTGAAAAAAATTCTACTCTTGAGCCTTGCACAATCTTTCCAGGGCCGAAATGATCGACAGGGCTCTCATTATATTCACCCTCCTATCGTGACTGGCAGAATTGCAGACACGTTCAGATTCAACCCTAATTCACGGCTTTTTTTCAACAGTGACCTGTACTTGTTAAGTAATACTGCCGGTCTCCTACTCTTAATATCATTAGTGCCAACGTACAACTATATCACCTTTTGTGCCCTTAAAAGATGATATCCGCCCTACAACGTCAGCCAAGGATTTAGGTAAGGATATAACTAATTTCACATTGTAATCAGTATTGTATAGCGTAACTTGATAGTGTATGGTATAAAATAAAATATTTAAGGGCAAAGGCCTCATGCTACAATTTAGAATGACTAATATATAGATTAGTGCAAAAGAATCATTTTAATGTAGCCATCTACCAAAGTAGTTAAATTAATTAATTAAATTGGCATCGTTTTAGTTATATCTCTTATTGTAAATGTCTTCACAATGTGTTGCCATGGTATTGTACTACCTCTTCTCCACTGTTGAAGCGTTACTTATTCGAGGTAGTACAATACCATTGCAACTGGTTGTGAAGGCATTCATAATATGAGGTATAACCAAAACGATGCCAATTTAACCCCTGGGGCTCACATCTGGTGAGTATGGGCTTGGCACACCCAGGGTCCCGAGCTGGATATCATTATTCTTCTCTTTCTTGTTGATTCCCTTCTCTCTCTCTCTCTCTCTCTCTCTCTCTCTCTCTCTCTCTCTCTCTCTCTCTCTCTCAGGGTAACTCGGGAAATTTTTTTTTTTTTTTTTTTGGGTGGTGCAGCATAAGCCTCAGGCTTCCTTGCACCTTATAGATAATAATAATAATAATTAATTAATTTAACTACTTTGGTAGATGGCTATGTTAAAATGATTCTTTTGCACTAACCTATATGTTGTATAGTATAATGTAAAACTAGATAGCGTAATATGTATCACTGCATAGGTTTGTGTAGTATTGTCAATTAATCATTTAAATTTATTAACCTTATTAATTTTCATTGAAAATTAATTAAATTGTATATAAACAGAAATCAAGCCGCAGAATAAAGCAGCAAAGCAAGATGCATGAAATAGTGGGAGTGCTGTGGCTCCGGAGAGAACCAAATTGGCAAATCTCCAAAGTATCACAGTCTCAAAAAATGTGCAACTTGTAATGTTTGTGGATTTTCTAGAACAGGACATGACCTAGCCAAGGAGGATATCTTTGTGTGTGCTAGGTGCAGAGAGTGAAGAAATTAGGAGCCAATTCAGTGTTTTGATTGGCATCTATGACAGTTTCAAGGGTAGGGAAGATGCCATCGAAGGAATTAAAATGGGGGATTAATTAAATTCTCAGCTTCCCAACTCAAAGGCAGAGTTCACTCCTGTGTTTAAGGCAACACAGCAGCAATCTTCAAGGTAAAATACGCTGGACCCACAGGTGTTAGATATTGTCGGTTATTCTATTGTCAGGGAGACAGGAAATATATTGTGCAAAAAGGATAGGTGGAATAGGACCAGGGTATGTGTGCCAGGGGCAAATGTTGATAACGATGTAGAGCAAGTATCATCTTTTAAGGGCACATAGGGTGATATTAGCATTAGCAGAGGCATACGATGCAAGACAGAAAGCTTATGCAGCATCAGCCAAAAAACCCTCCCATTTCACCCCTCCATTCGTTCCAAATGCCTGTCCAGCTCAGCCCTAAATTAATTTAGTCTATCAACTTCCACAACAAAAGATGGAAGTCAGTTCCACCAATCAACTACCTGCAGGCTAAAGGCAAATTTCTGCAAATCTATTCTACAACTGTCTTTCCTCAATTTGAATCTGTGTCCCATCAGGTTCTTAATCTGAGGAAGAGGAAGAATCCCATCAGCATTCAGCCCGTCCAAGCCACTGAAGGCCTTATACACCTCAACCAGATCACCTCGCAGGTGCCTACTCTCCAGGCACTGCAATTTGCAGAACTTAAGCCTTTCTTGGGAAAAGCACCCCTTTGTTGCCCCTATTTGTACTCATTCTATCAACTCTACATCCTAACTAAAATGAGGACTCCAGACTTGTACACAGTACTATAGGTGTAGCCTGACTATTGCCAGGTATAATGGGATAATTACCTCCTTGTCCATGCTAGCAAAATTCCTATATATCATTGACAAGACTCCATGACCTGCTCTGGCAGCCCGTCAACAAACTTCATATTCGACTGTACAATTACTCCCCCCCCCAGGTCTTTTTCACTTTCCACTTCCCTGAGTGCAGTACCACGCAGTTGGTACATTTCTCTTTGGTTATTGCAACCCATATGCAGTACTTTGCATTTGTGAATGTTAAACTTCAGTTGCCACTTCTCAGCCCATTTACCCAACTTATCTAGATCCAGTTGGAGTAGCATACTGTCTTTACTGTCATTAACAACCCTGCCAAACTTTGTATCATCTGCAAACTTGGACATTAAATCTGATATACCTTCATCAATATCATTGATAAATATACAAAACAACAATGGGCCCAACACCAAACTCTGGGGAACTCCACTAATAACATTTCGTCCACGAAGAGCAGTGTCCATTGATTACCACTCTCTGTCTTCTCCCACTCAACCATCCCTTTATCCACAGCGCCTCCATAGCCAGGTGGGGAGGAGCAGCAGTGCGTAGCACACACTTCGTGATTAGACTGGGGTTCGAGCCCGTGACCACCAAATATGTAGGATACAAAAAGGTCAAGGAATGACCAAAACATATCCCCGGAGCAGCTGTTGTTGTTGTTGTTGTTTGGTTTTTAGGAGCATTAGCAACTAAGGCCATATTGCTCCAGGATATGCGGTGGTCATTCCTTAACCTTTCTGCATCCTCCGTATTTGGTGGTGACGGGCTCGAACCCAGGTCTAATCAAGAAGTGTGTGCTACGCACTGCTGCTCCTTCCCACCTGGCTACGGAGGCGCCTCCCGGAGCAGCATGGCCTTAGTTGCTAATGCTCCTAAAAACCAAATAACAACAACAACCCTTTATCCATAGCAACAATTTGCCTCCTATGCCACACTGCGCCAATTTGTTCAGCAGTCTTCCATGTGCAACAGTATCAAAAGCCTTTCTAAGATCGAAATATATGATATCAAAGTTATTCCCTGCATCCGGTTCCTTTCTGACCACATCATAGTATCCAATCAAATTGGTTAGACAAGAAACTTATGCTGTGTGTTAACTATTACTGCAGTCTTGTCTAGTTCATCCTGCAATGCTTCTTTAACCAGTGATTCCATTATTTTCCTGGGAACACAAGTTAGACTAACAGGTCTATAGTTACTTGTGTCACCTTTTGATGAACCCTCTTTGAATTGGCGATACATTTTCACACCTGCAGTCTATGGGGACCTCCCCTGAGTTCTAGGAAGCGCTCCGAAAATTATGGCTAAGGGTTTGTGTACTTCCTTTGGTGCTTTCTTTAATATAACTGGATAGATTCCATCCAACCCAGGTGCCTTTTATAATGTTTAACTTCAACAATTTCTCCTCCACTTTGCTCTCAGTTATTACAAAATCACTTAGCTCCCTGTTAGAGTTTGATAAACTTCTGGGGGTGGTTGTGCAGGCAGATATGAAGTTCTCTGAGCAGTGCAGACGGGCGGCAAGAGTAGCTTATGGTGTATTGTCAATGATATATAGGAATTTTTCTAGCAGGGAGAAGAAGGTGATTATTCCCTTGTATAAGGCAATGGTCAGGCCACACCTAGTGTACTGTATACAGGCCTGGAGGCCTCATTTCAAGAAGGATGTAGAGCTGCTGGAACGAGTACAGAGAAGGGCAACAAGATTAGTGAATGGAACAAAGGTGTGCTCTTACGAAGAAAGGCTTAAGTTTTGCAAATTACAGTGTCTGGAGACTAGGCACCAGCGAGGTGATCTGATAGAGGTGTATAAAGCCTTGAATGGTTTGAGCATGCTCAATGCTGATGGGATTCTTCCTCTTGCTCAGAATAACCACCTGAGAGGACATAAATTCAAATTGAGGAAAAACAGATGTAGGATAGATGTGCGGAAATTTGCCTTTAGGCAGCGGGTGGTTGGTTGGTAGAACAGACTTCCATCCCTTGTCATGAAAGTTGATAGCCTAAATAAGTTTAAGGCTCAGCTGGACAGGTATTTCGAAAGAACAGCGGGGTGAAGTGGAAGTGGTTATATTTTATTTATTTATTTATTTATTTATTTATTTTTTGGCTGATGCTGCATAAGCTTGCTTTCTTGCATCAAATGCCTCTACTAATGCTAATGCTAAATACAAAAGATAAATGCCTAAAAAGTTTAATAAAAAATTACTTACGGAAGAATGTTGGTTATCCAGAATGTCAGTTATCCGGAATTATTTTGAAAGGCTGAATTTTCTTCTTCTTCTTCTATTTTTTTTTTTTTTTATTAATGGTAGTATTTGAGACAAATATTTATTATGCTACAATATTTCTGTCTGATTTTTAAGCCATATATCTGGTGAAATGGATTAGGACTAATGGGTTTTCTCGGAAACCACGAGTGATAGTTTAGTCATTCACTTCTGAAAAACCCAATTTTCTATAATATATTTTGTGCTATTGATTTCATATTATGTTTAGTTTAGCACCAGATTCGATGAGAATAATGTCGGCCCAAAATTGTGCGATTTAATTTTTTTTTTTTCGTTTTTTTAAGCTAAAATGTAAAAGAAAAGAAATCACTAAAAACATCACTAAAATGGGTAGAAAACCAGGAAGAATGTGATATAATCAAATTGATATTTTTAAGGAACTTGGGAGATTTTGCTGAAAAAAAAAGAAGGGTCACTAGAGAAGATCGAACCTTGTTTTGAAAAATTAGAGCTTCAAATTTTTTTTTTCCGAGATAAAATTTGCAGCAAAATATCCGAATAATACATATGTAAATGGGCGAATTTTTAGGTATAAACTTATTACATCGCATTTTAGGGCAATAGCCTCAAGGTGTATAGTGAGTTAACATGCTTGCAAGTTAGTGCAATTATTAATATTTTTTTATTATTATTATTAGCCATGTGGTGCAAGGAACCCGGAGGCTTATGCTGCACCAACCAAAAAAAATTTCTGAATTACCCTGAGAGAGAGAACAAGAGTCAGAAACAGTGGTGAGCTATAGTGGGCTCTCTCGAGCCCACTGTTATTTTTTTGTGAAAATTTGTGAGCCCATTGTTGAGACGATCTTTTTCCGAAACTACGGTGGGGCGAGTGGAGCCCCATTCCCAGCATTTTAATGGTGCAATCGATCGGTTATGTATTTTAAAATTGCTTCATTTTTGATTTAATTACAGTCGGACCTCTGTTTAACGAACTTCCTTATAGCAAATTTTTTTTGATATCCCTTGGTAATTACATTTAAAATATTTTCCTTTGAACAAAGAAAATTTCCATGTAATGAACGGATGAGGTGAGACAACTGTGTATGCATTGTTCTCTCACCTTTAAGCAATTTAGTTAATTAGAAAATGTAAATTAAGGGTGAAAGGGATTACCATTCCACAATGTTAGTGGTGCCCATAAAACCTATGCAGTCACATACCAAGAAGTCACACTAATCAATATGCTTTCCATAGCCAGACAGAGGATTAAGAAGATTCTCGACATGGATTATAGCCTCTGGTCAACCTGTGTTGTGGTTCCCCTTTACTCCGACAAATGGGCATATGTTTTTCGGAGAAGTGATCCACGCCTTCCAGTAAATTTCTCCTGTCTGTGTTTACATGGTTGCAGTAGCAGAATATATATGTGATTCAGATATTTTGAACAGTATTCAAAGAACTAATGATATAATAACGTAGGGGGAAGGAATTGAGGCAACTGAGATATTATTATACGAAGATGAAATGTTGGCAGATTTTAAAACTTTGTCGAGCCTTTCACTGTGTAAAAAATGTTCTATAATATAATGGCATACAGGTAATAATTAAAACAGAAACACTCTATCGCCAATCTCCAAAAAACTAGCGAGAATTAAGGATGATTGCTAAAGAACTTGATGTGGAAACTATAAAGTTCAGTCGTGTGTTCGGGCCAAGATAGGCATCATTTAGATTGTGGACAGCAATTGTGGGTTGGAGGAATTATCCTGCTTTGTGCAAACATTTTGAATCAGAAGTTAAAAGTTCCGGATTATTAAATCGACTTTTAAATTTGGAATTTCATAACCATTTAGCACTAAGGGTCGACATCCTCAAGGAGCTCTTTTACCTTTCAGAAGCTTTACAGAATCAGAATGGTAAAAGCATATAAATTAATTATTCAAACTATCAATGCT
Organism: Mastigoproctus giganteus; assembly: GCF_048544385.1. Classification (NCBI taxonomy): domain Eukaryota; kingdom Metazoa; phylum Arthropoda; class Arachnida; order Uropygi; family Thelyphonidae; genus Mastigoproctus; species Mastigoproctus giganteus. The sequence continues at coordinate 119,209,351 of NC_143575.1, read as the reverse complement.
ATTGCTAATTTGAAAAATTCTGAAGGAAATTGTGAAGCTAAAATTGAGAGCATGTTGAAGTGGAAAGAATTGAAAGTGGAAAGAAAGACTAATGATATTAAGAGTAGGAGACCGGCAGAATTACTTAACAAGTACAGGTCATTGTTGAACAAAAGCCAAGAATTTGGGTTGAATTTGAAAGTGTCTGCAATTCTGCCAGACACGATAGGAGGGAGTATATGATGAGAGCCTTGTCGATCAATTCGGCCCTGGAAAGATTGTGCAAGGCTCAAGGGGTAGAATTTTTTTCAGCCTGGACTGTACTTGTTAACAGGAGAGATTGCTTCTACAGGGATGGGATACACTTAAATAGAAAGGGTGCAAGAATATTTGCTGATGCTATCGAGGCAGTGTTAGGTGGGTCGGAAAACTGATAGCTTGGGGGAGACAAAGACCAATAGATTGACAGTAGCCACTGGTAGAGGTGAAAGAGATTCTTGCACTGCTTCTATTAGAGTGAGCAGAAGCCTGAAAAACAAGATGCATGATAATTCAGAGACTGCTGGGAGCTATTGCGGTACAAGTAAACACATGGGTTGTGTTAGGGTAGCTAAGAACAGAAACAGGTGCATGTATACCTGCGTGTACACCAATGCTAGGAGTTTGGTAAATAAATTTGATGAATTTGAGGTATTGCTCAAAACATCAAAGGCAGATATTGTTGGGATATCAGAGACGTGGTGTCACACAGATATAAGGGATGCAGAACTGGAATTTGGGGAGTACAAAGTCTACAGAAAGGATAGACAGGATAGGAAGGGGGGAGGGGTTATGCTATTAGTTAAGAAACACATATACACCAAGGAAGTGAAGCCAGTAGACATTGCTGGACAGTGCAGTGCTGAGTCAGTTTGGTGGGACATAAGCATTGGGAGATCAAAATTGAGAGTAGGAGTGTGCTATAGGCCTAATGACTCTGATGAGTATAATAAGAAACTGTACAGGGAAATAGAGTGGGCCAGTAAATCAGAGAGTCTTATAATGGGAGATTTTAATTTCCCAGATATTGACTGGAATTTGGGGGCTGGTCACTCACACACTAGCAGGGCTTTTGTGGATTTATTGGATGATTGTTTTCTACATCAGCATGTTTGGGAGGCAATTAGAGGGAGTAATACTCTTGATTTGATTATCAGCAGTGATTCTTCATGCATTAAGAATCTGCAGATAAATGAACCACTAGGTGGCAGTGTACTGAAGTGGGATTTACTCAAAGAGGTAACTACCATTAGGGGTAAAGGGAAGGGTTATTGCTTCCGTAAAGGCGACTACGATGACTCAGACAGTATTTAAATTCTAAACAGTGGGACCAACTGATGATGTTACCAACAGCAAATTCAAAATGGGAAGCATTCAAAGAATTAATCTTGGAAGCTACTAGGCTTTACATACCAACTAAGAAATATTGTTCAAGGTTTAGGCCAAAATGGATGTCAGATGAACTAATGAGGCATATGGCAGAGAAGAAAAATGCATGGGATACTTACAAATTAACACATGACACAGAAGCCTATGATAGATACAAGCTGATATGCAACCAAGTTACAAAGGAGGTTAGGCAGGCAAAGGCAGATTACGAGAAATCCTTGGCAAGGGATGCAAAGAAAAACAGCAAAGAGTTCTTTACTTATGTAAACTCTAGAAGGAAGGGGATGAATCAGATTGGTCCACTTGATATTGATGGGTCAACTCTTGATAACCCTGCTCAGGTAGCTAACAAACTAAATGAATATTTTGCATCGACATTCACAAATGAGGAGTTATTCAGCGAGGGGAATGCCAGAGGTGTATTCAACTCTACCAGTAGGCTACAGAATCTTGAAATAACTGGGAGTAAAGTGGAGGAGAAACTGTTGAAGATAAACACAAGAAAGGCACCCGGGGTGGATGGGATCTATCCAGTTATATTAAAGGAGGCAGAAAAGGAAGTAAGCAAACCCTTAGCCATAATTATGAGAGCTTCCTTGGACTCAGGGGAGATACCCATAGACTGGAAATGTGCAAATGTGACCCCAATTCACAAAGGAGGATCAAAGGCTGACACAAGTAATTATAGACCTGTGAGCTTAACTTCTGTTCCAGGAAAATTAATGGAGGCACTGGTTAAAGAAGCACTGCAGGATCATTTAGACAAGACTTCAGTTATAGCTAGGACACAGCATGGTTTTGTTAAGGGGAAGTCTTGCCTGACCAATTTGATTGGATATTATGATGCAGTCACAAAAGAACTGGAGGCAGGGAATAACTTTGATATTATATACTTGGATCTTAGAAAGGCTTTTGATACTGTTGCATATGGAAGACTGCTACACAAATTGGAGCAGTGTGACATTGGAGGCAAATTGCTGCTATGGATAAAGGGGTGGTTGAGGGGGAGAAGACAGAGAGTGGTAATCAATGGACACTGCTCATCGTGGACTAATGTTATTAGTGGAGTCCCTCAGGGCTCAGTGTTGGGTCCATTATTGTTTTCAGTATTTATAAATGATATTGATGATGGTATATCAAGCTTAATGTTCAAGTTTGCAGACGATACAAAGGTTGGCAGGGTTGTCAAGGACACTACTGACACTATGCTGCTGCAACAGGATCTGGAAAGGTTGAGCAGATGGGTTGAGAGGTGGCAAATGAAGTTTAACATTGACAAATGTAAAGTACTACACTTGGGAAACAGCAACCCCAGAGCAATGTATCAACTCTGTGGTACTACACTGACAGTGGTAGAGAATGAAAGGGACTTGGGGGTGGTTGTGCAGGTAGATATGAAGTTCTCTGAGCAGTGCAGACGGGCTGCAAGAGTAGCTCATGGAGTATTGTCAATGATATACAGGAATTTTTCCAGCAGGGATAAGGAGGTGATTATTCCCTTGTATAAGGCAATGGTCAGGCCACACCTAGTGTTCTGTATACAGGTCTGGAGGCCTCATTTCAAAAAGGATGTAGAGCTGCTGGAACGAGTACAGAGAAGGGCAACAAGATTAGTGAATGGAACAAAGGGGTGCTCTTACGAAGAAAGGCTTAAGTTTTGCAAATTACAGTGTCTGGAGACTAGGCATCAGCGAGGTGATCTGATAGAGGTGTATAAAGCCTTGAATGGTTTAAGCATGCTCAATGCTGATGGGATTCTTCCTCTAGCTCAGAATAATCACCTGAGAGGGCATAAATTCAAATTGAGGAAAGACAGATGTAGGATAGACGTGCGGAAATTTGCCTTTAGCCAGCGGGTGGTTGGTTGGTGGAACAGACTTCCATCCCTTGTAGTGGAGGTTGATAGCCTAAATAAGTTTAAGGCTCAGCTGGACAGGTATTTTGAACGAACAGAGGGGTGAAATGGAAGTGGGTTTTTTTTTTTTTTTTTGGCTGATGCTGCATAAGCTTGCTTTCTTGCATCAAATGCCTCTACTAATGCTAATGCTAATTTGAAAGTAAAAAAATTACATTGTGACAAGTTATTAAATGCATTGCTTCATGCTTAAAGGATAAGTTATTAATGGAACAGTGTGATTTTAAATTAAATAAAGAAAATAACGACACCATTGAAAAAAAATTTAAAATACTACCCGAAATCGAGAATTCGAAAGAACCTTCGCTCGGTGGCAAGACAGTGAAAATCGAATAAGAAATTTAAGTGTCCTGATGAAATATGAAATAAAAATTAATGATTTTAGAGATTTTGTCGAAGACCGTTTATCTTTAAAATCAAGTGAAATTACCTTTTCAATTAAGAAAGCTAGAAATATCTTTGAAACCATTACCATTAGCAGTGCTGAAGCTGAGCGAGCTTTCAACGTAATGAATACTATTGAGTGAATGAATGAATTGTTCTTCTTTATCTTCGCCTTCTTCCCACATTTATATGGGGTCGGCATTTCCATCCTTTTCTTTTCCTCCATTCCTCCCTATCCTGGGTTTCCTCTCTCCTCCATCCTCTCCCTTTTAAATCCTCTGCCCCCTTCCACAATGACAGATGGAACTTTGCTCCAGCAATTAACCACCCTTTGGCTAAAGGCAAATTTCCGCATATCTATTCTACATCTGTCTTTCCTTAATTGGAATTCATGCCCCCTTAGGTTCGTAATCTAAACAAGTGGAAGGATCCCATCAGAATTCGGCGTGCTCAACCCATTCAATGCCTTATACACCTCAATCAGATCACCGTGCAGGTGCTTAGTCTCCAGCCATTGCAATTTGCAGAACTTAAACCTCTCTTCATAAGAGGATCCCTTCATTCCCCTCACCAATCTTGTTGCCCTTCTCTGTACAGTTCAATAAATCTACACCCTTCCTAAAATGAGGCCTCCAGACCTGTACGCTGTACTCAAGGCGTGGCCTGACCATTGGCTTACACAAGAGGATAATCACCTTCTTTTCCCTGCTAGCAAAATTCCTATATATCATTGGAAAAAACCCCATGACCTGCCCTGGCAGCCTATCTGCATTGCTCAGAAAACTTCATATCTGACTGCACAATTACTCCCATTTTCTACCACCTTAAGTGTAGTACCACACAGTTAGTACGTTTCTCTGGGGTTACTTCTACCCATATGCAGTACTTTGCATTTGTCAAGGTTAAACTTCAGTTGCCACTTCTCAGTGCATCTGCCCAAATTATCTAGATCCTGTTGCAGCAGCACACTGCCATTACTGTCATTTTACACACACCCTGCCAACCTTTGTATCATCTGAAACCTTCGCACTAAGCCTGATATATCTTCATCAATATCATTGATAAATAGACAAAACAACAGTGGACCCCTGTGGGACTCCACTAATAAAATTAGTCCACAAAGAGCAGCACCCATTGATTACCACCCTGTCTTCTCCCACTCAACCATCCTTTTATCCATTGTAGCAATTTACCCTTAATACCATTCAGCTCCAATTTGTACAGTAGCCTTCCATGTGCAACAGTGTCAAAAGCGTTCCTGAAATTCAAGTAAATGATATCAAAATTATTTTTTTGCATCCAGTTACTTTGTAACCACATCATAATAACCAATCAAATTTGTCAGTCAAGACTTTCCCTTAACAAACCCATTCTGTCTCTGAATTATTGTTGCAGTCTTGTCCAGATGATCCTGCATTGCATCTTTAACCAGTGACGCCACTATTTTACCAGGTACAGAAGTGAAACTAACTGGTCTGTAATTACTTGTGTCACCCTTCGATCCCCCTTTATAAATTGGGGATACATTTGCACATCTCCAGTCCGTGGGGATCATCAATGAGTCCAAGGATGCTCTCATAATTATTATAATTATGGCTAATGGTTTGCTTACTTCCTTTGCCACCTCCTTTAATATAACTGGATAGATCCCAATCACCCCACGTGCCTTTCTTATGTTTAACTTCAACAATTTCACCTCCACTTTGTCCTCATTTATTACAAAATCATTAAGCACCCTGCTACAATTTGATAACCTTCTGGCATTTTCAAACCTTAATAACTCCTCATGTGTGAATGTAGATGTGAAATACTCATTCAGTTTGTTTGCTATCTGAGCAAGATCATGAATAGTCGAAACATCAATATCAAGTGGACCAATCAGATTCGTCCTCTTCCTTTTAGAATTTATATAAGTAACGAAACTCTCGCTGTTTTTCTTAGCATCCTTTGCCAAAGATTTCTCGTAATCCACCTTCACCTGCCAACCTTCCTTTGTGACTTGATTACAGACCAGCTTATATCTGCCATAGGCTTCTCTGTTGCCTGATAATTTACATGCATCCCATGCATTTTTCTTCTCTGCAACAAGTTTCATTAGTTCATTTGACAACCATTTAGGCCTGACCCTTGAACAATATTTCTTAATAGGTATGAAACTTTTAGTAGCTTCCCCGATTAATTCCTTGAATGCTTCCCACTTAGAATTTGCTGTTGGTAACATTAACATCATCAGTTGATCCCACTGTACAGAATTTAAAAACTGTCTGAGACCACTGTACTCACCTTTACCCCTGATGGTAATTATATCTTTAAGTAAATCCCACATCAGTACACTGTGATCAATGCCACCTAGTGGTTCCTTTATCTGCAAATTCTTAATACATGAATGATCACTGCTGATAACAAGATCAAGAGTATCACCCTCTCTGGTTGCCTCTCGAACGTGTTGCTACAGAAAACAATAAATCGACAAAAGTCTTACTAGTGTGCGAGTGACCAACCACAAGTTCCAGTCATTATCTGGGAAGTTAAAATCCCCCATTATAAGACATTCTGATTTACTAGCCCACTCTATTTCTCTGTACAATTGTTCATTGTACTCATTCAAGTCATTAGGCCTATAACATACTCCTACTCTTATTTTTGCTTTCGCAATCCTTATGTCAAACCAAACTGACTCAACAGTGCACTGTTCATCTATATCAACTGGATGCACTTCTTTTGATTTTATGATTTTCTTAATTAACAGCATAACACCTCCTCCCTTCCTATCCTTTCTATACACATTGTACTCCTCAAATTCCAATTCTGCATTCCTAATATCCGTGTGACACCACATCTCTGATATCCCTACAATATCCGCCTTTGATGTCTTGACCAACACTTCAAATTCATCAAATTTATTTACTATACGTCTAGCATTGGTATATATGCAAGTATACCTGCACCTATTCTTATTCTTAGTTACCCTAACACATCCCATATACCCACCTGTTTCACGATGACTGCCATCAGTCCCTGAAACTCCCAGCACCCCTTGCTCTAGGCCGCTGCTTATTCGAATAGAAATAGTGCAAGAATCACCTTCACCTCTGCCTGCAGCTACTTTTTAACCTTTTAGTCTGGGAATCCCCCCCCCCAGTTTTCGGACTTACCTAACACTGCCTCAATAGTATCAGCAAATATTTTTGCACCCTTTTTATTTAAGTGCATCCCATCCCTGTAGAAGCAGTCTCTCCTGTTAACAAGAACAGACCACGCTGAAAAAAATTCTACACCTTGAGCCTTGCACATTCCCTCCAGGGCCAAATTGATTGACAAAGCTCTCATCATGTACTCCCACCTATTGTGTCTGGGCAGAATTGCAGACACTTTCAAATTTAACCCTAACTCACGACTTTTTTGCAAAATTGACCTGTACTTGTTAAGTAAATCTGCAGATCTCCTACTCTTAATGTCATTGGTGCCAACGTATGCAATAATATCACCTTTTGTGCCCTTGAAAGATGATATATGTTTACAAGTCATCAACTTTTGCCCCTGGCAGACATACCCTGGTCCTATTCCATCTATCCTTTTTACACAATATATTCCCCGTCTCCCTGACAATAGAATCACCAATAATAACTAACTTTTGTTGGACCAGCGCATTCTGTCTTGGAGATTGCCGCTGTGTTGCCTGAAGCCCAGGAGTGGGCTCTACTGTTGAGTTGGGCAGCTGAGAGCTTTGCTGGCCCCTCATTAATTTCTTCAAGGGCATCTACCCTACACCTCAAGCTCTCATAGACGCCCATTAGAATGCAGAGTTGATGCCTAATTTCTAGACACTCTCTGACCTGGCACACACACACAAAGACATCCTTCTTGGCTAGATCATGTTCTGTTCCAGAGAGTTCAGCAAAACATTTCACAAGTTGTACATTTTTTAGGCTGTGATGCGTTGGAGAATCGCCCCCCCCCTCTCAGTTCTCCCCGAGTCACAGCACTCCTGCCACTTTGTTGTTGTTGTTGTTTGGTTTTTAGGAGCATTAGCAACTAAGGCCATATTGCTCCGGGGATATGCGGTGGTCATTCCCTAACCTTTCCGCATCCTCCGTATTTGGTGGTCATGGGCTCGAACCCCAGTCTAATCAAGAAGCGTGTGCTACGCACTGCGGCTCCTGCCCACCTGGCTACGGAGGCGCCTTCCTGCCAATTTGTGCCTGTTGCTTTGCTGCTCTAGTCTGAGGCATGATATGTTAAATTAATAAGATCGATAAATTTAATTAATTAATTGTCAGTACTATACTATCTAATAGAACCCTAAATGCAGTGATGCATATGAGGCTATATAATTTTACGTTAGAGCTACCTAGGTACCACAATTAAAAATTTGAATTCCCTTCCACTCTATACAAAAACAATGGCTGTAAGATTCGAACGAAACAACGGTTTTATGTATATTAAGTAGTAATCTACAAAAACTCTTATCTAAATTAAAAATAACCAGCGTAACTAGAACTATAAGACTACGTATAAAGTACAATATAAAATAACAATTAGGTAAATAAAATGACAAACACATCGCTTTTTCGGAGCCTGTAATTCACAGTTGCAATTTTTAAAGAGAGTCAGCGCCCTCAGGTTGTATTCATTGTGCCACTCTGTAACTTGTTGCACTGTTTGGATGTGATCCATTGTACTGAAGCCGCTTCTGAAACCTGCTTGTTCTTTGGGTTGTGTTGTATCAAGTACTGTGCCTATTCTTCTTGAAAGTATCTTCGTTTGTTGTTGTTGTTATGGGAGTTTAATGGTGCATAAGCTACTATGGCTATAATGTGCCTATTCATTTTTTATATAGGGAAATGAAAAATTTTCATAAAATCAGAAAAGATTAAAAAGTCCAAGCTGCTTCAGAAAGTTGAAAAATTCGAAAATATTTGCCTTGTCACCAATGAGATTCTCGAAAGTTACTGGTTTATCAAGATTTACCAGTGATAGCAGGGTTGATTTTCTGTCTTGTAGGGGCAGTCAATGAGTATGTATTTAACAGTCAGATTTATATAACAATGTGGACACTGTGGTGGATCGTCTCCTCTAAATAAATAAAGATGGGTTAGATGGGTATGACCTATTCTAGACTTGAAAGGACTACTTCTTCTTGTCTTGATGTATGGTTACTGGAGTGCTAAATTTTCAGATCATGTTTAAATTGAAAGAGTTTATTATTTGTTTGAGAGTGCCAGATTGTTGTCCATTCTGACAAGCATGCAGCTTGAATAGTTAATGCATAGTCTGATGGCAGAACATGGATATTAGTTAAGTCTAAGGTAGTTGGATTTTTTGCAGCTTTATCAGCCAGTTCATTGCCCAAAATACCAGAATGTGCTGAATCCAACAGAAGATGACCTGTTGATGGTGTTCTTCAATTTTGAGTAATAAGATTTGTATTTCATCTATAACAGGGTGAACTTTATCTAAGAAATTACATAAAGCCACGACTGAACTAAGCGAATCAGTGAAAATAACAGATTTTAAAGAGCGATCAGCACAGAGATTTTGTAAGGCCAGTTTAATTGCATATAATTCAGATGAGAAGATACTGAATTCAGATGGAAGGGATACTGAAATAATGGTATTTGGAAACACTGCAGCTGCTCCAACATTTGAAATAGATTTAGAGCCATTATATAAATTGAGGAAAAATCACTATATCTTTGAGTGTGAACTGCATAAAGTTGTATGATATTTGATGCTTGTAAAACGCCCTTTCCCCATTGGCAGAGATAAGTGTCACAAGCCACCAGAGGAAGAGAAACCCATGGTGGTTGACAGCAGGTTGTACGGAATGAACAGAAATATTCCAAACTTCCATCAGTTCAAAGAGGCGAAGACAAGCTGGCTTTACTATACTAGGTTTATTTCTGAAGAGGTTTTCTAATGGTGGATTGAACAAGTATGACTGAATGGGATGCGAGGCAAAACTTTGTATATCTTAACAGCATGCTTTAGTAACAGTGTTTTTCTACATAACGATAGTGGGGGCTCGTGAGCATCAATATAGAGACTGTGTGGGCAACGTTCTAAAAGCACCAAGTGCAATCCTCAAAGCACTGTGTTGAATGGGATCAAGCCAGTGTAATGCACTCATTCTGGCAGAATCATAGATGGGAGCTCCATAATCAAGGCAGGATCTGATTAATGCCCTGTATAGTCGAAGCAGAGAAGTACGATCTGCACCCCATGTTTGGGAAGATAAAGCTTTGAGTATGTTTAATAATTTTAGAGAGGAAGTACGAACATTTTTAATATGGTCTATAAATTTAACTTGTTATCAAGGGTTAATCCTAAAATCTGATGTTATTAGTGACCAGGATGGAGACATTAGAAATTTAAAGTTCAGGATTCGGATGAAGTTTGTGTTGCCTACAAAAATGGATAGCAACTGTTTTCTGTTGTGAGAGCCGATAGCCATTGAGGCTAGCCCACTGTTGTATTTTATTAAGTGATATCTGAAGCTGCCGTTCAATAGACCTCATATTTTGAGAATGGCAGGAGATGGAAAGGTCATCTGCATAAAGGTAAGTCTTGACTGTATTTGGAAGCTGTCTTTTAATAGAATCTATTCTAAGAGCAAACAGATCTTAGATGGCACTTAGTACTGATCCCTGTGAAACACCTTCTTCCTGCATGAACTTGCAGAGAGGGCATGTTGGTACCGAACTTGAAACAACCTAGTATGTAAGAAGTTTTGAACAAATATAGGAAGGTTGCCCTGCAGACCAAGAGAGTAAAGATCACTAAATATGCCATGCCGCCAGGTGGTGCCAAACGCTTTCTCTTATGTCTATTGAAACCATTACAAGATGTTCATGTTTAACAAAGGCATTTCGAATGGCGAATTCAGCCTTGACTATAAGATCTAAACACGACCTATTTTTACGAAAGCCATATTGACTATGGCTCATTAGATGTTCTGACTCAATGATCCAGACGAGTCTTCTGTGAACAATCTTTTCTAGGATTTTGCTGAGGCAGCTTGGGAGAGGTATCGGTCTATAGCTATGGGGGTTGGTTGGATCTTTCCCGGGCTTTAGGAATGCCAAAACAGTAGAGTGATGTCAGGAAGCTGGAAAAATATTTTCTGAACATATAAGAATGTAAAACGCCAGCAGCAGGCGTAAAGCTTTGTCAAGATGTTGTAGATGACATAATAAATCCCATCTGGCCCTGCAGCACCATTTTGGGTTGTTCTAATGGGATGCAAAAGTTCAGAATATTGCAGAGGTTTGTTATATGAAAGAAGGCGGGCAGTTTGAAAATTAATGGTATGCTTTTCTTTGATGTTTTTAATTCATTGGAATGATGTAGAATAGGCTGATGCTGCTGAGATTTCAGCAAAGGTATTACCCAAAGCATTAGCAATATGTAAGGGACTGGATAGGTCTTGCCCTTTCCAGGAGAGGATTGGAGAAGGTATAGTAGGAAACTTACCAGATAACTGTCTATTTTTTTCCATATAGTTTTCGGATCAGTATTTTTGTTAAAGGTCGATGCAAAACGAGTCCAGGATTCTTTCTTGGCTTGCATTTGTATAAATCATGCTTTTGCTCTTAGCTTCTTATAATTAATGAGGTTGGTTGTGGTTGGACATTGCCGAAATAAATTCTAGGCTTTAATTTTTGCTTTCTTTGCTTTTGTGCATTCCTCATTCCACTAGTAATTATAATGCTTGTGACCACCAGGAGGATTTGATAATGGTATTGTGTCCTTGGCCACTTTTAGAAGATGTGACGCGATGTAATCTGTTATATTATCATTATTCTGGAGCTCAATTTTTTTCTCAGCAAGAGAGATTGATGATCGAAATTTTGCTCAGTCTGCCCGAACAAATTTCCATTTCCTGCGGGGTTTGTTTAAAGGAGTCTTTGATATTAAAAAACTGCATATGATTGAAAAGTGATCACTGCCCATAAGATCATTTGAAACATATCACTCTATGCTTGGGGCCAGCACTGGAGAACAAATTGAGAGATCTATTGCTGAGGCGTGTCCAGTTGGGAGTTGTATGTGAATGTGTGCACCAGTATTGAGTATGATAAGGTTTTGCAACTCTAGAAAGCTTTCAATGAGTCGATCCCATCTGTCTAGTTTAGGATCACCCCATTATGGGGTGATGCTCATTAAAATCCCCTAATATACAGAGAGGTGGAGATATCTGTTTTTTAAAAGATCTTGAAGAGATCTTCAAGATCTTTTAAAGAGTAAGTATGGTTTGGTGGTAGGTAAATTGAGACAATTGTCATTGAAATACAGAGAGTTATATGAACAGCAACAGCTTCTATTTCAGTTTGAAGGGGAATATGTTTAATTGGGATATTTGGATTTATTACGATTGCTACACCACCATAGGTAGCATTTGTTCTATTACGATCTCTTCAATAAAGGCAATAATTCTTTATCGAAGGAGAAATTTGTGAGGTTAGGTAAGGTTCCTGAAGACAAAGAGCAAATGAAGAATACCAGTTAATTAGATCATGGATATCATCAGTGTTGCTATGAAAGCCTCTGCAGTTCCATTGTAAAACACAGGCCATTATTTGTGTTTAATTGATGAAGCTGTATCTGACTGCTTTTTAAAGGTGACTGGCTTATTACGTTCCAATTTTGATTTGTCTTTTTTTTAAAACTGGTCGACCAATATCCATTTCTTCTTCAGCACAGATTTCTAAAATTGGTTCTTCGTGTATAGATGTGCCATCTGTATCCATGATTATGTCCTATATTTTTCTTTGATTTTGGGTTTGTAATATCGGATGTATCAGCACACCCTTTGTGGTAGGTGGATAGGTGGAACAGGACCAGGGTATGTCTGCCAGGGGCAAAGGTTGATGACGTTGTAGAGCGGATATCATCTTTTAAGGGCACAAAAGGTGATATAGTTGTACACGTTGGCACTAATGATATTAGGAGTAGGAGACCGGCAGAATTACTTAACCAGTACAGGTCACTGTTAAACAAAAGCTGAGAATTAGGGTTGAATTTGAAAGTGTCTGCAATTCTGCCCAGACACGATATAAGGGAGTATGTGATGAGAGCCTTGTCGATCAATTCGGCCCTGGAAAGAATGTGCAAGGCTCAAGGGGTAGAATTTTTTTCAGCCTGGACTGTACTTGTTAACAGGAGAGACTGCTTCTATAGGGACGGGATACACTTAAATAGAAAGGGTGCAAGAATATTTGCTGATGCTATCGAGGCAGTGTTAGGTGGGTCGGAAAACTGCTAGCTTGGGGGGATACAAGGACTAATAGTTTAACAGTAGCCGTAGGCAGAGGTGAAGGTGATTCTTGCACAACTTCTATTAGAATAAGTAGCAACCTGGAGTGTGGGGTGTTGGGGGTTTCAGGGGCGGATGGCAATCATCCTGAAATAGGTGGGTATATGGGATGTGTTAGGGTAACTAAGAATAGGAGTAGGAGCATGTATGCTTGCATGTATACCAATGCTAGAAGTACAGTAAATAAATTTGATGAATTTGAAGTGTTGGTCAACACATCAAAGGCGGATATTGTTGGGCTAGCAGAGACGTGGTGTCACACAGATATAAGGAATGCTGAACTGGAATTTGGGAAGTACAATGTGTACAGAAAGGATAGACAGAATAGAAAGGGAGGAGGTGTTATGCTGTTAATTACGAAAAACATAAAATCAAAAGAAGTGCATCAAAAGAAGTGCAGTTAATATAGATGAACAGTGCACTGTTTAGTCAGTTTGGTGTGACATAAGCACTGCGAAAGCAAAAATAAGAGCAGGAGTCTGTTATAGGCCTCATGACTCGAATGAGTACAATGAACAATTTTACAGAGAAATCGAGTGGGCTAGTAAATCGGAATGTCTTATAATGGGAGATTTTAACTTCCCAGATATTGACTGGAACTTGTGGGATGGTCACTCACACACACACTAGTCAGACTTTTGTGGATTTATTGGATGATTGTTTTTTGAAGCAGCATGTTCGAGAGGCAACCAGAGAAAGTAATACTCTTGATCAGGTTATCAGCAGTGATCATTCGTGTATTAAGAATTTACAGATAGAGGAACCACTAGGTGGCAGTGATCACAGCGTACTGATGTGGGATTTACTTAAAGATTTAATTACCATCATGGGTAAAGGAAAGGGTTTTTGCTTCCGTAAAGGTGAGTACAGTGGTCTCCGACAGTTTTTAAATTCTGTACAATGGGATAAAATGACGATATTACCAACAGTAAATTCTAAGTGGGAAGCATTCAAGAAATTAATCGTGGAAGCTACTAAAAGTTTCATACCTATTAAGAAATATTGTTCAAGGTTTAGGCCTAAATGGTTATCTAATGAACTAATGAGACTCGTGATAGAGAAGAAAAATGCATGGGATGCATATAAATTATCAAGCGATTCAGAAGCCTATGGCAGATATAAGCTAGTCTGTAATCAGGTGACAAAGGAGGTTAGGCAGGCGAAGGCAGATTACGAGAAATCCTTGGAAAAAGATGCTAAGAAAAACAGCAAGGATTTCTTTACTTATATAAACTCTAAAAGGAAGGGGATGAACTGATTGGCCCACTTGACATCGATGGTTCGACTGTTGATGATCCTGCTCAGATAGCAAACAAACTGAATGAGTATTTTGCATCTACATTCACACATGAGGAATTATTAAGGTTTGAAAATGGCAGAAGGTTATCAAATTGTAGCAGGATACTTAGTAATAAATTAGGACAAAGTGGAGGAGAAATTGTTGAAGTTAAACATAAGAAAAGCACCTGGGGTGGATGGGATCTATCCAGTTATATTAAAGGAGGCGGCAAAGCAACTAAGCAAACCCTTAGCCATAATTATGAGAGCGTCCTTGGACTCAGGGGAGGTTCCCACGGACTGGAGATGTGCAAATGTATCCCCAATTCACAAAGAGGGATCGAAGGGTGACACGAGTAATTACAGACCAGTTAGTTTATCTTCTGTTCCGGGTAAAATAATGGAGTCACTGGTTAAAGATACATTGCAGGATCATCTAGACAGGACTGCAGCAATAATTCAGACACAGCATGGGTTTGTTAAGGGAAAGTCTTGTCTGACAAATTTGATAGGATATTATGATGTGGTTACAAAGGAACTGGATGCAAAAAATAATTTTGATATCATATATTTGGATTTCAGGAAAGCTTTTGACACTGTTGCGCACGGAAGACTACTGTACAAATTGGAGCAGAATGGTATTAAGGGTAAGTTGCTACAATGTATAAAAGGATGGTTAAGTGGGAGAAGACAGAGGGTGGTAATCAATGGGTGCTGCTCTTCTTGGACTAATGTTATTAGTGGAGTCCCACAGGGTTCGGTATTAGGTCCACTGTTGTTTTGTATATTTATCAATGATATTGATGAAGGTATATCAGGCTTAATGTCGAAGTTTCCAGATGATACAAAGGTTGGCAGGGTTGTTAATGACAGTAATGGCAGTGTGCTACTGCAAGAGGATCTAGATAATTTGGTCAGATGGGCTAAGAAGTGGCAACTGAAGTTTAACCTTGACAAATGCAAAGTACTGCATATGGGTAGAAGTAACCCCAGAGAAAAGTACCAACTGTGTGGTACTACACTTAAGGTGGTAGAAAATGAAAAAGACATGGGAGTAATTGTGCAGGCAGATATGAAGTTTTCTGAGCAATGCAGACAGGCTGCCAGGGCAGGTCATGGGGTTTTGTCAATGATATATAGGAATTTTGCTAGCAGGGAAAAGGAGGTGATTATCCCTCTGTATAAGGCAATGGTCAGTCCACACCTTGAGTACTGTGTACAGGTCTGGAGGCCTCATTTTAGGAAGGATGTAGATTTACTTGAGCGTGTACAGAGAAGGGCAACAAGATTGGTGCGGTGGCTGGAGACTAGGCACCTGCGCGGTGATCTGATTGAGGTGTATAAGGCCTTGAATGGGTTGAGCATGCTGAATTCTGACGAGATCCTTGCACTTGTTCAGATTATGAACCTAAGGGGGCATAAATTAAAATTAAGAAAAGACAGATGTAGATTAGATGTGCGGAAATTTGCCTTTAGCCAGCGGGTGGTTAATTGCTGGAACAAACTTCCATCTGTCGTTGTGGAAGTTATTAGGTTGAATAAATTTAAGGAGGAACTGGACAGGCATTTGGAGGGAATGGTGTGATTTTTTTTTTTTTTTTTTTTTTTGGCTGATGCTGCATAATCTCATACACTTGCATTCTTGCATCAAATGCCACTTCTACTACTACTATTACTACATTTGAGGAGAAGATGCCGCTGGTATTGTCAGAGGAGTGTTATTTGCCTGGTCTGAAAGTTTGGGTTGTTGTTGTTTATGCATACTTAGTTGTTGCTCAGAGAGGACAGTTTTAGCCCAATCAGAAATTGACTTGGTAATGGGAACTGTGACATCTGTTTGAGTGGAGACTGTTTGGTATTTTTTTTATTACATTAACATTGGTACTATTTTTGTTTATAGTAGGTGAAACTAGTTTTCTTGCTTCTTGGTAGCCGACTTTATTCTCGATCTTCTATTTTACTATTTTTTTCTCAGTTTTCCATTTTTCACAAATTTTGGAATATGCCGGGTGGTCACCTTTTGCAGTTCGCGCATGTCATTTTTGCATCAGAACAGTCACTCTGATTGTGATCTGAGGACTTGCAATTTGGACAGACGGATATCCTCTGCATACAATTCGCAAATGGCCAAATTTTTGGCACTTAAAGCACCAGACTGGGTTCGGAATATAAGGTCTTACCTGACACTTAAGGTAACCAGTTTTTATGGTGGTAGGTAGGTTCGGTGTTTTAAATGTGAGTATCACTGTCCGAGTAGGGTCAGGCTCTCCATCTTTTTTGATGACGATTCTTTTTGCGTGTACCACATTTTGATCTTGTAGTTCCTGGACAAGTTCATCCTCCGATATGTTTAAAAGATCCCACTCTGATTTACCCCTTTAGAGGAGTTTAAGGTGGCATGTGGGGTAACCTCCGTGGGAATTCCACCAAAGGTAGACACTTTTAACAGTCTCTCAGCACGTCTATGTTCGGTCATTTCAACTAATAAGTCTCCGGATCTTAATTGCCTAACCATTTTTGGAGGACCAGCCACATTTTCAAGACATTTTTGTATCAAAAACGGGGAAAGCTTACTCAATGGTTGGTCTGCGGAGGAGAGTAGAATTAAAAAGAGAGGTACAGTATTATCCGTTCCTTCTTTTTTTTTTCATTTAGCATGGGATGTTGTGTCATCATGATCTCGATCATGTTTATCTAGGTCTGGATCAAAAGATCAATAAGTGGACTGTTTAATTTTGTCCATCTTTGCTCCTCCATTTTGCCCTGGGAAGGTGGCTTTCTTCTTCCAGGTTTCGAACCCTGCCACGTGGAGGCAGGAGCAGTGCCACCAGTGACCAAGCGATAAAGGAAGGTTAGTAGTTAGTGCGTTAGTAAGTAGTCCTATGTACAAGAAGAAAGGTGTCTTTCCCTTCTGTTAGGTATGCTAAATTCTTTACTTAAGAACAGCAAAATTAATTAACTCTGAAAAATGAAGAATTCTACTCTAATTATCAGCCACTCTTTGAGAAAATCACTTTGATATCACTCAGAAATCGCTATAGTCACTCGCTTGGCACTCGGGGGCAAGTATCGTTGTGAAAACCACGTAAATGACTGGCAACGGACTTATTGGTCAGTAGTTTTTTAAATCTGCCTTGTCAATTTTTTTGGCCGGTAGGATGGCTCTGCATTTTTCTATGTTAAAGTTACTTTGTTAATTAGAATGCATTTTGAAAATGGTTTGGCTAGGGCATTACATATCAGCAGGCCTCCAGCTTTCAACATTTCTATAATGACATTATCGGATCTGTTGCTTTACAGTTTTTAATTGATTTTATAGCATCTACCTTTTCTACAAAAATTTCTGCCACAGTTTCTGCATCTGGTGTTGGATCCAGTTGTCCTTTATCCTTATAAAGATTTCAATAAAATTCTTCCAATCGTTTTAATGTTTGTTGTTGGGTTTTTGTTGTTGCACAATCTTCAAGCATCAAAGCAAACATTTCACTCTTGTGTGTAACCACTTTTGGTTTTGCTTTCTTTAGCCCTTGGATTTCTTCTGCTGTTCTTCTGACAAGGTCAATGTTGAACATGCACATTTCTTCTTTTATGCACTTTCTTATGGTCTTGCACATTTCTACAATTTCCACCTTGTTTCTTATGTTACTATTTTCCATCCTTTCTAGGCGCCTCCGTAGCCACGTGGGCAAGAGCAGCAGAGCGTAGTACCGCTTCTTTAGCATTAGCATTAGTAGAGGAATATGATGCAAGAAATCAAGCTTATGCAGCATCAGTCAAAAAAAAAAAAAAAACTCCCATTTCACCCCTCCGTTCATTCGAAATACCTGTTCAGCTGAGCCTTAATTTATTTAGGCTATCAACTTCCACAACAAGGGATGGAAGTCTGTTCCACCAACAAACTACCCGCTGGCTAAAGGCAAGTTTCCGCACATCTATCTTACATCTGTCTTTCCTCAATTTGAATTTATGCCCTCTAAGGTGATTATTGTGTGCATCTACATTCACACATGAGTTATTCAGGAAGGGGAATGCCATAGATGAGGTAAACACTGGCAGTGAGCTAGATGATCTTGTAATAATTGAGAGTAAAGTGGAGGACAAATTGTTGAAGATAAATACAAGAAAGGCACCTGGGGTGGATGGGATCTATCCAGTTATATTAAAGGAGGCAGCAAAGGAAGTAAGCAATCCGTTAGCCATAATTATGAGAGCGTTCTTGGACTCAGGGGAGGTACCCACAGACTGGAGATGTGCAAATGTAACCCCAATTCACAAAGGAGGATCAAAGGCTGACACAAGTAATTATAGACCTGTGAGTTTAACTTCTGTTCCAGGAAAATTAATGGAAGCACTGGTTAAAGAAGCATTGCAGGATCATCTTGACAAGAATTCAGTTATAGCTCAGACACAGCATGGTTTTGTTAAGGGAAGGTCTTGCCTGACCAATTTGATTGGATACTACATCACAAAAGAATTGGATGCAGGGAATAACTTTGATATTATATATTTGGATCTTAGAAAGGCTTTTGATACTGTTGCACATGGAAGACTGCTGCACAAATTGAAGCAAATTGTTGGTGGCAAATTGTTGCTATGGATAATGGGATGGTTGAGTGGCAGAAGACAGAGAGTGGTAATTAATGGACACTGCTCATCGCAGACTAATATTATTAGTGGAGTCCCTCAGGGTTCAGTGTTGGGTCCATTGTTGTTTTCTGTATTTATAAATAATATTGATGACGGTATATCAAGCTTAATGTCCAAGTTTGCAGACGATACAAAGGTTGGCAGGGTTGTTAAGGACGCTACTGATGCTATGCTGCTGCTGCAACAGGATCTGGAAAGGTTGAGCAGATGGGCTGAGAGGTGGCAAATGAAGTTTAACATTGACAAATGTAAAGTATTACATATGGGAAACAGCAATCCCAGAGCAACGTATCAACTCTGTGGTACTACACTGACAGTGGTGGAGAATGAAAAGGACCTGGGGGTAATTGTGCAGGCAGATATGAAGTTCTCTGAGCAGTGCAGACAGGCGGCAAGAGTAGCTCATGGTGTCTTATCAATGATATACAGGAATTTTTCTAGCAGGGATGGGGAGGTGATTATTCCCTTGTATAAGGCAATGGTCAGGCCGCACCTTGAGTACTGTATACAGGTCTGGAGGCCTCATTTCAAGAAGGATGTAGAGCTGCTGGAACGAGTACAGAGAAGGGCAACAAGATTAGTGAATGGAGCGAAGGGTTGCTCTTACGAAGAAAGGCTTAAATTTTTCAAATTAGTGTCTGGAGACTAGGCAACTGTGAGGTTATGTGATTGAGGTGTATAAAGTCTTGAATGGTTTGAGCATGCTCAATGCTGATGGAATTTTTCCTCTTTCTCAGAATAGTCATTTGAGAGGGCATAAAATCAAATTGAGGAAAGACAGATGTAGGATAGATGTGCGGAAGTTTGCCTTTAGCCAGTGGGTGGTTGGTTGGTGGAACAGACGTCCATCCTTTGTTGTGGAAGTTGATAGCCTAAATAAATTTAAAGCTGAGCTGGACAGGTACTTGGAACGAATGGAGGGGTGAAATGAGAGCATGTGTTTTTTTTTTTTTTTTTTTTTTGGCTGATGCTGTATAAGCTTGCTTTTTTGCATCATATGCCTCTACTAATGAGTTTATGAAGAAAAAATTTTGTTAACTCAATTTTGCAAATTCACTTGGCAGATTCACTATCATCACTTTTTTTAGTTCCATACAGGCCGACAGAGCTTTGCCCACAAAGGACCTTACTAATTCTTGCATTGAAATCTTCCATTGCAGTTTTATAGTGATAACCATCTTCCTCGTAAAAGTGCAAAGGTTATGGATCCAGAGTACGTAGTACCCCGGATCCATAACTCAGTTTAATATTTTTAATTTTAATTTTTTAATACCTTTTCTTGTTTGCTAACACTTTCAGTAATTTCATTATATCTTATTTTTACCAATATTATGTATCTCGCAAGTTCTGTCATGGTATTTCTTTCGCTGTCTTGGATAGCTTGATATGCATGTCTTACTCAGTTTTCTCACCGGGCTGACTTTTAACTTACAGTATCCGTGGATTACTTTTTTTGCATAATTTTTGCATATTCAAATTTTTTGCATATTCTGCTCGTGGTAGCTATGGTATAATTTCACATATTCCACAATCAGATTCTCCCCCCCCCACTCCGGCATTGGTATTGTTTTTGAATTATTTCTGATTTTTGTCACTTCACCTTATTTGGTACTTTTTATGAACTGCCAACTTAGAAATGACATACTACATAAGCAGAGTAGGATAAATTTGACCCCATGGGCTTATGCTCTGTATAGCCGTACAACACATTCTCCAAACTTGCACCATCCACCTTTAACACACAGAACAAATTAGCATCAAATGCTCCTAACCTGAATTGTATTGAGGTCAACACCTCCAATTCATATCATCCGCACTCTAATCTAAAATTCAACAAATGCTCCAAGAAGCTCTGCCTTACATGCCCATACATGCACCCGCAACACGTTTCTAACAATACTGAAGAACCAATATTCTGCAAATGCAGTTGTGTGATTTATCTTTTAACTTGTTCAAGCTGTAATATGAAATACATAGTACAAACTGGAAATAAGCTCCACCTCAGGCTTAACCTACATAGATCTGACATCAAGAACTACAATAACCATAATATCCATAACTCTGAACAAGAAGTAGAGTACAATCACTTCCAGACGCACTGCTTTACCAACATTTATATTTCTATCTTAGCTCACGTAACTGAGCCTATTGCCTGAAATCAACAGGAAGAATTATTCATGCTAAAACTAAAAACTCTCTATCCATATGGGCTTAATAACAAGTTCAAACATAAAATCGTCACAAATAATAGTATTATTATTATTAATAGCCATATGGTGCAAGGAAGCCGAAGGCTTATGCTGCACCAGAAAAAAAAAAAAAAGTTCCTGAGTTACCCTGAGAGAGAGAGAGAGAGAGAGAGAGAGAGAGAGAGAGAGAGAGAGAGAGAGAGAGAGAGAGAGAGAGAGAGAGAGAGAGAGAGAGAGAGAAAGAAAGAGTGAGAGAGAGAGAGAGAGAGAGAGAGAGAGAGAAAGAAAGAGTGAGAGAGAGAGAGAGAGAGAGAGAGAGAGAGAGAGAGAGAGAGAGATAGTCAAAAGTAGAAGGGAATCACCAAGAAAGAGAAGAATGATGATATCCAGCTCGGGACCCAGTGTGTACCAAGCCCATACTCACCAGATGTGAGCCCCCCTGTATATTGCAGATATTTGCATATATCATAAATTCCAAGTCACCAAAGGACTTCTGCATCCAGACCCTACAGAAAACACAAAGCTAATAGTAGTAGTACTACTACTACATAAATACAAGCTTGGTGATTTTAAACAACCCATTACAGTATGGGACAATACTCAGTTCAACGTACAGAAGATTCATGATTTACTATTTTGTACTAAAACACAGTATACTAAAGGCACTTTACCGAATCATTCTCACCTTCAATTCCACATCTGTTATTGTTTGTTATTTGGTTTTTAGGAGCATTAGCAACTAAGGCCATATTGCTCAGGGGATATGCGATGGTCATTCCCTGACCTTTCCGCATCTTCCATATTTGGTGGTCACAGGCTCGAACCACGGTCTAATCAAGAAGTGTGTATTACATACTGCTGCTCCTGCCCACCTGGCTACAGAGGCACCTTAATACATAAATGGGAACTCAGACACATCATGTCTTATGGCTCCAAATACAGGACATATTTTAAGATCAGCTCTAAACCTTTTAAAAAACAGTTATACCATAATTTAAAAACAGTTATACCACTTGTGTACCAATGCATGTGTACCAATGCTAGAAGTATATTAAATAAATAGTATATAGTAAATAAATTTGATGAATTTAAAGACATCAAAGGTGGATATTGTTGGGATATCAAAGCCGTGGTGTCACACAGATATTAGGAATGCAGAATTGGAATTTGGGGAGTACAATGTGTATAGAAAGGATAAGAAGGGAGTAGGTGTTGTGCTGTTAATTAAGAAAAACATAAAATCAAAAGAAGAACATACAGATTAACAGTGCACTGTTGAGTCAGTTTGGTGTGACATAAGCACTGTGAAAGCAAAAATAAGAGTAGGGGTGTGTTATAGGCCTAATGACTCGAACGAGTACAGAGAAATATAGTGGGCTAGTAAATCAGAACGTTTTATAATGGGGGATTTTAACTTCCCAGATATTGACTGGAACTTGTGGGTTGGTCACTCGCACACTACTAAGACTTTTGTTGATTTATTGGATGATTGTTTTCTACAGCAGCATGTTCAAGAGGCAACCAGAGAGAGGGTAATACTCTTGATCTGGTTATCAGCAGTGATCATTCATGTATTAAGAATTTCAGATAAAGGAACCACTATGTGGAAGTAATCACAGTGTACTGATGTCGGATTTACTTAAAGATATAATTACCATCAGGGGTAAAGGAAAGGGTTTTTACTTCCATAAAGGTGAGTACAATGGTCTCAGACAGTTTTTAAATTCTGTACAGTGGGATCAACTGATGATGTTACCAAAAGCAAATTCTAAGTGGGAAGCATTCAGGGAATTAATCGTGGAAGCTACTAAAAGTTTCATACCTACTAAGAAATACTGTTTACGGTTTAGGCCTAAATGAAATTATCAAATGAACTAATGAGACTCGTGACGGAGAAGAAAAATGCATAGGATGCATATAAATTATCAGGCGACACAGAAGCCTATGGCAGATATAAGATAGTCTGTAATCAAGTCACAAAAGAGGGTAGGCAGGTGAAGGCAGATTACGAGAAATCTTTGGCAAAGGATGCTAAGAAAAACAGCAAGGATTTTTTTACTTATATAAACTCTAAAAGGAAAGGGACAAATCTGATTGGTCCACTTGATATCGGTGGTTCGACTGTTAATGATCCTGCTCAGATAGCAAGCAAACTGAATGAGTATTTTGCATCTACATTCACACGAGGAGTTATTAATGTTTGAAAATCCCAGAAGGTTATCAAGTTGGAGCAGAGTGCTTAATGATTTTGTAATAACTGAGAGCAAAGTGGAGGAGAAATTGTTGAAGTTAAACATAACAAAGGCACCCGGGATAGTATTATTAGTAGTAGTAGTAGTGGCATGTGATGCAAGAAAGCAAATGTATGAGCTTATGCAGCATCAGCCAAAGAAAAAAAAAAAAAATCACACCATTCCCTCCAAATGCCTGTCCAGTTCCTCCTTAAATTTATTCAACCTATCAACTTCCACAACGACAGATGGAAGTTTGTTCCAGAAATTAACCACCCACTGGCTAAAGGAAAATTTCCGCACATCTAGTCTACATCTGTCCTTTCTTAATTTGAATTTATGCCCCCTTAGGTTCGTAATCTGAACAAGTGGAAGGATCCCATCAGAATTCAGTGTGCTCAACCCATTCAAGGCCTTATATACCTCAATCAGATCACCGCGCAGGTGCCTAGTCTCCAGCCACTGCAATTTTCAGAACTTAAGCCTCTCTTGGTAAGAGGATCCCTTCATTCCCCTCACCAATCTTGTTGCCTTTCTCTGTACACGCTCAAGTAAATCTACATCCTTCCTAAAATGAGGCTTCCAGACCTGTACGCAGTACTCAAGCCGTGGCCTGACCATTGCCTTATACAGAGGGATAATCACCTCCTTTTCCCTGCTAGCAAAATTCCTATATATCATTGACAAAACCCCCATGACCTGCCCTGGCAGCCTGCCTGCATTGCTCAGAAAACTTCATATCTGCCTGCACAATTACTCCCAGGTCTTTTTCATTTTCTACCACCTTAAGTGTAGTACCACACAGTTGGTACGTTTCTCTGGGGTTACTTCTACCCATATGTAGTACTTTGCATTTGTCAACTTAGTTGCCACTTCTTAGCCCATCTGCCCAAATTATCTAGATCCTGTTGCAGTAGCACACTGCCATTACTGTCATTAACAACCCTGCCAACCTTTGTATCATCTGTAAACTTCGACATTAAGCCTGATATACCTTCATCAATATCATTGATAAATATACAAAACAACAGTGGACCTAACACCGAACCCTGTGGGACTCCACTAATAACATTAGTCCAAGAAGAGCAGCACCCATTGATTACCACCCTCTGTCTTCTAGCACTTAACCATCCTTTTATCCATTGTAGCAACTTACCCTTAATACCATTCTGCTCCAATTTGTACAATAGTCTTCCATGCGCACGGTGTAAAAAGCTTTCCTGAATCCAAATATATGATATCAAAATTATTTTTTGCATCCAGTTCCTTTGTAACCACATCATAATATCCTATCAAATTTGTCAGACAAGACTTTCCCTTAACAAACCCATGCTGTGTCTGAATTATTGCTGCAGTCTTGTCTGGATGATCCTGCAATGCATCTTTAACCAGTGATTCCATTATTTTACCCGGAACAGAAGTTAAACTAACTGGTCTGTATTTACTCGTGTCACCCTTCGATCCCCCTTGTGAATTGGGGATACATTTGCACATCTCCAGTCCGTGGGAACCTCCCCTAAGTCCAAGGATGCTCTCATAATTATGGCTAAGGGTTTGCTTAGTTGCTTTGCTGCCTCCTTTAATATAACTGGATAGATCCCATCCGCCCCAGGTGCTTTTCTTACGGTTAACTTCAACAATTTCTCTTCCACTTTGCTCTCAGTTATTACAAAATCATTAAGTATCTTGCTACAATTTGATAACCTTCTGCCATTTTCAAACCTTAATAATTCCTCACGTGTGAATGTAGATGCAAAATACTCATTCAGTTTGTTTGCTATCTGAGCAGGATCATCAACAGTCGAACCATCGATGGTTCGACTGTTGATTAGTGGAGTCCCACAGGGTTCGGTGTTGGGTCCACTGTTTTATATATTTATCAATGATATTGATGAAGGTATATCAGACTAAGTGCAACGTTTGCAGATGATACAAAGATTAGCAGGGTTGTTAATGACAGTAATGGCATTGTGTTATTGCTACAGGATCTAGATAATTTGGGCAGATGGGCTGAGAAGTGGCAACTGAAGTTTAATCTTGACTAATGGAAAGTACTGCATATGGGTAGAAGTAACCCCAGAGAAATACCAACTGTGTGGAACTACACTTAAGGTGGTAGAAAATGAAACAGACCTGGGAGTAATTGTGCAGTCAGATATGAAGTTCTCTGAGCAATGCAGACAAGCTTCCAGAGCAGATCATGATGCTTTGTTAATGGTATATAGGAATTTCGCTAGCAGGGAAAAGGAGGTGATTGTCCCTCTGTAAAAATGGTAATCCTTGAGTACTGCATACAGGTCTGGAGGCCTCATTTTAGGAAGGATGTAGATTTGCTTGAGCGTGTACAGAGAAGTGCAACAAGATTGGTGAGGAGAATGAAGGGATCCTCTTACCCAGAGAGGCTTAAGTTCTGCAAATTGCAATGGCTGGAGACTAGGCACCTGCATGGTGATCTGATTGAGGTGTATAAGGCCTTGGCTGGGTTGAGCACACTGAATTCTGATTGGATTCTTCCACTTGTTCAGATTACGAACCTAAGGGGACATAAATTCAAATTAAGGAAAGACAGATGTAGAAAAAATGTGCGGAAATTTGCCTTTATCCAGCGGGTGGTTAATTGCTGGAACAAATTTCCATCTGTTGTTGTGGAAGTTGATAGGTTAAATAAATTTAAGGAGGAACTGGACAAACATTTAGAGGGAATAGTTGTGTGATTTTTTTTTTTTTTTGGCTTATGCTGCATAATCTCATACACTTGCTTTCTTGCATCACATGCCACTACTACTATTACTACTATATGCTTAATTTCTGTTTTAAGCTATCTTACCTTCACAATATACCAATTTAAGCCTTTCAAATATGGAAAAATTCAGTATTAACGATGTGCTACAATATTATGTCATCATTTCCACATGTACAACCACCTGCAGGATTAAAATTTAATGCTTCTACATTAAAATAACAATTGGCAGACCTGCATAAACATTTCATCATCACCTCTATTAATGCAATTATGCCATAATCTGTAAAACCTTTTATATCCAAACATTAACGCAGAATTAAATTCCAGTGCCATCTACAGTCCAACACTAACAACAGCAGCATCATTACAAAACAGTTGATTGCTTTTAGCAAGAAACTTAATATCAGCTTTAATAATTACAAATTTCCCTATATTTATTTCATTCCCAAGTGCCACAAAAATCCCAGACTTCAGGTTCATTACTTCCTGCAAATACAGTTACACCCATAAACTTGGCAAAACACTGGAAAGGTTACTTAAACCTATCAGGGACAACCTTCCTGATAGTAGAATAATTAATAACAATATACCAGTTATTAATGTACTAAAATCTGATAACATCACTCATGTGCAAATTTTTGAATTCAATAGTCTATTCACCAGCATAGACCTAACCAACTTAAAAACGGTACTAAATGAAATTTCCAACAACTACAAACAAATTCTTTGTTGAATTCAATTTATTGGAACAAACTCATTAATCTTTGCATTTCCAACAATTACATTTTTGATGGCAAATCTATATACTTACAAACCAAAAGTCCCTCCCATGGGTAGCCCTGCTAGCTGTGTCTTAGCTGACCTATATCTTTACTGGTCTGAGACCTACCTACCCTCAGACATAAAGCTTTAGATATATTGAGGACAGTATAGATATATTGATGACTTGTTAGTATTCAACTACCCTACATTTAAACAGGACTTCACTGCTATTTACACTTCAGAACTTACTCTGGAGAAAACTAATAATAATGACCTTTCAGCCAATTACTTAGATTTAGATATAAAAATCAACAGCCCTCATACCACAATCAACATATATAATAAAAGGGATGCATTTAGCTTCAATAGTCAGTCTTACCCATTGGCACTCTAACCTTTCTAAAAAAAGTTCATGCAAACTAATACTCTCCCACTGCATCAGAATTGCAACAATATGCAATAGCCTCTTTTCTGACAACATCAAACTACTACATAATAAATTGCTATGCAATAATTTCCCAGCAGCTTTTCTCTACCATAATTTCAAAAAATCAATAAATAAATTTAAAAAACTTATACATACAACTTTGATTTAAACAACGTATTTATAGTCTGACTTCATTTTACTTTCAGGCCTGTACATAATGTATAGTTATATACCCCCTAGTTTCTGTCGTGTCTCACGGTGTAGAAAGCTTCTCCCCACGGATTATCTATTGATGGGGTTATTGTGTGTTTGTTTTTTTCTGTTTTGTTTAGTTTTGTCTACTTTATTGTTATTTCTATTTTCTTTCTTGTTACATTTCTTCAATAACAATACCAATACTGACTTAAACATATGAGGCATTTGTCCAGTTATCTGTCCAGGGAACCACTGTGGTAAGGGTTATGCAACCCCGGACAGTCCAAGCACAACTATATTTCCCTCTCTTCCAATTACTTTCTACTGTCCTCAATTACTACAACTTATTTCTCATTTAGACTGGCTGAAAGCAATATCATGCTATTCCTCTACTATAGCTACTTTTTTCTTCTTAAACAAAGTTTAGTGTCTTTTCCACACTACTTTGTTAGTTTTTGTTTCTCCCTAAGCTGGCATTTTGCCTCATTTGTTTAATAGCTCACTTCCCCATCACACGGGTATGGTTCACTTTGACAATTTCACACTCTTTCCCACCACTCGGGGTTACTTCAACTGACATAAA
Organism: Mastigoproctus giganteus; assembly: GCF_048544385.1. Lineage (NCBI taxonomy): Eukaryota > Metazoa > Arthropoda > Arachnida > Uropygi > Thelyphonidae > Mastigoproctus > Mastigoproctus giganteus. The sequence goes on along the minus strand of NC_143575.1, from coordinate 119,181,274 downwards.
TACACCATACAGTGAACTTTCTGTTTTCTTCTTTGGTCTCCGATGGCACTCAACTAATTCAACATTTTCCTGTCCATGCACACAGTAAGTTTTCTTATTTTGCCTTCTTTTGGATTTCATTCATTTTTTTTTCTTTTTACAAGATTCTATCGGCATTATTTTAGCTTTGCTTTATTTATTTATTTTTATAAATTCTTTAATTTTAATCCTTTCTTTTGGTCTCTGTCGGGTCGGCTAAGATGTATATGTAGGCTTTTTTTTTTTTTTTTTAACATGTACATCATAACAGAAACAGTGACACGGCTTATTGCGGTGGCTACTACAATTTTTGCTGCTGACCCCACTGATGAAATAGGTAAAGTCCTAGGACTCATGGCTTTGGGTACTATTATTTATTTTTATGTTAAACTTTAATTTCATTTTATTTCAGGTAATCTGTTTTTACCAATCATGTGTTAATCAATTTTTCCATGATAATTACATCCGACAGTTCAGCACCTCCATCTAACACGCTGTTAATAATAATATATATATACAGGGTCTCTCAAAAATATTGGTACAAACGTTTAGGAGAGGTAGGTAACATCTAAAGGAATATGAATCGCATAGGAACCCATAACTGGAAACGTCACCGTAAGTCGGTACACGGTGCTGTTCATCAGTTCGCGAGAGGGAAAATTTCTGGTTTACTCGTTCAAGCAGTAGTCGCCGCACGAAAAGCGTGCATAGATATACGAACTGTGAGCTGGCAGACATGCACCTAGTGTGTGGATTAGAAGAGGGCCCACACGTTGCGCCCCCATGCAGCACAACATCGCTTCGCAATAAATGTGTGGGCAGGTATGGTCGGTGACTGCTTAGTCGGCCCATACCTGTTACCATCCCTCATGAACTCCGCTAAATATTGGATCTTGCTTGAACAAGTTCTACCAAGGTTACTTGGTGATGTTCCAGCAAATGTGAGACGCAACATTTGGTTTCAACATGACAGGGCGCCTGCCCATTAGGGAAGATGTGTTCGTGACCATTTGAACAGGCATTTTGGGCGTCGATGAATTGGCTGAGGTGGACCCGTTGCCTGGCCCCCACACTCATCTGATTTATCGAGCCTTGATTTCTTTCTGTGGGGGGGCCCTCAATCTATCGTGTATGAATCGCCTGTGGAGATGGAAATGGATCTCATGGCGAGACTCGTCTGCGCTGCTGCTACTGTCAAAGAAACTCCAGGTGTGTTCGACGGTGTCCGCCAATCCATGCTGCGTCGGTGTCACCCATGCATCGCGTCTCGTGGTGGAACCTTCGAGCATCTGTTGTAACATCATGAAATGCATCCATCTCTTACTCCGTTGTTAATATTATGTCAAATAAATGTTTGCCACTAATTACCGTCTTGTGTCACTTCTGCTTCTTGTGCCTCTGCAACTACTTTTCCATGACGTTTCCAGTTATGGGTTCCTATGCAATTCACATTCCTTTAGATGTTACCTACCTCCTCCTAAATGTTTGTACCAATATTTTTGAGACACCCTGTATAATAAAATAATATATATATATATACATTAAAAAAGTTTTCCTCCTAGTGATATTTATTTGAGCTAACAGGAGAAGAGGGTGGGGCAATTATGTCACTTATTCGAGCCATAATTGCCACCATATAACTTTCACCAACCTCATGCACGTGCTTCTCTGTCTAATATGTGACCATGTCCAGCATCATTTGATGTTCCATTGTAATGTTAGCTGGTGTAGACATGTATAGTATCTTATGTAGGACGGCACCTGAACGAAAGTTCAACTCCGTCTTTGTACACTGTGATGGTTACAGAGCACTGTAACAGGCCAGAAATGTGTGTGATGTTATGTTCGTGCAGTGTGTGTGTGTGTGTGTGTGTGTGTGTGTGTGTGTGTTGTTGTATTGTTTAGTTGCTTCTGGCTGTTTTGTCACTAGGCAGGCGATCACCTGGAAAGCCTGCCCAGTGTCCGTCTACACCACAGGGAGGTAGGCCACAACTGGGCAAGAACCATGGCCAACCTCAACAGTCACGTACTGAATGTCCAAAGAGGGTTTGGAGCCATTCAAAAGAACTCCGTGCCAGCAAGCCGGCAACAGCCCACGCACGCAAGCACGCATGCACACACACATACACACATTCCCAGGAGACAGGACAGCAGAAGACGAAGAAATAAGGATGAGAATAGCATAAAGTAAAAAAATAATAATAATAAATAAATAAATAAATAATAATAATAAATAAATAAAAAATAAGAAGAAAAAAAATAAATAAACAAAATAATAAAAAATATAAAAAATAAAAAATAAAAAAAAAAATAAAAAATAATAAAAAAAATAATAAATAAAAACAAAAAAAAATAAAATAAAATCTTTATCCATTTCTTGCCCACGTCTTTATGTAGTGCTGCCCAAAGTGGTCCACAAAGAGAAAAAGGTGTATTGTCAAACAGAAGTAGTAATGTCATTCAAACATGATCGGCAGGAACAAGTTCTAGATATAATTTTGAATTCTGTTAATCTGGAGTGGTGTCAGAAGTCTCTGGTCAATGACGGTATCACTGAGCAGAGGAAGGATTTAGTTGAAGAGAGTCTTGATAAAAAATAAGTCAGAAAAGTGCAGCATCTGTTAAAATCTTTGCGTGTTCTTGAAAACCACAACAATTTTGTATATGACATCATCAGGAGGCAGCACACAGTTGTATTATGATTTATGATGTGTATTCAGTTTAATTTCTTGAATTAACATTGAGGTTGAAAGACTTCCTGCGATTAAAAGCAGCATTCCAGAAGGTTTGAAGGGCCTGGAAATTGTTGACAGAAATGAGTATCTTCTCACCTCCGGGACACAAGTTTGGTACTGTTGCCTTAAGAGCCAAGCTTAGATAGTCGTAAATGGAGCATTCAAAAAGTACGTATGGAGAGTCTTCTGGTAGCCCACATCGACAGGAGACTGTATTGGAAAGTCTGAATTGGTATAGTTTTGCTTTAAGCGAACCATGCCCAGTTAGTATGTAGGTAAACAGTGAGGGTGAAAACCATTTTCTGGTGGATGATGAGAGTAGTGCAGTTACGTCGGGAACGAAGTTTTTGGTGATAGCTCCTTTTTTCGGTAGAATTCCATCTATTCTGCCAGGTGTTCACTAACAAATTCCAGCATCTGGTTCGCTCAGTTTTTGGATCAGCCTGAGGGTTAACAATGATTCCCTGAAATTCCGTAGAAATGCCTTTGCAGATGTAAAAGCAAAGCCCTCTAAACACAACATGCAGGTCAAGTGGTATAGTGCCCGCAAGAGTCTGTAGAGCTGATGATGGGACCCAATATAATTTGTAAATAGTTCAGTACAGGTAGCCTTCGTTTTGTGCTGGTCCGATTTACGCCGATGCCATGTCTGATAAAAGTAGTTCACTGAATCCTAGTGCAATATTCGGAAGATAGAATCTGATGAATGCTGCCCTAATGTGTGTAGGGCTATGAATATGCCTCCATCGACTATTACTACACATATGAAGAATGCTAATAAAATAAAACAATCGATGCAAAGTGGTAGGTAAAATTTCTGGTGGCCGAAAACTAAACCTGTGATTTCCGATTGACTCCATTACATGAAGGGTTCCATTTGCGCTGATTCCATTTGCACCTGTCCCCCACAAGAACATAACCCCGACATAAATCGAGGGCTAACTGTATTTTGTAAATATTTTAAATATTTGTATAGTTTGTAAATATTTTAGTCCCGCTCTTTTGGATGCAACAATATTCCTCATGCATTATGGAACCCAAAGCAAAAGGCCTTTTCCTAAGTGAACTATATAAATGCAAGTAAATAATTACATAGTGACATTTATTCGACCTTGAGAATGCCACATGGTGGGTAGTCAATGGGAGAAGAGGGATGAAGGGTCACATGGTCCAAGTGGGTGGGGGCAATTACGTCACTACAAATGCCCAGGCAAATAATTACATAGGTCGTTTCCTGATTAGATACTGATCAGTGCGTTTTGACAGGTGTGTCTTTTACATAGAAAAGATTTGACTTACTCCGTCATACCTCTACATTTTATGTAGAAAAGTGTGTGTGGGACTTGGCAAGCAAAGTGAGCAGTGGGCAAACCCCCTTGTATATATTAAAACATTATTAGCAAGTTCATTACTTATGAAAGAAAGATCTGCAAAAGCCAAAGAACAAAAAGTATTTATAGAAGTAGTGTCATGACAGAGTTAGAATAATATCAAGATGGGATTACTTAAAAAATAGCAATAAAGTAGCAACAAGGTAATAGGTTAATGTGACATCAAATTAGCATTAGTGTAAGCATATGATGCAAGAAAGCAACGCCAAAAAAAAAAAAAAAAAAAAAAACACTTCCATTTCACCCCTCTGTTCATTCGAAATACCTGTCCAGCTGAGCCTTAAATTTGTTTAGGCTATCAACTTCCACAACAAGGGATGGAAGTCTGTTCCACCAACCAACTACCCGCTGGCTAAAGCAAAATTGAATCATAACTCCAGGTAGAAAGAATATTTTAAAATGTTACCTGTTAGAGAGAACATTTTCATATACAGAGTGATTCAGGAGGAATAGTAAATATTTTGGGAGGTTATAGTATTGATTATTCTGAGTAAAAAAGTTCATATAAACACGTGTCCAATTCTCAATGGATACAGAGATACAGCTGTTTGAAACTGGCACACACAAAACAATTATAAGAGGTATTAAAGAACGATAAATGACATTGTTTGTATTTACTGACTTTCTGAATGATATTAAAAATATTTAAGTGCTCCCTTTCTGTGGTGTCATGAATCTACCATGATTGGCTCAACAGTGGTCAAATGAGCAGCTAAAGATCACATATGGGACTGCCACGTGTGGTTGATACCCATGGTGGGCATTATGCATCTCATAACACAAAAGCAATGCAGCACAGCTGCCCAACTAACCAACCAGTACAATGTAGAAATAGTACGAGAAATATCCAAATGGACTATGCACCAGACATTAGCTTATATAGGATATGGCAGTCAATAGCCATCACAGGTACCCATGCTCACTGCAAGACACAAGAAACTGAACCTCACATGAGCACGCTAGCAATAACGATAGACCACTGATGTGGAAACCCATCACCTGGTTTGATGAATCCTGTTTCCAACCATGTGTTGATGAGCATATCTGCATTTTAAGAAATGCAACATGAGGCCATGGCACCTGAATGTACACTGCTGGTGTATAGTAAGCTGGAGGCAGTAGTGTCACAGTTAGGGGACTGCTTTTGTGACATGCCCTGGGCCCTCTAATCACCGTTATTCAACAGCTCGATGTGAACAACTAACTTTCTGTCATAGTCGACCAAATGTCCCCCCTTCCTTCATGATGACAGTGTGACCAAATAATTCTGGCATCTATGAGACAACACACCATGCCACAAGGTTGCTAACTGGTTTCAGAATTTTCCATCACCCAATGGCCACTCAGTTCCTCTGACTCAACCCACCTGGGAATATTTGAGACCCACTAGAAAATTATATTCAATGTTATAACCATCCACCTGAATATATGCAATACATGGGTAGCTACCACAGGACACCCTGTAATACCTGGTGCAGTCCATGCCAAATCACGTAAAGGCTGTATTACAGGCAAAAGGGTGGCCCAATGAGGTATTAGATAGGTGTTGATAATGCAAAGCCAACTCAATGTGTGCAATCACACACACACACACACACACACACACACACACACACACACACACACACACACACACACACGGTTCTGTTAGTCACCTCTAAAGTTTATTTCAAATTTTCTGCACATTTATGCATGCAAAATTTAAAAATTATGCATTCAAACATATTACTGCTTCCATATTAAGTTCTTGTTTATACTCCGGCACGACCACCAGGTCAGTGGAGTTTACAGTAAATCAATCAATACAAATGTTAATCATATTTAGCAGTGACGGGCTTGTACCCAAGTCCACTCAAAGTTATTTATTGTTTTGTTATTTGGTTTTTAGGAGCATTAGGAACTAAGGCCATATTGCTCCAGGGATATGCGGTGGTCATTCCCTGACCTTTCCGCATCCTCTGTATTTGGTGGTCACGGGCTCGAACCCCAGTCTAATCAAGAAACGTGTGCTACGCACTGCTGCTGCTGCTCCTGCCCACCTGGCTACGGAGGCGCCGTCCACTCAAAGAGTGTGTGCTACTGCAATCGCGCTCCTGACCACTCGGCTACTTCACGTATTGCAATAATAGAAAAATAAATATTTTATTATTATTATCTGTTTATTTCTCTTTCAAAGACACCCATAAAAACCTATGGCTAGAAGGTGCAGTTACTTTATTTCAATATTTGCAATATTTGAAAAATCATAAAATACGGAACATGTGATTATTAAATTATTATTTGTATTATACACTAGTAAACATTACCAAAAATGTTTTTCCTGTATATTTTATCTGTAAATAATTTTTCTGGGTGTATGTTTAAATTATTAAAACCTAACTGTATTTGCAGGGAAAAACCTCCCCAAGAGTCTAACTATGACATACTACACTTGAGTCTTGTTTCCCATTTATCTCTGTCGCATCGTCATTGGGCAAGTGATCAAACTTGTACAAACAAGTACAAATGTGAAGGGCAAAGTTTGTTCAAATGAAGAGACAAGCATACTATGATGCTTGTCTCATAGTACTAAGGTACTATGAGACAACCATATTATCTCTAGTAATATTGATTTCATGTAATACTATGTTTACAGCACCAACCAGGATCAGGCCAGATCCACAAAGCGGGCTGACTGTTGGAAACAATGAGGATGCAGAAGAAACCATCAAACAGTCTGAGATGCTTCTCACCCAAGCACATCAGAATAGAAAATTCAAAGATCACAGAGGACTAGGACATACCTTTCGTCTCTGTAGTTTCAGTTTCTTAATTATTTGCTGCATCTCATGGATGTTTTTCACATTATTTTCTGGTTTTCATTTAGAGGCATTCCAAATGTCCAATCTTTAAAAAGCTGGTCTGATACCTCTCCTTTGTTACTTTCCTTGCTTATCATTCACTTTCTTTTCTTAGTTTCTCTCTCATAACCTCATAGTACGTTTGTCTCTTCATTTATCACATTTATACTTAGTCTAATCCATTGGGTGCCCAGTTCTTTTCCACCTTCTGTATAGATTTTGTTTCTTATTAAAAATTATTTTGACTTGCAGAGTAAATCAAGAGTTTGCTCTATCTAAGATCTTTAATATTTTAGCTGCCCTTACACAGGCAATATTATTATTATTGTTATTATTATTATTAGCCATATTGTGCAAGGAAGCCTGAGGCTTATGCTGCACCAGAAAAAATTTCCAAAGTTACCATAAGATATATATTTTTTTTTTTACACATGAACAGTAGATAAATTTTTTCATCAATAACTATTTACGTTCCATGTACAAAAGCAAAAAATAAAAAATCAAGGAAACTTTTTAGACAGAGATATTTACATTTCAACATTTCAATTTCACGGAATTAAGAACACAGTTTCTTAGCATTGGGTCAGTCTCATATTTCACGCATTGAAGGTGATGGACTCTTCAGTGATGGTGAAGAGATAATTGCCACTGTTCCATTTGCTGTTAAGATGATCCACAGTTTCTGGTCTTTTGCAGTGGAATTCGAGTAGAAGTCTGCTTTGCAACTTCCTCTGTAGACTCCACTGGAGATTTTGAGCTGACACGTAGATAGGAGGCACGTTGTCACTGATTCTCAAGTGCTTCAAGTAGTAGTTGTAAATGACGGCCTTGGCGGCAATGAATAAGAAATTGCAAGTGGTTGTGATGTCTGCTCAGAGTGGAGCAGGTACTGCAGTCCTCCGGAATGTGGGCATGGTTGCAGGCAAGCTTTGCTGCATCCAGGGCATATTTGATCAGTTTCTTGTTCACCGGGCACGCCAGGTATGCGTATTCCATGGTACCTGGAGTGGTGCAGAAGAGGCAGTAGTTTGAGACAACCATAAACATAAATCTTTGCGTAACCCAAAGATTTGTAGCTTGACTGGGGTGGGAAGGATGTTGTCCCACAGTCTCCACTGGATGTCTGCGTCCGATTTGGAACATTTCGTCCTGTACAGCTCCACGTAGGAAGACCGAAGTGGTCATCAGTTGTGGGGTCTGTTATTCATTTATTGTAGAAGAGTGGTTCTGAGAGTATTACGGGAAGTGATGTTCCCTCAAGAGTGTGGTGAAGGTTAAGCTTTTTTCAGCGGTGCAGTGCGTCTTTGCAGAAGAAAGAGTTTTAGGGGTGTTGGCACCATGTCCATTCTTAAGATTGTTGACAGAGAGAGAGCCTGTGGCTGTTACTAGTAATTTAATGGTGGTGGCAGAATGAGTTTTTCATTTGCAATGTCTTTAGAAGAAAGGTGATCCTGAAGGCTGTGATTTTGTCTTCAAGAGAGACCAGCCTCTGACTCCTGTGAGTGGCTGGCACAGTTTAGAGAAGGACATCCAGTTGGTATTGTTCCAAAGGAAGCTTTGGGTAGATGCTTGGATTTTGTGGATGAAGTCACTAGGCAGAGTGAGAACTGTGAGGGTGTGCCAGAGAATGCTTGCCACCAGCTGGTTGACCACAAGCACTCTTCCTCTCAACAAAGATGTAGTGCACGCTCTTCTCCATTTCCCGAGTACCCTGTTGAAACGGATCAGCAATTCACCCAGTTCTTCTGGGAGAAAAAGTGCGGTATTGCCTAGATTTACACCTAGATATTTCTGTCCCTCGCTAGACCATGTGCATTGGATGGGGGAGTCAGTTCTGCTTCTCCAGTTGCCAGCCCAGAGACTGCTGGTCTTACAGTGATTCAATTTGGCACCTGATGCTTGGGCATAGAGATCATAAGTCTTTTGGATGTTTTCAAACTCACTATCATGGCAAATTACAATTGTGACGTCATCAGCATATGCTGAGTAGGTTATTTTAAGATGAGGCTCTGGTAGCAGTGTTCATCGGGATTGTAGATTGGTGGCAATTTTATTGAGGAAAGGTTTAATGGCAATTGTGTACAGTTCCGAGAAAGTGGGCAGCCTTGTTTTATCCCTCTGGAGTAAGGAAGATTGTGGGTAAGCTGGTTATTGACTTTCAAGCAGAATTTGGCATCCTGGTATAGCAGATGGATATTTCGGATGAAGTAGGGTCCATATCCAAATGCTTTCAGCATTTCAAGCAGGTAGCAGTGTTCAACTCTGTCAAATGCCTTTACCTGGTCAAGGCTAATTAGTGCTAGAAATTCCTGTTGGTTGTTTGCAATGGAGAGAAGGTCACGGATCAGATGAAGATTGTTGTGTATCGATCTTCCTGGTACTGAGTAAGTCTGTTGGTGACCGATGATATCAGGAAGGGTGGATTTTAGTCTATTGGTGATGGCATATTAAAATATTTTGCAATCTGTGTTCATTAAAGGTATTGGGCGCCAGTTTTGGAGGTTTGTGCGATCTCCTTTCTTGGGTATCAGTCGTGCGACAGAAGTAGTGACGAAATCTGGTAGACCGTGGGATTCTGCTTCTTCAAACATTTGTAAGAGAAGCACTCCGAGTTGATTCCAGAAGGTTTGGAAGAATTCCGTTAGTCCATCCAGATCTGGAGATTTGTTTTTGGGAAGTGCTTTGCACGCTGCTGTAAATTCTGTTATGGTGATTGGTTTCTCTATGCAGTGTTGGACTGTTGGGTGGATTTTTTTGAGTCCCGAAAGGATTTCCTCTGTTGTCTTTGTAGAGGTTTCTTGGGAACTGTATATTTCTTGATAAAATCTGGTTACTTCAGAGAAGATTTGCTCTGGGTTTTCAGTAATGTTTTTGTCTTGGAGCTGAATGGCAGTGATGGTGTTTGCTTTGTGTCGTCTGCGTTCTAATGAGAAGAAGTATTTGGTTGGAGCGTCCAAAAGAGTTATATGGTCGTGTCTTGATCTGAGTAGGGCACCTTTGGCTGTGTGTTCCGTGAGTTTGAATGGCCTGTAGTGTTGACCAGTGGGCCAGACTATCAGGTGGTAGTTGCTTCAGTCTTTGCTCAAGTTGGTAGAGGTCAATATGCTTTTGTTGGCTCTTCTGATGGCTGTAGATTTGTGAAAATGATCTCAGATGACTTTTAAATCTAGGCCACCATGCGTTCATAGGTTCCAATCTGTCTTTGGATTGGGCAAGGTTGGATATCAGGTCTTGTAGTTTAAAGATATATTCTCTGTCTTGAAGAAGGCTACTGTTGAACGTCCAATAAGCACCTCCACATTTGAAGTAATTGGTTGAGAACAAGAGTTGCAGTTTGACAAAGGAGTGATCTGAGATGTATGATGGGATATGTGTGATGCTTCTGACCAGGGGGATGTAGTATCTGTCCAATTGGGCTTGGTAAGGGAGTCTTCCTGACACTGCATTTGCTGATCTCCAGGTGTAGGATTTTTCTTCTGGGTGCTGGTATCTAAATGCATCAACCAGTTCATTGTTGTTTAGCAAGGCCTGCAGGTTGTTGATAAACATTGTGCGATGCTCAGTGCATTGCGCTCTGTCCATTTCTGGGTCAAAAGTGCAGTTGAAATTGCCAGCAAGAATTATGTGTTCCTGATCTACTGCAGAGATATGGCTGTGTATGAAGTTAGTTATTTGAATAGCATGTTCGTCCTGCTGTGGCATATAGATGTTAAAGTATGCAGGGTTTCCTTTTGGGGTGTATCCAGGGTGGTATAAATTGCATTGCCAGCGATCTCTGCTATCACATTAAGTTTACAGGCAGATGTACAATGAATGCTGATACTCACTCCTGCTCCATGATGTTGCAATACACAATGATGCAATACACATATGACCAGTCTGCCCATTTCAAAGATGGCCTTGTGTCTGCTTTAATATTTGTTTCTTGCAGGAGGAGTAGGTCGGCATGATGTCGTTCGACCTGGTCAAGGGCCAGTTTATTGCACAATGCAGAGGAGCATCCTCTTGCATTAAGTGACAACATGCTAAACTTCCTCATTATCTACAGGAATAATGGTAAAAGTTTTGTAAATTTTGAGAACGGTTAGCATCCTGATTGATGGTATTGTTGTACCAGCCCGTTAATCAAGTAGTACAGACACTTAGATCTATTCACGTCTGGCCAGTTCTTTTTTCCTTTTAGTTTAGAATTCAGATCTTTAAGTTGTGAGATGAGCTCTGGTATGTTGGTAGCGAACTTCAGAGCTGTCATCAGCTTCTGTGGAAAGCCGCAGACTACCCTTAGAAAGGAGCATAGTTTTTCCACAGTTAAAGGGCTTTTAGTGAAGGGAAAGTTGCATTCCCCGTCCTCATCCTCTGAAGCATCTGAGTAATGGGAATCACGGTTGTTCTCTTCTTCTGCCTCCAGAAATTCAAGTTCTTCTTCATTTGAGTCGTGGGTGGTTTATACCTGCTTATTTATTTCCGTACTTGGTGGCACAATGGGCTTATTTGGGATCTGACCATTTGACTTCTGTGGCGTTCTGTATTCTTTTCGTCAATCCTGTTGTTTTTGTTAGCGGTTGACTCTTTTCCTACCAGTGTGTGCATTGTCTTTTGGTGTTTTGTTACTTTGGATATTGAGAGTCTTGGGGATTGATTCCGAGAAAAACCTCTTGTTTCTGTTGGTGGGCATTCTGAAGAGAATGCGTCCTGGTCTTCTGTGCTTATTGAATTTTCTTTTTCTGACAAGCTTGGTGTGTGAAGCATCTCACACTGTTTGATAGTTTCTTCAGTATCCCCATTTTCTCCAATAGTCAGCTCGCTCTGTGCATCTGGCCTGGCCCTGGTTAGTGACGCTTGAATTTCGTTATTACTTTCAGAAAGGCTGGAGATATGAAGGCAATTTTTCTTGATGTGGCCCTCTTCATGGCAGAAGAAATGGAGGTATAAAATGTGTAAATGATTCCGTTTAAATTGCCGTTGATGAGTTTAGGGATGTTGTTTGCTGCGTTGTTGGCAAAGTGTATAAGTGCTTGCCTTCGAAAGCTTTTTATATGCAAAAATTCCGCTTTCATAGTTGCTGCAGATAGTGTGCATATTTTCCCAGTTATGGATCCATATTTGGATAAAATTCCTCTGAATAATTGATGAAGAATTTCAGGGGGGACGTTTGATATTGTAACTTTCATTGGTACTAAGTCGATTAGTGCTGCTTCCAGGTGATGAAGACCGATGTCTATTCCGTCTTGCAGGATAGTTTGCGCCCATGAGGAGTGGTTGAAAAACACCTGCACAGTTCCCGCCACACGGGTGGCATGGGTAATATTTTTCGGTGGTACTTTCTCAGCGATCGCTGTAAGGTACTGCTCTAAAGGGGTGTTTTCCTTGGTGGCAAAGATTACAATTCCATTTTCCCGGGAAGTAATAGCGGTTGCTTCATTTGTAGGAGCGTTGTTCGACCACGTATATACTATTGTTGGTCACGAGAGAGGAGTTTTCGCTGGCATCAAGCATAATCCATTCGATAAAGCATCGGCGTAAATATTAACAGTTACTGACCTTTTGGACCTTGAGGTATTCACCTGTTTTCGCAGGGCTCCTGGTGTCTTAGTCACTGCTGGCAGTAGCTGTAGGTTCCGTTGCTGCGGTTGTTTGACCTTCGCTGGCCATAGCTGGAGGCAATTGATGGGGTGTTTTCGCAGGGGTGAAATAAGCCAATGTTGGAATATCCAGCCTTCCATTGCTAAAGTTAAAAAATTAAAATCTAACCTAACTCAAACTCCGCTAAATCTACACACACAAAATTATTACTACTCGAAAGCTCTTCCGAAGAGGAATCGAACAATTTAAGTCTTGAATGGGGTTGTTGCAGACAAACATCAAAAAGGGGCAAAAAGGCAGGAGCTCAAAAGTACGTGCCCTAGGGAGACAAAGAAAAATAGGTACATGAGGGAAATAGGTAAAATAGGTACATGTGGGAACATTCACGAGCGATACGGACCGCAGAGCTCAATACATCCGCCATTGCCGAGCACTATTGGGAAAAACAACACCAGATCTCCCCCGACAACGCTGTCATCCTTGACCGGGCGCATAGATTCTGGGACCGCAAGTGGCTGGAAAGTCTATGGATTGGATCCTCTGGTAACAATAGCATGAACAGAGACAGGGGAGTTAGGCTTCACCCCCTTTTTGAGGCGGTGGTTTTGGCCAGAGATAAACGTTTTAATTTTCCACATCTCCAGACCACTTCCGGTTCTGATACAAGTGAAAGGAATGCTGAGTATGCGCCTGGTCATCCACGTGTGCAGTGAACCTGGTATTTAAGGATGTGTCGCTTAAGTCTCACTATTACTGAGGAAGGAGGCAGACACCTCCGAAAGCTCTAATAGTGTTTTTTATCGTCTTTTTATATCGCTTTTATATTTATATTTTAATGCATTTTAACTTATTTACTTATTTTATTTTTGTTATAGTTTAGTTTTTTGTAAATAATTAAACGTTTTTTGTAAATATTATTTTACAGTCTTTTCTATCATTTTATTTTATTTCATCATTCAATCAGTCATAAACGGTTGGTGTGTGCGTTTAAAATTGGTGGTATGAATAATCCCAACCTCAGAGGCCTTATTGCAGATACTGTAGAGTTGTTAAAATTGGGAGGAAGAGACATAACACAAAAACTGGCAAGGCTCTTCACAAAGTGCATTAGAAAAGGTATAACGCCTAAGCAGTGGAATAATGCAATCATAGTTTTGCTGCATAAGAAAGGAGATAAATCAGAAATTGGAAATTATAGACCAATTAGCTTCTTATCCCACATCTACAAGTTGTTCACAAGGGTCATTACTAACAGATTAGAAGGAATACTTGATGAGAATCAACCGAAAGAGCAAGCTGGCTTTAGGACAGGATTCTCAACTATGGATCACCTTCATGTAATATCACAGCTAATGGAAAAAGCAAATGAATATAAAACACCATTATGCCTAGCATTTGTGGATTATGAAAAGGCATTTGACTCAATACAGCATAAGGCAATGTTTCGGGCACTGGAAAGACAAGGCATAGATACCCCATATATTATGATTTTGAAGAAAATATATGAGAGTGCTACCTCCTTTATTAGACTAGACAAAGACGGTAGCAAATTTAAAATCGAGAAAGGAGTTCGACAAGGAGACACAATATCTCCAAAGCTGTTTACTGCTGCCCTTGAGGAAGCTTTCAGAAGATTAGACTGGTCGCAGAAAGGAGTCAATGTGAATGGAGAGTACTTAAACCATTTACGATTTGCAGATGACATTGTGGTCATAAGCCACGATCACAAAGAATTAGAGGAAAATCTTAATCAGTTATGCACAGTTAGTAAGAATTTTGGACTAAAGATGAATATGGCTAAAACAAAAGTAATGATGAACAAGTATGCCACAGAAAGGGAAATAATGATTGAAGGAGCAGTAATTGAAAAGGTGGAGTCATATACTTATCTGGGACAAGTTATTAGCTGTAATAATGATAAATGGCTGGAAGTCAAGAGAAGAATAAATTTTGGATGGATAGCATTCAGGAAATATAGTCACATACTGAAGAGCAATATCCCAGTTTGTCTGAAACGTAAAATAATGAATCACTGTATACTCTCCACCATGACTTATAAAAGTGAAACTTGGGCACTCACCAAAAGAATGGAAGAGAAGCTGAGAACTACACAGCGAAGAATGGAACGAATTATACTGAGAATCAGACTGTTAGATAAGAAGAGAAACACATGAATTAGGCAGCAAACTCAAGTAAAAGACATTCTTATCAAAACTAAAGAACTAAAATGGTCTTGGGCAGGACACATAGCTCGAAGACATGATGACAGATGGACTAAGAAAATAACAGAATGGTACCCAAGAGGAGTTAGAAGAAAACCTGGAAGACAAAGCCGGAGATGGATAGATGAAATTCATGAGTTTGTGGGTGGTAAATGGATGGCCAGTGCTCAAAACAGAAGGAACTGGAAAGTTGTGGGAGAGGCATTCATCCTGCAGTGAATTGAAAATGGCTGATGATGATGAAGAAGAAAGGTGATCCGGAATGCTGTGATTTTGTCATCAAGAGAGACCAACCCTTGGTCTCTCTTGAAAATTCAAAGATCACAGAGGACCGTGACATACCCCTTTTAGAAGACCCACCAATCGAAACAAGAGGGTTTTCTCAGAATCAACACCCAAGGCAGTCCACATCCAAAGTTACAAAACAGGAGAAGACAATGGATACCCTGATAGGAAAACAGCCAACTGCTAGCCAAAACAACAGGAAGGATGAAAATAAATACCAAATACCACAGAAGTCAAACGGTCAGATCCGAAATAAGCCATTCATACCATCAAGTATGGAAATAAATAAGCATGCAAAAACCACCGACTCAAATGAAGAAGAACTTAGATTTCTGAAGGCCGAAGAAGAGAATAACCATAACTCAAATGCTTCAGAGGATGAGGAGGGGGGAAATGATTTTCCCTACACTAAAGGCCCTCTAAGTGTGAAAAAATTACGTTCCTTTCTACGGGAAGTATGTGGCTCCCCACAGATGCTGGTGAGAGCTCTGAAGTTCACCATTAATATACCAGAGCTCATCTCACAACTTAAGGACCTGCGTTTTAAACTATAAGGAAAAAAGGACAGGGCAGATGCAAACAGATCCAAGCGCTTGTACTACTTGATTAATGGGCTCGAACAGCAATACTATCAACCAGGATGCTAATCACCCCAAAACCTGCAAAACCTTATCTTTATTCCTGCAGATAATGCTGATTAGCATACTATCACTTAATGCAAGAGGATGCGCCTCCGCATTGCACAATAAGCTGGCCCTTCACCATGTTCAACGACATCATGCCAACCTACTCTTCCTACAAGAAACAAATATTAAAGCAGACACAAGGCCATTCCTAAAATGGGCAGATTGGCCATATGTATTTCATCATTCTCCAACACAACAACATCATGGAGCAGGAGTGAGTACTGGCCTTCATCATAAGTCTACCTGTGAGCTCAATGTGATAGCAGAGATCACTGGCTACGCAATTTACATGTTCCTGGATACACCCCATAAGGAAACCCTGCACCTTTTTAATATCTACATGCCACAGCAGGACAGACTTGCCATTCAAATAACCAACTTCATACAAAGCCATCTCTCTACTATAGATCACGAACACATCATTCTTGCTGGTGACATTAGCTGCACCCTTGACCCAGAAATGGACAGAGCACGATACACTGAGCACCGCACAACGTTAATCAATAACCTTGCAGGCCTTGATAAACAATGAACTGGTCGAGATATTTAGACACCAGCACCCAGAAGAAAGTCCTACATCTGGAGATCAGAAAATACAGCATTTAGAAGACTACCTTACCAAGCCCGACTGGACAGAGACTACATCCCAAAACATACCATCCCCCTGGTCAGAAGCATCACATATTTGCCATCTTATATCTCATATCTCAGATCACTCCTTTATCAAATTACACCACTCCTTCTCACCCAATCACTTCAAAAGTGGAGGTGATTATTGGACATTCAGCTATTGCTGAATGTCCAATTCAGCAATTCAAGCAATTCAAGAGAGGGAATACATCTCTAGGCTACAATATCTGATATCCAATCTTGCCCAATCCAAAGACAGATTGGAGCCCATGAACACATGGTGGCCTAGATTTAAAAGTCAACTGAAATCATTCACGTAAACCTACAGTCATTAGAAAAGTCAACAAAAGCGTAATAACCTCTATCAACTTGAGCGAAGACTGAAAAACCTCCCATGTGATAGTCAGGCCCATCAGTCAACACTACAAGCCATACAAACCCACTTAGAACACTCTGCAAAATGCACCCTACTCAGATCAAGATAAACCTACATAAATCTATCTGATGCCCTGACCAAATACTTTTTCTCATTAGGACGCAGACATCACAAAGCAACCACTGTCACTGCCATTCAGCTGCAAGACTGAAACATCACTGAAGACCCAGAGGAAATCTTCTCTAAAGTAACAAGATTTTATAGAGAAATTTACAGTTCTCAAGAAACCTCTATAATGGCAACCGAGGAAATCCTTTCAGAACTTAAAAAAATGTACCATACGGTCCAATGCAGTATGGAGAAACCAATCACCCTACAAGAACTAACAGCAGCATGCAAAGCAATTTCCAAAAATAAATCACCAGGTCTGGACGGACTGACTTCTGAATTTTTCCAAACGTTTTGGGATCGACTCGGAGTGCTACTTTTTCGAATGCTTGAAGTCGGCCAGTCTCATGGACTACCAGGTTCGATCACCACCTCTGTCGCTTGACCAATTCCCAAGAAAGGGGATCGCACCAACCTACAAAACTGGTGCCCTATTTCCTTAATGAATACGGACTGTAAAATTATTTCCGGAGCCATCGCCAATAGATTAAAATCCACTCTCCCTGATATCATCAATTACCAACAAGCATACTCAGTACCTGGAAGATTGATTCACAACAATCTACTATTTACAACAACTATTTACATTCTAAGTACAAAAGCAAGGAAAAATAAAGAAACTTTTTAGAAAGAAATACTAACGTTTCAACAATTCTTTTCAATTTCAGGAATTAAGAAAACAGTTTCTTGGCACTGGATCAGTCTCATATTAAATGTCCCACTTTGAAGGTGATGGACTGTTCAGTGATGGTGAAGAGGTGACCGCCACTGTTCCATTCGGTGCAAAGATGATACACAGTTTCTGGTCTTTTGCAGTGGAATTCGAGTAGAAGTCTACTATGCAACTTCCTCCGTAGGCTCCACTTCAGATGTTGTGCCGATGTGTCGACAGGAGGCACGTCATCACTGCTTCTTGTGTGCTTCAAGTAGAAGTTGTAAATGATGGCCTTGGCAGCAACGAATAGGAAGTTGCACGTGGTGTGTGCTGTCTGTTCAGAGTGAAGCAGGTACCAGTAGTCCTCCAGAGTGTGGGCGTGGTTGCAGGCAAAAGCTTTGCTGCATCGAAAGTGTATTTGACCAGTTCCTTATTCACAGGGCACACCAGGTATGTGTGTTCCAGGGTACCTGGAGTGGCACAGAAGTGGCAGTAGTTTGACATGCGTAACCTGAAAATTTGTAGCTTGACTGGTGTAGGAAGGATGTTGTGCCACAGTCTCCACTGGATGTCTGCGTCCGATTTGTGGCTTGTGGTGAGTGGAGAGGGGTACAGGGAGAGCTTGGCAGGTGGATGATGGGAAAATCATGGCTGTAAGGCAAGACCTGATTAGTTGATAGACCTTTTTGGAGGGTACAGGAGACAGAGGTACTGTGTATCCTTACTGAATGATACCACGTCTATGATATATTGCCACAATGTCTACATTTGATGTTCTTTACCAGCACTTCAAATTCATTAAATTTAATTACTATGCGTCTAGAATTGGTAAACACCCACTTGTTCATACTCTTAGTTA
Organism: Mastigoproctus giganteus; assembly: GCF_048544385.1. Lineage (NCBI taxonomy): Eukaryota > Metazoa > Arthropoda > Arachnida > Uropygi > Thelyphonidae > Mastigoproctus > Mastigoproctus giganteus. The sequence continues at coordinate 119,162,826 of NC_143575.1, read as the reverse complement.
CGTAATAAAACAGCACATGTATTTACTTGTTGTGTGATGACTCTGAGCAGTTTTCTGCTGACCAGGCTGCTGATCATTGCAATAGAAGCAGTGCAAGAATCACTTTCACCTCTTCCTCAAGCTAGCCATTTTCCAACTCACCTAAAACTGCCTCCATAGCATCAGCAAATATTCCTGAACCCTTTCTATTTAAGTGTGTCCCATCCCTGTAGAAGTAGTCTCTCCTATTAACAAGCAGACACCACACTGATAAAAATTCTGCACACAAGCTTGCACAATCTCTAAGATCAAATTGATTGACAAGTCTCTCACTATATACTCCCTCCTATCATGTCTGGGCAGAATTGCAGACACTTTCAAATTTAACCCTAACTTGCGACTTTTTTTTTTTAACATTGACCTGCACATGTCAAGTAAGTCTGCAGATCTACTCAATGTCATTGGTGCCATCCTATACAACAATATCAACTTTTGTGCCTTTAAAAGGTAAAATCTGCTTTACAATGTCATCAACTTTTGTTCCCTGGCAGATATATCCTGGTCCTATTCCACTTATCCTTTTTGCACATTATATTTCCCGTTTCCATGACAACAGAGCCACCAGCAACAATTAGCTCCAATGGGACCAAAGCATTCTACAATGCTTTGGTCCCATTAGAACTGTTTTGCTGGTGATCAAGTAAAAGCTCTGCCACTGATGTAGGCAGCTGAGAGCTTGATGGGCACAAAATTTAAGTGCTTCGAGGGTATCCAACCTGGTCTTCAGGCTCGCATAAAGGTCCATAACAATGCTAAATTGGTAGCTAATATCCTCACACTACTTTCATTGAGCACACACAAAAACATACCCTCAGCAATATCGCATCCAACGTTTTTTTGGAACGGTATGGCATACCGGCACCTTCATTAATGGTGACGTGTGACATTTGATGCAGTGCGCTCCGAAATTTGTAATATTTCGTAAATTTTTTTCACATTTACCTTATTTAAAATTTTTTCAAATTTCAAATAAGCTTAAAATTATTTAACTAAATTTGCATTTTTCACTGTCTATTGTTATTTTCTATATAAAACTGTATAACCATTTTTATAATTCTAAATTAATGAATCAGACCTCTGTTTAACGAAGTCCTTTTATAGCGAATTATTTTGAATTCCCTTGGAGGTTACATTTAAAGTACTTTCCATTGAGCGAATAAAATTTTCATATAGCGAACAGATTAGGAGAGAGTTAACATGGTACGCACTGTTCGCATTTCTGGCCTTCGGGCAATTTAGGCAATTGGTGCTGCTGCTCGAATTGAGAGAGCTAAAGGGATTACCATTCTACAACTTCGTGGTACCTGGTAAAACCTATCCGACCACCTATCCCACATATGGAGAAGTCACACTGGTCAACAGTGAGCAGATCAAGGGGTATTCACAACGGGCTCTGGTCCACCTTCTACTCAATTGGTGTCCAAACCTTTCCTGTAAAGGGGCCATATTCAAAAAATTTAAAGTTAGATTTCTTTAGTGTGTTACATTTTCCATATCTTGTTGCATGTAAAAGTGAAAATATTAGAAAATTTTATTAAGTACAATACACAATTACATTTACTGAACAAAACATTTAATGAGAAATTTTTTTGAGAATTAACAAAATTTAAAATGCTGTTTTAGTTCACTTTCCGGGCGGGCTCTAGGTTGGACACAGCTGTGAGTCAACTGTAAGTGCCCCATTCAAGAATAAGGAGAGAGCGATTTTCTTTTACCCCGACAAATAATCATCTGTTGTTTTTCGTGGAAGTGCATTATCCACATTTTTCCATAACTTTTCCCTATCTCTGTTTATATGGTCACAGTACCTGAATGTCTGAATGACACTGACATTTTGGACAGTTTAAAAAAAAAAAAAAAAAGAAAATATAAAATTAAAATTTAAGAACTAGTGACAATACAGATGACGAGAGAAGGAAAACGAGGACAAAGAAGGCATTTGGTGAAAATGAAGTTAGACAATTGTCAATTGATTAGATTACAGTTAAATGAAAGATACAATTCTTGGAATTCTGGAATACCTAATTGAAAAGATTGTTTCAGTAAAATTGAAGAATTTGATGGATGCTCTGAGTACGATACCAATTTCATCAAGTGAATGTGAACAAGGATTTTTGTCACAAATGAATTTGATCACCAGCCCAACCAGAGCTTTGTTGATGACAAAAACAATTTCTTCACTACTGTTTTTTTTAAATTGTAAGCCCACCGCTGACCCGCTTCGATCCAGCAAAATATGTCAATTCATTGAGAGATGCACAAAGAGGAAAAAAAGAAGTCGGCATAGGGTGTCAATGAGAACTTAATAAAAATTTTATTATGAAATTATTTTTGCTTATGTTATTTATTTTTACTTATTATTTTTAGGGTTGTGGTCTAACGAAGGATCCTAATAATGTCATTCGGTTGTCTGTCTGTCCGTCCGTCTGTCACAGCATTGTATCTCTGGAACTACTCAACCCATTGACTTGAAATTTTGCATGAGTTTGTACATCATGTGGGCCAACATAACGCCATATTGATCGTTTTGTTGACAAAAATTTGTCTGAGAAATGAGGGGGTAAATGTGGGGGGGACACAATATTTTCGACAACCTTTAGCTTATTATACACCTAGAACTCAACAAGTAGGTTTTAAATGTAATTTTAAAATATTTTTAAAATTAAAATTGGAGATGCCAGACAGGAAAATATGAGTAATTTTTTGTGTCCCCCCATTTATTTCCATTGCTAATGGAGCTAAAAAATTTAAAAATCACATTAGCTATGCATTGTGATTTTTCATCTAGAATCTTTCCGAAAAAGTGAAAACTTTTACGGCCATTTTATTCAAAATCTCTCGGCAGAAAGGGGTTTAAAATACCCTCAGAATTCTATACTACAAGTGTTTATTCCAATTGTTACATAAGCAGCCAGCATATGGTTTCACAGAACCAAATTTATTACAGTTTAAACCAAACTAGACAGTGTCCAACAGACCTTTTTGCTAGCTCTCCTGAGAACTTGTAGAACAGTTTCAACCTCATCTTTACAAGCCATCACAGGCTTATTACCTATGGAACTGTATCATACTTACAAAGGCTTTGTTTACTATATTCGTAAAGGATATCCTCTAATATTTTCCGATTTGACCTATGATCCCACTGCCGATCCAAAGAATGAAAGAGTGAAATGTTGGACTGAGCTTCATAAAAGATGGCAAGTGACATGGAATTCTTTGTCCAAAGCAACAGTGACCAGATTTTTGATACCTGATATTAAATTCACTACCTCAAAAAGTAATCAGTTTTGGTTCTACCCCAAGCCTTCTTACATCATACATTCTAACTGGCGACGGTTCTTTGAACGCTCGTCTTCTTCAATTCAAGCTAGCAACGTCAGATGACTGTTTCTGCAGTGCCTACGAAGACTGGAGTCATGTCTTATTCTTCTGCCCAGTTTACCAAGATTTAAGACAAACATTATCTAGTACAGTGCATAATTTTTCTCCTGGAAATGAAAGATATCTTATTGCAAATCAAAATGCCTTCTCAGCTCTACAGAAATTTGCCACACAGACAACACGGATTACTAAGCTGACTTTCTATACTCAACAAAGCTACTTTTTTTTTCTTTAATAATAATAATTTTAAGATTTTATCTAATTAATTTTTTTTTTTAATTTATTTTATTTTATTTATTTTTAAAACGTAATAATATTTTGTCCATTAATTTTTTTTCTCCTAAATTATTAATTATGCTAGTTCCTTGTGAACAGTCCCTCAGGAGGCAGGATTCCCTGGTCTCCAGTTTATTAGAGACAAGATTTTAAACTGCTTGTACCCAGATTTGGGCTTCCTGGGTACGGGAACTCTGGCATCCATTGCTATTACACTTTCTCCGGTGGATGCGGGATTCTTTGTGGTATTCACCACCATATGTGATTGTTGTTGTTTGGTTTTTAGCAGCATATCTGGCCGGGGATATGTGGTGGTCATTCCCTGACTTTTTCCGCATCCTCGTATTTGGTGGGCACGGGCTCGAACGCTGGTCTAATCAAGAAGCGTGGGCTACGCACTGCTGCTCCTGCCCACCTGGCTATGGAGTCGCTTATATGTGATTATAGAAGACTGCTGCACCTATAGGAGTTGCACTTATTCCTATGGGTGCTGGAAATATTACATTTAGTTTAGTATGTGTATAGTTGGGCCCGCCTCCTCGTGGCATGGATGGTTGCCAGGAAGCAACCTTCCTGGTAATCACTGCTTTCTGGTAGCAAAGTGGCCAGAAAGAGCTAAACAACACTACACAAACATTTGTAAAATAATAAGAGAAGTTTACCTCAATAAAGTACATAGAACACTTCCGTATGATACTCTCCAGAAATTAAAATGAAAAAAATCAAAAATCTTACATTAGAGTAACAAATAAATAAAAATCAATTTGACACAATTAAAAATCAATTTAACACAACTAAAAATCAATTTAATGCAATTAAAAATAAGAAAATTAATTAAAAGAATTTAACAAAAAAATTGCAAAACGATTTTCCTTCCTTAACAGACAACAATTTTTGGTTTGCCAATGGGATTGAGCCTGAGCGGTTTAATATAGGAGATATTAAGCTGCTAACGACTGAGCTTATACATTTGACCACTTTTCGACCTCATATCACATACTGTTTGTTTTGTTTGTTGTTTGGTTTTTAGGAGCATTAGCAACTAAGGCCATATTGCTCCGGGGATATGCGGTGGTCATACCTTGACCTTTCCGCATCCTCCGTATTTGGTGGTGACGGGCTCGAACCCCAGTCTAATCAAGAAGCGTGTGCTACGCACTGCTGCTGCTCCTTCCCACCTGGCTACGGAGGCACCTTATCACATACTATGGGAGATATTTAGACAATGGTCTAGTTATTACTCATAGTATTACTACCCAAGACATTTTACATTCATTTAATAAATTCATTCTAGACTCAAATTTACATTGCAAAGGGAGGATACGGATATAAAGTCATTAAATTTTCTAATTTTCACACATACTCGGGACTCGAATAAAATCCAATTTAACATCTATCGAAAACCTACAAACACCGGTATGCTTCTACATTATAACAGATATCACCCATTCACCTACAAAAGATCGATTATCTTTAATCAATTCCTAAATGCCTATAAATATTCAACGACGGAATCTGCTTTGGGCTCAGAAATAGAAATATTAACCAGCAGATTCTTAAACAGGGGTAATCCCCTTGCTACAATAAACCGAATTAAGGTACAAGCTAAGGATAGGATACAAATACTACACCAACCAATAATAGTAATATCAAAAAATACTTTATTTCTGTCCCATATGTTTAACAGTGGCACAAACAGCTCAACAGATTCTTTAAAGATACCGAATTTAAAATTGTGGCCAGGCCAATATGGAAATTACACACTATACTGAACAATCGCTCAGTCCTTTCCTCATTTGCAACACAAATTAATGACCTGGTATACAACATTTCTTGCAGTGATTGCGACTCGTCTTACCAAGGTTTGACGAGTTTCCCTCTTAGAATATTCGTATTAATCTGCATGTGGCCTCAGTTCGTGCTTCTCGTTCAGCAGCGTCAGAATAAGTCTTTCACGCCATTAACAAAAAACATACTTTTATTTAACGAGGCCAAAATACTTAGTGTCCAATGTAATTATACGCAACTATTAATTGCAGAAACCATAGAAATTAAATTACACGAGAATTCTGTTAATATTCACCGGCCATATCTGATTCTATGATTCATGAGCTTTTATGTAAAAGCGCATGAACGAAGACAAATAATCCCTATTTAAGTTTCATGCTCAACCTTATTCGGTAATTTTCATTCCTGTGATCATGACATACGGTCGAAAAGTGTTGTCAGCTTCAGGAAGGAAAATCGTCTTGCAATTTTTTCGTTAAATTCTTTTAATTAATTTTCTTATTTTTAATTGCGTTAAATTAATTTTTAATTATTTGTTACTCTAATGTAAGATTTTCGATTTTTTCGTTTTAATTTCTGGAGAGTACATACAAGTTGTTCTACATACTATATTGAGGTAAACTTCTCTTAATATTTTACAAATATTGATATCAATGTAGAAAGCATTGAGCATTACAGCCCTGGTTCATACCATCTAATAAACTACAAACATAACACTACACTCATTTCTGGCCATTGTACTGAGTCTTGTATATCATTACAGAGAACCATGGCTTGTTTGTTTGTTATTTGGTTTTTAGGAGCATTATCAACTAAGGCCATATTGCTCGGGGATATGCGGTGGTCATTCCCTGACCTTTCAGCATCCTCCATGTTTGGTGGTCACAGGCTTGAACCCCGGTCTAATCAAGAAGCGTGTGCTACACACACTGCCGCTCCTGCCCACCTGACTAGAAAACCATGGCGGAGATGAACTAACGTTTAGGGGCTGCTTTACGTAAGACACAACATGTGTCCACATCAGCTATATGTTATTCGATGCATATCAAGGGAAAATTATTCCGATTGAAATCTATCATTTACATTTTGTGTTAAAATTAAAAAACCAATTTTTTATTAGACTTTGATAGTGCGCGCTTCTTTGTACTGAAAATTGAAAAATGTTGCTAAATAGTTAGTTAATAATTCTATAAAGAATTATAAATAATTCATTTATAAATTTTGCAAAGAGAAGTATTTTTTAACAATTTTCAAAGTTGGAGTTGTCCCGGCAAGGAGGTACTCAGAGAGCCAGTGTTGAGGCGGCGGCGGCAGTGGGGGAGGCGCCTGCATGGAGTCTTGCATGGTCCTCACCTGCCAGTCACTTCCCCCCCCCCAATACTTTAATCACTTCTCTAGGAAGAAGTCAGAGTCGCTTCTCCCACCCTTGTCATTCACAACAACTGGAAAGACTCAAATAGACAGCATTTTCATTAGTTCCTCAGTTTTAGGCCAAGCCGGGATACTAGAAACTTTTAGCAGTTACCATAAAGCTCTATTTGAGATACTACACTAACGACCATTCGTGACTACAGACCGTCCATTCTGAGTGCCTGGCACTCAGTAGTTGACCGATTTATTTACTTATTTTACTCATATTTTATTTATTTTTATATACTTGAATAACAAATTTATGCTTAATAAACTGTGTTAATATACTAAATTTCTTGTTATTATTATTATTGTTATTATTTGATTTTTAGGAGCATTAGCAACTAAGGCCATATTGCTCCGGGGATATGTGGTGGTCATTCACTGACCTTTCCGCATTCTCCGTTGTTTGTTTGTTTGTTATTTGGTTTTTAGGAGCATTAGCAACTAAGGCCATATTGCTCCGGGAATATGCGGTGGTCATTCCCTGTTCCACATCCTCCGTATTTGGTGGTTATGGGCTCGAATACCGGTCTAATCAAGAAGCGTGTGCTACGCACTGCTGCTCTTTCCCACCTGGCTATGGAGGCGCCTCGCATTTTCTGTACTTGGTGGTCACGGGCTCGAACCCCGGTCTAATCAAGAAGCGTGTACTACGCACTGCTGCTCCTGTCCACCTGGCTACAGAGGCACCTGTTGTTCTCATTGCAAAAACATTACTACTAAAGTAACAATATCAGGAAATAAAAAATTTTCAGAGTACTTTTCATATCCTTTTAATTTTCAATTTTTCCTGACAGCAAAGAATGAGAAAAGCACTGATCATATCCATTCCAGATCGAACTGCAAACATCAAACAAGCTATGCATTTTAAAAGACTGTGATCTGGATGACAACTTTCCCCAGTCACAGTATTCCCACTAGTTTGATCTGTTTGCTTTGCTGCTCTGGTGTGAGGCAGAATTTTTGTTCAAGTTCAACATAATTGAAAATACTACACTAAACAAATATACCTAATGTAGTAATAATACTATGCACCGGTTATGCTATGAGCTTTACATTATTAATTATATACTACAGGGCTTCGACCCCGCTTGCCAATCCCCACGCATGCTTTCCTATGTAATATGTAGAGGTATGACGGAGTAAGTCAAATCTTTGCTAAGTAAAAGACACACCTGTCAAAACGCACTGATCAATATCTAACACTTTTAATTCTAAATGAAAACACTGTACACTTTTAATTCTAAATGAAAAGTTAAACGTAATAACCATCCTACTCCAAGTCAACAGCTGCATAGCAAAAATACTAGCATGCTATCAAGTTTGCATTTATGTATTGGGCTATACAATTACGCTTGAAGGTTTTAAGTTAATTATGATATATAACAAAATTATTCAACTAACGCCAACATACGTGATTCAAACTTCAGAGTTACCTATTTAGCACAATTATAAAATTACAATTCCCCTACCACTCAATTCTATAATACCATAACAATGTCAGCAAGATTTGTAGTAATAACACTATGCACCAGTTATGCTATGAGCTTTACATTATTAATTATATACTACGGGGCTTCGAGCCCGCTTGCCAATCCCTGTGCATGCTTTTCTATGTAATATGTAGAGGTATGACGGAGTAAGTCAAATCTTTCCGAAGTAAAAGACACACCTGTCAAAACGTACTGATCGATATCTAACACTTTTAATTCTAAATGAAAACACTGTACACTTTTAATTCTAAATGAAAAGTTAAATGTAATAACCATCCTACTCCAAGTCAACAGCTGCATAGCAATAATACTAGCATGCTATCAAGTTTGCATTATATGTATTGGGCTATACAATTACGCTTGAAGGTTTTAAGTTAATTATGATATATAACAAAATTATCCAACTAACGCCAACATACATGATTCAAACTTCAGAGTTACCTATTTAGAACAATTATAAAATTACAATTCCCCTACCACTCAATTCTATAATACCATAACAATGTCAGCAAAATTTGAATGATACAGAGATTCTACATTAAGTTGTAGCCTACAATATTTCTAGCTAAATTTAAAAAAAAAATCAACATGCTGGCTAGGATTATAAAGCTACCTAATAGAATACAATTTAATATGACAATTAAATCAATAAAACGGTACAATTTTTCAAAAACTTATCTGTTTCCTGGGGCTGAAAATTCTTGAACTAGCATATGGAAACTCTTGTCTCCATTCATGGGCATTCCTAGGGTATGTGGTGCCCGGGTGCCAATTGAAATTTGGCACCCGGGCACCAAATTTTCTTCATATATGTATAAGTTTAAGGTTTTCAGGTGCCCGGGTACAATGCACCCCCTTGCATCCTCGGGACGGCCTGCCCCTGTCCCCATTTAAAAGAAACAAGCAAATTACTTCAAGTGAGGAGAAACACAGCACTTTCTGTAACACTGACCTGTACTCGTCAGTTCAGTAAGTATAAGAATAACAGATAAGTGTCCAGAATTATTAGCTTGGAGGACCGATTTTCTATCCTAAATGAACTATAGCTATGGATAACACTTCATTAGTACTCACTTGATGGCACTAGCAGTCTTTCCCAAAAACAGCAAGCACACAAACATTGACAAGCAAGAGGACTACACTAAAGATTAATAACTGCATTTCATTCAGATTTAATAAAGGATGTTATTAATTAAGAACACTTGCACAGAACTTATTTACTAACCTTCATACTATAGATCTTAGAGCTATATTTTAAAAAAAATATTCAAATTTATAAAATTCATCCACCAAAGAATAAAATTTTAAGAGAAACTTACTGCTCTGGAATCGACATCACTGTGCACTGCAACAGTTTTTATACCCATCTTTCTGCATGTCTTTATTACACGGCAAGCAATCTCACCTCTGTTAGCAATTAGAATTTTATCAAATTTCTGTAAATAAAAAAGAATTCACAATAAACAAAAATCTACAGTGACCAAATAAAAAAAAGATGTACAACCCCTCAGAAAAAATTACCTGAAGAAATTAATAAAAAATGAATGAATGAATTGTTGTTGTTTGTTATTTGGTTTTTAGGAGCATTAGCAACTAAGACCATATTACTCCAGGGATATGCGGTGGTCATTTCCTGACCTTTCCACATCCTCCGTATTGGGTGATCCCAGACTCGAACTTGGTCTAATCAACAAGCATGTGCTACGCACTGCTGCTCCTGCCCATCTGGCTACGGAGGTGCCAATGAATTAATTAATGTGTGTAAAAATAATTCACTTAAAAAAAACAATCAGAAACTGTCTCTGAAGAGCATGAATGTGTTAACAGTTATAAACACTTCAGACATTTTGTATCACCATCTTCAGTATTGAGCAGTATTCAGTATTCCATTACAGTAGCTCACATTTTATCAATATTTTTAAACCACTGTTTCATCAACTGTTTTAACTGCTGTAAAAGGAAATATAAGCACAGTGTGAGATCCATAGACATTCCTTTTGCAGACCAATGCAGCAAGACTGAAAATAGCCACAAATGCCACTGTGCTGAAAATAGCCACTGAAAATTCCCTACCTCCACCCCAAAAATTAATTCTTGCACCCAGGGTCTCTAAAATTTGCCCTGTTAAATGGTGAATAAAGTAGCTGTCTAATGCTACCATTCATTGTTTAGTGAGGTACTATTTAATGATAATGGGTTTCAGTGGAGGTGGTATTAGTAGTGGCAAATGGTGCAAGAGATGTTTATACAGAATTAGTCAATAAAAAAAAATAAATTTTAAAAAAATTTCCTGTCCATCCAACTCTAATAATATGTCTAGTTTTTCCTTAAATTCATTCAAGCTACCCATTTTCACCCGCTGACTGAAAACAAACTTCCACACATCCATCCTTTCTCAATCCAAACCAATATCCTATCTACCAATATGCCATCTGATCAAGAGTGGGAACACCACCAACATCTAGCCCACTCAAAGTCCCAAAAACACCTCAACTAGATCTCCCTACAGGTGCCAAAAACACCTCAACCAGATCTTCCAGCCATCAGATGCCACAACCTACAGAAACAGAGCCCTACCCAGAAAGAGCAACCCTTCGTTTCCCTCCCTATGCCCACGCTAACAGATCCAAATCCTTCTCAAGATGAGACCTCCAGAACTATGCAGCACATAACATTGAAAACTAGCCAAAGACAAAAATAAGAAACAAATTTTTTAAAACAACAGATGTGTAAAATAGTCTACACATATGAAGTGTCATTATGAGTAAGATAAGTAGGGTAGACTATAAATTAGGTAAAAAGTGAGAAATAAGAAAAATTAAAGTTGCAATGTATGAATGATATCTTAAAATTGGAATGGAGAATAGAGAGCACAACAAAATGGTGAAAAAAAAGGCAAAAGATCATGATCTGCAGACTGTAATAAAAAACAAAAAATCAATTAAAAACCCAACCTAAAGATAAAGGGATCACAGTATAACAGAAAAGATTTTATATAATTGAAACAAAGGTTGAACCAACAATTCAATAAACTACTACAATACACTGCTTTCCACGGTGGGTCAGGCTGATAGTATGCTGAAATTGGTTCTAGTGGTGGGTAGAGTATGACAGGAGGTATACAACATACACAGAAGACTATAATTGATACAAGTTGATCTGTAACCAAGTTACAAAGGAGGTTAGGCAGGCGAAGGCAGATTACGAGAAATCTTTGGCAAGGGATGCAAAGAAAAACAGCAAAAAATTCTTTACTTATGTAAACTCTAAAAGGAAGGGTTGCTTATGTAAACTCTAGAAGGATGAATCAGATTGGTCCACTTGATATCGATGGGTCAACTGTTGATGATGCTGCTCAGGTAGCTAACAAACTAAATGAATATTTTGCATCGACATTCACACATGAGGAGTTATTCAGCGGGGGAATGCCAGAGGTGTATTCAATTCTGGCAGTACGCTAGAGAATCTTCTAATAACTGAGAGTAAAGTGGAGGAGAAATTGTTGAAGATAAACAAAAGAAAGGCACCTGGGGTGGATGGGATCTATCCAGTTATATTATTTCTCAATCCAAACCAATATCCCCTCAACCAATATGCCATCTGATCAAGAGTAGGAACACCACCGACATCTAGCCCACTCAAAGTCCCAAAAACACCTCAACCAGATCTCCCTACAGGTGCCAAAAACACCTCAACCAGATCTTCCAGCCATCAGATGCCACAACCTGCAGAAAGAGAGCCCTACCCAGAAAGAGCAACCCTTCATTTCTGTCCCTATGCCCACCCTAACAGATCCATATCCTTCTCAAGATGAGACCTCCAGATCTATGCAGCACATAACATTGAAAACTAGCCAAAGACAAAAATAAGAAATAAATTTTGTAATTTTCTCAAATTACCCAATTCACAAAGAAGGATCAAAGGTTGACACAAGTAATTATAGACCTGTGAATTTAAATTCTGTTCAAGGAAAATTAATGGAGGCACAGGTTAAAGAGGCACTGCAGGATCATCTAGACAAGACTTCAGTTATAGCTCGGACACAGCATGGTTTTGTTAAGGAGAAGTCTTGCCTGACCAATTTGATTAGATACTATGATGCAGTCACAAAAGAACTGGATGCAGGGAATAACTTTGGTATTATATACTCGGATCTTAGAAAGGCTTTTGATACTGTTGCACATGGAAGACTGCTGCACAAATTGGAGCAGTGTGGCATTGGAGGCAAATTGCTGCTATGGATAAAGGGGGTGGTTGAGGGGGAGAAGATAGAGAGTGGTAATCAATGGACACTGCTCATCGTGGACTAATATTATCAGTGGAGTCCCTCAGGGTTCAGTGTTGGGTCCATTACTGTTTTCTGTATTTAAAAATGATATTGATGATGGTATATCAAGCTTAATGTCCAAGTTTGCAGACGATATGAAGGTTGGCAAAGTTGTCAAGGCCACTACTGACACTATGCTGCTGCTGATGCTGCAACAGGATCTAGAAAGCTTGAGCAGATGGCAAATGAAGTTTAACATTGACAAATGTAAAGTACTACATATGGGAAACAGCAACCCCAGAGAAACGTATCAACTCTGTGGTACTACACTGACAGTGGTAGAATATGAAAGAGACCTGGGGGTGGTTGTGCAGGCTGATATGAAATTCTCTGAGTAGTGCAGACGGGCTACAAGAGTAGCTCATGGTGTATTGTCAAAGATATATAGGAATTTTTCTAGCAGGGATAGGAAGGTGATTATTCCCTTGTATAAGGCAATGGTCAGGCCACACCAAGAGTACTGTAGGCCACACCTAGAGTACTGTATACAGGTCTGTAGGCCTCATTTCAAGAAGGATGTAGAACTCCTGGAACGAGTACAGAGAAGGACAACAAGATTAGTGAATGGAACAAAGGGGTGCTCTTACGAAGAAAGACTTAAGTTTTGTAAATTACAGTGTCTGGAGACTAGGCACCAGCGAGGTGATCTGATAGAGGTGTATAAAGCCTTGAATGGTTTGAGCATGCTCAATGCTGATGGGATTCTTCCTCTTGATCAGAATAATCACTTGAGAGGGTATAAATTCAAATTGAGGAAAGACAGATGTAGGATTCTCTTGATCAGAATAATCACTTGAGAGGGTATAAATTCAAATTGAGGAAAGACAGATGTAGGATAGACATGCGAAAATTTGCCTTTAGCCAGGTTGGTTGGTTGGTGGAACAGACTTCCATCCCTTGTCGTGGAAGTTGATAGCCTAAATAAGTTTAAGGCTCAGCTGGACCAGTATTTCGAAAGAACAGAGGGGTGAAGTGGAAGTGGTTCTTTTTTGGCTGATGCTGCATAAGCTTGCTTTCTTGCATCAAATGCCTCTACTAATGCTAACAGTGTGGTACAGTACTACACTCAGGGTGCTATAGAATGAAAAGGACCTGGGGGTAATTGTGCAGGCAGATATGAAGATTTATGAGCAGTGCAGACAGTCTGCAAGAGTAGCTCATGGTGTCTTTTCAATGATATACAGGAATTTTTCTAGCAGGGAAAAGGAGGTGATTATCCCCTTGTATGAGGCAATGGTCAGGCCACACCTTGAGATACGTATAAAGGTCTGGAGGCCTCATTTTAGGAAGGATGTAGAGCTGCTGGAGCGAGTGCAGAGATGGGCAATAAGATTAGTGAATGGAAGAAAGGGATGCTTTTACGAATAAAGGCTTAAGTTTTGAAAATTACAGTGTCTAGAGACTAGGCAACTGCGAGGTTATCTGATTGAGTTGTATAAAGCCTTGAATGGTTTGACATGCTCTTGCAGATGGGATTTTTCCTCTTGCTCAGAATAATCGCCTGAGAGGGCATAAATTTAAATTGAGGAAGGACGGTTATAGGATGGATGTGATGAAGTTTGCCGTTAGCCAGCAGGTGGTTGATTGCTGGAACAAACTTCCATCTGTCGTTTTAGAAGTTGATAGCTTAAATGGATTCAAGGCAGAACTTGACAAACATTTGGAGTTAGTGGATGGGTGAAATTAAAAGATTTTTTTTTTTTTTTTTGGCTGATGCTATATAAGCTTGCTTTTTTACATCATGTGCCATTACTAATGCTATAAATTCATAATAATATGTAAATAAATTAAAACTTAATAGAACAATTGATTGATTGCAGATGATATGAAGATTGGCAGGGTTGTTAATGACAATAATGACAGCATGCTACTGCAACAACATCTAGAAAAGTTGGCAAGAGGGAATAACAGGTGGCAACTGAAGTTTAACATTAACAAATGCAAAGTACAATCAATCCTTGTATATCACGTGTTTACAGTACAGGAATTCGACAATACATAATTTATAAACAGGGCAACAATGTCATATATAACACAAACTGAATTCGCTTATGCTGTTGTTTGTTTGTTATTTGGTTTTTAGGAGCATTAGCAACTAAGGCCATATTGATCCTTGAGGTTGTCACAGACATTCCCTAAGACAGGCCAGACAAGCTGTACTTGTTACCTGGGAGTCTAAAACGCTGATGGAACTGATATTCGGTTGACACTCAAGTCAAGTGGACCCAATTTCGGTGAAGTCCGGACGGTCTGTGACAGCCAAATCCACTGCTTGCACCTTCACGATGGTGGGACTGTTAGTAATCCTGGGTATAACCTCCATGCACAAGTACATGGTGGGTGACCACCCTGGTGTGAACCAAAGTAAGCAGGGATCGAGGTGTGGCGCCCACACCACATGGAGGAACACCGCCCCTCTATTACCAGGCAGTACTAGGTGGTAGATGACTCTCATCAACCGGTGAAATACCACCACTTTGCTTATTGGAGGCTTGAAGTGGTGGAACCCATGTTTAGTTCGCTAGAGCTAAGTTCCGGTCAACCCTTCCCTATCTCTTCCATCATGCAGTATGATTGATGAATTTTGAGGTTATAATGAACGTCGTGGCGAGATCCAATATTTCTTACATTTCGAAGGTACAGATCTAAAACGGTGATCGCAGGCCGGCCGCTAGTTAGTACACCGGACCAAACCTATTGGCAACTCTCTAGGAGGCTTCCGGATCAGCTAGTGTATAATCTTGCTACCTCTACTCTGCCAGATAGTGACTGGAGGGAGTCCGAGTAGTGTGTATGCGGGGAGCATTGTCGAGGCCATGTTATTAGCATTAGCATTAGTAGAGGCATTTGATGCAAGAAAGCAAGCTTATGCAGCATAAGCCAAAAAAAAAAATAAATAAATAAATAAAAAATAACCACTTCCACTTCACCCCTCGTTCGAAATACCTGTCCAGCTGAACCTTAAACTTATTTACGCTATCAACTTCCACAACAAGGGATGGAAGTCTGTTCCACCAACCAACCACCCGCTGGCTAAAGACAAATTTCCTCACGTCTATCCTACATCTGTCTTTCCTCAATTTGAATTTATGCCCTCTCAGGTGATTATTCAGAGCAAGAGGAAGAATCCCATCAGCATTGAGCATGCTCAAACCATTCAAGGCTTTATACACCTCTATCAGATCACCTGCCTGGTGCATAGTCTCCAGACACTGTAATTTAAAAAAACTTAGGTCTTTCTTCGTAAGAGCACTCCTTTGTTCCATTCACCAATCTTGTTGCCCTTCTCCGTACTCGTTCCAGCATCTCTACATCCTTCTTAAAATGAGGCCTAAAGGCCTGTATACGGTACTCTAGGTGTGGCCTGACACAAGGGAATAATCATTGCCTTATACAAGGGAATAATCACCTCCTTATCTCTGCTAGAAAAATTCCTATATATCATCGACAATACACCATGATGTACTCTTGCAGCCAGTCTGCAATGCTCAGAAAACTTATCTGCCTGCACAACCACCCCCAAGTCCCTTTCATTCTCTACCACTGTCAGTGTAGAACCACAGAGTTGATACGTTGCTCTGGGGTTGCTGTTTACCATGTGTAGTACTTTACATTTGTCAATGTTAAAATTCATTTGCCACCTCTCAGCCCATCTGCTCAACCATTCCAGATCCTGTTGCAGTAGCATAGTGTCAGTAGTGTCCCTGACAACTCTGCCAACCTTCGTATCGTCTGCAAACTTGGACATTAAGCTTGATATACCATCATCAATATCATTTATAAATACAGAAAACAATAATGGACTCAATACTGAACCCTGAGGGACTCCACTAATAACATTAGTTCACGATGAGCAGTGTCCATTGATTAACACTCTCTGTCTTCTCCCCCTCAACCAGCCCTTTATCCATAGCAGCAATTTGCCTCCAATGCCACACTGCTCCAATTTGTGCAGCAGTCTTCCATGTGCAACAGTATCAAAAGCCTTTCTAAGATCCAAGTATATAATATCAAAGTTATTCCCTGCATCCAATTCTTTTGTGACTGCATCATAGTATCCAATAAAATTGGTCAGGCAAGACTTCCCCTTAACAAAACCATGCTGTGCCTGAGCTATAACTGTAGTCTTGTCTAGATGATCCTGCAGTGCTTCTTTAACCAGTGCCTCCATTAATTTTCCGGGAACAGAAGTTAAACTAACAGGTCTATAATTACTTGTGTCGCCCATTGATCCTCCTTTGTGAATTGGGGTCACATTTGCACATCTCCAGTCCATGGGTACTTCCCCTGAGTCTAAGGAAGCTCTCATAATTAAGCTAAGGGTTTGCTTATTTCCTTTGCTGCCTCCTTTAATATAACTGGATAGATCCCATCCACCCCAGGTGCCTTTCTTTTATTTATCTTCAACAATTTCTCCTCCACTTTACTCTCAGTTATTACAAGATTCTCTAGCTTACTGCAAGAGTTGAATACACCTCTGGCATTCCCCTCGCTGAATAACTCCTCATGTGTGAATGTCGATGCAAAATATTCATTTAGTTTGTTAGCTACCTGAGCAGGATCATCAACAGTTGACCCATCGATATCAAGTGGACCAATCTGATTCATCCCCTTCCTTCTAGAGTTTACATAAGCAAAGAACTCTTTGCTGTTTTTCTTTGCATCCCTTGCCAAAGATTTCTCGTAATCTGCCTTCGCCTGCCTAACCTCCTTTGTAAATTGGTTACAGATCACCTTCTATCTATCATAGCCTTGTGTCACGTGTTAATTTGTATGTATCCCATGCATTTTTCTTCTCTGCGATATGTCTCATTCATTCATCTGACATCCACTTAGGCCTAAACCTTGAACAATATTATGTCAAGGATATGGGTATATTCTTACCACATGTATGCCATATCCAAAATTTCATTACTTCATACAGCATGTCGCACCCACTTTTTCTTACTGTTGAATACACCATGAATTGCCAAACTAATAGAGCAAGCTAATCTGCAAAAAGATCTAAACCACCCAAGTACTTCCTAATTAATTTGACAAATATACGTGGTCTCAATTCTAATCTCAACGATGTCAATTTCCACTTGCAGTCTGCCAAACCCCATGTACTTTTTCTGACAGAATCTCAGTTATCGGTTGATTCAACTACTGCTCATCTCAGATGCCCAAATTATTCGCTGTATGATTCCTTTCGCCTCGAAGGTGGTACTTGTGCATATGTCCGTTCTGATATTCCCTGTCAGAGACTTGGCAATTTGGAATCTCCTCTCTTTTATCTTCTCTGGCTCAAAATCTCTCTACCTCATTGTGTCAAATTCATCTGTTGTCTCTACCGTTCTCCCAACTCCACTAATCACTTGGACCTCTTTGACTTCCTCTCTTTGCAACTTCACTTTCTCCAGTCAAACTATCCTAACAGTGAGGTAATTTTCCTTGGAGATTTTAATGTTCACAACTCCAGCTGGCTTCCGTTTTCTAGTCACACCGACCCAGCAGGTCGAGATGCTGAGACTTTTGCAATTACTAATGACCTAGCACAGATTGTTCATTTACCTACAAGAATACCGGACAATCCTAATCATACAGCCAATATGCTGGCTCTTTTTCTCACAAACAACCCTTCTAAGTGCACAGTCGAAGTGAGAGTTCCTTTAGGCACTTCAGATCACAACTTGGTGATTGTCTCTTCTCCAATGGAACCTTTATCTCATGGCTATTCCCAATCTCGTGTTGTTTGGCATTACAAGAATGCAAAATGGGATAACCTGCGAGACTTCTTTTCTTCTTTTCCTTGGTCAGATTACTGTTTCAAAACTTCTGATGTCAACGTTTGCTCAGATCATGTCAGTGAAATTATTCTTGCAAGAATGGAATCCTTTATCCCACACACTCCACTTTAAAATCTCATCCTTTATCTAAACCTTGGTTTTCCAATAAATGTGCTAAGGCTGTCCAAGAGAAGAATGTTGCATATTGTAATTGGCTTGTTTCTAATTCTTCAATTTCATTTTCTGCTCACACCAAAGCTCGCAACAATTGTAAAGCAGTTATTAATCAGTCCAAACTAGAGTATGAACAGGCTAAGAGTAGAAAACTTGATTCTTTCCCTAATGATAGCCAAGCATTCTGGTCTCTTGCCAAAGCTATTGGCCCCAACTTTTGCCCATCTCTGCTCCCACCTCTGTCCAAACCAGATGGTTCTGTTGTCACTTCAGCCAAGGTAAAGCTGACCTGCTAGCATCCCATTTTTCTTCCAGCTCATGTATTAATGATCTTGGTAAAACACCTCCCACCATTCCGAACACGCTCCATTCAATGCCTCCTGTGGTCTTCCGTCAAAAGGATGTCAGAAGGATTTTGACAAATCTTGGTGCTAAGGAAGCTCCAGGTTCCAATGGTATTTCTCCACTTGTTCTCAAAACCTGTGCTCCTGAACTTCCTCCTATTCCTTGCCGCCTTTTTTCACTCTCTTATTCCAAAGGTGTTTTTCCTTCTGCTGGGAAATTTGCTCATATCCAGCCAGTTCCTAAAAAGGGTGACAAATCCCTCCCATCCAATTATCATCCCATTGCAATTACTTCTACTCTTTCTATAGTAATGAAGAAATTAATTAACCGCCAACTCTTAAACTACCTAGAAACCTTCCGTCTGTTTAACGATCGCCAGTATGGATTCCGTCAGTGTCGATCCACTGGTGATATTCTGGCTTATGTTACCCATTTATGGACTAATTCAATGGAAAGGTTTGATGAAACACAAGTAGTTGTTCTTTCCATCTCAAAGGCTTTTGATTGTGTTTGGCATAAAGGTCTTCTAAACAAGCTTCCATCTTATGGTTTGCCAACTTTAGTTTAGTAATTGGTTATCCAGTTTTCTCTCTGATCGCTCACTGAGGGTGATGGTAGATGGCTCTCTGTCTTCTAACTTCTCTACTAATGCCGGTGTCCCCCAAGGTTCAGTTCTTTCCCCCACTCTTTTCCTCTTGTATATCAATGACCTTCTTCCATTGACTGGAAATCCTATCCATAGTTTTGCCGATGATAGCACATTGCATTCAACTTTACATTTTGAGAAAACTTGTCCTGCTCAATCAGCTTCAACTTCTAGAAAATCTGCTACCAATTCCTTAAATGCCGATCTTCAGGTAATTCTCCAGTGGGGCAAAGACAACTTAGTTGATTTCAACCCTTCTAAAACTCAGTCTTGTCTTATATCTCGCAAAAAAGGATTCTTCTGCTCCTATGCTTATGTTTAGTTACACTCCGATTTCTAGGCAAAATGATATATCTCTTTTGGGGATTACCCTGACTTCTAATCTCTCTTGGCACAAGCACATTACAAATATTGCTTCCTCTGCATCTAAAAAACTTGGTTTTCTCTTTCGCTGTTGGCGTTACTTTTCTTCCAAACAGTATAAATCTGTATAAATCGCAAATCCGCCCTGCCATGGAATATTGTTCCCACATCTGGGGTGGTGCCCCCAAAACCTCTCTCAGGCTTCTTGATTTCATTCAGAAGAGGGCAGTTAGGTTAATTAATGATTCATCTCTAACAGAGTCTCTCCACTCGCTTTCTCATAGATGCACTGTTTCTGCTGCATGCCTCTTCTACAGATACTTCCATGGGCACTGTTCTTCTGAATTGGCTTCTATAATTCTTGTTCTCTCTTTCAAAACAGTCCGAACATGTGCCGCCACCAGCCAACATCCATTTATTGTCCAACTTCAAACCCACAGAGCCAACTTTTCATCTTATTCATTTATTCATTCAACACCCTTTTTTTGGAAAAACCTTCCTTCATACATATTTCCTGAAAATTACAATCTACAGAAGTTCAAGTCCAATGTCAACAAATATATCTTCTTTCGTTTTCTCAACCTCCAACCCAAGCACGGTACTAAGTACTATAGGTTCTAATACCTCTCGTGTTTGGGGTTCACATAAAAAAAAAAAAATAAATAAATAAAAAATATTGCTCCAGGGATATGCGGTGGTCATTCCCTGGCCTTTCCGCATCCTCCGTATTTGGAGGTGACGGGCTTGAACCCCGGTCTAATCAAGAAGCGTGTACTAGGCACTGCTGCTCCTTCCCACCTGGCTACGGAGGTGCCCTTGCTTATGCACAATTCGCCTTTGTGTTTACAAGAAATGACAGTCGAATGTGGGAATCACCCCAACTGAAACAACATAATAGGAATGAAGAGAAGATTCTGAAAAAACTAGATAGCGTAATATGAAACACTCAATTAGAAATATGTTAGCTTATATATGTATTATCAATCTTATTAAACTTCATTGTTAATTAAATTGTATTTAAACAGAAATCAAGACCCAAACAACAGCTGCGAAACAAAGATCACAAAACTGGCGAGAGTGCTGTCACTCGCGGGAGAAATGAAGGGGGAGATTCTCCAACGCATCACAGTCTCAAAAAATGTGCGAAATGTGATATGTTTGCCGACCTTTTGAAAACTGGACATGACAATCAAAACAGGACATGGACAAAGGCATGCCAAGGAGGATGCATTTGTGTGTGCTAGGTGTCTAACGTGTCAAGAAATCAGCTGCCAACTCAGCATTCTGATGGGCGTCTATGAGAGCTTGAAGTGTAGGGTAAATGTCCTCGAAGGCAACAGGCAATCGCCAAGGTAGAATGCACTGGTCCCAAAGGAACTAGTTCAGTGGTTTTCAACCAGGGTGCCACAACAACATTCCCGGGGTGCCACGTACTTTAGGTTAAAGTTACTTAAACTTATTATTTTTTTAAAAATTTATATGTTTATTTCATTATAAAAATGTGTACAGTATCTTTTTAATTTTGTGGTGATCTATAATTGTTGTTTACTTAGTACCTCTATATAAAGAATAAAATTATTATATACATAATTTGTATTATGAAATGTAATTTTTATAATTACATTATTGTAATAACTATCATATAACATATATTTTTTAATATTATATATATAATTTTTTTTTTTTTTTTTACATAGTTAAATTTATTTAAGTTTACGTTGAGGTAACATGCAAATTCAGCTCATGGTTCTACTATAGGAACGGGTTTGCGATCCCAGGCATACCTGAGCCACAACTTATATCTTGTATTGTCTTTAAGCTGTCCTACATTCTTTATTTTTATTTCTCCAAAATGATTAGGGCAATCCGAGGACGTAGGAGAAACTATTTCTTATCTATACCACTATTTTTCGCCTTTATGGAGTTCAGGTTCTATTATTCCCTCTCCTTTAATTTTTCTTCTTACTATCTGCATGTTTCTCTTTGCATTAACTTAAATTTGATTGGTTAATTAATTAATTATTTATTTTTATTTATTATTACCATATCCATCACATAGGGGGCACCACATTATTTTGATCTTGACGACTATTATTGTTACTACATTATGTTCTGGATACGGTAGCTATGTAGCATGTATTATATATTTAATCTTATTTTAATCATTAAATTACGTTCTCTGTCAGGCCAACGATGATTAATATAGGCTTACATTTATAATTTATTTATAATTTACTTATATTTTCTTACTTTTGATTATAAAATTTCTAAAATTTCTTAACCACTTTTAATTACTATATTTAGTTTAGATTTAAATTACTTAGCATATATTGATCATTACAGAAACAAAGAACTTCTTGTGGTTTTTTCCCTTCAGTCTGGGTGGTTGGCCACAGTTGAAGTCAACTGGATTGTGGGTAAAAAGTGATAATTTTTTTTTAAAATCCTTTGCGTTTTCTTAAATTCCTGAATGATATTATTTTATTGATTTACCTTTTCTATTAGTATTATTTGATTGATTTACCCTTTTTTATTATTATCTTCTATGTATACAGGGTGATTCACTACCAGTGCGACAAACTTGCAGGTGTAGGGGGCACAAAGATGAATCGGAATCACATAGCATTGCAGGATCCGAAATGCCTTCGTCATGCGGTAGAGGACGTTGAACGGGAGGTCGCATGAACAGCGATCCCGCTGGAAGTCAGCATTTGCGAACTGGTTCCCGAGGCAGTAGAATGGACGAATATTCAAACGTTGAACTGGCCGACATGCACCTCGCGTATGGAGCTCCGGACTGTAACCGGTGCGCCGCTCTGCACTTGTACCAGGAATGTTTCCTGCATAGGCGTGCTCCTCATCATACGATTTTCGTACATGTGCACAGAAGGTTATGTGAGACTGGTTGTTTCACGAGAGGTACCATTAATCGAGAGCGAATGACGAGGATGCCAGACAATGAGGAGAATGTCCTACGTCTTGCAGAAGGCAATCCGAGTATGAGTACTCGAGTGATAGGCCAACGATTGGGTATTTCCCAATCCACTGTATGGAGGATACTGTCAACAAACCAAATGAGTTCATACCATCTGCAACGCGTACAATCATTGGAGCCTGCGGATTATCCACTCCGGAGGACTTTTGCTACTTGGTTTCTTCAACAGAAACGGTTCGCAAATGCTGACTTCCAGCAGGATCGCTGTTCACGCGACCTCCCGTTCAACGTCCTCTACTGCACGACGAAGGCATATCGGACAGTGCAATGCTATGTGATTCTGATTCGTCTTTGTGCCCCCTACACCTCCTGCAAGTTTGTCACACTGGTAGTGAATCACCCTGTATATATATATATATACACACACACAGAGGGAATCGGATCTAATAGACAGAAAATTGAGTAGATTTAGTAGGGGTGCCGCAAAATAAACTAAAATACTTAGGGGTGCCGTTATTAAAACAAGGTTGAAAATCACTGAACTAATTATTGTTGGTGACTCTATTCTCAGGGAGACAGGGAATATACTATGCAAGAAGGATAGGTGGAAAGGGTATGTCTGCCAGGGGCAAAAGTTGATGACATTGTACAGCAGATATCATCTTTTAAGGGCACAAAAGTTGATATTGTTGTACACGTTGGAACTAATGACATTAAGAGTAAGAGACCTGCCGATTTACTCAACAAGTACAGGTCAATGTTTAAAAAAAATTGCGAGTTAAGGTTGAATGTGAAAGTGTCTGCAATTCCACCCAGACACGATAGAAGGTATACGATGAGAGCCTTGTCGATCAATTCGGCCATGGAGAGATTGTGCAAGGCTCAAGGGGTAGAATTTTTTGCAGCCTGGTCTGTGCTTGTTGACAGGTGAAACTGCTTCTACAGGGATGGGGTACACTTAAATAGAAAGGGAGAAAGAATATTCGCTGATGCTATCGAGGCAGTGTTAGGTGGGTCGGAAAACTGCTAGCTTGGGGGGGGGGATACACAGACTAAAAGGTTAACAGTGGCCACAGGCAGAGGCAAAAGGGATCCTTGCACTGCTTCTATTAGAATGAGCAGAAGCCTGGAAAGCAAAGCAATGGAGATTTCCAGGACTGCTGGGAGTCATAGTGGAACAAATAAATACATGGGCTACTAAGCCCATGTATTTACAGTGAAACTTCCCTTTAACGGACAGCCATGGGGAATGAAAATGTGTCCGTTAGAGAGAAGTGTCCGCTAACAAGAAGTCTGAGGGAGAAAAAAAAAAAAGAAAGAAAGAAAAATCATTAAACGTTTAATGTAAAATTAAATTAAAATATATACAGATTTTGAACAATATTTTTGTAAATAATATACAATTACATACACAAGAGATAAATAAAAATCGTTAAACGTTTAATATAAAATTAAATTAAATTATATACAGATTTTGCACAATATTTTTGTAAATAATATACATACAATTGTGCTATGCATATTATGACTTTATCTTAAGAAAAATACATACACTTATTTTCTTCTGCACCTTCTTCCGGCTGATAATTTTGTTTTCAACATTTGTATGGAGTGAAGAAACCATCGAAAGTCCTTCAGTATCTTCTTCAGTGGCGAAAAACATTTTTAAACGATTGATTTGTATGAGCGCTTCTTCTATTTTCATCGATGGTTCGTCGTTAATATGTTCTTCGACAGAATGACCTCCTTCCATTTCTTCATCCTCATGAGGAACTTCTTGAAAAATATCAATGATAATGTCGTTGATATCTAGAGCATCATCTTCTGTAGTGAGGTTTGAGTCTATATCTTTGTAGCCAGGGTCACTTGCAGCGGAAGTATCGTACATTATCAATAGATGTTGAAGTTCTTGTTCTTCTTGGTGCTCCACATTGCTGTTCACAACTTCAATTTTTGCTTTTGAGAAGCCAGACTTTACAAAACAGTTCACGACAGTTTGTTTTCTAATTGCGTTTACTGAAGAGGAAATCCATTGAATCGCATCTAGGATGCTGATTTTCTTTGCAAGGTCACTCGCACATGTTACATCGTTCATGTTTGCAATGAGATGTCTTAAAACACGTTTTCTGTAGTGAAGTTTAAAATTTTTTTATTATCCCTTGATCCAAGGGCTGACACTCTGCAGATGTGTTTGGTGGCAGAAAAATGATTTGAATGTTGGACAATTCAATGTGCGGGTGAGATGCAGCATTATCCATGAAAAGAATAATTTTTCTGTTTTGACGAATCATGTTTTGGTTAAAGTGACTTATCCATTCGCTCATGATATCTCGTGTCATCCACGCTTTTTTATTAGACTTCCAGTCAACATTCAAAAGATTCAACTTTATGCCCTTGAAACAACGAGGATTTTGTGGTTTTCCTATAACAAGAGGTTGTTCAAAGCTTAGAAATTTTTCTGCCCTGGCACTTTTCGTTTTTAAGACTAATTGTTTTTTCTGGAAGAGCTTTAAAAAAACAACCCTGTTTCGTCACAGTTGTAAATATCCTTAGCTTCAAAATCACAACATAAATCTTCCAATTTGACGGTCCACTCTGTTACAACTCCAGTATCAACAGATCCACCTTAACCACTTACGGTTTTCCAAGAAATTTTATGCCGAGTTTTGAACTTGTCTAGCCATCCCACAGAAGCTTTGAACTCATTTACTCCCATAGATTTCGCAACCTCCAAAGCCTTTTCCCTAATAATAGGCCCATTAATGGGAATTTTTTTAGCACGTGCACGACAAATTTGAAGTCCAACAATTTTCGGGAATGATTTTTGAACCTGATCATTTCCGTGTTGCCAAAATTGTTTGAGCAGTTCATTTTTTTTCTTTAGGATGTCGCTTACCTGCGTCTTCCCGATTTTGAATTTTGCAGCGAGATTGCGAACACTATTTTTTTGCCGATCATACACATTAATGAGTTCGACTTTATCTTTTAAAGTTAAATGTTTACGAGAAGACATTGTGCACTTCACACGACACTGAACAAAACTGAAACTGAAAAGACGAAAGGCCGACCATATTCCACCCCCCACCCCCTGCACACACCAAATTCATCAGAAGTTTTACACGTGCCTTAAAATTCTTGAAAAAGGGTTTAGGAACCGCGACATAAACCTTGATAAAATTCAGAGAATTGGAAATAAAAAATAAACACACGATTGAGGCAATACGTGGAAGAAACGTTCCTAGAAAAAGGGCCGTGAGCTCGCCTGCTGTCCGTTATGAGGAGATCAAATTAAGTGCTAATCTAAACGAAACAGTGCAGATTGCCTGTCCGCGTCCGTTACAGAGAATGTCCGCTAGACAGAAGCTGCAAACACGTTAAAACCAATGGAGGTGAGTTGGGGAATTTGAAAATGTCCATTGTAGAGAGATGTCCGTTAGGAGAAGTTTCACTGTATTTGTTCCAGGGTTACTAAGAGTAGAAAAAGATGATGTATACTTCCATGTACACCAATGCTAGGAGCATAGTTAAAAAAAAAATTTGATGAGCTTGAAATGCTAGTCAAGACATCAAAGGTAGATATTGTTGGGATATCAGAGACGTGGTGTCACACAGACATAAGCATTGCAGAATTGGAATTTGGGGGTACAATGTGTACAGAAAAGAAAGACAGGGTAGGAAGGGAGAAGGGGTTATGCTGTTAGTTAAGAAACACATAAAATCTAAGGAAGTGCATCCAATTGATTTTGGTGGACAATGCAATGCTGAGTCTGTTTGGAGTGACATAAGCACTGGGAAAGGAAAAATGAGAGTGGCTGTGTGTTATAGGCCTAATGAATCTGATTAGCATAATGAGAAATTCTGCAGAGAAATAGAGTGGGCCAGGAAATCAGAATGTCTTATAATGGGGGATTTTAACTTTCCAGATATCGACTAGAACTTGTCGGTTGGTCACTCGCACACTAGCAAGACTTTTGTTGAATTATTGGATGACTGTTTACTACAGCAACATGTTCAAGAGGCAACCAGAGGGAGTAGTTCTCTTGATCTGGTTACTCATGCATTAAGAATTTGCAGATAAAGGAACCACTAGTTGACAGTGATCACAATGTACTGATGTGGGAATTATTTAAATATGAAACTACCATCAAGGCTAAAGGGAAGGGCTATTGCTTTCATAAAGGTGACTACAGGGGTCACAGAGAGGTTTTAAATTCTGTGGAGTGGGATAAACTGATGATGTTACCAACGTTGAATTCTAAATGGGAAGCCCTCAGGGACTTAATTTTGGAGGCTACTAGGCTTTTCATTCCAACTAACAAATACTGCTCAAGGTTTAGGCCTAAATGGAGGTCAGATGAACTGTTGTTGTTGTTATTTGGTTTTTAGGAGCATTAGCAACTAAGGCCATATTGCTCCGGGATATGCGGTGGTCATTCCCTGACCTTTCCGCATCCTCCGTATTTGGTGGTGACGGGCTCGAACCCCGGTCTAATCAAGAAGCGTGTCAGATGAACTAATGAGGCTCGTGGCAGAGAAGAAAAATGTAAGGGATGCATATAAAGTAGTGGTTTCCAACCTTTTCCCATATGGAGGACATATTCAAAGTTAGATTTGTTTTTGCTGGCCACATAAGAGTTTCGAGATTCGAGAAAATTCGAGAGATTCGAGATTTAGAGATTCAAGAAAATTCGAGAGATTCGAGATTTAGAGATTCAAGAAAATTCGAGAGATTCCAGATTCAGAGATTTGAGAAAAAAATTGCGTCGTCACATTTTCTTTATCTTGTTACTCGTAAAAGGAAGTTTCTATTTTCATGTTACCGTTTTTCCTTTTCGAGCTATATATCAAAAAAATGCAAATTCCCAGCAGTTTTATGTGCAACAAATCTATGACAGTCATTTATTTTTTAGATTTTATTAAAATTATAAAAATATAACTTACTTTTGTTTATTTTCTTCAAATACTTTATTTTTGTTTCTGTTTGAAATATTTCACTATTGTTTAAAAAAAAATACTTCACTTTTGCTTTTAAATGCTCATTTTAGAAAATTTACAACCTAAAGAGGATCACTGTTTTTCAATATTAAAGTGAATAAATAAATATAATGATAAACCTAAAATTTCTAGATCCTGTTGCAGTACACTGCTGCAACAGGATCTGCAAAGGTTGAGCAGATGGGCTGAGAAGTGGCAAATGAAGTTTAACATTGGCAAATGTAAAGTACTACATATGGGAAATAGCAACCCCCCAGAGCAACGTATCAACTCTGTGGTACTACACTGACAGTGGTAGATAATGAAAAGGACCTGAGGGGTAATTGTGCAGGCAGATATGAAGTTGTCTAAGCAGTGCAGATAGGCTGCAAGAGCAGATCATGGGGTCTTGTCAATGATATACAGGAATTTTTCTAGCAGGGATAAGGAGGTGATTATCCCCTTGTATAATGCAATGGTCAGGCTACACCTTGAGTACAGCTGTTGGAACGAGTACAGAGAAAGGCAACAAGATTAGTGAATGTAACAAGGAGTTAATCTTACGAAGTAAGGCTTAAGTTTTGCAAATAACAGTGTCTGGAGACTAGGCACCTGCGAGTTGATTTGGCTGAGGTGTATAAAGCTTTGATTGGTTTGAGCATGCTCAATGCAGATGAGATTCTTCCTCTTGCTCAGAATAATTGCCTGAGAGGGCATAAATTCAAATTGAGGAAAGACAGTTTTAGAATAGATGTGCAGAAGTTTGCCTTTAGCCAGCGGGTGGTTGATTGCTGGAACAAACTTCCATCTGTCATTGTAGAAGTTGATAGCTTAAATAGATTCAAGGCAAAACTTGACAGACATTTGGAGCGAGTGGATGGGTGAAATAAAAGGGTTTTTTTTGTTTTTTTTGATAGATGCTATATAAGCTTGCTTTCTTGCATCATGTGCCTTTGCTAAGGCTAAACTGAAATATTCAAAAATTTTATTAAATACAATACACAATAACATTTAATGAGATGATTGAGGCTGGATATTTTTAAATAATTGTTCAAAATTAGGTTGCAAATTTGTGATGCCAATCTCAATACATAATGAAGATTATGTCCTGGTGGTATTTCTCGATGGAGCTCCAGGTCCTGGATGGTATTTCTCCACTTGTTCTCAAAACCTGAACTTACTCCTGTTCTATGCCACCTTTATTCACATTCTTATTGCAAAGGTGTTTTTCCTTCTGCTTGGAAATTTGCTCATATCCAGCCAGTTCCTAAAAAGGGTAACAAATCCCTCCCATCCAATTACTTCTACTCTTTCTAAAGTAATGGAGAAATCACTTAACTGTCAAATCTTAAACTATGTAGAAACCTTCAGTCTGATCAACGATCACCCGTATGGATTCTGTCAGTGTCGATCCACAGGTGATATTCTGGCCTGTGTTACCAATTTATGGACAAATTCAATGGAAAAGTTTGGCGAAACACAAGCAGATGCTCTTGACATCTCAAGGGCTTTCAATCGTGTTTGGCATAAAGGTCTTCTAAACAAGCTTCCATCTTATGGTTTGCCAACTGTTCTTTGTAATTGGTTATCCAGTTTTCTCTCTGACCGGTCACAGAGGGTGATGGTAGATGGCTCTCTGTCATCTAACTTCAGTTCTAATGCTGGTGTCCCCCCCCAAGGTTCAGTTCTTTCCCTTCATTCTTTTCCTCTTGTATATTAATTACCTTCTTTCATTGATCGGAAATCCTATCCGTAGTTTTGCTGATGATAGCACATTGCATTCCACTTTCCAGTTGAGAAACCTTGCCCTGCTCGATCAGCTTCAACTTCTTGAATATCCGCAATCAATTCGTTAAATGGTAATCTCCAGTGGGGAAAAGACAACTTAGTTGATTTCAATCCTCCTAAAACTCAGTCTTGTCTTATATCTTGCAGAAGGATTTTTCTGCTCCTATGCTTATCTTTAGTGACACTCTGATTTCTAGGCAAGATGATATATCTCTTTTGGCGATTACCCTGACGTCTAATCCCTCTTGGCACAAGCACATTTCAAATATTGCTTCCTCTGCATCTAAAAAACTTGGTTTTCTCTTTCGCCCTCAGCGTCACTCTTCTTCCAAAACAGCTGTTCACTCTGTACAAATCGCAAATCCGCCCTACCACGGAATATTGTTCCCACATCTGCGGCAGTGCCCCCAAAACATGTGCCCCCTTCCTTCATACATGTTTCCTGAAAATTACAGTCTATTTTGCATTAGTTCAAGTCTAATGTCAACAAATATCTTCTTTCGTCTTCTCAATCTCCAACCCCTGCACGGTACTATAGGTTCTAATACCTCTCATGTTTGGGGTTTTCATAAAAAAAAAAAAAAATGCTCTTATGTTATTGTTTCTTTTTAAATATTTATTTGATTTTACAAGTGAAAAAAATCTTCTTGGAAACATACGTTGATCCAAACAAAGTAGCCATTTTCATGGCATTTTCTTTTATTAGCGGAAAATCTTCAGATGGGAAAGCCTTGTAGAATTCAAATAGTTTATTTTTGCAGTCTATATACTTATTTTTGAATCATATTTTGGCTTGAAGACCAATAATTTCAAGTTGCAATCTGGGATTTTAGTTTTCAGCCATAGAAGTAAATCAGTTCTCAAACAAAAGGTTATGTTTTTTCATGGGATTTTTATATCAGAAAATTGTAATGGAGATAATCGACTTTCAAACTTGTCAAAAAATAATTGTAATAACAAAAGGCAATGATTCTTTGGAAATGTGTTTCTCCTTTAGCTCAGTACAACATTCAAAGTGAACTAAATTGTCTTGCTCAACTGGGATTTAAATAATAACAACTTATTCTGAAATGATTTGATGTCACCAAACAAATCAGACCAATTTTCTTTTCCTTTATAGTTTTAGATTAAGAGCATTTAAATTACTAGAAATGACTTAAATGACTAGAAATGTATTAAATGACTAGAAATATATGTAGGAATTGCAAGATCAAACAGCCACTTCATATTTGATAGTTGTTTTATTGGTTTCCCTTTTTCTGTGTTGAAACATTTGGTGATGTTTCAACATTAAGGCCATGTGATCTTGTAAAATTTACAGTTGAAATAACCACATTCGTAATGTGTTGGAGATCCAATACTTTTCCATAAAGAGCTTCTTGATGCACAATGCAGTGAATTCCAATCGAAGTTTCAGCTCCAATATCTATCATTTTCTTGGTTATTCTGCCCATAAGCCCAACGTTTTACCAATTGTATTTTTTGTACCACCAGTTATGACTCCTACCAGGTTTTTAATGTTTAATCCTAACTTTTCAATAGATTAGCAAAAATTTTCAAAAAGATTTTCACCTATAGTTGTTCCACGCATACTCTGTAGATCAGCTAAATTTTCAACTGTTACAAAATTATCATTAATTCCAAGTATGAAGTAGAGTTGGGCTGTGTCATTTACATCAGTATTGCCACACTAAAATATTTTATTTTATTTTTTTTTTCTTTCAAAAGCTGTTCGAACAAATTCTTTCTACTCTTCACATAATTGTTTATCGAGACAAATAATGTCTTGTATCATTGTTTGTTTCTCCGGATAAATTTCTTCCACAACTTTTAACTAACAACGCTAAACAAATTCACCATCATTGAATGGTTTACTTTCAAAAGCGATCAAATGTGCAACAAGATCTAGAAAATCTTAATAACTGGCACATACAGCAGATAAATTCCTTGACTGATATGTTTTCAGTATGTTTTGTTGTTTTTTTAATTCGTTTTGTAACTTTGAACACTTCTTTTCGCAGCACTCCTTTATATGTTGATCATGATAAGATTTATGATTGGAATCAGTGTAGTTTTAAATTATATTCTTTAAAAACTCAATCTCCTGACACACCAAAAACACTGCTTTTTCGTATAAATCAATGAAGAAATAGCCTTCAGTCCACCGGGGATCAAAAACACGACACTCCAAAAAGACTTTCCCCTTTTCGAACATTTTTAAGAATGATTTTTTTAAATTCAATATAAATTAATAATTAATTCAATACAATGAACAAGCTATATTAAAATACATAACTGTATTTAGCGTGCATATGACTGCACTGAACCACATGTACATGTTTGATACAGTCCAGCTGGACACTTGCATGCCTGTACACGCAGTGGTGATCAATGCTGTTTTAGTTCACTTTCCACATGGGCCTTCCTTTTAAAAATTATTCGTGGGCCGTAGGTTGGACACCACTGATATAAAGCACACAAGCCTATGGCAGATATAAACTAGTCTGTAATCAAGTCACAAAGGAGGTTAGGCAGGCAGGCAAAGGCAGATTACGAGACATCCTTGGCAAAGGATTCGTTACTTATGTAAGAAGGAAAGGGATGAATCAGATTGGACCACTTAACATTGACTATTGATGATCATGCTCAGGTAGCTGATAACCTAAAAGAGCATTTTGCATCTAAATTCACACATGAAGAGTTATTCAACGAGAGGAGTGCCAGAACTTTATCAAACTCTAACAGGGAGCTAAGTGATTTTGCAATAACTGAGAGAAAATTGGAGGAGAAATTGTAAAGTTAAACATAAAAAAGGCACCTGGGGTGGATGGGATCTATCCAGTTACGGGAGGACCCCATGGACTGGATGTGTGCAAATATATCATCAATTCACAAAGGGGGTTCCAAATGTGACACTATTAGCAACAAACCAAGTCACAAAGGAGATTAGGCAGGCAAAGGCAGATTACGAAAAATCCTTGGCAAAGGATGCAAAGAAAAACAGAAAGGAGTTCTTTACATACTTGAACTCGAGAAGGAAAGGGATGAATCAGATTGGTCCACTGGATATTGATGGTTCAACAGTTGAGGATCCTGCTCAGGTGGCTAACAATCTAAACGAGTATTTTGCATCTACATTCACGCATGAGGAGTTATTCAGGAAGGAGAATGATGTAGGTAAAGTAAACATTGGCAGTGAGCTGGATGATTTTGTAATAACTGAGAGGAAAGTGGAGGAGAGATTGTTGAGGATAAACATAAAAAAGGCACCTGGGGTGGATGGGATCTATCCAGTTATATTAAAGGAGGCAGCAAAGGAAGTATGCAAACCCCTAGCCATAATTATGAGAGCTTCTTTGGACTCAGGGGAGGTACCCATAGACTGGAGATGTGCAAATGTAACCCCAATTCACAAAGGAGGATCAAAGGCTGACACAAGTAATTATAGACCTGTTAGTTTAACTTCTGTTCCAGGTAAATTAATGGAGGCACTGGTTAAAGAAGCACTGCAGGATCATCTAGACAAGAATTCAGTTATAGCTCAGACGCAGCATGGTTTTGTTAAGGGCAGGTCTTGCCTGACCAATTTGATTGGATACTATGATGTAGTCACAAAAGAACTGGATGCAGGGAATAACTTTGATATTATATATTTGGATCTTAGAAAGGCTTTTGATACTTTAACAGATATTTATTTAAAGTATACCCAGTATAAAATAAAATAAAATAAAATATTTCCAGAAGCTTTCGGAACTCGTGTCCCTTTCTCAACTGATAAAATTTTTAAATACGCTACAAGCAAAGTGTGGCACGTTACTCATTCGTCATTGTTGTAGCACGGACGTGTGCTGCCTTGCGCCAGTGATCATCCATCAATAAAACGGTTGTCTCCAGGATTGGATGTATACGCATGCCTTTCTGGCGATTTAATGCCTTAGGGTTGTTCATTATGTTTAGTGACTCTAGCCATAGGCGGTGGCGAAAGTGTCGCGCGTGGTCCACTATCTCAAAGTCGCGCTTGGGGTCAAGATCGTGGTTGGTAGCCCAAAAATGTTCTGCAAGCGCGGACTGGTCAGTTTCGGCAAGCCGGATTGCTCTGTCGTGTTCCGTGAGGCGATCCTGGAGACGTCTCGATGTCTCACCCACGTAGCAACTGTTACAGGCCCTACAGGTGATACGGTACACTACATTGCTGCGTAAGACAGGTGTGACAGGGGTCTTCACACTGGAGACAAGTGAACGTAGGTTCCTACCTGGTAATTGTACACATTTTATGTTGTAACTTCTCAGGATCTTCGAGATACGTCCTGACACTCCTGGATAGTACGGAATGTAGGCGGATGATATGCCGACTTGCTTCGGAGGTCTTGGGTTGGAAGTAAGTTCTTGTGCCTGTAACAAGCATCTGTTTAGTACATGGGATGGATAACCGCATCTGGTTAAGTCCGCCTTCACACGGGAGATCTCGTTACGTCTAATTGTGTCGGTGCTGGAATGGCTCCAGGCCCTGGAGCCATTCCAGGGCCTGGAGCCATTAGACGTAACGAGATCTCCCGTGTGAAGGCGGACTTAACCAGATGCGGTTATCCATCCCATGTACTAAACAGATGCTTGTTACAGGCACAAGAACTTACTTCCAACCCAAGACCTCCGAAGCAAGTCGGCATATCATCCGCCTACATTCCGTACTATCCAGGAGTGTCAGGACGTATCTCGAAGATCCTGAGAAGTTACAACATAAAATGTGTACAATTACCAGGTAGGAACCTACGTTCACTTGTCTCCAGTGTGAAGACCCCTGTCACACCTGTCTTACGCAGCAATGTAGTGTACCGTATCACCTGTAGGGCCTGTAACAGTTGCTACGTGGGTGAGACATCGAGACGTCTCCAGGATCGCCTCACGGAACACGACAGAGCAATCCGGCTTGCCGAAACTGACCAGTCCGCGCTTGCAGAACATTTTTGGGCTACCAACCACGATCTTGACCCCAAGCGCGACTTTGAGATAGTGGACCACGCGCGACACTTTCGCCACCGCCTATGGCTAGAGTCACTAAACATAATGAACAACCCTAAGGCATTAAATCGCCAGAAAGGCATGCGTATACATCCAATCCTGGAGACAACCGTTTTATTGATGGATGATCACTGGCGCAAGGCAGCACACGTCCGTGCTACAACAATGACGAATGAGTAACGTGCCACACTTTGCTTGTAGCGTATTTAAAAATTTTATCAGTTGAGAAAGGGA
The DNA here is from genome assembly GCF_048544385.1 of Mastigoproctus giganteus. Lineage (NCBI taxonomy): Eukaryota > Metazoa > Arthropoda > Arachnida > Uropygi > Thelyphonidae > Mastigoproctus > Mastigoproctus giganteus. Next base: position 119,127,863 of record NC_143575.1, on the reverse strand, counting down.
CACGAGTTCCGAAAGCTTCTGGAAATATTTTATTTTATTTTATTTTATACTGGGTATACTTTAAATAAATATCTGTTAAACTATGGACCCCAGTACTCCAGGCCCATTTGTCGCTTTTGATACTGTTGCACATGGAAGACTGCTGCACAAATTGGAGCAGTGTGGCATTGGAGGCAAATTGCTGCTATGGATAAGGGGATGGTTGAGTGGCAGAAGACAGAGAGTGGTAATCAATGGACACTGCTCAACGTGGACTAATGTTATTAGTGGAGTTCCTCAAGGTTCAGTGTTGGGTCCATTGTTGTTTTCGGTGTTTATGAATGATATTGATGATGGGATATCAAGTTTAATGTCTAAGTTTGCAGATGATACAAAGGTTGGCAGGGTCGTTAAGGACACTACTGACGCTATGCTGCTGCAACAGGATCTGGAAAGGTTGAACAGATGGGCTGAGAGGTGGCAAATGAAGTTTAACATTGACAAATGTAAAGTACTACATATGGGTAACAGTAACCCCAGAGCAATGTATCAACTCTGCGGTACTACACTGACAGTGGTGGAGAATGAAAAGGACCTGGGGGTAATTGTGCAGGCAGATATGAAGTTCTCTGAGCAGTGCAGACGAGCTGCAAGAGTAGCTCATGGTGTCTTGCCAATGATATACAGGAATTTTTCTAGCAGGGATAAGGAGGTGATTATTCCCTTGTATAAGGCAATGGTTAGGCCACATCTTGAGTACTGTATACAGGTCTGGAGGCCTCATTTCAAGAAGGATGTAGAGCTGCTGGAACGGGTACAGAGAAGGGCAACAAGATTAGTAAATGGAACAAAGGGTTGCTCTTACGAAGAAAGGCTTAAGTTTTGCAAATTACAGAGTCTGGAGACTAGGCACCGGCGAGGTGATCTGATAGAGGTGTATAAGGCTTTGAATGGTTTGAGCATGCTCAATGCCAATGGGATTCTTCATCTTTCTCAGAATAATCACCTCAGAGGGCATAAATTCAAATTGAGGAAGGACGGATGTCGGATAGATGTGCGGAAATTTGCCTTTGGCCAGCGGGTGGTTGGTTGGTGGAACCGACTTCCATCACTTGTTGTTGAAGTTGATAGCCTAAACAAATTTAAAGCTCAACTGGACAGGTATTTCGAACGAACGGAGGGGTGAAATGGGAGAGGGTTGTTTTTTTTTTTTTTTTTTGGCTGATGCTGAATAAGCTTGCTTTCTTGCATCATATGCCTCTACTAATGCTAATGCTAATGCTAAACCTGTTAGTTTAACTTGTGTTCCAGGGAAAATAATGGAATCACTGGTTAAAGAAGCATTGCAGGATCATCTAGAAAAGACTGCAGTAATAGTTAGGGTTTGTTAAAGGGAGGTCTTGTCTGACCAATTTGATTGGATACTATGATGTGGTCACAAAGGAACTGAATGCCAAAAATAATTTTGATATCATATACAGTCATTCCTCGTATAGCACGATAGTTGTGTTCCTAGAAACCCTCATGCAATACAAAATCGTGCAATATAAACAACAGGCCCAATGGGAAAAATGGGGTTAGGTGCCGAACACCCAAGATTGAACACACATTTGTAACCAAAACATTACCAAACACAATAAATAATCGTAATAAAATAATTACGTATTTTATTGCAACTATTACGTAATAAAATATTGCTAATGCTTTTGCTTCTATCGTAAGTAAACTTGTTTTTTATTTGATTTTCTATCTGAACAGATGACAGCCATTCCATCTCTTCCAATTCTTTGTGTCTTAATCTAATGGATTTTATTACACTTTGAGTTGTTCCTGCTATGAAAGTTGTTTTTATTTTATCTGCATTCTTTCTAATTCTCGGTGTTGCCTCATTTAGGCCTGTAGCATGTGCAATATCACATGGTCTTTCATTTTCCTCAAAGTGTTTCATAATTTCATATTTTTTTCTCTATCGACAGAGGCGGACTGGCCATAACCTTAGCAGAGAAATCCTGGTAGGCCAAAGGCCAGTGTGATTTTGGCCATAAACGCTAATATGAAGTCACTACAAATTTTCATGGGTAAGAATTTTTTACCCCGTCCGCCTCTGTTTATCGATATTGCTTTTCTTTTTCTCTCTGAATCTGTACTGTCTTCACCAGGACGCTTCTTTTTACTAATTTTTAAGGAATAAAGCACAATTACAAAATGAGAAGGCATGTTTGATACACATAAACAAAGCTGCACGCGTGTAGCAACTGAATAAACAACACTGTAAAGGCAGAGACACACTATTAACACCTCACTAGCTAACATTTTACTAAAGCACATTTCTGTGGGTTACTGCCATAAAACAATTTCCAGTTGTGTTTCTACTAGTGTAATCTGTTATAAACTGGTAGTAAACTCAATCTAATTGCATTTGCGATAATACCGATAGCTGGAATTGTGTGAATTTTTATGTTATTATGGTGAAATGTGTTTCCCTTTCACTGATATAAAAAACATAAATACATTTTCAGAATCTTCTCTTCATTCCTATCGTGTTGCGTTCAGTTGGGGTGATTCCGCATTCGACTGCCATTTCTTGAAAAAACACAAAGGCGAATCGTCCATAAGTAAATTCGGTTCGTGTTATATACGATATCATTCCCCTATTTATGAATCGTGTATGATCGAATTCGTGTAATGTAAACACATGTTATACGAGGACTGACTGTACTTGGATTTCAGGAATGCTTTTGATACTGTTGCACATGGAAGACTGCTGTACAAATTGGAGAGGTATGGCATTAAGCATAAGTTGCTACAATGGATAAAGGGATGGTTGAGTGGGAGACAACAGAGAGTGGTAATCAATGGACACCTCTTTGTGGACAAATGTTATTGAGTTCCCCAGGGTTCACTGTTGGGCCCACTGTTATTTTGTATATTTATCAATGATATTGATGAAGGTATATCAGGTTTAATGTCCAAGTTTGCAGATGATACAAAAAGGTTGACAGGGTTGTTAACGACAGTAAAGACAGTACGTGACTCCAACTGGATCTAGATAAGTTTGGAAAATGGGCTGAGAAGTGGCAACTGAAGGTTAACATTGACAAATGCAAAGTATTGCATATGGGTAGCAATAACCGAAGAAAAACGTTCAACTGTGTGGAACTACACTCAGGGAAGTGGAAAGTGAAAAAGTCCTGGGGATAATTGTGCAGTCAAATATGAAGTTTGTTGAGCAATGCAGATGGGCTGCCAGGGCAAGTCATGGAGTCTTGTCAGTGATATACAGGAATTTTGCTAGCAGGGACAGGGAGGTGATTATCCCATTATACAAGGCAATGGTCAGACCACACCTAGAGTACTGTGTACATGTCTGGAGGTTTCATTTTAGGAAGGATGTAGAGTTGCTAGAACGAGTACAAAGAAGAACAAGATCGGTGAGGGAAACAAATGGGTGCGCTTATGAAGAAAGGCTTTAGTTCTGAAAATTGCAGCGCTTGGAGAGTACGCACCTGTGAGGTGATTTGATTGAAGTGTAGTAGTAGTAGTAGTGGCATGTGATGCAAGAAAGCAAATGTATGAGCTTATGCAGCATCAGCCAAAAAAAAAATCACACCATTCCCTCCAAATGCCTGTCCAGTTCCTCCTTAAATTTATTCAACTTATCAACTTCCACAACGACAGATGGAAGTTTGTTCCAGCAATTAACCACCCGCTGGCTAAAGGCAAATTTCCGCACATCTATTCTACATCTGTCCTTTCTTAATTTGAATTTATGTCCCCTTAGGTTTGTAATCTGAACAAGTGGAAGGATCCCATCAGAATTCAGCGAAATACACCTCAATCAGATCACCGCGCAGGTGCCTAGTCTCCAGCCACTGCAATTTGCAGAACTTAAGCCTCTCTTGATAAGAGGATCCCTTCATTCCCCTCACCAATCTTGTTGCCTTTCTCTGTACACGCTCAAGTAAATCTACATCCTTCCTAAAATGAGGCCTCCAGACCTGTACACAGTACTCAAGGCGTGGCCTGACCATTGCCTTATACAGAGGGATAATCACCTCCTTTTCCCTGCTAGCAAAATTCCTATATATCATTGACAAAACCCCATTGTATAAGACCTTGAATGGGTTGAGCAAGCTGAATGCTGATGGGATTCTTCCTCTTGCTCAGATTAAGAAACTGAGGAGGCATAGATTCAAAACTGAGGAAAGACAGCTGCAGAATACATGTGCAGAAATTTGCCTTTAGCCAGCGGGTAGATGATCGGTGGAACAGACTTCCATCTTATGTTGTGGAAGTTGATAGCCTAAATAAATTTAAGGATGAGCTAGATAGGCATTTGGAACAAATGGATGGGTGAAATGGGAGGTTTTTTTTTTTGGCTGATGCTGCATAAACTTGCTTTCTTGCATCTACTAATGCTAAATGTATTTATGTTTTTTATATGATTAAAGATTTCACTGAGAGGGAAACACATTTCTCCATAATAACATAAAAACCCACAATTCCAGCAATCGGTATTATCGCAAATGCAATTAGATCCATTTTACTACCCGTTTATAACAGATATGCAACTGGAAATTGTTTTTATGGTTTTATGGTGATGACCTCCAGAAATGTGCTTAGTGAGCTAGTGGGGTGATAATAGTGCATTTCTGCCTAAACTGCTTTGTTTATTCAGTTGCTGCATGCACTCAACTTTGTTTATGTGTACCAAGCGTGCCTCCTCCTTTTTGTCCTTTTTAGACTGTAATTGTGCTTTATTCCCTAAAAATGAATAAAATACTTGAAAAAAAGTGTGAAAAAGAAGCGTCCTAGTGAAATACTACAGATTCAATATCGATAGACAGAAGTGGACTGGGTCAAAAACTTACTGGTGAAAACTTGTAGCGGCCCCATACCAGTGTTTAAGGACAAAATCACACCAGACTCTGGCCCACAGGGGTTTCCCCGGTTATGGCCAGTCTGTCTCTGTCTAATATTAGATATTAGAGATGATATCTAATATTAGATATCTAATATTAGATATTAGATATTAGAGCTGGAAAAGGAATTAGAAAATGTGAATTGGAATATCATCGGTTTGGCTGAAACAAGAAGAAGAAATGAATCACTTATAAGTTTATCAAGTGGAAATCTGCTGTACACCAATGGAAACAGTGAAAGGAGTGAAGGTGGAATTGGGTTTCTGGTCCATAAAGATTTTAAAAACAACATTTTGGAATTCAAAAGTACATCACCAAGAGTGTCAAGACTAATACTCAAGATTTCTAAGAGATACAAGCTAAAGATTATAATGATTTATGCACCAACATCGAGCCATGATGATGAAGAGGTTGAAGAAATGTACACTGAAATTGAGAGTCTTCTAGATGAGCAGAAAACCCACTACACTATTATTATGGGAGACTTCAATGCTAAGGTTGGAAAAAGACAAAACAGCACAGAAAGGGGAACTATAGGAAATTTTGGAATTGGTGAAAGAAATGAAAGAGGTGAAAGACTTGTGGAATTTGCAGAATCTCAAGGACTGTCAGTAATGAACACTTTTTTCAAGAAAAGGGTGAACAGAAAATGGACATGGAAGAGTCCAAATGGATTAACTACTAATGAAATTGACTTCATCCTCACTAACAGAAGATATATTGTGAATGATGTTACCGTCCTGAATAAGGTAAATGTTGGAAGTGATCACAGAATGGTAAGATGTACACTTGATATAGATGTAGGAAAGGAAAGGAAAAAACTGACTCGAGTAAATAATACAAAGGTCTTTGAAATAACAGAGGAGGAGAAAAAGCAGTATGTACTGGAACTTAAGAACAAGTTTGAGCTTCTGCAGACTTCTCAGGACCAAGATATCGACGAGGAATATTACAACTTTCTGAAAGTGATAAAGCCCAAAAAACCTATAGGGAAACAGAAATCCAAAGAAGAAAAAATTAGTCAAGAAACACTTGTCATGATGAACCAAAGACGACAAATGAAGAGCAAGAAAAACACTGACAGGGAGAAAATTGAGTATACTGAGTTATGCAAAGCCATTAGAAAGAGACTCAGAGAGGACATAAGAAGATTTAACACAAGAAAAGTAGAACAAGCATTAAGGGAAAACAAAGGATTTAAATCAGCAGCCATGAGCAGTAATACAGAAAGACAAATGATACTGAAACTGAAGAATAGTGATGGTGTACTTATAAACAGCAGAGAAGGCAAAATTCAAATAGCAGAAGACTACTATAGAGAATTATACAAGGAGCAGGGGAATGATGCCAGCAGTGGGGAAGATGGATTGCAAAGTAGCAACACATACGACATACCCAATATTCTTCCTGATGAGGTAGAGCATGCATTGAAGAAAATGAAGAATCAGAAAGCCCCGGGGGAAGATGAAGTTACTGTAGAGTTGTTAAAATTGGGAGGAAGAGACATAACACAAAAACTGGCAAGGCTCTTCACAAAGTGCATTAGAAAAGGTGTGACGCCTAAGCAGTGGAATAATGCAATCATAGTTTTGCTGCATAAGAAAGGAGATAAATCAGAAATTGGAAATTATAGACCAATTAGCTTGTTATCCCACATCTACAAGTTGTTCACAAGGAGAGAGAGAGAGAGAGAGAGAGAGAAGTAGAAAGGAATCACCAAGAAAGAGAAGAATGATGATATCCAGCTCAGGACCCTGGGTTTGCCAAGCCCATATATTCATTTGCTTTCTCCATTAGCTGTGATATTACATGAAGGTGATCCATAGTTGAGAATCCTGTCCTAAAGCCAGCTTGCTCTTTCGGTTGATTCTCATCCAGTATTCTTTCTAATCTGTTAGTAATGAACCGAAAGAGCAAGCTGGCTTTAGGACAGGATTCTCAACTATGGATCACCTTCATGTAATATCACAGCTAATGGAGAAAGCAAATGAATATATGGGCTTGGCAAACCCAGGGTCCTGAGCTGGATATCATCATTCTTCTCTTTCTTGGTGATTCCTTTCTACTTCTCTCTCTCTCTCTCTCTCTCTCTCTCTCTCTCTCTCTCTCTCTCTCAGGTGGTAACTTGGGAATTTTTTTTTTTTGGCTGGTTCAGCATAAGCCTTAGGCTTCCTTGTACCATATGGCCATTAATAATAATAATAATAATAATAATAATAAAACACCATTATGCCTGGCATTTGTGGATTATGAAAAGGCATTTGACTCCATACAGCATAAGGCAATGTTTCGGGCACTGGAAAGACAAGGCATTGATACCCCATATATTATGATTTTGAAGAAAATATACGAGAGTGCTACCTCCTTTATTAGACTAGACAAAGACAGTAGGAAATTTAAAATTGAGAAAGGAGTTCGACAAGGAGACACAATATCTCCGAAGCTGTTTACTGCTGCCCTTGAGGAAGCTTTCAGAAGATTAGACTGGTCGCAGAAAGGAGTCAATGTGAATGGAGAGTACCTAAACCATTTACGATTTGCAGATGACATTGTGGTCATAAGCCATGATCCCAAAGAATTAGAGGAAAATCTTAATCAGTTATGCACAGCTAGTAAGGATTTTGGACTAAAGATGAATATGGCTAAAACAAAAGTAATGATGAACAAGTATGCCACAGAAAGGGAAATAATGATTGAAGGAATTGAAAAGGTGGAGTCATATACTTATCTGGGACAAGTTATTAGCTGTAATAATGATAAATGGCTGGAAGTCAAGAGAAGAATAAATTTTGGATGGATAGCATTCAGGAAATATAGTCACATACTGAAGAGCAATATCCCAGTTTGTCTGAAACGTAAAATAATGGACCAATGTATACTCCCCATCATGACTTATGGAAGTGAAACTTGGGCACTCACCAAAAGAATGGAAGAGAAGCTGAGAACTACACAGCGAAGAATGGAACGAATCATATTGGGAATAAGACTGTTAGATAAGAAGAGAAACACATGGATTAGGCAACAAACTCAAGTAAAGGCCATTCTTATCAAAACTAAAGAACTAAAATGGTCTTGGGCAGGACACATAGCTCGAAGACATGATGACAGATGGACTAAGAAAATAACAGAATGGTATCCAAGAGGAGCTAGAAGAAAACCTGGAAGACAAAGGCGGAGATGGATAGATGAAATTCATGAGTTTGTGGGTAGTAAATGGATGTCCAGTGCTCAAAACAGAAGGAACTGGAAAGTTGCTGGAGAGGCCTTCATCCTGCAGTGGATTGAAAATGGCTGATGATGATGATGATGTCTCTGTCGATAGAAGAAAAATATGAAAATGTGAAACACTTTGGGCAAAATGAAAGACCATGTGATATTGCACATGCTACAGGCCTAAATGAGGCAATGCCAAAACCAATTAGAAAGAATTCAGAGAAAATAAAAGCAAGTTTCATAGTAGGAACAACTCAAAGTGTAACAAAATTGATTAGATAAAGACAAAGAATTGGAAGAGATGGAATGTCTGTCATCTGTTTGGATAGAAGACTAAACAAATAACAAGTTTTTTACAATAGAAGCAAAAGCATTAGTAACATTTTATTACATAATAATCATAATAAAATATGTAAGTATTTCATTATAATTATTTACTGTGTTTGGTAATGTTTTGGATACAAATGTATGTTCAATCTTGGGTGGTCAGCACATAACCCTGTTTTTCCCATAAAGCCTGTTATTCAAATTGCACTGATTGAAAGTTCCAAGGAATATAACTATCGTGTTATACGAGGACTGACTGTACTGCATATAGGTAGCTGTAACTTACATATGGTTAGCGACGTACCAACTGTGCAGAACAACAACACTCTGGGTAGTGGAGAATGAAACAGACCTGGGGTAATTGTGCAGTCCAATATGAAGTTTTCTGAGCAGTTCAGACAGACAGCCAGAGCAGTTTATGGGGTCTTGTCAATGATATACAGGAATTTTGCTAGCTGGGATAAGGAGGTCATTATTCCTTTGTATAATGCAATGGACAGGCCAAACCTTGAGTACTGCATGCAAATTTCCAGGCTTGCTTTCCAGGCTGCTGCAATTGAGCAGCAGCCTGGAAAGCAAGCCTGGAAACCTGTATGCAGTACAACAGGGATTTCCAGGACTGCTGGGAGTCATAGTGGAACAAGTAAATACATGGACTGTGTTAGGGTAACTAAGAGTAGAAACAGGTGCATGTATACTTGCATGTACACCAATGCTAGGAGTATAGTTAATAAATTCGATGAGCTTGAAATGCTATTCAAAACATCAAAGGCAGATATTGTTGGGATATCAGAGACATGGTGTCACACAGACATAAGCAGTGCAGAACTGGAATTTGGGGAGTACAATGTGTACAGAAAGGATAGACAGGACAGAAAGGGAGGAGGGGTTATGCTGTTAGTTAAGAAACACAAAATCTAAGGAAGTGCATCCAATTGATGTTGGTGGACAATGCAATGTTGAATCTGTTTGGTGAGACATAAGCACTGGGAAAGGAAAAATGAGAGTAGGTGTGTGTTATAGGCCAAATGAATCTGATGAGTACAATTGTGCAGAGAAATAGAGTGGGTCAGTAAATCAGACAGTCTTATAATGGGGGATTTATAATTTCCAAGAGATTGACTGGAATTTGTAGGCTGGTCACTCACACATACACTAGCAAGAGGCTTTTGTGGATTTATTGGATGATTGTTGTCTACAGCAGCAGCATGTTCGGAAGGCAACTAGAGGGAGTAATACTCTTGATCTGATTATCAGTAGTGATTCTTCATGCATTAAGAATCTGCAGATAAAGGACCCACTTGATGGCAGTGATCACAGTGAGCTGAAGTGGGATTTACTCAAAAAGGTAACTACCATCAAGGGTACAGGGAAGGGTTTTTCCTTTCATAAAAGTGACTACGGTGGTCTGAGACAGTATTTAAATTCCATACGGTGGGACCAATTGATAGTGTTAACAACAGCAAATTCAAAATGGAAAGCATTCAAAGAATTAATCTTGGAAGCTACTAGGCTTTTCATACCAATATTTCATACAAAAGAAATATTGTTCAAGATTTAGGCCTAAATGGAAGTCCGATGAACTAATCAGACATGTAACAGAGAAGAACAATGCATGGGATACATATATATTAACATGTAACACAGAAGCCTATGACAGATATAAGCTGGTCTGTAACCAAGTTACAAAGGAGGTTAGGCAGGCGAAGGCAGATTACAAGAAATCTTTGCCAAAGGATGCAAAGAGTTCTTTACTTACGTAAACTCTAGAAGGAAGGGGATGAATCAGATTGGTCCACTTGATTTCGATGGTTGATGATCCTGCTCAGGTAGCTAACAAACTAAATGAATATTTTGCATCTACATTCACACATGAGGAGTTATGTTTGTTATTTGGTTTTTAGGAGCATTAGCAACTAAGGCCATATTGCTCCTGGATATGCGGTGGTCATTCCCTGACCTTTCAGCATCCTCCGTATTTGGTGGTGAATGAGGAGTTATTCGAGCAGGGGAATGCCAGAGGTGTATTCAACTCTGGCAGTAAGCTGAATAATCTTGTAATAACTGAGAGTAAAGTGGGGGAGAAATCGTTGAAGATAAAGATAAGAAATGCACCTGAGGTGGATGGAATCTATCCAGTTATATTAAAGGAGGCAAAAAAGGTTGTAAGCAAACCCTTAGCCATAATTATGAGGGCTTCCTTGGACTCAGGAGTACCCATGGACTGGAGATGTGCAAATGTGACCCCAATCCACAAAGGAGGATGAAAGAGCAACACAAGTAATTACAGACCTGTTAGTTTAACTTCTGTTCCAGGGAATTTAATGGAGGCAATGGTTAAAGAAGCATTGCAGGATCATCTAGACAAGACTTCATTTACAGCATGGGTTTGTTAAGGGGCAGTCTTGTCTGACTAATTCGATTGGATACTATGATGTACTTTGCATCCAGTTGAACTGGATGCAAAGAATAACTTTGATATCATATATTTGGACCTTAGAAAGGTCTTTGATACTGTTGCACATGGAAGACTTCTGCACAAATTTAAGCAGTGTGGCATTAGAAGCAAATTGCTACTATGGATAAAGGGATAGTTGAGTGGGAGAAGACAGAGAGTGGTAATCAATGGATACTGCTCTTCGGGGACTAATGTTATTAGTGGAGTCCCACAGGGTTCAGTGTTCGGTCCATTGTTGTTTTCTGTATTTATAAATGATATTGATGATGGTATATCAAGGCTTAATGTTCAAGTTTGCAGACGACACGAAGGTTGGCAGGGTTGTTAATGACACTAATGACAGTACACTGCTGCAGCAGTATCTAGAAAAGTTGAATGGCAAATGTAATGTACTACATATGAAAAGCAGTAATCCCAGAGTGGTACCACACTGACAGTGGTAGAGAATGAAAAGGAACTGGGGGTAATTGTGCAGGCAGATATGAAGTTTTCTGAGAAGTGCAGACGGTCTGCACGAGTAGCTCATTGTGTCTTGTCAATGATATACAAGAACTTTTCTAGCAGGAAAAAAGGAGGTGATTATCTCCTTGTATAAGGCAATGGTCAGGCCACACCTTGAGCACTGTATACAGGTCTGGAGGCCTCATTTTAACCCATTACCAGCCATAATTGAATTTAAAAGAAAAACGCCATTTTCTCACTTAATATCAGCTAAAAGCATTCAAATGAAGACATCGTAAAAAAATTTTATTCAAAAAAACTCCCTAATCACAAAAAAAAAGTACGTCCCAATTTTGGGACGTTGGCTGAGAATAAGAAATATTTAGGAAATTAGACAAAGAAAAAAAAAAAAAAAAAAAATATTCAAAATCAAACAATTGTGTTTTACTCTATGTATCAAACATATAATAATAAAAAATTCATTTTGTGTGAAAGGGAACAAAACATATGTCATGTAGGGGTACATCACATCTGTTACAAAGTCTCTGTTTTTTTATCACATAAAGCACATCTTCGTTGTGTCGTTATTAGAACTACCAAATGTTCATTGCTATCAAATCTCATGTCCAAGCTCACTTTTTTTGTGGACCCGGCCTTTTTGAAGCAGAAGTTGTTGTTTTAAAAAGGTAGGCCAACACTACTTTCCTGCGTACATCCAGAAGCGATACATTTTCTTGAGAATTTGTAATTTGATACAATCTCCAAGTGTTGACAATGCATATATCTAGGAGTTGTGTGAATAATGGCTACCACAATTTTTTTGAACAAATTCTGATTCTATAAAGTGAAACTTGCTTATCTAACATGTCCACTCCACCCATATGTGAATTATATTCTTGTATGACCTTTGGTATAGGAATTTGCTTTCTATCTTTACGGAGTAATGTCTAGTTTTTCCTAATGGCTCAATGCAACTGTAATTAGTGGCAAGTGAAACCGGTAAATTATCATTCCATTTTAGCACAAATACTTCATTTGATTGGTCGAATCTATAATCAAAATAGCCCCGATCCTTCTCTTTTTTCCATTTGCTTGCTAGAAATCAAAGGACACTTTTGTGTTAGGTTTTCTCGGACTGTTCCGGTTGCCTTCATTCCTAGCTCTCTAAGGTGGCACATTATTTCATGGCTGGTGAAGAAATTGTCGAAAAACAGTTCATGTTTTTCATATTGGTCAGCAGGTATCGATGAAATTAGGTTTGTAATAACTCGAACTCCAAACGGTCCCTCCATTTTCTCACTTTTGCCGAAATATGTTTCAAAATTATATAAATAACCGCTTAAACTACATAAACACCAGAGTTTGTAACCAAATTTGATTGGTTTTCCACGCATAAACATTTTTGCAGAATGTCATCCATAATATCGAATCATCATTTCATCTATTGATAAATGTGCGTGAATCACGCCAAATTTTAAAAAGTTTTGCTTTGGCATATCAAAATATGGTCGTACTTTGAACATTTTGTCGTTTATATCAAGGCATGAATTGTCCACTAAATGGAAATACTTTTTTATTTCTTTGAATCGTCTTCTTGGCATTACATTGTATACTAAATGTATACCAGCATCCGGGGCTTGTTCCCAATACATGTCCTCTTGAGGAAGTTTGTGATAAACACCAAACAATAGAACCCCAATAAAACGTCTCAATTCATCGGCACTAAGCGAAAAATTTGGGTCATTTTTTGTTGTACGTACAATGTGCTTTGCTCTACTATATGATCAATAATGCCTTAAGAGAAAAACTCTTCAAAAATTTCAACTGCTGTTTTACCTTATAACAGAGAAGTAACATTTTCAAAATTATTCTGGGATAAACTGTTCGTCTCGGTGCACTGTATTTAATTCTTTGTCCACTCTGGTGTTTTTCCTTTTATGTGACTTGTTTTTGCAACTGTTTGAGAAAGTTTTTTTTTGTATGTATTGCGAGATTCTGATACGCTTGAAAAGCTTCCAGATGCATCTTCATTACGCGGAAGATGGTTCGTCACTTTACACAGCTTACATTTTTTTACAGTCAGTGTGTCGTCATCGCTGCTCAATTCAGATTCATCATTTATAGGTGTAAATAATTCTGGGGAACCTGCAACATCTTCCACTTCTTCTGCTTCAAGATTATTTTCTTCAAAATTCTCTGTCAGGTTTTTTTTTTTTTTTATGTGAACCCCAAACACGAGAGGTATTAGAACCTATAGTACTTAGTACCGTGCTTGGGTTGGAGGTTGAGAAGACGAAAGAAGATATTTGTTGACATTGGACTTGAACTTCTATAGATTGTAATTTTCAGGAAATACGTATGAAGGAAGGTTGTTCCAGAAAACGGCAGTTGAATGAATAAATGAAGATGAAAAGTTGGTTCTGTGGGTTTGAAGTTGGACAGTAAATGGATGTTGGCTGGTGGCAGCATGTGTTCGGACTGTTTTGAAAGAGAGAGCGGGAATTATAGAAGCCAATTCAGAAGAACAGTGCCCATGGAACTATCTGTAGAAGAGGCATGCAGCAGAAACAGTACGTCTATGAGAAAGCGAGTGGAGAGACTCTGTTAGAGATGAATCATTAATTAACCTAACTGCCCTCTTCTGAATGGAATCAAGAAGCCTGAGAGAGGTTCTGGGGGCACCACCCCAGATGTGGGAACAATATTCCATGGCAGGGCGGATTTGCGATTTATACAGAGTGAGCAGCTGTTTGGAAGAAAAGTAACGCCGAAAGCGAAAGAGAAAACCAATTTTTTTTGATGCAGTGGAAGCAATATTTATAATGTGTTTGTGCCAAGAGAGATTAGAAGTCAGGGTAATCCCCAAAAGAGCTATATCATTTTGCCTAGAAATCGGAGGGTCACTAAAGATAAGCATAGGAGCAGAAGAATCCTCTTTGCGAGATATAAGACAAGATTGAGTTTTAGAAGGGTTGAAATCAACTAAATTGTCTTTGCCCCACTGGAGAATTACCTGAAGATCGGCATTTAAGGAATTGGTAGCAGATTTTCGAGAAGTTGAAGCTGATTGAGCAGGACAAGGTTTTTCAAAATGGAAAGTGGAATGCAATGTGCTATCATCGGCAAAACTATGGATAGGATTCCAGTCAATGGAAGAAGGTCATTAATAAACAAGAGGAAAAGAGTGGGGGAAAGAACTGAACCTTGGGGGACACCGGCATTAGTGGAGAAGTTAGAAAACAGTTAGTTAGCTCATCAGGATCTGGAGGAATTATTGGAACATCAACATTGTCATTATCCATGTCTTCCCAAAATGCAGGATCCGCAAACATTTCCTCTATCTCTTTTGTAGTTTTCTAACAGTATACTTTCTACCGCTCATGGCTTTGTTATATAATATTTTTACAAAGGTAAACCACTAAAATTTCGTTTTGACTCGAGAAACATCCACGTGCTTGCTGATTTTTTTTCAGCAATGTCCTAAAAATGAGACATCAACATAAATAACAAATTTACAATAAATAATAGTGTAGGTGGCATACCCTTTTAGTTGAATCACAAAAAGCAACTATTCTAGAATATATTTCTAGAGCCCTTATAGTGTTTGAAAAAACAGAGAAACTTATCATTCTTATGACACACACACACATTCTTGAAAATGAAAAACTTGTAAATGCTTTCTGTCCTAACTTTTTGTATTTCAGTGCCATCTGACAATAAACGCCATGATTATATATCAGTTTCAAACTAGTGTGCTGCTTGTAATCCAGTTTTCTGCATTTCCATTATTTTTATTTTCATTAAAAGTTGCGTCCCATAAATGGGACAATTATTCTGAGCATTGTGCTGTTAATGGGTTAACCCATTAACAGCACAATGCTCAGAATAATCACCTGAGAGGGCATAAATTCCAACAGAGGAAAGACGGTTGTAGGATAGATGTGCGGAAGTTTGTCTTTAGCCAGCAGGTGGTTGATTGTTGGAACAAACTTCCATCTGTCGTTGTAGAAGTTGAATGCTTAAATAGATTCAAGGCAGAACTTGACAAACATCTGGAGAGAGGGGATGGGTGAAATAAGGGTTTTTTTTTTTTTTTTTGGCTGATGCTATATAAGCTTGCTTTCTTGCATCATGTGCCCTTGCTAATGCTAAAAGGTCTGTAGGCCTCATTTTAGGAAGGATGTAGAGCTGCTGAAACAAATACAGAGAAGGGCGAGATCAGTCAAATTTCTCTCACCAAGAAATGCTTCAAATTGCAGTGGCTCGAGGACTAGGCATCTCCGAGGTGATCTAATTAAAGTGTATAAGGCCTTGAATGGTTTGAGCAAGCTCAATGATGATGGGATTTTTCCTCTTACTCAGATTATGCACCTGAGAAGACATAAATTCAAATTGAGGAAAGATAGTTGTAGAATAGATGTGCAGAAATTTGCCTTTAGCCAGTGGGTGGTTGACTGCTAGAACAAAATTCCATCCATTGCTGATAGCTTAAATAAATTTAAGGAAGAACTGGACAAACATTTAGAGGAGTGGACGGATGAAATGGGAAGGGTTTTTTTTTTTTGATGAGAAATCATTTTTCGAGGCGCCTACTAAATTTCGGACTGAAGTAAAAAACAATTTGTCACAAAAATGCGGTGGGTGCAGAAATTACGCAAATTGTATCACTTCCTAAATGATGCTAACTCAGTCATGAGCGTTGATTCAGTAGAGTAAGTAGTGGAATGAAGAAACATGGTAAAGATAAACGGAAATGATGAAAATGACGTCATTTCCATAAAAGTCACTAATCTTCGCATTTCTTTTAGGTGTTTATTTGTATGTATTGATTACGAAATAAAAGAGCTTTTCTATTGTAAATATTTTTATTAATCATTCACAAATTTCCATAATTTCTGCTGGAAGACAAGATAAAATGGATTTATGATAACTAAAGTAAGAGACGTATGCTTTCGCTTGCAATATATCTAAATGTGTCTGGATAACAGCGTTGACTGAAGTATAAGGGGGGGGGATGCTGACTCTCTTGTTATTGTCTAACCAAGTCTGAGATACCAGCAAGATTTGGTATTGCTGCGTAACAGTGTCAGTGAGATCGGCATGTTGCACCCATAGGTTTTACAGTTGAGTGAGAGAACCGAGAGTTCCTTCCTATAGTGAATCAATCCGAGCAAGCTGTTCTGTCTTGTTGATGTGAAAACATCTTTGGCGGCACCTACTAAATTTTGAACTGAAGTAAAACCAATTTGTCATGAAAATGTGAAACGAAAATGATGCAAATTACGTCACTTCCTAAATGACAATAATGTGGTCACTAATGTTGATTCAGTAGAGTAAGTAGGGGCGTGAATATAAAACGTTACATCATTTCAGAGTGAAGTAAAACCAATTAGTAATGAAAATGTGAGACGAAATTTAGGAAGTATGAGAGACGTCATTTTGGAAGCAGCGGGAGTGACCATAAGCTCACACACTACTACTTCCTAAATGACATTAACTCAGTCATTGACGTTGATTTGATAGAGTAAGTAGCAGGAGTGAGCATAAAATGTTACCTCCTTCATAGCTTTGGTTCCAGCTGTTCGATTTTAAAGTGGTTCTTTAAAATTGCATATATAAAAACTGCAAGTGCCTGTGTGATTTTCGAGTGTACAGGTACACACATAGGGTTTTTTTGGCCAATGCTGTATAATCTTGCTTTCTTGCATCATATAAATCAGGGGTAGCCAACTTAATTTGTAATGCAATCTACTTTTTTTTTCTTCAACATATGCCGTGATCTACCATCTCAAGAATTTCGTTGCACATGGTTAAAAAGTTAATCACCACATATTGAAAAATGTTGTTTACAAATTTTAAAAATTAATACAATTCAGAATTCTTAATTTTAATTCATACATATTTAAATTTTTAATTTATGTGAAGTTTGTGTTTTCATATCATCTGCCAAGCTTTCAAAATCAGGGATATACTGTGATAAGGTTGACATTGAAAAATGCAAAGTACTGTATATGGGTAGAAGTAACCCCCAGAGAAACGTACCAACTGTGTGGTACTACACATAAGGTGGTAGAAAATGAAAAAGACCTGGGAGTAATTGTGCAGTCAGATATGAAGTTTTCTGAGCAATGCAGACAGGCTGCCAGGACAGGTCATGTGGTGTTGTCAATGATATACAGGAATTTTGCCAGCAGGGAAAAGGAAGTGATTGTCCCTCTGTATAAGGCAATGGTCAGGCCACGCCTTAAGTACCGTGTGCAGGTCTGGAGGCCTCATTTTAGGAAGGATGTAGATTTGCCTGAGCATGTCAGAGAAGGGCAACAAGATTGGTGAAGGGAATGAAGAGATCCTCTTACCAGGAGAGGCTTAAGTTCTGCAAATTGCAGCAGCTGGAGACTAGGCACCTGCGAGGTGATCTGATTGATGTGTATAGGGCCTTGAATGGGTTGAGCACGCAGAATTCTGATGGGATTCTTCCACTTGTTCAGATTATGAACCAAAGGGGGCATAAATTGAAATTGAGGAAGGACAGAGGTAGAATAGATGTGCAGAAATTTGCCTTTAGCCAGTGGGTGGTTAATTGCTGGAACAAACTTCCATCTGTCATTGTGGAAGTTGATAAGTTAAATAAATTTAAGGAGGAACTGGACAAACATTTAGAGGGGGATCGCTTTGTAATTTTTTTTTTTTTTTTTTTTGGCTGATGCTAAATAAGCTCATACACTTGCTTTCTTGCATCACATGCCACTACTACTACTTTTACTACTATCGTAAAGAATCTTCTGTATGCAAGTCCATAAATGTAGAGTGATTCTTCGTCTTTGTTTGCTTCAAATACAGAAAGGTGAATTCACATTGATATGTGGAACCAAAACAGGAATTTAAAAGTTCACTGCATTTTTTTTCATTTGGGTACTTTTCTCGGCAAACATATTGGTTTTTAGGAAGATATCGTTTCACAATATAATAATAATTTCATTTTCAAATAACGTTTTCTCCATGTGAAAAATCTCAATGATTTTTTCTGCAATTTGTTCCGTATCTAAGTTGACATTAAATGGATAATAAATATATTAAACAATGTCTTCAATTGTTTTAAAATCACTGAATCTGGTTTAAAAATCATCCACAACTTCCTCAATTTCAGAAACATTTCTCACTATTAAGTTCAAAAAAAGGATATTTTTGCAAATGATCTTGCAAATTTGCAAAATGATTGATTTTTTTTCTTCTTTGAGATTCTTAGCCATTGCAAAAATTGATATTTAAATGCAGAAATACTACTAATCATGTCACCCACATATTTATTTTTTCCTTGTAATTTCTAAATTCAGATCACTTAATTTACTGGTAAAATCTGCCAAAAAAAGCCAGATCACACAACCACTCAGTATCTTGTATCTGCTGATAATTATCTCCAACAATTTTTTTTTTTAATTTCATTCAGCAAATTTTGAAATCTCTGTAGAAACTTACTCCAACTCGGCCACCTCACATCTGTGTGTAATATCAGATCTGGTTCATTTTCATCAAGTCGCATTTTGAAAAGTCTCCTTTGAAGAGATTGCTCTCTGATGGAATTCATGATTTTGAAAGCTATGTCCATAACACTTTTAGCATTTAAGTATTATTTTGCTGGCTAACTTGTTGGTG
The DNA here is from genome assembly GCF_048544385.1 of Mastigoproctus giganteus. Taxonomy (NCBI): domain Eukaryota; kingdom Metazoa; phylum Arthropoda; class Arachnida; order Uropygi; family Thelyphonidae; genus Mastigoproctus; species Mastigoproctus giganteus. Next base: position 119,108,870 of record NC_143575.1, on the reverse strand, counting down.
AATGATACAGTGGTAACTCAGAAAATCTGAGAGTTCATCATCCTTTTGGCACAATGCGATGAATCCATTAAGATGCCCCATCATTACTTTAGCTCCATCTGTTGTTATTAATACGAGCTTAAATAGTGGTAATTTAATAATTTTTTCAATAAAATTTTTGAATGCGTTAAATATATCATAAAAAAACAGTTTAAAAAAGTAAAAAAAAGTTTACATAAAAAAAATATATATATATCAAGACCTCTAGTTCTTTCTTTTAACAAAAAGATACCCAACAGTTCTCTAGTGGCAGAATTATCGAAAATCATACGAATATATATCACTAATACGTATCACTGACATCTGCAGATTCATCCAGTTGTAAAGAAAACGACACACAATTAGCAACATGAGCACGCAATTGTTCGCTCACATTTTGTTCATTTTTTCGATGCATTGCATCACAGTATTTCAAGAGAATTGTAGATCTTGAAGAGCACTTTTAATTTCATTTTTGTTCTTAAAATTTTCAAAAAGAAAATCTGTTATTTCAAAAAATGTACCTTTGTAACCATCATAAATTGGTTTGCATTTTTTGCAAGAAGATAACGCATTTTAAATGATGCTACAGTTATTGCTTTAGATTGTAAATTAGGTGTCATGAAGAAATTTTGTTGTGCAAATAATCTGCATTTAAGTTCTTTTAATTTATTATTATTATTATTACTAGCCATATAGTGCAAGGAAGCCTGGGGCTTATGCAGCACTAGCTAAAAAAAAAATTCTGGGTTATGCTGAGAGAGAGAGAGAGAGAGAGAGAGAGAGAGAGAGAGAGAGAGAGAGAGAGAGAGAGAGAGAGAGAGGAGGGAGGGAGGGAGGGAAGGAGGGAGTCAAAAGTAGAAGGGAATCACCAAGAAAGAGAAGAATGATGATATCCAGCTCAGGACCCTGGGTGTGCCAAGCCCATACATATTAGAGTACGTAGTCTAACCAAGGATCCTTATGTCACTCGGTTGCATGTCTGTCCGTCCGTCTGTCACAACATTGTATCTCTGGAACCACTCAACCTATTGACATGAAATTTTGCATGGGTTTGTACATCGTGTGGGCCAACATAACACCATATTGATCGTTGTTGACAACAAATTTGTCTGAGAAATGGGAGGATAAATGAGGGGGGGAACAAAAATGTCAAAAATCTATAGCTTATTATACACTGTTGGAAAGAGCTCAATGAGTAGGTTAAAAATATAATTTTAAAATATTTTTTTAATTAAAAATGGAGGCAACAGACAGGAAAATGTGAATAATTTCGTGTTCCCCCTATTTCCGATGCTCATGGAGCTAAAAATTTAAAAATCACATTAGCTATGCGTTATTCAATGCTTATCAAGGGAAACCTATTCTGATTGAAATCTATCATTTACTTTTTGTGTTAAAATTAAAAAAACAATTTTTTATTGCACTTCGATAGCGCACTTCTTTGTACTAAGTAACTCTCCTTTTGTTGACAAAAAGGTTGCTAAATAGTTAATAATTCTATAAAGTTTATTTATAAATTTTGCGATGAGACATTTTTTAAAAAACCAATTTTTTATTCCACTTCGATAGCATGCTTCTTTGTACTAAGTAACTCTCCTTTTAGTGACAAAAAGGTTGCTAAACAGTTAATAAATCTATAAAGTTTATTTATAAATTTTGTAAAGAGAAGTATTTTTTAACAATTTTCAAAGCTGGAGTTGTCCCGCCAAGGAGGTACTCAGAGAGCCAGTGTTGAGCCGGCGGTGGTGGGGAGTCACCTGCATGGAGTCTTGCATGGCCCTCACCTGCAAGTTGCTTCTCCCCCAAGACTTTAATCACTTCTCCAGGAACTCAAATAGACAACATTTTCGTTAGTTCCTCAGTTTTAGGCCAAGCCGGGGTACTAGAAACGTTTTTCAGTTACCATAAAGAGATACTACACTAACAACCAATCGTGACTACGGACCCTTCATCCTGAGTGCCCAGCACTCAGTAGTTGACCGATTTATTTTTTTCTAAGGTCACTATTATCCGAATAGTATTTACCACAGAGTGCATTCAAGTGCCTTTCTAAATTTCCTTTTTTGGGTATAGCCATGGAAGCATTGCAAATCAAGCAACAACATTTTTCTTTTATCATTACAAAAAAGTATTCTAGTTCCCACTCTTGATGAAAATTATACATTTTGCTCTTTTTCGTAGTATTCATTTTAAATCAAAGGGTATTAAATTAATGTATAAGTACTGTCCAGTTATTAATATTAAGTAAGCTAAATGGATGGCCAGTGCTCAAAACAGAAGGAACTGGAAAGTTGCTGGAGAGGCCTTCATCCTTCAGTGGATTGAAAATGGCTGATGATGATGATGATGATGAAGCTAAATAAGAATTTGACACATACACTATGCTCTCCACAACATAATTGCGTGAATTTTCACTAGACAAGTCTAGCAGCTGTCACGTGGTTCAATCGATTTGTAATAAGCATATTGAGTAGGGCACATAATAATAATACAGTAGGCCACCGTTATAACGCGGTTCACTTTACGCTGATTCACTATAACGCTGTTCTTATATTATAATCCATATCTGACTATAACGTGTCACAGATCACTATAACACTCTTTTACAGATTGCATTTTTGGCATATTTAACGAAATCGTTTCATTTGATGGAGTCGATACTTGAAAATGAATAGCAAAACAGCATTAAAACGTTTCCCATGCCGACTTCTCAGAGAAATTTTCTCGCACGCTAATGCTAATTTAATTGCAGTACAGTGACTTGTTACGTAGTTCTGAGATCAACATTTTAAAAAATGATCAAGTATATTGCTTGTAATATTTGTTGTTGTTGATATGGGGGTTTGATGGCGCATAAGCTGCTTTGGCTATAATGCGCCTTGTAATATTTGTGTTATATGCATTTATCCGAAGTCTAGTCATCACTCCGTACAGTATTAGACCTCGTGCGTAACAAACAGTTTACTTGAACATTGTATCGTAATTAATGCAACCACCAACACAGTTACATTTTCGAACAGTTAATAATGGCCAATAGGAATGAAAAAGCAACGTCTGGATGCAGTGCGAAGACTATAAATGTAAGAAAAAGACTGAATTTGAAAATTAAATTAGACGTTTTGAAGCAAATCGATTCTGGTCAATGACAAGCAGATGTGTACCATAATTTAGGACTTGCAAGTTTAACTGTAAGAACAATTATAAAAAATAAAGAATTAATTTTAGCAGTGGGAAAGATAGCTGTTCCACTGCAAGCAACTAGGGCTAGGCCAGCTATTAGGATTGAAATGGAAAGACTTTAACTAATTTTATTGAAGATAATATCAAATGCAAAATTCAGTTAAGTTAAATATTATAAAAAAAAAAAAAAAAAAAAAAAGAGAGAGAGAGAGAAAGAACGAGATTAGCCAATATGATTATCTGAAGAAAACTCACCTAAAAAAAAAAATGTGGAACCATTTAAAACTGGTAAGGACTGGTTATATAGATTTAAAATCCAGGGAGAAGCCACAAGTGCAGACGAAGGAGCCAAAACTTTCAAAAAAGAACTTGTTAAAATTATTGAAGAAGGGTATTATGTGTTATACTTCTCAACAAGTTTTTAACATAGATGAAGCAGGACTTTTGTGGAAACAAATGCCTAAAAGAAGTTTCATATTGAAAAGAGAAAACAACATGCCAGGTTTCAAAGTGGCAAAGGATCGGTTGACTTTGTTGGGTGGTAACACTGCGGGGGATTTAAAATTAATACTCCTTTTAGTTTATTTGGAAGAGGGCCAAAGTACAACTCAAAATTGACACATTTTTCATGATTAAATTCATCAATTAAATTAAATCAGTTAAAATCAATTTAGATCAATTAAATTCATGATTTTAATTGGAATTTTAAGTTTAATTTTGATACATATATAGTTACTACATAATTATATACGTATGTAATGAAGAATATTTTATATGAACAAACATTTGAATATTAATTATTTTGACCGACATTTGTGCATCTTTTCACTACCGTTTATTATTCACTAGGAAATATCCTATGGCACCGACCGCAACTCACAAATACATATGTTACCTTATGGGAATGCGGCACTCGCTTAGAGCGGATTCACTTAGCGCTCTGTTTTTGCCGGAACGAATTATCAGCGTTAAGCAGGGGTCACCTGTAATAATATTTAGATTTTGACTAATCTATTTTTAATATATATTTAAATTTTGTCATGATTGACCGAAATTAAAGCCGCAATCAACATGCTGGCCATCCCTGATATAAATGATTAAACATTACATCAGACTGTGATATTAGAGAATATGCGAATTATAGATAATTTTTTTTTTTATTTAAAATGGAAATCAGGCTAATTAATACTGAAGGAACAGGTATGTGGGTCCTAAACAAAAGAGAAGCCTCAAAAAATATATAATAATAAATAAATAAAATATAATAATAAATAAATAAAATATAATAATAAATAAATAAAAAAATTAATAAAATAAAAATATATATATATATATATATATAAAATGTTATGTGGTTATTACGTTTAGATGTATGTATTCGTTTAGATTTGCGTGTTCTTCTTTGCTGCGTTAATGCCATTGTATTTTTGCCATAGGCCAATTGTACATTATACACGCCAGTATATATTCGTTTAATTGTAGATTGTTACCGATTATTGGTGTTTTTCATATAAGTATTAGTGTTCATACAAATTTGTAATCAAGTTATCCTAGTTTGGTTATTTTCATTCCATATGGCCTATACATTTTGAGTTAAGATAAAAAGTATAATGCTAAATGATAATGATTTTTCATAGCATTTTACTAATGAAAACATTTTATCTGTAGCAAGATAATTATTAAATCTTAATTTCTGTATAAATTTATATAATAATATAACGTATTGCATTACACCACGTGGCCGTCAATCCCCTACTTCATCGGGGGCTTTGAGTGGATTGACAGCCCTTTTCGACGTAATGCCTCATACTTACTCGTTTCTGTCTGTACCTATACCAGTTTTGCTATTTTAGTTTATATTTTCAGGTTCATTTTCTTAAAATTTTTTTTTTTTTTTATAAATGTAAATATTATTTATTTTCCTAATTTCTTCTGTTTTTAGGTTAATTTTCTTAAATTTTTAAATTAATACTTAATTTTTATTTATTTAGATATTACTAGTTTTTTTTTATCGATCTCTTCAGCAAACTGTGATAGGGTACACAAAGCCCAACGAGTAAGTATTCTATATTGTAATACTACTACTTACATAGCGTTGTACTCCGGTGGAGGCCGTTGAGTAAAAAGGGGGTTTTCCCGCCTTCTATTTGTTTTTATGGGTAGCTATTATTACAGTGCAGTCGCACTAACTAATTACTCTGTGTGCTGATGACGCATTGGTCTATGTCCCCGATTTTCATGCCAATGCATTCTGTGGAGGTTTGTTGTTGGATGGATGAATTTTTAAACTTTATATAGGTTGTGTTAACATGTGGATTAAATCTTATTTACATGTGTATTTACATTTTTTTTTTTTTTTATGTGTGTGTGCCTTACCGTATATGTCCAGTGGTAAAGCTATATATACATATATACAGCCTCTTACTATGGGGGTTTTTTGTTGGGGGGGTTAATTTGACAATAGGTTGTAGTGCAGTCAGGCAACGAGCCTCGCCTGAGCACAATAAACCTTATAAACATAGGGATACTTTTTCTGAGTAAATACTATTTTATTTTTAGATGGTTTTTGATGAATGTATGTGGGTCTACATTGGGGTGGTGTTTTCTAATATTTGCGTATATGGCAGTTTTTATGTGATACCTATCATCAAAACCCTGGATATAAACAAAATTCCCAAACGATACAGTAGGTATCACATAAAAACTGCCATATACGCAAATATTAGAAAACACCACCCCAATGTAGACCCCCACATACATTCATCAAAACCCATCTAAAAATAAAATAGTATTTACTCAGAAAAAGTATCCCTATGTTTATAAGGTTTATTGCACTCAGGCGAGGCTCCTCGCCTGACTGCACTACAACCTATTGCCAAATTTAACCCCCCCCAACAAAAAACCCCCATAGTAAGAGGCTGTATATATGTATATATAGCTTTACCACTGGACATATATGTGCTGTTACGCCTTAGAAAAGTGGTACCGGCACAGTTCCATGGTAAGGCATAAACACACACACACACACACACACACACACACACACACACACATATATATATATATATATATATATAAAAAAGAAAATGTAAATACACGTGTAAATAAGATTTAATCCACATGTTAACACAACCTATATAAAGTTTAAAAATTCATCCATCCAACAACAAACCTCCACAGAATGCATTGACATGAAAATCGGGGACATAGACCAATGCGCCATCAGCACACAGAGTAATTAGTTAGTGCGACTGCACTGTAATAATAGCTACCCATAAAAACAAATAGAAGGCAGGAAAACCCCCTTTTTACTCAACAGCCTCCACCGGAGTACAACACTATGTAAGTACAATATAGTACTAAGTACTATGTATTACAATATAGAATACTTACTCGTTGGGCTTTGTGTACCCTATCACAGTTTGCTGAAGAGATCGATAAAAAATAAACTAGTAATATTTAAATAAATAAAAATTAAGTATTAATTTAAAAATTTAAGAAAATTAACCTAAAAACACAAGAAATTAGGAAAATAAATAATATTTAAATTTTAAAAAATAAATAATAATAAAAAAAAAAATTGTAAGAAAATGAACCTGAAAATATAAACTAAAATAGCAAAACTGGTATATGTACAGACAGAAACGAGTAAGTATGAGGCATTACGTCGAAAAGGGCTGTCAATCCACTCAAAGCCCCCGATGAAGTAGGGGATTGACGGCCACGTGGTGTAATGCAATACGTTATATTATTATTAGTAGTAAATTAATAAGAGGAGTTTACCTCAATATAGTACGTGGAACACTTCCGTATGATACCCTCCAGAAATTAAAACGGAAAAAACGAAAAAAATCGACAACTTACCGGTACATTAAAGTAAAATATAAATAATTAAAGTAAAATATAAATAATTAAATAATCAATTTAACACAATTCAAAATCAATTCAAAACAATTAAAATTCAAATTAACGCAATTAAAAGAATCTAACGAAAATATTCAAAACGATTTTCCTTCCTGAAGCTGACAATGCTTTTCGACCGACTGTCGTGATCACAGGAATGAAAATTACCGAATTCGGCTAAACCTGCAACTTAAATAGTGATTATGTGTCTTCGCGCATGCGCGTAAAGGTCCACGCATCGGAGATCAAATATGGCCGCCGAACATTAACAGAATTCTCGTGTAATTTAATTTCAACGGTTTCTGCAATTAATAGTCGCGTATAATTACGTTGAACGTTAAGTATTTTGGCCTCGTTAAATAAAAAAGTATGTTTTTCGTTAATGGCATGAAAGGCTAATTCTGACGCTGCTGAACGAGAAGCACGAACTGAGGCTTCGTGTTGATTTACACGGATATTAAGAGAAAACCGCGTCGAACCCTGATAAGACGAGTCGCAATCACCGCAAGAAATGTTGTATACTAGATCATTAATTTGTGTTGCGAACGCCGAAAGAACCGAGCGATTGTTCAGTATAGTGTGTAACTTCCGTATAGGCCTAGCTATAATTTTAAATTCGGTATCTTTAAAGAATCTGTTAAGCTGTTTGAGCCACTGTTCAACATATGGGACAGAAATAAAGTATTTTTTGATATTACTATTGTTGATTGGTGCAGTATTTTGTATCTTATCCTCAGCTTGTACCCTAATTCGATTTATTGTGTTAATTTATTGTGATTCCCTGTTCAAGAATCTGCTAGTCTATGTATAAATATAGTGCAAATGCATCAGAAATACATAGCTATATCTGAATAAATCAGAATATTGGTAAAACGGCATCGTTTTAAGTTATATCTCATATTGTGAATACCTTCACAACGAGTTGCCATGATATTGCACTACTTCGAATAAGTAACGCTTCACCTAAGGAGAAGACTAATGTTACTTATTCTCAGATGGATACCACCACCCAGACGGCACCGTTTCAGTGCTATTTGGCCCTTCTTCGGTGGGTGGGTAGGTACCCGAGTGATGCAACAATGGCAAAACAGTTATGAAGTATAACTCCACAATATGAGAGATGCCTGATGGTGTATCATGTATTTAGACTCAAGCGTTTAGGGCATAAGCCTCAAGCTATGAAGGAGTCTAGACTATGTATAAATATAGTGCAAATGCATCAGAAATACATAGCTATATCTGAATAAATCAGAATATTGGTAAAACGGCATCGTTTTAAGTTATATCTCATATTGTGAATACCTTCACAACGAGTTGCCAAGATATTGCACTACTTCGAATAAGTAACGCTTCACCTAAGGAGAAGACTAATGTTACTTATTCTCAGATGGATACCACCACCCAGACGGCACCGTTTCAGTGCTATTTGGCCCTTCTTCGGTGGGTGGGTAGGTACCCGAGTGATGCAACAATGGCACAACAGTTATGAAGTATAACTCCACAATATGAGAGATGCCTGATGGTGTATCATGTATTTAGACTCAAGCGTTTAGGGCATAAGCCTCAAGCTATGAAGGAGTCTAGACTATGTATAAATATAGTGCAAATGCATCAGAAATACATAGCTATACCTACCCACCCACCGAAGAAGGGCCAAATAGCACTGAAACGGTGCCGTCTGGGTGGTGGTATCCATCTGAGAATAAGTAACATTAGTCTTCTCCTTAGGTGAAGCGTTACTTATTCGAAGTAGTGCAATATCATGGCAACTCGTTGTGAAGGTATTCACAATATGAGATATAACTTAAAACGATGCCGTTTTACCAATATTCTGATTTATTCAGATATAGCTATGTATTTCTGATGCATTTGCACTATATTTATACATAGTCTAGACTCCTTCATAGCTTGAGGCTTATGCCCTAAACGCTTGAGTCTAAATACATGATACACCATCAGGCATCTCTCATATTGTGGAGTTATACTTCATAACTGTTTTGCCATTGTTGCATCACTCGGGTACCTACCCACCCACCGAAGAAGGGCCAAATAGCACTGAAACGGTGCCGTCTGGGTGGTGGTATCCATCTGAGAATAAGTAACATTAGTCTTCTCCTTAGGTGAAGCGTTACTTATTCGAAGTAGTGCAATATCATGGCAACTCGTTGTGAAGGTATTCACAATATGAGATATAACTTAAAACGATGCCGTTTTACCAATATTCTGATTTATTCAGATATAGCTATGTATTTCTGATGCATTTGCACTATATTTATACATAGTCTAGACTCCTTCATAGCTTGAGGCTTATGCCCTAAACGCTTGAGTCTAAATACATGATACACCATCAGGCATCTCTCATATTGTGGAGTTATACTTCATAACTGTTTTGCCATTGTTGCATCACTCGGGTACCTACCCACCCACCGAAGAAGGGCCAAATAGCACTGAAACGGTGCCGTCTGGGTGGTGGTATCCATCTGAGAATAAGTAACATTAGTCTTCTCCTTAGGTGAAGCGTTACTTATTCGAAGTAGTGCAATATCATGGCAACTCGTTGTAAAGGTATTCACAATATGAGATATAACTTAAAACGATGCCGTTTTACCAATATTCTGATTTATTCAGATATAGCTATGTATTTCTGATGCATTTGCACTATATTTATACATAGTCTAGACTCCTTCATAGCTTGAGGCTTATGCCCTAAACGCTTGAATCTGCTAGTTAATATTTGTATTTCTGAGTCTAAAGCAGAATCCGTCGTTGAATATTTATAGGCATTTAGAAATTGATTAAAGATAATCGATCTTTTGTAGGTGAACGGGTGGTAGCTATTATAATGTAGAAGCATACCGGTGTTTGTGGATTTTCGATAGATGCTAAATTGTATTTTGTTCGAGTCCCGGGTAAGCGTGAAATTTAGAAAGTTTAATGACTTAGTATCCGTATCTTCCCTTTCCAATGTAAATTTGAGTCTAGAATGAATATTATTGAACGAATGTAAAATGTCTTGGATAGTACTACTATCGGTAATAACTAGAACATCGTCTAAATACCTCCCATAGTATGTGATACGGGGACGAAAAGGTGTCAAATGTATCTGCTCAATCGTTGAGAGATAGATCTCTGACATTAAGCCACTCAGGCTCAAACCCATTGGTAATCCAAAAATTTGTTTGTACACCTTGTCTCGAAAGGTGATGTAGTTAGCCTCAACTAATAGTTTAATTAAGTGAAAAATCTCCTTTATAGGCAGCTTCGTATAATTAATCGGTGTCGAGTTTTTATTTAACATATCCCAAATAATATCTAATGTGTATTCAACGTTTACATTCGTATATAATGAGGTAACATCTAATGAGAATAAATTGTCATTGTCGCCGAGTCTACAGTCTTTAAGATAATTAAATAATGTATCGTAATTCTTAATTCCAAATTGTATAACCTGTCTAAAAGGTTTTATAATGTTATATACATGTGTGGCTAAGGCTGAAAATGCCGAGTTCCTGTAGGAAACAATAGGTCGAATCGGAAATCCAGGCTTGTGTAATTTTACCTGACCAAAAAGTGCAGGAATATTGTATGTTCTGGACTTCAATTCCTTCAACTGAACCATAGTAATGTAGTCGTTTTTACGATATGTGGTTAACGTTTTATTGTATTGATTTACCAAATTGGTAAACAGAGTCGGGTCCACTTCACAATAAGTGGAGGTATCAGATACAACTGAATCTAACTTATTAATATAATCATGTTTATCTAGTATTACCACTGTATCTCCTTTATCTGCCCTCTGTATAATAATGTCCTTATTTTCTCGAAGTTCTCGTAAAGCTGAACTGTCATGTGTATTCAATTTAGGAAGTCGCGTTTCTTTTATGTTATTCACTACTTTAGCATTAGCATTAGCATTAGCATTAGTAGAGGCATTTGATGCAAGAAAGCAAGCTTATGCAGCATCAGCCAAAAAAAAAAAAAAAAAAAAAGTAACATAAATAAATAAAAATAACCACTTCCACTTCACCCCTCTGTTCGTTCGAAATACCTGTCCAGCTGAGCCTTAAACTTATTTAGGCTATCAACTTCCACGACAAGGGATGGAAGTCTGTTCCACCCACCAACCACCCGCTGGCTAAAGGCAAATTTCCGCACATCTATCCTACATCTGTCTTTCCTCAATTTGAATTTATGCCCTCTCAGGTGATTTTTCTGAGCTAGAGGAAGAATCCCATCAGCATTGAGCATGCTCAAACCATTCAAGGCTTTGTACACCTCTATCAGATCACCCCGCTGGTGCCTAGTTTCCAGACACTGTAATTTGCAAAACTTAAGCCTTTCTTCGTAAGAGAACCCCTTTGTCCCATTCACCAATCTAGTTGCCCTTCTCTGTACTCGTTCCAGCAGCTCTACATCCTTCCTGAAATGAGGCCTCCAGGCCTGTATACAGTACTCTAGGTGTGGCCTGACCATTGCCTTATACAAGGGAATAATCACCTCCTTATCCCTGCTAGAAAAATTCCTATATATCATTGACAATACACCGTGAGCTACTCTTGCAGCTCGTCTGCACTGCTCAGAGAACTTCATATCTGCCTGCACCACCACCCCCAGGTCCCTTTCATTCTCTACCACTGTCAGTGTAGTACCACAGAGTTGATACGTTGCTCTGGGGTTGCTGTTTCCCATATGTAGTACTTTACATTTGTCAATGTTAAACTTCATTTGCCACCTCGAAGCCCATCTGCTCAACCTTTCCAAATCCTGTTGCAGCAGCATAGTGTCAGTAGTGTCCTTGACAACCCTGCCAACCTTCGTATCGTCTGCAAACTTGGACATTAAGCCTGATATACCATCATCAATATCATTTATAAATACAGAAAACAATAAAGGCCCCAATACTGAACCCTGAGAGACTCCACTAATAACATTAGTCCACGATGAGCAGTGTCCATTGATTACCACTCTCTGTCTTCTCCCCCTCAACCACCCCTTTATCCATAGCAGCAACTTGCCTCCAATGCCACACTGCTCCAATTTGTGCAGCAGTCTTCCATGTGCAACAGTATCAAAAGCCTTTCTAAGATCCAAGTATATAATATCAAAGTTATTCCCTGGATCCAGTTCTTTTGTGACTGCATCATAGTATCCAATCAAATTGGTCAGGCAAGACTTCCCCTTAACAAAACCATGCTGTGTCCTAGCTATAACTGAAGTCTTGTCTAGATGATCCTGCAGTGCTTCTTTCACCAGTGCCTCCATTAATTTTCCGGGAACAGAAGTTAAACTCACAGGTCTATAATTACTTGTGTCAGCCTTTGATCCCCCTTTGTGAATTGGGGTCACATTTGCACATCTCCAGTCAATGGGTACCTCCCCTGAGTCCAAGGAAGCTCTCATAATTATGGCTAAGGGTTTGCTTACCTCCTTTGCTGCCTCCTTTAATATAACTGGATAGATCCCATCCACCCCAGGTGCCTTTCTTGTGTTTATCTTCAACAATTTCTCCTCCAAAAACTTGGTTAACTTGTTGAATAAATACATCTTTTTGTGGAACACTACGAAGTCCAAATTCAATATCAATTACGCATTGTTTTTTTGGCAGCTTTCGAGGTGGTAAATTATAATTTAATCCTTTGGATAAAAGTGAAATCTGGTCCTGCAATAGTGTATACGAGGAAAGATTTGTAACCTGTTGATATGTCGGTTCGTTGGATACTGGGTGAGGGGGTGTTCGTGAACTAGCCGACATATTCTGTGGTAGTGCGTTATGTGTCTGTGGGGGGGATGTCACCCAACTCGTGTGAACTTGGTCGCAAGCTCGCGACAATGTGTTAGAATTCGCATGAACGTGTCTTGAACTATTCGATAATGTTTGCAACTTATTAACGTGTCTGTTTTTTATTTCTGAGGCTTGTGCTTCCCGTCGCGAATCTATGGAGGTCTTCAATACAGACCAATCGTTCGGATGTAGATAATTTTTTAATTTATCGCGAAGCTTCCTAACCTGGGAAAGGTTAGGAAAGGTTAGTTGAGGCTAACTACATCACCTTTCGAGACAAGGTGTACAAACAAATTTTTGGATTACCAATGGGTTTGAGCCTGAGTGGCTTAATGTCAGAGATCTATCTCTCAACGATTGAGCAGATACATTTGACACCTTTTCGTCCCCGTATCACATACTATGGGAGGTATTTAGACGATGTTCTAGTTATTACCGATAGTAGTACTATCCAAGCCATTTTACATTCGTTCAATAATATTCATTCTAGACTCAAATTTACATTGGAAAGGGAAGATACGGATACTAAGTCATTAAACTTTCTAAATTTCACGCTTACCCGGGACTCGAACAAAATACAATTTAGCATCTATCGAAAACCCACAAACACCGGTATGCTTCTACATTATAATAGCTACCACCCGTTCACCTACAAAAGATCGATTATCTTTAATCAATTTCTAAATGCCTATAAATATTCAACGACGGATTCTGCTTTAGATTCAGAAATACAAATATTAACTAGCAGATTCTTGAACAGGGGTTATCCCATTAACACAATAAATCGAATTAGGGTACAAGCTAAGGATAAGATACAAAATACTGCACCAATCAACAATAGTAATATCAAAAAATACTTTATTTCTGTCCCATATGTTGAACAGTGGCACAAACAGCTTAACAGATTCTTTAAAGATACCGAATTTAAAATTATAGCTAGGCCTATATGGAAGTTACACACTATACTGAACAATCGCTCGGTTCTTTCGGCGTTCGCAACACAAATTAATGATCTAGTATACAACATTTCTTGCGGTGATTGCGACTCGTCTTATCAGGGTTCGACGCGGTTTTCTCTTAATATCCGTGTAAATCAACACGAAGCTTCAGTTCGTGCTTCTCGTTCAGCAGCGTCAGAATTAGCCTTTCATGCCATTAACGAAAAACATACTTTTTTATTTAACGAGGCCAAAATACTTAACGTTCAACGTAATTATACGCGACTATTAATTGCAGAAACCGTTGAAATTAAATTACACGAGAATTCTGTTAATGTTCGGCGGCCATATTTGATCTCCGATGCGTGGACCTTTACGCGCATGCGCGAAGACACATAATCACTATTCAAGTTGCAGGTTTAGCCGGATTCGGTAATTTTCATTCCTGTGATCACGACAGTCGGTCGAAAAGCATTGTCAGCTTCAGGAAGGAAAATCGTTTTGAATATTTTCGTTAGATTCTTTTAATTGCGTTAATTTGAATTTTAATTGTTTTGAATTGATTTTGAATTGTGTTAAATTGATTATTTAATTATTTATATTTTACTTTAATTATTTATATTTTACTTTAATGTACCGGTAAGTTGTCGATTTTTTCGTTTTTTCCGTTTTAATCTCTGGAGGGTATCATACGGAAGTGTTCCACGTACTATATTGAGGTAAACTCCTCTTATTAATTTACTAATATTATTATCAACGTAGAACATATTGAGTATTTCAGCTCTGATTCATACTATCTAGTTATATTATTATATAAATTTGTATAGTCTTTAAGATTTAGTATTATTATATAAATTTATACACAAATTAAGATTTAATAATTATCTTGCTACAGATAAAATGTTTTCATTAGTAAAATGCTATGAAAAATCATTATCATTTAGCATTATACTTTTTATCTTAACTCAAAATGTATATGCCATATGGAATGAAGATAACCAAACTAGGATAACTTGATTACAAATTTGTATGAACACTAATACTTAAATGAAAAACACCAATAATCGGTAACAATCTACAATCTAACAATCTAAAAAAGCACAATATATATATATATATATATATATATATATATATATATATATATATATATATTGTGCTTTTTTATTATTAAAGTCTATGTGATTATTTCTTCTTTATCACTTGCTACGTTAATGCTTTTGTCATATGGCAATTGGACATTATACGTGCTTGATATATTACTGGTTAATTGAATAAATTGCTTCGATTTATTCTATTTTCTGGTATTTATTTATTATCTATATAGGTATTTAGGTGTATCGGGAACAGGAAAACCAGTTAGCATGTGCAGTCTAACTTCTTCCTGGGAGTCTGCACATGTAATAGTAATAATAATAATAATAGTAATAAATGAAGTTAATATTATATATTTCAATCAAACATCAAATAAACAACAAATCAATGTCAACTAACATTCTTTTACCTGGTCATCTACCCGCTACTTCTTCTGGGGCTTTGAGTGGATCGATAGCCAGATTAAAGGAATGTCTCATACCTACCCATTTCTGTTATCTCCTTATCAGTTTTGCCTTTTAGTGATATCTTCGTACATAATTAATTAATTTTTGTACATAATTAATTAATTTTAGATAAACTTTAATTAACTGATTTTTGATAAACTTTAATTTTAATTTTTAGAAATATTTTTAATCTTTAGAATTATTTTTAATCTTAGAATCGGAATCAGCAAACTGGTATAGGTGATGCAAAGCCCAACGGTTAAGTATCTGGGTAAGCGAGAAGGCACACACACATACACACAGTAGAGCCCAGAAGGAAGTTTTCACCTATGCTAAGTTCGGTTTTTAAGTTCCAATTTCAACTCCATAAGTTGTAATGTATTATTTTCCAAACAAAAGAAGTTTCCCGGTTAAAAAGTTTTCACCTTGGTAACACTAATGACGTAATCTTGACCAGTCGATTATGGCTCCATGTATGTTGATTCGTTTTAGCCAACAGCACTGGGGAGAATGCACCAAATTCAAACGAATGCAGTAATGTGTTGTATAATCAAAGTGAGCGCCACTGTTTTTTGCAATTATAATTTCATAAAATGATATGTGATCGTACATTTTTGCTGTTTTCAAGTGAATTCCTAGTTTTTGCTGCAATTTAAAGGTAGAAAATCAAAGAATGTACTTCTATTTATGTATATTGAGAGTTTCAATTTTGTAAATTGAGTAGAACTTATGGAAATGATTAGTTTTTTTCAGGAGGGACAATTTTCAAGTTAGGGTTAAAAATTATCGTTTGGGGGCAGACTTGAACAGGGTTAATAAGATTAATAAATTTTACTGATTAATTGATAATACTATACTAATCTAACAGATTCTAATACAGTGCTACATTTTTCGCTATCTAGTTTTACGTTAACCTTACGCTATTTCGTATCATATAACAATGACAGAAAGTTGCAAACGTAAAATCTACGGACACTAAGTATTAACTTTAAAAATCGCTATTGAAATTCAAAAATAAACCAAGCTAGAACCATAAAGCTACTTATAGAAAATAATTTAGTATAACAATTAAGTCAATAAAATGACTAAATATAAATGAAAACTTAGCGTTTGCCAGAGCTGCAAAAATCTTGGTCAACGTGGTAATAGTTTCGTACCCATTAACAAGTATCACGCGGAAATCAGATTTGTATGAGGCAACAGTGAACGCAATAAAGCGGAAAGACAGAATGCGAGAAGTGGTGAAGCGATCAGCACCAATGAAATCAACTATAATAACCAGGGCTACGAAATACATATCAGTTTTTACAGTACAATACATGCGTATTTTTCTTCCTTTTAGGTTTTCTTTTCTTATGTGCCACTGTGGCTACTTCACTGCAGTCCCCAGTTAGTTTTTAATTGAACTAATTAAAAATATATAACTATTTTTCTTCATTCTTCTGAGGATATTCCATAGATTTTGTAATTTTGGCATATAAAAAAAAAAGAAAAAGAAAAGGTGCAAGAATATTTGCTGATGCTATCTAGGCAGTGTTAGGTGGGTTGAAAAACTTCAAGCTTGGGAGATACACAGACTAATAGATTAACAGTAGCCGCTGGCAGAGGTGAAAGTGATCCTTGCACTGCTTCTATTGGAATGAGCAGCAGCCTGGAAAACAAGATGCAGAGGATTTCAGAGACTGCTGGGAGTTATTGCGGTACAAGTAAACACATGGGTTGTATTAGGGTAGCTAAGTATAGGAACAGGTGCATGTATACTTGCGTGTACACCAATGCTAGGAGTTTGGTAAATAAATTTGATGAATTTGAGGTGTTGTTTAAAACATCAAAGGCAGATATTGTTGGAATATCAGAGACGTGGTGTCACACAGATATAAGGAATGCAGAACTCGAATTTGGGGAGTACAATGTGTACAGAAAGGATAGACAGGATAGGAAGGGAGGAGGGGTTATGCTATTAGTTAAGAAACACATAAAATCCAAGCAACTGCAGCCAGTTAACATCACTGGACAGTGCAGTGTCGAGTCAGTTTCGTGTGACATAAGCACTGGGAGATCAAAATTGAGAGTAGGAGTGTGTTATAGGCAGTGGTGAGCTATAGTGGGCTTGCATGAACCAACTGTTATTTTTTTTTTAAATTTGCAAGCCCATTGTTTAAACGATTATTTATTTTACAAATGAAATTCTGAATTTAACTAATGAGTATCTAGACCCGGAACTACAGTGGGGCGAGCGGGGCCCCATCCCCAGCATTTTAATGGCACAATCGACCAGTTATGTATTTTAAAATTGATTCAGTTTTGAGTTACACTTCTTCATAGCAAATTTATTTGAATTCCCTTTGGTTTCTATGGAAACATTTAAAATAATTTCCGTAAAAAGAACGAATTACAACAGATAAGTTTGTGCGCATTGTCCTCACCTCTGGCCTTTAGGTAATTAGAAAGCGTGAATTTAAGGATGAAAGGGATTACCATTTGTAAAACCTATGCAGCCACATTCCGAGAAGTCACGCTAGTTAATATGCTTTAAATAGCCAGTCAGAGGATTAAGAAGATTCCCGACATGGATAATAGCCTCTGGTCAAGCTGTGTTGTGGTTCCCCTTTACTCCGACAAGAAGTCATGTTTTTCAGAGAAGTAAGTGATCCACGCATTTCAGTAAATTTCTCTGTCTATGTTTACATGGTCACAGCAGCAGAATATCTGAGTGATTCCGATATTTTGCACAGTATTCAAAGAACTACTGACAGTAGCAACGTCGGGCAGGGATGAGGCAACTAAAATATTAAGTAAACTTTCCGAAGATGAAATGTTGGCAGATTTGGAAACCGCGTTGAGGCTTTCACTGTGAAGAAAATGTTCTAAAATATAATGGCATACAGGCAATAATTAAAAAAAAAAAAAAAAAAACTATCACCAATCTCCAAAAATCCAGCACGAGTTAAGGATCATTGCTAAAGAACTTGATGTGGAAACTATAAAGATTGGTCGTGTGTTCAGGCCACAGTAGGCAACTTGTAGCTTATGGACGGTATTTGAGGGTTGGAGGAATTATCCCGCTTTGTGCAAACATTTTGAATCAGAAAGTTAATTAAATATTCTGGATTATTAAACCGACTTTTCAATCTGGAATTTCTTAACGATTTACAACTAATGATCGACATCCTCTCTTACTTTTCAGAAGCTTTACAGGATCACTATGGTAAAAGCAGATAAATTAATTATTCTATCAATGTTATCACTAATTTGAAAAATTCTGAAGGAAATTATGAAGCTATAATTGAGAGCATGTTGAAGTTGAAAGAATTTGAAGGAAACGAAAGTAAGAACACATTTAAAAAATTACCTCATGATACATTATTAATGCAACAGAGTCATTTTTAAATTAAATAAAGAAATAATGATACTATTAACGATGAGGAATTGAAATAAAATTTAAACATTTTACCTGGAATTGTGGAATTTTAAACAATTTTACCTGGAATTGTGGAATATGAAAGAACTTTCGTCTCCATGGCAAAACGGTGAAAAACAAATAAGAAATTTAAGTTTTCTGATAAAATATGAAATAAAAATTAATGATTTTAGAGATTTTGTCGGAGACAATTTATCTTTAAAATCGAGTGAAATTCCCTCTTCAATTATAAAAGACAGAAATATCTTTGAAACCATTGTGATTAGCAGTGCTTTCACAGTGTAATGAATAATATTGTATAAATGAATGAATAATGTTGACAATTAAACACACTGCAGATTATGTTGTTGAGTAGAAAGATATCTAGTAGAAATACCACAGAGTAGAAAGATATCTTACTACTCTGTGATGTTGACCATACATCTAAATGGAAAACCATTGCTTCAATTTGATGCAGATCGTTATGTCAAATCATTCCTCTACAATCGTCGCTCAGCTATTGAGCAAAGCAGATCGACAACGAATATTAATAAAGTAAATTTATATGGAAATTTTTAAAATAAATTTTTCTTGAATATTTGTATAATAATTTTTTATGTAATCTGTGATTATTATGTACCTTTTCTAGAAGAGTTTGTTGTTTATGTAATATTTGTTTTTATGTTGTAGAATGTTTTGGGATAGTTTTTTTATGAGAAATATTTCGTGTTATTTTTTATTTGCAATATTAAAATTTTATCATGAAAAAAAAAATGTATCCATTATATTTTCCTAGTTGTTAAAAAAAAAAAAAAAAAAAGTCATAAAAAATCGGCTCATGTACCAAGCACATGCGGTAGATGGTTTTATGTGAATCCTTTGCATTTCTTTTAGGTATTTTTATTTGGATGTTGATTACGAAATAATAGAGCTTTTGTATTGTAAATATTTTATTGAACATTTGCAAATTTTCATAATTTCTGAAAGACAAGAAACAGTACAATGGATTTATGATAACTAAGTAGTTGATGTGTACCTGCGATTGTAACGTATATAAATGTCTAGAAAACAGAGTCGAATGAAGTACCAACTTTGTAGTTGAAACCACATACACAGCTATTCGGGCACCTAACAATGGAATATTACGAAAATGCAAGACAAAAAATAAATTGTTGACAAATATTTGTATTGTTGCAGTCATACTTACTTCAGGAAGTATGATTGTGACATTATACTATTAAAATTATATATTTCAGAGACTGCTGGGAGTCATTGCGGTACAAGTAAACACATAGGTTGTGTTAGGGTAGCTAAGAATAGGAACAGGTGCATGTATACTTGCGTGTACACCAATGCTAGGAGTTTAGTAAATAAATTTGATGAATTTGAGGTATTGCTCAAAACATCAAAGGGAAGGGTTTTTGCTTTCATAAAGGCAACTACGATGGTCTGAGGCAGTATTTAAATTCTATACAGAGGGACCAACTGATGATGTTACCAACAGCAAATTCAAAATGGGAAACATTCAAAGAACTTATCTTGGAAGCTACTAGGCTTTACATACCAACTAATAAAATATTGTTCAAGGTTTAGGCCTAAATGGATGTCAGATGAACTAACGAGACATATGGCAGAAAAGAAAAATGTATGGAATACATATAAATTAACATGTGACACAGAAGCCTATGATAGATATAAGCTGATCTGTAACCAAGTTACAAAGGAGGTTAGGCAGGCGAAGGCAGATTACGAGAAATCTTTGGAAAAGGATGCAAAGAAAAACAGCAAAGAGAAGCCTGCTGTGGATGACGTCACAGAAGTGACGTCATCCACAGCAGGAATCCCCAAGGATGTTTCACATTAAAAAGTCGGCAAAACTGTGAGCCCATTGTTAAAATATTCACAGCTAACCACTGGTTATAGGCCTAATGACTCTGATGAGTATAATAAAAAACTGTACATGGAAACAGAGTGGGCCAGTAAATCAGAGAGTCTTATAATAGGAGATTTTAATTTCCCAGATACTGACTGGAATTTGTGGGTTGGTCACTAACACACTAACAAGGCTTTTGTGGATTTATTGAATGATTCTACATCAGCATGTTGGGGAAGCAACTAGAGGGAGTAATACTCTTGATCTGATTTTCAGTAGTGATTCTTCATGCATTAAGAATCTGCAGATAAAGAAAACACTAGGTGGCAGTGTTCACAGTGTGCTCAAGTGGGATTTATTCAAAGAGGTAACTAGCGTCAGATCAGGAGTAAAGGGGAGGGTTTTGCTTTCGTAAAGGTGACTACAGAGGTCTCAGACAGTATTTAAATTCTCTATGATGGGACCAACTGATGACGTTACAAACAGCAAATTCAAAATGGGAAGCATTCAAAGAATTAATCTTGAAAGCTGCTAGGAAAGCCTAGAATACCAACTAAGAAATATTGTTCAAGGTTTAGGCCTAAATGGATGTCAGATGAACTAATGAGACATACGTCGGAGAAGGAAAATGACAGGGATACATAAAAATTAATGGGTTACACGGAAGCCTATGATAGATATAAGGGGGTCTGTAACCAAGTCACAAAGGAAGTTAGGCAGGCAAAGGCAGATTATGAGAAATCTTTGGCAAAGGATACAAAGAAAAACAGCAGAGCTCTTTACCTATATAAACTCTAGAAGGAAAGGGATGAATCAGATTGGTCCACTGGATATCGATGGTTCAACTGTTGATGATACTGCTCAGGCGGCTAACAAACTAAATGAGTATTTTGCACCTATATTCACACATGAGGAGTTATTCAGGGAGTGGAATGCCAAAAGTGAATTAAACTCTATCAGTGAGCCAGATGATTTTGTAATAACTGAGAGGAAAGTAGAGGAAAAATTGTAGAAGATAAATATAAGAAAGGCACCTGGGATGGATGGGATCTATCCAGTTATATTAAAGGAGGTAGCAAAGTAAGTAAGCAAACCCTTAGTCATAATTATGAGAGCTTCCTTGGACTCAAGGGAGGTACCCATGGACTAGAGCTATGCAAATGTGACCCCAATTCACAAAGGAAGATCAAAGGGCAACACAAGTAATTATAGACCTATTAGTTTGACTTCTGTTCCAGGGAAATTAATGGAGGCACTGGTTAAAGAAACACTGCAGGATTATCTAGACAAGACTTCAGTTATAGCTCGGACACAGTATGGTTTTGTTAAGGGGAAGTCTTGTCTGACCAATTTGATTGGATACTATGATGTGGTCACAAAGGAACTGGATGCAGGGAATAACTTTGATATCATATATTTGGATCTTAGAAAGGCTTTTAATACTGTTGCACGTGGAAGACTTCCTGCACAAATTGGAGCAATGCGGCACTGGAGGCAAATTGCTGCTATGGATAAAGGGATGGTTGAGTGGGTGGTAATCAATGGACACTGCACTTCGTGAACTAATGTTATTAATGGAGTCCCCCAGGGTTCAGTTTTGGGTCCACTGTTTTTTTCTGTATTTATAAATGATATTGATCATGGTATATCAAGGCTTAATGGCCAAGTTTGCATATGATACGAAGGTTGGCAGGGTTGGTAAGGACACTAATGACAGTATGCTGCTGCTGCAACAGGATCTAGAAAAGTTGAGCAGATGGGCTGAGAGGTGGAAAATGAAGTTTAACATTGACAAATGTAAAGTACTGCATATGGGAAGCAGTAATCCCAGATTAACATATCAACTGTGTGGGACTACACTGACAGAGGTAGAGAGTGAAAAGGACCTGGGGGTAATTGTGCAGGCAGATATGAAGTTTTCTAAGCAGTGCAGACGGTCTGCAAGAGTAGCTCATGGTTTCTTGTCAATGATATACAGGAATTTTTCTCGCGGGGATAAGGACGTGATTATCCCCTTGTATAAGGCAATGGTCAGGCCACACCTTGAGTACTGTAATACAGGTCTGGAGGCCTCATTTTAAGAAGGATGTAGAGCTGCTGGAACAAGTACAGAGATGGGCAACAATGTTAGTAAATGGAACAAAGGGTTCCTCTTGTGAAGTAAGGCTTAAGTTTTGCAAATTACAGTGTCTGGAGACTAGGCACCTGCGAGATGATCTGACTGAGGTGTATAAAGCTTTGAATGGTTTGAGCATGCTCAATGCTGATGGAATTCTTCCTCTTGCTCAGAATAATTAGCTGACAGGGCATGAATTCAAACTGAGGAAAGATAGTTGTAGGACAGATGTGTGGAAGTTTGCCTTTAGCCAGCTGGTAGTTGATTGGTAAAACAGACTTCCATCTTTTGTTGTGGAAGTTGATAGCATAAATAAATTCAAGGCTGAGCGGGACAGGTATTTGGAACGAATGGAGGGGGTGATATGGGAGCGTTTTTTTTTTTTTTTGGCTTATGCTGCATAAGCTTGCTTTCTTGCATCGTATGCCTCTACTATTGCTAATGCTAATATCAGGGATATAGTAGCAATATTTTATTAGTTATTCCCGAGTTACGTAACAATTGACTTACGTAAGAAGTCCTCGAACATATCTCTTATATATCGGAGACACTATTTTTGGATTAACCGGGAATTTGTTTTTTACCATCTATCCTGGAAAATTCAGAGTCCACTGTATTTATATTTTGGTCCAATATTATTTGTTTTTTTTTTTCACAGATTTGGGTGCATCGCTGGTCAGGAATGTGTTTGCTTACTGGTTGCCACAGTGTAGGGCTACAGCTATTGAAACTCAGGCCATGATTCATGTTATCAAAATATAGCTGACCCCTGAAGAGGTGGGGCACTAGCTACTCAATTTATTCTTCTTCAAAATCTTCCCAGGCATTTCATTTATTCTTAATATACAGTGAATAACTTACATCCTCGCTCCAATAAGTGAACTTTATTTTTGTTCTCCAAATTCATCATTTCTGAAATTTCTTCCAATCATTTTGGGCACTTCATTTTGTGATAAAGTTAGGCCTGAAATGGGACCCTTTTTCAATAACATCTTACGGTTTTTGTCTTTCTTCCAATCACTTTATTTACTAAAGTAAATATACGTGAGTGAACTTAATTTTATTTTATTTAAATTATTCACTCCTTGACAGAAAGAGGTACAGGGAATAATATGCTTGGAAAAGTAAACTTTTTTTTATTTTTGGTTGACTTTCCCAAGCTTTATTTCTTGTTTTGTCATAGTTAGCAAGAATACTACATGTATAGTAGAGCATCAGTTATCCAGAATAATAAATGTCAGATCTCTTCTGGATAGCAAAATTTTCCGGATAATCAAACATAAGGTAAAATTAAATAAATTCTATTATAATGTATTAAGATAAAAGAAAAAGACTTTAAATAGCATGGAAAAATGAATAATAATAACTTATAAATAAAAATTCGCACATTTACATATGTATGTATATTCGGATAGGTATTTTACTGCAATTTTATGTGGAAAAAAATATTTAAAGTAATTTTTTAAAATAACGTTCGATCGTTTTTTGTTTTGTTTGTTGCGACTTTTTTTTTTTTTTTTGCTGCGAAATCTTTCAAGTTCCTTAATAATATGAATTTGATTAATTGCATCCTTCCTGGTTTTCTGCCCATTTCAGTGCTGTTTCTTTTTGTTGACATTTTACTGAAAAACAACAGAGAAAAATAATAAATCGCACCATTTTGGCCCAATATTATTCTTACTGAATCTGGAGATATACTAAACATAGTATAAGATGAAGGGAACAAAATATGTCATGGAAAATTGGGTTCACGGAAGCGAATGATTAAACTCTATCACTCATAGTTTCCAAGAAAACCCATCAGTCCTAATCCAACATTTCACCCGATATACGACGTAAAAAAAAAAAAAAAAACTGGACAGAAATACTCTCATAGCATAATAAATATTTGTCTCAAATACTACCGTTAATTAAAAAATAACAAAATAAAATTAGCCTTTCAAATTATTCTGGAAAACCAACATTCTACTGTATCTTACTCTCAACTCCAACAAAGGGCAGATATATTTTACTCTGTAATTGCTCACTTTACTCTTTGAAATCCAATTTTTGAACTGGAGAGACATAGGCACAACTTCAATTTGTTCAGACATTCCCTGAATTCAAATGTACCCTCACTGGTTTGCTTATCTCTTTTTCCTCTGCTTTTAATAAAAACGGAAGATTCCATCAGCCCAAAAAACTTTATGCAATTTCAGTAGAGGCAAATTTCAATTTTTCGCTTCTAGCTTCCTTTCGGTTAACATAAATTCATTTAATTCCCAATTAAAATCAGGTATGCTTCTCAACCTGATCAACCTGTATCCCTATTTCTATAGGCTCAAAGGTTGATTTCTTCAACAAAAAATCAAATTTTATAGATCTTTGCTCAGAAAGAATTCAAAAAATTACTTTATAAAATTACTTACAATCAATCGACAATGAATAAAAATAAATCTTTGCACATGTGCAATCAGTACAGTTGAGTAAAATATTACGAACACAGAATTCCATATTAGCATTAGCATTAGCATTAGTAGAGGCATTTGATGCAAGAAAGCAAGCTTATGCAGCATCAGCCAGAAAAAAAAAAAAAAAAAAACCCACTTCCGCTTCACCCCTCTGTTCGTTCAAAATACCTGTCCAGCTGAGCCTTAAACTTATTTAGGCTATCAACCTCCACCACAAGGGATGGAAGTCTGTTCCACCAACCAACCACCCGCTGGCTAAAGGCAAATTTCCGCACGTCTATCCTACATCTGTCTTTCCTCCATTTGAATTTATGCCCTCTCAGGTGATTTTTCTGAGCTAGAGGAAGAATCCCATCAGCATTGAGCATGCTTAAACCATTCAAGGCTTTATACACCTCTATTAGATCACCTCGCTGGTGCCTAGTCTCCAGACACTGTAATTTGCAAAACTTAAGCCTTTCTTCATAAGAGCACCCCTTTGTTCCATTCACTAATCTTGTTGCCCTTCTCTGTACTCGTTCCAGCAGCTCTACATCCTTCTTGAAATGAGGCCTCCAGACCTGTATAGAGTACTCTAGGTGTGGCCTGACCATTGCCTTATACAATGGAATAATCACCTCCTTATCCCTGCTGGAAAAATTCCTGTATATCATTGACAATACTCCATGAGCTACTCTTGCAGCCCGTCTGCACTGCTCAGAGAACTTCATAACTGCCTGCACAACCACCCCCAAGTCCCTTTCATTCTCTACCACTGTCAGTGTAGTACCACAGAGTTGATACGTTGCTCTGGGGTTGCTGTTTCCCATGTGTAGTACTTTACATTTGTCAATGATAAACTTCATATTATAAAAGAATAAGTTTGATATTGGAACATTTTTATCCAACTTTTATTTCTTACTTTTTTTAAAAAATAGAACGAGCAGTGATGAGCATACACCATTGAACTTGATGGTATAACTATTTTTGATGAGGCTGCTAGATGGGTAATGAAATCTGGCTTGTGTCTAGCACTACTGGAATTTTATAAAAATCCATTCACCAATAGTTAAACTGCTAAGTGTGAATGGATATGTGTAATAAAAGCTAGCACACACACTTTATTATTATTATTATTATCATTAGCTATATATTTGGATCTTAGAAAGGCTTTTAATACTGTTGCACATGGAAGACTTCCTGCACAAATTGGAGCAATGCGGCACTGGAGGCAAATTGCTGCTATGGATAAAGGGATGGTTGAGTGGGTGAAGACAGAGGGTGGTAATCAATGGACACTGCACTTCGTGAACTAATATTATTAGTGGAGTCCCTCAGGGTTCAGTTTTTGGTCCATTGTTTTTTTCTGTATTTATAAATGATATTGATCATGGTATATCAAGGCTTAATGGCCAAGTTTGCATATGATACAAAGGTTGGCAGGGTTGGTAAGTACACTAATGACAGTATGCTGCTGCAACAGGATCTAGAAAAGTTGAGCAGATGGGCGAGACTTATGCTGCACCAGCCAAAAAAAAATCTCGAGTTACCCAGAGAGAGAGAGAGAGAGAGAGAGAGAGAGAGAGAGAGAGAGAGAGAGAGACGTAGAAGGGAATCACCTAGGAGAAGAATGGGTATCAATCATATAGTTCATGGAAGCCCTAGGCTTTTGCTGCACCAGCCAAAAAAAAAAAAATAAAAAAAATAAAACTACCTACAGATCTCTCTCCTCAAATAGGTATCTACCATAAAGTGGGGCTCTAGGGTTGCTCATAGGCTAATGGTGGGCCCCTTACTTTTTTTAACATGTATTAATGATATTGATGTAAGAATTTCGTGTTTAAATTTGCTGATGACAGTAATCAGGGTATGCTACTTCAAGAAGACTAGACAAACTGAAGATGGGCTAAAAACAGTGGTGTGTTATACCTATGGGGCCGAAAGGCAAAATGGAATTTGTGGGCCCCATCTAAAGAAAATACTAATGAAAACATTATTAATTTCATTTTATTGTGACAACAAAACAAACAAATTATATGACATAAGAACTAAATATAATATTTCATAAAAATGGGTAAAATCATTTTTGAAAAAAAAAAACAGAATTTTGAAATTAATCTTCAAATAAATTTCACTGACCTTGGCAAGTAGAAAGTTCAGTTTCCAATAAAAATCACTTAAAAATATTAGTAAAATAAGGCAATGAGCTTTTGAAACACCGATTTTGGGGCCTCCCTCTGATCTAACCACGGCCCTAGGCAGGTATCTTTTTTTGCCTATAGGATAATGTGACACTGGCTGAAAAAAAGTGGCAAATGAAAACTTAAGTTGCTGCATTTGGGTAGCAATAATCCTAGAAGGAAATACCATTTTGGTAGCACCAAACAAGATAGTTCATAAGAAAAATGATCCGGGGATAAGTGAACAAAAAAATAGGGCACGAAGATCTATGAATAGTGCCAAACAAACTGCTAAAGCAGCTCATGGGATTCTGTCATTATACAGGAATTTCACCAGCAGGGAGAAAAAAGGTAATTATCCCATTGACAAGGGTTGTGTCATATCCAAAATACTGTACAGTCAGTCCTCGTATAGCACGATAGTTGTGTTCCTAGAAACCCTCGTGCAATGCAAAATCATGCAATATAAACAACAGGCCCTATGGGAAAAACATTTGTAACCAAAACATTAAAAAACACAATAAATTATTACGTATTTTATTACGACTATTACATAACAAAATATTGCTAATGCTTTTGCTTCTATTGTAAGCAAACTTGTTTTTTGTTTGATTTTCTATCCAAACAGATAACAGCCATTCCATCTCTTCCAATTCTTTGGGTCTCAATCTAATGGATTTTAATTACACTGAACTGTTCCTGCTATAAAAGTTCTTTGCATTCTTTGTAATTCTCTGCGTTGCCTCATTTAGGCCTGTAGCACTTGCAATATCACATGGTCTTTCATTTCGCTCAAAGCGTTTCACAATTTTATTTATTTTTTCTCTATCGACAGAGGCGGATTGGCCATAAGCCTTACCAGGGAAACCACGGTGGGTCGGAGGCCGGTGTGATTTTGGCCATAAACGCTAGTATGAAGCCACTACAAATTTTCCAGGGTAAGAATTTTTGACCCAGTCCGCCTCTGTTTATCAATATTGCTTTTCTTTTTCCCTCTGAATCTGTAGTGTCTTCACCAGGACGCTTCCTTTTCACACCTTTTAAGTATTTTACTCATTTTTAGGAAATAAAGCACAATTACAAAATGAGGAGGCACACTTGATGTGTGTATAAACAAAGCTGTGTGTGTATATGTGTATAAACAAAGCTGTGTGTGTGTGTGTGTGTGTGTGTGTGTGTGTGTGTGTGTGTGTGTGTGTGTGTGTGTGTGTGTGCGCGCGCGCGTGTAGCAAGTGAATAAACAACACCATAAAGCAGAGACAACTCTACCTCACTAGCTCACATTTTACTAAAGCACATTTCTGGGGGGTTACTACCATAAAACAATTTCCAGTTAAGTTCCTGTTAGTGGAATCTGTTATAAACTGATAGTAAACTCGATCTAATTGCATTTGCGATAATACCGATAGCTGGAATTTTACGTTATTATGGTGAAATGCATTTCCCTTTCACTAATATAAAAAACATAAATACATTTTCAGAATCTTCTCTTCATTCCTATCGTGTTTCATTCAGTTGGGGTGATTCCGGTCTGACTGCCATTTCTTGTAAACACAAAGGCGAATCGTGCATAAGCGAATTCAGTTCATGTTATATACGATATCGTTACCCTATTTATAAATCGTGTATTATCAAATTCGCGTAATGTAAACACATGTTATACGAGGACTGACTGTATACAGGTTTTGAAACTTCATTGTAGGAAGGCAACAAATTAGTTGCTTGCACAAAATGATATTCCTACCAAGACTGGGGTTCTGTAAATCGTACTCTCTTGAAAGTAGGCATCCATGTGGCAATCAAACTGATGTGCTTTAAAAAAGATTAAGCAAATTAAATACTGATGACATCTTTACTCTTTCTCAAATAACATACACACAGGAGCATAAATTTAAATTGAAAGTGATTAGTGCAGAAGTTTTTTCATAGAGTAATCCACTGATGGAATAAACTTTCACCTGTGTGGACAGTGCCATATCCAGGTATTAAAATAAGGGGGGCATGGTGACCAGGTGTTTGAATGTTGTTTTTTTTTTTTTTAGATAGACCTAGGAACACTTATACACTCACATAAATAATGTTTTATTGATTATTATCTTTATTTATTTATTATCTTTATTTGAATATTAGGAAAGCACGTAAATAATAATACGTGTTAATCACAAAAAATGACAATATATTATTTCCAACCATTTGGCAATATAACAAACGGAACAAACACGTTTATTAAATATATAAGAAAATTATGTTGTTGTGTTTGGTTTTTAGGAGTATTAGCAACTAAGGCCATACTGCTCCGGGGATATGTGGTTTTTAGGAGCATTAGCAACTAAGACCATACTGCTCCGGGGATATGTGGTGGTCATTCCCTGACCTTTCCGCATCCTCTGTTGGTGGTCACGGGCTTGAACCCCGGTCTAAGAAAATTATAAAATGAAAGAATAATAGAAGTACATGCAGAGGCGGATTTACAGTGAAACTAATGAAGCTTAAGCTTCAGGGCTGCTCATTTGCATGGGCCCCTGCAACCCTGGGAGGGGCCCTACCCTTGTAAGATTTGCAAAAGTAAGATATTTTAACCACAATTGGTTAACACTGCTGTCTCTTTCCATTCCGACTTCTCCTCCGTCCTGCAACTTATCAGTTCTGCATTGGAGTCATGGGCGCCAGCAATTTTGCAAGGTGGTGCATGTGGGAACAAATTTTTTATTCACCAAATATTCAAATACATGCAATTAAGTCAAGTTTGGCTGATTTACGTGTACAACCAAGCCAACGTTTCGTGATCGGTGGGAGAAAGTACTAGTAAGTATTTTGAAAGAAAGAATTTGTATTGTTTCAATAAATTAATGAAAATATTAAAAATTGTGGATTACTTCGAACCAGGTTCGAAGGTGTGGGAACCAGGTATTTCTCATATGTACAAAGAAGTAAATAAAGAATTAAAATAAGAGAAATACCCAGTTCCAACAGTGCAAGTGCACCACCTTTGGATTTTGAAGTAATCCACTTACCGTGGAACTTCAATGGCCTGTTTCTGTAAGTTTAAATTCAACAACTGGGATCTTCACTCCCCTCCAAGGTCCACAAACTGCCTGACTGCACTGTATCCTTAATCAGAAGGCTCCATGTAATAAGCATTTTCTTATTTCTTCCTTTCTTTCAAAGATGCTAAAGTTGTTTCTATAGAGCTGTATGTATTTTACTTAAAGATCGGACATTTTTTTATATTATAAAAATAACAAGTTTTATTACACAACATACATCTCATGAATATTACAATTTCTTAATTAACTATAAGCATATAATCACCTGCTTCTTCCTCCTATCTATAAAATTTTAACTCTCTCGTATAATTCCTTCCCTTTTTATACAAATGTTACATTTTCTAAACATATAACTAAATGTACACAAAAATTACATTATAATCACTCTTTCTCCATATACCCTTGTACATTAACTTCAATACATGACCTTCTTTTGTCCACAGATTCCTATAGATTGTTAACAAGAGTGATTTCTTCACTAAAACATTTGCTTCTTTAGGATAAATAGTACCTTCAAACTTATAGCTCTACACTTGCCACTTTGTCACAGAAAGGTAACAAACTCTTTCTCACTCCTCAATATGGTTGTTCCTTTTCTATATTAATTTACACAAATCAACTTATCAGTCCTGCATATTACTTTTAAGACTAACAAACAATATTTCAGAGGACTTACTTTTCCTACTCGCTTCCTCTTCCTTCCTTTCCTCGATAGTGTTCCTTCCTCCTGGATTCCTTCAATCTGCCGTCTTCCTTATGGACTTCTGCATAGCACAGACATGGCTTTCTCCTTCCTACACAGCTACCAAAAAAGGGGGTCCCAATCTAGGTGCAGCTCCTTCTCCTGCATATAGAAGATCTTTCATGCTCCTCGTTGTCTCACTCTTTTTCCTTATGCATACCTTTTCCTTCACAGACTTTACACAGTTTCCCACTAATTACTTCCCACACTCCTTTACCAAAAACTCCTCTACCTTTTCATAACACTTTCTTTTCTCCTCCTTCCACACCTTTTTCCAAACTAGAACCAGACCTTTTCCCAACCAAACTCCAAAAAAATTCTCTCTCCTTGTTTCTCCTTTTTGTTTCTTCCTCCTTTCCTGACCAATCACCATCAATTTCACTTCCAGCATCCTCCTCCTAATTCATTCAATTCTCTTTTCATTGTCTCGGCACTGTTCTGGTTGGTTAGGCTACTTTATTCATAGCAGAGACATTTGGATGCTTAGAGACTTCTAGAACACTTCTTCTAGCAATCCTTGTACACTTATCCCTTTTGTCACCACCCTTGAAATTTATAAGGGTCGACCTCTATATTCTTCACTTTTAAAACTCTAATCCTTGCTGCACTAGAGCTCCGGACCTTCCCTCTTCAGAGCGCTAGCATTTTCTTGTGGGGGGTGTGTCCCAAGGAGGCCATTACTTAACGGTTGCCTCCCTACCAGCCATAACCGCTCTACAGAGTGTCTCAAAAATATTGGTACAAATGTTTAGGGGGAAGTAGGTAACATCTAAAGGAATGTGAATCGCATAAGAACCCATAACCGGAAACGTCACCGTAAGTCGGTAAACAGCGCTGTTCATCAGTTCATGAGAGGGAAAATTTCTGGTTTACTCATTCAAGCAGTAGTCGCTGCACGAAGGGCATGCATCGATATACGAACTGTGAGCTGGCTAGACATGTATATGGATTAGCAGAGGGCAATGGACGAGCCGCTCAACGAATTTATGGAGAACACTTCCCAGACAGAAATGTACCAGACCACCGTTTGTTTGCACGTGTGCATCAAAATTTGTGCAATTATAGGTCATTTAGAGGTAACAGGAGTAGTGCGGGCAGACCACGTTCGACGCGAACTCCCGCCATGGAGAAAAGTGTGTTGAATGCCGTCCAGAATAATCCTACTACCGGCACACTTGCCATTGCCGCTGCCTTAGGGGTGTCTCGTTGCAGTGTACACCGTGTCTGGCACGACGATTCCTTACACCCCTTTCATCTCCAAAGGGTTCAGTTACTGCTCCCCCAAGATCATCCTGCACGTGTGGCTTTTGCGCAGTGGTTTCTCCGAGAAAGTGTTCAAGACTTTAATTTTCCAGCCTATGTTTTGTTCACGGATGAGGCTTATTTCACTCGGGAAGGCTTATTCAATCAGCACAATGCTCATGTGTGGGCTCACGACAACCCACACAGTGTGTGCGCTCCCATGCGGCACAACATCACTTCGCAATAAATGTGTAGGCGGGTATGGTTGGTGACTGCTTAGTCGGTCCACACCTGTTACCATCCCGCATGAACTATGCTAAATATCGGATCTTTCTTGAACAAGTTCTACCAGGGTTACTCGACGATGTTCCAGCAAATGTGAGATGCAACATTTGGTTTCAACATAACGGGGTGCCTGCCCATTATGGAAGGTGTGTTTGTGACCATTTGAACGGGCATTTTGGGCGTCGATGGATTGGCCATGGTGGATCCATTGACTGGCCCCCACGCTCACCTGATTTATCGAGCCTTTATTTCTTTTTGTGGGGGGAGCCTCAAATCTATCATGTATGAATCGTCTATGGAGACGGAAATGGATCTCGTGGCGAGACTCATCTGCGCTGCTGCTACTGTCAAAGGAACTCCAAGTGTGTTCGACCGTGTCCGCCAATCCATGCTGCATCGGTGTCACCCATGCATCGCGTCTCATGGTGGAACCTTCGGGCATCTGTTGTAATCATGAAATGCATCCATCTCGTACTCCATTGTTAATATTATGTCAAATAAATGTTTGCCACTAATTACTGTCTTCTGTCATTTCTGCTTCTTGTGCCTCTGCTACTACTTTCCCGTGACGTTTCCGGTTATGGGTTCCTATGCGATTCACATTCCTTTAGATGTTACCTACCTCCACTAAACGTTTGTACCAATATTTTTGAGACACCCTGTATATTTCTAAAATGGTCCCTCTCATATCGGTCCCTTTGTTTTCTGCCTCCATTCTTACTTTGTTCAATTACCTCAAGTGCAGCTCCTGCTCTATTTACCGTAAACAAAACAGTCTACAACTGAAACTACAATTGTCCTGTTCGTAGACTGAACTGCCCCCATTGACAGCGCTAATCCATGCCCTATCTCAACCAACTCGCCAAGTGCCTATTGATGTGATTACATTCTTTTCCCAACCAGTTTTATATAATTCCAATCAGAACAAATAAAAACCTTCAATTCCAACAAAAATAATAATAATACATAAGATATGTATCTTACAGCACCATGCAGCCAGCATCCATGGTTTGAGTCGTCACCAGCTTTAAGAAAAATACAAAGAAATTTTGCATTATTTTTCTTATAAAGGGCCCCAAAAATTGTATAAGTTTCAGGCCCCACAAAACCTCCACCCCCTACAAAAAATGCTGTGCTGCTTTATGCCATTGCACATTCTGTATCGCCAATTTTCTTGAATGGCAATACTCTCTGATGCTGAAAACTAAAGGGCTCTTCGGCTTTCTTGTCTTTCATTTGTATTATGGTGCCTTTCAATATCACTTAATTCGGCTGTCAGCATGTATTTACAATTTTTACAAAAACATTTTAAATAATCATCGTCTAATTTGCAGAGCCAGTTCTTATATTTAGAGTCTTTGAGCCAATGATCATGAAAGTGTTGACTATATTTTTTGCTCATTTTCAAAAAGGGGCAAAATCACACACTATAGTTTAATATGAAAATTTATACGCAAAAAAAAAAATTAGTTACCTACTCAGAGTAACTGAATCATCACAAATGAAAAATGACAAGTTTTCGTCAAATTCTGTTAAACCTATTCATGTGGTTTTTGTATGTGGAAACGATTTAAGTTACTGCATCTTTGTTTTGGGCAGTAATTTGAAAAGTGAACCAGCAAAGCGACCCTCTATATTAGGAAAGTTAGACTGCAGAAAGTCGAATTTCAAAGAAAGGAAGTTGAGTTCTGAGTGACTGGTGGAAATTCATATTATAATATTTTTCTCTGATCTGTAAATGACCCAACAATGAATTTTCAATAAAAAAAAAAAAAAAAAAATTACTGATATCACAGTAATAAACTTACAAATCATTCTGTCAAATTGCAACAAAATGCAAAGAATAGCAAAAAATAATAATAAATAAAAATATCTTACACAATGGGTAACATACATTAGTATCGCAAACTGTACAATGTTTGATGAGTGCCGACGTCACTTACCACTCATAATTTGTGAATGGCCCATCATGTAAACTTATGAAAACTGGAATAATAAATTCACTTATATCAAAGCTACCGGAGCTGAGTGATCAGGCACAAGGGTACATAAGTATACATACCATGAGTGACCGGGGTTCAACCCTGTGACCATGGGTGCCGGCAGCATGGTGCAAGTGGATTTCGAAGGAATACACAATCTTTAATATTTTCATT
Source organism: Mastigoproctus giganteus (assembly GCF_048544385.1). Lineage (NCBI taxonomy): Eukaryota > Metazoa > Arthropoda > Arachnida > Uropygi > Thelyphonidae > Mastigoproctus > Mastigoproctus giganteus. The sequence goes on along the minus strand of NC_143575.1, from coordinate 119,074,035 downwards.
AATTTATTGAAACATTAAACCGATCAAGAAAAGTTGGTTCGGCTATACATATAAATCCGTCAAACTCAACTTAATTAAAATATTTGATAATGTATTTGAATGGTGACAAAAAATTTATTCCCACATGGTGGATTTGCCAGATTTTTTTGGCTAGTGGCTGCTTTACTTAATTAAAAAAAAAAAAAAAAGGAATGTGCACTACCTTGCAAAATATTCTACCGGTGCCCATGCCCGTGACTGTTAAGTACTGTGCCATTTCTTGTATTCTCCCTACACAAGGTAGGGAGAATACAAGGTGCTGTGACTGTGTGGTCACCTGGAATATAAAACACGATATTCATTCATAAAATCACTTATTACAGAATCACTACAAAGTTGGCATTGCATTGAAAACATAAAACAAATCAATGCACACTTCTCTATTCAGAGATGTGATTCATCGCTTACTGAGTGCAAAAGGAAAAAAAGTGAGGACTTTTTTTTTTTTCAAAAAATAATTTTTTGAAATTCAACTTTTTTTAATCTGTAAATGATCCATCAACAGGATTCAATTAAAAAAAAAATAAAAAATACTAACACCATAGTAACAAAATAACAAAATTACAGATCGTTCGGTAACAAAATGCAAAGAATAGTAAAAAAATAATAATTTATTTACAGCAACGAGTAACATATATTAGTGTCAAAACTGGACAACATTTAAGACTGCCGACATCATGGATCATTCAAAATTTGTGAATAGCCCATCATGTAAACTAATGAAAACTGGAATAATAAATTTACTTACATTTTCAGCCTTTCTATCACAGGTTAGAAAAGAATGGTTGTAATGGTAATGGGCGAATTTTTTTTGTGCAAATCACTACACTTGAAAATTTAGAATCACAGAATAGTACATGATGCTTGATAAGAGCTGCAGAACTTTCTTTCTTGTTCAATACAGCAAAATGAAAATATCTGATTGGCTGAATTGTTTTGTTTCGTTTTTCACTCTCGTTTCTCCAGTTTCTCCATCAAGTAACTTTGCAACAAATTTTCCCACCACAAGTAAAAACAGAACAGATATAATCAGGCTTGGGCAAACTTTTTGGCTGAAGGGCCACATTAGGAATTCAAAAAGAAGGTGGGCCACACATAAAATACTATTTTTAGATATATATAATTTGTTATCATGAAGAAGAAATACAGGGTGTCTTAAAAATATTGATTGCTCTTAATATTTGGTTTTCAGGAGCATTAGCAACTAAGGCCATATTGCTCTGGGATATGCGGTGGTCATTCCCTGACCTTTCAGCATCCTCCGTATTTGGTGGTGACGGCTCGAACCCCAGTCTAATCAAGAAGCGTGTGCTGCTCCTTCCCACCTGGATACGGAGGTGCCGGCTCAAAAATACTGGTACAAACGTTTAGGGGAAGTAGGTAATATCTAAAGGAATGTGAATCGCATAGGAACCCATAACCGGAAACGTCACGGGAAACTAGTAGCAGAGGCACAAGAAGCAGAAATGACAGAAGACAGTAATTAGTGGCAAACATTTATTTGACATAATATCAACAATGTACAAAGTCTTCTGTTGCATGGAGAGGAAACCTGGACATTGAATAGGCGAGCAGAAAACAAATTGCTCTCCACAGAAATGGATTTTTGGAGACGCTCAGCAGGAACTTCTAGAAGAGACAGAAAACGGAATGAAGTGAGAAAGACTATTATTGACACCATCAAAGAAAAGCATCTCACATGGTATGGACATGTAAAACGGATGCAAGAAAACAGATATCCAAAGGCTATCCTGGAATGGATACCTCCTGGAAGAAGGAGAAGAGGAAGACCTAGGAGGACATGGATGGATGGATGGATGGAGTACGGGAGTGCATGACAGCCCGAGGCTTAACCGACCAAGACACCTTGAACCGCACTTTATGGTGAGAAAAAATTCCTAACAAGAAATAACTTGTAGGCTGAGGAAACCCATTGTAAATGGAAACACTCCTCTTGAAGAAGAAGATTAACAATGGAGTACGAGATGGATGCATTTCATGATGTTACAACAGATGCTCGAAGGTTCCACCATGAGACGCCATGAATGTGTGACAATGGCGCAGCATGGATTGGCAGACACGATCGAACACACCTGGAGTTTCTTTGACAGTAGCAGCAGCGCAGGCGAGTCTCGCCACAAGATCCATTTCCACCTCCACAGGCGATTCATACACGATAGATTTGAGGGCCCCCCCCCCACAGAAAGAAATCAAGGCTCGATAAATCAGGTGAGTGTGGGGGCCAGTCAATGGGTCCACCACGGCCAATTCATCGACACCCAAAACGCCTGTTCAAATGGTCATGAACACCCCCTTCCATAATGGGCAGACGCCCAGTCATGCTGAAACCAAATGTTGCGTCTCGCATTTGTGGAACATCGTCAAGTAACCCTGGTTGAACTTGTTCAAGAAAGATCCGATATTTAGCGTAATTCATGCGGGATGGTAACAGGCATGGGCCGACTAAGCAGTCACCGACCATACCCGCCTACACATTTATTGCGAAGCGATGTTGTGCCGCATGGAGTCTCACACCGTATGGGTTGTCGTGAGCCCACACATGAGAATTGTGCTGATTGAATAAGCCTTCCCGAGTGAAATAAGCGTCATCCGTGAACAAAACATAGGCTGGAAAATTCAAGTCTTGAACACTTTCTTGGAGAAACCACTGCGCAAAAGCCACACATGCAGGATGATCTTGGGGGAGCAGTAACTGAACCCTTTGGAGATGAAAGGGGTGTAAGGAATCGTCATGCCAGACACGGCGTACACTGCAACGAGACACTCCTAAGGCAGAGGCAACGGCACATGTGCCGGTACTAGGATTATTCTCGACGGCATTCAACACACTTTCTTCCATGGCGGGAGTTCGCATCAAATGGGGTCTGACCGCACTACTCCTGTTACCTCTAAATGACCCATAATCGCACAAATTTTGATGCACACGCGCAAACAAACGGTTGTCTGGTACATGTCGGTCTGGGAAGCGTTCTCCATAAATTCGATGAGCGGCTTGTCCATTGCCCTCTGCTAATCCATACACTAGGTGCATGTCTGCCAGCTCACAGTTCGTATATCGATGCATGCTCTTCGTGAGGCGACTACTGCTTGAATGAGTAAACCAGAAATTTTCCCTCTCGCGAACTGATGAACAGCGCTGTCTACCGACTTACGGTTACGTTTCCGGGTTCCTTTTTTTTTTTTTTTTTTTTTTTATGAAAACCCCAAACACGAAAGGTATCAAAACCTATAGTACTTAGTACCATGCATGGGTTGAAGGAGAAGTATGGGGCAACGGAATGCCGGAAACTTTGCTCTAGAGACTAAACATGGGTTTCACCACGTCAAGCCTCCAATAAGCAAAGTGGTGGTATTTCACCGGTTGATGAAAGTCATCTACCACCTTTTATGCGATTCACATTCCTTTAGATGTTACCTACCTCCCCTAAACGTTTGTACCAATATTTTTGAGACACCCTGTATAACATAAAAGTTATTCTCTAACAACCATGAATTTAATGAAATGAATGGAACTGTTTTACATCTTTTACCATTTTTTTTAATTTCGGGTGTTAATTTTGTAGTTGAGATTCTTAACACTGCTTGTAAATGTTCATCGGTGATGCTTGATGGTAAAGAATTTTTAGTTAGATTCATGATGGAAAACGTTTGTTCACATATATAGGTTGATCCAAAAATAACCAACATTTTTTTGGGCAAAAATCTTTTAAGCTCGTCGAATTTGTCGGAATTAAGAGTACAGTAAACCCGCGCTATTCGCGTGGGTTAACGTTCCTCAGAAATGCCAAAACACAAATACTGAGTTATGGCTCCCATAATATTAAAGAGGTTCTGTTCCAAAGTATAAAATATATAAGATACACTAGTCTAAAATTTTGTCTATGTATGTATTATAGGTACCTTCATAATATGACTAGTGAAATGCAAGCATATGGCATCGAAATGAAAATAAGAAACAATTTAATATTAAATGTAATATTTATTAGAAATTTCAAACAAATCCTTCAAACCAGTGCCTTTGCTAGCTAAAAAACTTATCCCGCCAGTGCTATCACCAGTTTCACTAAAGTGTTGATATAGGAGTTTTGCCTTTTCATGAATGATGAGTGAACTTAACGGAATTTTATTTAGAGTTCGGTCTTCTATCCACAGATTTAAAGCTTTTTCCATTTTTTCTAATTTAACATCATGAGTTACAGAGCAAATATTTGAAGCAATTAGAGCATTTTCACAGACACTGCGGCAGATTTTTTCTTCCGATTTCTTGATTGATTGACCGTTGACTCATTGATTTTATAATGTTTTGCCACTTTCACCATTAGAAATTTTATCAAATAACTCAATTTTATTCACTAATGTCATCACCTTGTTTGATCTTTTCACATTTCCCTTATTCATAGCCATATTTTTGTACGGGTTAGAAAGAACTTGTCTGCAATAAAGTCACTTTCTTCCGTTAACATACTCGAAAAAGTCTGTTTTACAATGCAAAACAGTAGATTTATCACTTATGTAAGCATATCAATTTATAAATTGATAAATTTATTCAATTTATAAGCATATAAATTAAAAGCGGATATCATCTTTTAAGGGCACAAAAGGTGATATAGTTGTACACATTGGCACTAATGATATCAAGAGTAGGAGACCGTCAGAATTACATAAAAACTACAGGTCACTGTTGAAAAAAAAAGCCGTGAATTAGGGTTGAATTTGAGTGTCTGCAATTCTGCCCAGACACGATAGGAGGGAGTATATGATGAGAGCCCTGTCCATCAATTCGGCCCTGGAAAGATTGTGCAAGGCTCAAGGGGTAGAATTTTTTTCAGCCTGGACTGTACTTGTTAACAAGAGAGACTGCTTCTATAGGGACGGGATACACTTAAATAGAAAGGGTGCAAGAATATTTGCTGATGCTATCGAGGCAGTGTCAGGTGGGTCGGAAACTGCTAGCTTGGGAGGAGACAAAGACTAATAGATTAACAGTAGCCACTGGCAGAGGTGAAAGACATTCTTGCACTGCTTCTACTGGAATGAACAGAAGCCTGAGAAACAAGATGCAGGATATATCAGAGACTGCTGGGAGTTGTTGCGGTACAAGTAAACATATGGGTTGTGTTAGAGTAGCTAAGAATATAAACAGGTGCACGTATACTTTCGTGTACACCAGTTCTAGGAGTTTAGTAAATAAATTTGATGAATTTCAGGTATTGCTTGAAACAAAAGGCAGATATTGTTGGGATTTCAGAGACGTGGTGTCACACAGATATAAGGAAGGCAGAACTGGAATTTGGGGAGTACAACATCTACAGAAAGGATAGACAGGATAGGAAAGGAGGAGGGGTTATGCTATTAGTTAAGAAACACACAAAATCCAAGGAAGGGAAGCCAGTCGACATAGCTGGACAGTGCAGTGTCGAGTCAGTTTAGTGTGACATAAGCATTGGGAGATCAAAATTGAGAGTACAGTGTGCTATAGGCCTAATGACTCTGATGAGTATAATAAGGAACTGTACAGGGAAATAGAGGGCCAGTAAACCAGAGAGTCTTATAATGGGAGATTTTAATTTCCCAGACACTGACTGGAATTTGGGGGCTGGTCACTCACACACTAGCAAGGCTTTTTTGGATTTATTGAATGATTGTTTTCTACATCAGCATGTTCGGGAGGCAACTAGAGGGAGTAATACGCTTGATTTGATTATCAGTAGTGATTCTTCACATATTAAGAATCTGCAGATAAATGAAGCACTAGGTGGTAGTGATCACAGTGTGCTGAAGTGGGATTTACTCAAAGAGGTAACTACCATTGGGGTAAAGGGAACGGTTATTGCTTTCGAAGAGGCGACTACGATGGTCTCAGACAGTATTTAAATTCTATACAGTGGGACCAACTGATGATGTTACCAACAGCAAATTCAAAATGGGACGCATTCAAAGAACTTATTTTGGAAGCTACTAGGCTTTACATACCAACTAAGAAATATTGTTCAAGGTTTAGGCCTAAATGGATGTCAGATAAACTAATGAGACACATGCCAGAGAAGAAAAATGGGATACATACAAATTAACACAGAAGCCTATGATAGATACAAGTTGATTTGTAACCAAGTTACAAAGGAGGTTAGGCAGGCGAAGGCAGATTACAAGAAATCTTTGGCAAGGGATGCAAAGAAAAACAGCAGAGTTCTTTACTTATGTAAACTCTAGAAGGAAGGGAATGAATCAGATTGGTCCACTTGATATCGACGGGTCAACTGTTGATGATCCTGCTCAGGTAGCTAACAAACTAAATGAATATTTTGCATTGAAATTCACACATGAGGAGTTATTCGGCGAGGAGAATGCCAGAGGTGTATTCAACTCTGGCAGTAAGCTAGAGAATCTTGTAATAACTGAAAGTAAAGTGGAGGAGAAATTGTTGAAGATAAAGACAAGAAAGGCACCTGGGGTGATGGGATCTATCCAGTTATATTAAAGGAGGCAGAAAAGGAAGTAAACAAACCCTTAGCCATAATTATGAGAGCTACCTTGGATTCAGGGGATGTACCCACAGACTGAAGATGTGCAAATGTGACCCCAATTCACAAAGGAGGATCAAAGGCTGACACAAGTAATTATAGACCTGTGAGTTTAACTTCTGTTCCAGGAAAATTAATGGAGGCAGTGGTTAAAGAAGCACTGCAGGATCAGCTAGACAAGACTTCAGTTATAGCTCGGACACAGCATGGTTTTGTAAAGTGGAAGTCTTGCCTGATCAACTTGATTGGATACTATGATGCAGTCACAAAAGAACTGGATGCAGGGAATAACTTTGATATTATATACAGGCATACCTCGAATAACGAATAGGATGCGTTCCACGAAATTACTTCGTTAAGCGAAACTTCGTTTTCAGAGGTAAAAATACAATGGCCAGAATAGGGATACGTTCCTACGTAAAGAAAATGAAAAGCTTTTTTTTTCGAACAAAGAAAAGTTTTATTAAATAAACAGTCAACTTACATACAAAGTGAAATCATATTTTAAAATATGAGTCTAAAGTTAATTGCTTATGCTCTTTTTCTCTTTCATTTAACAATTGCCTATACGGAGTTATTGCATTTAACACTGATCGCTTAACAATAACACTTCTTCCTAAATCAGGATCATTTTCACTAAAAAAATTTAAAACGTTTTCAATGTCATTTAAGCATCTTTTTAAATCTTTGGTTGTTAACACTTTTTTGGCAGGAACTTCTTTAACCTCGTCTTCATTATCTTTGTCTTCGTTGCTAACAAGGTTTTCTAAATCTTCCATTGAAAAACCATCATCTTCTGCATTCAATAAATTTCTAACATCTTCTTCATCTACATTTTCGAAACCTATTGATTGAGCCATCTGGATAACTTCATTTCTAATTTCTTGGATGTTATTATCTTCTTCTAGTACAACTTCTGGCCATATTTTGCGCCAAACTCCATTTAAGCATTTCTTAGTGACTTCTTTCCAAGAACTATCAATGTTTTGAATGGTGTAGTTTTTCCAAAAAGTTTTAACTGTCATATCCTCTTTATTCTCTAGTTCAGTTAAACTGCTTAATGTTCGACGCAGATAATAAGCTTTAAATGATGCTATTATTCCCTGATCCAATGGTTGAATCACAGAAGTTGTGTTTGCTGGAAGAAACACAACTTTGACAGGAATGCATGTGTCCAACGTGTTAAGATCAGTAGGATGTCCCGGAGCATTGTCTAACAACAAAAGAGCTTTTTCTTCAAAGTTGTTTTTTTTTTGACAATACCGTTTTACTTCAGGACAAAAGTGGTTAACAAACCAATCAGTAAATAACTCATTGGTAACCCACGCTTTTCTATTTGCTTTCCATATTACAGGTAAATTCATTTTTATGCTACCTTTTAACGCCCTCGGATTTTCTGAATGGTAAACTAATAACAATTTTAATTTATAATCGCCAGAGGCATTTGATCCAACGAGTAACGTTAAATGGTCTTTGGCTGCTTTGAACCCAGCAGCTGATTTTTCTTCAATAGAAATAAAGCTTTTTGTTGGTAGCCGTTTCCAGAACAAACCGCTTTCGTCAACATTGAACACCAAATTTGGAAAATTTTCACGTTCAATTATTTCCTTTAGTTTTACTGGAAACTTATTTGCAGCTTCTCCTGTTAATTTTACACTATGAATCCTGGCCCGTTTTTTAAATTTCTCGAACCAACCACGAGAAGCCCCAAAGGTTTCCGCAATTTCTTCAGTTTGTTTAGATTTCAGGTGATTAAACTGGAATATTTTTTTTATGTTAAATGGGGCTTGAAATTGCCGACTTCGTTATATCGAAGCTTCGTTATCAGAGGTAACGTTAATCGAGGTATGCCTGTACTTGGATGTTAAAAAGGCTTTTGATACTGTTGCACATGAAGACTGCTGCACAATTTGGAGCAGTGTGGCATTGGAGGCAAATTGCGGCTATGGATAAAGGGGTGGTTGAGGGGGAGAAGACAGAGAGTGGAAATCAACGGACACTGCTCATCGTGGACTAATGTTATTAGTGGAGTCCCTCGGGGTTCACTGTTGGGTCCATTATTGTTTTCTGTATTTATAAATGATACTGATGATGGTATATCAAGCTTAATGTCCAAGTTTGCAGACAATACGAAGGTTGGCAGGGTTGTCAAAGACACTACTGACACTATGCTGCTGCAACAGGATCTGGAAAGGTGGAGCAGATGGGCTGAGAGGTGGCAAATGAAGTTTAACATTGACAAATGTAAAGTACTACATATGGGAAACAGCAACCCCAGAGCAACGTATCAAATCTGTGGTACTACACTGACAGTGGTAGAGAATGAAAGGGACCTGAGGGTGGTTGTGCAGGCAGATATGAAGTTTTCTGAGCAGTGCAGATGGGCTGCCAGGGCAGGTCATGGAGTCTTGTCAATGATATATAAGAATTTTGTAAGCAGGGACAGCGAGGTGATTATCCCATTTTACAAGGCTTTGATTGATTTGGTGGTTGTTGGCGCATCGGCTTCTGTGGCCATATTGCACCTCCCAAGGTTTTTTGCAGTACTTTGATCCAAGCCCGAGGCGGGAATTGAACCCGCGACCTTTTGGGTTGCCGGGCAGGTACTTTACCCACTCGGCTAGCCTGGTCGGCATTTTTTACAAGGCAATGGTCATGCAAGAGTAGCTCATGGTGTATTGTCCATGATATTTCCTGCCATTATCCATGAGAGAAGACTCGTCTTTTCTGTAAAAATGATGGTTGGCATTATTTCGCACCCAGACTTCTGGGCCAACTGCGGTTGGAGGATCCCGGTCCCAAGCCTTCGGGCCAATCCAGTCCTCCAGGCCACCCCAAACCGGTTAAAGTTATCCGATCGTTTCATACCCGTGCAAATGCTGCAATACGTATACTCCTCGGATGGCGACCTCTACAAGTTCGCATTGGATCAAAAATGCAGGCAGAACTTACTCCATCGACTTCCTTCTCAGGACCATGTCACAGGGCATTAGAACCTGCTCCCAAGGACCTGTCCATCACTCTCATGGATCCCTCACTACATTGCTCCAACTTTCTGCGCCTGCTCAGATGACTCCAACACTGTAAGAGGACTGCTCCCTGGAGGATAAATTAGCATGATAACATGCTGTTGTGTATTTACGTTCATATGTAAATTTTCCATTTGCTTTCATTTCATTACACTTGTGTAATTAGTAATAAGATTATTTTTTCTCCTATCTCATCCTTGTTTATTGCAGTGTATTAGCCTTTGTAACCTTTATATTAGACTTTTACCTTGTATTAACCTTTACTGTAAACCCCTGGCTTGTAGCCGTGAAGGGTATTGTGTACGGCATATGCATTTTGTATGCAATAAAGATTTCTTCTTCTTCTTCTTATATATAGGAATTTTTCTAGCAGGGATAAGGAGGTGATTATTCCCTTGTATAAGGCAATGGTCAGGCCACACCTAGAGTACTGTATACAGGTCTGGAGGCCTCATTTCAAGAAGGATGTAGAGCTGCTGGAACGAGTACAGAGAAGGGCAACAAGATTAGTGAATGGAACAATGGAGTGCTCTTACGAAGAAAGGCTTAAGTTTTGTAAATTACAGTGTCTGGAGACTAGGCACCAGCGAGGTGATCTCATAGAGGTGTATAAAGCCTTGAATGGTTTGAGCATGCTCAATGCTGATGGGATTCTTCCTCTAGCTCAGAAAAATCACCTGAGAGGGCATAAATTCAAATTGAGGAAAGACAGATGTAGGATAGACGTGCAGAAATTTGCCTTTAGCCAGTGGGTGGTTGGTTAGTGGAACAGACTTCCATCCCTTGTCGTGGAAGTTGATAGCCTAAATAAGTTTAAGGCTCAGCTGGACAGGTATTTCGAACGAACAGAGGGGTGAAGTGGAAGTGGGTTTTTTTTTTTTTTGGCTGATGCTGCATAAGCTTGCTTTCTTGCATCAAATGCCTATGCTAATGCTAAAGCAAACGACGAAACGTTCCATGACAAGCGCATAACACATACTGAATAAGGATTAGCGAGAAACATCCACGTTCGCGATTTTGTTACCCCTCTCCCCTCCACCCACTGAGCACTGTTTTGACCGGGAAAGATAATTTTAGCCACGCCCATGTTTTTTTATGGCGGAAAATGTTCACAGCGCTTTAAAATTCGCATTTTTTTAGGTTTCATTTTATATTAAATCAGCTACCGCGAATACAGATACCGCGAATAGTGGGGTTTACTGTATTGTGAAATTTACAATTTCCTCATGACAGTGCAATTCCCTTATATCAGTATCACACTGCAGATCTATAATCTGAAGCTGTGGTTCACTCAGTGCACTATCAATTTCTATTGAAAATGGGTAGCCCACTATTGCCAAAATTGTCTCAATTTTTCGTAAGTCACCAAATCTTCGTGAAAAGTTGTCATTCAAAAAGTTTATAATTTCACAATACAGTCAGTCCTCGTATAACACGTGTTTAAACTACATGAATTCGATCATACACGATTTATAAATAGGGGAAACGATATCTTATATAACACGAACCGAATTGGCTTATGCACGATTCGCCTTTGTGTTTATAAGAAATGGCAGTCGAACGCAGAATCACCCCAACCGAACGCAACACGATAGGAATGAAGAGAAGATTCTGAAAATGTATTTATGTTTTTTATATCAGTGAAAGGGAAACACATTTCACCATAATAACGTAAAAACTAACACAATTCCAGCTATCAGTATAATCGCAAATGGAATTAGATCGAGTTTACTACCAGTTTATAACAGATTCCACTAGCAGGAACGCAATTGGAAATTGTTGTTATTGTTTTATGGTAGTAACCCCTAGAAATGTGCTTTAGTAAAATGTAAGGTGTTAATAGCGTATCTCTGTCTTTACGGTATTGTTTATTCAGTTGCTACACGCGCGCAGCTTTGTTTATGTGTATCAAGAGCGCCTCCTCGTTTTGTAATTGTGCTTTATTCCCTAAAAATGAGCAAAATACTCAAAAGGTGTGAAAAGGAAGCGTCCTGGTTAAGACACTGCAGATTCAGAGAGAAAAAGAAAAGCAATATCGATAAACAGAGGCGGACTGGATCAAAAATTCTTACCTGGGAAAATTTATAGTGGCCTTGTACTATGGTTTATGGCCAAAATCGCACCGGGCTCTGGCCCACCGGGGTTTCCCCAGTAAGGCTTATGGCCAGTCCTCCTCTGTCGATAGAGAAAAAATATGAAATTGTGAAACGCTTTGAGCGAAATGAAAGACCATGTGCACATGCTACAGGCCTAAATGAGGCAACGCCAAGAATTAGAAAGAATGCAGAGAAAATAAAAACAACTTTCATTGCTGGAACAACTTAAAGTGTAATTAAAATCCATTAGAATAAGACACAAAGAATTGGAAGAGATGGAACGGCTGTCATCCATTTGGATAGAAAATCAAACAAAAAACAAGTTTTCTTATGATAGAAGCAAAAGCATTAGCAACATTTTATTACGTAATTGTCGTAATAAAATACATAAGTATTTTATTCGCAAAAAATACTTACATATTATTTATTATATTAAAATATAATATAATAATAATAAAAAATTATATTTTTATTACATATTTTAATCATTATAAAATACGTAAGTATTTTATTACGATTATTTATTGTTTGTTTGTTGTTTGTTATTTGGTTTTTAGGAGCATTAGCAACTAAGGCCATATTGCTCCGGGGATATGCGGTGGTCATTCCCTGACCTTTCCGCATCCGCTGTATTTGGTGGTCACGGGCTCGAACCCCGGTTTCATCAAGAAGCATGTGCTACACACTGCCGCTCCTGCCCACCTGGCTACGGATTTTATTTATTGTGTTTGGTAATGTTTTGGTTACCAATATGTGTTCAATCTTGGGTAGTTGGCACCTAACTATTTTTCTCATAGGGCCTGTTGTTTATATTGCACGAGGGTTTCTAGGAACACAACTATCGTGCTATAAACGAGGACTGATTGTATTTTTCAAATTTATTTTCTGGAATCTTCAGCAACTTCATTGTTGGAAAGTGGTCTACCTTGTTAATTAATAAACGTCGAAGGAACAACTGGAGTTTTAATTTAAATCCATTCAAACTTTTTACCATATCATGGGCGTATAAATTTTTCCCTTGTAACACAGTGTTGAAAGTATTTAAGTGTGTCACGATGTCCAGGGTAAATGCAAAATCACAAATCCAGTTATTATCAGTTAATTCGGGCAAGTCCATAATATTTTTCAGTTTTAAAAATAAAATTATGTCATCATTAAGATCCCATACTCGCCGAAGAACTTTTCCTAAGCTAAGCCATCGAATTTGGCCATGATAAGGAATATCTGTGTACTCGGATTCAATATCTTGAAGAAAATTAATGAATTGTCTGTGTTTCAGGGCCCTCGATCATATTAAATTTACTAGTTTAATAATACAAGATGTGACATGTTCAACTTTTAAGATGTGACATGTTCATTTTTACATAATACTTGTTGATGTATAATACAATGAATTGTAATTAAATTATAATCAGGATAATTTTCACAAATTTTATCCTGAATTTTCTTTAATGCTCCAACATTTTTACCCGTCAGTTGTTACGCTTACCATTTTGTTACATTGTAAATTATATCTTGTTAAGCATTTGTCAACTTTTTCAAATATATTAGCTCCTGTTGTTTGGTCTTTTAGAGATTCCATTGAAAGAAGCTCTTCAATAATTTCAAAATTAGAGGTACATCCATGTATGAAAATTAATAACTGCGCAGTATTATTTTGGTCGTTACTTTTGTCGAGAGCTATCGAGTACCATGTTATGGATACTAATACTGATAATAATTGCTCATTCAAATTTGTATCGATACATTCAATTCTTCTTACTACGGTTCACCAAGATAAACTTATATTCTCAAATTTGTGTTTAATGTCAGGACATATAATTCCACAAGCTTCAGTCATACATTCTTTAATATAATCTCCAACAGAAAAAGGCTTGTTGCTTTTTGCAATTATATGAGAAATAACAAAACTTGCCTCTACAGTAGCTTCTTGTTCCTTAGTTACCCACGTAAACACATTTTGTTGTCTAGATAAATTCTGAATCAATCCATCAGCAGTTTTCTTTCTTGCTTCCGGAGTTAAATTGGCACCATATTCGGAATGTTTAGTAGTGAAATGTCTTTTAATATTGTACTCTTTCGACACTGAAATACTCTCCCGGCAGATGAGAAAATTGGCTTGTTATTTATGTTAGCAAAAAAATATTTTGTGTTCCACTCTTCATTGAAGACAAGATGCTCTTGTTGATTTTTTCGTTTTTTATTCATTTTTAAAAGGGCATAAATACGCTACTGGCACCAAGATGATAACCGAAGATAACACAAAAAAACTAACTGCAGGATGACCGCCAGAGAAAACAGATTGGAACTGCGGCCTGTCAGCAGTCCTCTCCTATTACTCGGCCACCGCAGCAAAGCCGCTGTCGTCATCACCGGTTGTCTGTTACCGTAGTTTGGCGCAGTTAGTTTATAATCGCAAATAATACCATTATAAAAGCGCCCGGTGACTCACTCGGGTTCGCGCACAATTTCAAATTCTATCTCAATTTGAACAATACAGAGATGATAAAACAATTTACAAGTCAACAAATTCTATAATATATTACATTTACAAATTTATTTTTCAGAAGGCATCGCAAAAGGGCCCCCATCCTGAATACACCCCTGTGTGTGGAAGTGGGTAGTTTTAATATATTTAAAGTTTCAAAAAAAATTTTGGTAGGAATTGGAAAATTAAGCGAATATACTTTCTTTCTTTTTTTTTTTTTTTATATTGTTGTATATGCTTTGCTTCCTTGCATAAGTTGCCATTAATACTGCTAATAAAAGTGAAATTAGAAAAATACAAATGACAAAAAAAAGTTGTTAAAAATGAAAACATAATACAAAACTAAAAATTACAACAAAAAAAATTACTTCTACTTTAAAAAAAATAAATATTTGTCAAAAGTATACCTCTTCTGAGACATCAACTGGATCCACTGAATATTGTGTGTGAAAACGATGTATGCCTGATGCAAACTGCATGCCATTTAAGACCTGATAAATATAAGATACGATACATATATAAAATACAATATTTTTTCTTTTTTTTTTTTTTTTTTGCATATTACCTTAATGTAATTAATCATATATTATATGATTTGAATGATGAAGCAATAACTGAAAGTTATACGTTAAAACTGTTTCATTACACTCACCTACAAAACTACATTGTACTACAAAATAATTTTAAAAAAAAACAAAAAAAAGTAATATAAGTGTTAATTTTATCAGATAAATGTGAACTTATAAAGTGAATATCCACTTGCAGTCTGCCTATCCACTTGCAGTCTGCCAAACCCCATGTTCTTTTTCTGACAGAATCTCAATTATCGTTTGATTCAACTACTGCTCATTTCTGATTCCCAAATTATTTGCTGTATGATTCCTTTTGCCTCAAAGGTGGTACTTGTGCATATGTTCGTTCTGATATTCCCTGTCAGAGACTTGGCAATTTGGAATCTCCTCTCTTTGATCTTCTCTGGCTTAAAATCTCTCTACCTCAATTGGGTAAAATTCATCTGTTGTCTCTACCATTCTCACAACTCCACTAATCACATGGAGCTCTTTGACTTCCTCTCTTTGCAACTTCACTTTCTCCAGTCAAACTTTCCTAACATTGAGGTAATTTTCCTAGGTGATTTTAATGTTCACAACTCCAGCTGGCTTCCGTTTTCTAGTCACACTGACCCAGCTGGTCGAGATGCTGAGGCTTTTGCAATTACTAATGACCTTGCACAGATTGTTCATTTACCTACAATAATACCGGACAATCCTAATCATACAGCCAATACGCTTGATCATTTTCTCATAGACAACCCTTCTAAGTATATGGTCGAAGTGAGAGGTCCTTTAGGTACTTCAGTTCACAACTTGGTGATTGTCTCTTCTCCAATGGAAGCTTTATCTCATGGCTATTCCAGACCTCGTATTGTTTCGCATTACAAGAATGCAAAATGGGATGACCTGTGAGACTCCTTTTCTACTTTTCCTTGGTCGGATTACTGTTTCAAAACTTCTGATGTCAACGTTTGCTCAGATCGGGGCAGTGAAATTATTCTTGCAGGAAAAATCTCATCCACTTTAAAATCAAAAAACCACTTTAAAATCTCATCCTTTATCTAAACCTTGGTTTTCCAATAAATGTGCTAAGGCTGTTCAAGAGAAGAATGTTGCATATCGTAATTGGCTTGTTTCTAATTCTTCAGTTTCATTTTCTGCCTACACCAAAGCTCGCAACAATTGTAAAGCAGTTATTAATCAGTCCCTACTAGAGTTTGAACAGGCTAAGAGTAGAAAAGTTGATTCTTGCCCTAATGGTAGCCGAGAATTCTGGTGTCTTGCCAAAGCTATTGGCTGCAACTTTTGCCCATCTCTGCTCCCACCTCTGTCCAAACCAGATGGTTCTGTTGTCACTTCAGCGAAGGATAAAGCTGACCTGCTAGCATCCCATTTTTTTTCCAACTCAGGTATTAATGATCTTGGTAAAACACCTCCCACCATTCCCAACACGCTCCATTTAATGCCTCCTGTGGTCTTCCGTCAAAAGCATGTCAGAAGGATTTTGACGAATCTTGATGCTAAGAAAGCTCCAGGTTCCGATGGTATTTCTCCACTTGTTTTCAAAACCTGTGCTCCTGAACTTACTCCTATTCCTTGCCGCCTTTTTTCACTCTCTTATTCCAAAGGTGTTTTTCCTTCTGCTGGGAAATTTTCTCATATCCAGCCAGTTCCTAAAAAGGGTGACAAATCCCTCCCATCCAATTATCGTCCCATTGCAATTACTCCTACTCTTTCTAAAGTAATGGAGAAATCAATTAACCGCCAACTCTTAAACTACCTAGAAACCTTCCGTCTGTTCAACGATCGCCAGTATGGATTCCGTCGGTGTCGATCCACTGGTGATATGCTGCCTTATGTTACCCATTTATGGACTAATTCAATGGAAAGGTTTGGTGAAACACAAGTAGTTGCTCTTGACATCTCAAAGGCTTTCGATCGTGTTTGGCATAAAGGTCTTCTAAACAAATTTCCATCTTATGGTTTGCCAACTTTAGTTTAGTAATTGGTTATCCAGTTTTCTCTCTGATCGCTCACTGAGGGTGATGGTAGATGGCTCTCTGTCTTCTAACTTCTCTACTAATGCCGGTGTCCCCCAAGGTTCAGTTCTTTCCCCCACTCTTTTCCTCTTGTATATCAATGACCTTCTTCCATTGACTGGAAATCCTATCCATAGTTTTGCCGATGATAGCACATTGCATTCAACTTTACATTTTGAGAAAACTTGTCCTGCTCAATCAGCTTCAACTTCTAGAAAATCTGCTACCAATTCCTTAAATGCCGATCTTCAGGTAATTCTCCAGTGCGGCAAGGACAACTTAGTTGATTTCAGTCCTAAAACTCAGTCTTGTCTTATATCTCGCAAAAAAGGATTCTTCTGCTCCTATGCTTATCTTTAGTGACACTCCGATTTCTAGGCAAAATGATATATCTCTTTTGGGAATTACCCTGACTTCTAATCTCTCTTGGCACAAGCACATTACAAATATTGCTTCCTCTGCATCTAAAAAACTTGGTTTTCTCTTTCACTGTCGGCGTTACTTTTCTTCCAAACAGCTGTTCACTCTGTATAAATCGCAAATCTGCCCTGCCATGGAATATTGTTCCCACATCTGGGGTGGTGTCCCAAAACCTCTCTCAGGCTTCTTGATTCCATTCAGAAGAGGGCAGTTAGTTTAATTAATGATTCATCTCTAACAGAGTCTCTCCACTCGCTTTCTCATAGATGCACTGTTTCTGCTGCATGCCTCTTCTACAGATACTTCCATGGGCACTGTTCTTCTGAATTGGCTTCTATAATTCCCACTCTCTCTTTCAAAATGGTCCGAACACGTGCTGCAACCAGCCAACATCCATTTACTGTCCAACTTCAAACTCACAGAGTCAACTTTTCTTCTTCCTCGTTTATTCATTCAACTGCTGTTTTCTGGAACAATCTTCCTTCATATGTATTTCCTGAAAATTACAGTCTACAGAAGTTCAAGTCCAATGTCAATAAATATCTTCTTTCGTCTTCTCAACCTCCAACCCAAGCACGGTACTAGGTACTATAGGTTCTAACACCTCTCGTGTTTGGGGTTTACATAAAAAAAAAAAAAAAAAAACCCATAAAGCAATACAAGTCAAATGAAGACTGCAGTCTGCTCCGCATCCGCACCACAACACATACAGTAAACTCCGCTACTGTATGCAAAGTACTCAGTATACACTTGCCATCTCCAAGAGCTCACATCTGGTGAGTATGGGCTTGGCACACCCAGAGTCCTCAGCTGGATATCATCATTCTTCTCTTTCTTGGTGATTCCCTTTGAATTTTGACTCTCTCTCTCTCTCTCTCTCTCTCTCTCTCTCTCTCAGGGTAAGTTGGGAATTTTTTTTTTTTTTTTTGTCTGGTGCAGCATAAGCCTCAGGCTTCCTTGAACCATGTAGCTAATAATAATAATAATAATAATAATAATCTGCTGTTTTATTTTACATTCTATATCTACACTCACGCCTAAAAGTTTGGAATCACAGCATATGACAACATTTTTCAATATATATATATTTTTTAAATTAGCTATGACTTAGCTAAGGTTTAATATAAAAAAATAACACTACAAAGTATTAAGATTTTTTTTTATTAGGTATTGAAGTATTTACAGCAAAAAAATATTGAAATGATTAATATTAACAACTATAACGATGTTTCATCAAATTATCCTCCAAGAGACAATATCACTGCCTTACACAGAAGTGGCATTCTGACGATTAATTTTATAATAGTTTATTGACTAATATTATAACGTGTGATCGGCAAGGATCCCCATGAATTTTGTGATGACTGGCAGGCTTCACGGACTTGACAGTCTAGGTTAGTGGTTCCCAACCTTTTTTCTTTCAACCCAAAATTTCAAAACACATTTGAAACCCATCATATGTCAGTTAACAAAGGCAAAAAGTAAAATAATTAAAAATTTCCAATATAGTGTAATATAAATATACTTATTAATGAGTACAGACCCTTTATTGCAAACTACAGAGGATGGTAAAGAGTGTCAGTCAAAGTTAAAGAATATCAGTATAACTTGTCAACAACATGAAACACCTGTGATCACATAAAACAATAAATAAACCAACATCATCATATTAGCTTTAGTAGAGGCACATGATGCAAGAAAGCAAGCTTATGCACCTTCAACCAAAAAAAAAAAAAAAAAACTGCTCCCATTTCACCCCTCCGTTCGTCCCAAATACCTGTCCAGCTCAGCCTTAAATTTATTTAGGTTATCAACTTCCACAACATAGGATGGTAGTCTGTTCCACCAACCAACTACCTGCTGGCTAAAGGAAAACTTCCGCACATCTATCCAACATCTGTCTTTCTTCAATTTGAATTTATGCCCTCTCAGGTGATTATTCTGAGTAAGAGAAAGAATCCCATCAGCATTGGGCATGCTCAAACCATTCAAGGCTTTATTAGCATTAGCATTGGTAGAGGCATATGATGCAAGAAAGCAAGCTTATTCAGCATCAGCCAAAAAAAAAAAAAAAAACACTACTCCCATTTCACCCCTCCGTTCATTCGGAATACCTGTCCAGCTGAGCCTTAAATTTGTTTAGGCTATCAACTTCAACAACAAGTGATGGAAGTCTATTCCACAAACCAACTGCCCGCTGGCTAAAGGCAAATTTCTGCACATCTATCCAACATCCGTCCTTCCTCAATTTGAATTTATGCCCTCTCAGGTGATTATTCTGAGCAAGAGGAAGAATCCCACTGGCATTGAGCATGCTCAAGCCATTCAAAGCCTTATACACCTCTATCAGATCACCTCGCCGATGCCTAGTCTCCAGACTCAGTAATTTGCAAAACTTAAGCCTTTCTTCGTAAGAGCAACCCTTTGTTCCATTCACTAATCTTGTTGCCCTTCTCTGTACTCGTTCCAGCAGCTCTATATCCTTCTTGAAATGAGGCCTCCAGACCTATATACAGTACTCAAGGTGTGGCCTGACCAATGTCTTATACAAGGGAATAATCACATCCCTATCCCTGCTAGAAAAATTCCTGTATATCATTGACAAGACACCATGAGCTACTCTTGCAGCTCGTCTGCACTGTTCACAGAGCTTCATATCTGCCTGCACAATTACCCCCAGGTCCTTTTCATTCTCTAGAACTGTCAGCGTAGTACCACAGAGTTGATACGTTGATCTGGGGTTACTGTTTCCCATATGTAGTACTTTACATTTGTCAATGTTAAACTTCATTTGCCACCTCTCAGCCCATCTGCTCAACCTTTCCAGATCATGTTGCAGCAGCATAGCATCAGTAGTGTCCTTAACAACCCTGCCAACCTTTGTATCGTCTGCAAACTTGGACATTAAGCTTGATATACCACCATCAATATCATTTATAAATACAGAAAACAACAATGGACCCAACGCTGAACCCTGAGGAACTCCACTAATAACATTAGTCCATAACATCATCAGTTGGTCCCACTGTATAGAATTTAAATACTGTCTCAGACCATCATAGTCGCCTTTACGAAAGCAAAAACCCTTCCCTTTACCTCTGATGGTAGTTACCTCCTTGAGTAAATCCCACTTCAGCACACTGTGATCACTGCCACCTAGTGGTTCCTTTATCTGCAGATTCTTAATGCATGAAGAATCACTAATGATAATCAGATCAAGAGTATTACTCCCTCTAGTTGCCTCCCGAACATGCTGGTGTAGAAAACAATCATCCAATAAATCCACAAAAGCCTTGCTAGTGTGTGAGTGACCAACCCACAAATTCCAGTCAATATCTGGGAAATTAAAATCCCCCATTATAAGACTCCCTGATTTACTGGCCCATTCTATTTCCCTGTACAGTATCTTATTATACTCATCAGAGTCATTATACACCTCAATCAGATCACCTCGCAGGTGCCTAGTCTCCAGTATTTTGCAAAATTTAAACCTTTCTTCGTAAGAGCAACCCTTTGTTCCATTCACTAATCTTGTTGCCCGTCTCTGTACTCTTTCTAACAGCTCTACATCCTTCTTAAAATGAGACCTCCAGACCTGTATACAATACTCAAGTTGTGGCCTGACCATTGCCTTATATAAGGGGATAATCATCTCCTTATCCCTGCTAGAAAAATTCCTGTATATCATTGACAAGACACTATGAGCAACTCTTGCAGACCATCAGCACTGCTCAAAAAACTTCATATCTGCCTGCACAATTACCCCAGGTCCTTTTCATTCTCTACCAGTCAGTGTAGTACCAGAGAGTTGATATGTCACTCTGAGGTTACTGTTTCTCATATGTAGAACTTTACATTTGTAAATGTTAATCTTCATTTGCCAACTCTCAGCCCATCTTCTCAACTTTTCTAGATCCTGTTGCAGCAGCGTACTGTGATTAGTGTCCTTAACAACCCTAACAAACTTCGTATGATCTGCAAACTTGGACATTAAGTTTGATATATTGATATACCATCATCGATATCATTTATAAATAAAGAAAACAACAATGGACTCAACACTGAACCCTGAGGGACTGCACTAATAACATTAGATGAGCAGTGTCCATTAATTACCACTCTCTCTCTCTCTTCTCCCAATCAACCATCCCTTTATCCATTGCAGCAATTTCCCTCCAATGCCACACTGCTCCAATTTATTCAGCAGTCTTCCATTTGCAACAGTATCAAAAGGCATCCTAAGATCCTAATATATGATATCAAAGTTATTCCCTGCATCCAGTTTCTTTGTGACCACATCATAGTATCTAATCAAATTGGTCAGGCAAGACTTTCTCTTAACAAAACCATGCTGTGTCCGAGCTATACTGAAGCCTTGTCTAGATGATCCTGCAGTGCTTCTTTAACCAGTGCCTCCATTAATTTCCCAGGAACAGAATTTAAACTAACAAGTCTATAATTACTTGTGTTGCCCTTTGATCCTCCTTTGTGAATTGGGGTCACATTTGAACATCTTTGAACATGGGTACCTCCCCTGAGTCCAAAGAAGCACTCATAATTATGGCTAAGGGTTTGCTTACTTCCTTTGCTGCCTCCTTTAATATAACTGGATAGATCCCATCCACCCCAGGTGCCTTTCTTAGGTTTATCTTCAACAATTTGTCCTCCACTTTCCTCTCAGTTATTACAAAATCATCTAGCTCACTGACAGGGTTTAATTCACCTCTAGCATTCCACTCCCTCAATAACCCTGGGTCTGCTGACTAGGCTAGTAGGAGCCAGACATGTTCAAAGTCGCTAAGTGGATTTTTCTTATTGTTTGATTTGAAATTATTGTTTTTTATAACTTTTGATTTAAATTTAGTAGTATATTATTATTTTGTGATTTTCTGATTAATCTGGTGTATTTATTCTTTACTCGACCTTGTAATTGCATAAAGGTATTGGTAAGGGTATGAAATCCACATGTTACAAGTTGTAACTACGCTGAACGAGAAGTTTTCTAGCCATATTTAGCCACTTTATTGAATATTTTTTACATCAAATTATTTTCTGTAAGTAGCTTATAGACCTAGTAAGGATCATTAGTTATTCTAAATTGAGACAGCGAGATTTGAAAGTTAATTAATACTTAAGTGTCCGTAGATTTACAGTTTGTAACTTGCCGCCTTTGTCATAAGATACGTTATATACTGAACTAGATAGTGTTAGTATAATATAGGTTATAATATTGTCAGTTGATTGGTAGAATCTATTAAACTTGTTGATCGAACTTCGTTGTTCATATACATATACGTTTATGTTACACATATACGTATACATATAACGACTTAGATTACAAACGTAACAAACGTAATTAATTGATACATAACTAATACGGAAGTTATATAAAGGGAACTCGTAGATAATTAATACTTGACACTGAAAAACATATATACCGTTATAACTGTGTTGGGATACAAGTTTAGAGTTATAATTTTGAACCGAAATTGAAATTTTATTGAAATTAATAGAAATCATGGCTCAGACCAGAGCAGCAAAGCAAAAGGCTCAAGCTAATGGAAGAGCTGTGGCTCAGAGGAAAACTGGGGGGGGGGGGGGGGGGGGGGGCAGGTGCCTTCCGAATCACAGCCTTTTAAAATGCGCTGCTTGCATGATGTTTGTGTACGGGACATGATATTGCCATGGGGGATGCTTTTGTGTGTGCACGATGCAAGGAGTGTATCGAAATCAGGCAACAACTCAGCATTGTTATGGGCCTATATGAGAGTTTGAAGAACAGGTTGGATGCCCTCAAAGGAACTAAATTGAGGGGCCCATCAAGCTCTCAGCTGCCTACATCAACGCCAGAGCTTGCACTTGGTCATCACGCAAGACAGTGGCATCCCCCAAGGCAGAAAGCGTTGGTCCCACAGGAACTAGCAGTTATTGGTGACTCTATTGTCAGGGAAACGGGGAACATGCTTTGTAAAAAGAATAGGTGGAACAGGACCAGGGTATGTATGCCAGGGGCAAAGGTTGATGACATTGAAGAGCAAATATCATCTTTTAAGGGCACAAAAGGTGATATAGTTGTACACGTTGGCACTAATGATATCAAGAGTAGGAGACCAGCAGAATGACTTAACAAGTACAGGTCACTGCTGAAAAAAAAAAAGTGAATTAGGGTTGAATTTGAAAGTGTCTGCAATTCTGCCCAGACACGATAGGAGGGAGTATATGATGAGAGCCTTGTCAATCAATTCGGCCCCAGAAAGACTGTGCAAATTCAACCCCAGAAAGGGGTTGAATTTTTTTCAGCCTGGACTGTACTTGTTAACAGGAGAAACTGCTTCTACAGGAATGGGATACACTTAAATAAAAAGGGTGCAAGAATATTTGCTGATGCTATCGAGGCAGTGTTAGGTGGGTCGGTAAACTGCTAGCATGGGGGAAGACAAAGACTAATAGTTTAACATAGCCACTGGCAGAGGTGAAAGAGATTCTTGCACTGCTTCTATTGGAATGAACAGAAGCCTGAAAAACAAGATGCAGGATATTTCAGAGACTGCTGGGAGTCATTGCAGTACAAGTAAAGACATGGGTTGTGTTAGGGTAGCTAAGAATAGATACAGGTGCATTGCATGTACACCAATGTTAGGAGTTTAGTAAATAAATTTGATGAATTTGAGGTATTGCTCAAAACATCAAAGGCAGATATTGTTGGGATATCAGAGACGTGGTGTCACACAGATATAAGGAATGCAGAACTGGAATTTGGGGAGTACAATATCTACAGAAAGGATAGACCGGATAGGAAGTGAGGATTGGTTATGCTATTAGTTAAGAAACACATAAAAACCAACGAAGTGAAACCAGTCGACATCGCTGGACAGTGCAGTGTCGAGTCAGTTTGGTGTGACATAAGCATTGGGAGATCAAAATTGAGAGTAGGAGTGTGCTATAGGCCTAATGACTCTGATGAGTATAATAAGAAACTGTACAGGGAAATAGAGTGGGTCAGTAAATCAGAGAGTCTTATAATGGAGGATTTTAATTTCCCAGATATTGACTGGAATTTGGGGGCTGGTCACTCACACACTAGCAAGGCTTTTTTGGATTTATTGAATGATTGTTTTCTACATCAGCATGTTCGGGAGGCAACTAGAGGGAGTAATACTCTTGATTTGATTATCAGTAGTGATTCTTCATGCATTAAGAATTTGCAGATAAATGAACCACTAGGTGGAAGTGATCACAATGTGCTAAAGTGGGATTTACTCAAAGAGGTAACTACCATTAGGGGTAAAGGGAAGGGTTATTGCTTTCGTAAAGGCGACTACGATGGACTGAGACAGCATTTAAATTCTATACAGTGGGACCAACTGATGATGTTACCAACAGCAAATTCAAAATGGGAAGCATTCAAAGAACTTATCTTGGAAGCTACTAGGCTTTACATACCAACTAAGAAATATTGTTCAAGGTTTAGGCTTAAATGGATGTCAGATGAACTAATGAGACATATGGCAGAGAAGAAAAATGCAGGGGATACATACAAATTAACATGTGACACAGAAGCCTATGATAGATACAAGTTGATCTGTAACCAAGTTACAAAGGGAAGTTACAGGCGAAGGCAGATTGCAAGAAATCTTTGGCAAGGGATGCAAAGAAAAACAGCAGAGTTCTTTACTTATGTAAACTCTAGAAGGAAGGGGATGAATCAGATTGGTCCACTTGATATCGATGGGTCAACTGTTGATGATCCTGCTCAGGTAGCTAACAAACTAAATGAATATTTTGCATCGACATTCACACACGAGGAGTTATTCAGCGAGGAGAATGCCAGAGGTGTATTCAACTCTGGCAGTAAGCTAGAGAATCTTGTAATAACTGAAAGTAAAGTGGAGGAGAAATTGTTGAAGATAAACACAAGAAAGGCACCTGGGGTGATGGGATCTATCCAGTTATATTAAAGGAGGCAGAAAAGGAAGTAAACAAACCCTTAGCCATAATTATGAGAGCTTCCTTGGACTCAGTGGAGGTACCCAGAGACTGGAGATGTGAAAAATTTGACCCCAATTCCCAAAGGAGGATCAAAGGCTGACACAAGTAATTATAGACCTGTGAGTTTAACTTCTGTTCCAAAAAAATTAATGGAGGCACTGGTTAAAGAAGCACTGCAGGATCATCTAGACAAGACTTCAGTTATAGCTCGGACACAGAATGGTTTTGTTAAGGGGAAGTCTTGCCTGACCAATTTGATTGGATACTATGATGCAGTCACAAAAGAACTGGATGCAAGGAATAACTTTGATATTATATACTTGGATCTTAGAAAGGGTTTTGATACTGTTGCACATGGAAGACTGCTGCCCAAATTGGAGCAGTGTGGCATTGGAGGCAAATTGCTGCTATGGATAAAGGGGTGGTTGATGGGGAGAAGACAGAGAGTGGTAATCAATGGACACTGCTCATCGTGGACTAATGTTATCAATCAGTGGAGTCCCTCAGGGATACATTACTGTTTTCTGTATTTATAAATGATACTGATGATGGTATATCAAGCTTAATGTCCAAGTTTGCAGACAATACGAAGGTTGGCAGAGTTGTCAAGGACTCTACTGACACTATGCTGCTGCTGCTGCAACAGGATCTGGAAAGGTTGAGCAGATGGGCTGAGAGGTGGCAAATGAAGTTTAACATTGACAAATGTAAAGTTCTACATATGAGAAGCAGTAACCCCAGAATGACATATCAACTCTCTGGTACTACACTGACTGTGGTAGAGAATGAAAAGGACCTGGGGGTAATTGTGCAGGCAGATATGAAGTTTTTTGAGCAGTGCAGATGGTCTGCAAGAGTTGCTCATAGTGTCTTGTTAATGATATACAGGAATTTTTCTAGCAGGGATAAGGAGATGATTATCCCCTTATATAAGGCCACAACTTGAGTATTGTATACAGGTCTGGAGGTCTCATTTTAAGAAGGATGTAGAGCTGTTAGAACGAGTACAGAGACGGGCAACAAGATTAATGAATGGAATAAAGGGTTGCTCTTAGGAAGAAAGGTTTAAATTTTGCAAAATTGAGTTTCTGGAGACTAGGCACCTGCGAGGTGATCTGATTGAGGTGTATAAAGCCTTGAATGGTTTTAGCATGCTCAATGCTGATGGGATTCTTTGTCTTGCTTAGAATATTCACCTGAGAGGGCATAAATTCAAATTGAGGAAAGACAGATGTGTGGAAGTTTCCCTTTAGCCACAGGGTAGTTGGTTTGTGGAACAGACTTCCATTCTTTGTTGTGGAAGTTGATAACCTAAATAAATTTAAGGCTGAGCTGGACAGATATTTGGAACAAACAGAGGGGTGAAATGGGAGGGTTTTTTTTTTTTTTTTTTTTTTGGCTGATGCTGCATGAGCTTGCTTTCTTGCATCTTATGCCTCTACTAATGCTAATGCTTTCCTTCTACAGTTTACATAGTTAAAGAACTCTTTGCTGTCTTTCTTTGCATCCTTTGCCAAGGATTTCTCACAATCTGTCTTTGCCTGCCTAATCTCCTTTGTGATTTGGTTACAGACCAGCTTACATCTATCATAGGCTCCCATGTGACCCATGAATTTATATGTATCCCATGCATTTTTCTTCTCAGCCACATGTCTCATTAGTTCAATTGACATCCATTTAGGCCTAATCCTTGAAGAATACTTCTTAGTTGGTATGTAAATCCTAGTAGCTTCCAAGATTAATTCTTTTAATGCTTCCATTTTGAATTTGCTGTTGGTAACATCATCAGTTTGTGGCTGATGTGGCCATACTGTTGGCACGTATTCAATCGCTCTTGAAGACACAGCATTGGGTATCGTAATAAATACCAAGGTGCTTCTTGTGAACTCATCTTCACAGAATTCAATACATCTACACTTAATGCTTTTGTCAGATCAGTTATATCCCTATCAGGATATTCTTCTTGTAGCTCTTAATTTTCCTTTGCAGATTGCTTAAGCCTCTGTATTTTATTCACATATTTAACTACATATGCTGCACATGAATATTCTTCTATGATAAATTGTAAATCCAAATTAGACTTGAGCACTCCTAAAATCCTACGATTGTAATTATTCATAAATTTCTCTTCTACCTTGCATTTAAGAAATACACATAGTCGTTTGATACCAGCCCTCAAAATATTTAGATATTTTTCTTGATTGGCATTGATTTGATTTAAGAAATTACTAAAAATTAACATGATTATCCAATTCTAATGAGTAATAAGCTAATATTTGATTGTCATCTGTGGCCATCAGTATCAATATATGGGTTTGTGACATTGGCCAAAAAGGTGCTTCAAATTGACATTCGCGTCTGTTTGCGTTATTATTTTTATAACAGGTAAAAGTATGTTTATGTTGTAAATTTGAATAATCTGAAGTTTTCTCTATAGAACGTAATGCATCTATCATTTGGATTGCTTCTTCCATCCCACCTTCTTTTTCTTCTAATGGTGCAGAGGGTGTTGTTCATCCATAATAATATATGTGCATTGTGGACTTCCTCGATGTTGAAATTCAATGTGTTTAAAGACATTCACAACATAAATTTCCCAAAAGGACTATTAGCTTTTCGATTCTGAAATTTTGAGTATACTGTCAACAATTTTATTAAAGTATATGGGGTTACCGGGTCTTCATTTATTAATGTAGCCCTTTCCATGTAAGGTAGATCCATAACTTCATTAGTTTTAATTTCTCGTTTATATCTGAATTTGTATAACATACATAGTAATACAGGCCATGTTGGTTCACACACACTCAACGTCAAGAACACTGTAGGTTTTCCTAATTGACGAATCATGGCAAACACATCTCATTTACGTTGACTCCAATAATATGCTGAATTGGGAATTGATTTTAGAAATGCCAGTTAGACTGTAATAGGGTGACCATATTTTTTTTTAAAGAAACTAGGACATTTTAAACTTTTTTATTAACAAAAAATTATGAACGTTATATGATTTATTGATAAAATAGAAATTTCTTCTGATAAAATAAAACAGACATTCTTTTAAAAATACACTTAATACTTTTAAAAAATTAATATTTTCTAAGATTTTTGGCTGTTTAGTTATTTGATCTTAAAATTCTTGGTATTTCTTTTTCATATTATGTGTAGCAAACAATAAGCCTTTATTTACTTCAAACCATAACAGGTTTCTTCCCTTTTGGTCATTGAATGTTCATCAATGAAGAATGAATATAGAAGGAATAAATACTATAATTTTTAATAATTCAGAATTTAATTCTAAAGTTTGACAAAAAAACACATTCCTTATGCAGTAGTTCATCAATTTATTTTTTCCATGAATTTTATACCATGAAATTAACTGAACAGCCTTGAAGAATGGAGAGGGTGACTATATATTTTTTTATGAAAACTAGGATAGCAGAGGAAGAAATTAATTTTAGGAAGAATACAAAAATAGGACTATAAATTTTTTTATTGCAAAAGATAAAAAACAGAAAATAGTGGCAAAATAAAATACATCTTGTTGACATAAAAATTAAATAGGTATTCTTTTAAAAAAAACATTTAATAATTCATTGAAATTAATATTTACTTGAAGATAAAATTTCTGCTAAAACTTTTGATTCATTAATTATGTGGTTGTAAAATTCTTTACATGTCATTTGCATATTATATATAGTTAATAATATTCCTTTAACAGCTTCAATTTTTAATTTGTTTCTTTCCTTTGTCCACTGACTATTTATCAATGAAAATACACGTTCAACGTTCGCATTGTGGCCAAATACACAAAAGATGAATTGTACAATTTTTAGTAACTCTGAAGTTAATTCAGAAGTTTTACATTGTTTAAAAAACATCACCCATTTCTCGTTTGCAGTTAATGTATTCCATTTCTCATTTTCTTGTTGTGTTTCCAAGAATAACTTTAAATTATGCCATTGATCAAACAGTTTTACATCATCGACTGTGACTCCCTTCTCGCAAAGATATTTTAAGCAGGAATGAACCTTGTCCCAAGAAGGAATTTCTGCCAAATTGATCCATTCTAAGATTTGAAACTCATCTAATGGTTTTAACCATGATTCAATATATTTTAAAGTATGGCCATACAAATTCTCGATTTGAACTCTAAACTGTGTGACTTCATTTTCCTTACCCTTTTCTGTTGCAATTTTTAGTATTGAGCACACTTTAACGGAAGAAATTTATTGGTTTTCCTCTCCTTGAGCAAATGAAAAACAGTCAAGGATTTTCCACACTTCAATTATTGAAATACAGTCTCTTTCAATATGTTTTATATAATTTTTTGAAAGACTGACACGAATGAATGAGCGAATGAACGGTATGCCTCATTCATATCATCTTCAAAAAATGTTTGCAATATTGCTGGTGAATCTTCCATCGACAGAAAATAGGATTTAAACCCTTCATAAAGTTCTAAAATAGATTTATGGCTGGAAAGAGAGATAACCATCGTGTTTTGGTACAGTATAAAGATTGCTTATACTCTGTCTCTACAAAATTGCAAAAGTACTTTAGTGATTCAACTCTCACAGTATAAATAGAGAAATGATTGTAGATTACTCTAACCAGCATTTCTATATTGACTGGTAGCCCATCAAAACTATAATGCACAGTATTATTTAAAACATGGGCTGGACAACCAATTCCAATTAATTTATCATTAAGTTTTTCTTTTAGTTTAAAATACACATTATTTCTTCCAGCTCTTTTGACACCACCGAAGTTAGTATTACAGCTATCACCAGAAAAAGAGACACATTGAGTTATAATGTTCTTTTTGGTTAAAACATCACATATCATATTTTCAATTGTGTGTGATTGCTCATTGGGTTGATTAATTATATCTAATAATTTACATTTAGTTCCACTGTTTTGATAGTCAAAGTACTGAATTAAAATTGGGAATATTTTCAGTGAACCATGATTGCTAGCATCTGTTGAAATGCTTATATATGGTATGTTCTTTAAATCATTCATTACAAGATCAATTGTATGTGGTCCAAAAATATTATTTATGACTGCCTCAGCCTTAGTCCTGCCACACAACATTTTTTGACAAATATGTGAATCAGGAAACATTCTTTTCATTAGCGGAATCCAACAATCTAGCAAGCGGTATGATTGGTGATGCATTACTGTATGACATGCTGCCACGCCTTCAGAAGCTCTGATGAGTTTAACATCCTTGTTAAGTACAATAAATTTTTCCAAAACATTTGAAGCTGATGCACATCTGGTGTTACGCTTATGTTTTTCAGTGTTCAGATGTTCTTTCAAATCAAGTATTCCTTTATTTGCAACAGAAATAACACTATTGCAAATGATACAGTTTACATCATGTTTAGTTTTACCTTTCTTGAATGAAGGATGTTCTTGAAGCATTTCATTAGTTACTATGCACTTTCTTTTTCCCATGTTTTTGCAGCAATACTGCATACCATACATTGCTTTCTTTTGAAAAACAATAACAACTACTTGCCAGGGACAAAAACATAAAACGATACTTTGATATTATCGATGTTTTTGCTGCGATAGTGCGTACTGTGGCATTTTTCTGTTATAGCCACCATAACTTCTGCACTATCTATTGGTAGCTGCGTAAGCTATAATGCTCTCCATTGACGTAGATATGACAGCACGCGTGGTCTGTGATATTTAATGAAACCTGACGATAGTGCAGCAGTCACAGTGGATATAACAGAAAAGTACCCATACTGTATGTACCATAATTTGTTTGGGTGTCACTCCCATTCTTATAAGTAATGCTTAAATGAATACAGAGGGTGTAAAACTTTAAAGTGAATGTAAATCTCGAGTTGGAAATAGAAAAACTAGGACAAACAAGGACAAATTTTAAAAACTTTCGAGGGCATCCGAGGACACCTTAAAAAAGAGGACATGTCCTTGGAAACCTGGACTTATGGTCACCCTAACTGTAATGACTTGTTTATAAATTCTTTTGATTCCAATATAGAACGAGCAATGCAAGCTGTTATTCCTAGTGATTTAAATGCAATTTGCAAATTTTCTGCAGTATGCATTCGCATAATTTTCATTGCCATATATAGAAAATGTTAGGGAGTTATTCCACGACGATCAGATCTACGAATTTCACTCGATGTCACCATAAACGGAGTAATTTTCAATCCATTTTTAAATTTTTGTGTTTGTCCCAAATATATAGCCAGAAAAGAAAGTTCTGCTTGTATATCTAATATGAAACTTGTTGGAGATGATTTCTGACCCTGTGCTATACATAAATATCTATCTTCAAACCATAGTAATGTTTGTTGTTGAATTAACAATAGTTCATCATCATTGTTGACAGGTTCCACAATATCATCTGAATGTTCCTGTTCACTATCATCATTTGTCCTCAAGAAATCGTCACTCACTTTTATGCCGTAGAATTTATACAAAGGTGAATTTATCAAATACCGTAACCATATTTTCACTACTTTCTTCTGCCCACATCCTTGTAGATATGTTGATTTATGCATGAATCTTTGTTTTATATGTACATTAATGGCATAATCGTCATCTAATTCTCTAGGTAATTGATGAACCATCGTATTTCAGTTAAGTGGTAATACGGGCCATTTCAATTATTACTTGTCCAATGATTCCATATTGTCCATGTTCATAACGTAAACAACGAATTTGCATAAAGGGTAATCGTAGTGATATCAATCGCTCAGTTACAACATCAAGTGGAGGCAAATGAGTAGGATATGTTGGATATATAAATCCATTTGACGTGGCCATAGTTTGTATCCGTCCCTCTTTTAATGAAGTATGATATGTATTACACGGCGTGAAAGTACTAATTTCTTCTAAATGAAATTCATTTTTAAGTAATTAATATAAGCTGCTGGAAATGGTTTCAAATCTAATTGAAACCATAAATGATCACAAACATTACAAGTGATGCACACCCGATTCGAGCCTCAAAACAGAAAAACCAAGTGCAAACTACTCTGGTTAAAAAGGACATTGTTTTATTAGGAGACTCCATTGTCAGGGAAACAGGGAATATTTTTTTTTTTAAGGATAGGTGGAGCAGAACCAGGGTATGTCTGCCGGGAGCAACTATTGATGATGTCACCAACAGATTGTCAGATTTTAAAGGGGGTAAAGAAAATATTATTATTCATGTGGGGACAAATGATATTAAACGTACACGATCTGACGATTTCTTGGAAAAATACAGGACCATGCTGAGGAAATGTCGCGAGCTAGGCCATAATGTCT
Source organism: Mastigoproctus giganteus (assembly GCF_048544385.1). Taxonomy (NCBI): domain Eukaryota; kingdom Metazoa; phylum Arthropoda; class Arachnida; order Uropygi; family Thelyphonidae; genus Mastigoproctus; species Mastigoproctus giganteus. The sequence goes on along the minus strand of NC_143575.1, from coordinate 119,041,543 downwards.
ATGTGTCTGCAATTCTGCCCAGACACAACAGGAGGGATTATATGTTAAGAGCCTTGTGGATTAACTCAAGACTTGAAGGAATCTGCAAGGCTTTAGGGGGTAAATTTCTATCAGCATGGCCCACACTTGTAGGTAGAAGGAATTTGTTTTGTAGAGATGGGATACACTTAAACAAAGGTGGTGCAAGCGTTTTTGCCAGTATTATTGAGGATACCTTAAAGGTTCAGGGAAACTGCTAGTTAGGGGGGGGTGTGGGTAATACTGACACGTGTTTATCTGATAATATTGGTCAAAGTAACTCTTGCACATACCTTAAGAGTTCTTATCTGTTACCCCAACTGGACGCATTATCTAGATGTTCTGGGGGCAGAAACGTTTCACATGAGTGTGTAGCTAATATCAGGGAAGAGAGCCTAAAAAACTTCAAGGGTTGTGTTAGGGTTGTTAAATATACAAGAACAGTAAATCTTAATTGTTTATACAGTAACGTTAGAAGTGTCGTCAATAAAATGAGTGAATTCAAACTGCTGGTTAAAACAAGTAACGTGGACATAATAGGGCTTACGGAGACGTGGTGCCACCCGGAAATTGGGGATGATGAGTTTCAGTATGGCTTGTATAATGTATTTAGGAAGGATAGGGTAGATAGAAGGGGTAGTGGGGTAATACTTCTTATCAGAAGCAGCCTGAGTGCGACAATAGCTTTAACGGAATCAGACGTTTCACATGCTAGTATAGAGTCTGTATGGTGTGAGATAGTTGGAAATAAAAGTATAATGCGAGTAGGAGTAATCTACAGACCAGGTGATTGTGAAGATTATGACAAAAGCCTCTACATGCAAATGGAATGGGCAAGTATGCGTCAATGCCTTATTATGGGTGATTTCAATTTGCCTCTAATTGATTGGAGTAAATGGGAAGGAAACTTGACATGGGGAACAAGATTTTTAAATCAACTAGATGACTGTTATTGGCATTAGTAGAGGCATATGATGCAAGAAAGCAAGCTTATTCAGCATCAGCCAAAAAAAAAAAAAAAAAAAACAACCACTACTCCCATTTCACCCCTCCATTCATTCGAAATCCTGTCCAGCTGAGCCTTAAATTTGTTTAGGCTATCAACTTCAACAACAAGCGATGGAAGTCTATTCCACAAACCAACTGCCCGCTGGCTAAAGGCAAATTTCTGCACATCTATCCAACATCCGTCCTTCCTCAATTTGAATTTATGCCCTCTCAGGTGATTATTCTGAGCAAGAGGAAGAATCCCATCGGCATTGAGCATGCTCAAGCCATTCAAAGCCTTATACACCTCTATCAGATCACCTCGCTGATGCCTAGTCTCCAGGCTCTGTAATTTGCAAAACTTAAGCCTTTCTTCGTAAGAGCAACCCTTTGTTCCATTCACTAATCTTGTTGTCCTTCTCTGTACCCGTTCCAGCAGCTCTACATCCTTCTTGAAATGAGGCCTCCAGACCTGTATACAGTACTCAAGGTGTGGCCTGACCAATGCCTTATACAAGGGAATAATCACATCCCTGTCCCTGCTAGAAAAATTCCTGTATATCATTGACAAGACACCATGAGCTACTCTTGCAGCTCGTCTGCACTGCTCAGAGAACTTCATATCTGCTTGCACAATTACCCCCAGGTCCTTTTCATTCTCTACCACTGTCAGCGTAGTACCACAGAGTTGATACGTTGATCTGGGGTTACTGTTTCCCATATGTAGTACTTTACATTTGTCAATGTTAAACTTCATTTGCCACCTCTCAGCCCATCTGCTCAACCTTCCCAGATCCTGTTGCAGCAGCATAGTATCAGTAGTGTCCTTAACAACCCTGCCAACCTTTGTATCGTCTGCAAACTTGGACATTAAGCCTGATACACCATCATCAATATCATTTATAAATACAGAAAACAACAATGGACCCAACACTGAACCCTGAGGAACTCCACTAATAACATTAGTCCACATTGAGCAGTGTCCATTGATTACCACTCTCTGTCTTCTGCCACTCAACCATCCCTTTATCCATAGCAGCAATTTGCCTCCAATGCCACACTTCTCCAATTTGTGCAGCAGTTATTTGTATCAACATGTCAGGGAAAGTACTAGAGAAAAGAATATCCTAGACCTCATCATCACACATGAATCAGATAACATAACAGGGCTGACAGTAGAGGAACCAGTAGCAGGAAGTGATCTTGGAGTTCTACGGTGGATGATGACGAGAGAGGTAGCAGAAGTAAAAGGCAAAGGAATGGGTTTTAATTTCAGAAAAGGAAATTACGATGCCTTAAGGTACTAACATGACCTCTATTAACTGGGTAGATATCGCGCAGAGAATGAATACAATTGAACTGTGGTACGCTTTTAAAACATTAATCAGAGATGTCTTGAATGCGTATATACCATTAAAAAAATACTCCACGAGAAGGGTTCCAAGTTGGATGAATAGTGAAGTTGCCACATTACTTGAGCAGAAAAAGGTGGCATGGAAAGGTTACAGAGCAATAAAAAGTACTGAAGCCTATAACAGCTACAAGGTGATGTGTAATAGAGCCACAGAAAAGGTTCGACAGGGAAAGGCAGTTTATGAGAAATCACTAGCAAACAGTGCAAAGAGGGGGGATAAAGAATTCTTCACATATATAAATGCCAAGAAGAGCAGGAAAAACCAGATCGGACCTTTACGTAAGGGAAAGGGGATAGTAATAAATACACCAGCTGCAGTTGCAGATGAACTCAACAGTTATTTTGCATCGATATTTACAAATGAAAAGCCTTTTGTGGCAATGGGAAATTGTGGGAGCGAAGTTAAAAAACATGTAATTAATGATATTGAAATTTCGCAAGATTATTTAATGAAAAAACTTTCGAGCCTACAGACCAGTAAGGCTCCTTGAGTTGATGGAATATACCCTATAATCTTAAGAGAGGCAGCAAGCGAGTACATTGAACCATTGAGACTAATTATGCGAGCATCACTAGACTCTGAGCAGATTCCCTTGGATTGGAAAAGTGCAAATGTATCTCCCATACATAAGGGTGGCTCTAAAAGTGAAGTTGAAAATTATCGACCTGTCAGTCTGACTTCAGTAGTAGGGAAAATCATGGAGGCAATGATCAAGGGTGGAATTCAGGATCATTTGGATCGAATTGAAATTCTCAAGGATACTCAGCATGGTTTTGTAAAGGGAAAATCATGTTTAACAAATCTGGTTCGCTATTTCGAAAGGGTCACTCACGAGCTGAATTTAGGGAATAATTTCGACACTGTTTATTTAGATTTCAGCAAAGCTTTTGACTCAGTCCCACATGAGCGGTTGCTTTATAAGCTGGAACAGGTTGGAATCACTGGGAAAATCCTTAGATGGATAGAAGGATGGCTTCAGGGCAGGAGGCAGAGGGTTGTGATAAATGGCTATTCCTCAGATTGGGTTGATGTAAGAAGTGGGGTTCCCCAAGGATCAGTATTAGGACCACTGTTGTTTTTAATTTTCATAAACGACATTGATGAAGGGATAGAGGGCGTGATGTCTAAATTTGCAGATGATGTTAAAATTGGTAGAGTAGTTAATGATCACTGTCAAGCTGAGCTTCTTCAGAGAGACCTAGATAGACTTCAGGAATGGTCAGAAAAATGGCAGTTGTGCTTTAATCCAACAAAGTGTAAAGTATTACACCTGGGAAACAGTAATCCCAAAAAAACTTATTCACCTGGTGGAGTTCAACTAAACCCAGTACTGGAGGAAATGGACTTGTGTGTTACGTTACGGTCAGACATGAAATTCTCTGAGCATTGTAAACAGGTTGCAAGGAAGGCCCATGGTGTCTTATCGATGATCTATCGAACTTTTGCAAGTAGAGATAGGGACGTGATAATCCCATTATATAAGGCTTATGTTAGACCACACTTGGAATACTGTGTTCAAGTATGGAGACTGCACCTAAAGAAAGACATCGAGCTTCTTGAAAGGGTGCAAAGAAGGGTAACTCGCCTGGTGAGATCGGCAAAAGGGCGTCCTTATGAAGAAAGACTTCGAATATGTGGGTTGCAGAGTTTGGAAACTAGACACCTTAGAGGAGATTTGATTGAGGTGTTTAAGGCTCTGAGAGGCATCAGTAAAATGAATGAGGACAAAATTTTCAAGATTATAAATGATGCTAGAACTAGGGGACATAAATTCAAGTTATGGGGGGAAATGTTTAGATTGGATTGCAGGAAGCTTTATTTTAGCCAGCGAGTTATAAATTACTGGAATAAGTTGCCTTCATGGGTGGTAGAGGCCGACAGTTTGGGGAAATTCAAAGGCCATCTGGATAGTACTTTTGGGTAAGGGAAGCGCATAGGATGATAGGTTTAATTTCCTTTTTTTTTTTTTTTTTTTATTAATTATTATTAATTTAATTATTTATTTATTTTTTTCTTTTTATCATTGTTTTGTTCGGATTTTTTTTTTTTTGGCTGGTGCAGCATAAGCCATAGGCTTTCTTGCACCATGCGGCCATTACTAATACTAATACTATTACAACTAAATCCAAATGGGTTTTTGTACACTATTTTTTCAAACTCTCTGTCAGCTCGTGTAGCACTATAGGGATGTAATCAGGAATCTTATTATTAGCCATTTCTAATTTCGCTTTTTTTCGTGCACGATATTCCTTCATTCATTCTGCTGGAGTTTTAGATTCCTGATAAGTATCAGGCATAACAGAATTCTGTGGTTGAATTTCATTATTATTTGGAATAGTTTGAATTTCTAATTTCCTTTTCTTCCGTTCATGATATTCCTACATTACTTCAGCTCAAGTTTTTTGGGTGCAGTTTGAGAACTCTCAGGCATAAGGAAACACTCTTGTTGAATTTCATCTGGATTCACATTTCTGTCCAACTTCCCTTTCTTTATTTCATGATATTCCTATAAACGCTGAGCTGCAGAGCTTGGCAGTCATTCGCGTATTAATCATTATGCTGATATAACGATACAATGTAGCACGCCACTGCTCAATTGTACTTGTTTTGTCACTGCAACTTGTTGCGTACAATTGAATTTTCTTGGGCACATAAGTTGTAATTGTTGCTTTACTGCAGAAAAAAGTACAATTCATGCACATCGGGTTTCATGACGATTTTTAGGTAATGTAACGCTTTTTTCCAAATAATGCTGGTAAAAATGTTTTTACCATCAAAAAAACCCTTCCCATTTCACTGATCCATTCATTCCAATTGTTTGTCTAGTTCTGCCTTGAATTTATTTAAGCTTTCAACTTCCACAACAACAGATTGAAGTTTGTTCCAACAATCAACTACCCGCTGGCTAAAGGCAAACTTTCGCACAATCTGTTCTGCTACTGTCATTCCTCAGTTTGAATCTATGCCCCCTCAGATATGTAATCTGAGCAAGAAGAAGAATCCTCTAAGCATTAAGTCTTCTAAATCCATTCAAGGCCTTATACACCTCAATCAGATCGCCTCGCATGTGCCTATTCTCCAGAAGCTGCAATCTGCAGAATTTAAGCCATTCTTCTTAAGAGCACCCTTTTGTTCCCTTCACCAGTCTTGTTGCCCTTGTCTGTACTCGTTCTATCAATTCTACATCCTTCCTAAAATGAGGCTTCCAGACCTGTACGCAGTACTCAAGGTGTGGCCTGACAATTGCCTTACACAAGGGGATAATCGCCTCCTTATCCCTGCTCGCAAAATTCCTGTTATCATTGACAAAACCCCATGACCTACTCTGGCAGCCTGTCTGCACTGCTCAGAAAACTTCATATCTGACTTCACAATTACCCCAAGGTCTCTTTCATTTTCCACTACCCCATGTGAAACACCACATAGTTGGTACATTTCTCTTGGGTTACTGCTACCCATATGCAGTACTTTGCATTTGTCAATGTTAAACTTCAGTTGCCACTTCTCAGCCCATCTACCCAATTTTTCGAGATTCTGTTGCAGCAGCATACTGTTATTAACAATCCTGCCAACCTTTTATCATCTTATAGTGCAATAACACTTGAAGTAATGCTTCAAGTGTTATTGCAGTAACACCATAGGAGAAAACTATTGTTACTTATTCTCAGCGGATACTATCACCCATACGGCACCTTTTCGGAGCTTATTGGCTCCTCATCAGTGGATGGGTTGGCAGATATCCTGGTGTTGCAATGATGACAACCCAGTTGTGGAGAATAAATCCACAATATGAGAGAGGCCTGATGGTGTGGAGTAATTTAGATTACGATATAGTTTAGGGCTAAAGCTTCAGGTTATGTAAAGAGTTTAACTAATGTACATATTAGTGCAATTGCATAATTTTAGTACATAGCAAACTACTTAAGTGGTTATAAATTATCATCATTAAGTATATCTCATATTGTGAATACCTTCACAACTGGTTTCTATGATATTGCACTATCTTGAATGAGTAATGCTTCACCATAGAAGACTACTGTTACTTATTCTCACAGATACCATCACCCATATGGCACAGTGTCGGAGCTTACTGGCTCTTCATCAGTGGGTGGGCAATAAGCTCCAAAACGGTGCCATATGGGTGATGGTATGCGCTGAGAATAAGTAACAATAGTCTTCTCCTGTGGTAAAGCGTTACTTATTCGAGGTAGTGCAATATCATGGCAATTCATTGTGAAGGTATTTACCACATGAGATATATACTTCATAATGCCAATTTATAATTACTTTAATTTGCTATGTACTGAAATGATGCAATTGCACTAACCTGTACATAAGTTAAACTCTTTACATAATCTGAGGTTTTGGACAGGCATTTGGAGGCAATGGTGTGATTTTTTTTTTTTTTTGGCTGATGCTGCATAAGCTCATATATTTGCTTTCTTGCATCACTTGCCACTACTACTACTACTACCCTAAACTATATCGTGACCATTTATATTTAAAACATAAAGTTCTTTCTTTTAAAAATTAATGTCACATCCCATCTATATAACTGCACATCTTGGTATACTTCACGATTATATAAAAATACATTACAGGTTTATGAAAAAACTTTGCCCCCTACAATTTTAGCTTTCTGTAACCTTTTTTGATTCTGTTTGGTCTCATTTTCTCTCTCTGTCTCTTCACACATCTGTTCTCCACTTAGCCCATACTGGCTTATTATTTTTAAAAATATGTTTGAAATTATGTCAGGATATTAATAGATTTAAGCTAACATTCAAATCAGTCATTTTACAAAGGACCATAGAATTCAGCAATTATCTGATCCATGCACATATTTCAGTAAGTTAATTTGTAGGTTTTCATATTCACCAGATTTCAAGGCAGATATTTGGTGATTTTTAGAACATAGTAGTAATTTTCACATCTCTGTAGAGATGCATAAATTTTGAATATTGTGCAATATGTGTTTATGTTAATTATGCAATAGCCTTTATAATTTGAAGCTACTTAAAAGTTATTTTTGCCCAACTTATCTATATCCAACTGGATCTAGATAAGTTGGGAAAATGGGCTGAGAAGTGGCAACTGAAGTTTAACATTGACAAATGCAAAGTACTGCAGATGGGTAGCAATAACCGAAGAAAAACATACCAACTGTGTGGTACTACACTCAGGGAAGTGGAAATGAAAAAAGACCTGGGGGTAATTATGCAGTCAGATATTAAGTTCACTGAGTAGTGCAGATGGGCTGCCAGGGCAGGTCATGGAGTCTTGTCAATGATATATAAGAATTTTGTAAGCAGGGACAGGGAGGTAATTATCCCATTGTACAAGGCAATGGTCATGCAAGAGTAGCTCATGGTGTATTGTCAATGATATTATAGGAATTTTTCTAGCAGGGATAAGGAGGTGATTATTCCCTTGTATAAGGCAATGGTCAGGCCACACCTACAGTACTGTATACGGGTCTGGAGGATTCATTTCAAGAAGGATGTAGAGCTGCTGGAACGAGTACAGAGAAGGGCAACAAGATTAGTGAATGGAACGAAGGGGCGCTCTTACGAAGAAAGGTTTAAGTTTTGCAAATTACAGTGTCTGGAGACTAGGCACCAGCGAGGTGATCTGATAGAGGTGTATAAAGCCTTGATTGGTTTGAGCATGCTCAATGCTGATGGGATTCTTCCTCTTGCTCAGAATAATCACCTGAGAGGGCATAAATTCAAATTGAGGAAAGACGATGTAGGATAGACGTGCAGAAATTTGCCTTTAGCCAGTGGATGGTTGGTTGGTGGAACAAACTTCCATCCCTTGTCATGGAAGTTGATAGCCTAAATAAGTTTAAGGCTCAGCTGGACAGGTATTTCAAACGAACAGAGGGGTGAGGTGGAAGCGTTTTTTTTTTGGCTGACGCTGCATAAGCTTGCTTTCTTGCATCAAATGCCTCTACTAATGTTAATGGTCAGGCCACACCTAGAGTACTGTGGTGCTGGAATGAGTACAGAGAAAGGCAACAAGATCGGTGAGTGGAACAAAGGGTTGGTGTTACTAAGAAAGGCTCAAGTTCTGCAAATTGCAGCTTCTTGGAGACTACGCACCTGACAGGTGATCTAACTGAAGTGTATAAGGCCTTGAATGGTCTGAGCAAGTTCAGTGCTGATGGGATTCTTTCTTTTGTGCAGATTACTCACCTGAGCGGACATAAATTCAAATTGAGGAAAGACAATTGTAGAATAGATGTGCAGAAATTTGCCTGTAGCCTGTGGGTGGCTGATAGAACAAACTCCATCTGTTTTTGTAGTGGAAGTCAACAACTTAAATAAGTTCAAGGCAGAACTAGACAAACTTTTGTAGTAAATGGATGGGTGAAATGGGATTATTTTTGGCTGATGCTATACACTGAGTGATCACTGAATTATGACCACCCCTATGAAAACTTAATGTGACCCATTGACCACGTGAGGTACAAGAGTGCAAGAGTACAAGAGTCGACCTACGTAGCATAGATAAGGTGTCAGTAGTTCAGTAGGTAGTAAAATTTCGAGCGTGATGGGTAAAAGGAAGGATTTATCGGACTTTGATAAAGGACAGATTGTGGGTGCTCAACGAGCTGGTGCCTCAATTTCCCAAACGCTGAACTGGTGGGGTGTTTGAGAGCCATAATTAAAGTGTACCAGGAGTGGCGTCAAAATGGTCAAACAAAAACTCGATGGAAAAACTGCAAAGGTCAGTGAAAGGTTGATGTTAGAAATGAGCACCAGGTCTGATGACTCGTACAGGCAAAGGCACTACACTGTTGAAGAGTTGACTACCCAATACAACATGGGCCAACTCGGCACAATATCTGGCATGACCATGCATCACACGCTCACACGTATGGGCAATACCAGCAGACTACACCTACGGCATCCTCTCCTAACCAAGGTTCATTGACGTTAAAGACTCGCCTGATGCAAAGAGCATGCAAGTTGGACATTAGAAGACTGGAAGAAGGTGTGCTGGTTGGATGAGTCACATTATTTACTCCACACTATGGATGGTCATGTACGGATTTGGCTGTTGTTTGCTTGTTATTTGGTTTTTAGGAGCATTAGCAACTAAGGCCATATTGCTCTGGGATATGCGGTGGTCATTTCCTGACCTTTCCGCATCTTCTGTATTTGGTGGTGATGGGCTCGAACCCCGGTCTAATCAAGAAGCGTGTGCTATGCACTGCTGCTCCTTCCCATCTGACTACGGAAGCACCACGGATTTAGTATCAACAACCTAAGGCTCCTGATCCCTCATCCATGCTATCAAAAGTGCAGGCCGGTGGAGGCAGTTGTATGTTGCGGGGCATGTTTCACTGGCAGGAACTTGGACCTCTTGTGCATGTGGAAAAGCGTATCAGTGGTCTCCGCTATCATCAACTGCTTTCTGACTGTGTACACCCTGCTATGTTACCCTTTTTCCCAAATGCGATGATGTCCTCCAAGATGACAATGTGCCGAGTCATTGGGCACTTGTTGTGCAGGAATGGTTTGAGGAACAGAGTTCTGACTTTTAGCATATCGATTGGCCTCCGAACTCCCCCAATATCAATCCCATAGAGCACTTGTGGGACACAAAATGGAAAGGCATATCAGGCGTATGGATATGCCAGTCACCTCCATACCTGCACTGCTGACCGCGTTACACATAGCTTGGTTGGCCATACCTCCCGAATACTTCCGACATCTTGTTGAATCAATGCCACGTCGGATAGCTGCTGTACTGAGGACAAAAGGAGGACTTACGAAGTATTAAGTAGGTGGACATAATTCAGTGATCACTCAGTGTATAAGATTGCTTTCTTGCATCATATGTTGTTGTTTTTTTTTTTTGGTTTTTAGGAGCATTAGCAACTAAGGCCATATTGCTCCAGGATATGCGGTGGTCATTCCTTAACCTTTCCGCATCCTCCGTATTTGGTGGTGACGGGCTCGAACCCCGGTCTAATCAAGAAGCGTGTGCTACGCACTGCTGCTCCTTCCCACCTGGCTACGGAGGCGCCTTGCATCATATGCCTCTGCGGCTAATGTAAAGAAAGCCCACACAAGAAGCATGCAAAAGTTCGATGAAATTTACCAGTAAAAGTACTTTGCTGTAACAGCATTTGTATTGTTGCTTGCTCAGTAAACAGACTGTGGGTGTTATCGGTCTGGAGTAGAAATTGAATCCCATGGGAGCTTGAAATCCTGCCGAAGTGGAAGGGGGTGACCAAACCTTTTTCTTTAGAATCACTAATTGAATCACGAACAGAGTCATATTGGAAGTTCTGCCGTTGTAAAAAATGTTCGTAACATAGTTTCACCGGTAAACTTTTTCAAAGTTAGCCGTGCTTTTCGTGTGGGCTTCCTTTACCTTTGCCGTTTTATTCTTAATAAACAATTTATCCACTAGTCCACCAGTGATTCTAAAGAAAAAAAGTCGGGTTACCCCCTCCAGTTCTGGAGGGTTTCAATCTCCCATGGGATTCAATTTCTACTCCTGTCCGATAACACCCCACTGTATGTTTACTGAGCAAGCAATAATACAAATGTCATTACGGCAAAGTACTTTTACCGGTAAATTTCATCAAACTTTTGGTTTCTTTTCGTATGGGCTTTTTCTTTACCTTTGCCGCATCTGCTAATGCTAATGATACTGTTCTCGAATGAAATTGAGAATTATTTCTGAGGATATGCTGAAACAAGTTAGCATTAACTTGATGAAAGCTGGGAATTGTTCACTTCAAATGAATGAATCCACTGATATCTGCAACATTAGTAGATTTGTCAATTTGAAATGAAAATATTTCCAGCTAATGGTTTTCATACGGTACAAAGGTGACGAAAACTACAATGAAGAATTTTTGTTCTGTAATCAACTTTCAAACAATACAAGAAGTGAAGACATCTGGTCAATTTTTTTAAAGAAACATACATATTGGAATAATTACTTGGCTATCTGTATTGATGGGGCTCCATCGATGATAAGAAGCCACATAGATTAGCATTAGTATAGGCATATGATGCAAGAAAACAAGCATATGCATCATCAGCCAAAAAAAAAAAAAAAAAAAAACACACTTCCACTTCACCCTGCCATTTGTTCAAAATACCTGTCCAGCTGAGCCATAAATTTATTTAGGCTATCAACTTCCACAAGGGATGGAAGTCTGTTCCACCAACCAACTATCCGCTGGCTAGAGACAAATTTCCACACATCTATCTTTCTTCAATTTGAATTTATGCCCTCTCAGGTGATTATTCTGAGCAAGAGGAATAATCCCATCAGCACTGAGCATGCTCAACCCATTCAAGGTTTTATCCACTCTATCAGATTACCTCGCCGGTGCCGTCTCCAGACACTGTAATTTGCAAAACTTAAGCCTTTCTTCGTAAGAGCAACCCTTTGTTCTATTCACTAATCTTGTCGCCCTTCTCTGTACTCGTTCCAGCAGCTCTACATTGTTCTTGAAATGAGACCTCCAGACCTGTATACAGTACTCAAGGTGTGGCCTGACCATTGCCTTATACAAGAGAATAATCACCTCCTTATCCCTGCTAGGAAAATTTGTGTATATCATTGACAAGACACCATGAGCTACTCTTGCAACCCATCTGCACTGCTCAGAGAACTTCATATCTGCCTGAACAATTACCCCCAGGTCCTTTTCATTTTCTACCACTGTCAGTGTAGTACCACAGAGTTGATACGTTGCTCTGGGGGTTGCTGTTTCCCATATGTAGTACTTTACATTTGTCAATGTTAAACTTCATTTGCCACTCAGCCCATCTACTCAACCTTTCGATCCTGTTGCAGCAGCATACCATCAGTAGTGTCCTTAACAAACCTGCCAACCTTCGTATCGTCTGCAAACTTGGACATTAAGCTTGATATACCATCATCAATATTATTTATAAATACAGAAAACAATAATGGACCCAACACTGAACCCTGAGGGACTCCACTAATAACATTAGTCCACGATGAGCAGTGTCCATCGATTTTTTTTTTTTTTTTATGAAAACCCCAAACACGAAAGGTATCAAAACCTATAGTACTTAGTACTGTGCATGGGTTGAAGGAGAAGTATGGGGGGAGGGGGATGCCAGAAACTTTGCTCTAGAGACTAAACATGGGTTTCACCACAGCCTCCAATAAGCAAAGTGGTGGTATTTCACCGGTTGATGAAAGTCATCTACCACCTACATTAGGATGAAGCTGACTTAGAGCTATAATGGTAATTTTTTTTTTATTATTTTTATTTTTGTGTTTTTGTATGGGCGGCTCCTAGAACAAAAGTTCATCTCCGCTTCGTTGCTCTGTTCAGTTTTTACAGACTCTGTTAAGGTAAGGCCAGTGTGTGTCATGTAAAATAAAAAAAAAAAATTTTTAAAATTCATAGCACATAGGAATATCCCATGTTGGATGAAGACAGACGAAAAGGAAGGCAAGAGAGAGAGAGTGAGAGGGAAAAAAAAAAAAAAAATTCACCCCATTCACCCTGCACGGGAGAAAGTGATAGGAAAGAAAAACTGTGTTTGTGAGCTTATGTGCGTGTTCTGTAGTGTGATGTTGTGTTTTGGCCTTTTGGCTACCTGGACGGAGTGATCAGTCCCTCTTCCCTGGGGAACGAGTTTCCCAGGGAGGAAAGAAAAACTTGTATAAGATGAAGAGAGGGAAGAAGAAAAGAGGAGAAGGACTATCCTGGCCCGGAGAAGGCCCAATCCAGGATGGATTGCTAGAACAACAACACAAGCAAAAAAATTAAAATAAATAATAATAATAAAATAATAAATAAAATAAAGGAAAAAAAATAAACATAACATATAGGGTGAGAGAGGAGCTGGCCTGGTCTGGGGAGCCACAGCCTAATGCTAGGATGAAGCTGACTTATTAGAACTTTCTAATAAGTAAGCTTCAGTCAGTTTCACAACAGATGCTTTAGCATCTGTTGTGAAACTGAATGCAATAAAGAAATAAACATTAGAACTTACGCATCCGCGATGAAACTGACTTATTAGAACTTCAGCCAGTTCTAATAAGTCAGTTTCTGGAGCTCTAATAAGTCAGTCTCTGGAGCTTTGACAACCTCCTGGCCGTCTTCCCACCAAAATGGTATTTTTATTTCTCTCTCTCGCCCCTAGGGTCCTAAGGTCGGACTAGAAAGGGTGAACTCCCCACACATCCCACGTGAATGAAAGGAACTGGAAATTTTAGGAAAATGAACCCTGTTTTCCTTCATTCGGCAAACAGCTACTCTGTCAGCGCAAGAGAAGTGAAATTACATTTGCAGCTCAGAATGAAATTCAGAAACATATGACACTTTAAGATGAATTTTTCCGGCGTGTGTTTGTGAATATTCAATTTTTCTCTTGAAATTTTTTGATTGTATCAAATGCATATCAAAGTATTCAGTAACAATTACAATTTTCCAATCAGTTACTTGTAGCATATATATATATATTTTTTTTTTTCGTTTGCACACCAGGTGAGATGCATGCGAAGTTCCTTCGACATAAGTGTTTTCGAAGTTTATAACACAGCTATGAATAGAAATATCCTCCTGAAAGTTCGTAAGAAGATCAAACATACATTCATGAAACTGCTGTTCCGATTTAGTCCTCTAAAAACAATTACAATAAAGCGAACTTTTTTCTTTATATGAAATGTGCATTGTGGTGATCACTTTTACGACAGGTTTTTTTTTTTTTCCTTCCGTTTCCAGTATGGCTTCCAATAGATGAATTTCCTTGATTTTTTTTAGTAGATACAATACATTTTGAAGCGAGGAAAGAAGATATTTTTGTTTTTCAGAAACAATTTGTTTCAACAGTTGAGGATCCTGCTCAGGTGGCTAACAATCTAAACGAGTATTTTGCATCTACATTCACGCATGAGAAATTATTCAGGAAGGAGAATGATGTAGGTAAAGTAAACATTGGCAGTGAGCTGGATGATTTTGTAATAACTGAGAGGAAAGTGGAGGAGAGATTGTTGAGGATAAACACAAAAAAGGCACCTGGGGTGGATGGGATCTATCCATTTATATTAAAGGAGGCAGCAAAGGAAGTAAGAAAACCCCTAGCCATAATTATGAGAGCTTTTTTGGACTCAGGGGAGGTACCCCAGACCAGGTACCCATAGACTGGAGATGTGCAAATGTAACCCCAATTCACAAAGGAGGATCAAAGGCTGACGCAAGTAATTATAGACCTGTTAGTTTAACTTCTGTTCCAGGTAAATTAATGGAGGCACTGGTTAAAGAAGCACTGCAGGATCATCTAGACAAGAATTCAGTTATAGCTCAGACGCAGCATGGTTTTGTTAAGGGCAGGTTTTGCCTGACCAATTTGATTGGATACTATGATGTAGTCACAAAAGAACTGGATGCAGGGAATAACTTTGATATTATATATTTGGATCTTAGAAAGGCTTTTGATACTGTTGCACATGGAAGACTGCTGCACAGATTGGAGCAGTGTGGCATTGGAAGCAAATTGCTGCTATGGATAAGGGATGGTTGAGTGGCAGAAGACAGAGAGTGGTAATCAATGGACACTGCTCAACGTGGACTAATGTTATTAGTGGAGTTCCTCTGGGTTCAGTGTTGGGTCAGTTGTTGTTTTCGGTGTTTATGAATGATATTGATGATGGGATATCAAGTTTAATGTCCAAGTTTGCAGATGATCCAAAGGTTGGCAGGGTTGTTAAGGACACCACTGACGCTATGCTACTGCAACAGGATCTGGAAAGGTTGAACAGATGGGCTGAGAGGTGGCAAATGAAGTTTAACATTGACAAATGTAAAGTACTACATATGGGAAACAGTAACCCCAGAGCAACGTATCAACTCTGCGGTACTACACTGACAGTGGTGGAGAATGAAAAGGACCTGGGGGTAATTGTGCAGGCAGATATGAAGTTCTCTGAGCAGTGCAGACGAGCTGCAAGAGTAGCTCATGGGGTCTTGTCATTGATATACAGGAATTTTTCTAGCAGGGATAAGGAGGTGTTTATTCCCTTGTATAAAGCAATGGTCAGGCCACACCTAGAGTACTGTATACAGGTCTGGAGGCCTCATTTCAAGAAGGATGTAGAGTTGCTGGAACGGGTACAG
This sequence comes from Mastigoproctus giganteus, assembly GCF_048544385.1. Lineage (NCBI taxonomy): Eukaryota > Metazoa > Arthropoda > Arachnida > Uropygi > Thelyphonidae > Mastigoproctus > Mastigoproctus giganteus. The sequence goes on along the minus strand of NC_143575.1, from coordinate 119,025,991 downwards.
AGAAGGGCAACAAGATTAGTGAATGGAACAAAGGGTTGCTCTTTCAAAGAAAGGCTTAAGTTTTGCAAATTACAGAGTCTGGAGACTAGGCACCGGCGAGGTGATCTGATAGAGGTGTATAAGGCTTTGAATAGTTTGAGTATGCTCAATGCCAATGGGACTCTTCATCTTGCTCAGAACAATCAGCTCAGAGGGCATAAATTCAAATTGAGGAAGAACGGATGTCAGATAGATGTGCGAAAATTTGCCTTTGGCCAGCGGGTGGTTGGTTGGTGGAACCGACTTCCATCACTTGTTGTTGAAGTTGATAGCCTAAACAAATTTAAGGCTCAACTGGACAGGTATTTCGAGCGAACGGAAGGGTGAAATGGGAGTGGTATGTTTTTTTGTTTTTTTTTTTTGATGCTCAACTGTTTATTTTCCACGAAAGTTTGGCGCACCATAGCCTTTGATGCTGATGCTCAATTAAACTTCCAAAGACCATCCATGGAAGTTGTTTACATTTTTATTTTCTCCTTGGATCACCTTGGCAACGCTAATGATGTAAGCTCAAGTGATTAAATAGTTTTTGCTGTAATTTAAAGGTAGGAAATCAATGAATATACTTGTGTTTATGTATATTGAAAGTTTCAATTTTGTAAATTGAATAGAAATTATTAGTTTTTTTCATGGGGGTGGGACAACTTTCAAGTTAGAGTTAAAAATTAGAGCTTTGGGGGCAGACGTAAACAAATACTTGTGTTCAGGAAAGAAAACCAATATGTCATAACCATAAATCGATCGTGTGCAGTAAGTGAACGATGTAAGTTGGATTGATCAGTGTCAACAATGGTTATTATAAATATAAACATTAGCATTAGTAGAGGCATTTGATGCAAGAAAGCAGGCTTATGCAGCATCAGCCAAAAAATTAAAAAATAATAAAAAAATAATCACTTCCACTTCACCCCTCTGTTCATTCGAAATACCTGTCCAGCTCAGCCTTAAATTTATTTAGGCTATCAACTTCCACGACAAGGGATGGAAGTCTGTTCCACCAACCAACCAACCACACACTGGCTAATGGCAAATTTCCTCACGTCTATCCTACATCTGTCCTTCCTCAATTTGAATTTATGCCCTCTCAGGTGATTATTCTGAGCAAGAGGAAGAATCCCATCAGCATTGAGCATGCTCAGACCATTCAAGGCTTTATACACCTCTATCAGATCACCTTGCCGGTGCCTAGTCTCCAGACACTGTAATTTGCAAAACGTAAGCCTTTCTTCGTAAGAGCACCCCTTTGTTCCATTCACTAATCTTGTTGCCCTTCTCTGTACTCTTTCCAGCAACTCTATACCCTTCTTGAAATGAGGCCTCCAGACCTGTATACAGTACTCTAGGTGTGGCCTGACCATTGCCTTACGGTCCTCTCTGTCTTCTCAACCTCAACCACCCCTTTACCCATGCAGCAATTTGCCTCCAATGCCACATTGCTCCAATTTGTGCAGCAATCTTCCATGTGCAACAGTATCAAAAGCCTTTCTAACATCCAAGTATATAATATCGAAGTTATTCCCTGCATCCAGTTCTTTTGTGACTGCATCATAGTATCCAATCAAATTGGTCAGGCAAGTTGATTGATTTTTGATTTGGTAGTTTTTGACGCATCGGCTTCTGTAGCCATATTGCACCTCCCAAGGTTTTTGCAGTACTTTGATCCAAGCCCGAGGCGGGAATCGAACCCGCGACCTTTGGGTTGCCGGGCAGGTACTTTACCTACTTGGCTAGCCCAGTCGGCCGGTCAGGCAAGACTTTCCCTTAACAAAACCATGCTGTGTCCAGCTATAACTGAAGTCTTGTCTAGATGATCCTGCAGTGCTTCTTTAACCAGTGCCTCCAATAATTTTCCTGGAACAGAAGTTAAACTCACAGGTCAATAATTACTTGTGCCAGCCTCCTTTGATCCTCCTTTGTGAACTGGTGTCACATTTGCACTTCGCCGGTTTATGGAAAACTCCCCTGAGTCCAAGAAAGCTCTCATAATTATGGCTAAGGGTTTGCCTTTGCTGCCTCATTTAATATAACTGGATAGATCCCATCCACCCCAGGTGCCTTTCTTGTCTTTATCTTCAACAATTTCTCCTCCACTTTACTCTCAGTTATTACAAGATTATCTAGCTTACTGCCTGAGCTGAATACACCTCTGTCATTCTCCTCACTGAATAACTCCTCATGTGTGAATGGCAATGCAAAATATTCATTTAGTTTGTTAGCTACCTGAGCAGGATCATCAACAGTTGAACCATCGATATCAAGTGGACCAATCTGATTCATCCCCTTCCTTCTAGAGTTTACATAAGTGAAGAACTCTTCGCAGTTTTTCTTTGCATCCTTTTCCAAAGGTTTCTCGTAATCTGCCTTCGCCTGCCTAAACTCCTTTGTAACTTGGTTACAGAACAGCTTATATCTATCATAGGCTTCTGTGTCAGACGTTAATTTATATGTATCCCATGCATTTTTCTTCTCTGCCATATGTCTCATTAGTTCATCTGACATCCATTTAGGCCTAAACCTTGAACAATATTTCTTAGTTGGTATGTAAAGCCTAGTAGCTTCCAAGGTAAGTTCTTTGAATGCTTCCCATTTTGAATTTGCTGTTGGTAACATCTTAGTTGGTATGTAAAGTTGGTATGTAACATCTTAGTTGGTATGTTGGTATGTTGGTCCCACTGTACAGAATTTAAATACTGTCTCAGACCATCGCAGTCGCCTTTACGAAAGCAAAAACCCTTCCCTTTACCCCTGATGGTAGTTACCTCTTTGAGTAAATCGCACTTCAGCACATTATGATCACTGCCACATAGTGGTTCCTTTATCTGTAGATTCTTAATGAATGAAGAATCACTAAAGATAATCAAATCAAGAGTATTATTCCATGTTGTTGCCTCCCGAGCATGCTGATGTAGAAAACAATCATCCAATAAATCCAAAAAAGCCTTACTAGTGACCAGCCCCAAATTCCAGTCAGTGTCTGGGAAATTAAAATCTCCCATTATAAGACTCTCCGATTTACTGGCCCACTCTATTTCCCTGTACAGTTTCATGTTATACTCATCAGAGTCATTAGGCCTATAATACATCCATACTATCAATTTTGATCTCCAGTGCTTATGTCACACCAAACTGACTCAACACTACACTGCCAACACCACACTGTCACACCAAACTGACTCAACACTACACTACACTATTTTATGCGTTTCTTAACTAATAGCATAGCCCCTCCTCCCTTCCTATCCTGTCTATCCTTTCTGTACACATTACTCCCCAAATTCCAGTACAGATTTTGTACACATGTGAAGGAATCGAATCCCATCATATAATTTTTCATTGCTTCTAGCGCAGAGAAAATTTAGCAATGAAAGAAATGCAACTATAACTCCATCTATTCTCAAAGATGCCACCAAAATTGGCAGGCCGCATCCGTAACCAGGTGGGCAAGACCAGCAGTGCATAGCACACACTTCTTGATTAGACTGGGGTTCGAGACCGTGACCACCAAATATGGAGGATGCGGAAAGGTCAGGGAATGATCACCGCATATCCCCAGAGCAATATGACCTTAGTTGCTAATGCTCCTAAAAACCAAAATAAAACAAACAAAAAAAAAAAAAAAAAAAATTGGCAATTTTAGTAAAAGTGGTGCACGAAATTCAAGGATATTTCAAAAAATACGTGAGGAAATGGGATTAGCATTATTACAGGCATTTGATTCAAGAAAGCAAGCTTATGCAGCATCAGCCAAAAATAAGATAAAATAAATAAATAAAAAATAAATAAATAACCACTTCCACTTCACCCCTCTGTTCTTTCAAAATACCTGTCCAGCCAAGCCTTAAACATATTTAGGCTATCAACCTCCACAACAAGGGATGGAAGTCTGTTCCACCAACCAACCACCCACTGGCTAAAGGCAAATTTCCGCACGTCTATCCTACATCTGTCTTTCTTCAATTTGAATTTATGCCCTCTCAGGTGATTATTCTGAGCAAGAGGAATAATCCCATCAGCACTGAGCAGGCTCAACCCATTCAAGGTTTTATCCACTCTATCAGATTACCTTGCAGGTGCCGTCTTCAGACACTGTAATTTGCAAAACTTAAGACTTTCTTCGTAAGAGCACCCCTTTGTTCCATTCACTAATCTGTTGCCCTTCTCTGTACTCTTTCCAGCAGCTCTGCATCATTCTTGAAATGAGGCCTCCAGACCTGTATACAGTACTCTAGGTGTGGCCTGACCATTGCCTTATACAAGGGAATAAACACCTCCTTTCCCTGCTAGAAAACTTCCTATATATCATTGACAATACACCATGAGCTACTCTTGCAGCCCATCTGCACTGCTCAGAGAACTTCATATCTGCCTGCACAATCACCCCCAGGTCCTTTTCATTCTCTACCACTGTCAGTGTAGTACCACAAAATTGATACGTTGCTCTGGGGTTGCTGTTTCCCATATGTATTACTTTACATTTGTCAATTTTAAACTTCATTTGCCACCTCTCAGCCCATCTTTCCAGATCCTATTGCAGCAGCATAGTGTCAGTAGTGTCCTTGACAACCATGCCCATATCATCTGCAAACTTGGACATTAAGCTTGATATACCATCATCTATATCATTTATAAATAAAGAAAACAATATTGGACCCAATACTGAACCCTGAGGGACTCCACTAATAACATTAGTCCACTATGGGCAGTGTCCATTGATTACCACTCTCTGTCTTCTCCCCCTCAACTACCCCTTTATCCATAGCAGCAATTTGCCTCCAATGCCACACTGCTCCAATTTCTACAGCAGTCTTCCATGTGCAACAGTATCAAAAGCCTTTCTAAGATCCAAGTATATAATATCAAAGTTATTCCCTGCATCCAGTTCTTCTGTGACTGCATCATAGTATCCAATCAAATTGATCAGGCAAGACTTCCCCTTAACAAAACCCTGCTGTGTCCGAACTATAACTGAAGTCCTGTCTAGATGATCCTGCAGTGCCGCCATCAATTTTCCGGTAACAGAAGTTAAACTCACAGGTCTATAATTACTTGTGTCGGCCTTTGATCCTCCTTTGTGAATTGGGGTCAAATTTGCACATCTCCAGTCCATGGGTACCTCCCCTGAGTCCAAGGAAGCTCTCATAATTATGACTAAGGGTTTGCTTACTTCCTTTGCTGCCTCCTTTAATATAACTGGATAGATCCCATCCACCCCAGGTGCCTTTCTTGTGTTTATCTTCAACAATTTCTCCTCCACTTTACTCTCAGTTATTACAAGATTCTCTAGCTTACTGCCAGTTGAATACACCTCTGGCATTATCCTCGCTGAATAACTCCTCATGTGTGAATGTCGAAGCAAATTATTCATTTAGTTTGTTAGCTACCTGAGCAGGATCATCAACATTTTACCCAACGATATCAAGTGGACCAATCTGATTCATCCCCTTCCTTCTAGAGTTTACATAAGAAAAGAACTCTTTCCTGTTTTTCTTTGCATCCCTTGCCAAAGATATCTTGTAATCTGCCTTCGCCTGCCTAACCTCCTTTGTAACTTTGTTACAGATCAACTTGTATCTATCATAGGCTTCTGTGTCATGTTGATCAGTGCACTGTTGAGTCAGTTTGGTGTGACATAAGCACTGCGAAAGCAAAAATAAGAGTAGGAGTGTGTTATAGGCCTAATGACTCGAATGTGTACAATGAACAATTGTACAGAGAAATAGAGTGGGCTAGTAAATCGGAATGTCTTATAATGGGGGATTTCCCAGATATTGACTGGAACTTGTGAGTTGGGCACTCACACACTAGTCAGACTTTTGTGGATTTATTGGATGATTGTTTTCTGCAGCAGCTTGTTCGAGAGGCAACCAGAGAAAGTAATACTCTTGATCTGGTTATCAGCAGTGATCATTCACGTATTAGGAATTTGCAGATAAAAGAACTACTAGGTGGCAGTGATCACAGTGTACTGACGTGGGATTTACTTAAAGATTTAATTACCATCAGGGGTAAAGGAAAGGGTTTTTGCTTCCGTAAAGGCGAGTACAGTGGTCTCCGACAGTTTTTAAATTCTGTACAGTGGGATCAACTGACGATGTTACCAACAGTAAATTCTAAGTGGGAAGCATTCAAGGAATTAATCGTGGATGCTACTAAAAGTTTCATACCTATTAAGAAATACTGTTCAAGGATTAGGCCTAAATGGTTGTCAAATGAACTAATGAGACTCGTAACAGAGAAGAAAAATGCATGGGATGCATATAAATTATCAAGCGACTCAGAAGCCTATGGCAGATATAAGTTAATCTGTAATCAGGTCACAAAGGAGGTTCGGCAGGCAAAGGCAGATTATGAGAAATCCTTGGCAAAAGATGCTAAGAAAAACAGCAAGGATTTCTTTACTTATATAAACTCTAAAAGGAAGGGGATGAATCTGATTGGTCCACTTGACATCGATGGTTCGACTGTTGATGATCCTGCTCAGATAGCAAACAAACTGAATGAGTATTTTGCATCTATATTCACACGTGAGGAATTATTAAGGTTTTAAAATGGCAGAAGGTTATCAAATTGTAGCAGGATACTTAATGATTTTGTAATAACTGAGAGCAAAGTGGAAGAGAAACTGTGGAAGTTAAACGTAAGAAAAGCACCTGGGGTGGACGGGATCTATCCAGTTATATTAAAGGAGGCAGCAAAGCAACTAAGCAAACCCTTAGCCATAATTATGAGAGCATCCTTGGACTCAGAGGAGGTTACCACGGACTGGAGATGTGCAAATGTAACCCCAATTCACAAAGGGGGATTGAAGGGTGACACGAGTAATTACAGACCAGTTAGTTTAACTTCTGTTCCGGGTAAAATAATGGAGTCGCTGGTTAAAGATGCATTGCAGGATCATCTAGACAAGACTGCAGCAATAATTCAGACACAGCATGGGTTTGTTAAGGGAAAGTCTTGTCTGACAAATTTGATAGGATATTATGATGTGGTTACAAAGGAACTGGATGCAAAAAATAATTTTGATATCATATATTTGGATTTCAGGAAAGCTTTTGACACTGTTGCGCATGGAAGACTATTGTACAAATTGGAGCAGAATGGTATTAAGGGTAAGTTGCTACAATGGATAAAAGGATGGTTAAGTGGGAGAAGACAGAGGGTGGTAATCAATGGGTGCTGATCTTCTTGGACTAATGTTATTATTGGAGTCCCACAGGGTTCGGTGTTGGATCCACTGTTGTTTTGTATATTTATCAATGATATTGATTAAGGTATATCAGGCTTAATGTCGAAGTTTGCAGATGATACAAAGGTTGGCAGGGTTGTTAATGACAGTAATGGCAGTGTGCTACTGCAACAGGATCTAGATAATTTGGGCAGATGGGCTAAGAAGTGGCAACTGAAGTTTAACCTTGACAAATGCAAAGTACTGCATATGGGTAGAAGTAACCCCAGAGAAATGTACCAACTGTGTGGTACTACACTTAAGGCGGGTGGTAGAAAATGAAAAAGACCTGGGAGTAATTGTGCAGGCAGATATGAAGTTTTCTGAGCAATGCAGACAGGCTGCCAGGGCAGGTCATGCAGTTTTGTCAATGATATATAGGAATTTTGCTAGCAGGGAAAAGGAGGTGATTATCCCTCTGTATAAGGCAATGGTCAGGCCACGCTTTGAGTACTGCGTACAGGTCTGGAGGCCTCATTTTAGGAAGGATGTAGATTTACTTGAGCGTGTACAGAGAAGGGCAACAAGATTGGTGAGGGGAATGAAGGGATCCTCTTATCAAGAGAGGCTTAAGTTCTGCAAATTGCAGTGGCTGGAGACTAGGCACCTGCGCGGTGATCTGATTGAGGTATATAAGGCCTTGAATGGGTTCAGCATGCTGAATTCTGATGGGATCCTTCCACTTGTTCAGATTACGAACCTAAGGGGGCATAAATTCAAATTAAGGAAGGACAGATGTAGAATAAATGTGTGGAAATTTGCCTTTAGCCAGCGGGTGGGTAATTGCTGGAACAAACTGCCATCTGTCGTGGAAGTTGATAGGTTGAATAAATTTAAGTAGGAACTGGACAGGCATTTGGAGGGAATGCTGTGATTTTTTTTTTTGGCTAATGCTGCATAAGCTCATACATTTGCTTTCTTGCATCACATGCCACTACTACTACTACTATGTGTTAATTTGTATGTATCCCATGCATTTTTCTTCTCTGCCATATGTCTCATTAGTTCATCTGACATCCATTTAGGCCCAAACCTTGAACAATATTTCTTAGTTGGTATGTAAAGCCTAGTAGCTTCCAAGATAAGTTCTTTGAATGCTTCTCATTTTGAATTTGCTGTTGGTAACATCATCAGTTGGTCCCAATGTATAGAATTTAAATACTGTCTCAGTCCATCGTAGTCGCCTTTACGAAAGGAATAACCCTTTCCTTTACCCCTAATGGTAGTGACCCCTTTGAGTAAATCCCACTTCGGCACACTGTGATCACTGCCACCTAGTGGTTCATTTATCCGCAGATTCTTAATGCATGAAGAATCACTACTGATAATCAAATCAAGAGTATTACTCCTTTTAGTTGCCTCCCGAACATGCTGATGTTGAAAACAATCATCCAATAAATCCACAAAAGCCTTGCTAGTGTGTGAGTGACCAGCCCACAAATTCAAGTCAATATCTGGGTAATTAAAATCTCCCATTATAAGACTCTCTGATTTACTGGCCCACTCTATTTCCCTGTACAGTTTCTTATTATACTCATCAGAGTCATTAGGCCTATAGCACACTCCTACTCTCAATTTTGATCTCCCAATGCTTATATCACACCAAACTGACTCGACACTGCACTGTCCAGCGATGCCGACTGGCTTCACTTCCTAGGATTTTATGTATTTCTTAACTAATAGCATAACCCCTCCTCCCTTCCCATCCTGTCTATCCTTTCTGTAGACATTGTACTCCCCAAATTCCAGTTCTGCATTCCTTATATCTGTGTGACACCACGTCTCTGAAATCACAACAATATCTGCCTTTGATGTTTTAAGCAATACCTCAAATTCATGAAATTTATTTACTAAACTCCTAGCATTGGTGTACACGCAAGTATACATGCACCTGTTCTTTTTCTTGGCTACCCTAACACAACCCATGTGTTTACTTGTACCCCAATGATTCCCAGCAGTCTCTGAAATATCCTGCATCTTATTTTCCAGGCTGCTGCTCATTCCAATAGAAGCAGTGCAAGAATCACTTTCACCTCTGCCAGTGGCTACTGTTAATCTATTAGTTCTTGTATCCCTCCAATCTAGCAGTTTTCCGACCCACCTAACACTGCCTCGATAGCATCAGCAAACATTCTTGCACCCTTTCTATTTAAGTGTATCCCATCCCTGTAGAAGCAGTCTCTCCTGTTAACAAGTACAGACCAGGCTGAAAAAAATTCTACCCCTTGAGCCTTGCACAATCTTTCCAGGGCCGAATTGATCGACAGGGCTCTCATCATATACTCCCTCCTATCATGTCTGGGCAGAATTGCAGACACTTTCAAATTCAACCCTAATTCAAGGCTTTTTTTCAACAGTGACCTGCACTTGTTAAGTAATTCCGCCGGTCTCCTACTCTTAATATCATTAGTGCCAACGTTAGTATCATTAGTGCTGTTACTTCCTAAGCCACTTCATTCGATTACGTGTTTTTTTTTTTATTAACTGTTTTTGATATGGAGATATAGACGTCCTAGTAATACATAGAGCCAGCTCAAAGGGTTGTTGCAATCTGAGCCAACTTTGCTTTGGCACTTGGGACCCCATTCAGTTCACACATATGCTGAAAAAGGATTTTCAGTTCAAAAATAAAATATAAATGTTTCAATATAATTTTACTGTTTTTCATTCAGTTCATTTTATTAAAATCTTAAAATAAAAAATATAATGTTCATTAAAATTTTAAATTTTCGCTTGTTAAAAGTTTGCTTTCAAAATTTAACTTTTTCTGGGCTTAACATCTGAAAATCTTTGGTCTAAATCCAGGTCAAAATCCATGACAATGGAATGTTTCACTTCATATGATTGCCAATTCATCCAACCGATCTTGTGTCACCTTGGAACAGAGATCAAGTTATGCTTAACTTCAACTTTGAAGAGCTCCATTCTGCCACTGACAGACCCAACAAGATGGAATGGGAACGGGGAAGTGGAAGTCCATGGCATCCACCCCTCAATTGTTTAATGGGCCAAGCCAAGACCTTAACATTACATTTTTAAGTAATTAAATTAATTTTTAATAATCAGCAAAAATATTCTACAAAACTTAAAATAATAGAAATGTTCTTATTTTATTAATTTATCTTATTGACTTATTATATGTTAGAATTGACTTTTTGCATTTCAACCCTCACATCTACATGTTGGCATACATAAACTACATATTGGCCCAATGTGCACTTTACACCAGAGCCTATGCATATTATTGTTATTATTAGCCACATGCTGCAAGGAAGCCTGAGGCATATGCTGCACCAGCAAAAAAAAAAAATTTCTCAATTACCCCGAGAGAGGGAAAGAATCACCAAGAAAAAAAAAGAATGATGATATACAAACACAAGAGAAAAAAAAACAAAAAAAAAAACACAGCACTGGTGCCCACATCAGCTGTCACTGGCCACTAATGATGTCAACATTATAAGAATTCTCAGCACCACAATTCAATTCATGTTTCAGCACATGAATTGAAAGATTTGTGGTGAAATATAATTCTTTGAAATGGTTTAGCAAATATTTTAATTCTTTGTATAAACCAATGGCAGAGATATCTTTCTGATCACCATCTATAAGTGAAATCCCTAAATCCATGCAACTATTATACAGTCCATCAATCTTCACTTCTGAGACATAATTCAAATTGCATAGAATGCAAATTAATCATTATACCTTACAATCAAGTCAAATCTAGTTTTCAATAAATGCATTGCAATTTTTGAAATGTTGAAAAAGTGGAGCCTAAATTTCCTTCTCTATCATTGCAACTACCTCTTCACATTGACTACAAAACATTTTTTTTCCCAGATGAATTTTTGTTTCTCTAATTCAGGTTCAATTGCCAACATTTTTTACATCATCCAGAAGACACTTAAATTTATTATCTGTTCTTCAGTTTTTCAGGTATTCAATTGATTTTAGCATTACCAGAGGCATACAATGCAAGAAAGCAAGCTTATGCAGCATCAACCAAAAAAAAAAAAAAAAAAACCACTCCCATTTCATCCCTTCATTCATTCCTGTCCAGCTCAGCCTTAAATTTATTTAGGCTATTAGTTTCCACAACAAAAGATGGAAGCCTGTTCCACCAATCAACTACCCGCTGGCTAAAGGCAAATTTCCGCACATCTATTCTACAATTATCTTTCCTCAATTTCAAACTGTACCCCCTCAGGTTCTTAGTCTGAGCAAGACGAATAATCCAATCAGCATACTCAACCCATTCAAGGCCTTATACACCTCAATCAGATATCCTCGCAGGTGCCTACTCTCCAGTTGCAGAATTTAAGCCTTTCTTGGTAAGAGAACCCCTTTGTTCTCCTCACCAATCTTGTTGCTCTTCTTTGTACTCATTCTAGCAACTCTACATCCTTCCTTTTGATAGCAGGGAGACTACTTGCAATATATTCAAATCTACCTCTTAGAGGGGTTTGCTTAGTAATGTCTGTTTAGCTCAAAATGTCATATCAACCAACCAATCATGCAGCATATAAATTTGCTTTAATAGTTGTTAACAGTCAAAAATTTGTACACTAATTTTCTATATAGAATGGCATTTGCTCTTCTTGATTGATAGGGATATATATTTTTTTTTTTTCTGTTGCTTTTCCGAATTTTTACGACCACACAAACTTTTGCACACCAAGCAAATGCCACATTAGGGCTAGCACTGGTACTACTTATAAAGCAATCACACTCTTGTTTGTATGGGATGGCATATACATTTGTTTCCTGTTTGAAAAATGTTCTAAGCTTAGACTTGTAAACAATGATTATATGCCTATGAGACCACCTAGCTAGCCTATGCAGCTGGGCAGATACTGCATAAAATGTCTTTCCAGACAGTACTGTACACACTTGAAAGACAAATACCTGCAAATGATCATTGTGCTCAAGTGTATGTGCAGCTTTCTATGACAAATGTGATAAGAACAACTCTAACACTGATTTTTAATGAGTACTGCATCTTCACCCATTACATGGCAGGTTTATGGATTTCTGATATCATTTAAACGATATCTATAATGTGATTTTTGCAAAATCCAAAACAGCCAATCCATTGATGGTTACCAACAGTTTCAAATACTCTATGTCAGTGGTTCCCAAACTGTGCTCCATGGATCCCAAGACAGTTCCCAGGTAATCCATGGATAATTTCTGTAATGACTACTTTGAATTTTACCTTTTTTAAACAAAACCTAAATATCTTTACACATTTGACGTCGCACCCCACAAGAGAATTAAGTTGTACAGGACTTTGTAAGATGAAAAAACAACACCATTCTTCACACTAGTAGCCAATAAGTAGGTTTGATTGTATACTCAAATAGTGACAGTTTATTATCAGTTCATTTTTGTCACTCTGAAAAAGATAGATTGTAAACATATAATAAATCGGTTCTGAGTTATAAATTTTTAATTTTGGTTATCTATCGTCCGGCCACCCCAAATTAAATGGGGTTCGCGAGCAAAAAAGTTTGGGAAACACTGCTCTATGTTATTCTGCAAGTTCAGGAACATATATACATTGTATTTAACACTGAATTATCACTTTTTAATTTTGTTGAATAAATAGTAATCCTTCCCAGCACAATGAGGATAACTTCACTTCTCGTTACGTGCACAGTGCATATGTAATGAGAAGTGTTTTTTCTTTTCTTTTTTTTTGTAAATACGCACAAACAAAATAAAAATAAAAAAATGGCAGGTATTATAAGACGTGTTGCCTATAACATTTTATCGTTGTTGTTACCATTTAAGTTAATAAAATCTAAAATCAAATTTAACGATAGTCCATAACTACTAAAATTCGGGGCGCAGAAATTTCAAGGAAAAAAACCAAGACACCAACATAAAATATATTTATAAACTTATTAATAGAAATAGCAGCATACAGTGATGGGTATCTTTACCACATCTTTTCGGTCAATAGAGATTAATTAACATAATCTGGAACTCACTAAATAAGCATACGGTATCTATAAAAATTCGCACATACCACCCTCGCGGAGTAATGCGATTTTATTTGGATGTTCCTTGGCGGACTTAACGAGAAGTAATAACGAAAACAAAAAAAATCATTTGGAAACTGTCTAATTATCCGAATTATCTTCCCACATAAAACAGACATATAACCAGCCATGCTTATCTTGATTTTTCAAATTAGTTAAGATCATCAGCGACTCAATATGGGCATTCCACCAAGTGGCACAGAATAGTAACACAATTCTGTTACCGATAGCGAAAATTTTTTGCACCAAGTTGCATGATACATTTTAAGTAATAAGTTATTATTATTATTATTATTATTATCCATATGGTGGAAAGAAGCCTGAAGCTTATGCTGCGCCAACCAAAAAAAAAAAAAAAAAATTGAGTACCCTGAGAGAGAGAGAGAGAGAGTGAGAGAGAAAGTGCGAGGAAATCAACAAAAAACAGAAGAATGATGATAAGAGAAGAAGAAGAAGAATGGTGGGCCCCTGGGGTTGTTTTATAGGTTTATTTTATTTCTTCTTTATTGCTTTAGAAGATAACTTTGCTAGACGTTGTGTTTTATATTTTACGATATGAGCACAGTGTTACTCCTCCATTGACAAACAATGGGGAGAAGGGGGGCTCTCCCAACGCTCGTAAAAAAACAACTACGTTCATCACAAGTCGAAGTAAAGTTACTAATATCACTGTTATCGAATAATATCAAGAAATTACTCATGAAATCGGTTATTCATTATAAATTACTAATGCTAGGAGTTTAGTAAATAAATTTGATGAATTTGAGGTATTACTCAAAACATCAAAGGCAGATATTGTTGGGATATCAGAGACGTGGTGTCACACAGATATAAGGAATGCAGAACTGGAATTTGGGGAGTACAACGTCTACAGAAAGGATAGACAGGATAGGAAGGGAGGAGGGGTTATGCTATTAGTTAAAAAACACATAAAATCCAAGGAAGTGAAGCCAGTTGACATTGCTGGACAGTGCAGTGTTGAGTCAGTTTGGTGTGACATAAGCATAGGTAAATCAAAATTGAGAGTAGGAGTGTGCTATAGGCCTAATGACTCTGATGAGTATAATAAGATACTGTACAGGGAAATAGAGTGGGCCAGTAAATCAGAGAGTCTTATAATGGGGGATTTTAATTTCCCAGATATTGACTGGAATTTGTGGGTTGGTCACTCACACACTAGCAAGGCTTTTGTGGATTTATTGGATGATTGTTTTCTACACCAGCATGTTCGGGAGGCAACTAGAGGGAGTAATACTCTTGATCTGATTATCAGTAGTGATTCTTCATGCATTAGGAATCTGCAGATAAATGAACCACTGGGTGGCAGTGATCACAGTGTGCTGAAGTGGGATTTACTCAAGGAGGTAACTACCATCAGAGGTAAAGGGAGGGGTTTTTGCTTTCGTAAAGGAGACTATGCTGGTCTGAGACAGTATTTAAATTCTATACAGTGGGACCAACTGATGATGTTACCAACAGCAAATTCAAAATGGGAAGCATTCAAGGAACTAATCTTGGAAGCTACCAGGCTTTACATACCAACCAAGAAATATTGTTCAAGGCTCAGGCCTAAATGGTTGTCAGATGAACTAATGAGACATATGGCAGAGAAGAAAAATGCATGGGATACATACAAATTAATGGGTGACGTGGAAGCCTATGATATATTTGTTGGTCTGTAACCAAGTCACAAAGGAGATTAGGCAGGCAAAGGCAGATTATGAGAAATCCTTGGCAAAGGATGCAAAGAAAAACAGAAAAGAGTTCTTTACCTATTTAAACTCAAGAAGGAAAGGGATGAATCAGATTGGTCCACTGGATGTTGATGGTTAAACAGTTGAGGATCCAGCTCAGGTGGCTAACAATCTAAACGAGTATTTTGCATCTACATTCACACATGAGGAGTTATTCAGGAAGGGGAATGTCGTAGGTGAAGTAAACATTGGCAGTGAGCTAGATGATTTTCTAATAACTGAGAGGAAAGTGGAGGAGAAATTGTTGAGGATAAACATAAAAAAGGCACCCGGGGTGGATGGGATCTATCCAGTTATATTAAAGGAGGCAGCAAAGGAAGTAAGCAAACCCCTAGCCATAATTATGAGAGCTTCCTTGGACTCAGGGGAGGTACCCATGGACTGGACATGTGCAAATGTAACCCCAATTCACAAAGGAGGATCAAAGGCTGACACAAGTAATTATAGACCTGTTAGTTTAACTTCAGTTCCAGGAAAATTAATGGAGGCACTGGTTAAAGAAGCACTGCAGGATCATCTGGACAAGAATTCAGTTATAGCTCAGACACAGCATGGGTTTGTTAAGGGCAGGTCTTGTCTGACCAATTTGATTGGATACTATGATGTAGTCACAAAAGAACTGGATGCAGGGAATAACTTTGATATTATATATTTGGATCTTAGAAAGGCTTTTGATACTGTTGCGCATGGAAGACTGCTGCACAAATTGGAGAAGTGTGGCATTCGAGGCAAATTGCTGCTATGGATAAAGGGATGGTTGAGTGGCAGAAGACAGAGAGTGGTAATCAATGGACACTGCTCAACGTGGACTAATGTTATTAGTGGAGTTCCTCAGGGTTCAGTGTTGGGTCCATTGTTGTTTTCTGTATTTATAAATGATATTGATGATGGTGTATCAGGTTTAATGTCCAAGTTTGCAGACGATACAAAGGTTGGCAGGGTTGTTAAGGACACTACTGATACTATGCTGCTGCAACAGGATCTGGAAAGGTTGAGCAGATGGGCTGAGAGGTGGCAAATGAAGTTTAACATTGACAAATGTAAAGTACTACATATGGGAAACAGTAACCCCAGATCAACGTATCAACTCTGTGGTACTACGCTGACAGTGGTAGAGAATGAAAAGGACCTGGGGGTAATTGTGCAGGCAGATATGAAGTTCTCTGAGCAGTACAGACGAGCTGCAAGAGTAGCTCATGGTGTCTTGTCAATGATATACAGGAATTTTTCTAGCAGGGACAGGGATGTGATTATTCCCTTGTATAAGGCATTGGTCAGGCCACACCTTGAGTACTGTATACAGGTCTGGAGGCCTCATTTCAAGAAGGATGTAGAGCTGCTGGAACGAGTACAGAGAAGGCAACAAGATTAGTGAATGGAACAAAGGGTTGCTCTTACGAAGAAAGGCTTAAGTTTTGCAAATTACAGAGCCTGGAGACTAGGCATCGCCGAGGTGATCTGATAGAGGTGTACAAGGCTTTGAATGGCTTGAGCATGCTCAATGCCGATGGAATTCTTCCTCTTGCTCAGAATAATCACCTGAGAGGGCATAAATTCAAATTGAGGAAGGACGGATGTCGGATAGATGTGCGGAAATTCGCCTTTAGCCAGCGGGCAGTTGGTTTGTGGAATAGACTTCCATCGCTTGTTGTTGAAGTTGATAGCCTAAACAAATTTAAGGCTCAACTGGACAGGTATTTCGAACGAATTGAGGGGTGAAATGGGAGTAGTGGTTGTTTTTTTTTTTTTTTTTTCTTTTTTTTTTGGCTGATGCTGAATAAGCTTGCTTTCTTGCATCATATGCCTCTACTAATGCTAATGCTAATGCTAATGCTAATTAAACAAACCTTTAGCCATAATTATGAAAGCTTCCTTGTGGTCCCATTGGACTGAACATGTGAAAATTGTGTCCCCAATTCACATAGGGGAATCAAAAGGTGGCACAGGTAACTACAGGTCTGTTAGACTAACTTTTGTTCCAGAAAAAATAATGGGGTCACTGGTTAAGGAAGCGGTGCAGGATCATCTAGATAAGACTAAAGTTATAGTTCAGACGCAGCATGGATTTGTTAAGGAGAAGTCTTCTCTGACAAATTTGATTGGATACTATGATTCTATTGGAATGAGCAGCAGCCTGGAAAACAAGATGCAGGATATTTCAAAGACTGCTGGGAGTCATTGCGGTACAAGTACATTCACACGTGAGGAATTATTCAGCAACGGGAATGCCAGAGATGTATTAAACTCTGGCAGTAAACTAGATAATCTTGTAATAAATGTGAGTAAAGTGAGGAGAAATTGTTGAAAATAAACACAAGAAAGGCACCTGGGGTGGATAGGATCTATCCGGTTATATTAAAGGTGGTAGCAAAGGAAGTAAGCAAACCCTTAGCTATAATTATGAGAGCTTCCTTGGACTCAGGAGAGGTACCCATAGACTGGAGATGTGCAAATGTGACCCCAATTCACAAAGCAGGATCAAAGGCTGACACAAGTAATTATAGACCTGTCAGTTTAACTTCTGTTCCAGGAAAACTAATGGACTGGTTAAAGAAGCACTGCAGTATCATGTAGACAAGACTTCAATTATACCTCGGACACAGCATAGTTTTGTTAAGGGGAAGACTTGCCTGTCCAATTTGATTGGATACTATGATGCAGTCACAAAAGAGAACTGGATGCAGGGAATAACTTTGATATTATATACTTGGATCTTAGAAAGGATTTTGATACTGTTCACATGGAAAACTGCTACACAAATTGGAGCAGTGTGGCATTGGAGGCAAATTGCTGCTATGGATAAAGGGGTGCATGAGGGGGAGTAGACAGAGAGTGTTAATCAATGGCCGCTGCTAATCGTGGACTAACGTTATTAGTGGAGTCCCACAAGGTTCAGTGTTGGGTCCACTATTGTATTCTGTATTTATAAATGATATTGATGATGGTATATCAAGCTTAATGTCCAAGTTTGCAGACGACACAAAGTTTGGCAGGGTTTTTAAGGACACTACTGACGCTATGATGCGGCAACAGGATCTGGAAAGGTTGAGCAAATGGTCTGAGAGGTGGCAAATGAAGTTTAACATTGACAAATGTAAGGTACTACATATGGGAAACATCAACACCAGAGCAACGTATCAATTCTGTTGTACTACACTGACAGTGGTAGAGAATGAAAACGAGCTGGGGGTATTTGTGCAGGCAGATATGAAGTTCTCTCAACAGTGCAGACTGGCTGAAAGAGTAGCTCATGGTGTCTTGTCAATGATATACTGGAATTTTTCTAGCAGGGATAAGGAGGTGATTATTCCCTTGTTTAAGGCAATGGTCAGGCCACACCTTCAGTACTTTATACATGCCTGGAGGCCTCATTTCAAGAAGCATGTAGAGCTGCTGGAACGAGTACAGAGAAGGGTAACAAGATTAGTGAATGGAACAAAGGGTTGCACTTACGAAGAAAGGCTTAAGTTTTGCAAATTACAGTGTCTGGAGACTAGGCACCGGCCAGGTGATCTCATAGAGGTGTATAAAACCTTGAATGGTTTGAGCATGCTCAATGCTTATGGGATTCTTCCTCTTGCCCAGAACCAACACCTGAGAGTGCATAAATTCAAATTGAGGAAGGACAGATGTAGGATAAATGTGCGGCAATTTGCCTTTAGCCAGCGGATATTTGGCTGGTGGAACAGACTTCCATCCCTTGTTGTGGAAGTTGATAGCCTAAATAAATTTAAGGCTCAGCTGAACAGGTATTTCAAACGAACGGACGGATGATGTGGAAGTGTTTTTTTTTTTTTTTCTTAGCTGCATAGGCTTGCTTTCTTGCATCATATGCCTCTACTAATGCTAATTGGAACGAGTACAGAGAAAGGAAACGAGATTGGTGATTGGAACAAAGGGTTGGTGTTATCAGGAAAGGCTTAAGTTTTTTTACTTTTTTTATTTATTTTATTGTACCAGTTTTATAGTTTCATGGTTGGAACAAACTTCCATCTGTTATGGTGGAGGACAGCAACTTTAATAAGTTCAAAGCAGAAGTAGACAAACATTTGGTGGGAATGGATGGGTGAAATGGGAAGGGTTTTATTTATTTTTTTATTTTATTTTATTTATTTATTTTTTTTTTCTGATGCTATAGAAGCTTGCTTTCTTACATCATAATTCTCTGCTTATGCTAATGCTAACTCGAAGTGTTGTTACCACTTTAGGAACACTTTGGGTCGATCATCATCATAAAAAAAAAAAAAACAGTTAACTTCAGGTAGCGACATTTGGTGAATAAATGTGATGATTTTGGAATACTGGTTAAATCAGCAGCGTCCAGTCACTTTTGATAAGGCTAGTTTCACAAGAGGATAT
Source organism: Mastigoproctus giganteus (assembly GCF_048544385.1). Taxonomy (NCBI): domain Eukaryota; kingdom Metazoa; phylum Arthropoda; class Arachnida; order Uropygi; family Thelyphonidae; genus Mastigoproctus; species Mastigoproctus giganteus. The sequence continues at coordinate 119,006,570 of NC_143575.1, read as the reverse complement.
TGTATACAGGTATCTGCGATACCTGTATACGGAATTCATGCTTCAGACAATTCATATTGTTAAAAGTATGTGAAATTCATTTCGAACCATCACAGATAGTTAGACGGTCATTTAAATTTTATGGGAAAAACAAGAGAATCACTGCAGATTTCGAGCAACCATAATCAATTCACGGAGCTGTTCCATCACAATTTCCGAACTGTCCAAGCTATTTGTCATCACAGAAGAAGCGATGATTATAAGAAAACAAGAAGCAATGATTTTAAGAAAAAACTAAGAATACCTCAGGGTATTCTTAGTTTTTTTTTTCAAGTAAATATGATTACGAAAATTTCAAACTTTTGCACAAATGCAAAGTGCCTGAACTGAGATACAGCACCTGAATGCTGCCAAGTTATTTAAAAATATTTTTAAAAATATTTAATAAATAATATTTAATATTTCAGACAGCACCTTCCATTGCCTATCAGCAGTGATTAGTGAAGATTTTATATTGTTGGATAGAATGCTGAAATTAATAATTTAGCCAAGTCAAAGTCACTGGAACTTCCTATGAAAGTAGTTGCAATCATGATGTTTGAAACCTTAGAACAGATATAAGTAACTGCCAAGCAGTGATGTTAATAATATTTCTTTTCTTTTAAATGCTGCTTGAGGTTTACTGAATTCTATTGCAGGAGACATTAATAGCGAGAGAGTATCAGTGTTTAAATTCATATGCGAACAATTACATTTGGTACAATTCGAAAAGAATCCATACAGATATTCCACCGAAGTATTGATATCTTTATCTTTGGAGTTTTCGATATCTCCACATCGCCACACATCTCCACAGCATTCCGCATTCCCACTTCACTCTAATCCAATTAGTACTCGTAGGCTCTGCTCTCCTCTAAACCCAAAAATTCTAGACGAACAGCATGAGAATCATTTTCTGATATATGCTGAACAGAAATTGGCCTTTGTAAATTCTTCAGAACTCAAAATAAGTTTAATGATCTATGAAATTCATCTGAAACCTTATAACATAAGCCAGAATATCACCAGTGGATCGACACTGACGGAATCCATACTGGCGATCGTTGATCAGACGGAAGGTTTCTAGGTAGTTTAAGAGTTGGTGGTTAATTGATTTCTCCATTACTTTAGAAAGAGTAGAAGTAATTGCAATGGGACGATAATTGGATGGGAGGGATTTGGCACCCTTTTTAGGAACTGGCTGGATATGAGCAAATTTCGAAGCAGAAGGAAAAACACCTCTGGAATAAGAAAGTGAAAAAAGGCGGCAAAAAATAGGAATAAGTTCAGCAGCACAGGTTTTGAGAACAAGTGGAGAAATACCATCATGACCTGGAGTTTCTTAGCATCAAGATTCATCAAAATCCTTCTGATATCCTTTTGACGGAAGCCCACAGGAGGCATTGAATGCAGCGTCTTGGGAATGGTGGGAGGTGTTTTACCAAGATCATTAATACATGAGCTGGAAGAAAAATGGGATGCTAGCAGGTCAGCTTTATCCTTGGCTGAAGTGACAACAGAACCATTTGGTGTGGACAGAGGTGGGAGCAGAGATGGGCAAAAGTTGCGGCCAATAGCTTTGACAAGAGACCAGAATGCTCGGCTACCATTAGGGCCAGAAGCAAGTTTTTTACTCTTAGCCTGTTCAAACTCTAATTTGGACTGATTAATAACTGCTTTACAATTGTTGCGAGCTTGGTGTAGGCAGAAAATGAAACTGAAGAATTAGAAACAAGCCAATTACGATATGCAACATTCTTCTCTTGGACAGCCTTAGCACATTTATTGGAAAACCAAGGTTTAGGTAAAGGACGAGATTTTAAAGTGGAGTGTGGGATTAAGGATTCAATTCCTGCAAGAATAATTTCACTGACACGACCTGAGCAAACTTTGACATCAGAAGTTTTGATCCAGTAATCCAACCAAGGAAATGAAGAAAAGAAGTCTCGCAGGTCATCCTATTTAGCATTCTTGTAATGCCAAACAACACGATGTTGGGAATAGCCATGAGATAAAGGTTCCATTGGAGAAGAGACAATCACCAAGTTGTGACCTGAAGTTCCTAAAGGACCTCTCACTTCGACCGTGTACTTAGAAGGGTTGTTTGTGAGAAAAAGATCAAGCGTATTGGCTGTATGATTAGGATTGTCCAGTATTGTTGTAGGGAAATGAACAATCTGTGCTAGGTCATTAGTAATTGTAAAAGCCTCAGCAGCTCGACCTGCTGGGTCGCTGTGACTAGAAAACGGAAGCCAGCTGGAGTTGTGAACATTAAAATCACCAAGGAAAATTACCTCACTGTTAGGAAAGTTGGACTGGACAAAGTCAAGTTGCAAAGAGAGGATGTCAAAGAGCTCCAAGTGATTAGTGGAGTTGGGAGAACGGTAGAGAGAACAGATGAATTTGACACAATAAGATATTTTAAGATAGATATTTTAAGCCAGAGAAGATCAAAGAGAGGAGATTCCAAATTGCCAAGTCTCTGACAGAGAATATCAGAACGGACATATGCACAAGTACCACCTTTAAGGCGAAAGGAATCATACAGTGAATAATTTCGGCATCTGAGATGAGCAGTAGTTGAATCAACCGATAACTGAGATTCTGTCAGAAATATTACATGGGCTTTGTAATATTTCTGACAGTTTGTAATATTATTATTATACCAGTCTCCCATCACGCTGGGAGACTGGTATAATAATAATGGAGCCGCGTTCGCTTCTGCCAAGGTAGTACTCGAACCCGGGTACATCAGGGTGGTTGTCCAGTGTCATAACCACTGGTCCATCGCGCCCCTCTGTTGTTGTTGTTATTATTATTATTATTATTTAATAATAATAACTTGGGGTATATAGCTCCAAGGACCTACCCCAAGGTCGCATTGGCGGCTAAGGCAGATTGTTGAGTTACTGGCGAGAACTATCACTGGAAACAAGCTGAAGCTAAACAGGTCCACCTCCAATAATGGATGATGTCGCAGAGAAATATTAAACATACTGCATCGAGTGTGGCACAGGATAAAATCAACCGTGCAGGCCTTAGGCAGAGGGGTCGGTTTCAAAAAATCAGAGACGGTCTCCCAAGCAAGACAGAGCAGGTGGCGCTGTCCATCCAGCCCCACCAACTGGAAGTGCTTCCTGCGCAACTGCACTAGTGACCACCCAGGAAGGGAGAAAACACCAAAACAGGAAGTGGAGCATTGAAATGAATACGTATATCATGCAAGTATACTACGAAATAAAGAAACTAGAGACCGATATGACAACATACAGGGAAAGACTACATACCAAGTGGCTGGAACTATTCCCAGATATTCAGGTCACAAAACCGCGAATAGCGGACCAGAGAAGGACCATCATCATGTAGACCCTAATAGCACCTGCAATCTTGGAAAAAATCAAGTTGGATGTGAGCTTGAGACTACAAAGGATAAAGAATATGGAACCAGAGGAGGAAGAACATACCACCCCCAAATCATAGGCAGAAGAGCAAGAGGAAATACAACCCGCAGCAGCTGAAGTGGAAACAGACGAGATCATAATATCCAGAATAGAGGACGAGTGGAAGAAGGCCCTAACAGAATTCGAAGGAATGGACCCCACAAAGACTCACGTGATACCGAAGCATAGGCTGAATAGAACCTTGTGGAGAGTCACAGAACACCTGAATCGGCACATAATACCGCATTACCTTGACAGCAATGGTGCAACACTGGAGGCGATCCACACAGCCATGTATTGTGCTGCAGCAGCAGCCACGAGGATTAATGGAAGAGAACCGAGAGACTAGCAGCAGAAGAACCAAAAACAGAAGGAACCACCAGCTTGGGAAAGAAGACTTCAGCAGAAGATAGAAGAATTAAGAGTGAAGATAGGCCAATTTACCCAGTACCAACGGGGAAATAGGAGTAAGAAATTAATTGAAAAAGTGAAGAGCATCCTCAGGAGAGAAAGCGTCCACAGCAAATATAAGACAAAAAAATCAGAGAATAGGAGAGTACTTGGACACATTGAAATAGAACCTCCTTGCACTCAGCAAGAGACTATGCCGATACAAAGAGAGCTCCAAGAGGAAATAAACAACTGAATATTCGAAGAGACCAAAGTGGTTTCTAGAGGAATATCGTAGAAGATGGGAAAGAAGAGAACGGACCAACCAAGAAGAAGACGATTGAGGATTTCTGTGGAAACATAACAGCCGAGCCACCTGAATAGAACTAGAACGCAAGAAAACGAAGGATGTATAAGAAATGAGAGGATGGGAGATTCGGAAGAAGAAGTAAAACAGACGATCAAGAACTCTCACAACTGGCGAAGTCCAGGAATAGATAACATCCACAACTACTGGTACAAGAAGCTCAATTGCATGCACAAGCACCTGGCAGGGCAGTTCACCCAAATGATTAGGCAGCCAGAGACAATCCCGAAGTTTCCCACTCAAGAAATCACATATATGAAGCCTAAAGACGAATATACAAGAAACCCGGCGAAATATAGGTCAATCACTTGCCTACAATGTACAAGATCCTGACCAGCTGCATAACCAGGAAAATAAGAGACCACTTGGAGAGCCAGAACGTAATGGCCAAACAGCAGAAAGGATGCAAGCGGGTGAGCAAAGCATACAAAGAGCAATTAACCATAGATGCTGTGGTTATGGAGCAATCATACAAGAAGTGCTGCAACATGTTCACAGCCTACATCGACTACCACAAGGCCTTCGACTCCGTGCCTCATAGCTGCCTAATAGAGGCGCTGAAAATCTACAAAGTCAATCCGTTAGTGACAAATTTCCTAGAAGAAACGATGAGGAAATGGAGTACCACCATCAATGTCGAAAACCTCACGATCAGGCCAATCCCCACCAGGAGAGGAATATTTCAGGGATATGCCCTGAGCCAACTGTGGTTCTGTTTAGCACTTAACCTGCCATCTACCATGTTCAACAGTAGCAAGTACGGATATAACCTCAAAGAAGGAAGGAAGAACCTGTACACACACACCCACTTGATGTATATGGAGGATATCAAGCTCAATGTGGGAACCGAGAAGCACCTTCAGCAACTACTCCAGATCACCAAAGAATTCAGCAAGGATATTAGGTTGGAATTTGGTCTAGACAAATGCAAGACCTACGGATTGCATCAGAGAAAATTAATCAACCGAAGTCAACAGCTGCAGAGTGGTAAACAGATTGAAGCCATGGCAGAGGGAGAGGCCTACAAATACTTGGGGATGACGCAGGTTCAGCAGTTACAGCACATGGAAGTTAAGGCCTGGCTGACCGAAAAATACCATCAGAGACTCAGAAGCCTGTGAAAGCAAAGCTGAACGGAGGGAACACAGTTAAAACCATAAACACCAATGCAGTCCCAGTGCTAACATACACGAACAGCATCATAGATTGAGACTAACACCAAGCTGGAGGATATGAAAGACAAGGACAATGATGACCAAGAGCTGCCAACATCACCCGAGAGCTGCCTTGGAGAGACAGACAATTGCCTGGGAAGAAGGAAGAAGGGGCCTGATAGACCTCATTGAGCAACAGAAGACAGCGATAGTTAACCTGAAGGATTAGCATTAGCATTAGCATTAGTAGAGGCATTTGATGCAAGAAAGCAAGCTTATGCAGCATCAGCCAAAAAAAAAAAAAAAACCACTTCCACTTCACCGCTCTGTTCGTTCAAAATACAAATCAAAATACTGAGCCTTAAACTTATTTAGGCTATCAACTTCCACGACAAGGGATGAAAGTCTGTTCCACCAACCAACCACCCGCTGGCTAAAGGCAAATTTCCGCACGTCTATCCTACATCTGTCTTTCCTCAATTTGAATTTATGCCCTCTCAGGTGATTATTCCGAGTGAGAGGAAGAATCCCATCAGCATTGAGCATGCTCAAACCATTCAAGGCTTTATACACCTCTATCAGATCACCTCGCTGGTGCCTAGTCTCCAGACACTGTAATTTGCAAAACTTAAGCCTTTCTTTGTAAGAGCACCCCTTTGTTCCATTCACTAATCTTGTTGCTATTCTCTGTACTCGTTCCAGCAGTTCTACATCTTTCTTGAAATGAGGCCTCCAGACCTGTATACAATACTCTAGGTGTGGCCTGACCATTGCTTTATACAAGGGATTATCACCTCCTTATCCCTGCTAGAAAAATTCCTATATATCATTGCCACCATGAGCTACTCTTGCAGCCCGTCTGCACTGCTCAGAGAACTTCATATCTGCTTGCACAATCACCACCAGGTCCCTTTCATTCTCTACCACTGTCAGTGTAGTACCACAGAGTTGATACGTTGCTCTGGGGTTGCTGTTTCCTATGTGTAGTACTTTACATTTGTCAATGTTAAACTTCATTTGCCACCTCTCAGCCCATCTGCTCAACCTTTCCAGATCCTGTTACAGCAGCATAGTGTCAGTAGTGTACTTTACAACCCTGCCTACATTTGTATCGTCTGCAAACTTCGACATTAAGGTTGATATACCATCATCAATATCATTTATAAATACAGAAAACAATAATGGACCCAACACTGAGCCCTGAGGGACTCCACTAATAACATTAGGCCACGAAGAGCAGTGTCCACGCTCTGTCTTCTCCCCCTCAGCCACCCCTTTATCCACAGCAGCAATTTGCCCCCAATGTCACACTGCTCCAAATTGTGCAGCAGTCTTCCATGTGCAACAGTATCAAAACCCTTCCTAAGATCCAAGTATATAATATCAAAGTTATTGCCTGCATCCAGTTCCATTGTGCCGGCATCATAGTATCCAATCAAATTGGTCAGGCAAGACTTCCCCTTAACAAAACCATGCTGTGTCCGAGCTATAACTGAAGTCTTGTCTAAATGATCCTGCAGTGCTTCTTTAACTAGTGCCACCATTAATTTTCCTGGAACAGAAGTTAAACTCACAGGTCTCTAATTACTTGTGTCAGCCTTTGATCCTCCTTTGTGAATTGGGGTCACGTTTGCCCATCTCCAGTCTGTGGGTACCTCCCCTGAGTCCAAGGAAGCTCTCATAATTATTGGTAAGGGTTTGCTTTACTTCCTCTGCTGCCTCCTTTAATATAACTGGATAGATCCCATCCACCCCGGGTGCCTCTCTTGTGTTTATCTTCAACAATTTCTCCTCCACTTTACTCTCAGTTATTACAACATTCTCTAGCTTACTGCTAGAGTTGAATACACCTCTGGCTATCCCCTCGCTAAATAACTCTTCATCCGTGAATATCGATTTAAATATACATTTAGTTTGTTAACTACCTGAGCGGGATCATCAACAGTTGACCCATCGATATCAAGTGGACCAAACTGATTCATCCCCTTCCTTCTAGAGTTTACATAAGTAAAGAACTCTTTGCTGTTTTTCTTTGCATCCCTTGCCAAAGATTTCCCGTAATCTGGTTTCGCTTGCCTAACCTCCTTTGTCACTTGGTTACAGATCAACTTGTATCTATCATAGGCTTCTGTGTCATGTGTTAATTTGTATGTATCCCATGCATGTTTCTTTTCTGCCATATGCCTCATCAGTTCATCTGACATCCATTTATCCCTAAACCTTGAACAATATTTCTTAGTTGGTATGTAAAGCCTAGTAGCTTCCAAGATAAGTTCTTCGAATGCTTCCCATTTTGAATTTGCTGTTGGAAACATCATCAGTTGGTCCTACTGTATAGAATTTAAATACTGTCTCAGTCCATCGTAGTCGCCTTTACGAAAGCAATAACCCTTCCCTTTACCCCTAATGGTAGTTACATCTTTGAGTAAATCCCACTTCAGCACACTGTGATCACTGCCACCTAGAGGTTCATTTATCCGCAGATTCTTAATGCATGAAGAATCACTACTGATAATCAAATCAAGAGTATTACTCCTTTTAGTTGCCTCCCGAACATGCTGATGTTGAAAACAATCATCCAATAAATCCACAAAAGCCTTGCTAGTGTGTGAGTGACCAGCCCACAAATTCAAGTCAATATCTGGGTAATTAAAATCTCCCATTATAAGACTCTCTGATTTACTGGCCCACTCTATTTCCCTGTACAGTTTCTTATTATACTCATCAGAGTCATTAGGCCTATAGCACACTCCTACTCTCAATTTTGATCTCCCAATGCTTATATCACACCAAACTGACTCGACACTGCACTGTCCAGCGATGCCGACTGGCTTCACTTCCTAGGATTTTATGTATTTCTTAACTAATAGCATAACCCCTCCTCCCTTCCCATCCTGTCTATCCTTTCTGTAGACATTGTACTCCCCAAATTCCAGTTCTGCATTCCTTATATCTGTGTGACACCACGTCTCTGAAATCACAACAATATCTGCCTTTGATGTTTTAAGCAATACCTCAAATTCATGAAATTTATTTACTAAACTCCTAGCATTGGTGTACACGCAAGTATACATGCACCTGTTCTTTTTCTTGGCTACCCTAACACAACCCATGTGTTTACTTGTACCCCAATGATTCCCAGCAGTCTCTGAAATATCCTGCATCTTATTTTCCAGGCTGCTGCTCATTCCAATAGAAGCAGTGCAAGAATCACTTTCACCTCTGCCAGTGGCTACTGTTAATCTATTAGTTCTTGTATCCCTCCAATCTAGCAGTTTTCCGACCCACCTAACACTGCCTCGATAGCATCAGCAAACATTCTTGCACCCTTTCTATTTAAGTGTATCCCATCCCTGTAGAAGCAGTCTCTCCTGTTAACAAGTACAGACCAGGCTGAAAAAAATTCTACCCCTTGAGCCTTGCACAATCTTTCCAGGGCCGAATTGATCGACAGGGCTCTCATCATATACTCCCTCCTATCATGTCTGGGCAGAATTGCAGACACTTTCAAATTCAACCCTAATTCAAGGCTTTTTTTCAACAGTGACCTGCACTTGTTAAGTAATTCCGCCGGTCTCCTACTCTTAATATCATTAGTGCCAACGTTAGTATCATTAGTGCTGTTACTTCCTAAGCCACTTCATTCGATTACGTGTTTTTTTTTTTATTAACTGTTTTTGATATGGAGATATAGACGTCCTAGTAATACATAGAGCCAGCTCAAAGGGTTGTTGCAATCTGAGCCAACTTTGCTTTGGCACTTGGGACCCCATTCAGTTCACACATATGCTGAAAAAGGATTTTCAGTTCAAAAATAAAATATAAATGTTTCAATATAATTTTACTGTTTTTCATTCAGTTCATTTTATTAAAATCTTAAAATAAAAAATATAATGTTCATTAAAATTTTAAATTTTCGCTTGTTAAAAGTTTGCTTTCAAAATTTAACTTTTTCTGGGCTTAACATCTGAAAATCTTTGGTCTAAATCCAGGTCAAAATCCATGACAATGGAATGTTTCACTTCATATGATTGCCAATTCATCCAACCGATCTTGTGTCACCTTGGAACAGAGATCAAGTTATGCTTAACTTCAACTTTGAAGAGCTCCATTCTGCCACTGACAGACCCAACAAGATGGAATGGGAACGGGGAAGTGGAAGTCCATGGCATCCACCCCTCAATTGTTTAATGGGCCAAGCCAAGACCTTAACATTACATTTTTAAGTAATTAAATTAATTTTTAATAATCAGCAAAAATATTCTACAAAACTTAAAATAATAGAAATGTTCTTATTTTATTAATTTATCTTATTGACTTATTATATGTTAGAATTGACTTTTTGCATTTCAACCCTCACATCTACATGTTGGCATACATAAACTACATATTGGCCCAATGTGCACTTTACACCAGAGCCTATGCATATTATTGTTATTATTAGCCACATGCTGCAAGGAAGCCTGAGGCATATGCTGCACCAGCAAAAAAAAAAAATTTCTCAATTACCCCGAGAGAGGGAAAGAATCACCAAGAAAAAAAAAGAATGATGATATACAAACACAAGAGAAAAAAAAACAAAAAAAAAAACACAGCACTGGTGCCCACATCAGCTGTCACTGGCCACTAATGATGTCAACATTATAAGAATTCTCAGCACCACAATTCAATTCATGTTTCAGCACATGAATTGAAAGATTTGTGGTGAAATATAATTCTTTGAAATGGTTTAGCAAATATTTTAATTCTTTGTATAAACCAATGGCAGAGATATCTTTCTGATCACCATCTATAAGTGAAATCCCTAAATCCATGCAACTATTATACAGTCCATCAATCTTCACTTCTGAGACATAATTCAAATTGCATAGAATGCAAATTAATCATTATACCTTACAATCAAGTCAAATCTAGTTTTCAATAAATGCATTGCAATTTTTGAAATGTTGAAAAAGTGGAGCCTAAATTTCCTTCTCTATCATTGCAACTACCTCTTCACATTGACTACAAAACATTTTTTTTCCCAGATGAATTTTTGTTTCTCTAATTCAGGTTCAATTGCCAACATTTTTTACATCATCCAGAAGACACTTAAATTTATTATCTGTTCTTCAGTTTTTCAGGTATTCAATTGATTTTAGCATTACCAGAGGCATACAATGCAAGAAAGCAAGCTTATGCAGCATCAACCAAAAAAAAAAAAAAAAAAACCACTCCCATTTCATCCCTTCATTCATTCCTGTCCAGCTCAGCCTTAAATTTATTTAGGCTATTAGTTTCCACAACAAAAGATGGAAGCCTGTTCCACCAATCAACTACCCGCTGGCTAAAGGCAAATTTCCGCACATCTATTCTACAATTATCTTTCCTCAATTTCAAACTGTACCCCCTCAGGTTCTTAGTCTGAGCAAGACGAATAATCCAATCAGCATACTCAACCCATTCAAGGCCTTATTACACCTCAATCAGATATCCTCGCAGGTGCCTACTCTCCAGTTGCAGATTTAAGCCTTTCTTGGTAAGAGAACCCCTTTGTTCTCCTCACCAATCTTGTTGCTCTTCTTTGTACTCATTCTAGCAACTCTACATCCTTCCTTTTGATAGCAGGGAGACTACTTGCAATATATTCAAATCTACCTCTTAGAGGGGTTTGCTTAGTAATGTCTGTTTAGCTCAAAATGTCATATCAACCAACCAATCATGCAGCATATAAATTTGCTTTAATAGTTGTTAACAGTCAAAAATTTGTACACTAATTTTCTATATAGAATGGCATTTGCTCTTCTTGATTGATAGGGATATATATTTTTTTTTTTTCTGTTGCTTTTCCGAATTTTTACGACCACACAAACTTTTGCACACCAAGCAAATGCCACATTAGGGCTAGCACTGGTACTACTTATAAAGCAATCACACTCTTGTTTGTATGGGATGGCATATACATTTGTTTCCTGTTTGAAAAATGTTCTAAGCTTAGACTTGTAAACAATGATTATATGCCTATGAGACCACCTAGCTAGCCTATGCAGCTGGGCAGATACTGCATAAAATGTCTTTCCAGACAGTACTGTACACACTTGAAAGACAAATACCTGCAAATGATCATTGTGCTCAAGTGTATGTGCAGCTTTCTATGACAAATGTGATAAGAACAACTCTAACACTGATTTTTAATGAGTACTGCATCTTCACCCATTACATGGCAGGTTTATGGATTTCTGATATCATTTAAACGATATCTATAATGTGATTTTTGCAAAATCCAAAACAGCCAATCCATTGATGGTTACCAACAGTTTCAAATACTCTATGTCAGTGGTTCCCAAACTGTGCTCCATGGATCCCAAGACAGTTCCCAGGTAATCCATGGATAATTTCTGTAATGACTACTTTGAATTTTACCTTTTTTAAACAAAACCTAAATATCTTTACACATTTGACGTCGCACCCCACAAGAGAATTAAGTTGTACAGGACTTTGTAAGATGAAAAAACAACACCATTCTTCACACTAGTAGCCAATAAGTAGGTTTGATTGTATACTCAAATAGTGACAGTTTATTATCAGTTCATTTTTGTCACTCTGAAAAAGATAGATTGTAAACATATAATAAATCGGTTCTGAGTTATAAATTTTTAATTTTGGTTATCTATCGTCCGGCCACCCCAAATTAAATGGGGTTCGCGAGCAAAAAAGTTTGGGAAACACTGCTCTATGTTATTCTGCAAGTTCAGGAACATATATACATTGTATTTAACACTGAATTATCACTTTTTAATTTTGTTGAATAAATAGTAATCCTTCCCAGCACAATGAGGATAACTTCACTTCTCGTTACGTGCACAGTGCATATGTAATGAGAAGTGTTTTTTCTTTTCTTTTTTTTTGTAAATACGCACAAACAAAATAAAAATAAAAAAATGGCAGGTATTATAAGACGTGTTGCCTATAACATTTTATCGTTGTTGTTACCATTTCAGTTAATAAAATCTAAAATCAAATTTAACGATAGTCCATAACTACTAAAATTCGGGGCGCAGAAATTTCAAGGAAAAAAACCAAGACACCAACATAAAATATATTTATAAACTTATTAATAGAAATAGCAGCATACAGTGATGGGTATCTTTACCACATCTTTTCGGTCAATAGAGATTAATTAACATAATCTGGAACTCACTAAATAAGCATACGGTATCTATAAAAATTCGCACATACCACCCTCGCGGAGTAATGCGATTTTATTTGGATGTTCCTTGGCGGACTTAACGAGAAGTAATAACGAAAACAAAAAAAATCATTTGGAAACTGTCTAATTATCCGAATTATCTTCCCACATAAAACAGACATATAACCAGCCATGCTTATCTTGATTTTTCAAATTAGTTAAGATCATCAGCGACTCAATATGGGCATTCCACCAAGTGGCACAGAATAGTAACACAATTCTGTTACCGATAGCGAAAATTTTTTGCACCAAGTTGCATGATACATTTTAAGTAATAAGTTATTATTATTATTATTATTATTATCCATATGGTGGAAAGAAGCCTGAAGCTTATGCTGCGCCAACCAAAAAAAAAAAAAAAAAAATTGAGTACCCTGAGAGAGAGAGAGAGAGAGTGAGAGAGAAAGTGCGAGGAAATCAACAAAAAACAGAAGAATGATGATAAGAGAAGAAGAAGAAGAATGGTGGGCCCCTGGGGTTGTTTTATAGGTTTATTTTATTTCTTCTTTATTGCTTTAGAAGATAACTTTGCTAGACGTTGTGTTTTATATTTTACGATATGAGCACAGTGTTACTCCTCCATTGACAAACAATGGGGAGAAGGGGGGCTCTCCCAACGCTCGTAAAAAAACAACTACGTTCATCACAAGTCGAAGTAAAGTTACTAATATCACTGTTATCGAATAATATCAAGAAATTACTCATGAAATCGGTTATTCATTATAAATTACTAATGCTAGGAGTTTAGTAAATAAATTTGATGAATTTGAGGTATTACTCAAAACATCAAAGGCAGATATTGTTGGGATATCAGAGACGTGGTGTCACACAGATATAAGGAATGCAGAACTGGAATTTGGGGAGTACAACGTCTACAGAAAGGATAGACAGGATAGGAAGGGAGGAGGGGTTATGCTATTAGTTAAAAAACACATAAAATCCAAGGAAGTGAAGCCAGTTGACATTGCTGGACAGTGCAGTGTTGAGTCAGTTTGGTGTGACATAAGCATAGGTAAATCAAAATTGAGAGTAGGAGTGTGCTATAGGCCTAATGACTCTGATGAGTATAATAAGATACTGTACAGGGAAATAGAGTGGGCCAGTAAATCAGAGAGTCTTATAATGGGGGATTTTAATTTCCCAGATATTGACTGGAATTTGTGGGTTGGTCACTCACACACTAGCAAGGCTTTTGTGGATTTATTGGATGATTGTTTTCTACACCAGCATGTTCGGGAGGCAACTAGAGGGAGTAATACTCTTGATCTGATTATCAGTAGTGATTCTTCATGCATTAGGAATCTGCAGATAAATGAACCACTGGGTGGCAGTGATCACAGTGTGCTGAAGTGGGATTTACTCAAGGAGGTAACTACCATCAGAGGTAAAGGGAGGGGTTTTTGCTTTCGTAAAGGAGACTATGCTGGTCTGAGACAGTATTTAAATTCTATACAGTGGGACCAACTGATGATGTTACCAACAGCAAATTCAAAATGGGAAGCATTCAAGGAACTAATCTTGGAAGCTACCAGGCTTTACATACCAACCAAGAAATATTGTTCAAGGCTCAGGCCTAAATGGTTGTCAGATGAACTAATGAGACATATGGCAGAGAAGAAAAATGCATGGGATACATACAAATTAATGGGTGACGTGGAAGCCTATGATATATTTGTTGGTCTGTAACCAAGTCACAAAGGAGATTAGGCAGGCAAAGGCAGATTATGAGAAATCCTTGGCAAAGGATGCAAAGAAAAACAGAAAAGAGTTCTTTACCTATTTAAACTCAAGAAGGAAAGGGATGAATCAGATTGGTCCACTGGATGTTGATGGTTAAACAGTTGAGGATCCAGCTCAGGTGGCTAACAATCTAAACGAGTATTTTGCATCTACATTCACACATGAGGAGTTATTCAGGAAGGGGAATGTCGTAGGTGAAGTAAACATTGGCAGTGAGCTAGATGATTTTCTAATAACTGAGAGGAAAGTGGAGGAGAAATTGTTGAGGATAAACATAAAAAAGGCACCCGGGGTGGATGGGATCTATCCAGTTATATTAAAGGAGGCAGCAAAGGAAGTAAGCAAACCCCTAGCCATAATTATGAGAGCTTCCTTGGACTCAGGGGAGGTACCCATGGACTGGACATGTGCAAATGTAACCCCAATTCACAAAGGAGGATCAAAGGCTGACACAAGTAATTATAGACCTGTTAGTTTAACTTCAGTTCCAGGAAAATTAATGGAGGCACTGGTTAAAGAAGCACTGCAGGATCATCTGGACAAGAATTCAGTTATAGCTCAGACACAGCATGGGTTTGTTAAGGGCAGGTCTTGTCTGACCAATTTGATTGGATACTATGATGTAGTCACAAAAGAACTGGATGCAGGGAATAACTTTGATATTATATATTTGGATCTTAGAAAGGCTTTTGATACTGTTGCGCATGGAAGACTGCTGCACAAATTGGAGAAGTGTGGCATTCGAGGCAAATTGCTGCTATGGATAAAGGGATGGTTGAGTGGCAGAAGACAGAGAGTGGTAATCAATGGACACTGCTCAACGTGGACTAATGTTATTAGTGGAGTTCCTCAGGGTTCAGTGTTGGGTCCATTGTTGTTTTCTGTATTTATAAATGATATTGATGATGGTGTATCAGGTTTAATGTCCAAGTTTGCAGACGATACAAAGGTTGGCAGGGTTGTTAAGGACACTACTGATACTATGCTGCTGCAACAGGATCTGGAAAGGTTGAGCAGATGGGCTGAGAGGTGGCAAATGAAGTTTAACATTGACAAATGTAAAGTACTACATATGGGAAACAGTAACCCCAGATCAACGTATCAACTCTGTGGTACTACGCTGACAGTGGTAGAGAATGAAAAGGACCTGGGGGTAATTGTGCAGGCAGATATGAAGTTCTCTGAGCAGTGCAGACGAGCTGCAAGAGTAGCTCATGGTGTCTTGTCAATGATATACAGGAATTTTTCTAGCAGGGACAGGGATGTGATTATTCCCTTGTATAAGGCATTGGTCAGGCCACACCTTGAGTACTGTATACAGGTCTGGAGGCCTCATTTCAAGAAGGATGTAGAGCTGCTGGAACGAGTACAGAGAAGGCAACAAGATTAGTGAATGGAACAAAGGGTTGCTCTTACGAAGAAAGGCTTAAGTTTTGCAAATTACAGAGCCTGGAGACTAGGCATCGCCGAGGTGATCTGATAGAGGTGTACAAGGCTTTGAATGGCTTGAGCATGCTCAATGCCGATGGAATTCTTCCTCTTGCTCAGAATAATCACCTGAGAGGGCATAAATTCAAATTGAGGAAGGACGGATGTCGGATAGATGTGCGGAAATTCGCCTTTAGCCAGCGGGCAGTTGGTTTGTGGAATAGACTTCCATCGCTTGTTGTTGAAGTTGATAGCCTAAACAAATTTAAGGCTCAACTGGACAGGTATTTCGAACGAATTGAGGGGTGAAATGGGAGTAGTGGTTGTTTTTTTTTTTTTTTTTTCTTTTTTTTTTGGCTGATGCTGAATAAGCTTGCTTTCTTGCATCATATGCCTCTACTAATGCTAATGCTAATGCTAATGCTAATTAAACAAACCTTTAGCCATAATTATGAAAGCTTCCTTGTGGTCCCATTGGACTGAACATGTGAAAATTGTGTCCCCAATTCACATAGGGGAATCAAAAGGTGGCACAGGTAACTACAGGTCTGTTAGACTAACTTTTGTTCCAGAAAAAATAATGGGGTCACTGGTTAAGGAAGCGGTGCAGGATCATCTAGATAAGACTAAAGTTATAGTTCAGACGCAGCATGGATTTGTTAAGGAGAAGTCTTCTCTGACAAATTTGATTGGATACTATGATTCTATTGGAATGAGCAGCAGCCTGGAAAACAAGATGCAGGATATTTCAAAGACTGCTGGGAGTCATTGCGGTACAAGTACATTCACACGTGAGGAATTATTCAGCAACGGGAATGCCAGAGGTGTATTAAACTCTGGCAGTAAACTAGATAATCTTGTAATAAATGTGAGTAAAGTGAGGAGAAATTGTTGAAAATAAACACAAGAAAGGCACCTGGGGTGGATAGGATCTATCCGGTTATATTAAAGGTGGTAGCAAAGGAAGTAAGCAAACCCTTAGCTATAATTATGAGAGCTTCCTTGGACTCAGGAGAGGTACCCATAGACTGGAGATGTGCAAATGTGACCCCAATTCACAAAGCAGGATCAAAGGCTGACACAAGTAATTATAGACCTGTCAGTTTAACTTCTGTTCCAGGAAAACTAATGGACTGGTTAAAGAAGCACTGCAGTATCATGTAGACAAGACTTCAATTATACCTCGGACACAGCATAGTTTTGTTAAGGGGAAGACTTGCCTGTCCAATTTGATTGGATACTATGATGCAGTCACAAAAGAGAACTGGATGCAGGGAATAACTTTGATATTATATACTTGGATCTTAGAAAGGATTTTGATACTGTTCACATGGAAAACTGCTACACAAATTGGAGCAGTGTGGCATTGGAGGCAAATTGCTGCTATGGATAAAGGGGTGCATGAGGGGGAGTAGACAGAGAGTGTTAATCAATGGCCGCTGCTAATCGTGGACTAACGTTATTAGTGGAGTCCCACAAGGTTCAGTGTTGGGTCCACTATTGTATTCTGTATTTATAAATGATATTGATGATGGTATATCAAGCTTAATGTCCAAGTTTGCAGACGACACAAAGTTTGGCAGGGTTTTTAAGGACACTACTGACGCTATGATGCGGCAACAGGATCTGGAAAGGTTGAGCAAATGGTCTGAGAGGTGGCAAATGAAGTTTAACATTGACAAATGTAAGGTACTACATATGGGAAACATCAACACCAGAGCAACGTATCAATTCTGTTGTACTACACTGACAGTGGTAGAGAATGAAAACGAGCTGGGGGTATTTGTGCAGGCAGATATGAAGTTCTCTCAACAGTGCAGACTGGCTGAAAGAGTAGCTCATGGTGTCTTGTCAATGATATACTGGAATTTTTCTAGCAGGGATAAGGAGGTGATTATTCCCTTGTTTAAGGCAATGGTCAGGCCACACCTTCAGTACTTTATACATGCCTGGAGGCCTCATTTCAAGAAGCATGTAGAGCTGCTGGAACGAGTACAGAGAAGGGTAACAAGATTAGTGAATGGAACAAAGGGTTGCACTTACGAAGAAAGGCTTAAGTTTTGCAAATTACAGTGTCTGGAGACTAGGCACCGGCCAGGTGATCTCATAGAGGTGTATAAAACCTTGAATGGTTTGAGCATGCTCAATGCTTATGGGATTCTTCCTCTTGCCCAGAACCAACACCTGAGAGTGCATAAATTCAAATTGAGGAAGGACAGATGTAGGATAAATGTGCGGCAATTTGCCTTTAGCCAGCGGATATTTGGCTGGTGGAACAGACTTCCATCCCTTGTTGTGGAAGTTGATAGCCTAAATAAATTTAAGGCTCAGCTGAACAGGTATTTCAAACGAACGGACGGATGATGTGGAAGTGTTTTTTTTTTTTTTTCTTAGCTGCATAGGCTTGCTTTCTTGCATCATATGCCTCTACTAATGCTAATTGGAACGAGTACAGAGAAAGGAAACGAGATTGGTGATTGGAACAAAGGGTTGGTGTTATCAGGAAAGGCTTAAGTTTTTTTACTTTTTTTATTTATTTTATTGTACCAGTTTTATAGTTTCATGGTTGGAACAAACTTCCATCTGTTATGGTGGAGGACAGCAACTTTAATAAGTTCAAAGCAGAAGTAGACAAACATTTGGTGGGAATGGATGGGTGAAATGGGAAGGGTTTTATTTATTTTTTTATTTTATTTTATTTATTTATTTTTTTTTTCTGATGCTATAGAAGCTTGCTTTCTTACATCATAATTCTCTGCTTATGCTAATGCTAACTCGAAGTGTTGTTACCACTTTAGGAACACTTTGGGTCGATCATCATCATAAAAAAAAAAAAAACAGTTAACTTCAGGTAGCGACATTTGGTGAATAAATGTGATGATTTTGGAATACTGGTTAAATCAGCAGCGTCCAGTCACTTTTGATAAGGCTAGTTTCACAAGAGGATATTGTATACAGGTATCTGCGATACCTGTATACGGAATTCATGCTTCAGACAATTCATATTGTTAAAAGTATGTGAAATTCATTTCGAACCATCACAGATAGTTAGACGGTCATTTAAATTTTATGGGAAAAACAAGAGAATCACTGCAGATTTCGAGCAACCATAATCAATTCACGGAGCTGTTCCATCACAATTTCCGAACTGTCCAAGCTATTTGTCATCACAGAAGAAGCGATGATTATAAGAAAACAAGAAGCAATGATTTTAAGAAAAAACTAAGAATACCTCAGGGTATTCTTAGTTTTTTTTTTCAAGTAAATATGATTACGAAAATTTCAAACTTTTGCACAAATGCAAAGTGCCTGAACTGAGATACAGCACCTGAATGCTGCCAAGTTATTTAAAAATATTTTTAAAAATATTTAATAAATAATATTTAATATTTCAGACAGCACCTTCCATTGCCTATCAGCAGTGATTAGTGAAGATTTTATATTGTTGGATAGAATGCTGAAATTAATAATTTAGCCAAGTCAAAGTCACTGGAACTTCCTATGAAAGTAGTTGCAATCATGATGTTTGAAACCTTAGAACAGATATAAGTAACTGCCAAGCAGTGATGTTAATAATATTTCTTTTCTTTTAAATGCTGCTTGAGGTTTACTGAATTCTATTGCAGGAGACATTAATAGCGAGAGAGTATCAGTGTTTAAATTCATATGCGAACAATTACATTTGGTACAATTCGAAAAGAATCCATACAGATATTCCACCGAAGTATTGATATCTTTATCTTTGGAGTTTTCGATATCTCCACATCGCCACACATCTCCACAGCATTCCGCATTCCCACTTCACTCTAATCCAATTAGTACTCGTAGGCTCTGCTCTCCTCTAAACCCAAAAATTCTAGACGAACAGCATGAGAATCATTTTCTGATATATGCTGAACAGAAATTGGCCTTTGTAAATTCTTCAGAACTCAAAATAAGTTTAATGATCTATGAAATTCATCTGAAACCTTATAACATAAGCCAGAATATCACCAGTGGATCGACACTGACGGAAT
This sequence comes from Mastigoproctus giganteus, assembly GCF_048544385.1. Classification (NCBI taxonomy): domain Eukaryota; kingdom Metazoa; phylum Arthropoda; class Arachnida; order Uropygi; family Thelyphonidae; genus Mastigoproctus; species Mastigoproctus giganteus. Next base: position 118,986,789 of record NC_143575.1, on the reverse strand, counting down.
CCATACTGGCGATCGTTGATCAGACGGAAGGTTTCTAGGTAGTTTAAGAGTTGGTGGTTAATTGATTTCTCCATTACTTTAGAAAGAGTAGAAGTAATTGCAATGGGACGATAATTGGATGGGAGGGATTTGGCACCCTTTTTAGGAACTGGCTGGATATGAGCAAATTTCGAAGCAGAAGGAAAAACACCTCTGGAATAAGAAAGTGAAAAAAGGCGGCAAAAAATAGGAATAAGTTCAGCAGCACAGGTTTTGAGAACAAGTGGAGAAATACCATCATGACCTGGAGTTTCTTAGCATCAAGATTCATCAAAATCCTTCTGATATCCTTTTGACGGAAGCCCACAGGAGGCATTGAATGCAGCGTCTTGGGAATGGTGGGAGGTGTTTTACCAAGATCATTAATACATGAGCTGGAAGAAAAATGGGATGCTAGCAGGTCAGCTTTATCCTTGGCTGAAGTGACAACAGAACCATTTGGTGTGGACAGAGGTGGGAGCAGAGATGGGCAAAAGTTGCGGCCAATAGCTTTGACAAGAGACCAGAATGCTCGGCTACCATTAGGGCCAGAAGCAAGTTTTTTACTCTTAGCCTGTTCAAACTCTAATTTGGACTGATTAATAACTGCTTTACAATTGTTGCGAGCTTGGTGTAGGCAGAAAATGAAACTGAAGAATTAGAAACAAGCCAATTACGATATGCAACATTCTTCTCTTGGACAGCCTTAGCACATTTATTGGAAAACCAAGGTTTAGGTAAAGGACGAGATTTTAAAGTGGAGTGTGGGATTAAGGATTCAATTCCTGCAAGAATAATTTCACTGACACGACCTGAGCAAACTTTGACATCAGAAGTTTTGATCCAGTAATCCAACCAAGGAAATGAAGAAAAGAAGTCTCGCAGGTCATCCTATTTAGCATTCTTGTAATGCCAAACAACACGATGTTGGGAATAGCCATGAGATAAAGGTTCCATTGGAGAAGAGACAATCACCAAGTTGTGACCTGAAGTTCCTAAAGGACCTCTCACTTCGACCGTGTACTTAGAAGGGTTGTTTGTGAGAAAAAGATCAAGCGTATTGGCTGTATGATTAGGATTGTCCAGTATTGTTGTAGGGAAATGAACAATCTGTGCTAGGTCATTAGTAATTGTAAAAGCCTCAGCAGCTCGACCTGCTGGGTCGCTGTGACTAGAAAACGGAAGCCAGCTGGAGTTGTGAACATTAAAATCACCAAGGAAAATTACCTCACTGTTAGGAAAGTTGGACTGGACAAAGTCAAGTTGCAAAGAGAGGATGTCAAAGAGCTCCAAGTGATTAGTGGAGTTGGGAGAACGGTAGAGAGAACAGATGAATTTGACACAATAAGATATTTTAAGATAGATATTTTAAGCCAGAGAAGATCAAAGAGAGGAGATTCCAAATTGCCAAGTCTCTGACAGAGAATATCAGAACGGACATATGCACAAGTACCACCTTTAAGGCGAAAGGAATCATACAGTGAATAATTTCGGCATCTGAGATGAGCAGTAGTTGAATCAACCGATAACTGAGATTCTGTCAGAAATATTACATGGGCTTTGTAATATTTCTGACAGTTTGTAATATTATTATTATACCAGTCTCCCATCACGCTGGGAGACTGGTATAATAATAATGGAGCCGCGTTCGCTTCTGCCAAGGTAGTACTCGAACCCGGGTACATCAGGGTGGTTGTCCAGTGTCATAACCACTGGTCCATCGCGCCCCTCTGTTGTTGTTGTTATTATTATTATTATTATTATAATAATAATAACTTGGGGTATATAGCTCCAAGGACCTACCCCAAGGTCGCATTGGCGGCTAAGGCAGATTGTTGAGTTACTGGCGAGAACTATCACTGGAAACAAGCTGAAGCTAAACAGGTCCACCTCCAATAATGGATGATGTCGCAGAGAAATATTAAACATACTGCATCGAGTGTGGCACAGGATAAAATCAACCGTGCAGGCCTTAGGCAGAGGGGTCGGTTTCAAAAAATCAGAGACGGTCTCCCAAGCAAGACAGAGCAGGTGGCGCTGTCCATCCAGCCCCACCAACTGGAAGTGCTTCCTGCGCAACTGCACTAGTGACCACCCAGGAAGGGAGAAAACACCAAAACAGGAAGTGGAGCATTGAAATGAATACGTATATCATGCAAGTATACTACGAAATAAAGAAACTAGAGACCGATATGACAACATACAGGGAAAGACTACATACCAAGTGGCTGGAACTATTCCCAGATATTCAGGTCACAAAACCGCGAATAGCGGACCAGAGAAGGACCATCATCATGTAGACCCTAATAGCACCTGCAATCTTGGAAAAAATCAAGTTGGATGTGAGCTTGAGACTACAAAGGATAAAGAATATGGAACCAGAGGAGGAAGAACATACCACCCCCAAATCATAGGCAGAAGAGCAAGAGGAAATACAACCCGCAGCAGCTGAAGTGGAAACAGACGAGATCATAATATCCAGAATAGAGGACGAGTGGAAGAAGGCCCTAACAGAATTCGAAGGAATGGACCCCACAAAGACTCACGTGATACCGAAGCATAGGCTGAATAGAACCTTGTGGAGAGTCACAGAACACCTGAATCGGCACATAATACCGCATTACCTTGACAGCAATGGTGCAACACTGGAGGCGATCCACACAGCCATGTATTGTGCTGCAGCAGCAGCCACGAGGATTAATGGAAGAGAACCGAGAGACTAGCAGCAGAAGAACCAAAAACAGAAGGAACCACCAGCTTGGGAAAGAAGACTTCAGCAGAAGATAGAAGAATTAAGAGTGAAGATAGGCCAATTTACCCAGTACCAACGGGGAAATAGGAGTAAGAAATTAATTGAAAAAGTGAAGAGCATCCTCAGGAGAGAAAGCGTCCACAGCAAATATAAGACAAAAAAATCAGAGAATAGGAGAGTACTTGGACACATTGAAATAGAACCTCCTTGCACTCAGCAAGAGACTATGCCGATACAAAGAGAGCTCCAAGAGGAAATAAACAACTGAATATTCGAAGAGACCAAAGTGGTTTCTAGAGGAATATCGTAGAAGATGGGAAAGAAGAGAACGGACCAACCAAGAAGAAGACGATTGAGGATTTCTGTGGAAACATAACAGCCGAGCCACCTGAATAGAACTAGAACGCAAGAAAACGAAGGATGTATAAGAAATGAGAGGATGGGAGATTCGGAAGAAGAAGTAAAACAGACGATCAAGAACTCTCACAACTGGCGAAGTCCAGGAATAGATAACATCCACAACTACTGGTACAAGAAGCTCAATTGCATGCACAAGCACCTGGCAGGGCAGTTCACCCAAATGATTAGGCAGCCAGAGACAATCCCGAAGTTTCCCACTCAAGAAATCACATATATGAAGCCTAAAGACGAATATACAAGAAACCCGGCGAAATATAGGTCAATCACTTGCCTACAATGTACAAGATCCTGACCAGCTGCATAACCAGGAAAATAAGAGACCACTTGGAGAGCCAGAACGTAATGGCCAAACAGCAGAAAGGATGCAAGCGGGTGAGCAAAGCATACAAAGAGCAATTAACCATAGATGCTGTGGTTATGGAGCAATCATACAAGAAGTGCTGCAACATGTTCACAGCCTACATCGACTACCACAAGGCCTTCGACTCCGTGCCTCATAGCTGCCTAATAGAGGCGCTGAAAATCTACAAAGTCAATCCGTTAGTGACAAATTTCCTAGAAGAAACGATGAGGAAATGGAGTACCACCATCAATGTCGAAAACCTCACGATCAGGCCAATCCCCACCAGGAGAGGAATATTTCAGGGATATGCCCTGAGCCAACTGTGGTTCTGTTTAGCACTTAACCTGCCATCTACCATGTTCAACAGTAGCAAGTACGGATATAACCTCAAAGAAGGAAGGAAGAACCTGTACACACACACCCACTTGATGTATATGGAGGATATCAAGCTCAATGTGGGAACCGAGAAGCACCTTCAGCAACTACTCCAGATCACCAAAGAATTCAGCAAGGATATTAGGTTGGAATTTGGTCTAGACAAATGCAAGACCTACGGATTGCATCAGAGAAAATTAATCAACCGAAGTCAACAGCTGCAGAGTGGTAAACAGATTGAAGCCATGGCAGAGGGAGAGGCCTACAAATACTTGGGGATGACGCAGGTTCAGCAGTTACAGCACATGGAAGTTAAGGCCTGGCTGACCGAAAAATACCATCAGAGACTCAGAAGCCTGTGAAAGCAAAGCTGAACGGAGGGAACACAGTTAAAACCATAAACACCAATGCAGTCCCAGTGCTAACATACACGAACAGCATCATAGATTGAGACTAACACCAAGCTGGAGGATATGAAAGACAAGGACAATGATGACCAAGAGCTGCCAACATCACCCGAGAGCTGCCTTGGAGAGACAGACAATTGCCTGGGAAGAAGGAAGAAGGGGCCTGATAGACCTCATTGAGCAACAGAAGACAGCGATAGTTAACCTGAAGGATTAGCATTAGCATTAGCATTAGTAGAGGCATTTGATGCAAGAAAGCAAGCTTATGCAGCATCAGCCAAAAAAAAAAAAAAAACCACTTCCACTTCACCGCTCTGTTCGTTCAAAATACAAATCAAAATACTGAGCCTTAAACTTATTTAGGCTATCAACTTCCACGACAAGGGATGAAAGTCTGTTCCACCAACCAACCACCCGCTGGCTAAAGGCAAATTTCCGCACGTCTATCCTACATCTGTCTTTCCTCAATTTGAATTTATGCCCTCTCAGGTGATTATTCCGAGTGAGAGGAAGAATCCCATCAGCATTGAGCATGCTCAAACCATTCAAGGCTTTATACACCTCTATCAGATCACCTCGCTGGTGCCTAGTCTCCAGACACTGTAATTTGCAAAACTTAAGCCTTTCTTTGTAAGAGCACCCCTTTGTTCCATTCACTAATCTTGTTGCTATTCTCTGTACTCGTTCCAGCAGTTCTACATCTTTCTTGAAATGAGGCCTCCAGACCTGTATACAATACTCTAGGTGTGGCCTGACCATTGCTTTATACAAGGGATTATCACCTCCTTATCCCTGCTAGAAAAATTCCTATATATCATTGCCACCATGAGCTACTCTTGCAGCCCGTCTGCACTGCTCAGAGAACTTCATATCTGCTTGCACAATCACCACCAGGTCCCTTTCATTCTCTACCACTGTCAGTGTAGTACCACAGAGTTGATACGTTGCTCTGGGGTTGCTGTTTCCTATGTGTAGTACTTTACATTTGTCAATGTTAAACTTCATTTGCCACCTCTCAGCCCATCTGCTCAACCTTTCCAGATCCTGTTACAGCAGCATAGTGTCAGTAGTGTACTTTACAACCCTGCCTACATTTGTATCGTCTGCAAACTTCGACATTAAGGTTGATATACCATCATCAATATCATTTATAAATACAGAAAACAATAATGGACCCAACACTGAGCCCTGAGGGACTCCACTAATAACATTAGGCCACGAAGAGCAGTGTCCACGCTCTGTCTTCTCCCCCTCAGCCACCCCTTTATCCACAGCAGCAATTTTCCCCCAATGTCACACTGCTCCAAATTGTGCAGCAGTCTTCCATGTGCAACAGTATCAAAACCCTTCCTAAGATCCAAGTATATAATATCAAAGTTATTGCCTGCATCCAGTTCCATTGTGCCGGCATCATAGTATCCAATCAAATTGGTCAGGCAAGACTTCCCCTTAACAAAACCATGCTGTGTCCGAGCTATAACTGAAGTCTTGTCTAAATGATCCTGCAGTGCTTCTTTAACTAGTGCCACCATTAATTTTCCTGGAACAGAAGTTAAACTCACAGGTCTCTAATTACTTGTGTCAGCCTTTGATCCTCCTTTGTGAATTGGGTCACGTTTGCCCATCTCCAGTCTGTGGGTACCTCCCCTGAGTCCAAGGAAGCTCTCATAATTATTGGTAAGGGTTTGCTTTACTTCCTCTGCTGCCTCCTTTAATATAACTGGATAGATCCCATCCACCCCGGGTGCCTCTCTTGTGTTTATCCTCAACAATTTCTCCTCCACTTTACTCTCAGTTATTACAACATTCTCTAGCTTACTGCTAGAGTTGAATACACCTCTGGCTATCCCCTCGCTAAATAACTCTTCATCCGTGAATATCGATTTAAATATACATTTAGTTTGTTAACTACCTGAGCGGGATCATCAACAGTTGACCCATCGATATCAAGTGGACCAAACTGATTCATCCCCTTCCTTCTAGAGTTTACATAAGTAAAGAACTCTTTGCTGTTTTTCTTTGCATCCCTTGCCAAAGATTTCCCGTAATCTGGTTTCGCTTGCCTAACCTCCTTTGTCACTTGGTTACAGATCAACTTGTATCTATCATAGGCTTCTGTGTCATGTGTTAATTTGTATGTATCCCATGCATGTTTCTTTTCTGCCATATGCCTCATCAGTTCATCTGACATCCATTTATCCCTAAACCTTGAACAATATTTCTTAGTTGGTATGTAAAGCCTAGTAGCTTCCAAGATAAGTTCTTCGAATGCTTCCCATTTTGAATTTGCTGTTGGAAACATCATCAGTTGGTCCTACTGTATAGAATTTAAATACTGTCTCAGTCCATCGTAGTCGCCTTTACGAAAGCAATAACCCTTCCCTTTACCCCTAATGGTAGTTACATCTTTGAGTAAATCCCACTTCAGCACACTGTGATCACTGCCACCTAGAGGTTCATTTATCTGCAGATTCTTAATGCATGAAGTATCACTGCTGATAATCAAATCAAGCGTATTCCTCACTCTAGTTGCCTCCCGAACATGCTGATGTAGAAAACAATCATCCAATAAATCCACAAAAGTCTTGCTAGTGTGTGTGAGTGACCAGCCCCAAAATTCCAATCAATATCTGGGAAATTAAAATCTCTCATTATAAGACTCTCTGATTTACTGGCCCACTCTATTTCCCTGTACAGTTTGTTATCATACTCATCAGAGTCATTAGGCATATATCACACTCCTACTCTCAAGTTTGATCTCCCAATGCTTACGGCACACCAAACTGACGCGACACTGCACTGTCTAGTGATGTCTACTGGTTTCACTTCCTTGGATTTTATGTATTTCTTAACTAATAGCATAACCCCTCCTCCCTTCCTATCCAGTCTATCCTTTCTGTAGACGATGTACTTCCCAAATTCCAGTTCTGCACTCCCTATATCTGTGTGACACTACGTCTATGATATTCCAACAATATCTGCCTTTGATGTTTTGAGCAATACCTCAAATTAATAAAATTTATTCACAAAACTTCTAGCATTGGTGTACACGCAAGTATACATGCACCTATTGCTATTCTTAGCTACCCTAACACAACCCATATGTTGACTTGTACCGCAATGACTCCCAGCAGTCTCTGAAATATCATGCATCTTGTTTTTCAAGCTTCTGCTCATTCCAATAGAAGCAGTGCAAGAATCTCTTTCACCTCTGCCAGTGGCTACTGTTAATCTATTCGTCTTTGTCTCCCCCCAAGCTAGCAGTTTTCCGACCCACCTAACACTGCCTCGATAGCATCAGCAAATATTCTTGCACCCTTTCTATTTAAGTGTATCCCATCCTTGTAGAAGCAATCTCCCTTGAGCCTTGCACAGTCTTTCCAGGGCCGAATTGATCGACAAGGCTCTCATGATATACTCCCTCCAATCGTGTTTGGGCAGAATTGCAGACACTTTCAAATTCAACCCTATTTCACGGCTTTTTTTCAACAGTGACCTGTACTTGTTAATCAATTCTGCCGGTCTCCTACTCTTGATATCATTAGTGCCAACGTGTACAACTGTATCACCTTTTGTGCCCTTAAAAGATGATATCTGCTCTACAACCTCATCAACTTTTGCCCCTGCCAGACATACCCTGGTGCTGTTCAACCTATCCTTTTTACAAAGCATGTTTCCCGTTTCCCTGACAATTGAGTCACCAACATCTACTAGTTCCTTTGGGACCAGCGCATTCTGCCTTGGGGGTTGCTGCTGTGTTACGTGATGACCAAGTGCAAGCGCTGGCGTTGATGTGGGCAGCTGAGAGCTTGATGGGCCGCTCAATTTATTTCCTTCGAGGGCATCCACCCTGTCCTTCAAGCTGTCATATAGGCCCATAAGAACGCTGAGTTGTTGCCTGATTTCGATACACTCCTTGCATCGCGCACACACACACACACACACAAAGACATCCCCCATGGCAATATCATGTCCCGTACCTGAATGCTCCACAAACATCATGCAAGCTGTGCATTTTAGAAGGCTGTGATTCAGAAGGCAACTGCCCCCCTCAGTTCTCCTCTGAGCCACAGCACTTCCATTAGCTTGAGCCTTTTGTTTTGCTGCTGTGGTCTGAGTCATGATTTCTTTTAATTTAAATAAAATGGCAATTTCAGTTTATAACCCTAACTTATCTCCCAACACGTTATAACGGGATATATATTTTTTAGTGTCAAGTATTAATTATCTCCGAGTTCCCTTTATATAACTTCCGTATCAGTTATGTATTAATTAATTATGTTACGTTTGTAATCTAAGTCGGTATGTATTTAGTTAAAAGTACAATTTAAATGCCAACGAAGTTCAACAAGTTTAATAGATTTTACCAATCACTGAAAATATTATAACCTATACTATACTAACGCTATCTAGGTTCGATATATAACGATCGTATGACGAAGGCAGGATGTTACGAACGGTAAATCTATGGACACTTAAGTATTAATTAACTTTCAAATCTCTCTGTCTCAATTCAGAATAAACTAACGATCTTTACTAGGTCTAAAGCTACTTACAAAAAAGAATTTGATGTAAAAAATATTCAATAAGCGGCTAAATATGGCTAAAAAACTTCTCGTTCAGCAGAGTTGCGACTTGTAACACGTGGATACCCTTGCCGATACTTTTATGCAATTGCAAGGCCGAGTAAAGAATAAATACACCAAATTAATCAGAAAATCACAAAATAATGCTATACTACTAAATTTAAATCAAAAGTTTTAGAAAAACAATAATTTCAAATCAATATATAAGAAAAATCCACTTAGCGGCTTTGAACACCTCTGGCCCCCTACTAGCCTCGTCAGCAGACGGATTACTTCCAGAAACACACAGCAGAACTCCACCAGGCCATAAGGAAGATAGACAAGAGGTATACCCCACTCAACCTAAGTGAAGAGTCCCTCCCCCAACCAGGATGTGCAAACCAAGCTAGAAAAATGGGCAGAGAAGATACCCCATGGCAGACATTACAATGAACTTCATCAGGGTCACATAGATAAAATTGCTTCCTATGAATGGTTCAAGGCGGGACGATCTTCCCCGAGACTGAAGGATTCATACTCACCATCCAAGACCAGGTAATCAACACCAGGAACTATAGAAAATACATCGCCAAGGAGCCCGGAGTGTTAGATGACACATGTCGACGATGCCACCTGCCCTCAGAAACGATCCAACACATCACCGCGGGATGCAAGGTGATCACCCAGACTGAGTACATTCATAGACATGAACAGGTAGCCAGGATAATACATCAGAAGCTAGCAAGGAAATACCAGTTGATCGAAGAAAGTGTACCGTACTACAAGTAAGAATCCCAGGCAGTACTAGAAACCCCAACTCACAAGCTGTACTGGGACCACACCATAATAAAGGATAGGACAGTCCCGCACAACAGACCGGACATAACCCTTGTGGACATGAAGGAAAAGACTACCTATCTGATTGAAATATCGGTACCCAACACTGGCAACCTGCAGAAAACCCATGGGGAAAAAATCGGGAAGTACACGAACCTTAGACAGGAGATCAAAGAGATGTGGCATATGCAACAAGTAACGACCATTCCGATCATCGTGTGAACCACAGGTATGGTGCCAAAGACCCTACATAGCAGCCTAGCAGCAATAGATCTCCCAGAGAACACCTACAAAGAACTCCAGAGAGTCGCAATCCGGAACCTGTAGGATAGTCAGAGATTTCCTCGACCAACAATAACACCAGACATTATAACCATTCTGTGTACTTGGTAGCAGTACCCATCACAGACTGGAATCCCGCAATCAGGGAGAAATAATATAAGTGCAACAATAATAATAATAAAGAAGTTCAAATACTTCTTTAGCAAATAGCTGAAACATTTGAAACTTACTACCGTCTGTTAAAAATATAGGAGGGTGCTTTGGTCGCGAAGAGAACAATCGGTTTATTTTTGGCTGTTGTAAGCGGATGAGTAGTTTTGATATTTTACTGTATTCTTCGTTAATTAACATACTGCTTCGTTAATTAACATACTGCATTGTTCTGCAGAGATATTAAATAGGTTTCGTATCTTTGGTAATAGTAGCGTTCGTTAGCTTCTTTTTTTTTTTTTTTTTTTTTTATTTAACTAGTGATTTTTAGAAGTTATGACTCACCAGTGTTGGAGCCAATATTGTTGGTATTGGGTTTAACGACACAAGGGCTACTAAGGCTAAATTGTGTCTGTTCATTTTATTAGCAAGACGCATATCGTAAAGATGTTAAATTATATGCTTCTGTACAAGCCAATATGTTTTAGATAGAATAAAAGTTATTCAATATTTGCTTAATTTCCTAAGAAATGAGATAAATCAAGTGATATATTCAATTTGGAGAGTGAAAGCCATTTGGATGGTTGAATGTAAGGGACAATCAACCAGAAAATGACGGACCGTAAGTTGTGTCTGACAGGATGAGCACTGTGGTGGGTTTTTTCCCAGTAATGGGAAGAGATGGGTATGATGACAGTATCCAATTCTGAGACTTGCCAGTACCACTTCCACTCGTCTGTTTCGTCGGAAGCCAAACAGCCACAACTTTGGATCTTCTTTTATCTGGTAAAGTTTATTGTTGATGTTACTTTTCCAGATCTTTGCCCATTTATTGAAGCTGTTATTTTTGTTGTTGTTATTTTGGTTTTTAGGAGCATAGAAACTAAGATTTATTGAAGCACGCTTTGCGTATGACAGACTTAAAGTCAATGTAACGAACTTGAGGATGTTGTGAGAGAGCTGACACACTGATTGGACAGGCTGCGAGAGAATAGCTGGATATGAATCTGTTTAAACATAGAATGAGAAGAGGAGAAATTCTTCTTTATGGCAGAGACAGCACTGAGGGAGTCAATTATGGTAGATGAGATGGAAAGCTCAATAATCTTAGTAAGCGCTAACTTAATGGCATTTAATTGAGCTGTGAAGACGCCGCAAGCTACCAATATTGTTGGACTAGCCGCCATGTTGTAGTCGATAAGAAAAAGCGTTACGTACATACACTGAGTGATCACTGAATTATGACCACCCCTATGAAAACTGAATGCGACCCGTTGACCACATGAGGTACGAGAGTGCGGAGTTAGTCGACCTAAGTAGCACAGATAAGGTAGCATAGATAATTCCGTAGTGATTCAGTAGGTAGTAAAATTCCGAGCATGATGGGTAAAAGGAACGATTTATTGGACTTTGATAAAGGACAGATTGGCGGTATTCGACGAGCTGTTGCCACGATTTCCCAAACGGCTGAACTGGTGGGGTGTTCGAGAGCTGCCGTAGTTGAAATGCAAAGTGTGTTTAAGGTCAAATGACACCAGGGGTTTCCTCCATCTCCGCGTGGTATACATTGTCTTGTGATACAGAACATTGTAAAGGCCAGAGATTTAAAAGTATATGGTATTGTTTACATGTAGTGTTGTGTACCGTTTTTCCTCTGGCCATTTAGCCGCTAGACCCCTACTGAGGCCCGAACGTTGCCCGCACTTCGCGTCATGGAGGCAGACCAGGCACACGACTAGTTTAAGATAGTCACTCAGGCAGGTAATTTCCTGAGAATTCAGTGGCTAGGACCTAAAAAGAAAAAAAAGTTCTCCACACACGAGGAATGATCGCGGCAGGGATAGAGCTAGAATATGAGGTGCCAAAAGTTGTGTGGGCAAAGCAATTTGGGTGTAGTACGCACTTAGGACGTTCGCTGGCATACAGATAGAGTGGGGGAGGCCGAAGGCTGGGGGAAAAAGTTAGAAATATGGGGATGATAGAGAAGGCGATCCCAGAGAGTCAGTGAGGCAGACCCATGCCTCCCCAGGCGAAATGAGGGCGACAGCTGAGGGAGGAGATGGAGCCCGTCTCCTCCTCCTCCTCCTGCCAAGGAGAAGGGATTTGAAAGGGAACCAGGCAAACGAGTCTCGTTCAGATCGCCAGTAGTGGCGTTGGACAGTGTAGCTGCACTGTCATTCATGATCTAGTCCGGTATTTTGTCATGCTTAAATCGAAGGTCTCAGCTTGGTGTTATCTTCTAGTCCAGTTCTTGTTCTTGATGTAGCTAAAGTGTACTGGAATTGGCGTCAAAATGGTCAAACAACGACCAGACGGCAACACTTAATAGTTTGATGTTAGAAATGAGCACCGGGTCCTACGACTCGAACAGGCGCCGCACTGTTGAAGACTTGACTGTCCAATACAACATGCAAATATTGCATTGGGCAATATCTGGCATGACCATGCGTCGCACCCTCACATGTATAGGCAATACCAGCATGACGAATATCTCCTATCCTAACCAAGGTTCATCGGCGTAAAAGACTAGCCTGGTGCAAAGAGCATGAAAGTTGGACGTTAGAAGACTGGAAGTTCTACTGGTCGGACGAGTCACGTTATTTACTCCACACCGTGGATGGTCGTGTATGGATTTGGTGTCAACAACATGAGGCTTTTGATCCATCATGCATGGTATCAAAAGTGCAGGCTGGTTGATGCAGTTGTGCGTTATGAAGCATGTTTCAATGGCACTAACTTGGACCTCTGGTGCATGTGGAAAAACGTATCGGTGGCTTCCGCTATTGTGTTGCTGACTGTGTACACCCCGCTATGTTACACTTTTTCCCGAATGAATGTCGATGGTGTTTTCCAAGGTGACAATGCGCCGAGCCATGGGGCACTTCTGCAGGAATGGTTTGAGGAACAGAGTTCTGACTTCCAGCATATCGATTGGCGTAGACAGACAGACAGTATTGTCATGACATTGTGTTTGTGTGCTCCTGCTTTTGTTCAATATATCTACGAATCTAGGCCCCCCCCCCCTACTGAAAAAAATGTCACCTCGCTTTTACGAAGTATTCATGTGTTTATTGATATAAGTTTGGTTAAGATTGGTAAAGGGGTTGTTAAGAAATAAGCAGATGAAGATTTACAGACTTGTAAATTTTTTTAATGAGATTTCTTCATAGACTTTCAATGGTAATCCTGAAAGCACATGGTTTACTTGAGACTAACGTGGCTGACTACCTGTAGTGTAACATAGTCACATATGAAAAGCATTGACAGCCATTGTACTTAATAGAAGAAGCCAATAGGGATTCCTTATTGATGATTCTGGAGGGAAAACTTTCTCGGTAGTGGCCATCTTGTCTGTAGCGTCAGCTACATAGAATAAGTTAAAATAATATAATTGAAATGGAAAATATAAGACCCTAAGGGCTGAAACACACTATTGGTACTTCACGAGACTTCACTCGTATACAAATCTAACGTCAAATGTGGGGGGAGCATTATTTTATTGCTCGGAAACGCAGTGTTCTAATTGATCGTATTCACAAGATAACATATTGGGCTTAAAGGCCGAATGACATTGTCAGGAGCTCAGATTTTTCTGTTCGAACAGAAATTTCGTTAGGTGTGACCGTGTGACAAGAGGAAAATGGAGGAAATGCTAATAGAAAATTAAATTAGAAGTAAATAATCTGTTTTCAGCGCACAAGTAAGAATATCCGAAAACAAATAACATCAAGGACGTTGCTCCTGTGCCTATTCGGAAGTACCCTCCACTTCGACCAGCTACTCAGCATACTCACCTCAAATGTCCAGTCACAGGAGGAAAATAGACCAACAGAATTACAAATTGAGAGGACGAACAAGTCGATCATTTCAATTTGCACAACTCGTGACAATTTCTTACAAGTTCAATTTTTAGGGTTGAGAAGAAGTTTTTTGTTGTTATTAAATTTCATTAAAAATTTTTGTTTCGTATTTTGACAGAATAAGTCCTTATTCAAAATTAAACTTGCGGTATTTTAACTTTCCTTAAACATATAACTAAATTTTCTTCAGCGCTGAGTGAGTTTCGAAATTGCGTATTTTGCCCTTGAACGGCATCCTTAATTAGAATATACAGTATAGAAAATTCGATTCTTCTTTATTCATCCGTAATTACATCATAAAACGATTTTCATCTTCTTCTAAGTCCTGCAGTAAATGATGGAATTCGCCTTTTTCTGTTCTCTTCCAGTTGATGTCGTGTATCCATTGCGTACACTCTTTTGTTTTCTCGCCTATAAGAGAAGAGCATGCATTTTCTAAATCTTCTTCAAAATCTGAAGAGGAGGATGAACTGTGGTAATTCATTTTGCTTCAGCTTTCCTCAAGATACCCCTTTTTTAACATTTGAAATGGAAGTTTGAAAAAAAGCAGAAATCATAAAATAACCTGTTGAGATGATTATTTAGGAAGAAAGAATTAACTGACGATAAAGTTGTTGAAATGCACCCTTAAAGACTCAAAACACAATATTCTATCCTATTTATAAAAGGGATTACAGAATATTTATATTATGCCTACTTTGTAACCTTTCACATTCTACTTGACTTCTTTTTTATTTTGTTGTAATGATTTAAGGCTCAGGCAACAATTTTTTTTTAAATTTAAAATTCCGTAGAAATATCGAGACAAAAGACATTCAAAAATACCACATGTTTGGATAAAAATTTTAAATGCGTACCCAGTACGTAATACAGAAAAAAATATTAATTTTGTGTTTGCTTTTCCTCACTCAAATGCAATGCGCGAGCGAGTATTTAGCTCAATGTTTAACGCGTGGAAAAAGGATAGAAATAAAAATGTTGAAGGAGAACTATTTCAGAAAACCAATTCCAAAATGTCGTGCAAAGAATTTTAGGCAATGCGAACTAAAAAATGAAAAACTGTTAAAGAAAATTGGATCAAATGAAAAGTATTGCTAGGTAAATATTTTCTTTTGGATAAAATAAATCAGGTTTATTGAATATGTATTGTAAACAATTGTGTAAAACATTTGACGTTAATATTTATAAAAAGTTTCCTTTAGTGTTTATAACTTTTGCAATAAAATTTTCCGAATTAAAGCACGGGCTATAATTTGGTTAATTTTATTTAAATGACTAATTTTTTCATTCCACGAACTTGTAAAAATCAACAAAATATAGAAATAAAATGGTTTTTATTAAAATTGTTTGGCTTTCTTAAGATATAATGCGAGTACCCCTAAATGAGGAATGAATACCCCAAACATAAGCATGAGTACCTCGAGATAAAATTTTTAATGTGGCCAACCTACGTTACAGTTTCTTCTCCGACCGACTTCGCAGTTTACATTAAACAGGTAGAGTACTACGCTGTGATAGGGAAATGATAAGATTCACGTGACGTGATAATAGTGTGTTCCTGCCCTAAAAGGACTGTAGTGTATGAGTGGACAGTATTCTCATATCACTATACATAGAAATATATATTAGATATTGGCTCTTCTGGGCTATTTTTGGTGTTCTCTTCACCTATTGGTTGACTATGGACTAAACATTGTACAGAGATCCCCCTCCAAATTATCCAATTTACATAATTATTTTGGCACCACCTAGTGGCTAGAATGTAGGTTACAAAACTCATTATTTTGCAATTTCAAAAAATTCAATCAAAATTTCATCCGGCTGGTTAGACAGACCATAATTTTCCAGTATATAAAAACTTTATATATTGTTGTTTTTTGAAAGGTTATTGGTAAATACTTTGAATATAAGGATCCAGACCTGAAGAATAACTTGAAAGAAGATAAATTAAAATTGGAGTGATACAAAATATTTTTATTTTAGGGAAGACTGGAATATTATTTGAAATTATATATTTGTGTGTACTGTTCCATTCATCAACACAACACCACGGATTCTAGTGTGTCACTTGTGCATGATTTTGATTGTGATTTGCCTTCGTCGGTTGCAGATAAGCCTACTAAATTAGCTGGGAAAAAACATTCCATAGTACTAAAATAAACAAGAAGTGATCAGGACAATTCGGCAGATGATAAATCTATTTCATCTGCTTCTGATCCCAGTTGTTCTGACCTGGATAAAAATCAAAATAAAGATCAAAGTAAAGACACGGTTACCAGCTCTTTGGCTAATGCTCAAGAATTCGTGCAAAATACATCATTCACCAAAAAGTTTGGACCTAGTAGTGTCTTTATATGCCTCGGTGGTACTTTCAACAATGACCAAGATTAAACAAGCACTCGGAGAGTTTTTATCTGCAGATAGCAGCAAAGTCACTAAGGCAGCCTCAAACTATATACATCGTTTGTGGTCGGACCTGGAGTCACTTACGAATGCATTACTGATCGACAATGAACGATTGAAAGTAAAAACATCAGAATTACAAATATACACTGAGATTTTTGACCATCTAATCAAGGACAAACCCAAACAGCACACCTTTGCTGAAGCAGTTAGAGGATCAACTGCTGCTGCAGCAGGATTCATCGTACTGAAAATATTGTACATAAACCTAGAGGAGAAGATGAACAATTACAACATAATTTTTCTCAACTTCCTTTGGACGAAGGTGTTATTCCCCCATCAAAAAATAACTATAGTGACCCTAAAAACATCATTATATTGAGACCTAATGCTGATTATGAAATTTCATCCAGTCAGGATGAAATTTCAGAATCAGCATTAGGTTAAATTTCAGAATTAGCAATCAAATTAAAGTGACAGATGTTCAAAAAAGAACAATGGGATATTAAAATCAAAAATATGAGGTTACTAAGAAACAAAGGTCTCTTAATTGAAACTACTAACCCGATGGAAGCAGATAAAATTAGCAAATTGACGCAGCTGACAAATGCAGGTTTGTCTATGCAGGTTTGTTTAATTTATGATGTGCCGAAGGAAATATACAAAGGAGGATATTTTAGACGATTTATTTATAAAGAACCTAAAAGATCATGGGTTTGAACCAGAGGAAGTTAAAAACGGTACAACGTTCAGATTTAATTCATGCTCTGGAAATAAAATAACAAACTTGGTAATAGGATTCACCCCCACCTCCCAAAAAATTTTTAAACGCTTACTACAGAATGATCGTATCTTTCTTGGCTTCACTTCACATAAATTCCGTCGTTTCACGGTGGTTACTAAATGTTTCCGCTGTCTGGCCTATGGTCATTCAGCTGTAAATTGCACACCGTGTCTTGTGGTCATTGTGGAGGCGGTGGACATGTGTTTGCTGAATGCACTCACAGGGAAGAACCCCCTCCGTGTGTCAATTGTAAGAGACACAACAGAGATTATCAGCATTCAGTCCGAGATAGTAACTGTCCAGAGTATAAACGAGCTGTTGAACTAGTAAACCGGAAAACTCATAATGAATAAAACGGCCACTACAATTTGTCGAACTTTGTGGATGTGAATTTTGAGGGTATAAAAATACTGAAAATAAACTGCCAGCGTTCACAAGTGGTTATGGATGAAGTAAGAGTGGCGATGATTGAAAATAATTATGATCTTATATGTTTTCAAGAACTTACCTTGCGCCAAAAATAACAACAACAACCTTATTATTCGGCCCAAGTAGGGGGCTTGATTCACAGGGTTTCAGGATTCCCATTATCCCTGTGAATTTCTATGTATTCATTCTATAGAAACCCCTCCTAAAACTGCAATAGCAATATACAATCATGAATTAGTAGTGACAACCATCTCGGGAGAGTGTACAGACACTGTAACTGGTCTTCTGATCTCGTCTCCAAATATTTCATCTAGTTTCTCTGTATTGCCCTTCGTCAGAAGATATTCAAACGTCCTTAGATAAGCTGGATCATATATGCACAAAA
The DNA here is from genome assembly GCF_048544385.1 of Mastigoproctus giganteus. Taxonomy (NCBI): domain Eukaryota; kingdom Metazoa; phylum Arthropoda; class Arachnida; order Uropygi; family Thelyphonidae; genus Mastigoproctus; species Mastigoproctus giganteus. The sequence continues at coordinate 118,968,779 of NC_143575.1, read as the reverse complement.
TTTGCTTCAGGGAATTTAATTATATGCGCTGACTTAAATGCCAACTCATCTTTTTGGCACAGTAGAATTAGGGAAAAAAGAGGTTCTGCTATGGAAGATTTAATATTGTCTTATAATTTAGTAGTTCAAAATTTGCCAAACAGACCTTACACATTCTCGTCCTTAAATAGAACATCAAACATTGGTGCAACTATCACCTCTGTTAAACTGGACGGACAGATAACTGATTGGAATGTTCTGCCATCACTTATTAACAGTGATCATAAAGCTATAGTATTCAGCATCACACCCACAGTTAGAAATGCGGATTTACAGCTGGTGGACGTGAGAAGATATTCCATGGAAAAAATTAAATGGGACAAGTTTAACACTTTTCTAAATTTGTTCTTTCGTCCTGAGGAGGCTTCTACTTTAAATTCCCTATCTGTCATAGGATAATCAAACTATGTTCAGTTACACTTATTCCTTGCTATGAGCTACTCTGCTAAACGTAAACAATCCAGACGCCCATATGTCCCCTGGTGGACTTCGGAACTTACTGCATTAAAAACCCAAACCATGAATGTTAGGAAAACTTACCAACGAAACAGGCACTGGCAGACACTATGTCCAGAGACTGAAACAACAATACAGTGATCAAAGGAAAAGGCTACATAAAGCCGTCGCAGATGCAAAAATTGAATGCTGGCAAAACTTTGTTCACAACACGGGAAACACCAAACCGTGGGGTTTGGTGTTTCCCGTGTTATGAACAAGATTTACAAGTATACAATTATCAAGTATACAAGATTTCCAGGAACAAGTTAATCTCCTGGAGACATATATAACACTGTTATAGTGGATGGACAAGAAACCACCGACTGGTACTCTACTGTTGATACTATTGTAAACAAGCTTTTTCCTCAAGACAATCCAGAGGATGATTCTCCTAAACAAGCAGAAATTAGGAGAGATAATCAACAATACATTGGAACATGTGACGTCAATCCTTTTACTCTCATTGAACTAGGAATAGCTGTTTCTAAACTAAACAGTAAAAAATGTCCAGGGATGGATTTGATATAAAACCAGATAATAGTCAAATTTTATGACCTATTTCCCAATATCCTCCTCAATCTCATGAACAAGTGTTATATCAAGGGAGTCTTTCCAAGACTGTGGAAGATACCCTATTTAAAGTTTTACATAAGCCTGGGAAGTCGACATCTAATCCCAGGGCATACGGACCTTTCATAAAGTTTGCCAATCTCCCTATTGGCAAACTTTTTGAAAGGCTTCTCTCTCCAAGAATACAAAAAACGTTACAGGATAATCATCTATGTTCAATTAATCAGTTCGGGTTTAAAAAAGGTTCCTCAACAGAAGATGCCATTGCCACCCTCAAGAACTATGTGGAAAACTCCCAAGCTAAGTACGTGTTGACAGTGTTTATTGACTTTGAGGAGGCTTTTGACATAGTATGGAGGGAGAGTACCCTTGTGTCACTGTGCTTGGCAAGATGTGATAACTGTACTTATAGAAACATCAGGTCCTACTTCTGGGACAGATCCATTAGAATATGTGCAAAACACCTTGTGTATTCAGCTACTGTTTCCATAGGACGTCCTCGGGGGTCGGTACTGGGGCCTCTTCTCTGGAATGCAATCGTAGATCAATGGATGACAAAATACCACGAGGAGGCTATGAAAATCACTTACGCCGACGACTTAGTAATTGCTGTTGAGGGTAGTTCGAGGAGGATACTCGAGGGGAAAAATGCAAATTATATTAAACGATCTACTTGTATGGACCAAACTTAACAAACTAAAAATATCACCGACTAAGACCAACTTTATGACCTTCAAAGATCATTTTAACTATAATCGACCTCCTAAGATCTTGATAAACAACTCTCAAATCCCATATGCATACCAAAACAAATATTTAGGCATCCTAATTGATGATAAATAAGCTTTCTGCCACATGTATGTAAACTTAGAGATAAAATAAGGAATTTTACTGCCTCAATAATAAGAACATCAAGGAAAGAATGGGGACTTAGTAAAAGGGTCCTGTTTTTATATTACAAAACAATATTTCTGCCAATACTCTCATATGCGGCAACCATTTGGTATCACAGAGTCACAACGATTAAAATGAAAATGAAATTTATTTCTCTTCAAAGATCTATGTTATTATCTGTGTTAAATTCCCCTAGAACTGTATCAAACAACGCATTACAGAACCATTCCCCTGAATCTATATATCGTATTCAAGGGGATGACAGGTCGCTTTAGGAAAGGTTGGGCTTCGGAATTAATGAGAATAACATCTGATCCAGTGAACGAGGTCAAACAAGAGAAGAAAAGATTGTGGGAACATCTGACATCTGTGCAGCAGGATCGGTGGAATACCAGCGAACATGGAATAGTTACGAGGCAATTTATAACCAAAGTGGACTTGACTGCCGCCAAGGAAATAAATTCTTGGTTTTTTCCTTCGATATATACAACGTACTTATTAACGGGATATGGCTCCCTCAGAGCCAAGTTACATGAACGTGGACTTGAGCCACACCCTTACTGCACCTGTGGGGGTGTGGAAACTTGGTCTCACGTTTTATTCGACTGCCCACAGTGTCAGAAATTCAAAACTAAGGAACTAGATGGAAACATAGTTTACAAGCATAACTTCTTCTGAAACTTATGCAGTTATACCTACTGTGGTATTAAGTGACATCTAGATTTGTGACCACATAGATATGAACTACCACATACATTCACTTGAAAACTACATGAATTTAATGAAACATGTTTTTCACAACGAGAACTTTTGTAAGTGAAAATATTCCATTTGCTTACCTATGGACTGTCATTGGAATTCCAAATCATACACAAGTTAGGATTCTCGGGGAAAAGAGAATAATTAGAAGCCTTCAGCAACTAGAAGAGAACCACCTGAAAAAGAGTTTTTTAAAGACTTATGCTGGCACAGAATGGAGAAGTCTATTGGGACTGACTTCTTTCTTGAATGAAATCAAACTGAACAGGTCAACTTGTGACTTCATTTGGAAATAAAAAATGTACTGAGAACAGTATATGGTAAAAGTACATTGGTGAAGGTACAGTGCATTGGACTCTAGTGAAAAAGACTAAGACCTTAGGAAATCATGTATATATGATAATATAATTGTTACAGTTGTTTTGCCAGAATATCCTGCTAACCTTGGAGTGGTTGGTCATGGTGAATCGGGACCAAAATTACATATCTCCTGAGAACCGGAGTGTTTGGTCGAGATACTCAGACCATAACTACTATGTATATAACCACTAGTTTTTTTTATTATTTTTATTTTTTTTTATTTTATTTATTTATTTATTATATTTTTTATTTTTATTTTATTTATTTATTTTTTTTTTTTTTTTGCTGGCTCTCAGGTATGAGCAACCTGGGATCGGGATTGCAGGCACCCGCCAGTATTGCACTACCTCTGGCGGGTGTGAGATTTTCGGTAGTAATTACACCGGTACAGGATGACTGTTGAACCAGGCCCGGTGCTAGGGACGGCCACCAGGCAGCAGCAGCAGCTGCCCATGCGTTGGCTGTACTCTGGTGGCATAGTAGCCTGACACAAACAAAACAAAACAACACACACATTAATATTTACACACATACACTTACACTTTTTCAGACCCATTATGCAGAGTTTCTGCACCATAACAGAATACAAAGGTGGAGATGGCCTAGGAGCCACCCCGATATAAGAACACACACACACACACACACACACAGTACCTCGATTACCATTATATAGAATGTCTATATAAGAACCATCATCATCATCATGAACTTGGTCCGGCTTAGGAACAGGTCTTTTAAGACCTGTTCTGTTGTAGCTCTTGGAGGTGGTCTTGATCTCGCCATCGTTGTCTTGGCTGACCAACATCTCTCTTGCCTGTAGGTTTGTAGTTAAAGGCTAATTTTGGGATCCGGTCTGGGTTCATTCTTTCTATTTGCTGATGTTGTTGTTGTGTTGTTTTTTGGTGCCAGGGCAACTTAGGCCATATTGCACCTCCCAAATCAATTGACTTTACATACGAGAACTGCTTGTACAGCAGTTAAAAACGATCATACACTTTAATTTGTTTTAAATAGAGAAATAATTCAGAGAGATTTGTTTCTTCGCCTATGAGGCTATTGAGAAACAGAGGTTGTTGCAGATCTGAGATGGAACTAAAAGTCATTCGTCAGGCGTTGTTAAACAAGCTACATTCGACAAGTATATGTTTTATTGTAAGTGGCTGTGAGCAGTTTGCACATTGAGGAGGATCATTCCCTGTAAGCAGATAGAGATGTGTGAGGTGAGTGTGACCTATTCGGATTCTGGCTAAGATTACTTCTTCTTTTCCATTTTTACGAAGGCTAGAAGTCCATAATTGTGGTTCAGATTTTATTTGAAATAGCTTGTTATTTGTTTGCATTTTCCACAGAAGTGTCCATTGTTCCATGCATGTTTTCTGAATTTTGTGTCTGTAATCAGGATATGGGACTAGATCATTTGTTGAGGCAATATTAGAAGGATGCTTTGCAGCATCATCTGCACATTCATTTCCTGGAATTCCACTGTGGCCTGGGACCCAAGAAAAGATAACAGTTTGTTTATGCTCATGAAGCTGCATCAGCTTATGTTTTATGAGTTTTAATAAAGGATTGGTAGGTGAGGAAATACCTTTCAAAGCTAAAATAGCACTTTGTGAATCGGTATATACTATACTTTTATTTATTGACAGCAGTGAGATATTTTTAAGAGCAAGCTTAATGGCATGGAGCTCAGCGGTGTAACTGCTACATTCGACTGGAAGTGAAAATGAGATAGTTGAATTAAGGAAGACAGTAGCTGCACCCACTTGATTGTCAGACTTTGAACCATCAGTATAGATCTTGGTAAATTCGGGGTTCTTTTGTGTATGAGCATAATGTAGTTGTTGGATGTTAATATTTGCTATGGAACTGTAACCCCATTGCTCAAGGTATTCATGAGAAGAAAATGTGAGAGTAGACCGTGGGGGATCTGGATCTTTTGATTCTCTGAGGATATTATCGAATTGGATGTTCCAGCTTTCTGATAGAATCTGCAGTCTGATACCAGCAGGCTGAATTGTTCTGGGTTTATTTCTATAGTGAGTTTTCCACAGAGGATCATGCAGGAGTAGCCAAACAGGATGAGTAGGCAGGCTTTTAATTTTAGCTGAGTAATTCACCAGTAACATTTTTCTTCTGATGCTAAGTGGAGGTTCGTGAGCTTCAACGTAAAGACTTTGAACCGGTGATGTTCTGTATGCACCTAGGGCTATCCTAAGAGACGAATGTTGGATGGGCGCAAGACGCGCTAAGGTGCTTTCCCTAGCTGAGTCATAAACAGGTGCCCCGTAGTCTAGCCGAGATCTAATTAGGGACCTATACAAGTGGAGCAGGGTACAGCGATCTGCACCCCAAGATGTACTGGAGATTACTCGGAGTATATTCATTTTCCTTGCGCAAGAGGTTCTTAGATATTTTATGTGCTCCTGGAAATTTAATTTCTTATCAAAAATTAGCCCTAGGAGCCGAATACTGTTCACGATTGGTATAGGGTGATTGGCCAAGTGCAACTCAGGTTCAGGATGCATTCTGTGCTTTGTGCAGAAATGTATGGCTGTTGATTTGTGGCTTGATAGTCTGTATCCATTTTGTGCCATCCATAATTCAATGTTGTTTATGGATATTTGTAGATGCCTCTCGATATAGTTCATATTCTGGGAATGGCAGTAAGGTCATCCGCATAGAGATATGAGTCAACGGTGTTTGGAATGCAGTTTGTAATATTGTTTATTCGTAGTGAGAACAGAGTGGCACTAAGAACCCTTGTGGGACTCCTTCTTCTTGTATATATGTTTGAGATAAAACCTGCCGGTACTTAACTTGGAAAGACCTGTGTCGAAGAAAGCTTTGTATAAAATATGGTAAGTGCCCTCTCATATGAATAGAATGGAGATCTCTTAGGATGCCGTATCGCCATGTGGTATCGAAAGCCTTCTCTATATCAAGGCATATCATGACGAGATGTTGATTTCTGATGAATGCATTTCTTATGTTGGATTCGGCTTTGGTCATGAGGTCTAGGGATGATCTATTCTTTCGGAAACCAAACTGATTATTACTGATTATGTTTTGGGATTCAAGATACCATGTGAGACGATGGTGAACCATTTTTTCCAAAGTCTTACTCAAGCAGCTGGTAAGAGAAATTGGTCTATAATTGTGCGGAATCAAGTGATCTTTTCCAGGTTTCGGTATAGCTATTATATAAGAATGTTGCCAGGAGGTCGGGAATATATGTTCTGAGAATATCCAATTGTAAAGTTTAAGCAATAAAGATAGTGATTTCTGATTGAAATGTTGAAGCATTATATAGTAAATTCCGTCAGGGCCAGGGGCACTGTTTCTTGAGGTATACATAACTTCTTTCAGTTCAGAAATTGTTAATGGTTGGTTATAGGGTAAATGGCAGTTAGCTTTGAAGTTCAGTTTTCTTTTCTCTATTCCGGCTTTAATTTTTTGGAAAGACTGTTGATATGCACTTGAGGCAGATAATTCACAAAACACAGTTCCTAAGGCATTGGCAATCTCTCCAGGAGAGGAGATCTCCTTCCCATTCCAGTTAATAATAGGAGAAGGTGGTACATGATATTTTCCACTTAGCTTCTTTATTTTTTCCCAGATTATTCGGGTATCAGTATCTTTGTTGATTGAGGAGGCGAATTTTACCCATGAGTCTTTTTTGTCCTTTCGCCGGATGAAACGAGCTTTGGCTCTCAGTTTCTTGTAGTTAATAAGGTTGGCAGTGGTGGGATATTTGCGGAAGGTATTCCATGCTGCATTTTTTTCCTTTTTCGCTTTATTGCAATCACCATTCCACCAGTGATTGGTATGCCGATGGTTTCTTATTTGAGACTTTGGGATGGCTGCTGTTGCAGCTGTTAGTATCTGCTTTGTAATATATTCGGTGGCAGCGTCAATAGGAAAAGATGTAATGATATACTCATCAAAAGATACATGATTGGTAAATTTTGTCCAGTTTGCTTTGGAAAATTTCCATTGAGTTTTTGTTTGTGTTTGTTTGAAATGGGTGGATTGAATGCTACAAATCAGCGGAAAGTGATCGCTGTTTAGAGGATTGTCGTGTACTGTCCACTCTGTGGTTGGGAACAGGATCGGAGAGCAGATTGAGAAATCGATAGCAGTGCTTGATCCAGTAGGAAAATGGATGTAGGTGGGTAAGCCAGTGTTCAACAGTGTCAGATTCTCTCTATCAAGTAGCATTTCAATAAGTTCGCCACGTCCATCTGAGACCAGTGAACCCCACAATGGATGATGTCCATTAAAATCGCCTAATAGACAGATCGGAGATGGTAATTGAGAAATAAGGTTTTCCAGATCCCGAAATGTGCATGGATGGTTTGGCGGAAGATATATCGAGACCACTGTCAATGTGATACCGATAACTATATGCGTTGCAACAGCTTCTAATGGTGTTTTCAAAGAAATGTGCCTGGAAGGGACTCTTGATTCCACAAGTAAAGCTACTCCTCAATGAGGACTGTTAGTTTCAGATCGATCTTTTCTGAAGATGGTATAATTTTTGACTGAAAAACGGAGATTTTTGGTGTTAAATTTGTTTCTTGTAAGCACATAGCAGCGGGTTTGAAATGGTGAATTAATTCATAAATATCGTCAATACTGCTGCGAAAACCTCTGCAATTCCACTGTATGATCTGTTCCATTATTTAGTTCTGTGGGTGGAAGTTGAGTCTGTCTGCTTTTTGTGAGTGGCTTGTTTACCTCTTTGAAGTTTTGATTTATCTTTTCTTAAAAAATTAGGGCATTCTGAGTCATTGCTTTCTTCCATATCTCCATCTGCATGTATTTCAAGCAGATACTGATTAGTTATGTCATCAGTGTCCATGCTTGATATATGAGATTGCTTGGCCTCAACAGGATCTGATTTCTGTAAATTATCTACTGCTTGACAACGGGGAGGTCTTTGGGATGGGACTGTTAGTAGTGTATTACTGCATTGGTCTACTACGTTTGGTGGAGATGGATATTCAATAGATAGAACTAACCGAGCCCAGTTGGAGATTGATGTGTCTGGAGGAATGGTCACTACAGTCTGACATGCTACTGATTGGTGACTGTGTGTAGCAGTAGCATAGGTGTGTTTTGGCATACTTAATTTTACTTGTTTTCTTGCCTCTTGATAGGAAACCTTATTTTCAATTTTATATTTTTGTATTTTTTCCCCAGCTTCCAGAGGTCGCAGTCTTTGGAATAAGCGGGATGGTTGCCTTTGCAATTCGGACACTGTGGAGTTGGTGCTTTACATTCTGTTTGTGTGTGTTTTACACCCACAGTTTGCACAAGTTGCAACTCCACGGCATGCTATCTGGGAATGGCCAAATTTCTGGCATTTAAAACATTTTAGAGGGTTCGGGATATAGGGCCGAACGCGACAGTTTAAATATCCTGCCTTGACTGAAGATGGTAGATTTGGAGAACTGAATGTTAAAATTATACTCCGGGTAGGAACTAAATTGCCATCTTTTCGAATCATGATCCTTTTTGCTTGAGTGACGTTTTGTTCTTTAAGTTCTAGAACTATTTCATCTTCGGAGACGTTCAATAAATCCCATTCAGTGATCACTCCCTTTGAAGAATTGAGGGTAGTGTGTGGTGTGATTTGAACTGGGATTCCATTCAAGGATGTCAGACGTAGTAGTAGCTCAGAATGTCTAGAATTGGTGGTCTATATTAACAAATCTCCAGATTGAAGACGTTTCACCATTTTCGGTGAACCTGCAGCATGTTCTAGGCATCTCTGAATGGTGAAGGGGGAGAGCTTGCCGACAGGTTGCATTGACAGAGAATGTATAATCAGGAAGGCTGGTAAATCCTGTCTGCCACTGTCTTTCTTCATTCTCTTTGAGATAGAGGAGTCATGGTCAGTGTCGTGTGTCTCATTTAATTGAGAGCTCTTCGGCTCTAAGCGTGGAAAATCACTTGTTTCCATCTCTGCTCCTTTTAGCCCCGGAGGTTGTCTTATCCCCCAGGTTACCGGCCCCGCCACGTGGAGGCAGGAGTGGTGACACCAGTGACCAAGCAGTTGTTGAAGTTAGTTGTTTGTTATTAGTAAAATATATATACTAAATAAAGAAAGGTTGTTTTCCTTTCTGTGTTCTTACTTAATACTTTAAGCACAGAACAACTGGAAGTAAATTAAATAGAAACAGACACTAGAAATAAAATAAAACTTTTTCTTTAATAAGGGCACTCTATAAATCACTGAGAAAATTGCTTGTCACTATCGCTTGGCACTCGGGGCCCTATTTGCTGATACATTTTTCCTGACACCGTTTTATGTCATTTACTACGTTATCTACTTTTAATTTCTCGCGGATATCTAAATTTCTTTGGTGGTCTAGTCTTGTAAAGCCTAATAATGGTCTTAAAAATCTCATTTGTGCTGCTTCTAGTTTGTGTGCATCTTTCTTACTTATGACCCAAGTCTCACCGATCCCTATATATATATATATATATATATATATATATATATGATAATGTCTATAAAACTGTATATAATCTTGTATATAAATTGTTTATATCATGAGAATGTACATAAAATTGTGTGTAAATAAATGAAAAAAAAAATATATTGATTGACCTCCGAACTCACCAGATATCAATCACATAGAGCACTTGTGAGACAATATGGAAAGACATATCAGGCGTATGGATACGCCAATTACCTCCAAACCTGCATTGTTGACCGCGTTAGACACAGCTTGGCCGGCCATACCTCCCGAAGCTTCCAACACTTTGTTGAATCAATTCTACGTCGGCTAGCTGCTGTAGTGAGGGCAAAAGGAGGACCTACGAAGTATTACGTAGGTGGTCATAATTCAGTGATCACTCAGTGTATCTCGATCGAACTCATAACGCTATGAAGAACAGTATTAGGAATCTGTTAGCTTAGTACAGTATTTTTTTATTATTATTATTAATTTTTTTATGAAAACCCGAAAACGAGAGGTATTACAACCTTTAGTACTGTGCTTGGGTTGGAGGTTGAGAAGACGAAAGAAGATATTTGTTGACATTAGACTTGAACTTCTGTAGACTAATTTTCAGGAAATACATGTGAAGGAAGGTTGTTCCAGAAAATGGCAGCTGAATTACTAAACGAGGAAGATGAAAAGTTGTTTTTGGAGTTTGAAGTTGGACAGTAAATGGCTGTTGGCTGGTGGCGGCACGTGTTTGGACTATTTTGAAAGAGAGAACGGGAATTATAGAGCCAATTCAGAAAAACAGTACCCACGGCACTGTTCTTCTGAATTGGCACTTTGAGAAGTATATGTAGATACTTTGAGAAGTATCTATAGTAAAGGCGCGCAACAGAAACAGTACGTCTATGGGACAAGGTGGAGAGACTCTGTTAGAGAGGAGTCATTAATTAACCTAACTGTCCTCTTCTGAATGGAATCTAGAAGCCTGAGAGGTTTTGGGGACACCGTCACAGATGTGGGAACAATATTCCATGGTAGGGCGGACTTACGATTTGTACAGAGTGAACAGCTGTTTGAAAGAAAAGTAACGCCAAGAGCGAAAAAGAAAACCAAGTTTTTTAGATGCAGAGGAAGCAATATTTGTAATATGCTAGTGCCAAGAGAGATTAGAAGTCAGGGTAATCCCCAAAAGAGATATACCATTTTGCCTAGAAATCGAAGTGTCACCAAAGATAAGCATAGGAGCAGAAGAATCCTTTTTGCGAGATATAAGAAAAGACTGAGTTTTAGAAGGGTTGAAATCAACTAAGCTCACTTTGCCCCACTGGAGAATTGAGCAGGACAAGTTTTCTCAAAATGGAAAGTGGAATGCAATGTGCTATCATCAGCAAAATGAATAGGATTTCCAGTCAATGGAAGAAGGTCATTAATCTACAAGAGGAAAAGAGTGGGGGAAAGAATTGAACCTTGGGGGACACCAGCATTAGTGGAAAAGCTAGAAGACAGAGAGCTATCTACCATCACCCTCAGTGAGCGATCAGCGAGAAATCTGGATAACCAATTACAAAAAACAGTTGGCAAACCATAAAATGGAGCTTGTTTAGAATAGCTTTATGCCAAACACGGTCGAAAGTCTTTGAGATGTCAAGAGCAACTAACTACTTGTGTTTCACCAAACGTTTCAATTGAAATTGTCCATAAATAAGTAATATAAGCCAGAATATCACCAGTGGATCGACACTGACGACACTACAATTTAATTATCAATTCAATTAATAACATTAATTATCAATGTTATTAATCAAAAACATTTATTAATCTTAATAAATTTCATTGTTAATTAAATCGTAGTTAAACAGAAATGATGACCCAGGGCAGTATTGTGAAGCACAGTTCACAAACTATCGGGAGTGCTGTGGTTTGGGGTTGAAATGCAGGGGTCGATTCCCCAGAGCATCACAGTCTTATAAAATGTGAAATGTTTATGGACTCTCTAAAACAGGACATGATCTAGCCAAGCAGGATATCTATTTGTGTGTGTAACTGCCTAGAGTGTCAAGAAATTAGGCGCCACCTCAGCGTTCTGATGGGCGTCTATGAGAGCTTGAGTTGTAGGGTAAATGCCCTCGAAGAAATTAATATGAAGGGCCCATTAAGCTCTCAGGTGCCCAGTTCAACGGAAAAGCTCACTACTGTGCATCAGGCAATCTCCAAGGCTGAATGCGCTGGTCCGACAGGAATTAGTTATTATTGAGGACTCTATGTCAGAGAGACGGGGAAGAAGGATAGGTGGAACAGGACCAGTCTGCAAGGGGCAAAGGTTGATGATGTTGTAGAGCAGATATCATCTTTTAAAGGTACAAAAGGTGACACTGTACACGTTGGCATTAATAACATTAAGAGTAAGAGATCTGCTGTTTGTTTGTTGTTGTTTGTTATTTGGTTTTTAGGAGTATTAGCAACAAAGGCCATATTGCTCCGGGGATATGTGGTGGTCATTCCCTAACCTTTCCGTATCCTCCGTATTTGGTGGGCACGGGCTCGAACCCCGGTCTAATCAAGAAGCGTGTGCTACGCACTGTGGCTCCTGCCCACCTGGATACGGAGGTGCCAAAAAAGATATCTGCACATTTACTCGAAAAGTACAGGAAAATGTTTAAAATATGTCGTGAGTTAGGGTTGACTATGAAAGTGTCTGCAATTCTGCCCAGACACGATAGCAGGGAGTATATGATGAGAGTCTTGTCAATGAATTCGGCCCTGGAGAGATTGTGCAAAACTCACGGAATAGAATTTTTTTTCAGCATGGTCTGTGCTTATTGACAGGAGAGACAGCTTCTACCGGGATGGGGTACACTTAAATATATAGGGTGCAAGAATATTGCTGATCGAACGAGGCAGTGTTAGGTGTGTCGGCAAACTGCTACATTGGGGGGATAAACAGACTAAAAGATTAACAGTGGCCGCAGGCAGAGAGAAAAGTTATTCTTGCACTGCTTCTATTAGAATGAGCAGCAGCCTGGAAAGCAAGGTGTTTTACAGGACTGCTGGGAGTCATACTGTAACAAATAAATACACAGGCTGTGATAGGGTAACTAAGAGTTGAAACAGAGGCGTGTATACTTGCATGTACATCAATGAATACAGTTAATAAATTTCATGAGTTTGAAATGCTGATCAAAACATCAAACACAAATATTTTTGGGATATCAGAGACGTTGTTTCACACAGATATAAGCAGTGCAGACTTCTAATTTGAGGAGTACGATGGGTACAGAAATGATAGACAGGACAGAAAGGGAGGAGGGGTTGGGCTGTTAGTTAACAAACACATAAACATAAACACATATGGTGTGACCTAAGTACTGGGAAAGGGAAAATGACAGTAGGTGTGTGATTTAGGCCTAATGAATATGATGAGTATATTGAGCAATTGTGCAGAGAAATAGAGTTGGCTAGTAAATCTCTTATAACGGGGGAATTTAACTTTCCAGATATTGACCGGAACTTGTGGGTTGGTCAGTCGCACAGAAGCAAGACTTTTGTGGATTTATTGGATGACTGTTTTCGAAAGCAACATGTTCGAGAGCCAACCAGAAGGAGTAATACTCTAGATCTTATAATTAGCAGTGATTTGCTGATTCCATAGAGGCAGTGGTAGGTGGGTCGGAAAAGTGCTAGATTGGGGGGATACAAGGATTAATAGATTAACAGTAACCACTGGCAGAGGTGAAAGTGATTCTTGCACTGCTTCTATTGGAATGAGCCGCAGCCTGGAAAATAAGATGCAGGATATTTCAGAGACTGCTGGGAATCATTGGGGTACAAGTAAACACATGGGTTGTGTTAGGGTAGCTAAGAAAAAGAACAAATGCATGTATACTTGCGTGTACACCAATGCTAGGAGTTTAGTAAATAAATTTGATGAATTTATTTACTAAACATCAAAGTATTGCTCAAAACATCAAAGGCAGATACCGTTGGGATATCAGAGACGTGGTGTCACACAGATATAAGGAATGCAGAACTCGAATTTGGGGAGTACAATGTCTACAGAAGGGATAGACAGGATAGGAAGGGAGAAGAGTTTATGCTATTAGTTAAGAAATACATAAAATCCAAGGAAGTGAAGCCAGTCGACATTGCTGGACAGTGCAGTGTTGAGTCAGTTTGGTTTGATATAAGCATTGGGAGATCAAAATTGAGGATAGGAGTGTGCTATAGGTCTAATGACTCTGACGAGAATAATAAGAAACTGTACAGGGAAATAGAGTGGGCCAGTAAATCAGAGAGTCTTATAATGGGGGATTTTAATTTCCCAGATATTGACTGGAATTTGGGGGCTGGTCACTCACACACTAGCAAGGCTTTTGTGGATTTATTAGATGATTGTTTTCTACATCACCATGTTCGGGAGGCAACTAGAGGCAGTAATACTCTTGATTTGATTATCAGTAGTGATTCTTCATGCATTAAGAATCTGCAGGTAAATGAACCACTAGGTGGCAGTGAACACAGTGTGCTGAAGTGGGATTTACTCAAAGAGGTAACTACCATTAGGGATAAAGGGAAGAGTTATTGCTTTCGTAAAGGCGAAAGGCGACTCCGATGGACTGAGACAGTATTTAAATTCTATACAGTGGGACCAACTGATGATGTTACCAACAGCAAATTCAAAATGGGAAGCATTCAAAGAACTTATCTTGGAAGCTACTAGGCTTTACACACCAACTAAGAAATACTGTTCAAGGTTTAGGCCTAAGTGGATGTCAGATGAACTAATGAGGCATATGTCAATGAAGAAAAATGGGATACATACAAATTCACATGTGACACAGAAGCCTATGATAGATACAAGTTGATCTGTAATCAAGTTACAAAGGAGGTTAGGCAGGTGAAGGCAGATTACGAGAAATCTTTGGCAAGGGATGCAAAGAAAAACAGCAAAGAGTTCTTTACTTATGTAAACTCTAGGAGGAAGGGGATGAATCAGATTGGTCCACTTGATATCGATGGGTCAACTGTTGATTATCCTGCTCAGGTAGCTAACAAATAAATGAATATTTTGCATCGACATTCACATATGAGGAGTTATTCAGCGAGGGGAATGCCAGTGGTGTATTCAACTCTGGCAGTAAGCTAGAGAATCTTGTAATAACTGAGAGTAAAGTGGAGGAGAATTTGTTGAAAATAATCACAAGGAAGGCACTGGGGTGGATGGGATCTATCCAGTTATATTAAAGGAGGCAGCAAAGGAAGTAAGCAAACCGTTAGCCATAAAGGAAGTAAGCAAACCGTTAGCCATAATTAGGACAGCTTCCTTGGACTCAGCAGAGGAACCCATGGACTGGAGATGTGCAAATTTGACGCCAATTCACAAAGGAGGATCAAAGGGCGACACAAATAATTATAGACCTGTTAGTTTAACTTCTGTTCCAGGAAAATGAATGGAGGCTCATTTAGACAAGACTTCAGTTATAGCTCTGACACAGCATGGTTTTGTTAAGGGGAAGTCTTGCCTGACCAATTTGATTGGATACTATGATGCAGTCACAAAAGAACTGGATGCAGGGAATAACTTTGATATTATATACTTGGATCTTAGAAAGGCTTTTGATACTGTTGCACATGGAAGACTGCTGCACAAATTGGAGCAGTGTTGCATTGGAGGCAAATTGCTGCTACGAATAAAGGGGTGGTTGAGGGGGAGAAGACAGAGTGGTAATTAATGGACGCTGCTGATCGTGGACTAATGAGATTAGTGGAGTTATTAGTGGAGTCCCTCAGGGTTCAGTATTGGGTCCATTATTTTCTGTATTTATAAATGATATTGATGATGGTATATCAAGCTTAATGTCCAAGTTTGCAGACGATACGAAGGTTGGCAGGGTTGTCAAGGACACTACGCTACTGCAACAGGATCTGGAAAGGTTGAGCAGATGGGCTGAGAGGGGGCAAATGAAGTTTACCATTGACAAATGTAAAATACTACATATGGGAAACAGCAACCCCAGAGCAACGTATCAACTCTGTGGTACTACACTGACAGTGGTAGAGAATGAAAGGGACCTGGGGGTGGTTGTGCAGGGAGATATGAAGTTTTCTGAGCAGTGCAGACGGGCTGCAAGGGTAGTTCATGGTGTATTGTCGATGATATATAGGAATTTTTCTAGCAGGGATAAGGAGGTAATGATTCCCTTGTATAAGGCAATGGTCACACCTAGAGTACTGTATACAGGTCTGGAGGCCTCATTTCAAGAAGGATGTAGAGATGCTGGAACGAGTACAGAGAAGGGCAACAAGATTGGTGAATGGAACAAAGGGGTGCTCTTACGAAGAAAGTCTTAAGTTTTGCAAATTACAGTGTCTGGAGACTAGGCACCAGCGAGGTTATCTGATAGAGGTGGATAAAGCCTTGAATGGTTTGAGAATGTTCTATGCTGATGGGATTCTTCGTCTTGCTCAGAATAATCACCTGAGAGGGCATAAATTCAAATTGAGGAAAGACAGATGTAGTATAGACGTGAGGAAATTTGCCTTTAGCGAGCGGGTCGTTGGTTGGTGGATCAGACTTCCATCCCTTGTCATGGAAGTTGATAGCCTAAATAAGTTTAAGGCTCAGCTGGACAGGTATTTCAAACGAACAGAGGGGTGAAGTGGAAGTGGTTATTATTTATTTATTTATTATTATTATTTTTTTTTTTTTTTTGCTGATGCTGCATAAGCTTGCTTTCTTGCATCAAATGCCTCTACTAATGCTAATTATTCATGCATTTAGAATATGCAGAAAAAGAAATCGCTGGATGACAGTGAATACAATGTACTGATGTGGTATTTCCTTAAAGATGTAACTACCATCAAGGGTAAAGGAAAGGGCTATTGTTTTCTTAAAGGTGACTACCGGAGTCTCAGACAGTTTTTAAATACTATACAGTTCAATCAGCTGATTATGTTTACAACGTTGAATGCTAAATGAGAAGCCTTCAGGGACTTAATCTTGGAGGCTACTAGGCTTTTAATGCCAACTAAGAAATAGTTGGCATGTTTAAGGTTTAGGCCTAAATGGATGTCAGATGAATTAATGAGGCTCATGGCAGAGAAGAAAAATGTATGGGATGAATATAAATTATCAGGCGACACAGAAGCCTATGGCACTTATAAAATAGTCTGTAATCAAGTCTTATATGAGGTTAGGCAGGCGAAGGCAGAAATACGAGAAAATCTTTGGCAAAGAATGCAAAAAGAAAGAACACAGAGAACTTTACTGATGTGCAGTCTAGAAGGAAAGGGGTAAATCAGATTGGACCACTTAACACAGATGGGTTGACTATTGATGATGATGCTCAGTTAGCTGATAAACTGAATGAGTATTTTGCATCTACATTTACACATGAGGAGTTAATCCATGAGGGGAGTGCCAGAGGTTTATCAAACTCTAACAGGGAGTTAAGTGATTTTTTAATAACTGAGAGAAAAGTGGAGGAACAGTTGTTGAAGTTAAATGTATCGACGGCACCTCGGGTGGACAGGATCTATCCAGTTACAGAAGGGCAGCAATGGAAGTAAGCAAACCCTCAGCCATAATTATGAGAGCTTCTTTGTACTCAGGGGAGGTCTCCATGGAGGTGTGTAAACGTATCACGAATTCACAAAGGGGGTTCAAAATGTGACACAAGAAACTATAGACCTGTTAGTTTAACTTGTGTTCCGGAGAAAATAATGGAGTCAGTGGTTAAAGAAGCATTGCATCATCTAGACAAGACTGCAGTAATAGTAAAGACACAGCATAGATTTATTAAAGGGAGGTCATGTCTGGCCAAGTTGATTGGATACTATAATTTGGTCACAAAGGAAATGGATGGGAAAAATTGTTTTAATATCATATACTTGGATGTCAGGAAAACCTTTGATACTGTTGCACTTAGAAGACTGCTGTACAAATTGGAGCGATATGGGATTAAAGGTAAGTTGCTACCCAATGGATATAGGGATGGTTGAGTTGGAGATGAGAGAGAGAGAGAGAGAGAGAGAGAGAGAGAGAGAGAGAGAGTGAGAGTGAGAGAGAGGCAATCAATGGGCACTGCTTCGTGGACGAATGTTATTAGTGAAGTTCCCCAGGTTTCACTGCTGGGCCCATTGTTGTTTTATGTATTCATCAATGATATTGATGGAGGTATATTAGACTTAATGTCCAAGTTTGCGGATGATACAAAGGTTGGTAGGGTTGTTAATGACAGTAAAGATAGTACAGTAATACCCCGAAGTTACGCGATAGGTGGGTCCGACGAAAATCGCGTAAGTCGGGGTACAACTTTGCATATAAATACATATAAATTTTGCTTAATTGGGACCAAGGACTAACAAAAACACTAGTTTAGAAGAAAAATATTAATAAAATTGCAGTTCTTTATACATATTAATACAAAATATGTATTAAAAAAAACAAATGACTTACGTTAAAAAGTATTTCGATGTCGATGGCTTCATAAAATCTAACAAATTCGTCTGACGACACAGCGCGTTCTTTTTTTCACGCAGAATTTCTTAGTAGCAAGCTAATAATTTTTTTATTCCTTGCTTTGTAGCTATAACGCGTTCTTCGTTGGAGTCTATGTTTTCTAAAATTTTTAAGCCCTTTACAATTGAGCCCTTTTCAATTTTCAACCTGTCAAGTTTGCAATTGTCATGTGCTTTTCGCCGTTGCTTCATTTAGGCCTGTCATATCACATGGTCTTTCATTTCGCTCAAAGCGTTTCACAATTTCATATTTTTTCTCTATCGACAGAGGCGGACTGGCCATAAGCCTTACCGGGGAAACCCCGGTGGGCCAGCGTGATTTTGGCCATAAACCATAGTGTGAGGCCACTATAAATTTTCCGGGTAAGAATTTTTGATCCAGTCCGCCTCTGTTTATCGATAATTGCTTTTCTTTTTCTCTCTGAATCTGCAGTGTCTTCACCAGAACGCTTCCTTTTCACACCTTTTAATTAAGTATTTTACTCATTTTTAAGGAATAAAGCACAATTACAAAACGAGGAGGCACGCTTGATACGCATAAACAAAGCTGCGCGCATGTAGCAACTGAATAAACAACACCATAAAGGCAGAGATACACTATTAACACCTCACATTTCTAGGGGTTACTACCATAAAACAATAAAAATCCAGTTGCGTTTCTGCTAGTGAAATCTGTTATAAACTGGTAGTAAACTCGATCTAATTGCATTTGCGATTATACCGATAAAATAAATAAATAAATTTTCTGTTTATACTCCAGCACGACAACCAAGTCAGTAGAGTTTACAATAAATCGTCAATACAAATATTTATCGTATTTAGTAGTCACGGGCTTGAACCCCGGTGCACTCAAGGAACGTGTGCTATGCACTCTCGCTCCTGACCACTGGGCTACGTCAGGGATAGCTGGAATTGTGTTGGTTTTTACGTTATTATGGTGAAATGTGTTTCCCCTTCACTGATATAAAAAACAGAAAAGCAGCAAAGTTGAATTTTGTTCATCTTTCGCTCTCAATCTCCGCCGTTGCACCGTATATCGATAACATATGAAAAACGACCTTGAAGATAGTGGGCGGCAGCGTTGCCACACGAAAAAATCAAGAATCGCGTAACTCCGAGTTCGCGTAAGTCGGGGTAGCGTAAGTCGGGGTATTACTGTATACTACTCGCAAGTGGTTCTAGATTAGTTGGGCAAATGGCCTGAGAATTGGCAACTCTAGTTTAACATTGACAAATGCAAAAGGCTGCATATGGGTAGCAATAACCCAAGGGAAACCTACCAACTGTATGGTACTACACTCAGGGAAGTGTAAAGTAATTGCAGCTCCTGGAGATTAGGCACATGCGTACTGATCTGTATAATGTGTATAAAGACTTGAATGGTTTGAGGAAGCTGATGGGATTCTTTCTCTTGCTCAGATTTAGAACCTGAGAGTGTATAGATTAAAACTGAGGAAAGACAATTGTAGAATAGATGTGCGGAAATTTGCCTCTAGCGAGCGTGTAGGTCATTGGTGGAACAGACTTCCATCTGTTGTTATGGAAATTGATAGCCTAAATAAATTTAAGGCTGAACTGGACTGGCATTACGAATGAATGGTGGGGTGAAATGTGAGGTTTTTATTATTATTATTTTTTTTTTTGGCTGATGCTGCATAAGCTTGCTTTTTTGGATCGTATGCCTCTATTGATGCTAATGGTAATGCTAATATTTCTCCAATGAACAACTGTTTCAATTTCATCCATCCCCCCTAAGTTCTACTTTTATTATTCCTAGATCTGCAATTCACCTTGACTATTGGGATACAAAACATATGGTTGTTTTCTACATTACTGGATAAGACCTGCCATATTACGCAATAGACCTAT
Source organism: Mastigoproctus giganteus (assembly GCF_048544385.1). Classification (NCBI taxonomy): domain Eukaryota; kingdom Metazoa; phylum Arthropoda; class Arachnida; order Uropygi; family Thelyphonidae; genus Mastigoproctus; species Mastigoproctus giganteus. Next base: position 118,948,812 of record NC_143575.1, on the reverse strand, counting down.
GCTAATTTCTCCAAAAGACAATCCACTGAAAATCAGCTAGTAAAGTATGAAAACTTCATTTCACATCTATAGATCTGAATTTTATGAAAACTTTGTCCTAGCTGCTCTTCGAGCACTCTTCAAAGGCATGCTCCCCCAATTACATTAACAATTACCACCTCTCATTCTGCTGTGCACTTGCTCTTTTATGTTTCATTCCCTTTGTAGATTTCAACAATTGTTTTACTCATTTTTTAAAATCTGATTTTTAAATGTTGTTTCGCATCGCCTTAAATGCTTCAAAATATTTCGTTGTGCTAACCATTTAAAATTCAGAACACCTTATTCTTATTCATACTTAGAGAACTACTTTCCAGCTCAAACTTTAAGATTTAAACTCCACATAATCTTTGCAATCGTATAAAACATGCTTCCATGTTTCAACCTCTCCACAAAGACATCTTATGCTCTGAACTGCTCCAAACTTATTCAACTTTTCAAAGAAAGTTCCATGACCCGTCATGAGAAATGAACTATACAAGTATATTCGAATCCATTAAAACTGACATTCTTTCTTACATTTGGTATAATTTTTTTAATTTTTCCTTTATTTAAAGTCTCCTATCGACTTTACCAAATATCTTGCAATGTTTCACAGTCTTCTTTTCTCCATCTTCAGATCCTCTTGAAGATTTAGTTCTATTTCCTGCAACCTATGTTTTCTCTCGTCGGAAATAACAGCATAGTATCCTGTAGGCCATCAAGAAATCCAACAATAGTTTCCCACTATATCTGGGGAGCTTCATTGACAGTTGCATAAAAAATATACAACAGTTATTGTTGGGTTTCTATTAACCACATTTATTGCCGCTCTAACTTTCTCCTCCTTAGGAATCATTACTCTAACCGTGGGTGAATACCCTAGTAATTTCCCTTTTAGCTCATATGGCTCCTGAAAACACGCAAAGTCAATATTTTCCTATCTGAAACAGTTTTAATTTCATCTGCCACCAGTCTAGATCTCTGATTATTTAACTGCAGTATTTTCCTTTATTTTATTGATTATTAATTTCAACTCTATTTCCCATTATCAATGTGAATTCTTTCTACTCTCTCTTTTACATTTCTTAGCACTCGTAAATATTTAGGACATTTTTTGACCCTGATAGAGTATCCTGCATCTCTTTTCTTTTCCCAACAGTTAATACAACGTGGTTGCTTCCTCTTTTCTTGACAAACCGTATATGCATTGTAAGCCCTTTCTTCCCGCAATGACTACATACGTAATCCTTCTACGATTCTTTGCAGTTTGGACAATTTTTTGGTATTCGTAACACATTTTTGCTAAGTAAAAATCATTGTATCGTTACAATGATTTTATGTGGTAATGGCAACGACAGCTTGCCATTACCACAAGAATATTTGTGGTAATGGCAAGTTGTCCTTGCCATTACCACAAATATTTTTTGCTTTCCCTTAATAAAATTTCCTATATTTCTACTTCTTTTATCCGATCTGCAATTCCTTCCATTTTTTGCTTTTTTTTCACTGAAAATCTAATTTTGACTTGCTGATTTATTTCTCCATTGAAGTACCCATATGAACAGCATTCTTCTCATATCTTCTTCTTCGAGTCACGTAGCTCCCTGAGTAGCTGTTGTGGCCATCAACAAATTTCTCCAACTGTATCGAACTTGTGCTCTACGAGTGATATCGTAAAAGTTCATGCCCAGAATTTCCCTGGTCCCTTCCTTCCACCTAGTTACATGTCTTCTTGTGCTCCTCTTCCCCTCGATTTTGCATTCCATTATATTCTTCAACAGAAAGTGTTCCATCCTTGCTTTATATATTCTTCTCATATAGATCAGGTAAAAGGCCTTTGCTGATTTCCTTTTCTACATCGTAAATAATTAGTATTGGTCCTGTTTTTTTTCAGCATTCCAAAACTAACTCTTTTAATGAGAGAATTAAAGTCTTTTAATTCTCTCATTGTTTCTTAATAAGTGCAGTTCCTCTCATGTCTCAGTTTTAACTATTACTCCCTTATTCAATTTTACTTACTTTCTTTATTCTAATTGTCTTCAGTTTCTTTTAATTTCGCTAGTAATTGCTTGAAACAATATGACCTAGGAAGGATCAATTTTTTTTAAAAATTTGATCCTTCCTAGTCTTATTGTTTCAAGTAGGGAAAATAGTGAAATTGTATGTTTGAAGGAGCTGTATGAGCTAAAAGGTAAATTAGTAGGGTATTCACTCACAATTAGAGTAATACTTCCAAAGGAGGAAAAACTTAGAGCGGTAATAATTGTTTGATAGACTGTTATAGAGCATATTCTTTATGTACGGCACATACAGTCTGTCTTTATGTGAAGGATGAAGTACATAAGTTCTATTTGGTATCAATTCAATGCCGTCATGAGATATTTTTGCGCTCTAGGCAAATCAAGCATTTGGCTCCCTTTTAAATAATTCGCACGACCGCGAAACGCCCCTACCTGAATGGCGCCTTAGGCTGGATCCTTCAATACCATGATGGCACTGTATATCATTATATTGTAAACATGTCTCAGTACAGATCAGGAGTGGCCAACTTAATGTGATGAGATCTACTTTTTTCCTTCAAAATGCGCTGTGATCTACCATCTCAAAAATTTCATTGCACAAGGTGCACAAGATCGAGGGATGACTGTATATTTAAAATTCGTCGTGATTGACCGAAATTAAATCTGCGATCGACTCGTTGGCCCACCCCAGAGACAACTACACTAGTGCTCCACAAGTTAGGGCGTCCCTTAATAACAGAGTAAGAAACCGTTTTCAAAAAAACATAGATACAAATACTTTTTATGCTAGACCTAGAGGAATGTTACATGAGGATAATACTGAATAACCTAGAGTATTCAATCATAGGCAGATCAATCACATGGGGATAACTTCAGACAGACAATTCAATCATAAATTGAGTTGACAACCAAAATCTTTTGGGAGGATTCCAAAATATAGTAAATGTAGTAGGGCAGTACATGGGATTTTTACAGCCGAGAACGATACAGAGTTACCCTTAGTGGCAGGTCGTATTCAAGGTATCCCAACAATATTTTTAGTTGACAGTGGGGCTTCAGTAACTTTAATTAGTTCTGATGTTTTTCACAAAATTAAAAATGATAACTCTTTGAAACAAAGACTGCCTGATGTTACTGTTTGTGGGATTGGGGGAAATATTGTACCTATGCACTCGAAAATAACAGTAAATTTAACATTAGATGGAAAAACATTTACAGAACATGTCCTGGTGTGGCCTCAGATACTTTAAGTCCTAGATATGAAGTAGTCCTAGGTTCAGACATTTTACGTCGTCGTTCTTTTGTCATAGATTCTGGGAAAAGAATTCTAAAATCTTTACCACTTGGTATTTGCATGAGAGAAATAGGAGTTAGGGAGAAAATTTTAGGTGACACAAAACCCACGGTAGGAAAACTAACTTCTAAACATATCATTCCACCTAATACTGAATCCATATTAACTGTTCAGTGCAGTTCTAAGTTTCTGCCAGAATAATCAGTAATTGTAGAGCCGAATAATAATCTAGGCAAGAATGACTTACCTGTTAGGTCTTCATTAGACCAGGTGTCTCAGGACAAGAGGGTGTCCGTTTTAGTTGCAAATGTTTCGGATGAATCAGTACATCTTCCAAAACGCATGGGTATTCCTATCATAGAATGTATTAAAATGAATGAGGTTAATTTTTCAGGTAAACAAGATAATAATAAAAAGCTGTCTCCAGTAACTATTAAAGACTTCAAGCTGAATCATTTGACTGGTTCTCAACGACAGGAACTATCCAATTTGCTACACGAATATCGTGGGACAATTTTTGCCACATCTCCATCTCAGTTAGGTCATTCTACAGTTCTATATCATAGAATAAAGCTTACAGATGATACTCCAGTGTCACAAACGAGCATATAGAACGCCATATTCTTTGTGAAATGAGTGTTGACCCGACAGATTGATGAGTTGTTGGATGCAGGCATAATTTTTCCAAGTACTTCACCCTATAGTGCCCCGATTGTTATGGTGAAAAAACGAGATAACTCGATGAGGATGTGTATTAATTTTCGGAAATTGAACTCTAAAACAGTCACAGATTGCTTTCCGCTTCCACTGATTTCAGAGATACTCGTCCATCTGGGGAAGGCCCGTTTTTTCTCTTTGCTCGACCTCCAGTCTGGATTCTGGCAGATCCCAGTGCATCCTGCTGATGGGCATAAAACCGGTTTTACAATGGACCAGGGATTATATGAATGCGAAAAATTACCTTTCGGGCTCAAAGGGGCCCCTGCCAGTTTCGTGAGAGCCATGACGATTGTACTGCAAGGCCTCAAAACTCAGTCCATCTTCTGTTATCTCGATGACATCATAATCGCAAGTGAAACCTTTCCCCAGCACGTAGAGAGATTAGAACTCGTGTTCCAGCGCTTGCGATCTACAGCTCGTGTTCCAGCGCTTATGATCTAAAGCTAAAACCATCCAAATGTGACTTCCTAAAACAGGAAATCACCTATCTTGGTCACAGAGTCAGCTCAGAAGGTGTCCAACCCGATCCCAAAAATATCTCCGCTATCGAGAACTGCCTGGTGCCTAGGAATTTAAAACAGGTGAGAGGATTCTTGGGAATGACAGGATTCTATAGAAAATTCACCAAGGACTATGCAAAGATGGCCAAGCCATTAACCAAACTCACAAAAAAGGACCCTGCATTTAAGTGGGATGAAACAACGCAATCTGCTTTTGAAAAACTAAAAATGGCCCTCATAACAGAGCCAGTACAGTTGGTCCTCATATAACATGTGTTTACATTACACAAATTTGATCATACACGATTTATAAACAGGGGAACGTTATCTTATATAACACGAACCGAATTCGCTTATGCACGATTCGCCTTTGTGTTTACAAGAAATGGCAGTCGAACGCGGAACCACCCCAACCGAATGCAACACGATAGGAATGAAGATTCTGAAAATGTATTTGTGTTTTATATCAGTGCAGGGGAAACACATTTCACCATAATAACGTAAAAACCAACACAATTCCAGCTATTGGTATAATCGCAAATGCAATTAGATGGAGTTTACTACCAGTTTATAACAGATTCCACTAGCAGAAACGAAACTGGAAATTGTTTTATGGTAGTAACCCCCAGAAATGTGCTTTAGTAAAATGTGGGGTGTTAATAGTGTATCTCGGCCTTTACGGTGTTGTTTATTCAGTTGCTATACACGCGCAGCTTTGTTTATGTGTATTAAGGGTGCCTCCTCGTTTTGTAATTGCGCTTGATTCCCTAAAAATTAGTAAAATACTTAAAAGGTGTGAAAAGGAAGCATCCTGGTGAAGACACTGCAGATTCAGAGAGAAAAAAGAAGAGCAATATCGATAAACAGAGGCGGACTGGGTCAAAAATTCTTACACGGGAAAATTTATAGTGGCTTCATACTAGCGTTTATGGCCAAAATCACACCGGCCTCCGGCCCACCGGGGTTTCCCAGGTAAGGCTTATGGCCAATCCGCCTCTGTCGATAGAGAAAAAAATATGAAATTGTGAAACGCTTTGAGCGAAATGAAAGACCATGTTATATTGCACGTGCTACAGGCCTAAATGAGGCAACGCCGAGAATTACAAAGAATGCGGAGAAAATAAAAACAACTTTCATAGCGGGAAGAACTCAAAGTGTAATTAAAATCCATTAGATTAAGAAAAGAATTGGAACGGCTGTCATCTGGATAGAAAATCCAAGTCGTAATAAAATACTTACGTATTACAAAATACGTAAGTATTTTATTACGACTATTTTATTTAATATAATAAATTTTTTACGAATAAAATACGTATTTTATTCGTAAAAAAAATACTTTTTTTTAGTATTAAAATACTAAAAATACTTTATTATAATATAATAAATAATAAAAAATTATTTTTTATTAATTATATTATAATAAAAAATATATATATTTTTTATTACGTATTTTAATCGTTATAAAATACGTAAGTATTTTAGAATGATTAAAATTACTCGATTATTTATTGTGTTTGGTAATGTTTCAGTTCCAAATGTGTGTTCAATCTTGGGTGGTCGGCACCTAACCCCACTTTTCCCATAGGGCCTGTTGTTTATATGGCATGATTTTGCATTGCATGAGGGTTTCGAGGAACACAACTATCGTGCTATACGAGGACAGACTGTACTCATATCCTGATTTCTCTCAGCCTTTCTATCTGGGCACAGACGCAAGCGATTTTGCGATCACAGGTGTCTTAGAACAGATTACAAAAGATGGGGAGAGACATCCCATAGCTTACGTTAGTCGACTCTTAAAACAGGTGGAAAAATCATACAGCACAGCAGAAAAAGAATGTTTAGCTGCGGTGTACTCCATATCTCAGTTTAGACCATTTCTGTATGGGAATTTTTTAAAGATCATCTCAGACAATTCAGCATTAAGTTATTTATTGAAATTGAAAAATCCTACCAGATTAACCCGTTGGAATTTAATGATACAGGATTACAATTTTGAGGTGATCTACTGGCCAGCTAAAATGCATTTAAATGCGGATTTTTTATCTAGGTCAGTGTTAGAAGAGGATACCAAGCCTATAAGGCAAAAGAAACCTAGAACTAAAGAAGTTGCGATGATGTCGACCGGAATCATGCTGGAAGCATTAATAATGCCCAAGAAGGCTACTAAAGAATTGATGAGAACGTTGCAGAGGGACGACAACAGTCTAAACTCCTTGATCACTCAATTAGAGGGAAATGTCCAAGCCTTATCTAAGATTCCAGATTCATACTACTTAAATGATGGGATATTATACCATTACTCCTTACCTGATTCAAAATCAACTCGAGAACAGCCATTTGAATAAGTTGTAGTTCCACATGCATTAAAAGGTCAGATTTTGGACGTTTACTACAGTAGTCCCTCCAGTGGTCATTTAGCATTGACAAAACGTTGCAGAAAATAAGAAAATTTTTTCTGGACAAATATGTACACTGAAATTCAAGGTTATGTCAGCACTTGCCCTTCATGCTTAGAAAGAAAGGGATATAATCCAAAGGCGAAAGCAAACCTGATGCGAGTTCCTACGGAGTCATCACCCTGGTACCGAGTGTGTATGGATATTCTTGGACCCGTGCCCACCAGTTCAGATGGGGATAAATACCTATTAATGGTGGTAGATTGCTTTACACGTTATGTAGAAGCAATCCCTCTCAAGACACAGAAAGCAGAGGAAATAGCTACAGTTTTTGTAAATAATGTGGTTGCCAGACATGGAATCCCACAAATCTTGTTGACAGAAAGGGGAAGTAATTTTCTATCAACGCTCCTCACAGAAGTTTACCAAAAACTGGGTATTAAGAAGGTTCAAACTACAGCATTCCATTCCTCAATGTAACGCTAAAGTGGAACGGATGAATAAAACTTTGGCAGCAATTCTATCACATGTGGTGAATAATGCCCAATCAGACTGGCATATTTGTGTCCCATTGGCAGTAGCAGCAAATAGTGTGGCAGAATACCATTCGGCTGTGCCGAATGGTATTCTGCCACACGTGAAACGCCCAATTATTTAATCTACGGAAGATATATTGTACTACCTCAACACATATAGACCTCCGAAATCCCTCCTACTTATGCTTCTTTGGAGCATTATTCAGAGCAAATGGTAGCAAGGATCCAGCAAACTTATGAAATAGTTCAGCAGCACTTGGAACACGCGGCACAATCACAGGAACAATACAGGTCTACCAAAGCCATGGATAAACAGATTAGGATTGGAAGCATAGTATACCTCTATACTCCAAAGGTTAAACCAGGTAGAATACGCAAGTTGTCACGTCAGAGTAGTGGACCACATCGAGTGATATCGCAAACATCCAAAGTCAACTATCAAATCCAGCACATATATCATCCTAGGGATAAGCAATTAGTTCATGCGGATAGGTTGACTAAGGTGATAGAATGCAAACCATTTCCAGAACTACGTTTAGAGCCATCAGAAACCACTACCTTACCTGAACAAACCTCTGAACACAAAACCAAAAGAGGCCTATGTTGAATCTGAGACAGAGGAAGAAGAATGGATTGAACCAATGGACGTTTTCCCGGCTCCAAGTTTGCCCATTTCAATCCCGTTAGCGTATTTACCAAATAAGGGCCAAAAACAATCAATAACGGTAAAGCAAGATCAACAGACAGTTCCACAGGGTCAAAGGCAAGAAGATAATGTCACTTTGCCAGGCAGAAAGCAGCAAGTGCATTCCCAGCCAATGCACCAGTACAATTTACGAAGTAGAAATCACGAGCCCCATTCTATATCAATGCCTGAACGTAAAGAAGTGAAGATACTTCCCCAGTCACAAAATGAGATAACTGCTCCTGAAACAATTCAAAGGTCAGATGAAGAAATGGACCAAAGCGGTCCCTCCGAAAATATTGTGAAAGAAGAGGAAGAAGACGAGTCTCAGCCTGTTCAAGTCTGCTCTGAAGAGAGGACAAAAGCAGCACAACCACGCTCTGATCTGAGTCTCTACAATCGACTCGTACGGTGGGTGAATGAACCTGAACACGAACCCGATACCAAACCAACTTCGGAACGAAATTGGGCGAATGGATATGATTATGTTGTTAAGTTGATAGATGCATTAAAATGAGCTTTTAATTATCAAAACCCATAAGGATTATGCCTAGTGCATTTAATTTTCCAAATACATTACCACCACACCCTTTTGGCATCTCTCATAATGTGGATATAACTTCGCAACTGAGATGGCTTGTTGTATTACCTGGGTACCTGCCCACCCACTGATGAAGAAGCCAAACAGCTTCGAAACGATCGTTTGGGTGGTGGTACCGCTGAAAATAAATAACAGTAGTCTTCTCTACTAGAGAAGCATTATTTATTTGAAGTAATTCAATAGTAGCTATCTTGTTGTGAAGGCAACATTATGAGATACAATTAAAACGATGCCTTCTATGCTACAATTGTAGCTCAAATCTATGGGTTAACTATGGTGTATTTACACCGATATTATATAATTAAAATGAGCATATGGTTAATCCCAAGAATTAGCGTTTTCATATATTGTACCTACTGGCTTAACTTGGCATCAAGAAGGTTACCATAATGGAAGAAAAGGGGAAAAGATAGATTTCATTTGACTCTATCATTACGCTTTATCGGCAGCTATGCTATCGGATAGCTCAACAAGCACCGAGTATCAAATAGTATAATTAGAAGCACAGGAAAGAGAACTTAATTTATCGTTACTGTAAATTTCAAGCAAAAGCACGAGTTGTTTTGAAAAAAAAATAAATAAAAAATTCAGCTGCCTGCCTCATGCTGTATAGACTATGATTATCTCTGTGCTAACTCACACCACTCAAAACCTATCTATAAGTGATGACATGTGGCTATAAGTGCTTTGATCTTTGCGAAGCAGGACGTTTATTTTGAGCATGAAAATTAGGAAATATGATACACATAAAGATCACATGCTTAGATTTTAATGGAAAGGTCGATTTTCCTCCTAAACATTTGTCACCCGAGAGTTCAATTTCGCAGGTGGCGATTACTTATTCAAGAGGAGTTTGAGGTTCAAGACTGATAGTTTTTTTTTCTTATGCTATGCAGGTTAAGAACCTTAATAAGGTCGTTCGGAATGAAGATTAGTTTGAGAGGAGCACTGATGATTTTGGTCCACGTGATTTGTGAACTAATCACTCACGCCACCGTGGAAATATGTAAAGTCGAGCAGGGGGCCTACAAATGTGATACAGTAAATCCATCAGCAGCTTTACTTAAAGTAATTCCGGCAAATAGTTGTGTCAAGACAAATTGTAATGATTGTGTCAAACAATGGGTGTCAATGTTATTTCTTGCTAACAAGACGTTAGTACGGCCAGGACATTTCATTTTAAAACTGTCGTTAAAACAGAACGGTACTTCGGTCCTATACCAGTGTAAAAAGGGAGACGAAGATTGTGAATGCTCTAAAAACAAGTGTAAAGGAAGTCTGGAATACTGGTATGAGACCGAATGTGACCAATTATCATCCTGCACATGTCAAAGACTGGCAGCAGAGACATCTTGGTTAGTAGAACTAGGTTCACAGATTATTAAAAATCTGCCAATTATATCCTATAAAGTTTGTATAGCACCCTTGAAGAGGAAAATACAGCACATCAGACATCAAAGACATTTGTTGTCAGATGAGATTGCTCATTTCGAAGAACAGGGTTTGAAGGTAATGTTCATGGATTCCATTTTTACTCTGACACACAGGTACTTTAATTATACGAAAATTTGGAGTAGAGAAAACTTTTGTCATAGATAAGGATCCCCTTCAAGGGAGTGTCCCCCAAGAATTCTTACTGACATCAGGACCTTTGAAGTTCCTGTTTATCTCACAAAAGGGAAAGATTGTTGAGGGAATTATACATTTATTGGGAAGAGATGAGTGTTGAAGATTAACTTGTGTTTTATGTGGGGATTTGATTAGAAACAGACATTGTTTACTCAAGTACATCACCTATGCAGTCTATGTGACAGTTGGATTAATAACAGCAATTATCCTTTAGTATGCGAAGTTCATTCTTAAGTCGGCATGGCAGGCAATTAAAGGTTTGTTTTTAATGGTAAAAAGAACTTGGAGAGTGTTCAAAGTAATGTGGAAAATGACAGCATTAGCAGGACTGACTACTGGAAAAACAGTGAGATCAACTGCAGGGAGAGTAAGAGAGTACATAGATCATGCGCAGCTAAATCTCAGACCGGAAGTGAGAGTAACATTGTTACAGGTTTTCTTATAAGACTCATCCAATTATGAAAAATCGGAAGGACGAAAGAAGCAATTAAGATAGATTCTCTCTCTCACTTTGTATATCTAAAGTTAAGAGAGATGAATAAAACCAGATCAACATTCAGATGTGAGTGAAGGATTCTTTTTTTCTTCAAAAAAAAAAAAAAAAAAAATTAGAAGATAAGAAGAGGAAGAAGTAACAAAGGAAGTTATAATTGTCTTCTCACTCCTTAAAAAATGCGCTGTAATGGCAGTCAACCAATTTGCAATGGCTATACAAGGCCTGTTGGAATCCGTGGCCTGCTATAGTGCACGAGTGAAAAATTTAGCTCGACTGGCATTTAAAACGCAAAGTAATTCTCCTGACGCTTTAGCCATTCTGGATCAAGCAATATTGGCACAATTTCTCAGGGGAATTTCAAATAAAATTAGTAAAATGGTACTCTCCCAGAATCCATTAACTTTTTCGCAGGCGGTCACAATTTCAAAATGGAAGAAACCACCAATGAACTTACTGATTCGAAACATCCCAATTAATGCTATTTATAGTCAGGCTAACAGCAATGAAGTGGGATCAGCAGGAAAGTTATTTCAAAAAAATTCTTAAGCCTATACAAGACCAAATACAAGACTTGCAACAATCATTAGACGCATTAACGGTACACAAGGCTACTCTTAATAACTTAGAGATGCAAGTTGCGGCTGTCAATCAAAAGGACCGATGTCAAAACAGTAATACTGTGGATCACTTAACCCCTCCCCGCGATTGCGAGGTGCTAAGCTTAACGTATTCACAGCCAGAGAGGACGTTCCTAGGTGATGGCACGACCTTGAGGGCAGAGGTCGTTGACCGAGCTGAAAGACACTGTGTTGTGCCATGCTATTTAGGAAGCAAGTATTCCAAAATTCCTCGAGACAAAAGGAGAGAACCGCTTCGTTTACTGTGGTCGACTGCAACTATTGGCCAATGCCGCTACCTCCTACTCACCAGTGTACGAACCGTGGCGCACACGAATATACTGCGTTGCCAAAAGGGACGTCCTATGCTAATAAACAGAGTTACAATTTGAATGGAAATTGGGATAGAATAGCAGATAGAACGTATTATAATAATCAAAATAGGAGTGATATGAACTCTTATACAAGGGTAAGAAGGGTGGTGCCTTGCAATTCGACTATAATCCATCGCCGAATTAGAGTCGAATTGCGAATTTGTCTAATTGTGGGTCAATATTTTCCATATAAGTTTATGGAAAATTGTTAATTCGTTGTCGGAGAGAAATACACAGTATTTTTGACTTTACTATATTCTACCATATTACAAAATACATAATGAGTACATACATTTCATTGAGCCTTAGATGTTGGAAGGATGTTTTATTTATCTTGTTCTACCCTTTCTCTTCTCCTCTTGGCTTGAATGGGTATGAGGAAGTGATCAAGGGTGGACTGTTTCTCCCTCTTTTTTAAGATAGCCTTGAAGTGATGCATAGTAGTGTTGTTAAACAAGTCTGTCATTCTAGTTACAACAGCAGTGTTGGGGTGCCATTTTAAACAAGCAGACTGCACCTTCTCCCAATGGAATAAAATTTCTTTAATGGCAGCTGTTGGCATCGGCCCCTTTTCCCTGTCTTCTTCAAGTAAAACTTCCTTTTCTCTCTTTTGCTTCCTGTTCGCTGAGTGTTTTGAGTTCTTCCACATTTGGTTCGTCATCGTGATCCTCCACAAGCTCTTCCGCATCAGCCTCATCAACTTCTCCTATGTCGAGGTTCTCCGCTGTCGAAATGATTTCTCGCATGGCCGCAGTTGCTTCTGATTCTTCAGCGGCTTGGACTGCATTGTCGTCATCCCAAAAAAAAGGAACGAGTTTCTTCCATGATGCACGAAGGGTCCTCTGTGTCACACCCTCCCAGGCAGTTTTAATAAAGGAAATGGCATGAATATTGAACTCAGTCTTCCAGAACTGCTTCATTGTCTATCAGAAGAATGAGTCACGTCAAAAAACTGTGAAAACAAAGTCTTTGTGTAAAGTTTTTTTAAAACAGGCAATTACTTCTTGATCCATGGGTTGGATCAGTGATGTGGTGTTTGGGGGCAAAAACTGGACTTTGATGAAATCAAAGTCAATTTCAAGAACGTTTGCCAAGTCTTGTGGGTGGGCACTAGCAATGTCAAGAATAAGCAGTGCTTTCAAAGGTAAATTGTTGTCAATGAGGAATTTTTTTATGCTCGGGGCAAACTCCTCAAAAATCCAATCTTTGAAGACTTTCTGGTCTACCCAGGCAAAAACAGGCATTGGAGCTCCACATCACTGGCAGTTTGGACTTGATGATTTTCTTCCCAAAGCAGCGAGGATTTTTAGAGGTAAACGAGAAGTAGCTTTACTTTAAAGTCTCCGCTTGCATTTGCTGCCAATAAGGTAAGCCTATCTTTCATAGGCTTATGTCCTGGGAGCGTCACTTCTTGCGTGATGTATGTTCGATTTGGTAAGCGCTTCCAAAATAACCCAGTTTCATCCCCGTTAAAAATTTGCTGCGGCAAGTAGCCTTCCTTCATGATTAAATCTTCAATTTTTTTCACACTCTTCTGTAGCCTTTTTATCTGTACTAGCTGCTTCCCCATGTCTGAGAACACTATGGATACCTGTTCTACCTTTGAATCTGTGAAACCACCCACGACCTGCCTTGAATTCATCAGTTTGATCTGAGATACATCCTGGAATTTTCTTCTGCAATTCTTCAAAAATTAACCTAGCCTTCTCACAGATCATTGCCTGAGTTACTGGATCTCCTTTCATCTGTCTTTCTCTAATCCAGGTAAGAAGCAGCTTTTCCATTTCTTCATTGATTAAAGATCTGTTTCTGTCAGAAATTTATTGCTCCAGCGAACACCCTAGCACCTATAATCTTGTCTCTTTGTTGCCAAAAAGTTGCCACGGTTGACCTAGGGATGCCATACTCTTGAGCTACATCTGTAATTGTTCTACCTTTCTGCACTTTTTCTATAATTTCTTCTTTTCTATGCTCAACCAAGTGTGTTTCTTTCCGGAATTATTCCACTGTTCACTTCTCTTTGGACCCATTATCAAATTTCACTCAAAAAATAAATAACTGCCAAAGCACAAATTTTTTCTTTATGAGAAATGCAGAATTATAAATTAGCACAAACAACTAGAGCAAATGTGAACTCAGACTACGATTATTAACGAGATAATGTTGTCTCATAACTGAGGAAGAACTGACGGCATACCTGTAGCTCTCTTTGAGGGCGGCTAACGTAGCTGAACGATTGAGGGATCTATTCCGGCTTTATCTATCATTGGTTTTTTTTTTTTTTTTTATGAAAACCCCAAACACGAAAGGTATCAAAACCTATAGTACATAGTACCATGCATGGGTCGAAGGAGAAGTATGGGGGGAGGGGATGCCGGAAACTTTGCTCTAGAGACTAAACATGGGTTTCACCACTTCAAGCCTCCAATAAGCAAAGTGGTGGTATTTCACCGGTTGATGAAAGTCATTGGTTAAATGTCACTCTCGCTCTTTAATTAAAGAGCGAGAGTGACATTTAACATTGGTTAAAATGTATGAAGCAGCCGTCAATATTTAGTGCTATTTAGTAACGTTAAACGCAGTTACGTAGTCCAGCAAAGAATTCTATCGTGCAATATCATTTTCGCTGGCCCACGAAATCCAACTGTCAAATAGCGGTACGTCGAATTGCGAGGCACCACCTGTATCTAGAAATGAGTTTAATCAGAGGCAAACTCAGCCTAAAGCCATTTTAGGTAGTGTAGACTACAGGCAAGATAGAGATAGATATTTCTGACAAAGACGGGTTTCTGAACAAAATAAAAGGGTCTTTCAATGTTATAGAACCGTTTCACCTCATCAAAATCTGAAGAGTCGGTAAACTTTATGCTCATCATAATGTACATGGGGTATATATTTTAGATAATGATTCCAAATTACCACTGATCATAGGATCCATTCAAAATGTTGAGGCCAAATTTCTCGTAGACACTGAGCCAAGTGTCACTTTAATGAGTACAGGTTTATTTAACAAAATTAAGCATGACAGATCACTAAATCCAAGGCCACCAGACCTGACTGTAACTGGTATTTCGGGGTATGTCGTTCCTATACATACTGAAGTTACGGCAAATCTTAAGTTAGACAGTGCAACCTTTGGGGAAAATGTTTTAGTAGCTTCTGGATATTATAAGGGGCAATATGATATAATATTGGGATTAAATGTCTTAAGACGGTTTTCATTTACAATAGACTTAGGTAAAGGAATAGTACATTTAGTCCCATTGAGAATTTGCCTAAGAGAAGAAGGTATTAGGGGACAGTTCTTGGGTTCCAAACCCTCTGTAGCTAAATTACCTGTAAGCATTTGCTACCAGCATCCTCAGAGAGAGTAGCAACAGCATTTTGTAACCAGCTTGCTGCTTCTACTGAACAACTAGTATCAGTAGAACCTAATTTTAATTTGAGTCGGGATGATTTAGCTGGTAGGTGCTCAGTTGATAGAATAGGAGCAGAGGGGAAAATTTCAGTGCTTGTTGCTAATCTGATGACCTCTTCACCTCCCAAAAGGAATGGGAATTGTTAATCTTGAAAGCATTAATAATGCTTTCAAGATTGCCGATCATCATCCAGTTACCTTTGCAGGTGAGGAAGATGAGAAAAGAGCATCTCCTGTGATTACAAGACTTTAACCTTGTTCATTTGACAGACGATCGAAGACATGAATTGTCAGACCTGTTGTATGAATACAAGAATGTGTTCGCTAAGTCTCCAGCCCAGCTTGGTAATTCAAAGGTGTTTAAACACAGAATTAGATTGACTGACAATATCCCAGTAAAGCAAATGGCTTATAGAGTTCCTTTTTTATTGAAAGATGAAGTTCGAAGGCAGGTAAATGATCTTCTGGAATCGAATATCATTGAACCTAGTAATTCCCCATATTCAGCACCAATAGTTTCAGTAAAGAAAAAAAGATGGATCATATCGTTTATGTATTGATTTCTGTAAGCTCAATGCAAAGACCATTGCAAAACCTATCCCCAACATGTCAGAGATCTTGGAAGTTCTGGGCCAAGCACACTATTTCAGTTCTTTAGACCTCAAAAGTGGATTTCATCAAATCGAAGTCCATCCTTCAGCTCGCCATAAAACAGCTTTTACTACTGGTGAATTTTTTTTAAAATCAGAAAATGCCGTTCGGATTGAAAAATGCTCAGAGTTCGTTCGTTGCTGTCTTTGGCTATTTTTTTGTTTTTTTTTAGGAGCATTAGCAACTAAGGCCATATTGCTCCGGGGATATGCGGTGATCATTCCCTGACCTTTCCACATTCTCCGTATTTGGTGGTCAAGGGCTCGAACCCCTGTCTAATCAAGAAGCATGTACTACGCACTGCTGCTCCTGCCCACGTGGCTATGGAGGCGCCGCTATGTCTTTGGCACCACAGGATCTCAAAAGAGATGAAAAACAGAAAAAAGCCAAAGAAACCAAAAACTAATGAATTAGTCGCTCCTATATCAGCAGATGTAACTTTGGAGTCTCTGGTTATGCCACATCAACAAACCAGAACTTTGATTAAAACCCTTCAAAGAGAGGATCGAATTTGCAGAGGTTAATTGAACAGCTGGAGGGAGTACTCCAGGAATCAACGAAAATCCCAGATTCCTTTTATTTGACTGAAGATGGAATATTGTATCATTTCACTTTATCTGACACGAGCTATTATTCAATAGCCAATCGAACAATTAGTAGTCCCAGTCAGCCTGAAGACAGAAGTGTTGAAATCATGTCATGACAATGTTCTCAGTGGGGGACATTTAGCATTACAGAAGACATTGGAGAAAATAAGAAAAATTTTTTTCTGGATAGGTATGTACAGTCAGTCCTTGTATAACATGTGTTTACACTACACAAATTCGACCATACACAATTTATAAATAGGGGAACGATATCTTATATAACACGAACCAAATTTGCTTATGCACTTTTGCGCCTGTGTTTGAATACAAATGGCAGTCGAACGCGAAATCACCCCCAACACGACAGGAATAAAGAGAAGATTCTGAAAATGTATGTTTTTTATATCAACGAAGGAGAAACATGTTTCACCCTAATAATGTAAAAACCAACACAATTCCAGCTATTGGTACAATCACAAATGCAATTAGATCGAGTTTACTACAGTTTATAACAGATTCCAATAGCAGAAACGCAACTGGAAATTGTTATTGTTTTATGGTAGTAACCCCTAGAAATGTGCTTTAGTAAAATGTGAGGTGTTAATCTCTGCCTTTACGGTGTTGTTTATTCAGTTGCTACACATGTGCAGCTTTATGTGTATCAAGCGTGCCTCCTCGTTTTGTAATTGTGCTTTATTCCCTAAAAATGAGTAAAATACTTAAAAGGTGTGAAAAGGAAGCATCCTGGTGAAGGCACTGCAGATTCAGAGAGAAAAAGAAAGCAATATAGATAAACAGAGGGGGACTGAGTCAAAAATTCTTACCCGGGAAAATTTATAGTGGCCACATACTATGGTTTATGGCCAAAATCACAGCAGCCTCTGGCCCACCGGGGTTTTTCCGGTAAGGCTTATGGCCAGTCCGCTTCTGTCAATAGAGAAAAAATATGAAATTGTGAAACGCTTTGAGCGAAATGAAAGACCATGTGATATTGCACGTGCTACAGACCTAAATGAGGCAACGCCGAGAATTACAAAGAATGCAGAGAAAATAAAAACAACTTTGATAGCAGGAACAACTCAAAGTGTAATTAAAATCCATTAGATTACGATACAAAGAATTGGAAGAGATGGAACGGCTGTGATCTGTTTGGATAGAAAAACAAACAAAAACTAGTTTGCTTACGATAGAAGCAAAAGCATTAGCAATATTTTATTGCGTAATAGTCGTAATAAAATACGTATTTTATTTGTAAAAATAAAATTACGCTGAAGTGATTTCATTTCAGACTCAAAAGAAGTAGCCACAGCTTTCATCAACAATGTGATCACAAGACATGAAATTGCTAAGTACATACTGACAGATCAAGGTAGTAACTTCATGTCTTCTTTTTTTATTACGTATTTTAATCGTTATAAAATACGTATTTTATTACGATTATTTATTGTTTGGTAATGTTTTGGTTACCAGTGTGTGTTCAATCTTGGATGGTCGGCACCTAACCCTATTTTCCTCTTAGGGCCTGTTGTTTATATTCCACGATTTTGCATTGCACGAGGGTTTCTAGGAACACAACTATTGTGCTATACGAGGGCTGACTGTATAGTGATGTCAAGAACTACATCGAGTCATGTTCATCTTGTATGGAGCATAAAGGATACAACCCTAAGGCCAAAGCGGCCCTGATGAGAGTTCCTGTTGAAAACTCACCTTGTTTATGAGTGTCCCTGGACATTCTAGGACCTCTTCCAATGACTTTGAGAGGATATAAATATCTACTGGTAGCAGTGGATAATTTTACCCGTTACGCTGAAGTGATTTCATTCTAGACTAAAAAGGCTGATGAAGTAGCCACAGCTTTTATCAACAATGTGATCACAAGACATGAAATTCCTAAGTACATACTTACAGATCAAGGTAGTAACTTCATGTCTTCACTGTTACGGCAAGTGTGTGAGAAGCTAAATATCCATCAACTCCATACCTCTTCTTTTCATCCTCAGTGCAATGCAAAAGTATGTTTGAATCGCATGTTAGCAACGATTTTGTCACATATAGTCAATGGTGCTCCATCAGATTGGGATGTTATGGTCCCACTGGCAGTTGCGGTGTACCATGCTGCAACTGAGTTCCACCAAACGTTTGATGTATGGTAGAGATTTGGTGTTGCCCTCTGAACTATGGCATGCCAAAGTAAGACTTTCCTATGCATCTTTGGAAAATTATTCAGAGATGTGTGCACGCCTTCGGAGAACTTATGAGATTGTCTCTCAACATTTGGAAGAAGCAGTGCAAAAGCAAGAACAACGTAGAGCATTAATAGCTGTAGACAAGAATATCCATGTAGGAAGCCCAGTTTATCTTTTTACTCCTAAGACAAAAGTAGGTACTACAAAGAAACTGGCTCGTTTGAGTACAGGTCCTTATCAAGTGATCAGTCAGACCTCACTGGTTAACTATGAAGTACAGAATCTGTATAACCCAAAAGATAAGCAGATTGTGCATATAGATTGATTGACGAAGGTAGTTGATCGGAAAGTATTTCCCAAACTTAGAGGAATCAGAATGTATTGAACTACCAGATCAAATGTGTACAGAGACAGTGCCAAAACCTGGAACTTTGATGATCCCATAGTGGAAGAGTGTGATTGGATCGAACCAATAGACCCCAGACCTATGATAACCCAACCAACTAAAACTAACTATTCCAGTGTCCATTCCTTTGATGTTTCTCCCAAATAAGAATCAGAATAGGCAATCAGAGCTAGAGCAGTCTGAGGAGTCACACGAAATCGCCTGTATGCCAACCCAGTCACATGATCATAATTTGCGCAGTTACAGTTGTGTAACATACCCCTACATGTGGTAACTATTACCCCCCCCCATCACAAAATGAAGTGATAGTACCCGAGTCAGCTTCCATTAGAAGAGTGGAAACAGAACAAGAGTAATCCCACCAGTGAAATGGAGATGCAGACAGATGAATCTCCAGATCAAAATACTGAAGAACAAGGAAATGCAGATCAAGCAGAACAGCCGAGTGGAGTAGAGAGAACAATACAGTGGATGTTAGGTCCACTCGCCTCGAGATTAGATACACAAAACAATGACAAAGTTTTTGATTTAACAGGTCTTAGAGATGCTTGGAGGTGATGCATCTTAAGATTAAAACTCTGAAGAATGAGGGAGCTATACGAGGAGAAGGCTTGTTTTTGTGCTTCTTCTGTCTTGAAGGAAAAAGACAATTTTTAGGAACGGACATGTACGTAAGAGTGACAGTTTCTTTGTTTATATTTACAGGTTGACTGTTGTGTTCTGAAACAAGTATGACGTTCAGCTTGACATGTTTGCTGAGAATGATGACCCTAGGAATATTTTTGCTGCTTAGTCAAGTTGATATACAAAATGTGTTTGCCACCACCAATGGAAAATTTGAATCAGGTTAGACGCAGGAGGATTGTATTGTCTGATGAGCAGCTCATTTTGAAGAGGTCATGTTTAGACCCAGTTTTCACTACATTAGAGAAGGGTACTTTAATAAGAAAATTTGGTAACGAAAGAATTTACATAATAAATAAAGAACTATTACAGCCTGTAAAAACATAGTTTTGTTTAGAAGACCCAGCGCTACAAGTAAGCCACCCAAACTTTTCACAAGTCTCTCACATATCAAGTTTTGCACTAGGGCAGTCACCTTGGATAGTGTAGTCTCATCAATTAATTGATGGAGGATTCACTTCCTGGATCAACATACCTATTATACTCCTATTAATGGCCTTATTGGGAATATTTGTTGTTTCTTCATGCATGGCATGCTTTCGAAAATAAATTAAGTGATTTATTTTTGAAAAGGAAAAAGAAAGGGATCAAGAAAGTTGTATTTGAGACAGACAAAGAGCAAAAGAGTGAACAAGAAGTGTAAATGACATAAGATATCTCCTCTTAAAAAAAAAAAAAGTAAAAGCGTGCAAATAAAGTAAATCTTTCATCTGAAAGGGAAGAATGAAGTGAGAAAGAAAGAGTAAATGGAATTATTTACTTCGCTTTCTATCTTTCTCTTCCTATTCATAGCCACTTCAATTATGCTTCTCGTGGACTTCTGTAGGATGTTGAATAAGCTTTGGGCCCTCCTCCTGGCGCTTTGAGTTCGTGGTGGGTAGCCATGGCCCACAAAGGCATAATCCCCGAGGAGAAGAAGAGAGTGATGAAGACTCCAGCATCCAATCTGCCGAGAATCATTTCTTTCCCCTCCATGGATTCCCACTGAGATTTCTGCAGGGCACAGTTAGTACTCCCTCCCCCAACAGCTCATCAAGTGCTGGCAGAAGCATAGTGGCATGAACCACACCCACTCCTTGAAGTGGAAATATGAAGACTAAATCCCCCGTGAAAGGTTCCTCGCAGTGCATCAGACAACCGCACTGGACATTTCCTCAACCAAAGGGGCGAAGTGCAGGTTTCTGCACGTTGCATTGGAGTGGTAGAATGACCCTTTCAACTGACCTTGATGCGATTCTCCCCTGTTGCAGATATCATCAACACACAGCCCCCACATGCCATTCCCAATTCCCTTTGACAACTGGACGTTAGTGGATGTACAGTTCTGCAGGGATGAGGAAGGTGCGCTCTCCCCTAAAGAGGTTGCCGTCATAGGTTGCAACGAACTGTATAAGAATACAGTATCGAAGGGAGCAGGTACGTTCTCCTCACTCCCGAATCAGTTAAAGTTCCACAACCTCTGGCTCTGCGCCAGCGACTTGGCCTTCCACGGGAACATGGAGTTTTCCCAGCACCTTTTTTCAGGTCATGGATCTGGCCAATCACCAGGTTGTACCAGACGATCCTTACTGAAGGAGAGGAGAGAGCATGCTACCTTCAGGAAATCCTTACTTTTCCTCTAATACTTGCATTGAAAATCTTCATAAATCTCCACCTAGCACACATTATGCTCTCTTTGGTTCAGACTGACACTCAAAACTATACAAACTAAGTTATCCAGTATTCAACTTTTGCTGAAAAACTCAGAATAACAGTATAACTCAGCCACGAAGTGAAAAATCCCGATGTAACTACACTACCTCCATAATCCACCAGAAAATGGTTTTCACTGTTTACCTCGTACATTCTAACTGGACATGGTTTGCTTAACACAAAACTTTTGCAATTATATAGACTTTCTGATAAGGCCTTCTGTTGATGTGGGCTACTGGAAGATTCTTTTCACGTCCTTTTTTGAATGCTGTATTTTTGAGGACCTAAGATCAGCTCTTAAGGCAACAGTTCCAAACTCAGGGGGCTCACGTCTGAAGAGTATGGACTTGGCACACCCAGGGTCCTGAGCTGGATATCATCATTCTTCTTTTTCTTGGTGAATCCCTTCTACTTCTCTCTCTCTCTGGGTAATTCAGAAAATTTTTTTTTTTGGCCGGTGCAGCATAAGCCTTAGGTTTCCTTGCACCATATGGCTAATAATAATAACATCTCACGGAACTCTAGTGTTCCATGGAACATAGTTTAGGAAACACTGCTATACATGAATACTGATTTGTATGATGAACAGGAATGGTGAGAGTCAATTCTGAGCGCTGGAGGCCAGGTGTTTACAACTCTGTAATACGCCAGTAATAATTAAGCATATGGGATAAAAGTTAATTACAAGCATTTCTGATTAATTGAATAAAATTAATCCAAAATTAACAATGCAACCATTGAAGTTGTTAATCTGTCACTGTATATTAATTTGTGATCTATATTTAATTACACAAAATAATAATTAGAAAAAAATCGCACATATATACACACTGAAAGCTTTGTAAATAACATATAAACACACTAAAATTATGTGAGTAATTTATGATAAACTTCCTCATTTGTTTCCCCAATAAAAGAAAAGTAAACAAAAAAAGGACAAAATTTTGGATCAGAAAGTTAAAAACAATCATTTATTTTAATACAATTTCTTCTGGTAGACCAGATTATTAGTTCATGATATACTTAAATTTGAACTGGCTTCATTTCTTCTTTTTTTCTAGTAATGCAATAATTTGAAATCATATTTTGGTAATGGTACAGAGATGAATGTTTAGTATGTACGATTCGTGAGATGATCCTTTTTGGCAGTTTAGCAGAAGTTTCTATCACAATTGGCACATAATTTGGGCTCAGGACTTCAACTGAATAAATACTGTTTCACGAGGAAATAAGCCAGCTTCCTTCAAAGTCATTGCTCTTTCAATATTATACAAATGTCGCCTAGGAAAAGGGGTGATCAATTCATATTCTTCTTCTTCATATCCTTCTGATATCACATACAACACAAGAGCCTGAAAATAAATGAACCTTATTTTATGTATGAATAGACAAGAGAGAAAAAAAAAAAAAAAAGACATTAAATCTTAAAATTTATTCAGTTACAAATCAATTACAATTCCCTTGTAATTTGGTTCAAGTGAGACTAAGTTTCTCGTCATTTTAATATTTACTTTGCAGATGCATCATTTTTGAAAACAAGGTACTTTTTAAGGTAATTTAAACCTCTGTCAGGCACTTTGGAGGTAAATGATCACCAAAATGATATATTTAAAAATAAAAAATATCTAGTTGCTGAGTCTCTCAGTTTATACCAGAGAGAGAGAATGTCACAGACATTCATTTAAGGAGGGAGACTAAAATGCTGATGGATCCAATATCTAGGTGACACTCACAAGACAAGTGGAATCCGCTGTTCCCCTTCCCAATTCCTCTGGTAGTAGTGGCTGCCACCTTTTTCTTCACCTGTTCCCTTCCTCCCAAAAACACACACACTCTCTCATGTTATCTTTCTTCTACCCCCCCCCCAAACAAGATGGGCATCTCTTCCTCCAGGATACCTCTCTATCCTCTCTTCTCACTCCATCTGGTAGATGCCTGCAACCATGGCCGGCCTTACAGTTTTGGAGGCCCTACGCAAACATTACTTTTGGGCCCTAGACAAAATATTTTAACATGAGTTGTAACATTTTTTATATTTCCACTTATTGTATAAAATAAATAATATAGTTAGGATTCAATTTATTAAAAATTTATTGAAAAGTTTTATAAAAAACAATTCTATAATGTAAATGTCAATATAAATAATTTTAAAAAGACAGCTTTCTTGCTTTTTCGTTTGCAAATTCTGCTATTATTTCACTATAGGCTAAAGATTGACAAATTTCACTTTCAATTGAAATGACTGATAGGTCTACCAATCTTTCTTGAGTCATTGTAGACCTCAGAACTGATTTTATTAATTTTAACTTAGAAAAACTATGCTCACCAGAAGCTACTGTCATAGGAATGGTCAATAGAATTTGTAGAGCGATAGAGGTATTTGGCAATACCTCATTAAGGTGATAATTGTGAAGAAAAAACATTTGACAGGGTCCTAAGCTCAGTAAGATTTTGGCCATCCAAGTCACTCTCAGCTCCGTTTTCTGGATCAGATAGAAACAATTGCAAATGATTACAAAACTTTAGCAGTTCTTTGTCGCTTTTTAAACTATGAATTTCAAATAAAAATCCGAATGATTCTCTCAATTTTTCCAGCTCTTGAAATCATTCAGTAATTGACATTATTGCTTGATCTAACAATACATTAAAGAATTCTACCTGAAACCATTTTTTAGGATTACAGATTATTTCATCTTCTGCCTCAAAAGAAAATTGCTTTTTGATACTCCTACATTGGACTGACTCTGCAGAAGGGAAAACAGCTTCTTCAGGAGACATTTCTAATTCATTAGCTAATTGTCTGGCTATTCTCTGTGAAATTTGAAACCCATTTTCCTTATAACATATTAAAAATATCTTTGTCCTTTCCAAAAGTACCAACACTGTCTCTAATTGCACATGCTCCCCTTGAAAAACTTTGCTCACAAGATTCACCTGAGTTAGAATATCATAACAAATGCATAGAATCACGATAAATTTAAAACTTTTAAGTTCTCTTGCCAGGGAAAGAGCTTCTGTTCAGCATTTGAAATCGACAGTTGTTTCAGAAACATCAATTAGTGCATCATAAATGTCACATATTTGGAATCTAAGAGCTTTGACATTTTCAACCCTGCATTCCCATCTTGTTTCCGATAGTTCCTTGATTGTAAGAAGTTTTACTTGTACCTTTAAAAGATTCCATCTTTGTGTAGATGTGGAAAATAACACGTAGATTTGTTGTATAACACCAAATAATGACTTTGCAGAATTTGATAACCCAGCCATGTCACATAAAATCAAATTCAAATTGTGGCATCCACAAGAAACATAAAATTCCCTCCGATTGATTTTTCTTACTCTTGCTTGTACCCCTTTGTTACAATCTTTCATATTAGAACCATTATCATAAGCTTGGCTGCGACAACCGGAAATTGGCAAACCTAATTTTTTCAAATATTCCAAGAAAACTTCTGTTAAGACAGATCCCAAACCGTTCCAACGATTTCTACAGATTTCCCAATTATTTCAACGAAATGTATTAAATATCCGGAGTAATATTTTGATTTATTTATACTAGCTGTTATTTTTTCTAAGACGTTCTTGCTAATTGGATGAATAAATTTATTTTGCATTCTTTTACCTAAATAATGATCATGAATTTCAGAATTGTTGATTCTCCGAATGTGTTCACCTAAAACAGGATCAAACTTCGCAACTAATTCCACCAGTCCCAAAAAATTTCCGTTGTTACGAGCATGCAGCTTTTCCTCGCTACCATGGAAAGACACGTTTTTCTGTGCCAGAAACTGTACGATAGCTAAAATATGTTCTAGTACACCGTGCCAATGTAATTTTTCTTTGGCAATCGATTTTTGCAATTCCTTATCAAGTGTTTGATTTTTGTTTAAACGAATTTCAAACTCAATTCATTTCCTTTGTGACTCTATGTGTTTCGTTGAAAATTCATGTTCTCTTATCAGTGAAGAAAGGTTCTTCCAGTCTTTAATTCTAATACTTAAAAATTTGTTTTCTGAATCAGAAAACAACTTGCAACAGAAGTAAAAAAACAGTCAAGTTTTTTAGAATAAACCAGCCAACAACGGTCGATTAATTCGCCATTTAAAAGTTTCCGACGTAGTACGACACAGAAAAGTGCCTATTATTCTCATCCAGAGGAAAATCAAAGTTAATAACCCTATTTGGACCTTTATCAATCATAAAGACTAGTTGACTATTATTCAGAGGTACTGGCCACATGCCAATATCACTCCAGTCAAGTGCACATGATTCTGATTTTTCAAACTGAGTTAAGTTAAGGATGTATTGGCATTAGCATTAAGTAGAGGCATTTGATGCAAGAAAGCAAGCTTATGCAGCATCAGCCAAAAAAAAAAAAAATAAAATAAAAATTAACCACTTCCACTTCACCCCTCTATTCGTTCGAAATACCTGTCCAGCTGAGCCTTAAACTTATTTAGGCTATTACCATCCACGACAACGGATGGAAGTCTGTTCCACAACCAACAAACCACCCGCTGGCTAAAGGCAAATTTCCTCACTATCCTATATCTGTCCTTCCTCAATTTGAATTTATGCCCTCTCAGGTGATTATTCTGAGCAAGAGGAAGAATCCCATCAGCATTGAGCATGCTCAAACCATTCAAGGCTTTATACACCTCTATCAGATCACCTCGCTGGTGCCCAGTCTCCAGACACTGTAATTTGCAAAACTTAAGACTTTCTTCGTAAGAGCACCCCTTTGTTCCATTCACTAATCTTGTTTCCCTTCTCTGTACTCGTTCCAGCATCTCTATATCCTTCTTGAAATGAGGCCTCCAGACCTGCATACAGTACTCTAGGTGTGGCCTGACCATTGCCTTATACAAGGGAATAATCACCTCCTTATCCCTGCTAGAAAAATTCCTATATATCATAGACAATACACCATGAGCTACCCTTGCAGCCTGTCTGCACTGCTCAGAAGACTTCATATCTGCCTGCACAACCACCCCCAGGTCCCTTTCATTCTCTACCACTGTCAGTGTAGTACCACGGAGTTGATACGTTGCTCTGGGGATGCTGTTTCCCATATGTAGTACTTTACATTTGTCACTGTTAAACTTCATTTGCCACCTCTCAGCCCATCTGCTCAACCTTTCCAGATCCTGTTGCAGTAGCATAGTGTCAGTAGTGTCCTTGACAACCCTGCCAACCTTCGTATCGTCTGCAAACTTGGACATTAAGCTTGATATACCATCATCAATATCATTTATAAATACAGAAAACAATAATGGACCCAATACTGAACCCTGAGGGACTCCACTAATAACATTAGTCCACGATGAGCAGTGTCCATTGATTACCACTCTTTGTCTTCTTCCCCTCAACCACCCCTTTATCCATAGCAGCAATTTGCCTCCAATGCCACACTGCTCCAATTTGTGCAGCAGTCTTCCATGTGCAACAGTATCAAAAGCCTTTCTAACATCCAAGTATATAATATCGAAGTATTCCCTGCATCCAGTTTTGTGACAGCATCATAGTATCCAATCAAATTGGTCAGGCAAGACTTCGCCTTAACAAAACCATGCTGTGTTTGAGCTATAACTCAAGTCTTGTCTAGATGATCCTGCAGTGCTTCTTTAACCAGTGCCTCCATTAATTTTCTGGGAACAGAAGTTAAACTAACAGGTCTATAATTACTTGTGTCGCCCTTTGATCCTCCTTTGTGAATTGGGGTCACATTTGCACATCTCCAGTCCATGGGTACTTCCCCTGAGTCCAAGCAAGCTCTCATAATTATGGCTAAGGGTTTGCTTACTTCCTTTGCTGCCTCCTTTAATATAACTGGATAGATCCCATCCACCCCAGGTGCCTTTCTTGTATTTATCTTCAACAATTTCTCCTCCACTTTTACTCTCAGTTTTTACTAGATTCTCTAGCTTACTGACAGAGTTGAATACACCTCTGGCATTCCCCTAGAGGAATAACTCCTCATGTGTGAATGTCAATGCAAAATATTCATTTAGTTTGTTAGCTACCTGAGCAGGATCATCAACAGTTGACCCATCGATATCAAGTGGACCAAACTGATTCATACCCTTCCTTCTAGAGTTTACATAAGTAAAGAACTCTTTGCTGTTTTTCTTTGGATCTCTTGCCAAAGATTTCTCGTAATCTGCCTTCGCCTGCCTAACCTCCTTTTTAACTTAGTTACAGATCAACTTGTATCTATCATAGGCTTCTGTGTCACGTGTTAATTTGTATGTATCCCATGCAATTTCCTTCTCTGCCATATCTCTCATTAGTTCATCTGACATCCACTTAGGCCTAAACCTTGAACAATATTTCTTAGTTGGTATGTAAAGCCTAGTAGCTTCCAAGTTAAGTTCTTTGAATGCTTCCCATTTTGAATTTGCTGTTGGTAACATCATTAGTTGGTCCCACTGTATAGAATTTAAATACTGTCTCAGTCCATCGTAGTCGCCTTCCCTTTACCCCTAATGGTAGTTACCTCTTTGAGTAAATCCCACTTCAGCACACTGTGATCACTGCCACCTAGTGGTTGATTTACCTGCAGATTCTTAATGCATGAAGAATCACTAATCATAATCAAATGAAGAGTATTACTCCCTCTAGTTGCTTCCCGAACATGCTGATGTAGAAAACAATCATCCAATAAATCCACAAAAGCCCCCAAATTCCAGTCAATATAGATGGAACTAATGTCATTACTGGTGGTTTTGTAAGTTGAGTTGTTTTCAAGCGTTCTTCAAATCGTGAAGCGTCAATGGTGTTTTTTTTGGATCCAATATCTTCTGTTGTTGCGGGCAAATACTTCAAAATAGCACCTTTTTGTCTTGAAATCAATGATTCCTGCAACATTTTTCTCTTTCGTTTCTGTGCACCTGATTCAAACTTTCTTCCTCAGATGTAAGACATTATCATCATCATCATCATCATCAGCCATTTTCAATCCACTGCAGGATGAAGGCCTCTCCAGCAACTTTCCAGTTCCTTCTGTTTTGAGCACTGGCCATCCATTTACTACTCAAAAACTCATGAATTTCATCTATCCATCTCCGCCTTTGTCTTCCAGGTTTTCTTCTAGCTCCTCTTGGGTACCATTCTGTTATTTTCTTAGTCCATCTGTCATCATGTCTTCGAGCTATGTGTCCTGCCCAAGACCATTTTAGTTCTTTAGTTTTGATAAGAATGTCCTTTACTTGAGTTTGCTGCCTAATCCATGTGCTTCTCTTCTTATCTAACAGTCTGATTCCCAATATAATTCGTTCCATTCTTCGCTGTGTAGTTCTTAGCTTCTCTTCCATTCTTTTGGTGAGTGCCCAAGTTTCACTTCCATAAGTCATGGTGGGGAGTATACATTGGTTCATTATTTTACGTTTCAGACAAACTGGGATATTGCTCTTCAGTATGTGACTATATTTCCTGAATGCTATCCATCCAAAATTTATTCTTCTCTTGACTTCCAGCCATTTATCATTATTACAGCTAATAACTTGTCCCAGATAAGTATATGACTCCACCTTTTCAATTACTGCTCCTTCAATCATTATTTCCCTTTCCGTGGCATACTTGTTCATCATTACTTTTGTTTTAGCCATATTCATCTTTAGTCCAAAATCCTTACTAACTGTGCATAACTGATTAAGATTTTCCTCTAATTCTTTGGGATCGTGGCTTATGACCACAATGTCATCTGCAAATCGTAAATGGTTTAGGTACTCTCCATTCACATTGACTCCTTTCTGCGACCAGCCTAATCTTCTGAAAGCTTCCTCAAGGGCAGCAGTAAACAGCTTCGGAGATATTGTGTCTCCTTGTCGAACTCCTTTCTCGATTTTAAATTTGCTACTGTCTTTGTCTAGTCTAATAAAGGATGTAGCACTCTCATATATTTTCTTCAAAATCATAATATATGGAGTATCTATGCCTTGTCTTTCCAGTGCCCGGAACATTGCCTTATGCTGTATGGAGTCAAACGCCTTTTCATAATCCACAAACGCCAGGCATAATGGTGTTTTATATTCATTTGCTTTCTCCATTAGCTGTGATATTACGTGAAGGTGATCCATAGTTGAGAATCCTGTCCTAAAGGCAGCTTGCTCTTTCGGTTGATTCTCATCAAGTATTATTTCTAATCTGTTAGTAATGACCCTTGTGAACAACTTGTAGATATGGGATAACAAGCTAATTGGTCTATAATTTCCAATTTCTGATTTATCTCCTTTCTTATGCAGCAAAACTATGATTGCATTATTCCACTGCTTAGGCATCACACCTTTTCTAATGCACTTTGTGAAGAGCCTTGCCAGTTTTTGTGTCATGTCTCTTCCTCCCAATTTTAACAACTCTACAGTAACTTCATCTTTCCCTGGGGCTTTCCGATTCTTCATTTTCTTCAATGCATGTTCTACCTCATCAGGAAGAATATCGGGTATGTCGTATGTGTTGCTACTTTGCAATCCATGTTCCCCACTGCTGGTATCATTCCCTCGCTCCTTGTATAATTCTCTATAGTAGTCTTCTGCTATTTGAATTATGCCTTCTCTGCTGTTTATAAGTACACCATCGCTATTCTTCAGTTTCAGTATCATTTGTCTTTCTGTATTACTGCTCATGGCTGCTGATTTAAATCCTTTGTTTTCCCTTAATGCTTGTTCTACTTTTCTTGTGTTAAATCTTCTTATGTCCTCTCTGAGTCTCTTTCTAATGGCTTTGCATAACTCAGTATACTCAATTTTCTCCCTGTCAGTGTTTT
Source organism: Mastigoproctus giganteus (assembly GCF_048544385.1). Classification (NCBI taxonomy): domain Eukaryota; kingdom Metazoa; phylum Arthropoda; class Arachnida; order Uropygi; family Thelyphonidae; genus Mastigoproctus; species Mastigoproctus giganteus. The sequence goes on along the minus strand of NC_143575.1, from coordinate 118,918,528 downwards.
TCTTGCTCTTCATTTGTCGTCTTTGGTTCATCATGACAAGTGTTTCTTGACTAATTTTTTCTTCTTTGGATTTCTGTTTCCCTACAGGTTTCTTGGGCTTTATCACTTTCAGAAAGTTGTAATATTCCTCGTCGATATCTTGGTCCTGAGCAGTCTGCAGAAGCTCAAACTTGTTCTTAAGTTCCAGTACATACTGCTTTTTCTCCTCCTCTGTTATTTCAAAGACCTTTGTATTATTTACTCGAGTCAGTTTTTTCCTTTCCTTTCCTACATCTATGTCAAGTGTACATCTTACCATTCTGTGGTCACTTCCAACATTTACCTTATTCAGGACGGTAACATCATTCACAATATATCTTCTGTTAGTGAGGATGAAGTCGATTTCATTAGTTGTTAATCCATTTGGACTCTTCCATGTCCACTTTCTGTTCACCCTTTTCTTGAAAAAAGTGTTCATTACTGACAGTCCTTGAGATTCTGCAAATTCCACAAGTCTTTCACCTCTTTTATTTCTTTCACCAATTCCAAAATTTCCTATAGTTCCTCTTTCTGCGCTGTTTTGCCTTTTTCCAACCTTAGCATTGAAGTCCCCCATAATAATAGTGTAGTGGGTTTTCTGCTCATCTAGAAGACTCTCAATTTCGGTGTACATTTCTTCAACCTCTTCATAAGACATTAAGGGTGTGTTAAATCAAATCAATTAAAGGAATCTTGCAAAGAAAGCATGTTTAATCTAATAAAAACATTTCATCAAATACCAATGCTTACTTGCAAGAAGTCTTGTTTATAATTATTTTATCCCTATTTTTTATTAAATATTTCTTTAATTTTCCTTGCTAATAAACTTAATTCATTTCAAAATCCAGTAAAATTGTTTTAAAACAGGATATTATACGAATATGTCGAATTCCTAACCTTTTTCCGTAGTTATTGATTTTATAAGAATATAATGGTAAATATTCATATCCAAAAAATTCTATTACAATTTTTTTTAAAGAAATGAGTGATTTCTAGGTAATAATAAACTTAGGAGAAATTTCATTATTAATTAGAAGTTATTTTTATTTAAAATAACATTACGAGGAATTTTATAAATATTTTAAGTTTAGTTTCTTCAAACCGTTCATTGACACTTAGGTAGGTATTTCTTTCTCCTGAAGTGGGTTATTATTAATAAGGAAATTAAATTGATATTCGGACCTTCCCTTAAACTACAAATTGATTTTTCTGGATCTTTCGAGGTGTATCTCGCCACTGATGAAAGCGGATTTGCGATTGAAATGTAATTTGATTTATTTAAAAAATTGTAACTCCAGAAGAAGACTGAATCATTAATTTTATTTTAACCATACGTATAGCTTGTCATTCCTAGATGATTGTATCATCTTGAATTACCAACAGAGCCACATTTACCGTAAGGTGCAAGCTGGTGTCCTCACTCTTGATGGGGCCTCGCTTTAAAGCACTCTATCATCTTTATGAAAAACAGTCTAGTTACCAGTGGCGTAACTATCATTGTGCAGGGGGTGCAATGTACCCGGGCCCATGAAAGGGTAGTTACGCCACTGCTAATTACAGTTTCGGTTAAGATATTTATTCATAGATATTTAATGAATTAATTTACCACAAATTTTTATATAAATGTTGACTTTTACTTTCAATAAATTAAAAAATACCTATAATTTTTTTAACAGAAATAAATGTCTGAACCAACTGTTTTACGTCGTCCAAAAGTATAAATGTGGCCCTGATTACTAAAGTTCGAAAATTAAACAAAATTTTGTAACATAAAAATTAGATTCACTTACCAAATACTGCTAATAGGGTGGTGTAGAAAGCGGTCTTTTTAGAAAAGTTGCTGGAAAGAGAAATTTATCGATGACGAAGAACTCTTAAAACTGTTACCTTTGTCTGGAGAAAATCTCTTACAATAAACGCAAAATGTTGAGGTAAAAGCTCGAAATTCAGTTATTTCAGAAGAATTTGAATTTCTTTATGTCTTCTTAAATTCTTAAACCAGTTATCCAAAGACTGATGTATACAAAATATAAGAAATAGAACTGTCGATGTTACTACAAAGAACAGTAAAATGAGACTGATCATCTGAAACAACCTTCTTTTTCAAGAAGGGTTTGGGAAATATTCTTAGAAATGTATTTCTGAGAAACTCTTACACAAGCCTTTTGATACACTGTTTCACACATCTGAAAAGTGTGAAACAACGTATCTGTAACATCTGGAAACTATTAAATGGACCTATCCTCTTACCCTTCATGCAGCGAAAAGGGAAAGGTTCTAAAGAGCCCTTAAAGCAACCCGATATCCTCTCTCTCTATACCTACGGTCACCATTGTTGTGAATTTGGAAAGGAGGCAGTAAAACAAACGAGGGAACGTGAGAGAAAAGAAACATTAGGATTTTTGTGAAAAGAAAGTTTGGCAGAGTTAACAGTAATTCCATTCATCTGAACACTGTTATTACTCGGTCATCATTATTTAACCCAAGAACTTGCATTTGCCTCTGTGACTGGGGGATCCCCTTGAATTGGAGGCCCTAGGCAGCTATGCCTAAGGCCAGGCCTGCCTGCAACCTACATTCACACTTCATCTAATCCCAGCCAACCCTCTAATTATTATCCCTTCGATGAGTCCTCCCCAAAAAGCTCAGGTGATTCTGGGGTTGGCACTGCCAGAAGCAACTGTCTTACATTCATAGCCTGGCTCCCTAGAGTATTAGCAGTATTCTATTATGGGCCCTATGCCCATAGAATACCACTGAACAGGAATGGTGTTCATCCCAATGCCCAGGCAGGGATAAACACAACACCATACCCAACACTTACACGAAAACACACATTACATTCTAACCACTACAGAGTACTGTATGTGCCACAGAAATAATGTTGCAGAGTTGTGGGAGGGGGGGCTGGTGCCACCAGAGAAGATACACTCTAGTACACTGAAACAAACATACTAAGTAACTCACCAGAAGGCATCCTAATCAGATAGTGTGTAATCTTGCTGTCTCTACTTTGCCAGTTATTGATTGAAGGGAAATAAAGCAGTGTGCCCGTGGAGGACAATTTCAAAGCCATACTAAGTCAAGGACATGGGTCTTTAACATATGGTGTGTGCATCATATCAAAAAAATTCATTACTTCATGCATTCTCTTCACCCACTTTTACTTTATCTACTGAATGTATCATTAGTAGAAAAAAATTAACAGAATCAACACATCTGTGAAGAGATGTTAACTCTCAAAAACTTGTTCATTAATTTCAAAAAGATACATGGTCCAATACCAATGATGTCCACTTACACCTACTTTACCTGTAAAAACCAAATAATCAGTTTCCTCATCCACTGCTCATCTCAGAGCTTCAGAATATTTGCCTTACAACTCCTTTTACTCCAAAGTTGGTACTTGGTCATGTATTCACTGTGATATTTACTGTTTTATGTGTACACAGACATTTTTGGAATCTCCTCATTTTGATCTTCTCTGGAAATCTCTATCAATATCCATGTTTTCTCTAAATTGGGGTAGGCAACTCTTTAAATGGTGGGCCAAATAAAATGTCTAAATCCACTCCAAATCATTTACTCTTATCCACTGGTTATTCACTGACATTTGCCACTGCAATGCACAATACGCTTGGACTGCAAATACATTCTGCAGAGATGAGAGTCTGGGAACCACTACTGACTGTATGCAAGTCTATGTCTGCTTACCAGTGTCGACAGAAGCTATGCTTGCTTACTATTTGGCAACAATGCTGCTTCCTTGAGTCATGATATATGGCATGAATTCAAATGATTCATTAGATGTCGTGCAGTCAAAACGTTAAAAACAATTTAAAAACAGCAAATATAAAAGTTACAATAAACATGATTTCAAGTTATATATTCTTTGGCAGGCTGTTTATTATATATATATACAGTATTTTGAAAACGACCACGGGTCAGATTAACACGTTTGCACACCTGGAAACATGCATAATCTGGCCTATAGTTGCCTGCCCCCGCTCTATATTATTCTACAAATTCCATTAATCGCTTTGAATTGTTTGATATCCTTTCTTTGAAACTCAACTTGCTCCATCCAACTTTTCTAATGGTGAGGAAATTTTTCTGAGTGATTTTTAATGTTCACAACTCCAGCTTTTGAAATTATAAGTTAAAGACCTCAAAAAAATTTCAAAATAATGGTATAATATGAAAACTTTAACTTTACACAAAGGTAATTTTGTTTCCTAAATTTGTGACCATATATCTATATACGAAGATATAAACATCATATCAAAACTGGTACTACATAAATAAGTTTGGAAACCACTGCTATACAAAAAATTTGATTTAAAATATGAGGGATGGTACATGGGAGTGAACCAGAAATGCAACGAAATTTTAACGAGTATTTAATGGTTTTAAGAACTTCTACACACATCCAATAAAATTAATTTTACCACTTTTTTTGTATAAAACATTATTTAACAATAAACTTCTTTTATACTGAAAAACATGGTTTAAAGTCATTCAGTAACTTTAAAATAATATTCCAGTTTTCAGTTTAATGCCAATATTGCAAAACATACTGTTGGATAAAATAAAATAATAAAAAAAAAAAAAAAAAAGATGATACCCAGAAATTTCATTTATATAGACCAATACAACCATCATTGCACTTTTTTCCCCCCCACAATAACTAACCAAGAATATATGGCCTCTAATTATGTTAAAATGCCCTTTCATTATGATTCCCATATCTGAAATAAATGTACATATTTCACAATTTGGCATACAAAAATGGCTCACAATATGTGATAAATAATTTAAACAGCCATATCCTAAGTACACTGATATATATATATACAGGGTGATTCACTACCAGTGCGACAAACTTCCAGGAGGTATAGGGGGCACAAAGATGAATCAGAATCACATAGCATTGCAGGGTCCGAAATGCCTTCGTCATGCAGTAGAGGATGTTGAACAGGAGGTCGCGTGAACAGTGATCCCGCTGGAAGTCAGCATTTGCAAACCGTTTCTGTTGAAAAAACCAAGCAGCAAAAGTCTTCGGGAGTGGATAATCCGCAGGCTCCAATGATTGGACACGTTGCAGATAGTATGAACTCATTTGGTTTGTTGACAGTATCCTCCATACAGTGGATTGGGAAATACCCAATCGTTGGCCTATCGCTCGAGTACTCATACTCGGATTGCCTTCTGCAAGACGTAGGACATTCTCCTCATTGTCTGGCATCCTCGCCATTCGCTCTCGATTAATGGTACCTCTCGTGAAACAACCAGTCTCACATAACCTTCTGTGCACACGTGTAAAAATTGCATGATGAGGAGCACGCCTGTGCGGGAAACGTTTCTGGTTCAAGCGCAGAGCGGCGTGCCCATTACAGTCCACAGCTCCATATGCGAGGTGCATATCGGCCAGTTCAACATTTGAATACTCGTCCATCCTACTGCCTCGGGAACCGGTTCGCAAATTCTGACTTCCAGTGGGATCGCTGTTCACACGACCTCCCGTTCAACGTCCTCTACCGCATGACAAAGGCATTTCGGACCCTGCAATGCTATGCGATTCCGATTCGTCTTTGTGCCCCCTACACCTCCTGCAAGTTTTTTGCACTGGTAGTGAATCAACCTGTATATATATATATATATATATACACACACACTCTAAAAAAAAAGAGTACTGCATATGATCACAATGATCCCACGGGCTCATTATTGAGGAATGATTCCTCAATAATGGAATGGCATACATTATGACACAGCAATAGCCTGTTACTTTTGCTCCAGACAGTTCTAACAATCTTCCTGTGGTTAACTGTATTAGCACACACAGGAGCAGAGAAATGGGCAGGGAGAGCAAGAGAGCAGATGGTAAGAACAATGAATCCCAGGTGGCAAAATTTCACAAACTGTTACGATCTAACAGTTATTATACAAGAAACATTCAATGTATGATGTTTGCACAAAGTCCTCCTCTAGATTACTCCTCCTGACTCTTGTCCAACCATCTTCTTGATCTAATTCGACTACTTCAAACTCCTCACTCTCATACATTGGTATAGAGCCTTCACTTTGAGCATCAAATGAATAAAGTGCAAGTGCTGTACCTAGCACTGGAAGTGGCTCCATATCAAATTCTCCATGATCAGTCTCCATCAACATCAGGAATACTATTATGACTTGCTCCGATGCCACTTTCTGGGTTGTTGAAGGATACGGATGAAAGGAGAATCATCTGTATCCAGAATTTTATAAAACATACACCTGAAATTCATCATCAGGTTATTCCTATTTTAACAAAATGCTTGGATGGAATCATAAAAGTTGCAGACTAAATTGATCAGACACAGGATTCTCAACTAGTTATTGAAAGGTATAAATCTTGTTTTTCTCCACCTACCCTTTGAAGATCTTAGTAGTATTAAAAATGGTGATTCAAGTGGAAATGTTCCACCCGCTCCCATTTTAAAAAATGCAACTGTGAAAGGCACATTTACATCTGGAAAAGTAAGGAAAAGGGATGGTCTCTTTGGAATATTTGGTGCCAACAAGCATAATAATGATGAAACTGTATAACCATTTTTATAATTCTAAATTACTCAGTCGGACCTCTGTTTAATGAAGCCCTTTTATAGCGAATTATTTTGAATTCCCCTTGGAAGTTACATTTAAAATAGTTTCCGTTGAGCAAAGAAAATTTTCATATAGCGAATGGATTAGGAGAGAATTAACTCGGTATGCCCTGTTTGCATTTCTGGCCTTCAGGCAATTTGTGCTGCTGCAAATTAAGAGAGCAAGCATTCTACAACTTAGTGGTACCTGGTAAAACCTATCCGACCACCTGTCCCAGATACAAAGGAGTCGTGCTAGTCAAGAATGAGCAGATCAAGGGGTATTCCCGGGCTCTGGCCCACCTTCTACTGCAGTGGTGTCCAACCTTTTCCCGTACAGGGGTCATATTAAAAAAAATTCAAAGTTAGATTTCTTTAGTGTGTTACATTTTCCATATCTTGTTGCATGTAAAAGTAAAATTGAAAATATTCGAAAATTTTATTAAGTACAATACACATTTACTGAACAAAACATTTAATGAGAATTTTTTTGATAATTAACAAAATTCAAAATGCTCTTTCCAGGCGGGCTGTAGGTTGGACACCTTTGTGAATCAACTGTAAGCGCCCAGTTTGAGAATTAGAAAAGTGATTTTCTTTTAACCTGACAAATAATCTGTTGTTTTGTGGAAGTGTGTTATCCACATTTTTCCATAAATTTTCCCTATCTCTGTTTACATGGTCACAGTACCTGATTATCTGAATGACACTGACATTTTGGACAGTTTCAAAAAAAAAAAAAAAAAAATTCAAATTTAAGAAATAGTGACAATACCGATGACGAGAGAAGGAAAACGAGGACAACGAAGGTATTAATCTTTCTAAGCATGAATTGTTGGCATTTGGTGAAAATGAAGTTAGAAAATTGTCAATTAGGTTACAGTTAAATGCAATTCGTGGATTTCGGGGGTACCTAATTGAAAAGATGGTTTCGGAAGAATTTGATGAACGCTCTAAATACGATACCAAATTCGAGTGAATGTGAAAGAGGATTTTCACAAATGAATCCGATTGTCAGCCCAACCAGAGCTTCGCTGATGAAAAAAACAGTTTCTTCACTAATGTTTCTTAAAATTGTAGGCCCACCACTGACCCGCTTCGATCAAGCAAAATATGTCGATTTGTGGCTGATTCGGAAACGTCATTCAGCAACCAACACGCAAAAAGGAAGAAAAGAAGTCGGCATAGGGTGTCGGATGAAAACTTAATAAAAATCTGGAATATTCTACAAAAACTTTATTATAAAATTATTTTTACTTATTATTTTTAGGGGCCATAGTCTAATGAAGGACCCTTAAAATATCACTCGGTTGTCTGCCTGTCCATCTGTCTGTCACAGCATTGTACCTCTGGAACCACTCAACCTACTGATTAGAAATTTCGCATGGATTTGCACATCAAGTGGGTCAACATAATGCCATACTGATCATTGTTGACAAATATTTGTCTGAGAAATGGAGAGGGGTTAAAATTTGGAGGGGGGGAAATAAAAATGTTGTCAACAACCTATAGCTACACTGTTGGAAAGAGCTCAACGAGTATGTTTAAAATATAATTTAAAAATATTTTTAAAATTAAAAATCGGGGCACCAGACAGGAAAATGTGAGTAATTTTTGTGTCCCCCCTCTATTTCCACCGCTAATGGAGCTAAAAATTTAAAAATCACAAATTAGCTATGCATTATTTGATGCTTATCAAGGGAAAACTATTCCGATTGAAATCTATCATTTACTTTTTGTGTTAAAATTAAAAAAAACTATTTTTTATTGCACTTCGATAGCCTCAAAGAATGGGTACTCTTCGATACTCTCCTTTTGGTGACAAAAAGGTTGCTAAATAGTTAGTTAATAATTCTATAAAGGTCATTTATAAATTTTGCAACCAGAAGTATTTTTAACAATTTTCAAAACTGGAGTTGTCCCGGCAAGGAGATACTCAGGGAGCCAGTGTTGAGGCGGCTGCACGGAGTCTTGCACAGCCCTCACCTGCCAGTCGCTTCTCCCATCCTTGGCATTCACAACAACTGGAAAGACTTAATTAGACAACGTTCTTGTTATTTCTTAAGTTTTAGGCCAAGCCAGGGTACTAGAAACTTTTTTCAGTTACCATAAAGCTCTCTATTTGAGATACTACACTAAACACCATTCATGTCATCCTGATTGCCCGGCACTCAGTAGTTGACTGATTTTAGTTGACTTATTTAGTTGACTTATTTTTCTATACATACTTGAATAATTAATTTATATTTAATAAACTGTGTTAATATACTAAATTTGTTGTTCTTATTCCAAAAACATTACTACGAAAGTAACAATATCAGAAAAAAAAAATTTTTAGAGTACTTTTCATATCCTTTTAATTTTCAATATTTCCTGATAGCAAAGAATGAGTACCGGCACCTATTTTTTTTACAAAAATGCACTGCTCTTACTTGATCTCTGCTCAGTGCATATTTGTATTATGTTTGGAACTATGTCGACTGTTTGCAACAATAGAACTCACAATGGCTTGTCAGTGTAAATGCGATGTCATGCTCTAATCTCATGGTATATAACTGAAGAGTGCTTTGTGGTACGAGAAGCAATAGCTTAAAGTAGGTAGCATCAAAAATGTCAATATTTTGCACTATAAATTTTACTACAGTGTGAATGGAATTTTATTAAATTATTTCAAAGTGTTAACAACTCTTCACAAATACAGGGTAGTTAAAATTAAAGTATCCCTATGTAGAGGGCTCTGGAGCGAGTTCTTAGGCTCATACTGAAGAGAAATTTGGACAACAGGTACAATAAAGAATGCGCTCGCCATTTATTGGAAAAAAAAAAAAAAATTAGTTACAAAATTCGTCACTGCATGGCACGTAACTATCTTAGTTATGATTATGCAAATAACGTAAGTTACTGCCACAGCGCCACTACTCAGCTCTACTGTACTGTATAAAAGCAAAGCCAACAACATTGCAGGAAAAGGCACTATTAGTGAAGCTGTACTATCAGAACAGCAACAATGCAGCTGTGGCTATCAGAGAATTCTGGCATGAGAAGCACATAAGGCCTATGACTCTGTGCTGTCTGCAAAATGATTATGAAATTTGAAGCGACACTTTACTTACTGGCATCTTGGTGTTCAACCAGGTACAGGTCAAAAACGAGTGGACTTCTCTCATGTTGAAGATGGGGGCTATGGCTGTCGTGGATTTATCAAGTCAATCCCATGTGGTAGAGCAAGTGTGCCAGCTGTTTCTCGTGAAGTGGACAGGCTGTATTAAACTGTAAGGCTAGTAATGCATCAGGTGTTGTGGTACTATCCTTACAAGATGCACATGCTACAGTAGCTAAAGCATGGTGATGCAGATATTCGTTTCACATACGCACTGCAGTTTCTGTAGAAAATGCTGTTCTTCGAATGTAAACTGTTCAAATGATTTTTATTGCCACAGCACCACATTTTCTCTTCAGTATGAGCCTTAGAACTCGCTCCAGAGCCCCTCTACATAGGGATACTTTTTTTAACAACCCTGTATATTAGCGTTAGGCTGTTCATCTGTGGGTATTCTTCAGCTTATGTTTATGGTTTATTTATGCATTTTCCCACCCTCTCTTTTCAATACAAGTTTATCTGATGATACAACTTGAAGCATATGATGACAAACCTCCAAAGGGAAGAAGGAAGACACTGGTTGCAGGATCCAAGTCCAAGCATCTAACAATGCAAGATTTGAAAACTTAATAGCAAATCATCAAAACCTACAAATATACAACTATAATATATAATTCCTATCATAAATATACAACTTATAATGAATATTATGGGCTTTAGGGTATCCTAAATAATTAAGTTACGTGAAAATTCTTCCCCCAGGAGAGCTACATAGGGTCAGATAATTTGCAGAGAGAGAGAGAGAGAGAGAATGAAAAAGGCTTGTCTTGGGAAGGATTTTTTCACTACTTTTTCCCAACTTTTTGTGATGGGGTACACATTGGTTATTTAACATATAATAAATTTATGTAATATGCTCAAGGAAATCCTCTTACTTGTATCTGGGATGTACTTGGCAAGCAAAGTTGTTTTCGACTACCATCAGGAAAACGCAGTATTAGCTCTGTCATTGGATCTGGAAGTTAAAAGAATTTGTATTCCTACACTGATCAGACAACAACTGTATTAATCTACTATGATGTTCCTTTATGACACTGGCACAGGGAAGGCAATAATTTTTTTTAATAGATTGCAAAAGCAATAAGAAAAAAAAAAAAACTATATATAAGGGTGCTATCAATAGTTTCTGGACTGTAATAAAAAAAAAAAACGTTTCTTTACTTACTGGCTACTTGTGAAGTCCACATGTGAAGTAATATACCTTCTCCAATGACTATGCCTGTAGGAAGTACTTCTCGAACTGCTGTTTCATTACCTCTTTTACAATGTTACTTTCAAATTATAGTGGATCACCAAAATATCAATAAATCCTTCCCTGAACTTAAAATTTTGACCTTGTGGAATAAATTCATGGTGTACAACTCCGTCCATATAAAAAACACACATTTTAATTTGTGTTAATTTAGATGACAGTTATGCCATCTGAATTAAGTTATTCTACAATTTACAGAAACAGCGCACATGTATATTCTCTTACTATTAGTATTAATAGTGGCAAATGATGCAAGAAAGTAACCTTCAGGTGGTAGATGACTTTCATCAACCAGTGAAATACCACCACTTTGCCATTGGAGGCTTGAAGTGGTTAAATCCATGTTTAGTCTCTAGAGCAAAGTTTCCGGCATCCCCCACCCCCCATACTTCTCCTTCAACCCATGCATGGTACTAAGTACTATAGGTTTTGATACCTTTCGTGTTTGGGGTTTTCATAAAAAAAAAAAGAAAAAAAAAAAAAAGTTTATACAGTATCAGCCAACAAAAAAAAAATAAAATAAAAATAAAATAAAATAAAATAAATAAATAAAAAAAAAATCCCACTTGACCTATCCATCCCCTCGAATAGTTTGTCTAGTTCTTCCTTGAATTTATTCAAACTACCCACTTACACAACAACAGATGGAAGATTGTTGCAGCAATCAACCACCTGTTGGCTAAAGGCAAACTTCTGCACATATTCTGCAACCATCATTCTTCAATTTGAATTTATTACCTTTCATGTGCATAATCTGGTCAAGAGGAAGAATCCATCAGCACTCAGTTTTCTCATGCCATTCAAAGCCTTAAACACCTAAATAAGATCACCTTGCAGGTGTATAGTCTCCAGATGCCATAATCTGCAGAACTGAAGCCTTTCTTGGTAAGAGCAACCGTTTGTTCATCTCAACAATCTCATTCCAGTAGTTTTCTATATCCTAACTAAAATGATGCCTGCAGACAGTACAAAGTGTATGAGACCTGACCATGGCCTTATACAATGGGATAATCACCTCTTTATCCCTGCTAGCAAAATTCCTGTATATCTTTCGCAAAACCCTATGAACTGTCCCTGCAGCCTGACTGCACTGCTCAGGTAACTCCATATCTGACTGCCCAATTACTGGGCCCTTTTCATTTTTTATTACTTGGAGTGTAGTACCACAGAGTTGATATTGCTACCCATATGCAGTACTTTGCATCTGTCAATGTTAAACTTCCATTGTCATTTCTCAGCCCATCTACCAATTTTTCTAGATCTTCTTGCAGCAGCATACTACCATTACTGTCATTAATCTCCTTGCCAACCTTCGTATTATCTACAAACTTGGACATTAAGCCACATATACCCTCATCAATAAATACAGAAAAGAAAGACCAAAAGCTCTGAAGAACATGAGAGGCTTCCTTATCAACGTTTAGTATTAGCAGATGAGTTTTGAACTGCTGGGAATGGATAAGTTTTTGAAAACTTTGCCATTTTGTTGACCTGATTTTGCAATAACAGGGTAGAATGTGGAAGAAAAATTGGTGAAGTTGTACATAAAAATGGCTCCTGAGATGAATGGTATCTATCCAGTTATATTAAGGGAGACAACCAAGGACAAAAGGAAACCCTTAGACATAATTATAGCAGCACCTCTGGATTCAAGTAGATATTTCTGGACTGCAGATATATCCCCAATTTACAAAGGAAGAAACAAAGGGTGACACAAGTAAGTAACTATAGACCTGTTAGCTTTACATTTGTTCAGAAAAATAATGGAGTTGCTGGTTAAAGAAGTAATGTGGGTCCATCTAGAGTGGAGCAGTTATCCTTCAGTTACAGCATGGTTTTGTTATGGGTAGGTCTCTAGCCAATTTGATTGTATACTATGATACAGCGACAAAAGGAAATGGATGCGAAAAATAATTTCATTATCATATACTTGGATTTCAGAAACTTTTAACACAGTTGCAAATAAGTACAAATTGGTGAAGTGTGGCATTAAGGGAAATGCTACACTCCTCCAAAATTCCTATGGATAAGTGGATGGTTTATTAGGAGACGACAGAGTGGTTATCAATAGACACTGCTCTTCTTGGACTGTTATTAGAAAGTCCCACAGAGTTCAGTGTTGGACACAATTTTTATTTTATTACTCCAGAACAGAAAAAAAAAATTCTTTCATCTTCTCAACCTTCAATCCACCATGTTATTTAGTAAGGGTGCTGGGGTCGTGGAGGTGAAAAGATATTGAATTTTCAACAGCTGTAAACGATAAGTAGTTTGACAATTTTACCACATTCTTTGTCAATTAACACATTACAGTGTGTTCTACAAAGCTATTAAACAGGCTTAGCAGCATTTGTTAGCTGACCCCAGAAACTCACATCTGGTCAGGTGTGTATGGGCTTGGCATAACCATGGTTCTGAGCTGGATATCACCATTCTTCTCTTCTTGATGATTCCCTTCTACTTTTGACTCTCTCTCTCTCTCTCTCTCTCTCTCTCAGGGTAACTCGGGAATTTTTTTTTTTTTGGTTGGTGCAGCATAAGCCCCGGGCTTCCTTGCACCATTTAGCTAATAATAATTTTATCTTTATAATTTAATTAGTGATTTTGGTATGTTACAACTCACCGCTCGTACCGGTGTTGGCACCAATATTGTTTAACTTGCTGCCATTGTTGTATATGAAATAGCGTAATGTATATCTCGAACTGATTGCATAAGGTATAAAGCAAAACTAGATAGCGTAATATGTAGAACTGTATTAGGAATCTTAGCTTAGCTTAGTATAGCATTATCAATTCTCCAAAGCATCACAGTTTCAAAAAATTTGTGAAATGTTTGGTGACATTTCTGGAACAGGCCATGATCTAGCCAAGGAGGATATCTTTGTGTGTGTGTGTGCTAGGTGCCTAGAGTGTCAAGAAATTAGGTGTCAACTCAGCGTTCTGATGGGCATCCATGAGAGTTTGAGGTGTAGGGTAGATGCCCTCGGAGAAATTAAAACGAGGAGAGCCCATCAAGCTCTCAGCTGCCCAACTCAATGCCAGACTTCACTACTGTGCATCAGGCAACACAGTGGCAATCTCCAATGCTGAATGCGCTGGTCCCTCCGCTAGTTACTGAAGGTGACTTTATTGTCAGAGAGATGGGGAATGTATTATGCAAAAAGGATAGGTGGAACAGAACCAGGGCATGTCTGCCAGGGGCAAAAGTTGATGACGGAGCAGATATCATTTTTTAAGGCAAAAAAGTTGATATTGTTGCATACGTTAGCACTAATAACCTTAAGAGTAAGCAATCTGCAGATATATTTAACAAGTACAGGTCAATATTGAAAAACGTTTTGAGATTAGCATTGGTACAGGCACATGCTACAAGAAAGCAAGCTTATACAGCTTCAGCCAAAAAAAAAAAAAAAAAAATATAAATAAATAAATAAAACCCCTTCCCATTTCATTGATCCATTCATTCCAAATGTTTGTGTAGTCAGCTTTGAATTTATTTGAGCTATTAACTTCTCAAAAACAGAAGGAAGTTTGTTCCAGCAATTAACTACCAGCTGACAAAAGGCAAACTTCTGCACATCAATTCTATAACTGTCTTTCCTCAGTTTGAATCTATGCCCCATCAGGTTTGTAATCTAAGCAAGAGGAAGAATCCCATCAGCATTGGGCCAGCACAATCCATTCGAGGCCCTATACACCTCAATCAGATTGCCTCACATGTGCCTGGTCTCCAGAAGCTGCAAGTTGCAGAACTTAAGCCTTTCTTCATAAGAGCACCCCCTTGTTCCCCTTCTCTTTACGTATTCTAGCAACTCTACATCCTCCTAAAATAAGCCTTCCAGAACTGTACGCAGTACTCAATGTGTGGCCTGCCCATTGCCTTATACAAGGGGATAATCAGCTTCTTATCCCTCACAAAATTTCTGTATATTGTTGACAAGAACTGCATGACCCACTATAGTAGCCTGTCTGCACTGTTCAGAAAACTTCATATCTGACTGAACAATTACCCACAGGTCTCTTTAATTCTCCACTACCCTGAGTGTAACACCACCCAGTCGGTACATTTCTTGGGAATACTAATATGCAGTACTTTGCATTTGTCAATGTTAAACTTGAGTTGCCACTTCTCAGCCCATCTACCCAACTTTTTCAGATCTGTTGCAGCAGAAAACTGTCATTACTGTTATTAACAACCATGCCAACTTTTGTATCACCTGCAAACTTTGACATTAAGCTTGATATACCTTCATCAATATCACTGATAAATATACAAAACAGCAATGGGCCCAACACAGAACCCTGAGGGACACCACTAGTTAGGGTTGTATTTGAAAGTGTCTGCAATTCTCCCGATGAGGCCTCCAGACCTGTACACAGTACTCTAGGTGTGTACCTGACCATAGCCTTGATTAACGGGATAATCAAGCAAAATTCCTATGACAAGACTCCATGATCTGTCTGGCAGCCCATCTGCACTGCTCAGCGAACTTCATATTTGAATGCACAATTACCCCCTGGTCTTTTTCACTTTCCACTTCCCTGAGTGTAGTACCACACAGTTGGTACGTTTCTCTTATGTTATTGCTACCCATATGCAGTACTTTGCATTTTTAAATATTAAACTTCAGTTGCCACTTCTCAGCCCATTTTCCCAACTTATCTAGATCCAGTTGGAGTAGCATACTGTCTTTACTGTTGTTAACAACCCTGCCACCTTTCTATCATCTGCAAACTTAGACATTAAACCTGATATACCTTCATCAATATCATTGATAAATGTACAAAACAACAATGGGACCAACACTGAACTCTGGGGAACTCCACTAATAACATTTGTTCACGAAGAGAAAAAATGTCATGTATTAAGAATCTGCAGATAAAGGAACTTCTAGGTCGCAGTGACCACAGTGTGCTAACAACTGATGGTATTTACTCAAAGAGGTAGCTGTCCATTGATTACCACTCTCTGTCGTCTCCCATTCAACCATCCATTTATCCATTGTAGCAACTTACCCTTAATGCCATACCTCTCCAATTTGAACAGGAGCCTTCCATGTGCAACACTATCAAAAGCTTTCTTGAAATCCAAGTATCCAATCAGATTTGTCAGAGGAGACCTCCCTGTAACAAACCCATGTTTTGTCTTAACTATTACTGCAGTCTTGTCAAGATGACCCTGCAATGCTTCTTTAATCAGTGATTCCATTATTTTCCCCAGAACACAAGTTAAACTGGCACCTCCATAGCCAGGTGGGAAGGAGCAGCAGTGCGTAGCACACGCTTCTTGATTAGACCGGGGTTCGAGCCTGTCACCACCAAACATACAAATTAACACATGACACAGAAGCCTATGATAGATACAAGTTGATATGCAACCAAGTTACAAAGGAGGTTAGGCGGGCGAAGGCAGATTACGAGAAATCCTTGGCAAGGGATGCAAAGAAAAACAGCAAAGAGTTCTTTACTTATGTAAACTCTAGAAGGAAGGGGATGAATCAGATTGGTCCACTTGATATTGATGTGTCAACTGTTGATGATCCTGCTCAGGTAGCTAACAAACTAAATGAATATTTTGCATCGACATTCACACATGAGGAGTTATTCAGCGAGGGGAATGCCAGAGGTGTATTCAACTCTAGCAGTAAGCTACAGAATCTTGAAATAACTGGGAGTAAAGTGGAGGAGAAACTGTTGAAGATAAACACAAGAAAGGCACCCGGGGTGGATGGGATCTATCCAGTTATATTAAAGGAGGCAGCAAAGGAAGTAAGCAAACCCTTAGCCATAATTATGAGAGCTTCCTTGGACTCAGGGGAGGTACCCATAGACTGGAAATGTGCAAATGTGACCGCAATTCACAAAGGAGGATCAAAGGCTGACACAAGTAATTATAGACCTGTGAGCTTAACTTCTGTTCCAGGAAAATTAATGGAGGCACTGGTTAAAGAAGCACTGCAGGATCATTTAGACAAGACTTCAGTTATAGCTCAGACTCAGCATGGTTTTGTTAAGGGGAAGTCTTGCCTGACAAACTTGATTGGATACTATGATGCAGTCACAAAAGAACTAGATGCAGGGAATAACTTTGATATTATATACTTGGATCTTAGAAAGGCTTTTGATACTGTTGCACATGGAAGACTGCTACACAAATTGGAGCAGTGTGACATTGGAGGCAAATTGCTGCTATGGATAAAGGGGTGGTTGAGGGGGAGAAGACAGAGAGTGGTAATCAATGGACACTGCTCATCATGGACTGATGTTATTAGTGGAGTCCCTCAGGGCTCAGTGTTGGGTCCATTATTGTTTTCTGTATTTATAAATGATTTTGATGATGGTATATCGGGCTTAATGTCCAAGTTTTCAGACGATACAAAGGTTGGCAGGGTTGTCAAGGACACTGACACTATGCTGCTGCAACAGGATCTGGAAAGGTTGAGCAGATGGGCTGAGAGGTGGCAAATGAAGTTTAACATTGACAAATGTAAAGTACTACACATGGGAAACAGCAACCCCAGAGCAACGTATCAACTCTGTGGTACAACACTGACAGTGGTAGAGAATGAAAGGGACTTGGGGGTGGTTGTGCAGGCAGATATGAAGTTCTCTGAGCAGTGCAGACGGGCTGCAAGAGTAGCTCATGGAGTATTGTCAATGATATACAGGAATTTTTCCAGCAGGGATAAGGAGGTGATTATTCCATTGTATAAGGCGATGGTCAGGCCACACCTAGAGTACTGTATACAGGTCTGGAGGCCTCATTTCAAGAAGGATGTAGAGCTGCTGGAACGAGTACAGAGAAGGGCAACAAGATTAGTGAATGGAACAAAGGGGTGCTCTTACGAAGAAAGGCTTAAGTTTTGCAAATTACAGTGTCTGGAGACTAGGCACCAGCGAGGTGATCTGATAGAAGTGTATAAAGCCTTGAATGGTTTAAGCATGCTCAATGCTGATGGGATTCTTCCTCTAGCTCAGAAAAATCACCTGAGAGGGCATAAATTCAAATTGAGGAAAGACAGATGTAGGATAGACGTGCGGAAATTTGCCTTTAGCCAGCGGGTGGTTGGTTGGTGGAACAGACTTCCATCCCTTGTGGTGGAGGTCGATAGCCTAAATAAGTTTAAGGCTCAGCTGGACAGGTATTTTGAACGAACAGAGGGGTGAACGAACAAGCTTATGCAGCTGATGCTGCATAAGCTTGCTTTCTTGCATCAAATGCCTCTACTAATGCTAATGCTAAATACGGAGGATGCGGAAAGGATTGACCACTGCATATCTTGGAGCAATATGGCCTTAGTTGCTAATGCTCCTAAAACCAAATAACAACATCAACAAGTTAAACTAACAGGTCTGTAGTTACTTGTGTCACCTTTTGAACCCCCTTTGTGAATTGGTGATACATTTGCATACCTCCAGTCAGTGCTTTTTTCTTTGTGATGGTACACAACGGTACGGCGTACCGGCACCTTTATTAACAGTGACGTGTGACATTTGGATGCAATGCAGTTTGAAATTTGTAATATTCTGTAAATTTTTTTTCACATGTTTATCTACTATTCAAATAAGCTTAAAATTATTTAACTAAATTTACAGTTTTCACTGTCTGTTGTTAAGATATTTTCTATATAAAACTGCATAACCATTTTTATAATTCTAAATTACTCAGTCGGACCTCTGTTTATTTATTTTGAATTCCCCTTGGAAGTTACATTTAAAATAGTTTCCGTTGAGAGAGAAAATTTTCATACAGTGAATGGATTAGGAGAGAATTATCTTGGTATGCCCTGTTCACATTTCTGGCCTTCAGGCAATTAGTGCTGCTGCGCAAATTAAGAGGGCTAAAGGGATTACCATTCTACAACTTAGTGGTACCTGGTAAAAACTATCCGACCACCCGTCCCACATATGGAGAAGTCGCACTGGTCTGCAGTGAGCAGATCAAGGTGTATTCCCAATGGGCTCTGGTCCATCTTCTACTGCAGTGGTGTCCAAACATTTCCCGTACAGGTGCCATATTCGAAAAACTTCGAAATTAGATTTCTTTAGTGTGTTACATTTTCCATATCTTGTTGCATGGAAAAATAAAATTGAAAATATTCGAAAATTTTATTAAGTACAATACACAATTACATTTACTGAACAAAACATTTAGAAAAAATTTTTTAGAGTACTTTTCATATTTAGAGTAATTTTTCCTGATAGCAAAGAATGAGTACCGGCGCATATTTTTTTAGAAAAAAGGCACTGCCTCCAGTACATAGGGACCTCCCTGAGTCTAAAAAGCTCTCATAATTATGGCTAAGGGTTTGCTTACTTCCTTTGCTGTCTCCTTTAATATAACTGGATAGATCCAGTCCACCCCAGGTGCCTTCCTTATGTTTAACTTCAAGAATTTCTTCACCACTTTGGTCTCAGTTATTATAAAATCACTTAGCTCACTGTTAGCATTTGATAAACTTCTGGCACTCCCCTCATTGAATAACTCCTCATGTCTGAATGTAGATGCAAAATCATTTTATCAGCTACCTGAGCATGATCATCAATAGTCAACCCATGTTAAGTGATCCAATCTGATTACCCCTTACTTCTAGAGTTTACATAAATAAAGAACTTTTTACTTATGTGTTATAGGCCTTATGACTCTAATGATCATAATAGACAATTGTGCAGAGAAATACAGTGGGCCAGTAAACCTGAAAGTCTAATAATGGGGGATTTTAACTTTCCAGGTATTGACTGGAATGTGTTGGTTGGTCACTCACACATTTCAAGGTTTTTGTGGATTTATTGGATGTTTGCTTTCTACAGCAGAATGTTTGGGAGGGAATCAGAGGGAATAATACTATTGATCTAATTATCAGTAGTGATTCTTCATGCATTAATAATCTGCAGATAAAGGAACTTCTAGGTGGCAGTGACCACAGTGTAATAACAACTGATAGTATTTACTCAGAGAGGTAACGACCATCAGTTGTAAAGGGAAGGGTTTTTGCTTTCATAAAGGTGACTACAGTGGTCCCAGACAGTTTTTAAATTCTATACAGTGGGATCAACTGATGATGTTACCAATGGTGAATTCTAAACCGGAAGCCTTCAGGGACTTAATCTTGTAGGCTACTAGGCTTTGCATACAACTAAGAAATACCGTCCATTGTTTAGGCCTTAATGGATATCAGATGAAATAATGAGGCCCGCGGCAGAGAAGAAAAATGCATGGGATGCATATGAATTATTATATGACACAGAAGCCTAAGGCAGATATAAGCTAGTCTGTAATCAAGTCACAAGGGAGGTTAGGTAGGTGAAGTCAGATAGCGAGAAATGTTTGGTAAAGGATGCAAAGAAAAACAGCAAAGAATTCTTTAGTTATGTAAACTCTAGAAGGAAAGGGATGAATCACATTAGTACACTTGAATCAATGGTTTGACTGTAGATGATCAGTCTTAGATAGCTGTCAAATGAGTATTTTGCATCTACATTCACGCATAAGGAGTCACTGAAGTTTATCCAACACTAACATGGAACTAAGTGATTTTGTAATAACTGATAGCAAAGTGGAGGAGAAATTGTTGAAGTTAAACATAAGGGTGGATGGGACCTTAGCCATAATTAGGAGATATTCCTTGGACTCAGGAGGCCACCATGGACTGGAGGTATGCAAATGTATCCCCAATTCACAAAGGGGTTCAAAAGGTGACACAAGTAACTACAGACCTGTTAGTTTAACTTTTTTTTTTTTGATTTGGTAGTTGTTGGCGCATCGGCTTCTGTGGCCATATTGCACCTCCCAAGGTTTTTGCAGTACTTTGATCCAAGCCCGAGGCGGGAATCGAACCCGCGACCTTTGGGTTGCCGGGCAGGTACTTTACCCACTTGGCTAGCCCGGTCGGCAAGTTTAACTTGTGTTCCAGGGAAAATAATGGAGTCACTGGTTAAAGAAGCATTGCAGGATCATCTAGACAAGACTGCAGTAATAGTTAAGACACAGCATGGGTTTGTTACAGGGAGTTCTCCTCTGACCAATTTGATTGATACTATGATTTTGTCACAAATGAACTGGATGTAAAAAAAAATTTTGATATCATATATTTGCATTTCAAAGAAATGCTTTTGATATTGTGGCACATGGAAGAATGCTGTACTAATTGGAGTGGTATGGCATTTAGGGCAAATTGCTATAATGGATAAAGGGATAATTGAGTGGGAGACGACAGTGAGTGGGGTAATCAATGGATACTGCTCTGCATGGACAAAATGTTATTAGTGCATTTCCCTAGTTTTCGTTACATAAAACAACAATGACATTACTGAAGGTACATCAAGCTTAATGTCCAAGTGTGCAAATGACACAAAGGTTGGTAGCGTTGTTATCGACAGTAAAGATAGTATGCTACTGCAACAGGAATCAAGATAAGTTGGGCATGTGGGCTGAGAAGTGGCAAATGAAGTTTAACATTTAAAAATGGAAGGTACCGCATATGGGTAGCAGTAACCCATGCGAAACATACCAACTGTGTGATACTACGCTCAGGGAAGTGGATAATGAAAAATACGTTGGGGTAATTGTGTAGCCAGATATGAAGTTTGCTAAGCAGTGCTGAAGGGTTACCAGAGCTGGTCATGGTGTCTTGTCAATGATATACAGAAATTTTGCTAGCAGGGGGTAATTATCCCATTATACAAGGCGATGGTAAAGACACACATTGAGTACTGTGTACCTTCCTAAAATTAGGCCCCCCTTCTGGAGGCCTCATTTTAGGACGGATGTAGAGTTGCTAGAATGAGTACAAAGGACTAAAGATTGGTGAGGGGTACAAAGGGGGGAAAGGCTCTTATAGGCTTAAGGTTGCAGGTGCCAGTCTCCAGGCACTGCAAATTGCAGTGCCTGGAGACTGGCACCTGCAAGGTGATCTGACTGAGGTGTATAAGGCCTTGAATGGATTGAGCAAGCTCAATGCTGATGGGATTATTCCTCTTTCTCAGGTTACGAGCCTGAGGGGGCATATATTCAAATTGAGGAAAGACAGTTGTAGAATAGATGAGCGGAAATTTGCCTTTAGCCAGTGGGTAGTTGATTACTGGAACAGACTTCCATCTCTTGTTGTGGAAGTTGATAGCTTAAATAAATTTAAGGCTGAGATAGACAGGTATTTGGAGTGAATGGATGGGTGAAAAGGGAGGGTATTTTTTTTTTTTTTTTTTTTGGGGCTGATGCCGGCATAGGCTTGCTTTCTTGCATCGTTTGCCTCAATTAATGCTAAAGTACTATAGGTTCTAATCGCTGAGCTTAGGTGTTCTCAGAAAAATAAATAAATAAACAAAATAAAAAAAGTTCAGTTTTTTCAAGCAAAAGTAGAAATTTTATATCCATTACGATTAGCAGTGGCATATGATGCAAGAAAGCAAGCTTATACAGCATCATGAAAAAAAAAAAAAAAAAAATTTCCCATTCACCTCTCCATTCATTCCAGAAGTTTGTGCAGTTGTTCAATGAATTTCTTTAAGCTATCAGCTTCCACAATGATAGATGGAAGTTCCAGCAATCAACCACTCGTTGGCTAAAGGCAAATTTCCAAACATCTATTCTGCAACTGTCTTTCCTCAATTTGAATTTATGCCCCCTCGAGTGCTAATCTGAGCAAGAGGAAGAATTCCATCAAGGCATTGAATGGTTTGAGTCCCATAAGGCTTTAAATAGTTTGAGCATGCTCAAACCATTCAAAGCCTTAAACATTTCAATCAGATCACCTTGCAGGGGCTTAGTCTCCAGACTGATAGTCCTACAAACACCAAAAAAAAAACAGTACACTTCAAAAGGCTGTGATTCAGAGAAACCCCCCATCAGTTTTACCCTGATCCAAGCATTCCCACTACCTTGTGCCTTTTGCTTTGCTGCTCTGGTCTTAAGCATGATTTCAATTCAATTTCAATGCAATTAAAAATACTACACTAAACTTATATCCCAATGCAGCAATAACATTATATATATGTAGTACACACACACACACACACACAGTAAGCGCCGGTTATAGTGATCATGTTTGCAAATTGTATTTTGACTCTAATAAGCAAAAATCTATTAAATTACCCACAGGCTCTAAAAATAAAAATCTAACGCACAAATTTACACTTTATTACCAAACGTTTATTACCAATTAAATGATGTATGAAAATAAGAAGAATATTATCCACAGGTTAGCAAAATAAAAATAAATTTATACTGTACTTACTTACATTATGTACATAGATTAATTAATATAGATATTAATTAAACATACCACTTTGTAATATGATTATATGTAATTTTAAATAGTCACTTATTTTAGGTTGCTTTAAATTATCACTACAAAGACTATTTATAGATTTTCCAATATTGTATAACAGTCCATATTCAGGATCACTTGCACCAGTTTCTTCCAACGCTCTCATGAGGATGGCTATAGCTTCAAGAGTTTGCCATTTTGTAAATGGAATTTGTTCAGGTTCATCTTCATTTTCCTCCTCCTTGTCAAAATTATCAGTAACAGATTGGGCAATTTCTTCTTCTGTTAAAACTGTAGCAACTACATGTTTATAACAGATTGTAGAAACAAAAAGGCCCAATAAACCAAAAATTGCAAATTGCTTTTATTTTTTTATGGTTGTAAACTCTAAATGTGACCTCCAGGAAGTATGCTTTAGAAAAATGTCACAGAGGCATTCAAAATTGATTCTTATAACCAAAGATGTGATTCAAAGAAAAGTTGAAAGTGTAGTGCACTTTACTGATTTGAATCGGTTCTTTGAAATTTGATTTTCTAAAGCAGTTGATTCTAATAACCAGTGATCACTATAGCCGACACTTACTGTATTTCAGTATCGAGCTTATGGTGTGTGTATTACACATCTCCTACCAAGTTAACGTTATATGAATTGCGTATCTCTTATCAAGTTTAAGTTATGTGTATTATGCTATAGCATTACATTTTTAAATTCTAAGTAGCATTAGTAGAGACATTTGATGCAAGAAAGCAAGCTTATGAAGCATCAGCCAAAAAAATAAAATAAATAAAATAAAATAAATAAATAAATAAAAAATAACCACTTCCACTTCACCCCTCTGTTCGTTCGAAATACCTGTCCAGCTGAGCCTTAAACTTATTTAGGGATGGGATGGAAGTCTATTCCAGCAACCAACCACCTGCTGGCTAAAAGCAAATTTCCTCACATCTATCCTACATCTGTCTTTCCTCAATTTGAATTTATGCCCTCTCAGGTTATTATTCTGAGCAAGAGGAAGAATCCCATCATCATTGAGCATGCTCAAACCATTCAAGGCTTTATACACCTCTATCAGATCAGCTCGCCAGTGCCTAGTCTCCAGACACTGTAATTTGCAAAACTTAAGCCTTTCTTCGTAAGAGCACCCCTTTGTTCCATTCACTAATCTTGTTGCCCTTCTCTGTACTTGTTCCAGCATCTCTACATCCTTCTTGAAATTAGGCCTCCAGACCTGTATACAGTAATCTAGGTGCGGTCTGACCATTGCCTTACACAAGGGAATAATCACCTCCTTATCCCTGCTAGAAAAATTCCTATATATCATTGACAATACACCATGAGCTACTCTTGCAGCCCGTCTGCACTGTCCAGAAAACTTCATATCTGCCTGCACAACCACCCCCAGGTCCCTTTCATTCTCTACCACTGACAGTGTAGTACCACAGAGTTGATACGTTGCTCTGGGGATGCTGTTTCCCATATGTAGTACTTTACATTTGTCAATGTTAAACTTCATTTGCCACCTCTGAGCCCATCTGCTCAACCTTTCCAGATCCTGTTGCAGCAGCACAGCATCAATAGTGTCCTTAACAACCCTGCCAACCTTTGTATCGTCTGCAAACTTGGACATTAAGCTTGAAATACCATCATCAATATCATTTATAAATACAGAAAACAATAATGGACCCAATACTGAACCCTGAGGGACTCCACTAATAACATTAGTCCACGATGAGCAGTGTCCATTGATTACCACTCTCTGTCTTCTCCCCCTCAAGCATCCCTTTATCCATAGCAGCAATTTGCCTCCAATGCCACATTGCTCCAATTTGTGCAGCAGTCTTCCATGTGCAACAGTATCAAAAGCCTTTCTAAGATCCAAGTATATAATATCAAAGTTATTCCCTGCATCCAGTTCTTTTGTGACTGCATCATAGTATCCAATCAAATTGATCAGGCAAGACTTCCCCTTAACAAAACCATGCTGAGCTATAACTGAAGTCTTGTCTAGATGATCCTGAGTGCTTCTTTAACCAGTGCCTCCATTAATTTTCCAGGAACAGAAGTTAAACTAACAATTCTATAATTACTTGTGTCACCCTTTGATCCTCTTTTTTGAATTGGGGTCACATTTGCACATCTCCAGTCCATGGGTACTTCCCCTGAGTCAAAGGAAGCTCTCATAATTATAGCTATGGGTTTGCTTACTTCCTTTGCTGCCTCCTTTAATATAACTGGATAAATCCCATCCACCCCAGGTGTCTTTCTTGTATTTATCTTCAACAATTTCTCCTCCACTTTTACTCTCAGTTTTTACTAGATTCTCTAGCTTACTGACAGAGTTGAATACACCTCTGGCATTCCCCTAGAGGAATAACTCCTCATGTGTGAATGTCAATGCAAAATATTCATTCAGTTTGTTAGCTACCTGAGCAGGATCATCAACAGTTGACGCATCGATATCAAGTGGACCAATCTGATTCATCCCCTTCCTTCTAGAGTTTACATAAGTAAAGAACTCTTTGCTGTTTTTCTTTGCATCCCTTGCCAAAGATTTCTCGTAATCTGCCTTCGCCTGCCTAACCTCCTTTGTACCTTGGTTACAGATCAACTTGTATCTATCATAGGCTTCTGTATCACGTGTTAATTTGTATGTATCCGATGCATTTTTCTTCTCTGCCATATGTCTCATTAGTTCATCTGACATCCACTTAGGCCTAATGTCTCTGCCATATGTCTCATTAGTTCATCTGACATCCACCTTGAACAATATTTCTTAGTTGGTATGTAAAGCCTAGTAACGTCCAAGAAAAGTTCTTTGAATGGTTCCAATTTTGAATTTGCTGTTGGTAACATCATCAGTTGGTCCCACTGTATGGAATTTAAATACTGTCTCAGTCCATCGTAGTCGCCTTTACGAAAGCAATAACCCTTCCCTTTACCCCTAATGGTAGTTACCTCTTTGAGTAAATCCCACTTCAGCACACTGTGATCACTGCCACCTAGCGGTTCATTTACCTGCAGATTCTTAATGCATGAAGAATCACTACTGATAATCAAATCAAGAGTATTACTCCCTCTAGTTGCCTCCTGAACATGCTGATGTAGAAAACAA
The DNA here is from genome assembly GCF_048544385.1 of Mastigoproctus giganteus. Taxonomy (NCBI): domain Eukaryota; kingdom Metazoa; phylum Arthropoda; class Arachnida; order Uropygi; family Thelyphonidae; genus Mastigoproctus; species Mastigoproctus giganteus. The sequence continues at coordinate 118,892,096 of NC_143575.1, read as the reverse complement.
TCATCCAATAAATCCACAAAAGCCTTGCTAGTGTGTGATTAACCAGCCCACAAATTCCAGTCAATATCTCGGAAATTAAAATCCCCCATTATAAGACTCTCTGATTTACTGGCCCACTCTATTTCGCCGTACAGTTTCTTATTATACTCATCAGAGTCATTAGGCCTATAGCACACTCCTACTCTCAATTTTGATCTCCCAATGCTTATGTCACACCAAACTGACTCGACACTGCACTGCTCAGCAATGTCGACTGGCTTCACTTCCTTGGATTTTATGTATTTCTTAACTAATAGCATAACCCCTCCTCCCTTCCTATCCTGTCTATCCTTTCTGTAGACATTGTACTCCCCAAATTCCAGTTCTGCATTCCTTATATTTGTGTGACACCACGTCTCTGAAATCACCACAATATCTGCCTTTGATGTTTTGAGCAATACATCAAATTCATCAAATGTATTTACTAAACTCCTAGCTTTGGTTTACATGCAAGTATACATGCACCTGTTCTTTTTCTTAGCAACCCTAACACAACCTATGTGTTTATTTGTACCCCAATGATTCCCAGCAGTCTCTGAAATATCCCGCATCTTATTTTCCAGGCTGTGGCTCATTCCAATAGAAGCAGTGCAAGAATCACTTTCACCTCTGCCAGTGGCTACTGTTAATCTATTAGTCCTTGTATCCCCCCAATCTAGCAGTTTTCCGACCCAAACACTGCCTCGATAGCATCAGCAAACATTCTTGCACCCTTTCTATTTAAGTGTATCCCATCCCTGTAGAAGCAGTCTCTCCTGTTAAGAAGTACAGACCAGGCTGAAAAAAATTCTACCCCTTCAGCCTTGCACAATCCTTCCAGGGCCGAATTGATCAACAGGGCTCTCATCATATACTCCCTCCTATCGTGTCTGGGCAGAATTGCAGACACTTTCAAATTCAACCCTAATTCGCGGCTATTTTTTTTTTTTCAACAGTGACCTGTACTTGTTAAGTAATTCCGCCGGCCTCCTACTCTTAATATCATTAGTGCCAACGTGTACAACTATATTACCTTTTGTGCCCTTAAAAGATGATATCCGCTCTACAACATCATCAACCTTTGCCCCTGGCAGACATACCCTATTTATAAGTAGTTATAATAGATAATAAATTTAACTATCTATTGCTAACCTAAGTGATTTGAACTCTCGTGCGAGCTATTTGTGATAATATATCTAAACTAGATCGCTGATTCTAAAAGTATTACGAATATTAATGTTGTACTTTATGGACTACATGATAAAGTTAAAATATTAAAAAATTATAAAGCATTAGCATTAGTAGAGGCATATGATGCAAGAAAGCAAGCTTATGCAGCATCAGTCAAAATAAAAAAAAAAAAAAAAAAGCTCTCATTTCACCCCTCCGTTCATTTCGAATACCTGTCCAGCCCAGCCTTAAATATATTTAGGCTATCAACTTCCACAACAAAGGATGGAAGTCTGTTCCACTAACCAACTATTCGCTGGCTAAAGGCAAACTTCCACAGATCTGTCCTACATCTGTCTTTCCTCAATTTGAATTTATGCCCTCTCAGGTGATTATTTTGAGCAAGAGGAAGAATCCCATCAGCATTGAGCATGCTCAAACTATTCAAGGCTTTATATACCTCAATCAGATTACCTCACAGGTGCCTAGTCTCCAGACACTGGAATTTGCAAAACTTAAGCCTTTCTTTGTAACAGCAACCCTTTGCTCCATTCACTAATCTGGTTGCCCTTCTCTGTACTCGTTCCAACAGCTCTACATCCTTCTTGAATAAATACACCAAATTAATCAGAAAATGAGGCTTCCAGACCTTTATAGAGTACTCAAGGTGTGGCCTGACCATTGCCTTATACAGGGGGATAATCACCTCCTTATCCCTGGTAGAAAAATTCCTGTATATCATTGACAAGACAATGAGGTTCTCTTACAGACTATCTCAGAAAACTTCATATCTGCCTGCACAATTACCCCCAGGTCCTTTTCATTCTCTACCACTGTCAGTGCAGTATCACAGAGTTGATACGTTACTCTGGTATGCTATAAATTATAGTTTATAATCCTCTTCTGTAATCAGTATCTTCTGATACTGATTACACTGCTACAAGCTACATAGAAACTTCGACTATCTGTTATATATTAATATGAAAAGAATGGCAGCAGAATTCGAATGCTCCTATTGATACACAATGCCAGCAGAAGTCGACTGTGGTTTTTTAATGCAATTACAAAGGCCGAGTAAAGAATAAATACACCAAATTAATCAGAAAAATCACAAAAAAATATTATACTCCTAAATTTAAAACAAAAAAGGTAGAGAGAAACAATAATTTCAAATTAGTAAAAAAATAAAATTATAAACTTATTAAACTAGAAAATTTATTTCTAGAACTAAGGACCATAAATTCAAGTTATGGGGGGGGGGGGGGTAGATGCTTAGACTGATTGCAGAAAGTTTTTATTTTAGGCAGCGAGTTATAAATTACTGGACATAGGTGGTTGAGGCTGACAGTTTGGGGAATTCAAAGATCAGCGCTGGATTACGAGAGGAGAGAAATGCATAGGTTGTCTATTTCCTTTTCTTTTATGATTTATTAGTTATTTATTTTATTTAATTTTGTTATTATTATTATTTTACTTACAGACTATTTGGTTTGACAGTTTGGGGGAATTCAAAGATCAGCTGGATTACGAGAGGAGAGAAATGCATAGGTTGTCTATTTCCTTTTCTTTTATGATTTATTAGTTATTTATTTTATTTAATTTTGTTATTATTATTATTTTACTTAATCTTCATTGATATTGTATAATCAAATTTTTTCTGAGCATATATTAATGTTCTTTGGAAAGGAGGTGCAATGGTGATGGCATTTGTTAAGCTGAAGTAGCTAAGACTATGAAGCATAAGTATATTATGTTTGTAATAGCTCATATAATTTGATTGACTTGTCTGATTGCTGGGAGAAAAAAACTACGAAACCCTTACCTGATACCAACTAACTGAACCACACTGTTAAAAAAGATGATAAAAGTGCCTCTTGTCAGGATAGGATTTAAACCCAAGTCTTCACTCACTGTGGAAGGACAGTAATTGTAACCACTGTAATAACCATGAGGGCAGAATGAAGGGACACAAAACTGGTCAAAACCCAGAGGTTTCCAAACTTTTATAGCTTGTTTCATAAAGTACATGCTCCTCTAAAATGTTACACAAGTACAAATAAACATATTTGACATAAAATTTTATATGAGAATACATGCTTTTATAACTTAATATGTACTTCAATCTGCCATGTTTCAATGCCTTATCATGACAGGAGTGTTTATGTGTGTCAATGAAGCTGAGAACTTTGCCGTCTGGAGTGTATACTCCTATAGCAAGGTTACCCATGATGGACAGATCAAAGCTAAAACACCAGACTAAATTGACATCATAATCTGGCAATCTGCACTGACCAGCTTGGCAGATTATGGTACATTCCCTCAACACTGCTTCAAAACAAAATAAATGGCCCTCATCCCTGGTGGCATGAGAGCTACAACCTACAGCAGGGAAGGTCGGCTCAATGGCAGAGGGTACTAAGAATCACTTGGGTAGAAGGCAGGCTGCCTTTGGAATTTAGACACTGGAATGCTTAATATTCAGTCTATGAGTACAGACACACACCTAGAAGTATTATTACAACAGCTAAAAAACATCGATTGGGACATCATTGGTTTATGTGAGATTTGAAGAAAAGGTGAAGATTTGGTCAAAGTAGAAAATGGACACTGGCTGTACTAAAAAGGAACAAATAATGGAAGGTGTGGTGGAATTGGGTTCCTGGCAACAGAAGACTAAAAGAATAACAAGAAAGAATGAAAGATATTGGCCAAGTCAACTAAAGTGAAGAAGACTGACACTAACCAACTATCAAAAAATTGTCAAAACAGAACTGTTCAATTGTTTTTGTGTGCTGCAAGACCTTCTCGACAAAGATATTTCAACCAATAATGACAGTCATCGAGACCATTGCCTACACTGTTGCACCTACTGTAAAAAAAAAAATCAAAAAAATCCCCAGAACATCGAAAGAAACAACTGTCATGATGAAAAAGCAAAGTAGTAACATAAGAAACGAGCCAGAATATGTAAAAATGTGCAAAAAGGCCCATAAAATAAATGCACAAGTTTAAATTCATCTCATCAAAAGAAAAGTAGAAGAAAATCAGGTTATACTAAAACAAGCAGAAGAATTTTATTTAATCTTTATAAGGATAAAGGCCAGCAACTAGATCCAACACCAGATGTAGAAGCTGTACCAGAAATTTTGGTAGAAGTAGAAGATGGTATAAAATCAACGAAAAATGGCAAAGCAGCTGGTAAGTAAAGCTGTAGCCAAACTATTTTTAAAATGCCTTCTACTTAACAAAGTACCTGTAAAAGGTAAAATGTTCCTGTAGCAACAAAAGTGAAACAACATTTTTGAGGGTTCCTCCAACCTCAAAACCAGCTAGCAAAGATGTTGAAACTGTACCTTCTCAATGTGAAAAGTATTGCGTTGCCCGTAGATCCGCTCTCGACGATTAGCTCTAGTGTTGAAGCGGACAACCGACCAAAAGACACAATTGTGAACACACTGCCTGTTACTGTCTATAAACCTAATAGAGAAATAGGAGATGTCTTTGAACACCCCCTCAAGAGAGTTAATCATATGTAAACGTGCATAAGCTAAACCTGCCTATGAAAACAAATGGTGTTCATATGCCACCCGATAAAGTCAGCCCTGATCAGTATACAGATAAAAATGGCACATCAAACATACTTGAACTGTACCCAGGAAGTCATTTGTCAGTTAACTGTAAACAAGACCCGACCACTATCACGCCTGTCCCCAACTTGGTGTTGGGTACAAAACTTGAAAAAAACCAGACTACCAAGTGCATGACAGCCAATCAAAACAGTTCGAATAGGACGAAAAACACTTAGATGGGAACTGCACTAGTCTCAAAGTTTTGGCTTGTCAAACTGGTTGGTTTATCCTTCAGACTTTCCCCAACAGTTTCTGTTCGCATTTGGAGACACACCAACCCAACTCGTAACTGATGTTCTGTTGGAGGAACTTCATTTGGACTTAAAGATTCAGAGATTGAACACTAACAGTACATCATATGCTTCTTTTCGCATCTACTGTGACAGAAGTTAGTTTGAAAGGATTGGAACATGTGCCAAATGGCTTATCGGTACAATCATCATGTCATTTTATGAAGCACAAAGCAGAGAAGAGTGAGTGTGTGTGTGTGTGTGTGTGTGTGGGGTATGGCTGTTTATTTGCACATTAGCTGCTACGGCTATAGTGTGCTTATTTGTAGGAATATCAGAAAATAATTAAGAATGAAGCCAGTTCAATTTCATTTCAGTACAGAAACACCTATTCATAAAAGATTATACACACCAATTTGTTTCAAAAAGCAGAAAAGTTTATTAATATTTGCTTCCTATATATGATGTCAATGGTTTTTGAAGAAGTTTGATGTTCTTGATAGTGTGGACAGACACTCAAAATGTTTAACTGTTGGATGTTCTGAGTAGTATGGACACTGAGGAGGATCATCGTCGGTGAGTAGATGGAGGTGAGTCAGATGGGTATGCCCTATATTAATCCGTGTGAGTACCACTTCTTCTAGCCGTACTGTCTGAATGCTAGAGTGCCATAACTTTGGGTCTTGTTTCTGGAAAAGTTTCTTATTCGTTTGGTTATGCCATAGCTTGTCCACTGTACATGGCATGCTGCTTGACTTAAGATATTATAATCAGGCGCTGGAATAGGGACAGAGGTTAGGTCTAAAGTTGATGGATTTTTGGCAGATATATCAGCCAGTTCATTTCCTTTTATGCCTGAATGTGCTGGAATCCAGCAAAACATCATTAGTTGTTGACGATTTTCAATTTGCAATAGTAAACTCCTGATTTTAATTAAAATATGGTGATTCTTTTTGAGAGGGATTCTGCATTGCTTTAATTAAGCTGAGAGAGTCGGTATAAACTGACTCTCATCATTTTGCAGATGGGTATAGAGTTAAATTTTCTAGACTACTTGTATTGCATATAGTTCTGCTGAAAAGTTGCTGTACTCAGGTGGAAGAGTAGCTGATATGATAGCAGAGGGAAACACTGCTGCTGCCCCAGCAGTTGAATGGAACCATCCGTATATATAGGCAAGAAGTCAGCACAGTTTTGAAAATGGCTAGTATGAAGTTGTTGCAAATTCAGTGTCAGTAGATGATTCTTTCCCCATTGGAGAAAATAAGTATCACAGGTCAGTTGAGGAAAGGGTATGGTGGATAAGAGTAATTCTTTATCTGTTGCCTATTGTGGAGAGGAACATTCCAGTTGTGTGATATTTCACGGAGCAGCAGGCATGCTGGTTGTATTTTACTTAGTTTATTTCTATAGAGATTGAGTAGCGGTTGATTAAAAAGATATCGCTGAATAGGATGCAAAGAGGAAGTATGTATTTTGGCTGCATATTTAAGTAATAGCATTTTTTTGCAGAGAAGCAGAGGGGGGCTTGGGGCTCATGAGCTTTAATGTACAGACTATGAGTTGGAGATGTCCTACATGCACCATGTGCAATCCGCAGTGCATTATGTTGAATAGGATCAAGCCAACATAGTACACCCCTTCGAGCAGAATCATTGATTGGAGCAACATAATCCAAATGGGATCTAATCAGTGCTCTATATAAGAGTAGCAAAGTGATACGATCTGCTCCCAAAGACAGGGTAGATAAAGCACTTAGCATGTTGATCTTTTTAAGAGAGGTATATGTATTAATTTAACATGCTCAAAGAAGTTTAGCTTGCTGTCCAGGATTAGTCAAAGAATCTGATATTGCTGGCAACTGGAATGGTGGAATTTAATATCCAAAGTTCAGGATCTGTATGCAATTTGCGTTGACTGCAAGAGTGGATCACAACTGTTTTCTGTTGGGAAAGACAATATCCATTGAGCTCAGCCCACTTATGTACTTTACTGAGGGACTTTACTACTTTGTTTCAAGCTAAACCACTTTTGGACTTTAATTTAATTGCCTTTCGATATATCTCATGTTCTGTGGATAGCAAGAAATAGAGATTTTCAATGCAAAGGTACACCTCCACAGTATTTGGGAGTTCTTTTGTAATGGAATCAATTCTAAAGGCAAACAGGGCTGCAGATGACTCTCATCAACCGGTGACACACCACCACTTTGCTTATTGGAGGCTTGAAGTGGTGGAACCCATGTTTAGTCTCTAGAGCTAAGTTCTGGTCAACCCTTCCCCATCTCTTTCATCGTGCAGTACGATTGATGACTTTTGAGGTTATGATGAACATCGTGGTGAGATCCAATATTCCTTACATTTCGAGGGTACAGCTCTAGAACGGTGTTCGCAGGCCAGCCGCTAGTTAGTACACCGGACCGAACCTATTGATAACTCTAGGAGGCTTCCGGATCAGCTAGTGTATAATCTTGCTACCTCTACTCTGCCAGATAGTGACCGGAGGGAGTCCGAGTAGTGTGTATGCAGGGAGCATTGTCGAGGCCACATTATGTCAAGGATCTGGGTATATTCTTACAACGTGTACGCCATATCCAAAAATTTCATTACTTCATACAGCATGTCCCACCCGCTCTTTCTTACTATTGAATACACCATGAATTGTCAAACTAATAGAGCAAGCTTATCTGCAAAAAGATCTAAACCTCCCAAGCACTTCCTAATTCATTTCACAAATATACGTGGTCTCAATTCTAATCACAACGATGTCCATTTCCACTTGCAGTCTGCCAAACCCCATGTACTTATTCTGACAGAATCTCAGTTATTGGTTGATTCAACTACTGTTCATCTCAGATGCCCAAATTATTCGCTGTATGATTCCTTTCGCATTAAAGGTGGTACTTGTGCATATGTCCGTTCTGATATTCCCTGTCAGAGACTTGGCAATTTGGAATCTCCTCTCTTTGATCTTCTCTGCCTCAAAATCTCTCTACCACATTGTGTCAAATTCATCTGTTGTCTCTACCGTTCTTCCAATTCCACTAATCACTTGGAGCTCTTTAACTTCCTCTCTTTGCAACTTGACTTTCTCCAGTGCAACTTTCCTAACAGTGAGGTAATTTTTTCATGGTGATTTTAATGTTCACAACTCCAGCTGGCTTCCGTTTTCTAGTCATACCGACAGAGCAGGTCGAGATGCTGAGGCTTTTGCAATTATTAATGACTTAGGCACAGATTGTTCATTTACCTAGAAGAATACCGGACAATCCTAATCATACAGCCAATACGTTTGATCTTTTTCTCACAAACAACACTTCTAAGTACACGGTTGAAGTGAGAGGTCCTTTAGGCACTTCAGATCACAACTTGGTGATTGTCTCTTCTCCAATGGAACCTTTATCTCATGGCTATTCCCAACATCGTGTTGTTTGGCATTACAAGAATGCAAAATGGGATGACCTGCGAGACTTCTTTTCTTCTTTTCCTTGGTCGGATTCATCATCATCAGCCATATTCAATCCACTGCAGGATGAAGGCCTCTCCGGCAACTTTCCAGTTCCTTCTGTTTTGAGCACTGGCCATCCATTTACTACCCACAAACTCATGAATTTCATTTATCCATCTCTGCCTTTGTCTTCCAAGTTTTCTTCTAGCTCCTCTTGGATATCCCCGTTCTGATATTCCCTGTCAGAGACTTGGCAATTTGGAATCTCCTCTCTTTGATCTTCTCTGCCTCAAAATCTCTCTACCACATTGTGTCAAATTCATCTGTTGTCTCTACCGTTCTTCCAATTCCACTAATCACTTGGAGCTCTTTAACTTCCTCTCTTTGCAACTTGACTTTCTCCAGTGCAACTTTCCTAGCAGTGAGGTAATTTTTTCTTGGTGATTTTAATGTTCACAACTCCAGCTGGCTTCCGTTTTCTAGTCATACCGACAGAGCAGGTCGAGATGCTGAGGCTTTTGCAATTACTAATGACCTAGCACAGATTGTTCATTTACCTACAAGAATACCGGACAATCCTAATCATACAGCCAATACGTTTGATCTTTTTCTCACAAACAACACTTCTAAGTACACGGTTGAAGTGAGAGGTCCTTTAGGCACTTCAGATCACAACTTGGTGATTGTCTCTTCTCCAATGGAACCTTTATCTCATGGCTATTCCCAACATCGTGTTGTTTGGCATTACAAGAATGCAAAATGGGATGACCTGCGAGACTTCTTTTCTTCTTTTCCTTGGTCGGATTCATCATCATCAGCCATATTCAATCCACTGCAGGATGAAGGCCTCTCCGGCAACTTTCCAGTTCCTTCTGTTTTGAGCACTGGCCATCAATTTACTACCCACAAACTCATGAATTTCATTTATCCATCTCTGCCTTCGTCTTCCAAGTTTTCTTCTAGCTCCTCTTGGATACCATTCTGTTATTTTTTTAGTCCATCTGTCATCATGTCATCGAGCTATGTGTCCTGCCCAAGACCATTTTAGTTCTTTAGTTTTGAGAAGAATGTCCTTTACTTGACTTTGCTGCCTAATTCATGTGTTTCTCTTCTTATCTAACAGTCTGATTCCCAATATAATTCGTTCCGTTCTTCGCTGTGTAGTTCTCAGCTTCTCTTCCATTCTTTTGGTGAGTGCCCAAGTTTCACTTGCATAAATTATTGTGGGGAGTATACATTGGTTCATTATTTTACGTTTCAGACAAACTGGGATATTGCTCTTCAGTCTATATTTCCTGAATGCTATCCATCCAAAATTTATTCTTCTCTTGACTTCTAGCCATTTATCATTATTACAGCTAATAACTTGTCCCAGATAAGTACATGACTCCACCTTTTCAATTACTGCTCCTTCAATCATTATTTCCCTTTCTGTGGCATACTTGTTCATCATAACCGGTGAAATACCACCACTTTGTTTATTGGAAGCTTGAAGTGGTCAAACCCATGTTTAGTCTCAAGAGCAAAGTTTACGGCATCCTCCTCCTTCCATACTTCTCCATGCATGGTACTAATTACTATAGGTTTTGATACCTTTCATGTTTGGGGTTTTCATAAAAAAAAAAAAAAAAAAAAAAATACTTTTGTTTTAGCCATATTCATATTTATTCCAAAATCCTTACTAACTGTGCATAACTCATTAAGATTTTCCTCTAATTCTTTGGGATCGTGGCTTATGACCACAATGTCATCTGCAAATCGTAAATGGTTTAGGTACTCTCCGTTCACACTGACTCCTTTTTGCATCCAGTCTAATCTTCTGAAAGCTTCCTCAAGGGCAGCAGTAAACAGCTTTGGAGATATTGTGTCTCCTTGTTGAACTCCTTTCTCAATTTAAATATCCTACTGTCTTTGTCTACTCTAATAAAGGAGGTAGCACTTTCATATATTTTCTTCAAAATCATAATATATGGGGTATCTATGCCTTGTCTTCGCAGTGCCCGAAACATTGCCTTATGCTGTATGGAGTCAAATGCCTTTTCATAATCCACAAATGCCAGGCATAATGGTGTTTTATATTCATTTGCTTTCTCCATTAGCTGTGATATTACGTGAAGGTGATCCATAATTGAGAATCCTATCCTAAAGCCAGCTTGCTCTTTTGGTTGATTCTCATAAAGTATTCTTTCTATATAGAAAGAATACTTTATGAGAATTCTTTCTATGTAGACAAAGACAGTAGGATACAACTTGTAGATGTAGGATAACAAGCTAATTGGTCTATAATTTCCAATTTCTGATTTATCTCCTTTCTTATGCAGCAAAACTATGATTGCATTATTCCACTGCTTAGGCGTCACACCTTTTCTAATGCATTTTGTGAACAGCCTTGCCAGTTTTTGTGTTATGTCTCTTACTCCCAATTTTAACAACTCTACAGTAACTTCATGCCGACCGGGCTAGCCGGGTGGGTAAAGTGCCTGCCTGGCAACCCAAAGGTCTCGGGTTTGATTCCCGCCTCGGGCTTGGATCAAAGTACTGCAAAAACCTTGGGAGGTGCATTATAGCCACAGAAGCCTATGTGCCAACAACTACCAAAAAAAAAAAAAAAAAAGTAACTTCATCTTCCCTCGGGGCTTTCTGATTCTTCATTTTCTTCAATGCATGTTCTACCTCATCAGGAAGAATATTGGGTATGTCGTATGTGTTGCTACTTTGCAATCCATCTTCCCCACTTCTGGCATCAATCCCCTGCTCCTTGTATAATTCTCTATAGTAGTCTTCTGCTATTTGAATTATGCCTTCTCTGCTGTTTATAAGTACACCATCGTTATTCTTCAGTTTCAGTATCATTTGTCTTTCTGTATTACTGCTCATGGCTGCTGATTTAAATCCTTTGTTTTCCCTTAATGCCTATTCTACTTTTCTTGTGTTAAATCTTCTTACGTCCTCTCTGAGTCTCTTTCTAATGGCTTTGCATAACTCAGTATACTCAATTTTCTCCCTGTCAGTGTTTTTCTTGCTTTTCATTTGTCGTCTTCGGTTCATCATGACAAGTGTTTCTTGACTAATTTTTTCTTCTTTGGATTTCTGTTTCCATATAGGTTTCTTGGGCTTTATCACTTTCAGAAATTTGTAACATTCCTCGTCAATATCTTGGACCTCAGCAGTCTGCAGAAGCTCAAACTTGTTCTTAAGTTCCAGTACATACTGCTTTTTCTTCTCTTCTGTTATCTCAAAGACCTTTGTATTATTTACTCGAGTCAGTTTTTTCCTTTCCTTTCCTACATCTATATCGTGTACATCTTACCATTCTGTGATCACTTCCAACATTTACCTTATTCAGGACGGTAACATCAGTCACAATATATCTTCTGTTAGTGAGGATGAAGTCGATTTCATTAGTAGTTAATCCATTTGGACTCTTCCATGTCCACTTTCTGTTCACCCTTTTCTTAAAAAAAGTGTTCATTACTGACAGTCCTTGAGATTCTGCAAATTCCACAAGTCTTTCACCAATTCCAAAATTTCCTATAGTTCCCCTTTCTGCGCTGTTTTGTCTTTTTCTAACCTTAGCATTGAAGTCTCCCATAATAATAGTGTAGTGGGTTTTCTGCTCATCTAGAAGACTCAATTTCGGTGTACATTTCTTCATCATCATGGCTCGATGTTGGTGCATAAATTATTATAATCTTTAGCTTGTACCTCTTAGAAATCTTGAGTATTAGTCTTGACACCCTTGGTGATGTACTTTTGAATTCCAAAATGTTGTTTTTAAAATCTTTATGGACCAGAAACCCAACTCCACCTTCACTCCTTTCACTGTTTCCATTGGTGTACAGCAGATTTCCACTTGATAAACTTATAAAAGTGCTTCATTTCTTCTTCTTGTTTCAGCCAAACCGATGATATTCCAATTCACATTTTCTAATTCCTTTTCCAGCTCTAATATCCTGTCTTCACCGATGAGTGATCTTACGTTATAACAGGCCAAGTTCAGTTTCCATGAATAGCAGCCTGGTCGTACGCAGAGATTCTTAGCACCCTCTGCTTCCACTCTGATCCTCTCGCTGCCGTAAGAGGGAGAGTGAAAGCTGCTGGGGACTGAGGGCTATTTCTTTTGTCGTGCTGTCATATGCTGGAGGGTTTGGTCTTTTCCTCTTCACGCTGACCAGGCGTCTTGAAGAGAACCACTCTACATGTTCGTTGCCACCTATGTAACGTAACAGGGCTTATCATCAAGAAGGTGTGCATGAGTGGATTTTAGGGAGGTAGGCCAACCGGACTTCTCCTAAATCTTCTGTAATAGAGAGATATTGGATCCATCAGTGTTTTAGGCTGAGTGTCTGATAACACACAGGATACCTGTTCCCCTCTAAGCCCCATTGGTCGGATTACTGTTTCAAAACTTCTGATGTCAACGTTTGCTCTGATCGTGTCAGTGAAATTATTCTTGCAGGAATGGAATCCTTTATTCCACACTCCACTTTAAAATCTCATCCTTTATGTAAACCTTGGTTTTCCAATAAATGTGATAAGGCTGTTCAAGAGAAGAATGTTGCATGTTGTAATTGGCTTGTTTCTAATTCTTCAGTTTCATTTTCTGCCTACACCAAAGCTCGCAACAATTGTAAAGCAGTTATTAATCAGTCCCTACTAGAGTTTGAACAGGCTAAGAGTAGAAAACTTGCTTCTTGCCCTAATGGTAGCCCTAATGGTAGCATTCTGGTCTCTTGCCTCTATTGGCCGCAACTTTTGCCCATCTCTGCTCCCACCTCTGTCTAAACCAGATGGTTCTGTTGTCACTTCAGCCAAGGATAAAGCTGACCTGCTAGCATCCCATTTTTCTTCCAGCTCATGTATTAATGATCTTGGCAAAACACCTCCCACCATTCCCAACACGCTCCATTCAATGCCTCCTGTGGTCTTCCATCAAAAGGATTTTGATGAATCTTGATGCTAAGAAAGCTCCAGGTCCTGATGGTATTTCTCCACTTGTGCTCAAAACCTGTGCTCCTGAACTTACTCCTATTCCTTGCCGTCTTTTTTCACTTTCTTATTCCAAAGGTGTTTTTCCTTCTGCTTGGAAATTTGCTCATATCCAGCCAGTTCCTAAAAAGGGTGACAAATCAATCCCATCCAATTATCGTCCCATTGTAATTACTTCTACTCTTTCTAAAGTAATGGAGAAATCAATTAACCACCAACTCTTAAACTACCTAGAAACCTTCCATCTGATCAACGTTTGCCAGTATGGATTCTGTCAGTGTCAATCCACCTGTGATATGCTGGCTTATGTTACCCATTTATGGACTAATTCAATGGAAAGGTTCAGCGAAACACAAGTAGTTGCTCTTGACATCTCAAAGGCTTTTGATCGTGTTTGGCATAAAGGTCTTGTAAACAAGCTTCCATCTTATGGTTTGCCAACTGTTTTTAGTAATTCGTTATCCAGTTTTCTCTCTGATCGCTCACTGAGGTTGATGGTAGATGACTCTCTGTCTTCTAACTTCTCCACTAATGCCGGTGTCCCCCCAAGGTTCAGTTCTTTCCCCCACTCTTTTCCTCTTGTATATTAATGACCTTCTTCCACTGACTGGAAATCCTATCCATAGTTTTGCCGATGATAGCATTTTGCATTCCACTTTCCATTTTGAGAAACCTTGTCCTGCTCAATCAGCTTCAACTTCTCGAAAATCTGATACCAATTCCTTAAATGCCGATCTTCAGGTAATTCTCCAGTGGGGCAAAGACAATTTAGTTGATTTCAACCCTTCTAAAACTCAGTCTTGTCTTATATCTCGCAAAAAGGATTCTTCTGCTCCTATGCTTATCTTTAGTGACACTCCAATTTCTAGGCAAAATGATATATCTCTTTTGGGGATTACCCTGACTTCTAATCTCTCTTGGCACAAGCACATTACAAATATTGCTTTCACTGCATCTAAAAACATTGGTTTTCTCTTTCGCTTTCGGCGTTACTTTTCTTCCAAACAGCTGCTCGCTCTGCATAAATCGCAAATCCACCCTGCCATGGAATATTGTTCCCACATCTGGGGTGGTGCCTCCAAAATCTCTCAGGCTTCTTGATTCCATTCAGAAGAGGGCAGTTAGGTTAATTAATGATTCATCTCTAACAGAGTCTCTCCACTCACTTTCTCATAGACGTACTGTTTCTGCTGCATGTCTCTTCTACAGATACTTCCATGGGCACTGTTCTTCTGAATTGGCTTCTATAATTCCCGCTCTCTCTCTTTCAAAACAGTCCGAACACGTGCTACCACCAGTCAACATCCATTTACCGTCCAACTTCAAACCCACAGAACCAACTTTTTATCTTCCTCATTTATTCATTCAACTGCTGTTTTCTGGAACAATCTTCCTTCATACGTATTTCCTGAAAATTACAATCTACAGAAGTTCAAGTCCAATGTCAACAAATATCTTCTTTTGTCTTCTCAACCTCCAACCCAAGCATGGTACTAAGACTACAGGTTCTAATAACTCTCATGTTTGGGGTTCACAAAAAAAAAAAAAAAAAAACTCAATACTGAACCTTGCAATACTCCTCCTTCCTGCGAGAATGTAGTAGAAAGGGTATTTTGATATCAGACCTGGAAAGAGCAGCTCTAAAGGAAGTGCCAAATAAATATAGACAGGTTGCCTCGTAGACCATGATTATGGAGGTGACGGAGAATGCCAGGTATCAAATCAAATGCCTTCTCTATATCTATGGAGACCATAACTAGGTGTTCGTTTTTCACAAAGGCACTGCGAATTTCAGATTCAGCCTTGATCATCAGCTCAAAGGAGGACCTGTTTTGGCGAAAGCCATGATGACTATTACTTAGTAGATGTTTGCTTTCAATGATCCAAGTGAGTCGACTGTGGATCATTTTTTCAAGAATTTTACCGAGGCAACTTTACAGACATATTGGTCTGTAATTATTAGGACTGGAGGGATCTTTTACAGGTTTCAAAAAGGCCAAAACTGTAGCATGGTGCCAAGAAGCTGGATAGACATTTTCCAGGAAGATTCGGTTAAAGAAGACTAGCAGGAGCTGTAAGTTTTTCTTATCAAGGTGCTGTAACATAACATAATATGTCTCATCTGGCCCAGTGGCACTATTGCACATTGGTCTGATGGCGGTTATATGGAAGTAACAGTGAGGTTCGAAAGTTGATGGGTCTCTGTTCTGCTGTGATCTTAGTTTTCTGAAATTCCGAGTGTAGGTGGAAGCAGCTGAGACTTGAGCAAATGTTTTGCCCAAGGCATTTGCTATATCCAGAGGAGCAGAGTGTTCTTGTCCATTGCAGGAAAGAATTGTGGAAGGAACAGTTGGAAATTTTCCAGAAAGCTGCCTAATTTTCTTCCATATTAACCGTGGGTTAACGTGTCTATTGATAGTTGATGCAAACCGACTCCAAGAATCTTTCTTGGCTTGTCTTTGAATGAGACGTGGTTTTGCCCTTAGCTTCTTGTGTTAATAAGATTAACTGTAGTTGGAATTCGACAAAATAAATTACATGCTTTATTTTTTCTTTCTTTTGTTTGCTTTTGTGCATTCCTCATTCCACTAATAGTTGAAGTGGCGCCGGGTCTGGGAATTCGATAATGGAATTGAGCAAATAAAAATTGGGATGTAATATAATCGGTAACTTCATCTATGGGCTGTAGTTGTATAATTTTTTTGTCCAGAGTGATTGCTGACTGAAATTTGTCCCAATTAGCTTTAGAGAATTTCCATTTCCTGCAGGGTTGGTCGAATGGTGGTTGTGTACTCATCAGATTACAAACAATTGGGAAATAGTCACTGCCCATGGGATCATCCAGAGTGGACCATTGCATGACTAAAAACAGTATCGGGGAGCAAATCGATAAGTCAATTGCAGAAGTCTGTGCAGTAGGCAACTACTGGAGAGACTTCTGCAATTGACCAGTAGGCAACTGTATATGGGTGTGCAAGCCACTATTAAGAAGAGGGAGGTTTTGTTTTTCCAGTGAAGTTTCAATCAGACTGTGTCTGTCTAATTTAAATGATCCCCATAAAGGGTGGTGGCCATTGAAACCCCCTAGCAGGCAGATAGGGGAGGGTAGCTGTATTAAAAGTTCCTGAAGATCATTATAAGAGTAGGTATGATTTGGTGGGAGATAGACTGAGACTAATGTTAAAGCAATCTGAGCAATGTTTGAGCAATCAGATGCACAGCGAAGGCTTCGATTTGGGTTTGGAGAGTGATATGCCTAGCTGGAATCTTTGAGTTAATCAAAATAGCTACACCACCACGAGTAGAATCGGATATATTGTGATCTCGTCTATAGATTGAGTAGTTTTTTATGGAAATGGAAATTTGCGGAGTTAAAATAGGTTTCTTGCAGGGAGAACCCAACTGGAGAGTAGTGATTAATTAAGTACTGAATGTTGTCAATATTGCCATGAAAGTCTGCAATTTCACTGCAAAATATAAGGCATTACTTGAATTTAGAAGAAGCTGTACTTGATGTGGCTGTCTTATGGCTTTCAGGCTTTGGTTTATCTCTTTTTGGTAACGTAAGGCAATCGGTGTCAAATCATTTCAGAATCGGATCTTCCTGTTTGGATGACTACTCTGTATCCATCGATGTGTCCTGAATAATCTTTTTTGAAGTCAAACTCAGATTATTTGAAGTAGTAACACTCACTGGCAAAGGAGATTTCGCTGGTATCATAAGAGGTGTATGGCTTGCTTGCTTTGATTGCTTAAGGGCACTGGACTGTTGCTGAGAGAGGACAGTCAGAGCCCAGCCAGAGATTGATATTAGCATTAGCATTAGTAGAGGCATATGATGCAAGAAAGCAAGCTTATTCAGCATCAGCCAAAAAAAAAAAAAAAAAAAAACCCACTCCCATTTCACCCCTCCGTTCGTTCGAAATACCTGTCCAGTTGAGCTTTAAATTTGTTTAGGCTATCAACTTCAACAACAAGTGATGGAAGTCGGTTCCACCAACCAACCACCCGCTGGCCAAAGGCAAATTTCCGCACATCTATCCGACATCCGTCCTTCCTCAATTTGAATTTATGCCCTCTGAGGTGATTATTCTGAGCAAGATGAAGAATCCCATTGGCATTGAGCATGCTCAAACCATTCAAAGCCTTATACACCTCCATCAGATCACCTCGCCGGTGCCTAGTCTCCAGACTCTGCAATTTGCAAAACTTAAGCCTTTCTTCGTAAGAGCAACCCTTTGTTCCATTTACTAATCTTGTTGCCCTTCTCTG
Organism: Mastigoproctus giganteus; assembly: GCF_048544385.1. Lineage (NCBI taxonomy): Eukaryota > Metazoa > Arthropoda > Arachnida > Uropygi > Thelyphonidae > Mastigoproctus > Mastigoproctus giganteus. The sequence goes on along the minus strand of NC_143575.1, from coordinate 118,874,341 downwards.
TACCCGTTCCAGCAGCTCTACATCCTTCTTGAAATGAGGCCTCCAGACCTGTATACAGTACTCAAGATGTGGCCTAACCATTGCCTTATACAAGGGAATAATCACCTCCTTATCCCTGCTAGAAAAATTCCTGTATATCATTGACAAGACACCATGAGCTACTCTTGCAGTTCGTCTGCACTGCTCAGAGAACTTCATATCTGCCTGCACAATTACCCCCAGGTCCTTTTCATTCTCCACCACTGTCAGTGTAGTACCGCAGAGTTGATACGTTGCTCTGGGGTTACTGTTTCCCATATGTAGTACTTTACATTTGTCAATGTTAAACTTCATTTGCCACCTCTCAGCCCATCTATTCAACCTTTCCAGATCCTGTTGCAGCACCATAGCGTCAGTAGTGTCCTTAACGACCCTGCCAACCTTTGTATCATCTGCAAACTTGGACATTAAACTTGATATCCCATCATCAATATCATTCATAAACACCGAAAACAACAACGGACCCAACTTTGAACCTTGAGGAACTCCACTAATAACATTAGTCCACGTTGAGCAGTGTCCATTGATTACCACTCTCTGTCTTCTGCCACTCAACCATCCCCTTATCCATAGCAGCAATTTGCCTCCAATGCCACATTGCTCCAATTTGTGCAGCAGTCTTCCATGTGCAACAGTATCGAACGCCTTTCTAAGATCCAAATATATAATATCAAAGTTATTCCCTGCATCCAGTTCTTTTGTGACTACATCATAGTATCCAATCAAATTGGTCAGGCAAGACCTGCCCTTAACAAAACCATGCTGCGTCTGAGCTATAACGGAATTCTTGTCTAGATGATCCTGCAGTGCTTCTTTAACCAGTGCCTCCATTAATTTACCTGGAACAGAAGTTAAACTAACAGGTCTATAATTACTTGTGTCAGCCTTTGATCCTCCTTTGTGAATTGGGGTTACATTTGCACATCTCCAGTCTATGGGTACCTCCCCTGAGTCCAAAGAAGCTCTCATAATTATGGCTAACCATTGCCTTATACAAGGGAATAATCACCTCCCTATCCCTGCTAGAAAAATTCCTATATATCATCGACAATACACCATGAGCTACTCTTGCAGCCCGTCTGCACTGCTCAGAAAACTTCATATTTGTCTGCACAACCACAACCAGGTCCCTTTTATTCTCTACCACTGTCAGTGTAGTACCACAGAGTTGATACGTTGCTCTGGGGTTGCTGTTTCCCATATGTAGTACTTTACATTTGTCAATGTTAAACTTCATTTGCCACCTCTCAGCCCATCTGCTCAACCTTTCCAGATCCTGTTGCAGTAGCATAGTGTCAGTAGTGTCCTTGACAACCCTGCCAACCTTTGTATCATCTGTAAACTTGGACATACCATCATCAATATCATTTATAAATACAGAGAACAATAAAGGACCCAATACTGAACCCTGAGGGCCTCCACTAATAACATTAGTCCACGATGAGCAGTGTCCATTGATTACCACTCTCTGTCTTCTCCCCTTCAACCACCCCTTTATCCATAGCAGCAATTTGCCTCCAATGCCACACTGCTCCAATTTGTGCAGCAGTCTTCCATGTGCAACAGTATCAAAAGCCTTTCTAAGATCCAAGTATATAATATCAAAGTTATTCCCTGCATCCAGTTCTTTTGTGACTGTATCATAGTATCCAATCAAATTGGTCAGGCAAGACTTCCCCTTAACAAAACCATGCTGTGTCTGAGCTATAAATGAAGTCTTGTCTAGATGATCCTGCAGTGCTTCCAAGATATCCAAGACTTTCATACAACCCCAACCCAGCAGGGATAAAAGAACCATCACGTGCAAACCTTACATATCAAAAATAGCAAATGAGGCAGATAAATATGGAATCACTGCCTTTTTCAAGAGGTTGGCCTCCATTAAGCAGATCCTAAACAACAGCCCAATAACCCAAACAACCCTGGAGGTCCTACTTATAAAATAGAGTGTAGGTGATGTACATACATAGGAGAATCGTACAGAAGACTCAACTGCAGAATCAAAGAACATAAAAAAGATGTACAGTATGGAAGAAGCCTAAAATCCGACACAGCCCTACATGCATTTCAATGAGGTGTTTGTTTTTATTTGGTTTTTAGGAGCATTAGCAACTAAGGCCATATTGCTCCGGGGATATGCCACGGTCATTCTCTGACCTTTCCGCATCCTTCGTATTTGGTGGTCACGGGCTCGAACCCCGGTCCAATCAAGAAGCATGTGCTATGCACTGCTGCTCCTGCCCACTTGGCTACGGAGGTGCCTCAATGAGGTGACACATGGGACTTCAACAATACTAGAATCCTCTCTACAGACAACCAGTACATCAGAAGAAAATTTAAAGACGCCTTCTTCATAAAAATGTTCGGAGCCTCATCAATTAACAGAAAACAAGAAATCAAACTCAATCGACAATATTTGAATTTTTAATTGTATTGGAGGGGAACCTCCGATACAATTAAAAGGACTAGTTTTAGAACTTTTTAACTTTTTTTTACAATATGACAAAAGAAAAGCTGGATATTTTTGTCAAATAACCTTCACCGAGGATGATTAATTCAGTCACACCGAGACCGAGAAAGCCCAACAATGTCCCTGCCCTCTTTAATCCAGACTGACTCAATCCCAGGTCTAAAAGATTGCTGGAAAAGTAGACAGTGAAAGTTTTAACAGGATAATGCTTCATGCCATGCTGTTAGTGCTGCTGGAGAATGGCTCATGGGCAAGAATGTACAAAGGTCGAAATGGCCAGTGCAGACTGTCTGGAACTGTGTCTGAAACCCATGGAACAGCTGCATGATAAATTTGAATGTTGGGGACCAACACATTCGACAATGGCAGTTCAACTGGTAACTGTTCTGAAGGAGGAATAAAGGACTTTATCCGGGAGAGTGGAGTATGCCATACTGGCTACAGAAGGATATGCTACTGGACTGAAGAATGGCAATCACATCAATGTGAAATCAATATCTGTTTGTTTACTTTTTTGTGGAAAAGTATACTCACATAAGGTAATTTATAATTGCAACCTTATGAGACTAATACTGAATTATTTAATGTGCACTTACTGTTATATGTTTGATGTTTGATGAATATGTTTGATGTTCCCTCTGCATGTTGTTTGAGAGTGGCCATACTTTTTGGCATTTATAACATCTTAATGGATTAGGAATGAAAAGACGAGTGCGACAAAGTAGATATCCTGTTTTTACTAATGAGGGTAAGTTTGGACTATTAAAGGTGAGAATGCTATTTCTGGTAGGTGTGAGTATATTGTCAAATTTGATCATAATTCTTTTTACAGCAAATACATTTTGCTCCTGAAGCTCTTCTTTAATTTCTTCCTCTGTCACATTCATCAGGTCCCAACTAGATATTACACCATTTGATGTATTTAGGGTTACATGAGGAGTTACTTTCACTGTAATTCTGTAACGCTTCACATAAGGAAAAGGCTAATATGTCATTTGTAACAGTTTTTCAGAATGACTGCAGTTTAGAGTTTCAACAAGTTAAGTCCCCTGATTGTAGTCTCTTAACTGTCTCAGGAGACCCTGCAATACTTTCCAGATGTTTTTGGATTAGAAAGGGGGATAGATTACTGAAGGCTGTTCTGATAGTGAGTGCATTATTAAAAACAGGTAAGACTGTCGCCGAGGAACTGGTTTTCAACCTCTTTGGTTGCGATGAACCATGGTCATTTTCTGTCTTTGACCAACAACAGCTTGTCGGCTCTAGAGATGGAAACATATTCTGTTCCATGTTGGCTCCTTTTAGCCCTTGGCAGATGAACTTTTCTGCCAAGGTTACCGGCCCTGCCATGGGGAGGCAGGAGCAGTGCCTGGTGTGACCAAGTGAAATTAGTAGGAGTTAGTCTATAAAATTTGAAAAATAAGAAAGGTTACTTTTCTTTCTTGCTCTCTACCAGTACTTTTGATAAAAGAGCTGCTATTAAATAAAAGGATTTAGACTAAAGCGTTTAGGGCATAAGCCTCAAGCTATGGGGGAGTCTAGACTATGTATAAATATAGTGCAAGTGCATCAGAAATACATAGCTATATCTGAATAAATCAGAATATTACTAAAACGGCATTGTTTTAAGTTATATCTCATATTGTGAATACCTTCACAATGAGTTGCCATGATATTGCATTACTTCGAATAAGTAACGCTTCACATAAGGAAAAGGCTAATGTTACTTATTCTCAGATGGATACCACCACCCAGACAAAGAAAGGCCAAATAGCCCTGAAACAGTGCCGTCTGGGTGGTGGTATCCATCTGAGAATAAGTAACATTAGTCTTCTCCTTAGGTGAAGCATTACTTATTCGAAATAGTGCAATATCATGGCAACTCATTGTGAAGGTATTCACAATATGAGATATAACTTAAAACGATGCCGTTTTACTAATATTCTGATTTATTCAGATATAGCTATGTATTTCTGATGCACTTGCACTATATTTATATATAAAAGGATTTATTAAGGAGAGGAATGTAAAAGAGAACTAGAATTCACCTTTTAGAAAATCGCAGTGAAAGCACAGAGAAATCGCTCAGTCACAATCGCTTGGCACCCGGGGCCAAGCAGAGAGGATGTAACGACCTTAAATACCCCTGAGATGTGTCCACAACAGTCCAGACTCTGACTAGACAATGTATCTCAATTCACCACTAACAACCCAACTGCTCAACATGGGAATGGCGCTAACTCTGTATTTCACCAATAACGTATCCATGGAAAGTGGGATTCCAACGGCAACTGAAAATGACGAGAATCAAAACTGCCAAAAATCTCCGTCATTTCATCCCCAAATTTTACAATCCCTATTGTGGTTTCCAAAGATTGAAGACTGCGAAGAATCACAGTGGATCAAACCGTGTAAATCCCTCATAACAGTAAAGAGAATAGTTAGTTTCATTCTACCTGTTATTTCAAAATGTGCGATTCACGAGGAATAAACTTAATGAAGTTGAGGAGCTCTTGCTGTCCGGTTCGATGGACGTGGTTTGTTTTGCAGAAACTTGGCTCGACCCCAATGAGGAAACGATTTCTTCAACTTGGCCTGCAAATTATCGGTATGCATGTCTAGAGAAAACTGTATAGGGGGGAGGGGATTTTTTTCAATGAGCAGGTATCGAGTACCTCCACTCAGTATCGAGCCAGTCTGACTCTTTCAAAGCAGTTCTAGTTACACTAAAACCCAAAGACATCAACAGCCAGTACAATTCTCTGGACATTGTCACAGTCTCACAAGTGATAGATGCACAAATAGTTGATGAACTCCTCAACTGGTTGCTTAACAACCTTCATTCATCACTGAAACATGTTGTGTGCAAGGATTTCCATCTCCCAAATATTTTGGTGAATCTCAGGAGTAGACTGAGCAAGCATCTAGATACATTAGGTCTTAAACTGGTTAGCATACCACCCACAAGGGGCAAAAGCACATTGGACCTTGCGTTCAATCAGCAAATTGTGTGGCTAATGAAAACCCTATAATCAACATACAGTCTGATCATAACCTCATCATTCTATATGCAAATAGAAAATTCCCATCACTTCTGGCAGAATCAAATTCACAACCAAGACATTAACAACCAAGAATTACAGCACCCAAATAGCTCAACTCAGAAGAGTTGTGTTTATGCAGCTCAGGCAATCCCATGGAGTGGCCTTGAGGACTGTCACCCTGAACTGGGAATTGACTTGATGACAAGATGGATAGTGACTCTCTCTCTCTCTCTCTCTCTCTCTCTCTCTCTCTCTCTCTCTCTCTCTCTCTCTCTCTCTCTCTCGCTATTCTGTAATGAAGAAACTAACCATCACAGAGCATTCAAAGGCCTGGTGGAATCCAAAAGTCTCTGAAAGTTTCCACATGAAACAGAACGTATAAGAAGTGGGAAAACCCTGGATCACCCTCAGGATAGAACTGTCTTCTCCCAAGCTAGGATGCTTTTTATTAGGAACAAGAGGGATGCATTTAAACGTTATCTAGAGGCTATCATAAATAAGGGGTAGCCCTTTCATAGAATCCATTCAGAGGACACCACTGATTCAATCAACCTTAGCAGTTTGCTTGCTTGATCATATAACTAGGTTCTCTGCTCAGCCAGAATCTCCTACACCAATGGAATTCTCACTCAATCCAATTTCGACAGACCCCTTAAATTCAGTTCACCCCATCAAATATCAGCTGATCAAGGCAATAAATAGCTTAGCACCTACGACTATGTCTGGTGAACATGGGATTCCTCAGTATATTTATTGTTAATTCTATTCTGTCGCTATTTAAAAAGATGCTTCATCTAAATTTCTTCCTTCCTATGTGGCATGTCCACTTAGTAAGACTGTTGCCAAAAATATGCTCTGCTTCTCAGCCCAGTCACCTCCACCCCAATCTCTTCTGCATGGCCTATTAATACTGAGAAATCTCTTCTGAGAATGGTAATCACCCAGACAATGCCATAACAGCTACTGCAGATCCACTATGCTAACCGGTCAAGATCCACCACCACTATCAAGATCCTTGAAGCATGGCTCGGAAATCACCATAACATATACAGACATCCAAGGCTGTATTTGATGCCAAGGATTACTGTAGGATTACTTCCAGGAAAACACATCACTAATCTACCAAACCATAAGAACGATAGCCTGGTCTGTACTTGTTAACAAGAGAGACTGCTTCTACAGGGATAGGACACACTTAAATAGAAAGGGTGCAAGAATATTTGCTGATGCTATCGAGGCAGTGTTAACGGGGTCAGAAAACTGCTAGCTTGGGGGGGATACAAGTACTAATAGATTAACAGGAGCCACTAGCACAGGTGAAAGTGATTCTTGCACTGCTTCTATTGGAATGAGCAGCAGCGGCCTGGAAAAAAAGATGCAGGGTATTTCAGAGACTGTTTCATTGGGAGTCATTGCAGGGTATTTCAGGGAGTCACTGCAGAACAAGAAAACACATGGGTTGTTTTAGCCCAGCTAAGAATAGGAACAGGTGCATGTATACTTGCGTATACACCAATGCTAGGAGTTTCGTAAATAAATTTGATGAATTTGAGGTGTTGGTCAAAACATCAAAGGCAGATATTGTTGAGATATCAGAGACGTGGTGTCACACAGATAGAAGGAATGCAAAACAGGAATTTGGGGAGTACAACGTTTACAGAAAGGATAGACAGGATAGGAAGGGAGGAGGGGTTATGCTATTAGTTAAGAAACACATAAAATCCAAGGAAGTGAAGCCAGTGGACATCGCTGGACAGTGCAGTGTCGAGTCAGTTTGGTGTGACATAAGCATTGGGAGATCAAAATTGAGAGTAGGAGTGTGCTATAGGCCTAATGACTCTGATGAGTATAATAAGAAACTGTACAGAGAAATAGAGTGGGCCAGTAAATCAGAGTCTTATAATGGGGGATTTTAATTGTCAGAATATTGATTGGAATTTGTGGGTTGGTCACTCACACATTAGCAAGGCTTTTGTGGATTTTATTATTATTAGCCACATGGTGCAAGGAAGCCCGAGGCTTATGCTGAACCAGCCAAAAAAAAAAAAAAAAAAAAATTCTAAATTACCCTGAAAGAGAGAGAGAGAGAGAGAGAGAGAGAGAGAAAACAAGAGTCAGAAGTAGAATTGAATCATCAAGAAAGAGAAGAATGATGATATCCAGCTCAGGACCCTGGTTGTGCCAAGCCCATACTCACCAGATGTGAGCCCCTGAGGTTACCAGATTTTTATTGGACGACTGTTTTCTACATCAGCATGTTCTGGAGGCAACTAGAGGGAGTAATACTATTGATCTGATTATCAGCAGTGATTCTTCATGATTCTTAAGAATCTGCAGATAAAGAAACCACTATGTGCAGTGATCACAGTGTGCTGAAGTGGGATTTACTCAAAGAGGTAACTACCATCAGGGGTAAAGGGAAGGGTTTGTGCTTTCGTAAAGGTGACTACGGTGGTTTGAGACAGTATTTAAATTTTATACGGTGGGATCAACTGATGGAAGCATTCAAAGAATTAATCTTGGAAGCTACTAGGCTTTACATACCAACTAAGAAATACTGTTCAAGGTTTAGGCCTAAATGGATGTTGGCATTAGTAGAGGCATATGATGCAAGAAAGCAAGCTTATGCAGCATCAGACAAAAAAAAAAAAAAAAAAAAAAAAAACACTTCCATTTCACCCCTCTGTTCGTTCGAAATACCTGTCAAGCTGAGCCTTAAATTTGTTTAAGCTATCAACTTCCAAAACAAGGGATTTAAGTCTGTTCCACCAACTACCCGCTGGCCAAAGGCAAATTTCTGCACATCTATCCTACATCTGTCTTTCCTCAATCTGAATTTATGCCCTCTCAGGTGATTATTCTGAGCAAGAGGAAGAATCCCATTGTCATTGAGCATGCTCAAACCATTCAAGGCTTTATACACCTCTATCAGATCACCTCACCAGTGCCTAGTCTCCAGACACTGTAATTTGCAAAACTGAAGCCTTTCTTCGTAAGAGCACCCCTTTGTTCCATTCACTAATCTTGTTGCCCTTCTCTGTACTCGTTCCAGCAGCTCTACATCCTTCTTGAAATGAGGCCTCCAGACCTGTATACAGTACTCGAGGTGTGGCCTGACCATTGCCTTGTACAATGGAATAATCACCTCCTTATCCCTGCTGGAAAAATTCCTGTATATCATTGACAATACTCCATGAGCTACTCTTGCAGCCCGTCTGCACTGCTCAGAGAACTTCATATCTGCCTGCACAATCACCCCCAAGTTCCTTTCATTCTCTACCACTGTCAGTGTAGTACCACAGAGTTGATACGTTGCACTTTCATGAGCAATAGTACCAAAATCCTATCTAAGATCCAAGTATATAATATCAAAGTTATTCTCTGCATCCAGTTGTCTTTTGTGACTGCATCATAGTATCCAATCAAATTGGTCAGGCAAGACTTCCTCTTAACAAAACCATGCTGTGTCCGAGCTATAACTGAAGTCTCGTCTAGATGATCCTGCAATGCTTCTTTAACCAGTGCTTCCATTAATTTTCCTGTAACAGAAGTCAAACCCACAGGTCTATAATTACCTTTATCAGACTTTGATACTCCTTTGTGAATTGGGGTCACATTTGCTCCTCTCCAGTCTATGGGTACCTCCCCTGAATCCAAGGAAGCTCTCATAATTATGGCTAAAGGTTTGCTTACTTCCTTTGCTGCCTCCATTAATATAACTGGATAGATCCCACCCACCGCAGGTGCCTTTCTTGTGTTTATCTTCAACAATTTCTCCTCCAGTTTACTCTCAGTTATTACAAGATTATCTAGCTTACTGCCAGAGTTGAGTACACCTCTGGCATTCCCCTTGCTGAATAACTCCTCATACGTTAATGTTGATGCAAAATATTCATTCAGTTTGTTAGCACCTGAGCAGGATCATCAACAGTTGAACCATCGATATCAAGTGGGCCAATCTGATTCATCCCCTTCCTTCTAGAGTTTACATAAGTAAAGAACTCTTTGCATCCCTTGCCAAAGATTTCTTGTAATCAGCCTTCACCTGCGTAACCTCCTTTGTAACTTGGTTACAGATCAACTTATATCTATCATAGGCTTCTGTGTCACGTGTTAATTTATATGTATCCCATGCATTTTTCTTCTCTGCATATGTCTCATTCGTTCATCTGACATCCATTAAGGCCTAAACCGTGAAGAATATTTCTTATTTGGTATGTAAAGCCTAGTAGCTTCCAAGATAAGTTCTTTGAATGCTTCCCATTTTGAATTTGCTGTTGGTAACATCATCGGTTGGTTCCACTGTATAGAATTTAAATACAGTCTCAGACCATCGTAGTCGCCTTTACGAAAGCAATAATCCTTCCCTTTACCCCTGATGGTAGTTACCTCTTTGAGTAAATCCCACTTCAGCACACTGTGATCACTGCCACCTAGTGGTTCCTTTATCTGCAGATTCTGAATGCATGAAGAATCACTACTGATAATCAAATCAAGAGTATTACTCCCTCTAGTTGCCTTCCGAACATCGTGATGTAGAAAACAATCATCCAATAAATCCACAAAAGCCTTGCTAGTGTGTGAGTGACCAACCCACTAATTCCAGTCAATATCTGGGAAATTAAAATCCCCCATTATAAGACTCTGATTTACTGGCCCACTATTTCCCTGTACAGTTTCTTATTATACTCATCAGAGTCATTAAGCCTATAGCACACTCCTACTCTCAATTTTGATCTTCCAATGCTTATGTCACACCAAACTGACTCGACACTGCACTGTCCAGCGATGTCAACTGACTTCACTTCCTTGGATTTTATGTGATTCTTAACTAATAGCATAACCCCTCCTCCCTTCCTATCCTTTCTGTAGACGTTGTACTCCCTAAATTCCAGTTCTGCATTCCTTATATCTGTGTGACACCATGTTTCTGATATCCCAACAATATCTGCCTTTGATGCTTTGAGCAATACCTCAAAATTCATCAAATTTATTTACCAAACTCCTAGCATTGGTGTACACGCAAGTATACATCCACCTGTTCCTATTCTTATCTACCCTAACACAACCCATGTGTTTACTTGTACCGCAATGACTCCCAGCAGTCTCTGAAATATCCTGCGTCATGTTTTTCCAGGCTTCTGCTTATTCCAATAGAAGCAGTGCAAGAATCACCTTCACCTCTGCCAGTGGCTACTGTTAATCTATTAGTTCTCCTATCCCCCAAGCTAGCAGTTTTCCGACCCACCTAACATTACCTCGATGGCATCAGCAAATATACCTATCTACCCTTTCTATTTAAGTGTATCCCATCCCTGTAGAAGCAGTCTCTCCTGTTAACAAGTACAGACCAGGCTGAAAAAAATTCTACCCTTTGAGACTTGCACAATCTTTCCAGGACCAAATTGATCAATAAGGCTCACATCATATACTCCATCCTATCGCGTCTGTACAGAATTGCAGACACTTTCAAATTCAACTCTAATTCACAGCTTTTTTTCACCAGTAGCCTGTACGTGTTAAGTAATTCTGCTGGTCTCCTACTCTTAATATCATTAGTGCCAACATGTACAACTATATCACCTTTTGTGCCCTTAAAAGATGATATCTGCTCTACAACGTCATCAACCTTTGCCCCTGGCAGACATACCCTATTTACAAGTAGTTATCATAGATAATAAATTTAACTATCTATTGCTAACCTAAGTGATTTGAACTCTCGTGCGAGCTACACTACACTAGATCACTGATTCTAAAAGTATTACGAATATTAATGTTGTACTTCATATCCTCTCGCAAGTACCTAGTCTCCAAACACAGCAATTTGCAGAACTTAAGCCTTTCTTCCTGTCATCAATCTTGTTGCCCTTCACTGTACTTCTTCTAGCAACTCTACATCTTTCCTAAAATGAGGCTTCCAGACCTGTATGCAGTACTAAAAGCGTGGTCTGACCACTGCCTTATACAAGGGGATAATCACCTCTTTAATCATGCTAACAAAATTCCTGTATATCCCTGACAAGACCTGCTCTGACAGCCTGTGAATACTGATTAAAAAACTTCATATCTGACTTGCACAATTACCCACAGTTGTCCCTCATTCTCGACTACCCTGAGTGTAACACCACACAGCTGGTACATTTCTCTGGGATTACTGTTATGCATATGCAGTACTTTGCATTTGTCAATTTTAAACTTCAGTTGCCAATTGTCAGCTGATCTGCCCAATTTTTCTTGATCCTCTTGCAGTAGCATACTGTCATTACTGTTATTAACAACCCTACCAACTTTTGTATCATCTGCAAACTTGGACATTAAGCCTGATATACCTTCATCGATCATTAATAAAAACACAAAACAACAATGGGCCCCAACACTGAACCCTGGGGAACACCACTAATAACATTAGTCTATGAAGAGTGTGTCCATTGATTACCACTTTCTGTCTTCTCCCAGTCAAGCATCCTTTTTACCCATTGTAGCAACTTGCACTCAATGCCACACTGTTCCAATTTGTACAGTAGTCTTCCATGCACAACAGTATCAAAAGCTTTCATGAAATCCAAATACATGATATCAAAATTGTTTTATGAATCCAGCACCTCTGTGACCACATCATAGTATCCAATCAAATTGGTCAGACAAGACTTTCCCTTGACAAAACCATGCTGTGTGTGAACTATAGCTGAAGTCTTGTCTAGATGAACCCCAGGGGCTCACATCTGGTGAGTATGGGCTTGGCACACCCAGGTTCCTCAGCTGGATATCATCATTCTTCTCTTTCTTGATGATTCCCTTCTACTTCTAACTCTTGTTCTCTCTCTCTCTCAGGGTAATTCAGATTTTTTTTTTTTTTTTTTTTTTTTTGCAGCATAAGCCTCAGGCTTCCTTGCACGATATAGCTAATAATAATAATAAAAATAAATGATCCTGAAATGCTTCTTTAACCAGTGACTCCATTATTTTCCCTGGAACAGAAGGCAAACTAACAGGTCTGTAATTACTCGTGTCACCCTTTGATCCACCTCTTTGTGAACTGCAGATACATTTGCACATCTCCAGTAAGTGGAGACCTCTCCTGAGTCCAATGATTACTCTCATAATTATGGCTAAGGATTTTCTTACTTTGTTTGCCGCCTCATTTAGTATAGCTGGATAGATCCATACACCCCAGGTGCTTTCTTATGTTTAATTTCAACAATTTATCCTCCACTTTGCTCTCATTTATTACAAAATCATTTAATCTCCCTGTTAGAGTTGGATAAACACCTAGCCTTCCCTTCCTTGAATAACTCCTCATTTGTGAATACAGAAGCAAAATACTCATTTAGTTTGGCAGCTATCTGAAAATGATCATCTATGAAACCATTTATATCAAGTAGACCAATCTGATTCGTCCCCTTCTTTTTAGGATTCATATAAGCAAAGAAGTTTTTGGTGTTTTTCTTTGCATCTTTTGCCAAAGATATTCTGTCTCAATCTGCCTTCGCTTGCCTAACCTTCTTTGTGACTTGATTACGGAATAGCTTATATCTACCATAGGCTTCTGTGTTGCCTGATAATTTATATGCAACTCATGCATTTTTCTTCTCTGCAATGAGTCTCATTAGTTCATCTGACATCCATTTGGGCCTAAACCAAGAACAGTATTTCTTAGTTGGAACAAAAGTCCTAGTAGCTTCCAAGATTACTCCTTGAATGCTTCCCAATTACAATTTGTTGTTGGTATCATCAACAGTTGATCACACTGTGTAGAATTTAAAAAATCTCCGAGACCACTGCAGTCACCTTTACGAAAGAAAAAACCTTTCCCTTTACCCCGATGGTACTTAAACCTTTAAGTAAATCTCACATCAGTACACTGTGATCATTGCGACCTAGTGGTTCCTTTATCTGTAAAATCTTAATGCATGAATAATCTCTGCTGATAATCAGATCAACAGTATTACTCCCTCTGGTTGTCCCTCTAACATGCTTATGTAGCAAACATTCATCCAATAAATCCACAAAAGCATTGCTAGTGAACGAGTAACCAATCCAAAAGATCCAGTCAATATTTAAGAAGTTAAAATCCCTTAGCATAAGACATTCTGATTCTTATTGTAATCATCAGAGTCATTAGGCCTATAACAAACTCCTACCCTAATTTTTGCTTTTCCAGTGCTTATGTCACACCAAACTGACTGAACATTGCACTGTCCATCTATGTCAACTGGATGCACTTCCTTAGATTTTGTGTTTCTTAACTAACAACACAACCCCTCCTCCCTTCCTATCCTTTCTCTGCACATTGTAATCCAAAAATTCCAATTCTGCATTCCTTATATGTGTGACATAACATCTCTGACATCCCAACATCTGCCTTTGATGTCTTGACCAGCACTTCAAATTCATCAAATTTATTTACTATATTCCTAGCATTGATCTACATGCAAGTATACATGTACCTGTCCTTACTCTTAATTATTCTAACACAGCCCACACATTTACTTGTTTCACGACTCCCAGCAGTTCCCGAAATCCCCAGCAACTTGTTTTCCAGGCTGATGCTCATTCTAATAGAAGCAGTGTAAGAATCACATCCACCTCTGCTTGCAGTTACTGTTAATCTATTAGTCTGTGAATCCACCCAAACTTGCAGTTTTCTAACCCACTTAAAATTCCTTCGATAGCAAGAGTATATATTCTTGCACCCTTTCTATTTAAGTGTATCACATCCCTGTATAAGCAATCTCTCCTGTTAACAAGTATAGACCAAGTTGAGAAAAATTTCCCCATGAGCCTTGCACAATTCCTCCAGGGCTGAATTGATTGACAAGGCTCTCATCACATACTCCCTCCTATCGTGTCTAGGCAGAATTGCAATCACTTTCAAATTTAACCCAAACTCGTGACTTTTTTTCAACAGTGACCTATATTTGTTAAATAAATCAGCAGATCTTGTACACTTAATGTATTAATGCAAAGGTTACAACATTATCAGCTTATGTGCTTTAAAAGATGATCTCATCAAATTTTGCCTCTGGCAGACTTCGTCGTCATCATCATCAGCCGTTTTGAATCCACTGCAGGATGAAGGCCTCTCCAGCAACTTTCCAGTTCCTTCTGTTTTATGCAATGGCCATCCAATGTGGACACTGTGGTGGATTGTCTCCTGTGAGTAAATAAAGGTGGGTCAGATGAGTACAACATATTCTTGCCCTTGAAAGGACTACTTCTTGTCTTGATGTATGGACACTGGAGTGCCAGATTTTCGGATCCTGCTTAAACTGCAAGAGTTTATTATTAGTTTGAGAGTGCCAGATTGTTGTCCATTCTGATTTGTGCATAGTCTGATGCTGGAACTGGGATATTCGTTAAATCTAAGGCGGTTGGATTTTTTGCAGCTTTGTTGTCAAGTTCATTGCCCAAAATACTAACTAGTCACCTTCTGTTGGAATCCAACAGAAGGTGACTAGTTAGTGGCATTTTTCAATCTGTTGTAACAAGTTTCTAATTTCATCAAGAGCAGGGTGAACTTTATCTGAAGAATTACATAATGCTAAGATTGAGCTGAGGGAATCAGTGTAAATAACATATTTTAATGAACAGTCAGAACAGAGATTTTCTAATGTTAATTTAATTACATATAATTCGGCTGAGACGATAATGAATTCAGGTGGAAGGGATGCTGAAATTGTGGTTTTCGGAAACACTGTGGCTGTTCCATCATTTGAATTAGATTTAGAGCCATCTGTTTATATTGGAGAAAAATCAATATATCTTTGTTTATGAACAGCATGAAGTTGTCTGACATTTGAAGCTTGCAAAATATTCTTTTTCCCATTGACAGAGGTAAGTGTCACAGTTCGGTATAGGAGGAGGAATCCATGGTGGTCGAGTACACGCTGCTACCTGTTGTATGGAATGGATGGAAGTATTCCAAACCTGCAACAGTTTAAGAAGGTGAAGACCAGCTGGTTTTCCTATACTAAGTTTATTTCGTAGAGGTTTTCTAATGGTGGATTGAAAAGGTATGACTGAATGGGATATGAGGCACAAATTTGTATCTTGATAGTGTACTTTAGCAATAGTGATTTTCCACGTAAAGATAGTGAGGGCTCATGAGCATCAATGTGGACACTGGTGGATCGTCTCCTGTGAGTAAATAAAGGTGGGTCAGATGAGTATGACCCATTCTTGCCCTTGAAAGAACATACCGGCGATGTTCTGAATGCACCAAGTGCAATCCTCAATGCACTGTGTTGAACTGGATCAAGCCAGCGTAATGCACTCATTCTGCCAGAATGAGTGCAAGATGGGAGTTCCGTAATCAAGACGGGATCTGATTAATAACCTGTATAATCGAAGTAGGGAAGTATGATTAGCACCCCCCTGTCAGGGCAGATAGTACTCTAAGTATGTTTATCTTTTTTAGACAGGCAGTACATACTTTTTTAATATGCTCTAAGAAATTTAGCTTGTTATCCATGATTAATCCTAGAAATCTGATGTTATTAGTGACTGGGATGGAGATATTAGAGATTTCAAGTTCAGGATCTGGAAGAAACTTGTGCTGTCTACAAAAATGGATAGCAACTGTTTTCTGCTGCGAAAGTTGATAGCCGTTGATGCTGGCCCATTGCAGTATTTTATTTAGTGACATCTGCAGCTGTCATTCAATAGATCTCATGTTTTGGAATGACAGGAGATGGAAAGGTCATCTGCATAAAGGTAAGTCTCTGCAGTATTTGGAAGTTGTTTAGTGATAGAATCTATTCTAAGAGCAAAAAGAGTGGCACTCAGTACTGATCCCTGTGGAACACCTTCTTCCTGAATGAAAGTTGCAGAAAGGGCATGTTGGTATCGAACTTGAAAAAATCTAGTATGTAGAAAATTCTTCACAAATATAGGAAGGTTATCCCGGAGACCAAGAGAGTAAAGTAAGTATACCACGCTGCCAGGTGGGGTCAAAAGCCTTCCCTATATATATTGAAACCATTACTAGATGTTCATGTTTAACAAAGGCATTATGAATGACAAAAGCAATATTGACTGATTCATTAACTCTTCGGACGCAATGACCCAGACGAGTATACTGTGGACAATTTTTTGAGGTGAGGCAACTTGAGAGGGTTATTGGTGTATAACTATGGGGATTGGTTGGATCTTTTCCAGACTTGAGGAATGCCAACACAGTAGAATGATACTAAGAAGCTGGGTAAACATTTTCCAGAAAAATTCGGTTGTAAAAGACCAGGAGGAGGCCCAAAGCTCTGTCATCAAGATGTAGCATGACATAATAGATCCCATCTGGTCTGGCAGCACCATTGTGAGCTGTTCCAGTGGCATGCAAGAGTTCAGGGTATTGGAGAGGTTTGTTATATGGCAAAAGTAGGGCCGTTTGAAAGTTAACTGAAAGCTGTTCTGCAGTGTTTTTAATTCTTTGGAATGCTGGAATATAGCATTCCAGAAAATTTCCATTTTCTGCAGAGTTGTACTAGAGGAATCTGTGCTATTAATAGGTTGCTGAATGCACCGAGACTTCGGCAAAAGTTTTGCCCAAAGCATTTGCAATATCTAAAGAACTAGATAGATCTCCCCCATTCAAGGAAAGGATTGGAGAAGGTATGGTAGGAGACTTACTAGAAAGCTGCCTAATTTTTCTCTATATTATTTTGGTGTCAGTACTTTTGTTAATGCTTGATGCAAAATGTGTCCAGGATTCTTTTTTTGGCTAGCCTTTGTATGAAACAGCTTTTATCTTTGACTTCTTATAATTTATCAGATTGGCTGTCGGATATTCCCGAAACATATTCCAGGCTTTATTTTTTGCTATTGTGCATTCCTCATTCCACCAATAATTATAATGCTTTCGGCCAGGAGGATTTGATATTGTGGTATTGTGTCTTCAGCCACATTTAGGAGATGTGACATGATGTATTCTGTCACATCATCAATAGGCTGGAGATGGATTTTTTCTTCATCGAAAGATACTGATGACTGGAATTTTGCCCAGTTTGCTTGGACAAATTTCCATTTTCTGCAGAGTTGTACTAGAGGAATCTGTGCTATTAATAGGTTGCATACAATCTGCCCATAGAATCATTAATAACATACCATTCTATGGTCAGGAACAGTATTGGAGAACAAATGGAGAGATCTATTGCTGAGGTATGCCCAGTTGGGAGCTGAATGTATTGGTATTGGTATGGTTATTTCTGGCGCAAGGGCTACTTAGGCCATATTGCGCCTATAAACGAGATGTGGATTTCACGGTGTCTGTAAAAACAGTTAGAAACAATTATACAGATTTATTCATTTTAAGAAGCGGAAAAATTCCGGGAGATTTGCATCATTACCTATGAGCTGTTGGAGTGTCAAAGGTTGTTGAGGATTTTGAAGATTACTGAATGAAGCTTTTCAGGCATCAGTGTATAAGGTACATTCAACGAGTATGTGCTTTATTGTGAGAACAGAGTTGCAGTGCATACACCGTGGAGGATCGTTTCCTGTAAGAAGAAAAATATGGGTGAGCTGACTATGCCCGATCCGGGCTCTAGCCAGGATGACTTCTTCCTTTCTGTTTACACAACAATTGGAAACCCATAACTGTGGTTCAGGTTTTATTTCACGGAGCTTGTTATTCAGTTGAGATTGCCATAGAAGTGTCCATTGTTCTTTACATGTATTTCTTATATGGGATCTGTAGTCCATATATGGAACATAGTAATCTTGTGATGCTATGTTGGATGAATGTTTGGCTGCATAGTCTGCTTTTTCATTCCCTGATATACCAGTGTGACCTGGGATCCAGCAAAAGATGACTACTTGCTGGTGATCATGGATATGCATCAGTTGAGATTTTATAAATTTTATTAAGGGATGCGTTGCTGAGGAGGAATTTTGCAAGGCTAAGACTGAACTCTGTGAGTCACTATATATTACACTTTTTTGGATGGACAGTTGGAGAATGTTTTCTAAGGCAAGCTTGATAGCACATAATTCAGCTGTATAACTGCCACATTCGGTGGGAAGTGAAACAGAGATAGTGTTAAAGGGAAAGACAGCTGCAGCACCGACTTTACTACCAGACTTTGATCCATCAGTGTATACTTGCGTAAAATTTGGGTAATTTTGTGTGTGAGCAGCATGCAGTTGCTGTATATTGGTATTTGCAAGCGAATGTTTTCCCCAGTTTAAGAAATAGCTGTAACAGGATGCTTTGATAAAAGACCATGGAGGATCTGAACTGTTCAGATCATGGAGGATTTTGTCCAGATGTATATTCCAAGTTTGTGATAATTCCTGTAATCTGATGCCAGCAGGTCGAACTGCTCTAGGTTTATTTCTGTAGTACATTGGGAACTGTGGATTGTTAAGTATTGGCCAATTGGGGTGAGAAGGCAAACTTTGAATTTTGGCTGCATAGTTCAGAAGTAACATCTTTTTCCTGAGGCTGAGCGGAGGTTCATGGGCTTCGATATAAAGACTTTGCACTGGCGATGTTCTATAAGCGCCTACAGCAATTCTGAGGGCAGAATGTTGAATAGGGGCAAGACGTGCTAGCATGCTTTCCCTAGCAGAATCATACACCGGAGCGCCATAATCAAGGCGAGATCTGATTAGGGCTCTGTACAAGTGAAGTAAGGTGTAACGATCTGCACCCCATGATGTAGAAGAGATAATTCTTAATAAGTTCATTTTTTTCTGGCAAGCAGTCCTTAGATGTGTGATATTCTGAGAAGTTCAGTTTATTATCAAAAATTAAACCAAGGAGACGAATGCTATTCACCACTGTGATGGGATGATTTGTTATTTGTACCTCTGGATCTGGATGCATCTTTCGTTTATTACAGAAGTGAATGACTCTAGATTTCTGATAGGATAATCGGTAACCATTCTGTGTCATCCATAGCTCAATGTTATTTATAGACGTTTGCAGCTGCCTTTCGATAAAGCTCATGTTTTGCGAGCTGCAAGAGACAGTCAAATAATCAGCATAGAGGTAAGAGTTTACAGCTTTTGGAATATTTTTTGTCATCTGATTTATTCTAATTGCAAATAAGGTTGCACTGAGTACAGAGCCCTGCGGGACTCCTTCTTCTTGTATATATGTTTGCGAAAATACTTGCCGATAGCGAACTTGAAAGGTCCTGTGTTGTAGGAAATTCTGTATGAAATACGGTAAGTGTCCTCTCAGATCCAGGGAATGAAGATCTCTCAGGATACCAAACCGCCAAGTGGTGTCAAAGGCCTTCTCTATGTCGAGACATACCATTACTAGATGTTTGTTTTGGAATAACGCATTCCTGATGTCTGTTTCTGCTTTGATCATGAGATCTAGAGATGATCGGTGTTTTCGGAAACCAAATTGATTGTCAGAGATAATATTTTGGGAATCAAGATACCACGTTAGTCGACGGTGTATCATTTTTTCTATGATTTTACTTAGGCAGCTTGTGAGCAAAATGGGTCTGTAATAGTTCGAAATAGAATGATCCTTCCTTGGTTTGGGTATCGCCAGTACAAAAGCATGACGCCAGAAGCTGGGGAAGGAATGCTCCATAAATATGCAATTGTAGAAGGTCAGTAGCGAAGATAATGATTTATTGTCTAGATGTTGTAAAATTATGTAGTATATTCCATCCGGGCCAGCAGCACTGTTCTTAGCGGTGGATAAAGCTTCTTGAAGTTCTACCAAAGTAAGTGATGTATTGTATTGGAAAGAGGATGTAGTTCTAAATTTCAGATGGGATTTTTCCGCTAAAGCTTTAATCTTTTGAAATGATGGATGATATGCCGTAGAGTCAGACAACTGTGAAAATACCGTCCCTAGAGCATTTGCAATCTCTGCAGGAGTAGATAGCTCCTGTCCATTCACGGTGAAAAGTGGGGACGACAAAGGGGGAAATTTACCATTTAATTGTCTTATTTTACTCCAAATAATTCTTACACGGTATTTTTATTAATTGTAGTTGCGAATCGAACACAAGAGTCTCTTTTTGCTTTTTTTCTAATATGACGGGCTTTAGCTCTAATTTTCTTGTAATTTATAAGATTAGTGGTGGTAGGATGTTTGCGGAATAAATTCCATGCACGGTTTTTTTCTTTTTTTATATTCTTACAGTCCTCGTTCCACCAATAATTTCTGTTTCTACGTGTGCTTGACTTTGACTGTGGGATGGCAGTGGATGCAGCTGCTAGAATCTGTTTTGTAATATGGCCGGCAACTGTGTCAATCGGATGAGATTTGATGATCTGATTGTCGAAGGATATGTTAGTGGTATACTTTGCCCAGTCTGCCTTGGAAAATTTCCATTTTGTGTGAGTTTCTGAGTGTGACGTTTCAATTTTACATATTATAGGGTAGTGGTCACTGTTGAGTGGATCATCCAGAGCTGTCCACTGGATACTAGGGAAAAGGATTGGAGAGCAGATAGAGAGATCTATTGAAGAGACTGTTCCTGTTGGGAGGTGGAGGTAAGTTGGTGAACCATATTATAGGGTACCAGTATTTAATATGGTTAAACCAGTATTTAATATGTTAAATAATATGTTAACCAGTATTTAATATGGTTACATTTCGTCTTTCAATAAGCATTTCAATGATTTTTCCACATCCGTCTGTGTTGGAAGAACCCCACAATGGATGGTGTCCATTGAAGTCACCCAATAAGCAGAAAGGGGTTGGCAACTGCTGAATGAGATCTTCAAGTTCAAGTATGGTACAAGGGCGACTGGGTGGCAGGTAGATTGAAGCAAGTGTTAGGGTAACGGCAATGGCTATTCGTGTGGCAACAATTTCAACAGTGGTTTGCAACTGAATGCGTTTGCAGGGTACTCTCCCATTATTAATTATCGCTACCTCTCCGTGAGCATTATTAGTAGTAGGTCTGTCTTGTCGAAAGAGAGTGTAATTTTTTATCGAAGTAGACATCTGAGGTGTTAAATATGTCTCTTGTAAACAGATTCCAATTGGTTTATAACGCTTAATTATCTCGTGGATTTCGTCGATATTGCTGCGAAAGCCTCTACAGTTCCATTGGATGATGTTTTTCATTGTTTGGATTTAAATGAAGAAGCTGTGTCTGTCTGCTTTTTGGAAATCTGTTTCTGTCGGTCAATTTTTATTTTGTCTCTCTTTGAAAATATTGGTCTGGCCTCTATTACATCTTCTGGAGGAATGTCCAGAATGGTTTCCGTTTCTTCATGAGAGCAAGTCTCATTTGTGTCCATGAAGAAAGATTCAGCATGCTGCTTGTTACCGGAATCAGAGTTTTCTGTTTGTGTAGATCTTACAGGAGTTGTAAGAGTAACAGGAGGTATCGTGACTGGTGTGTTATTAGATCTATTAGAAGTCTGTTGCTTTGAGGACTGAGGTACAGTAGAGAGTCAAGTTCGAGCCCATTCAGAAATAGAGATGCTTGGCGGGATTGATGTATCTGTTTGAACTGATATTGAGTGAAATTTTTGAGCAGCGTCAGCATATGTACATTTTGGCATCGGTATTAGTTGCTGTAATTTTTTTCTGGCTTCGGAAAATGAGACTTTTTTTTCTATCTTGTATTTTTGGATTTTCTTCTCATATTTCCTTTACAATTAGGGCAAAGTGAGGACTGCGATTTACAATCGGCTTGGGCATGTTCCTTCGATCCACAGTTAGGGCATACTGCATCACCTCTACAGACAGTTTGGGAATGTCCAAATTTTTGACATTTATAACACCTTAGGGGGTTTGGGATATACGGGTGAATGCAGCAGTTCAAATACCCGTCTTTTACTGATGATGGTAGGTTGGGTGAGCTAAATGTCAGTATGATACTGCGAGTTGGAATAAGTTCGCCATCTTTCTTAATCATAATTCTCTTCGCTTGTATGACCTTCTGATCCTGCAATTCGTTGACAATTTCCTCTTCTGAGACATTCATTAGGTCCCATTCTGAGGTAACACCCTTGGAGGTATTGAGTGTTGCGTGTGGTGACACCTTAGCAGGGATTCTATTGAATGTTGTGAGCTTGAGAAGGTACTCTGAATGTTTAGAGCTTGTAGTCTCAACCAACAGATCGCCAGATTTGAGACGGCGCACCATTTTGGGGGAACCTGCTACATTTTCCAGACACTTTTGTATGAGGAATGGCGATAGATTGCCTAGGGCCTGGTTCGCTAAGGAATGCAGGATCAGGAAACTCGGATGTTCTATTAGGGAATCATCCGTCTTCAGTCCCTTTCGGTTGGTTTTGTCATCATTAGGTTGATGCAAATCCTTTGAATTTGGATTTGCTGTCTGAATCGGGGGAAAATTTTCAAAGCCCATGTTTTGCTCCTTTTGGCCCTGGGGGTTTGCTTTACCACCCAGGTTTCCGGCCCCGCCACGGGGAGGCAGGAGCAGTGCCACAAGGTGACCAAGCGGCTGAGTTAGGAAGTTAGTATTAATATAAAAAGAAACAGAAAGGTGGTTTTCCTTCCTGGGCCTTTGCCTACTTCTTGTAGTGCGAAAGAGCTACTTTGATCGAGAAATCAAGAAAAATGGTTGTTGAAACAAAAAATAGAATCTATTCACTGAAAATCTCTTTAGAAAAAAAGCTTTTACAGACGCACTAGAATCGCTTGACCACGGAACGCTTGGCACCCGGGGCAGAGCTGAATGTGAGTGTGTGTGTGCCAGTATTGAGATGGTGAGGTTTGGTGCCTCTAAAAAGCTTTCAATGAGTCGACCACGTCTATCTAATTTTTTTTCGCCCAATAAGAGGTGGTGCCCATTGAAATCCCCTAACATACAGAGAGTTGTAGATACCTGTATGAGGAGGTCTTCAAGAAAACAGTAAGTATGGTTTGGGTTATTGCAATACAGAGAGTTATATGCACAGCAACAGCTTCTATTTCAGTTTGAAGTGGAATATATTTAGTTGGGATCTTTGAATTTATCAGGATTGCTACACCATCATGGGCAGCATTTGCTGTATTCCAATCTCTTTGATAAAGGCAATAGTTCTTTATTGAAGGAGAAATCTGCAAGGTTAGGTAAGTTTCCTGGAGACAAATGGAAACTAAAGAAAATCGATTAATTAAATCTTGGATATCACCTGTATTGCAATGAAAGCCTCTGCAGTTCCATTGTAAAATACAAGGCATTATTTGTGTTTAGTTGATGGAGCTGATTCTGACTGCTTTTTGAAGGTGACTGGTTTATGACGTTCCAATTTTTGTTTGTCTTTTTTTTTAAGAAAACAGGCTGACCAATGTCCATTTCTTCTTCTTCGGCTTGGATTTCTAAAATAGGAGCTTCCTGTATAGATGTGCCATCTGTGTCCTGAATATTTTTAATAGCATTTAAGTTTGTAATATGGGATGTGGGAGCAATCACTGAAGGAGGAGATTCTGCTGGTATTGTCAGAGGACTATTATTTGCTTGGTCTGAGGTCTTGGATTTTTGCTTGCGCACACTTGGTTGTAACTCAGAGAGGTCTAGCCCAATCAGAAATTGATTTATTAGTAGGAACTGTGACATCAGTTTGAATGGAGACTGCTTGATATTTTTTTACAGCATTTGCATAGTTAATATTTTGGTTTATAGTTGGTGCAACTAGTTTTCTTGTTTCTTGGTAACTAACTTTGTTCTCAACCTTGTATTTTATTATTTTTTTCTCGGTTTTCCACTTTTCGTGGAATATGCAGGATGGTCATGTTTATGGAATATGCAGGATGGTCACCTTTGCAATTTGGACAGGTCATTTTTGTAGCTGTGCAGTCATTTTGTATGGAGGATCCACAGTTGGGGCAGACATGAATTCCTCTACATACAGTTTGAGAATGGCTATACTTTTGGCATTTATAGCATCTTAAAGGGTTGGGAATGTAGAGGCGAATGTGACAAAACAAAACTTGCTTTTACAGAGGAGTGCGCTGGCGTATTGAAGGTAAGAATAATATTTCTGGTAGGTGCCAGTTGATTATCTTTTTTGATCATTATTCTTTTTGTTTCTATTACATTCTGTCCCTGCAGTTCTTGGGTTATTTCTTTCTTGATGACATTTAATAAATCCCAACTAGATATGAGACACCCTTAGATGAATTTAGGCTTGTTATTTGGTTTTTAGGTGCATTAGGAACTAAGGCCATGTTGCTCCGGGGATATGCGGTGGTCATTACCTGACATTTCCGCATCCTTCGTATTTGGTGATCACGGGCTTGAATGGGGTTCTCACAGGGTTCGAAGCCCGTAACACAAGCAAGAAGCGTGTGCTATACACTGCTGCTCCTGCCCACCTGGCTACGGAGGTGCCAATTTAAGGTTGCATGAGGAAATATTTTTACAGGAATGCCAGCAAAGCTTGTTAGTTGTAAAAGCTTTTCAGAATGTCTTTGGTTCATGGTTTTGTATTAGTAGGTCTCCTGATTGCAGTCTCTTCACCGTCTTGGGAGATCATGCAATACCTTCCAGATGTTTTTGTATGACAAAGGGAGACAATTTACTCATAGGCTGACTACTCCATCCGGTCAGTCTGTTGTCTCTTTGGGTTTTCATTTTCCATGTCTGCATGGTCTGTATTTGCCATGTTTGCTCCTTTTAGCCCTTGGCAAGAGGACATATCTGCCAAGGTCTCCGGCCAAGTCACAGGGAGGCAGGAGCAGTGCCGCTAGGAGACCAAGCGGTCAAAGTGTTAGTTCGTTAGTGAACTAGAAATATATGGATAAATAAAGAAAGGTGGGTTTCCTTTCTGTGTTCTAACTTGTGGCTTTTCCAGTATAGAACTGTTTGAAAAATAAGATTGCTAAGAGAAAAGTAGAGAGTAGGAACTTAGAAATAACTCTAGTCGGTCTTGAAGAGCACTCTAAAGATCACAGAAGTATCGCTTGACCTTGAATTTGTTTGGCACCCTGGGCCTCTCACCCTAGTATTTGCAAGCTACTCACTCATGTCTGACGGTGCAGATGTGAGTGAGAACTGCAACTAAGCACAGACTCTCAAAACATACTATCAACCATTTTTTAAAACATGCACACCTATACCCATAGCCAGATTCAATGGAACATAGTCAGAGCAAGCATACCCTCATAAGCATGTTACACAACATATACATTTTGCTTACTGAATTACATAGATATACATGTCTATCTATGTTAATCAGTGAAAGCAACTTTTGTAAGTTGTAACTTACATTGAACAATGATCTTCTGATCTCAGATACACTGTTAATGGTTACCTGTTGTGTATCTTGCTATTAATAAAAAAAAAAAAACAACATATATATGCAGCTGCTATCATTGACATTTTATCTGGGTGAGGAACACATTCTGACAGGCTAGTCTTATTTAGATTGGCCTGTATTGGGAACCGTCATGGTCCAAATAGTTGTAATTGCCTAAATAGGGAGTGTCACGATCTGGGTAGTCATAGCTTGGCGACTTCTCCTCGACTAAAAGAATTTTTCATCAAAGTCACAGAAGGCCATATAGTTTAATTAGAGACAGGCAGAAGTTCATCTACAGATTTATTGAGCAGCCTCCAAATTGGCGGCCAAACTTGGTGCACACGGACATCAGAGAAGAGGAGTTAAATCCTAGAAGAGACTCAATCCTAATGGTATATACCAAATGCCACATGGACAAATCGCAGTCTCTGCACGCAGTGCCGTATTGGCGACCTGAGCCAGCTCCCTTGCCTGGCTCCACCGTCTCCCCCATGCGCCACCCCCATTCTTACTTTCTGGTGGGGCATAGTGATCCCCACTGTAAACTGGAGCTGTCTTCTCTATTGTCTCCATGTCTCTGTCTCCCCCCCCCCCAGTATTCAATCTACCCCACTTTACCAGCACGCAAGTGAATGCCCCACACAATCTAAATTAAACTATCTAAAATCACCTTCGCCCACTACTTTCGGCCTCTCATTCCTAGCGCCTCCCTGCCACGCGAGCGCATAAACGGTATGTATATCTATATTTTTATATATATATATATATATATATATATATATTTTTTTTTTTTTTAGGTCCTAGCCACTGAAATCTCAGGAAATTAGGTGGCAGGACCTGCCAGAGTAAATTTTGATCTACTGATGTTTCCTGGTCTGCCTCCATGGAGCAAAAGTGGGGCAACATTGGGCCTCAGTAGAGGTCTAGTGGCTAAACGACCAGATGAACAACGGTACACGACACTACACATGTACAATTTCCATACACACTTTTAAATCTCTGGCATTTCCAGTAAACTAGCACACCCATCACAATGCAAGCAACGCGGAAATGGGGGGAACCCCTGGTCCGCTTGACACTAAACACACTTTACAGATTTATTTGATTACTAATACCAACATTAGTTCTATGACAAGCATCCAGAAACTGCAATTGAGGTGGTGCTGACTGGCTTCTAGTGAGACTCACATTTTTTGGTGCTCTGATAATTCTGTTGAATATATTAATTATTTTGTTCCAACTGACTATTTATTGTACGATTTGAACTCCCCTTCTCAACATGATTCTCCAAACATCAAATTTTTGAAGATTGAACAAGGTAAATCAAAGTTATGATGACTTTAAAAATTCTGTATGTTAGTGTTAGTTTCACTGGTTCCCAGCATTGCCAGAGTATACAGATTACAGACGAGTAATTAGAAATAGATTTAGGAACTATAACATTCAACTGTTTTTGATAGAAATAACTATACGAGTGACTACTTGAACTGAATAGTTGCCACAAATCATTTTCATGATGATTTAATTATATCCAAGTGGTTTTAAACTTGATCGGGAAATTGTGTCCGAAAATTACAGCGACGGGCAGGCAGCATTTTTGCTCTTCTTCCACTACCAGTTAAACAAAGTATTAGTAGAGGCATATGATGCAAGAAAGCAAGCTTATGGCAGCATCAGCTTAAAAAAAAAAAAAAAACCGCTTCCATTTCACCCCTCCGTTCAATCTAAATACCTGTCGAGCTCAGCCATAAATTTGTTTAGGCTATCAACTTCCATGAAAAAGGATGGAAGTTTGTTCCACCAACCAACTACCTGCGGGCTAAAGGCAAACTTCCGCATATCCATCCTACATCCATCTTTCCTCAATTTGAATTTATGCCCTCTCAGGTGCATCTCAATCAGATCACCTCACAGGTGCCTAGTCTCCAGACACTGTAATTTGCAAAACGTAAGCCTTTCTTCGTAAGAGCAACCCTTTGTTCCATTCACTAATCTTGTTGCCCTTCTCTGTACTCGTTCCAGCAGCTCTGCATCCTTCTTAAAATGAGGCCTCCAGACCTGTATAGAGTACTCAAGGTGTGGCATGACCATTGCCTTATACAAGAGGATAATCACCTCCTTATCCCTGCTAGAAAAATTCTTGTATATCATTGATAAGACACCATGGGCTACTTTTACAGACCACTGCACTGCTCAGAAAACTTCATATCTGCCTGCACAATTACCCCCAGGTCCTTTTCATTCTCTACCACTGTCAGTGTAGTACCACAGAGTTGATATGTTATTCTGGGGTTACTGCTTCCCATATGTAGTACTTTACATTTGCCAATGTTAAACTTCATTTGCCACCTCTCAGTTCATCTGCTCAACTCTTCTAGATCCTGTTGCAGCAGGGTACTGCATTAATGTCCCTGCCAACCTTCATGTCATCTGCAAACTTCGACATTAAGCTTGATACACCATCATCAATATCATTTATAAATACAGAAAACAACAATGGACCCAACACTGAATTCTGATGACCCCACTAATAACGTTAGTTCACGATGAACAGTTTCCATTGATTACCACTCTCTGCTTTCTCCCACTCAACCATCCCTTTATCCACAGCAGCAACTTGCCTCCAATGCCACACTGCTCCAATTGTTGCAGCAGTCTTCCATGTGAAACAGTATCAAAAGCCTTTCTAAGATCCAAATATATGATATCAAAGTTATTCCCTGCATCCAGTTTCTTTGTGACCAAATCATAGTATCCAATCAAATTGGTCAGGCAAGACTTTTCCTTAACAAAGCCATGCTGCGCACAAGCTAACACTGAAGTCTTGTCTAGATAATCCTGCAGTGCTTCTTTAACCAGTGCCTCCATTAATTTTCCTGGGATAGAAGTTAAACTAATAGGTCTATAATTACTTGTGTCGGACTTTGATATCCTTTGTGAATTGGGGTCACATTTGCACATCTTCAGTCCATGAGTACCTCCCTTGAGTTCAAAGAAGCTCTCATAATTATGGCTAAGGGTTTGCTTACTTCCTTTGCTGCCTCCTTTAATATAACTGTATAGATCCCATCCACCCTGGGTGCATTTTTAAGTTTATCTTCAACAATTTCTCTTCCACTGTCCTCTCAGTTATTACGAAATTATCTAGCTCACTGCCAGAGTATAATTCAGCTTAGGTTTTCACCTCACTAAATGACTCCTCTTGTGTGAATGTAAATTCAAAATACTCATTTAGTTTGTTAGCCCCCTGGATCATCAACAATTGAACCATCAATATACAGTGGACCAATCTGATTCATCCCTTTCCTACTACAGTTTACATAGGTAAAGAACTCTTTGCTGTTTTTCTTCGCATCCTTTGACACAGATTTTGCATAATCTGCCTTTGCCTTTTGCCTGCCTAATCTCCTTTGTGACTTGGTTACAGACCAGCTTATATCTATCATAGGCTTCCATGTCACCCATTAATTTATATGTATCCCAAACATTTTTATTCTCTGCCATATGTCTCACTAGTTCATGTGATATCTATTTAGGCCTAAACCTTGAACAATATTTCTTAGTTGGTATGTAAAGCCTAGTAGCTTCCAAGGTAAATTCTTTGAATGCTTCCCATTTGAATTTGCTGTTGGTAACATCATCAGTTGGTCCCACCGTATTGAATTTAAATACTGTCTCAGACAACCGTAGTCACCTTTATGAAAGCAAAAACCCTTCCCTTTTCCCATGATGGTAGTTACCTCTTTGAGTAAATCGCACTTCAGCACACTGTGATCAATGCGACCTAGTGGTTCCTTTATCTGCAGATTCTTAATGAATGAAGAATCACTACTGATAATCAGGTCAAGAGTAGTACTCACTCTAGTTGCCTCCCGAACATGCTACTGTAGAAACATGTCATCGTATAAATCCACAAAAGTCTTGCTAGTGTGCGAGTGACCAACCCATAAGTTCCAGTCAATATCTGGAAAGTTAAAATCTCCCATTATAAGACTCTCTGATTTACTGGTCCTATCTATTTCCTGGTACAGTTTCTTATTATACTCATCAGAGTCATTAGGCCTATAACACACTCCTACTGTCAATTTTGATCTCCCAATGCTTATGTCACATCAAACTGACTCGATGCTGCACTGTCCAGCGATGTCGACTGGCTTCACTCCTTGGATTTTATGTATTTCTTAACTAATAGCATAACCCCTCCTCCCTTCCTATCCTGTCTGTAGACGTTGTACTCCCCAAATTCCAGTTCTGCCTTCTTTATGTCTGTGTGACACCACGTCTCTGATATCCCAACAATATCTGCCTTTGATGTTTTGAGCAATACCTCATCAATACCTCATCAAATTTATTTACCAAATTCCTAGCATTGGTTTATACGCAAGTTACAAGATTAATAAATTTTACTGATTACTTGATAATATTATATACTATACTATACTATACTATACTAAGCTAATGGGATATAATGTATCGTTTAAGAAAAAAGGCCTTTGTTCTGTTGTTGTTTCTGCCACCGATCATGCAACTGTTAGTTTAGTTTCAGAAAAGTTCACCTCTGTCATACATGCACCTCTTCCCATTCTTAGCTACCCTAACACAACCCATGTGTTTACTTGTACACCAATGACTGCCAGCAGTCTCCGAAATACCCTGCATCTTGTTTTCCGGGCTGCTGCTCATTCCAATAGAAGCAGTGCAAGAATCACTTTCACCTCTGTCAGTGGCTACTGTTAATCTTTTATCCTTGTATTCCCCCAAGCTATCAGTTTTCCGACCTACCTAACACTGCTTCGATAGCATCAGCAAATATTCTCACACTCTTTCTATTTAAGTGTATCCCCTCCCTGTAGAAGCAGTCTCTCCTGTTAACTAGTACAGACCAGGCTGAAAAAAATTCTACCACTTGAGCCTTGAACAATCTTTCCAGGTCTGAATTGATCGACAAGGCTCTCATCGTATACTCCTTCCTATCGTGTCTGGGTAGAATTGCAGCACTTTCAAATTGAACCCTAATTCATGGCTTTTTTTCAACAGTGACCTGTACTTGTTAAGTAATTCTACTGGTCTCCTACTCTTAATATAATTAGTGCCAACCTTTCCCCATGGCAGACAAAACCCTGGTCGTGTTCCACCTATTCTTTTTGCTCAATATATTTCCCGTTTCCCTGACAATAGAGGCACCGACAACTGCTAGTTCCTGTGAGACCAGCGTATTCTGCCTTGGGGGTTTCTGCTGTTTTGCGTGATGATCAAGTGGAAGCTCTGGCATTGATGTGGGCAGCTGCGAGCTTGATGATTTCGATTCAATTTCAATAAAATTTCAGTACAAAATTATAACCCTAAACTTGTATTCTGTTATATAACTTCAGTTTCAAGTTATGTATTAATTAATTATGTTACATTTGTGAAATCTAAGTCGTTATATGTATTCAGTTAAAAAAGTACAATTTAATTGACAATCAAGTTACAAGATTAATAAATTTTACTGATTACTTGATAATATTATATACTATACTATACTAAGCTAATGGGATATAACGTATCGTTTAAGAAAAAAAGGCCTTTGTTCTGTTGTTTCTGCCACCGATCATGCAACTGTTAGTTTAGTTTCAGAAAAGTTTGCAAGAAGATTTATAAACTTCAGTGGAATCCAATGGTGAGATATTTTGTGTTTCTGTTGAGGGTTTAACAGCTAGTTTTCTATATTATTACCCATCCCCTTGTAGTGAGACAGGTCACCATGCTGCTCACTATACGGTAACGGGGAGTGTGCTCCTCTTGTGTGGAACTGCTAGATAGAGTTCAATACTGAACATTCAGTGTAACACTCTGCAGTGGAACATTAAATACCGTGTATTATTAGTGCTTTGCCCCCTCCAATGTGGAACTTTACAGGTAAAAATTGATGTGCACCTGGGACAGATACTAATATCAACATCGTGTTCGAAGACCTTATAAACCCACTAAAGAAAGTAGCCCCAGTCGTCTGAGTAAATTTCAAACTCTGATGTCTTTCCCTGCGTGATCTGTGGGGGTTAGCCAAATCTCTGATTTCGACATTTCTTGGCACAGAAATATGCTACGGACTTGTAGTTACTTTCTTTCTCCATATCTTTGATAGCCCTTTACATAGGTATCCAGTACACCCGTTTATCCGGAACTGTTCGCTGATCAGAACCTTGTGAAAATGCCACCAGACACCAAAAACGCAGCTCAGCTGAACACTAAAGCACAGGTACCTGCGGCATTTCCTCCTCTTGGTGCAGACCAACCTGAGGCTGCAGATGAAGTGAAATACACACCCCAAACCAAGCAGAAGTCCAAAAAACAAGCGGTCCAAAAAGCCAACAGAGAAACGAGGAGTCAACAAGTAAATCAGGACACTCAGGAACCTCCCAGCTCCCAGGTAGAGAATACAGATGAAAATAAACAGGAACACAACACAACACAGAGTCGTTAGACCCAAAACTGCCTGAAGGGACGGTCCTTGAAAAGACCTTATCCCTCAGAACTGCGCTTGAGGACCTGCTGAAGGACTCCAGCAACAGGATCACCACTGGACTCCGAGGCAAAATCGTGAACATTTGGGGCAAACTTGAAACTGTTCTACTCCAGATAAATTTCAACTGTGAATGTGCTCAAGCCCAACTAACTTGAAGCTCTATAGTCAAAGGGAGCGAACCAAATGCAACAGTGTAGTCCCTCATATGCACAAGCGCTGAGGACCTCGCCTAAGGAGGACCAACCTGCAACTTTGATAACTTCAACAGGACACAAGACCCTCCTGCCCACACCACATCAAGTTATACTCTGCCCTGCAAATATGGACGAGCACACTACCAGCGAATAAGTAAAGAACCTGGTAATAACCAATTTGGAAAATGACTTTAAACAAACCAAAATTAAGTCAGTCACGAAGACACGAAATGTTGACTTCATTACAGAGACACAATAAAGAGTATGCCACAAAAATAATGAATAATGGACAACGAGAAAATCCAAACACTTAGATTAGAAGCCCTGCCTCCAAACGCACGGGCCCCAGTATAATCATTTTTGACATTGACAAGGATCTCATCACAGCTGCCCTCCAAGACGAGCTGTACTGCAGAAACCTCCAAATGACTCGAGCAACAGAGAACCCAGCGAGGGGATGGGTTTGAATTTGGGGATGACTTTTAATAAACTGAAGTCATGCACCATTTCAGAGAGCATGTGGCTGTCCCCAAATGTTTCTGGTGCTGCTGGTTTGCACACACTACACACACCTGTGCCCAGAGCTAGCCCACATGCGGAACGTGGCAAAACTTCAACTCATGCACAAAAAAGGAATCCTCACCAATCTGTGCAAACTGCAAAAGCTACCAACGGACCATTCTAACATTGTGTACTGTAAAGTAAAGTAAAGGGAACATACCAAATCCAACTCGACTATGGCAGTACGCCTTAAACCGTTCAACTTAAACAGAGTAAACTTCATACAGCTCAATGTTCTAAAGCAGTTGCCGCACAGCTCAGCTTATCAAAAAGGCAAATGAAGAAAACCAGGACACATTATCCAGGAACTGTATGCACACAACAGAGAGGTCAGGGGATATCCTCAGGCTTATAAAATTGTTCAGGACAGTAGTGAGTCACCTTGGGCCTGCATTATAGTGAGGAATCCCTATATCACCGCTACAAGAATCTCCAATTACTGCATGCCATGGGTCGCTTGTGCACATATCTTCACCTCCCTGGGCAATTTCTATGCAGTTTCACTATATGGTCGCCCGGGTAAGGATATCTTACCTGCAACTAGATACCTGCAAAGCTTATATATTGCCTTCCCGAAAAGAAAGATCATCGTGGGAGTGGATGTCAAATGTCGCGCCCCTGCGTGGTTCAGCGAGACCCGAGAGAGAAAGATGAGGAGAATGCAATGGACTGCGACTGGAGAACTACCTGGCAAGTAGCCCATACATAATAGCGGTGCAATACCATCACTTTGTTTATTTGAGGCTTGAAGTGGTGGAACCCATGTTTAGTCTACAGAGCTAAGTTCCGATCAACTCTTCATCATCTCTTCCATCATGCAGTATGACTGATGACTTTTGAGGTTATGATGAACATCATAGCGAGATCCAATCGTCCGTATATTTCAAGGGTACAGCTTTAAATGGTGTTCGCAGGCCGGCTGCTAGTTAGTACACAGACCAAACCTATTGGAAACTCTTTAAGAGGCTTCTGGATCAGCTAGTGTATAATCTTGCTACCTCTACTCTGCCAGATGGTGACTAGAGAGAGTCCGAGTAGTGTATATGCGAGGAGCATTGTCAAGGCCATGTTATGTCAAGGAACTGGGTATATTTTTACCATGTGTATGCCATATCCAAAAATTTCATTACTTTATACAGCATGTCCCCGCACTTTTTCATACTATTGAATACACCACGAATTGTGAAACTAATAGAGTAAGCTTATCTGTGAAAAGATCTAAACCTCCCAAACACTTCCTAGTTCGTTTCACAAATATACATGGTCTCAATTCTGATCTCAACGATGTTCATTTCCACTTGCAGTCTGCCAAACCCCATGTACTTTTTCTGACAGCATCTCAGTTATCGGTTGATTCAAATACTGCTGATCTCAGTTGACCAAATGATTCGCTGTATGATTCCTTTCGCCTCAAAGGTGGCACTTGTGCATATGTCCATTCCGATATTCCCTGTCAGAGAATTGGTAATTTGGAATCTCTTCTCTTTGATCTTCTCTGGCTTAAAATCTCTCTACCTCATTGTGTCAAATTCATTTGCTGTCTCTACCGTTCTCCCAACTCCACTAATCACTTGGAGCTCTTTGACTTCCTCTCTTTGCAATTTGACTTTCTCTATTCCAACCTACGTAAGTGTGAGATAATTTTCCTTGGTAACTTTAACGTTCACAACTCCACCTGGTTGAAATGCTGAGGCTTTTGCAATTTCTAATGACCTTGCAGAGATTGTACATTTACCTACAAGAATACCGGACAATCCTAACGATACAGCCTACACACTTGATCTTTTTCTCACAAACAACCCTTCTAAGTACATGGTCTACTCTGCCAGATGGGATACACTTAAATAGAAAGGGTGCAAGAATATTTGCTGATGCTATCGAGGCAGTGTTAGGTGGGTCGGAAAACTGCTAGCTTGGGGGGAGACAAAGACCAATAGATTGACAGTAGCCACTGGCAGAGGTGAAAGAGATTCTTGCACTGCTTCTATTAGAATGAGCAGAAGCCTGAAAAACAAGATGCATGGTATTTCAGAGACTGCTGGGAGCCATTGCGGTACAAGTAAACACATGGGTTGTGTTAGGGTAGCTAAGAATAGAAACAGGTGCAGGTATACTTGCGTATAAACCAATGCTAGGAGTTTAGTAAATAAATTTGATGAATTTGAGGTATTGCTCAAAACATCAAAGGCAGATATTGTTGGGATATCAGAGACATGGTGTCACACAGATATAAGGGATGCAGAAATGCAATTTGGGGAGTACAACGTCTACAGAAAGGATAGACAGGATAGGAAGGGGGGGGGGTTATGCTATTAGTTAAGAAACACAGTGAAGTGAAGTGAAGCCAGTCGACATCGCTGGACAGTGCAGTGTTGAGTCAGTTTGGTGTGACATAAGCATTGGGAGATCAAAATTGAGAGTAGGAGTGTGCTATAGGCCTAATAACTCTGATGAGTATAATAAGGAACTGTACAGGGAAATAGAGTGGGCCAGTAAATCAGAGAGTCTTATAATGGGAGATTTTAATTTCCCAGATATTGACTGGAATTTGGGGGCTGGTTACTCACACACTAGCAGGGCTTTTGTGGATTTATTGGATGATTGTTTTCTACATCAGCATGTTCAGGAGGCAACTAGAGGGAGTAATACTCTTGATTTGATTATCAGCAGTGATTCTTCATGCATTAAGAATCTGCAGATAAATGAACCACTAGGTGGCAGTGATCACAGTGTGCTGAAGTGGGATTTACTGAAAGAGGTAACTACCATTAGGGGTAAAGGGAAGGGTTATTGCTTCCGTAAAGGCGACTACGATGGACTGAGACAGTATTTAAATTCTATACAGTGGGACCAACTGATGATGTTACCAACAGCAAATTCAAAATGGGAAGCATTCAAAGAACTTATCTTGGAAGCTACTAGGCTTTACATACCAACTAAGAAATATTGTTCAAGGTTTAGGCCAAAATGGATGTCAGATGAACTAATGAGGCATATGGCAGAGAAGAAAAATGCATGGGATACTTACAAATTAACACATGACACAGAAGCCTATGATAGATACAAGTTGATATGCAACCAAGTTACAAAGGAGGTTAGGCAGGCGAAGGCAGATTACGAGAAATCCTTGGCAAGGGATGCAAAGAAAAACAGCAAAGAGTTCTTTACTTATGTAAACTCTAGAAGGAAGGGGATGAATCAGATTGGTCCACTCGATATTGATGGGTCAACTGTTGATGATCCTGCTCAGGTAGCTAACAAACTAAATGAATATTTTGCATCGACATTCACACATGAGGAGTTATTCAGCAAGGGGAATGCCAGAGGTGTATTCAACTCTAGCAGTAAGCTACAGAATCTTGAAATAACTGCGAGTAAAGTGGAGGAGAAACTGTTGAAGATAAACACAAGAAAGGCACCCGGGGTGGATGGGATCTGTCCAGTTATATTAAAGGAGGCAGCAAAGGAAGTAAGCAAACCCTTAGCCATAATTATGAGAGCTTCCTTGGACTCAGGGGAGGTACCCATAGACTGGAAATGTGCAAATGTGACCCCAATTCACAAAGGAGGATCAAAGGCTGACACAAGTAATTATAGACCTGTGAGCTTAACTTCTGTTCCAGGAAAATTAATGGAGGCACTGGTTAAAGAAGCACTGCAGGATCATTTAGACAAGACCAGTTATAGCTCAGACACAGCATGGTTTTGTTAAGGGGAAGTCTTGCCTGACCAACTTGATTGGATACTATGATGCAGTCACAAAAGAACTGGAATGCAGGGAATAACTTTGATATTATATACTTGGATCTTAGAAAGGCTTTTGATACTGTTGCACATGGAAGACTGCTACACAAATTGGAGCAGTGTGACATTGGAGGCAAATTGCTGCTATGGATAAAGGGGTGGTTGAGGGGGAGAAGACAGAGAGTGGTAATCAATGGACACTGCTCATCGTGGACTAATGTTATTAGTGGAGTCCCTCAGGGCTCAGTGTTGGGTCCATTATATGTTTTCTGTATTTATAAATGATATTGATGATGGTATATCAAGCTTAATGTCCAAGTTTGCAGATGATACAAAGGTTGGCAGGGTTGTCAAGGACACTACTGACACTATGCTGCTGCAACAGGATCTGGAAAGGTTGAGCAGATGGGCTGAGAGGTGGCAAATGAAGTTTAACATTGACAAATGTAAAGTACTACACATGGGAAAAAGCAACCCCAGAGCAACGTATCAACTCTGTGGTACTACACTGACAGTGGTAGAGAATGAAAGGGACTTGGGGGGTGATTGTGCAGGCAGATATGAAGTTCTCTGAGCAGTGCAGACGGGCTGCAAGAGTAGCTCATGGAGTATTGTCAATGATATACAGGAATTTTTCCAGCAGGAATAAGGAGGTGATTATTCCATTGTATAAGGCAATGGTCAGGCCACACCTAGAGTACTGTATACAGGTCTGGAGGCCTCATTTTAAGAAGGATGTAGAGCTGCTGGAACGAGTACAGAGAAGGGCAACAAGATTAGTGAATG
This sequence comes from Mastigoproctus giganteus, assembly GCF_048544385.1. Taxonomy (NCBI): domain Eukaryota; kingdom Metazoa; phylum Arthropoda; class Arachnida; order Uropygi; family Thelyphonidae; genus Mastigoproctus; species Mastigoproctus giganteus. Next base: position 118,836,823 of record NC_143575.1, on the reverse strand, counting down.
GAACAAAGGGGTGCTCTTACGAAGAAAGGCTTAAGTTTTGCAAATTACAGTGTCTGGAGACTAGGCACCAGCGAGGTGATCTGATAGAGGTGTATAAAGCCTTGAATGGTTTAAGCATGCTCAATGCTGATGGGATTCTTCCTCTAGCTCAGAAAAATCACCTGAGAGGGCATAAATTCAAATTGAGGAAAGACAGATGTAGGATAGACGTGCGGAAATTTGCCTTTAGTCAGCGGGTGGTTGGTTGGTGGAACAGACTGCCATCCCTTGTGGTGGAGGTTGATAGCCTAAATAAGTTTAAGGCTCAGCTGGACAGGTATTTTGAACGAACAGAGGGGTGAAGTGGAAGTGGGTTTTTTTTTTTTTTGGCTGATGCTGCATAAGCTTGCTTTCTTGCATCAAATGCCTCTACTAATGCTAAATGCTAATGGTCAAAGTGAGTGGTCTTTTAGTTATCTCAGATCACAACTTGGTGATTGCCTCTTCTCCAATGGAGCGTTTATCTCATGGCTATTCCCAACCTCGTATTGTTTGGCATTACAAGAATGCAAAATGGGATGACCTGCAAGATTTCTTTTTTTCTTTTCCCTGTTCCTTGGTTGGACTACTGTTTCAAAACTTCTGATATCAATGTTTGCTCTGATTATGTCAGTGAAATTATTCTTGTAGGAATGGAATACTTTATTTCACATTCCACATTAAAATGTAGTCCATTATTTAAACCTTGATTTTCAATAATTGTGCTAAGGCTGTTCAAGAGAAGAATATTGTATATCATAATTGGCTTGTTTCCAATTCTTCAGTTTCATTTTCTGCCTACACCAAAGCTCGCAACAATTGTAAAGCAGTCATTAATCAGTACAGACTAGATTTTGAACAGGCTAAGAGTAGAAAACATGCTTCTTGCCCTAATGGTAGACGAGCATTCTGGTCTCCTGCCAAAGCTATTGGCCGCAACATTTGCCCATCTCTGCTCCCACCTCTGTCAAAACCAGATGGTTCTATTGTCACTTCAGCCAAGGATAAAGCTGACCTGCTAGCACCATACCCAACACACCCCATTCAATGCCTCCAGTGGTCCTCCATCCAAAGGACATCAGAAGGATTTTGACGAGTCTCAATGCTAAGAAAGCTCCAGGTCCTGACGTAATTTCTCCACTTGTTCTCAAAATTTGTGCTCCTGAACTTACTCCCGTTCTTTGCCACCTGTTTTCACTTCCTTATTTCAAAGGTATTTTTTCTTCTGCTTGGAAATTTGCTCATATCCAGCCAGTTCCTAAAAAAGGGTAACAAATCCCTCCCATCCAATTATCGTCCCATTGAAATTACTTCTACTCTTTCTAAAGTAATGGAGAAAACAATTAACTGCCAACTCTTAAACCACCTAGAAACCTTTCGTCTGATTAACAATGACCAGTATGAATTCCGTCAGTATCGATCCACTGGTGATATTCTGGCTTATGTTACCCATTTATGGACAAATTCAATGGAAAGGTTTGGTGAAACACAAGCAGTTGCTCTTGACATCTCAAAGGCCTTTGATTGTGTTTGGCATAAATGTCTTCTAAACAAGCTTCTATCTTATGGTTTTCCAACTGTTTTTTGTAACTGGTTATCCAGTTTTCTCTCTGATCGCTCTGATGGTAGATGGCTCTTGGTCTTCTAACTTCTCCATTAATGCCGGTGTCCCCCAAGGTTCAGTTCTTTCCCCCACTCTTTTCCTCTTGTATATTAATGACCTTCCATTGACTGGAAATCCTATCCATAGTTTTGCCGATGATAGCACATTGCATTCCACTTTCCATTTTGAAAAACCTTGCCCTGCTCAATCAGCTTCAACTTCTCGAATATCTGCTACCAATTCCTTAAATGCCGATCTCCAGGTAATTCTCTAGTGGTGCAAAGACAATTTAGTTGATTTAAACCCTTCTAAAACTCAGTGCTGTCTTAAATCTCACAGAGAGATTCTTCTTCTCCTATGCTTATCATTGGTGACACTCCGATTTCTAGGCAAAATGATATATCTCTTTTGGGGATTACCCTGACTTCTAATCTGTCGGCACAAGCACATTACAAATATTGCTTCCTTTGCATCTAAAAAACTTGGTTTTCTCTTTTGCTCTTGGTGTTACATTTCTTCCAAACAGCTGTTCACTCAGTACAAATCGCAAATCCGCCCTACCATGAAATATTGTTCACACATCTGGGGCGGTACCCCCAAAACCTCTTTCTCAGGCTTCTAGATTCCATTCAGAAGAGGGCAGTTAGGTTAATTAATGACTTCTCTCTAACAGAATCTCTCCACTCACTGTCTCATAGGCGCACTGTTTCTGTTGCATGCCTTTTCTACAGATACGTCCATAGGCACTTTTCTTCTGAATATAATTCCCACTCTCTTTCAAAACAGTCCGAACACGTGCCACCACCAGCCAACATCGATTTAATGTCCAACTTCAAACTCACAGAACCAACTTTTCATCTTCCTCGTTTATTCATTCAACTGCCGTTTTCTGGAACAGCCTTCCTTCATACGTATTGCCTGAAAATTATAGTCGACAGAAGTTCAAGTCTAATGTGAACAAATATCTTCTTTCATCTTCTCAATGTCCAACCCAAGCACGGCACTAAGTACTATATGTTCTAATACGTTTCGTGTTTGAAGTTTTCATAAAAAAAACCCAGCCAAATAACCCAACTACTTGTTCCAGCTTGATGTGGGAGTCTACTGTTGATGTCACCCTGGCCTCAAGATCTATTGCTGGACACCTAACCTCTTGGACCGTTGAACCATAGAGCAATTACTTTTGAACTCAGAGGCTGTATGACCCGACAGCCTGTGATTAGATATATACAACCTAGATATGCTGTTGATAAGGCAGACTAGCCTCTATTCCGGGCCTTCCTAACTACTGCAGCCCAATCCCTATGTGTTGCTGGACTAACCCCAGATCAGCCAGAAACCGTGGTTGACCCCATCATGGCAGCTGCAAACAACTCTGCTAAGAAAAAAAAAAAAATTTCCCCTGAAGCTATTCCCTGGTGGTCCCCGGACCTACAATGCCTGAGGAAAGAAGTCATTCGGGCAAGAAAACTCCTCCAGCGAGCGCAGTGCTCCTGGCCAGCTGCTGAGATAGAGGCACTGAGACAAAACTTCCACACAGCCAGAAATCAGCAGATCACCACCACCATCCGCCAGCACAAACAACGTTGCTGGGAGAACTTTGTATCTGCAACTGTCGTGTTGCCTACAGGGTAACTACAAACAAACTCCCCAGGGATGAAGTTATCCCTGCTACATGCTGCAAGGAACTTTATATTAGAACTTGGAAAAATTCTGTGAGAAACATCCTGGATACTCTGTTTTTGGAACCCCTAGCTCCTTCCAGTTAGGAACAGAAAATCCTATGTCAGGATAATGACACCTATTATACAACTACCTACGAAGAACCTCTCGCCAAAATAGAACAGGAAGTCTCCCAGCATTGACCTCCTAGGACCACATATCATTAAAAGGGCCGTCAAGGCCATTCCGGAGGTGATACTCAATCTGATCTATCATTGCCTTCGGGAGGGCCTCTTCCCGCAGGCTTGGAAAACTGCAAACCTATGTCTCATTCTCAAAAATCCCAGTAACAAACAGGACCTTCTGGAGTCGTACAGACCAATCGCACTCCTTTCCATACTGAGCAAGCTGTTTGAAAAATTTCTGAAAAAACTGATTGAAGCTCATTACAGTGCAGCACGCCTACAGGTGCAAAATCAGTTTGGCATTAAGAAAAGCTGCACAACCCTAGATGTCCTCGAAAACATCAATGAAGCTGCAACCTTAACAAATCGCAAATATTTCTTTGTTATTGCAATAGACTTTGCCGGGCATTTGACACCTTATGGTGGCCAAGCGTCCTCGGCTGGCTCTGGAAGGCCAACTTTCCAAAAAACCTGTTCCAATGTATCAAATAATACTTGTCTAACAGATATGTAACTGTTCGAGCTCCATGCTCCTCCGTAACAAAAGAGGTGTTTAGAGGCTGCCCACAGGGCTCTGTCTTAGGCCCCTTCCTCTGGAACATGGTTCTCGGCAAAGTCATTTCCTTGGCCAATGCGGATGACTTGGTTTTGATGCTTCCTGGGGATACCAGAGCCCAACTGGAGACTACGACTACTTGGGCAACTGACACCCTCGAGAACTAGGCTGCAAGCAATAACTTAAAAATTTCATCACAGAAAATAAGATCTATTCTCCTCAGAGGAACCTTGGATATCAGATGACCACCCCAAATAAGGATTCAAGGTGTAACTATCAAGAAGACTACTGAATTGAAACATCTCAGAGTGATTCTTGATAAAAAATCTATCGTATACACCAGATTTCAAGTATGTACACAAGAAAATCAGAGTCAACTCTACACTTTACAAGAATAGCATGCAAGGACTGGGGTCTGAGGGGGATAAAACCCTCAGCCTCTACTATAAAGCTGTCTTTCTACCGGTAATATTGTATGCAGCTGGAATCTGGTACAACAAGGCTGCAACAACTGTAAACAGGAGAAAGCTGGAGACAATACAACAGTGTATATTACTAACCACCTCAAGAGCTTGTAACACAGTCAGTACTCCCGCACTCCCAGCCCTTACGGAATCCCTCCCCATGGACCTGGAAATCATTCAATGTGGACTACTTTATCAGCTGGCAAAAAGGCCAGGTTGTCACTTGCCTTGACTTTATGACCCTTCAAATGATCTTAAAAATGAAAGGAAATGCCTTTCTGCTCAACTCCAACTGACTTGCAGGCCCGCTGGGAAGCAGCCAGCAAAGGACAAATCACGCACAAATTTCTGCCTACAATACAAATGGTATATCCTAAATACCCGCCATGGATCGCCCCTGGACTCTATACCACCTATCTACTCACTGGCCGTGGGCCCTTTAGAAACAAGCTTCAGGGTTTTGAACTCAGGGATATTCCACTGTGTCACTGTGGTTTCCGAGAAATGTTGTGGAAACATTTACTTTACACCTGCCCTCTCCATGAGGACCTGCACTGCAGGCTGATTACCAGGATCTGTCTCTTCCTCTGAGACCAACAGAGGAGGACATATACTGGGCATTTGCTCAGTTTGTCAAAGATCTCTTTAAAAGGAGGACATTCCTGCAACTGCAGCAGTGACCAAAAAGACTGTAACCTTCCACCAAGAAACGCAAATGTGGAAACATCATCTGGATCTGTCCTGCCTTTTGCTGGGAGTAAGAAGACTCAAATGTGACAAATCACCTAATCCTAACATCAAGGAATGCGAAACTGTGAAATGCACTTCCTGGACATCCCTGTATACTACTGGGACCATCTCAAAAGAAAACAGGAAAATGACAATACAATGACTAAAACTTAATCACCTCTAATATAAATGCAAGCTATGAGAGGATTGCCGTACACAAGAGCCCACGCATTGACACTATTGTGCCATCACCAGGCGCTAGACAAAATACCATCCTAGAGCAAGAAAAATGAAACGTGACAAACTAGGACCGAACTGGACCAATACATGACCATGACTGCAGTGAAAGCAGGCTGGACACTGGCTCAGCCTGCTTTCACTCCTTTCCCTGGCAGGGGTGGGGAGGTGACATCTTGCTGTCTCCCTCTTGTGCCACCACCCACTTTCCCTCCTGGTGGGGGATGGGCATGCCCCACTGCTTCGTGGGGGGGGGTCTTCTTCTATCGACTCCCTTTCTTCTGTTTTCCTAAGGCCAGTCTTCCACCTCTCCTCCCAACACTTTCTCCTTACAGTGTATTGCCACATGAGTCCAAATTTAAATAACATCAAACTTCCTGCCTGACCTTTTAGGCTCTTAGAATTTATCATTTTAGCGTACAACCCCGTCTAGTGTTTCTAATAACCACTTACTAAAAAAAAAAAACCTACTGCGAACATTTTATCTTTATTTTATTTTATTCAGGTCCTAGCCATCGAAATCTCAGGAAAATAGGTGGCAGGACCTGCCAGAGTATTATGTATAGACAACTGGTACACCTGGCTATCCTCCCCGCAGTGAAGTAAGAAAAGTTGGGTCCCACTAGGGGACCGGCTGCTAATAAGCCAGATGAACAATGGGCACAGCATACTGGTGTCGTTTGACCTGAAAATACTTCATACAGATTCATTGGTCATATCTTTGACATTAGTACATCTGTGGGAATGCTATGAAACTAAGAGCTACTATGGCCCAATATATCTTATGTTTTATTAGTACTTAAAAATGCAAAAAAGAGCTTACCTAAGTACTTCTTCATAGGATGACTTCTACACTATATGGTGTGTCGGATAGTTCATGCACTAAGAGTAATAAACACAGTAAATTATTTTAAAGAAGTTTTTTATGCATTTTAAATCATTTTTAAATCAGTCTTACTTGGAAAGTATAGTGTAGAAGTCATCCTATGAAGAAGTACTGAGGTAAACTCTTTTGCATTTTTAAGTATTAAATTGGTGAGAATGGTAACTGGTACAATCATATAGCATATGCCTAATCCTCATCAGCTCTGCAGGTATAGTCAGGATCTTGTGTGAGTCCTAGTTGACAGTTTTGCATTAGGGAACTATGCCTTATGAGCAAGCAGGTAGCATAGAAACCAGGGGGAGGGTTTGGAGTAAACTGGGGTCAGCCAAGGAAGGAGCCTACTGGTGATTTCCCTTTTGGTAGTCTCGCTATCTTGGGGGGGGGGGGTGATACACAGACTAAAAGGTTAACAGTGGCCGCAGGCAGAGGCAAAATTGATTCTTGCACTGCTTCTGTTAGACTGAGCAACAGCCTGGAAAGCAAGGTGATGGAGATTTCTGAGACAGCTGGTAGTCATAGTGGAACAAGTGAATACATGGGCTATGTTAGGGTAACTAAGAGTAGGAACAGGTGCATGTACACCAATGCTATGAGTATAGTTAATAAATTTGATGAATTTGAAGTGCTAGTCAAGACATCAAAGGCAGATATTGTTTGGATATCAGAGACATGGTGTCACACAGACATAAGCAGTGCAGAACTGGAATTTCGGGAGTACAATGTGTACAGAAAGGATAGACAGGACAGAAAGGGAGGAGGGGTTATGCTGTTAGTTAAGAAACACAAAATCTAAGGAAGTGCATCCAATTGATGTTGGTTGAAAATGCAGTGTTGAGTCTGTTTGGTGTGAAATAAGCACTGGGAAAGGAAAAATGAGAGTAGGTGTGTGTTATAGGCCTAATGAATCTGATGACTATAATGAGCAATTGTGCAGAGAAATAGAGCGAGCCAGTAAATCAGAATGTCTTATAATGGGGGATTTGAACTTTCCAGATATTGACTGGAACTTGTGGGTTGGACATTCACACACTAGCAAGACTTTTGTGGATTTATTGGATGACTGTTTTCTACAGCAACACCTTCGAGAGGCAACCAGAGGGAGTAATACTCTTGATCTGATTATCAGCAGTGATTATTCATGCGTTAAGAATTTGCAGATAAAGGAACCACTGGGTGACAATAATCACAATGTACTGATGTGGGAATTACTTAAAGATGTAACTACCATCAAGGCTAAAGGGAAGGGCTTTTGCTTTCATAAAGGTGACTACAGTGGTCTCAGAGTTTTTAAATTCTGTACAGTGGGATCAACTGATGATGTTACCAATGTTGAATTCTACATGGGAAGCCTTCAGGGACTTAATTTTGGCGGCTACTAGGCTTTTCATTCCAACTAAGAAATACTGTTCAAGGTTTAGGCCTAAATGGATGTCAGATGAATTAATGAGGCTTGTGGCAGAGAAGAAGAAGAATGTATGGGATGCATATAAAGTATCAGTCGACAGAAGCCTATGGCAGGTATAAACTAGTCTGTAATCAAGTTACAAAGGAGGTTAGGCAGGCGAAGGCAGATTACGAGAAATCTTTGGCAAAGGATGCAATGAAAAACAGCAAAGAGTTCTTTACTTATGTAAACTCTAGAAGGAAAGGGATGAATCAGATTGGACCACTTAACATACATGGGTTGACTGTTGATGATCATGCTCTGGTAGCTGATAAGTCATTCAATGAGGGGGAGTGCCAGAAGTTTATCGAATGCTAACAGGGAGCTAAGTGGAAGAGAAATTGTTGAAGTTAAACATAAGGAAGGCACTTGGGGGTGGACGGGATCTATCCAGTTATATTAAAGGAGGCAGCAAAGGAAGTATGCAAACCCTTAGCCATAATTATGAGAGCTTCCTTGGACTCAGGGGAAGTCCCCATGGACTGGAGGTGTGAAATGTATCACAATTCACAAAGGAGGTTCAAAAGGTGACACAAGTAATTACAAACCTTTTAGTTTAACTTGTGTTCCAGGGAAAATAATGGAATCACTGGTTAAAAAAAGCATTGCAGAATCATCGAGACAATAATGCAGTAATAGTTAAGACACAGCATAGGTTTATTAAAGGAAGGTCTTGTCTGACCAATTTGATTGGATACTATGATGTGGTCACAAAGGAACTGAATGCCAAAAATAATTTTGATATCATATACTTGGATTTCAGGAAAGCTTTTGATGTTGCACATGGAAGACTGCTGTATAAATTGGAGAGGTATGACATTAAGGGTAAGTTGCTACAATGGATAAAGGGATGGTTGAGGGGAGATGACAGAGAGTTGTAATCAATGGACACTGCTCTTCATGGACAAATGTTGTTAGTGGAGTTCCCCAGGGTTTGGTGTTGGGCCCATTGTTGTTTTGTCTATTTATCAATGATACTGATGTCAGAAAATGGGCTGAGAAGTGGCAACTGAAGTTTCACATTGACAAATGCAAAGTACTGCATATAGGTAGCAATAACTAAAGGGAAACGTACCAACTGTGTGGTACTACACTCAGGGAAGTGGAAAGTGAAAATGACCTTGGGGTAATTGTGCAGTCAAATATGAAGTTCGCTGAGCAGTGCAGATGGGCTCAGAAAACAAATACAAGTTTGTATTTGTTTTCTGAGTCTGTAATTAAGGCGCCTTCTTATTACTACAAAATCCAGAGGGAGGATGTGGAAGTAATATGAGTTACTTCCAAACCATTTAGCACCTGAAGAGCAGATGTGCTTACATCATGCCTTTGTGATGTTCAGTAGTATGGTCCACTAGATTGTGTCTAATTTTGGCTTATTCCTAGTTAGAAGATTGACTTATATGTGCAAGGCTCTTCCTTTATAGTCCCCAGTCAGCACAGCCAATCCTTGCAATCATACCAGTACAGTTGTGCACTTTTCTGGCAACATATGAGGTTTCAAAAAATATTTGTATTCACCCAGAAGTAGTTTGTGACAGAAAAATGTAATATTTTTGTCTTATACCTTGAAATCTCTATCGCAAGCACACAAATTTTGTTTTTGATCTGGAAATTTTTTTTCTTTGTAGCACTGAATGAAGTGAAGTGTCAAAATGAATCAAGTGGAATTCAGATTGGTGATTCGGCTCTTCTTTCTGCAAGGGGAAACCGCCAAAACAGTCCATGTGAAATAGTCACTTTTTATGGAGAAGACCACCCAGGTTACTCTGTTGTTGCACATTGTTGTAAACAATTTGGCTCAAATGTGGAAGAACGTCAGTGCATGATGAAGAAATCCTAGGACGACCAGCAGTTAGCATTATATGAGGCATAGGATGCAAAAAAGCAAGCTTATGCAGCATCAGCCAAAAAAGAAACAAAAAAAAAAAAAAAAAAGTCCTCCCATTTTATACATCCATTCACTCTAAATGCCTGTTAGCTCAGCCTTAAATTTATTTAAGCTATCAACTTTCACAACAAGAGATGGAAGTCTGTTCCAGCAATCAACTACCTGCTGGCTAAAGGCAAATTTTCGCACATCTATTCTACAACTGTCTTTCCTCAATTTGAATCTATGCCCCCTCAAGTTCGTAATCTGAGCAAGAGGCGCCTCTGTAGCCAGGTGGGAAGGAGTAGCAGTGTGTAGCACATGCTTCTTGATTAGACCAGGGTTCGAGCCCGTCACCACCAAATAGGGAGAATGCAAAAAGGTCAGGGAATGACCACTGCATATCCCGGAGGAATATGGCCTTAGTTGCTAATGCTCCTAAAAACCAAATAACAAACAACAATAAACAACTGAGCAAGAGGAAGAATCCCATCAGCATTGAGCTGCTTTCTCAATCTATTCAAGGCCTTATGAAACCTCAATCAGGTCACCTCACAGGTGCCTAGTCTCCAGGCATTGTAATTTGCAGAACAAGTCGTCTTTGGTAAGAGCATCCCCTTTGTTCCCCTTCTTTGTACTCATTTTAGCAACTCTACATCCTTCCTAAAATGAGGCCTCCATACTTGTACACAGTACTCAAGGTATGACCCAACCATTGCTTTGTACAATGGGATAATCACCTCCTTGTGCCTGCTAGTAAAATTCCTATATATCATTGACAAGACTGCATGACATGTTCTGGTAGCCTATCTGTACTTCTCAGAGAACTTCACATCTGACTGCACAATTACCCCCAGATCTTTTTCATTCTCCACTTCCTTGAGTTGTTGTCATTGGTATGTGGTTTAACAACACAAGGGCCATTGAGGCCAAACCGTGTCTGCTCATAGTTTATTTACTTGAAATATACCACTGTAGATGTTAAATTAAATACTCCTATACAGGTTAATACATTTTAAATGGATTATAAGTTCTTCTATGTTTGCATCATTTCCCAGAATAAGAGTTAAATCACATGAGATGTTCAGCCTAGAGACCGACCGAAAACTGTTTGACCATATGGTTGAATATAAAGGACAATCAAACAGAAAATGCATAATCGTAAGTTGACTGCCACAGGATGAACACTGGGGTGGATCTTCTCCCAGTAGCAGGAACGGATGGGTATGATGAATGTGTCCAATTCTGAGTCTTGTCAGTACCACTTCTCTCTTCTGTTTTGTCGAAAGCCTGAGAAAGCTACAGCTTAGTTCTTGTTTTATCTGGTAAAGTTTACTGTTAATATTCCTTTTCCAGATCTGTGACCAGTTGTTGTAACTTGCTTTGTGAATAATAGGCTTGTAATCAGTGTAAGGAACCTGAGGATGTCGATAGCGGGTTGAGGATGTTTAGCTGTGAGGTCCGCACTTTCATTTCCTGAAATGCCAGAATGGCCAGGGATCCAGCAAAAACTGATTGACTGATTGGATATGCTGTAGGAAAATAGCTGAGAATGAATATATTTCAATGTAGGATGAGAAGATGAGAAATTCTTCCTTATGGATGAAATAGCACTGAAGGAGTCAGTATAAATTATGGCAGGTGAGACAGAAAGTTCAATAATTTTACTAAGTGTTAATTTTATGGCATATAATTCAGCTGTGAATCAAAAATACGGTAAAAATTTCCTAAAACATTAATCTGCAGGATCTCATAAAGTCTACGCCTTTGCACTTATAGTCCTTAAGTTACTTTACAAGCAAGCTCAAAGATGTAGAAACAATTTTTAAACAGTAGAAAATGGAGGAAAAATTAAGTAATATAATTTATACTTAGAAAAAATGGCAAGTGTTTAAACTAGAAGTAGCCCTTCTAGACAATATATGAAATCATATATAACTTTGGGAGATACTCTGGGTATCTGCTGACTGTAGAAATATATTGCAGAGACAGACACAATGGAGGTAGAAATAGGTTTCAAGAATCGTGTGAAAACAGATTATAATTTTTATGTGGTCCTTTATTAGGTAATACAGCAGATTTTGGTTTTTACAGCACAGCCCCCCACCACAATATGCAAATCGACTTTGAGCACTTTCTCTCTCTCTCTCTCTCTCTCTCTCTCTCTCTCTCTCTCTCAACCATGTGAATCAGTATACTATGACTAAAACATCTGATGCATCAAAATGCCCCAAAACATAACCATAATAAATTTATATATTTTACTATAGTAATATAACTTGAAATTTAAACTTGTGATTAATTTTCTTGTGATTAAATTATTGATTCTGTAGGTCATACTGCTGTAGTGCTCATAGACAGGGGAACCCAGAAATTGCTTGGTGTTTTGGTGACCCAATCCACCCAATGTTGGGTAGGTTTCTTCAATCATACTGTAATGTAATTACATTAGAACCTGGATAAGGAGTTTTCCAAGGGATTGGAGGTTCAGAAATTCTTACATGGGAAAACGTCTTAGAAGGGAATGTGACCTAATGGTATGAAATATTAACTACACAAATAAAAATGAAAAGATACACATACATAAACTTATGAATTATCAAAGTTTGTTTCTGGTCTGCTCTCACACCTGGTAGGGAAGACTGCCCATACCTTTTCAAACAGTGGGGAATTCTTGGACTGAGTTAGATGCCTATCCATCACATGTGCAAAGGAGCTTCTAGACAATAACCAGACCCTGAGCAGCATGTTTGGTGGGTCCATTTACTGGCAAATACATGGTACAGCTACAGGTTCACCAGTTAGTTCAGTCACAGCAAACATCACAATGGAGGAGCTGGAGGGTCACATGTTTCTGGGGTTTGCCAGATACCATAGCCTTTTGGCACTGCTAAGTGGATAATGTGTTCGTGGTCATTCCTTGAGAGTCAGGAGACTGACTCCTGAGCCACTTTAACTCTCTGCTGCCCTTCATTCAATTCACCACTGAACTGGAGCCAGGCAATGCCCGTCCTTTCTTAGATACCTTTGTCCAGCACGAGGTTTCACGTTTAAAGACTTCAGTCTTCCGCAAGCCGATGTGTGCTAGCCAATTCACCAACTACCGGTCAGCACATGCATGCAGCCATCTTCTCAGCATGGTGCGAACCCTACTAACCCACTCCAGTTCTGAGGATGAGAGGTGCACTGAGATTACTAAGGTTAAGGCAGATTTGGCAAAGTATGGATACTTTACAAGTGCCCTGGATAGATGCTGCCTAAGGCCCATGCCCAAGTTGCCAACCCAAGGGCCCTGCGCAATGATGACCCCCACCTCGACCGCATTTATCCTGTACGACCCAAACCTGTCGCAACAAATTTCTAGGGAGTTACAGGCTCATGGGTAAAGTATTATCATTTCCAGGGAGAAAGTTGCGGTCCCTCGTTTCAGGGTTAAGACACCAGTCCCCCACCCACCCACTGCAGAGTGGATTAGTGTACCATACTTCCTGCCGTAATTGCTCTGGCTCGTACGTTGGGAAAACCAGCAGAAGACTCAGGAATTAGGTCTCTGAGAATGAGAAAGCCACCTGTTCGGTGGATGTGGGGATTACTCAACGATTGCTGAGCACTTCTGGTCTATTCAGCACAACACTGATCTATGCAGTGACGTCGAGATTATTGACCAATCCTGAAACTACCATCACCATGCCTTGTTGGAATCGCTCCACATCTCATGTTGTAGTGGTTCCTTTAACCAGAACAGAGGATGTTGCATCAACCCCATCACTGAGGCAACCATCCTCCTACCTGACAAATGTTGCTGCTCAGAGCATTCCCAAGTATTACAACTACAACCAGCTAATTGTTGCAAGAACCTGTAACACGCGATTTTTCACCATGCATGACCACCATGGCACACACGTTATTCTGTATTTTTACAATAACGGTCACAGTCACAACTGAAGAAGGACGTCCTCCATCTGATAGCTTTTGTGTCTATTACTTTTGTTTTTTGTTCCTAGTTTATTAAACGAATTTTAACTCAACAGGTTTATTAAATTCTGCTTTTCTCCGTGACACAAATTTGTTTCTCCACACATACATAAGTTAAAGATGATTTTTAAGTACTATTTTATAATTTATAAATATTTTACTCTGTCTATGGGAAACATTTTTAAACTGAAGATTTCTAGTTGCTTAACATTCTGCTAGCGGTAAACTCATTTGTTGGAAGAATGAACTCCCCTGGAGTTTCAACATGTTATGTGGGAATAAATAAAATAAATAAAGGTCACAATTACAATAAGACAGAGCAACAATCCACTAAGTAATTCAGAACTCTTCATGATCATCAGAACTTATCACTTAACGTGGTCTATGTATCCAATTATGGATATCAATGAAACAATTGCAATATGTCACTTCCATTATATCAAAATGTTTATACTAAAAAGGTTTTAGCATTGAAAGCCTCAGACTACAGAAAATTCACTAATTGAACAATTTAGTGCTTAGCATCATTTTAGTCCGTAGTAAACCACTGAAGTAGATGAAATGGCATCGTTTCTGTTATATCTCATATTGTGAATGCCTTTGTAACGAGTTGCCCTGATATTGAACTACCTTGAATAGGCAACACTTTGTCGATGGATTCTTGGCAGATACTACTACCCCACCACACCCCTGGGTGGTGGTATCCGCTGAGAATAAATAACATTAGTCTTCTCCATTGGCGAAGCATTGCTTATTGGAGGTAGTACAATATCAGGACAACTCATTGTGAAGGCATTCACAATATGAGAAATAACAAAAATGATGTCATTTCACCTACTTCGATGGTTTACTATGAACTAAAATGATGTTTGGCACTAACTTGTTTGATTACCAAATGTTTATATTGTTTAATATTTTTTAATATTAAAAATAAATAATTTCTATATTTAAAAAGCGTATTAAGTGGGAAAACATCATTATAATAATACACTGTGTATTCTTTATCACAAACTTTTTACCTGGGAAACTTGTTATGCGGGAAATTATACATTACAACACAGAGTTGAAACTGGGACTTAAGAAACCAAACCTAGTACAGGGGAAAACTTCTTATGCAGGAATTTCTTTACCGGGTTCTATTGTATTTAAAATAATCATTAAGAAAATACACACCTGTTTCGTCTCCAAGAAAATCTTTCCACTGAGCTCCAGTTTTAAGTGAGCTACTGTTTCCTTTTACGTGAATATTACTTAAATCTTTAGTACTCTTCACCTCCTTGCTCTCTTTATAATTTTTTGAACTTTCTTGTCCAAGGCTTTCTGGAGACTGGTTTAAACTGCTAGGACCACTCCATTCTGAATCAGAAGATTCTTCAGTTTGATGGTCTTCAAGAGATACTTTTCTGCTGGATGAGGCACCACCTGAAGCCTCTTGCAACGAAGCTACAATTGCTGCTTTCAATTGTTCTTCTTCAGTTTTATCTAATATGTTCTGAAAAATTTTAATCAAAATATCTTTTTTTCTTGGGATAGTTAAAATAACTCAAGAGAATATGAACATGTAATTATTATAAAATACATAAAATCATATACATTTAAAATGTATGTGCAAAAATTTCTGGGGTGTATTCTAGGTTTAATGAAAGAAAAAAAAATCATAAACATGCATCTAAAAATACTCTATTCAGAGTTATTATGCATGAATGTGCAAACACAGCAGCACTCATAAATAAAACATTCATAATTGCTGATTTACGAGAAAAAAAGTAATATCAAAATGAGGAAAAATCCTTTCATGCATTCTCTTTTCTCACTAAGAGGTAATCATTGTAGAGTATTTTCTTCATTTTATTATTGTTTGTTTGCTGGGGCTTAGTCAGTGACAGTTTTGCAGAAGATTTCAGTTTCTAATGTTGAATATGGATTTTAAGTAGTTGCTCTTAATATTTCAAAGACTTTTATTATTATTATTATTATAATCCACATGGTGCAAGAAAGCTTGAGGCTTATGCTGCAACAACAAAAAAAAAAAAAAAAAAAAAAAAAATTGAGAGAGAAGTAGAAAGGAATCACCAAGAAAGAGAAGAATGATGATATCCACCTGCTGGGACATTTTTTTGATCATGTTTGTCAAAAATGTCTTGTAAAATAAGCTTCCATCTTGTGGTTTTCTGTAATTGGATATCCAGTTTTCTCTCTCACTTCTAACTTCTTCACTAATGCAGATGTTCCCCAAGATTCAGTTCTTTCTCTCACTCTTTACCTCTTGTATGTTAATGACCTTCTTCCACTGACTCAAAATCCTATCCACAGTTTTGTTGACGACAGTACCTTCCAGTTAGAAAAACCTTGCCCTGCTAAAACAGCTTCAACTCCTCGAATATCGCTACCAGTTCCTTAAATGGTGATCTCCAGGTAATTCTCCAGTGGGACAAAGATAACTTAGTTGATTTCAACCCATCCAAAACTCTCCTATCTTGAAAAAAGTATTCTTCTGCTACTATGCTCATCTTCGATGACATTCAGATTTCTAGACAAGATAATATATCTCTATTAGGGATTAACCTGACTTTTAATCTCTCTTGGCCTAAGTACATCACAAATATTGCTTCCTTTGCACCTAAATAACTAGGTTTTCTCTTTCGTTCTCAGCGTTACTTTACCTGAAAACTGTACAAAGCACATATCCGCACTACCATGGAATATTGTTCCTACATTTGGGGCGTTTTTTTTAAAATTTTTTATCCCAAAACATCTCTCAGATTTTTAGATTCCATTGAAGAGAGGGAACTTAGTTAATTTATGACCTATCTCTAACAAAGTCTCTCTACTCTCTCTCTACTGTTGGTGACTCTATTGTCAGGGAGATGGGGAATATATTATGCAAGGATAGGTGGAACAGGACCACCTATCCTTGTATAATATGGTGAAACAGGACGGTATGTCTGCCAGACACAAAAGTTGATGATGTTGTAGAGATATCATCTCTACAACATCATCAGCCTTAAAAGATGATATCACAGATATCATCTTTTAAGGGCACAAAAGGTGATATTGTTGTACATGTTGGAACTAATGACATTAAGAGTAAGAGATCTAACATTAAGAGATGGGGAATATACTATGCAAGAAGGATAGGTGGAACAGGACGAGGATATGTCTGCCAGGGGCAAAAGTTGATGATGTTGTAGAGCAGATATCATCTTTTAAAGGCAGAAGAGGTGATACTGTTGTACACTTTGGAAATAATGACACTAAGAGTAAGAGATCTGCAATTCTGACTATACACTATAGGAGGGAGTATACGATGAGAGCCCTGTCGATAAATTCAGCCCTGGAGATTTTGTGCAAGGCTCAAGGGGTAGAATTTTTCTCAGCCTGGTCTGTGCTTGCTGACAGGAGAGACTGCTTCTACAGGGATGGGGTACAATTAAATAGAAAGGGTGCAAAGAATATTGCTGACGCTATCAAGGCAGTGTTAGGTGAGTCAGAAACTGCTAGCTTGGGGGGGGATATGTTGTTGTTATTTGGTTTTTAGGAGCATTAGCAACTAAGGCCATATTGCTCGGGGATATGCGGTGGTCATTCCCTGACCTTTCCGCATCCTCCATATTTGGCGGTCACGGGCTCAAACCCTGGTCTAATCAAGAAGTGTGTGTTATGCACTGCTGCTCCTGCCTGCCTCAGGGGGAGGAGATACACAGACTAAAAGGTTAACAGTGGTTGAAGGCAGAGGCAAAAGTGATTCTTGCATTGCTTCTATTAGAATGAAAGCAAGGCAACGGCGATTTCCAGGACTACTGGCAGTCATAGTGGAACAAGTAAATACCTGGGCTGTGTTGGGTGACTAAGTGGAGAAACAGGCATGTATACATCCATGTACACCAATGCTAGGAGTACAGTTAACAAATTTGGTGAGCTTGAAGTGCCAGTCAAGACATCAAAGGCAGACATTGTTGGGATATCAGAGACATGGTGTCATACAGATATAAGCAGTGCAGAATTGGAATTTGGGGAGAACAATGTGTTCATCCAGTTCCTTTGTGACTACATCATAGTATCCAATCAAATTGGTCAGACAAGGCTTCCCCTTAAAAAACCCATGCTGTATCTGAGCTATAACCGAAGTCTTGTCTAGATGATCCTACAATGCTTCTTTAACCAGTGCCTCCATTAATTTTTCTGGAATAGAAGTTAAACTAACACATCTGTAATTACCCGTGTCTCCGTTTGATCCTCCTTTGTGGATTGGGGTCACATTTCACATCTCCAGTCCATGGGTACCTCCCCTGAGTCTAAGTGAGCTCTCATAATTATGGCCAAGGGTTTGCTTATTTCCTTTGCCGCCTCCTTTAATATAACTGGATAGATTCCAACCACCCCAGGTGCCTTTCTTATCTTAAACATGTTCTCCTACAATTTACTCTCAGTTATTACAAGATTATTTAGCTTACTGCCTGAGTTTAATACACCTCTAGCATTCCCCTCAGTGAATATAGATGCAAAATATTCAATTGGTTTGTTAGTTAACTGAGCAGGATCATCAATGATTGAACCATCGATATCAAGTGGACCAATCTCATTCATCCCTTTCCTTCTAGAGTTGACATAAGTAAAGAACTCTTTGCTGTTTTTCTTTGCATCATTTGCCAAAGATTTCTCATAATCTGCCTTTGCCTGCCTAACCTCCTTTGTGACTTGGTTACAGACCACCCTATATCTAACATAGGCTTCTGTGTTGCCAGTTAATTTATATCTATCCCATGCATTTTTCTTCTCTGCCATGTCTAATTATTTCATCTGACATCCATTTAGGTCTAAATCTTGAACAATATTTCTTAGTTGGTATGAAAAGCCTAGTAGCTTCCAAGATTAATTGTTTGAATGCTTCCCATTTTGAATTTGCTGGTGGTAACATCATCAGTTGGTACCACTCTATAGAATTTAAATACTGTCTCAGACCACCGTAGTCACCTCTTTGAGTAAATCGCACTTCAGCACACTGTGATCACTGCCACCCAGTGGTTCCTTTATCTACAGATTCTTAACGCATGAAGAATCACTACTGATAATCAGATCAACAGTATTACTCCTTCTAGTTGCCTCCCCAACATGCTGCTGTAGAAAACAATCATCCAATAAATCCACAAAAGCCTTGCTAGTGTGTGAGTGACTAACCCACAAAGTTTGTTTATTTTACTTTGGGGAAGATGATGTTTGACACAGAGGGGTTTATTTGTAAAGGAGGCCTGCCTTTTACAGCATGTCATTAAAAGACTACTCCGACAAAGAAATAAAGGCAAAGTGTTGTATTGAAATTGGAAAATAAATGTTTCCGAACTGGGATGAACTATGTAACGATGAGAAGAATCAGAAAGCTTAATTCTGAACCTTATATTTATTGTAAATATTACTTATATTGTAGCAGTTTCATTAGTTAATGAAATGCAAGTTTGTTCACTTGCAGAGATAATATATTGGTAGATAAATTCCTCTGATTATCTGTGTACGGAATCGCGAATGTATAAGATTTAAGTTAATAAAGAACCTTATTATTATTAAATAAGATCAAAACAATAATGATGAGACATCAGAAGACTCCTTAATATTATCTACTGCAACAGTACAACTCATGTCGGCGTTAACAAAAAATCACGTGTGGTTTCTGTCTTCTTCCGAAACGAATTTGGAATCTTTTGTTTCAAACATAACTTCGGTGCAGTTTTTCTTTTTTGAAAAGTATTTTGTGAAAGCAATGAAAGCACGCAGTAAGCTGCAATGTACGGAGTTGTACTTTGCAGGCATTATTAAATAAATAATGCATGCAACTCTTTCTTGGCATAAAAAACAAGCCCAAAAGAATTGCAACAGATTGTTTTTGAAAAACAAAACAATCATACTTCCTTTGTGCAATGTGTATTGTATCTACTAATACAAAACTGAGAAAATCCATCTATTGGAAGCCACACTGGAAATGGAAAAAACTGATAGCACTGCAATGCGAATTTGATTAAAAAAAAAAAAAAAAAACTGTTTACTTTATTGAAATTGTTTTTAGGGAAAAATATCGGTACAGCATGTTTTCTGGATTTCTATTTGATCTTCTCACGAAATTTCTAGAAAATATTTCTATTGATAGCTGTGTTATAAACTTCAGAAATTGGTGTTGTCTCATGATCATTCGTAAAATCAAATAATACTAATCCTTTATTGCATGGAAAGTAATCCGTTACAGTGTGGGTAGTGGAAAATGTTTACTGTTTCAAATGGATGGAAGCCAGTAACATGGCAGTTTTATTCTGGGAAGTGCCATGCAGTAAAATCAAACAGGAAAATAGCATTAGCATTAGTAGAGGCATATGATGCAGAGAAAGCAAGCTTATGCAGCATCAGCCAAAAAAAAAAAAAAAACACCCCACTTCACCCCTCCGTTCGTTCCAAATACCTCCAGCTCAGCCTTAAATTTATTTAGGCTATCAAACTTCCACAACAAAGGATGGAAGTCTGTTCCACCAACCAACTACCCACTGGCTAAAGGCAAACTTCCACACATCTGTCCTACATCTCTCTCTCCTCAATTTGAATTTAAGCCCTCTCAGGTGATTATTCTGAGCATGAGGAAGAATCCCATCAGCATTGAGCATGCACAAACCATTCAAGGCTTTATACACTTTAATCCGATCACCTCACAGGTGCCTAGTCTCCAGACACTGTAATTTTCGAAACAAGCCTTTCTTAGTAAGAGCAACTTTATGTTAACAAAAGCCATTCTGTAAGACACGAAGTCTTACAAACACCTAATCTCTGAATAAGAATAGCAGGTAGACATTAAATAATTTTACAAACAAAGAAAACATTTCAGAAAATTTCAATTAATGGGAATTGGCTTGTTGGTACAGCACATAAAGCAGAGATGGAAACATCAGTATTGAATTCCGTATCACAGTATCAAATTTTGATTTTTTTTCACTAATTAACATTAAAAGTTCATCAAAACTATGTATGGGCATTCTGTAAAATAAAAAATAAAAAATCTCGGGGGACTTCCTGTATGTTTCAAACATAATATAAAACTGTCCTGTTTTTAACCTATTTGAATTTTCTGGATGAAGCCACCATCATCTTTTCTCTTTCTACTTGCAATCAACACTATACATAAGTGCAATACATCCAATTTGAACATCCATCTTGAAATTAGGAATAGAAAAAGTGAGTTGCTGGTGATATCCAATGAAATGTTACAAGTGCCTGTCTAGTTTGAAACGATCTGACGTTAGGAGCGCTACATGTAGTTTGCTGTTTTGGAGGCGTTCACAATGCCAGCTGATGCTCACGCTTCAAGTGCTCATCTAGTATAGCCCTTAAGATGAGTGTTTTAGTGTAATCTGAGAGTTATAATTAGGAAATGTGCAAGATCATTTTTTGTGAGCAGATGTGTGTGTTAAGTGGGTGTGTTCATTATGTATTCTAATGAAAATAACTTCTTGTCTATCAGTACAAAAACTTGATTTAGCTATGTGGAACAATGTGTCATTCAGTTGATTCTGTCAAACGTGCCACTGATTTTTATATGCGTGTGTTATTATTAAATTTTTATAATGATATATGAAACCTGAAGAAATTGAATTTGAAGAATTTGATGAAAAAATTGAATTTGTTGTGGTTTTCACAGCTCTGTCAGCACTTGGGATGCTTGTATGCCCAGAAATTCAGCAAAAAATAAGTTTGTGTTTTTTCTGCTAAGTCATATCAGCTGTCTGAATTTGATGCATTATCACATAAATAAATGAAATTTAGACTGAAGAGCATCTGCTGCACTTAGTTAGTCAGTGTTATAAGCATGGGTACCAGCAGCATGGTGCAAGGTGGTGCAAGTGCACCACCTTTGGATTTCGAAGTAATACACAATTTTTAATATTTTAATTAATTTACTGAAACATTAAAACAACACGAATTCTTTCTTTCAAAATACAAGTACTTTCTCCCACTGATCATGAAATATTGGCATGGCTGTACACGTAAATCAGTCAAACTTGACTTAATTAAAATAGTGCATGTATTTGAAAATTTGGTGAACAAAAAATTTATTCCCACATGCACCACCTTGCAAAATATTCTGCCGGTGCCCATGGTTATAAGATACAGTTCGAGAGAGGTACTCCCCCCCCCCCCCACAGTGTGGTTCATTGCAATAAGTACGGCTGTTAACTTGGCTCTATAACAAATGCATTCAACCAGAAAGAAAGACTACCGCAGCAAAACTGTCTGTGAATAATGGGAGCACTGTGATGAATAAGCTGTATGTTGGTTGGTTGGTTTGAGTTTTAATGGCACATCAGCAGCTAGAGCTATAATGTGGCAAACCATGTTCCATAAAAGATAATTGTTGATATTTCAGTGACCTGATTAATTAGGTCACTATGTCAAAATGAGTAAAAATATAAATATGTAAAAACGTGTAAAATTACTTTTAAATATATCAGAAAAGATTTATTAATTTTTAAAAAACCTAAAAACAGCTGACACATTGTCGTTGTCAGTTAAAATCTGACTGAGTCAGATGGTTAAAAGTGGTAAAAAGAGTATTTCTGAAACTGGTACAGTTAGATAAAATATGTTTCAGGGAAAAAAACAGTGTCACATTGCTTGCATATAGGACAGTCATCAGCCCTCAGCAGAAAGGAGTTGTGACAGATAACTGTGTTCTAGGCAGATGAGCAAGAACAACTTCCTTTTTACGATCCCTGTGTAGACCAGAATGCCAAAGATGGATCAGAGAATTTATCCGATATAGCTTGTTTGTAAACTGCCAATGTCATGAATATTGCCACTGAGAATGTAACTTACTGCAGATTACTTGCTGTAGTCTGTATAGGGGACTATACAGACTGTGATGAAATAATTTGGCTGTGATGTCAGCCAAATTATTTCTTCTAAGCCCAATATGACTGGGAATCCAGCAGAAGTGGATATCGAATCCACCTTCACAGAGAGTGTATATCATCTGCTGATAAACACTGTAGTCAGTGGCGTAGCTACCCTTTTTCGGGCCCGGAGGCAAAGAACACGTTCGGGCCCCTACATAATTAATGAAAATTGCAAAAACAGGAGTAAAAAATATAAACACGAGAAGATTAAAAAAACTGAAACCATCATAATTCCTCCTCTGCCTCTGTAGACACTGTAATAAATACATTTTTGAAGGTATAAATGATGTATTAAAAAATAAATATCAAATTTATATCAACCCTATTTTTTATTATTGAAAAACAAAACCCAATAGCTTTAATTACAGATTAAGATCAACAGAAATACATACAAAATGATCAGTGAAAAAAATTTACTGTATATCTACGAAGTAAATAAAGCTAACTAGGTAGTAAGCAATCTTTATTCACATTAACAAAAATTCAAGCCTTAAGTAAATGAATAATATCTATAAATAATAAGATTTGAATTAAAATATGCATGAACATAAAACCTGAGTAACAATAATAAATATATACATGACATGTATTACATGCAGATATAAATGACAAAAAAAAAAAAAAAAAAATACATAATAAAATACAGTAAACCCCCGCTATTTGCGGTCGGTGATTTAATATAAAATGAAACCTAAAAAAATGTGGGCGTGGCTAAAATCATCTTTCCCAGCCAAAACAGAGCTCAGTGGGTGGGGGGTAGAGGGGTGACAAAATTGCGAGCATGGATGTTTCTCGCTAATCCTTGTTCAGTATGTGCTATGCGCTTGTCATGGGTTTCGTCATTTGCTTTTAATTTATATGCTTATAAATTGAATAAATTTTATATGCTTACAAAAGTGATAAATCTACCGTTTTGCAGTGTAAAACAAACTTTTTTGAGTGTGTTAATGGAAGAAAGTGACTTTATTGTGGACAAGTTCTTGTCTAACCCATACAAAAATATGGCTACGAATAACGAGGGAAATGTGAAAAGATCAAAGAAGGTGATGACATTAGCGAATAAAATTGAGTTATTAGACAAAATTTCTAATGGTGAAAGTGTCTCGTCAGTGGCAAAACATTATAAAATCAATGAGTCAACGGTACGATGAATCAAGAAATCGGAAGAAAAAATCCACTGTAGTGTCCGTGAAAACGCGCTAATTGCTTCAAAAATTTGCTCTGTAACTCGTGATGTTAAATTAGAAAAAATGGAAAAAGCTTTAAATCTGTGGATAGAATTTTGACCAAACTCAAAATAAAATTCCCTTTCATCATTCGTGAAAGGGCAAAACGCCTTTATCAACACTTTAGCGAAACTGTTGATAGAACTGGCGGGATAAGTTCTTAAGCTATAGCAAAGGCGCTGGATTGAGAGATTTGTTTGAAATTTCTAATAAATATTACATTTAATATTAAATTGTTTCTTATTTTCATTTCGATGCCTTATGCTTGCATTTCACTATGTACTGTCTATGTACATAGTCATATTATGAAGGTACTATAATACATACATAGACAAAATTTTAGACTAGTTTTTCTTATATATTTCATACTCTGGAACGGAACCCCCCTTTATTACTATGGGAGCCACAACTCAGTATTCGCGGCATTTCTCAGGAACGTAACCCCCGCAAATAGCGGGGGTTTACTGTATACAGAAACATAAATAAACACCGCAGGAAAAAATACACATACACACATATAACAGTTTTGGTGTAATTTTAAAACAAATAATTGTAATAAGTAACCAACTGTATATATTAAATCTAGTCTATATACACAAAAAAAGTTTTATAACAAATATTTTAAACTTTAATGAAAATTTTGTCTCCTAGCCTTTTTAGTCGAAAAAATATCGTTGAAATCAAGGTTTCGGTGGTTTCCCTTACTTTTTTTCGTTTTTCTGCAACGCTAAACTATTTATATACATAGCCAGACAACTGCAATTTATGGAGTAAAGTAAAAAAAGAACGATAACTGTAAAAGTATGCATGTTTTACCATAAAAGTTTCAGCCTTATTATTTTATTTTTAACACTAAGAATAAAACACTTTATTGAAAATTCGGTAACCCCCCCCCCACAGAACGAAACCACTACAAAAAATTATTTAACACCCCTTTAATAAAAAAATAATTAAATTTTTGTTCTATAAATAAAAATGATTTAACAACCCCCATTTAAAAAAAAACAAAAAAAAAAAACCAAACTTTTAAGATCACCGAAAATTCAAATGAATAAAATAGATGTTATTTTTGATACACATACAGTGTTACAGTGAAACTAGGGTAAATAATTACTATTTCAATAATTATATTAATAATTTTTGAAATAGTATATC
Source organism: Mastigoproctus giganteus (assembly GCF_048544385.1). Taxonomy (NCBI): domain Eukaryota; kingdom Metazoa; phylum Arthropoda; class Arachnida; order Uropygi; family Thelyphonidae; genus Mastigoproctus; species Mastigoproctus giganteus. Next base: position 118,811,889 of record NC_143575.1, on the reverse strand, counting down.
AAATTACATTGATTAAGTGATCTTTAAATATTTAAATTATAGGGGAAAAAATGAACATTAGATTTTTTTTAAGTTGGTATGTGAAACTTCACATGTAAATTTATTAAAATGGCCGGTTGTACCAATGTAACTTAAATTTTAAGTGCTCCTTAAATTGACAATATTGTATCGAAACAGCAAATGAGTTATTGGGTGTTGAGTCAAAATTTTAATGTGCAGTTTTTTGTTTAAGTCTAGTTTAAAATTTAAGTCTCATTGGTGCAACTGAGCATAAAAATAATAACTTACCCTGTTAAGCGTGAAGTGTTTCGAAAACAGCTTCAAAAGGTGAATAATAATAACTGAAATCACATAAGATAAGATTCAATAGCGTCACTAAAGCCTATTTGGTTTAAAGTGCAGCGTAGCTTGGTATAGGGTGCAAATTTGAAGGCTTGTGATTGGTGCAGATGGGAGACTGATGCAGACTGTGCTAATGTTTATATTTATGTTAACCATTGTTGACACTGATCAATCCAACTTACTTCCTTCACTTACTGCACACAAATTATGGTTATGACATATTTGTCTTCTTTCCTGAATACGAGCATCTATTTACATCCGCCCGCTAAGCTCTAATTTTTAACCCTAACTTGAAAGTTGCGTCCCCTCCCCCTGAAAAAAAAACCTAATAATTTCTATTCAATTTACAAAATTTAAACTTTCAATATATATAAACAGAAGTATATTCTTTGATTTCCTACCTTTAAATTGCAGCAAAAACTATTAATTCACTCGAGCTTAGGTGTTACCAAGGTGATCCAAGGAGCAAATAAAAATGTAAGCAACTGTCTTGGAAAACTTTCTTCTGAAAGTTGAGCATATTATTTGCAAACAATATTTTGCATTGTCGCTCTGTTACAACATTTTGCTTTTACTGCTTTTCGTAATTGTTGTATGAAAGAATTGCAACAAATTGTTTTTGAAAAACAAAAATATCGCATTTCCTTTCATCAGTATGTATTGTATCTACTAACAAAAAAATCTCAAGGAAATTCATCTACTGGAAATGGGGAAAAAAAAAAAAAAAAAACTGATCAATACAATGCATTTCATAAAAAAAAAAAGTTCGCTTTATTGTAATTGTTTTTAGAGGACTATATTGGAACACCAGTTTTCTGGATGTATATTTGATATTCTTATGAAATTTCAAGAAAATATTTCTATTGATAGCTGCGTTATAAACTTCGAAAACTGATGTCCAAGGAACTTCACATGCATCTCACCTGGTGTGCAAACGAAAAAAAAAAAAAAAAATATATATATATATATATATATATATGCTACATGTAATGGATTGTTTTCACAATCTGTTAATTGTAGTGACGGATTGGAAAACTGTAATTGTTACTGAATACTTCGATATTTCCTTGATATGCACTTGATACAATCAAAAAATTTCAAGAAAAAAATTGAATTTTTATTATCACACACACGCCGGAAAAATTCACCATAAAGTGTCATATGTTTGGATGCCTGAATTGCATTCTGAGCTGCAAATGTAATTTCACTTCTCTTGCACTGACAGAGTAGCTGTTTGCCGAATAAAGGAAAACAGGGTTCATTTTTCTGAAATTTCCAGTTCCTTTCATTCACTTGGGGGAAAAAACTCCTTAGGGGAGGGAGTTCGTCCTTTCTAGTCTGACCTTAGGGGGGGGAGAGAGAGAGAGAGAGAGAGAAAATAAAAATACCCTTTTGGTGGGGAGACGGCCAGGAGGTTGTCAAAGCTCCAGAGCTCTAATTTTCACCAGAGATGCGGAAGTTCTAATGTCTTTATTGCATTCAGTTTCACAATGGATGCTAAAAGTTCTAATAAGTCAGCTTCATCCTAGCATTAGGCTGCAGCTCCCCAGACCAGGCCAGCTCTTCTCTCACCCTATATGTTTTATTTATTTATTATTATTATTTTATTTTCTGCTTGTGTTGTTGTTGTTCCAGCAATCCATCCTGGATTGGGGCTTCTCTGGGCCGGGATAGTCCTCCTCCCCTCTCTTTATCTTATACAAGTTTTTCTTTCCTCCCTGGGAAACTCGTTCCCCAGGGAGGAGGGCACTGATCACTGCTTCCAGGTAGCCAAAAGGCCAAAACACTACAGAACACACACACACATAAGCTCACAAACACAGTTTATCTTTCCTGTCACTTTATCCCATGCGGGATGAAATTTTTTTTTTTCTCTCAATCTCTCTCTTGCCTTCCTTTTCGTCTGTCTTCATCCAGCATGGGATATTCCTATGTGCTATGTAGAATGAATTATTTTTTATTTTACACGACACACACTGGCCTTACCTTGACAGAGTCTGTAAAAACTGAGCAGAGCAGCGAACAGGAGATGAACTTTTGTTCTAGGAGCCGCCCATACAAAAACACAAAAATAAAAATAATAAAAAAAATTAGCTTTATAGCTCTAAGTCAGCTTCATCCTAGGATGCCGAAGTTCTAATAAGGCCGATTTTGGTCCGGTGCGAATTTGAGAAAAAATCCACTTTGCTTTACTGTAATTGTTTCAGGGAACAATATTTAGCATTTTTACTTGTTAACAATATTTTACATTATTGCTCTGTTACAATGTTTTGCTTTGTTGCTTTACGTAATTGCTGTAGCCAAAAATGTCGGTGTGCAGGATGTTTCATCACAGATGCTGAAGTTCTAATTAGTCAGTTCATCCTAGGATGCGGAAGTACTAATAAGTCTGATTTTGGTCCGGTGCGAATTTGAATGCAAATGACTACAGTCACTTTCTTTCTAGTGGCCGCATGTTTTCATCTTGTACAGATGTTTTATTGTGGATACTTCCTTCCAGTAAAATCATTAGTACTAGTGCTTTATTGTACTTAAGTAATTTGTTATGTTGGGGGAAACGGTTTTTACTTCTCATTGATGTAGCACTTTTGAATTTTTCCAAAGTGGATCATCTGAACACAATGTAAATTAGAAGGACAGTAAAAGAGTTGATAATTGGTGTCATTGGTGGGCCCCATTCTGACAAACACATTTTCTGTTTATACTCCGGGACGACTCCGGTCAGAGGAGATCCCAAAATAGATAGAGAGAATACAAGAAACTGCATCGCGTTTAGCAGTCACGGATTGATTGTGTGAAATTACACAATCTGCCAAAAACCACAGTAAAACAAGAAGTGATAGGGAGAAAATCTATTTTTCAGCAGGTTTATCTTTTTATTGCAGCTCAGAACAATATATGACCGTGGATGGTGCTAACTCTATAGCATGCAGCTCTGCAGTGTATATGCTGCATTCAAGAGAAATCTGCTCAGATGGTATTATGGTGCATGGAGGTTATACCCAACATCGTGAAGGTGCAAGCAGAGGATTTGGCTGTCATAGACTGTCTGGACTTCAACGAAATTGGGTCCACTTGCCTTGAATGTCACTCGAATATCAGTTCCATCAGTGTTTTAGACTCCCAGGTAGCAAGTACAGCTTGTCTGGCATATCTGAGAGAATGTCTGTGACAACCGCAAGGATTTGTGAATATTGTGTTGGCACAATATTCACAAATTATGATTAAAATAAAAATTTATTTCATTTAATGAATATTTAAAAATAGCAATATAATAATGAGAAAAAACTCATTTGAATGGTATTAACAAGGATTCTTTTTGCTTATGTGAAGAATTAGATTTTGAAATTCTTTTCAGATGACTTTCCATATAAACTCATAAACTGCCACATCAACTCATCCAGATAACAGGCAACCATATCGTTCTTTTAAAAACACTCTTAGCTCTTTTCTAGTAGCATCTGTAGTCGAATATGTTTCGAGTAAACCAAACAAAATGGCTACTCCTCCACGAGAGTCATCGGGGGTGATTCTATCTTGCCTGTGTACCTAGTAGCACTTCACTGTGGCGTTAAATTTGCTTCTTGAAGAGAGATAGTGGCAGGATTATTACAAGCAATAAGCTCATGAATATCACCTATGTCACTTCTCAAAACCTCTGCAATCCCACTGAATAAGTTAGGACAGTGGTTCTCAAACTGAGATCTACAGACCCTGTCAAAAATCAAAAAAAAATTTGTGGACCCCTATATATATATATATATATATATATATATATATATATATATATATATATATATCCAATATTTTAAATTAAATAAAATAAAACATAAGCCAGTAGTATGGCAAAAACAGTAGAGCGAAAATTAACATAAAAATAACCCAAATAATCAAACGAACGAAAAAAAGAATATGTTTCGAATATGTTTCGAGTAAACCAAACAAAATGGCTACTCCTCCACGAGAGTCATCGGGGGTGATTCTATCTTGCCTGTGTACCTAGTAGCACTTCACTGTGGCGTTAAATTTGCTTCTTGAAGAGAGATAGTGGCAGGATTATTACAAGCAATAAGCTCATGAATATCACCTATGTCACTTCTCAAAACCTCTGCAATCCCACTGAATAAGTTAGGACAGTGGTTCTCAAACTGAGATCTACAGACCCTGTCAAAAATCAAAAAAAAATTTGTGGACCCCTATATATATATATATATATATATATATATATATATATATATATATATATATATATCCAATATTTTAAATTAAATAAAATAAAACATAAGCCAGTAGTATGGCAAAAACAGTAGAGCGAAAATTAACATAAAAATAACCCAAATAATCAAACGAACGAAAAAAAGAATAGACATAATAGTAGCCCGATAACCCTATATAATTTCGAGTTTTAAATCCGATTAATAAAAACTATACAAATTTTAGGATAATGCCAATTATATAATAATTTAGCAGTACCCCCCCCCCCCGAGAGGTACCAGTTCCGAAAGACGTGAAATATCACTAAAAGAGGGTTAAAGGAACTACCAAACGATAACAAAATCAAAATAAATTAAAATAAATATAGAGGAGGGAGGGTGAATTGGTACTTCGATCTTTTCACCATGGCGACGATTTGTATAGCGATTGAAATGCAGCGATTCCATGACCATTATCGGCCTCGTGGTCCTCTGTCGATATGGGGCATAATGGTCAGTCTATATTTATTTTAATTTATCTTGATTTTGTTATCATTTGGTAGTTCCTTTAACCCTCTTTTAGTGATATTTCACGTCTTTCGGAACTGGTACCTCTTGGGGGGGGGGGGGGTACCGCTAAATTCTTATATAATTGGCATTATCCTATAATTTGTATAGTTTTTATTAATCGGATTTAAAATACGAAATTATATAGGGTTATCGGGCTACTATTATGTCTATTCTTTTTTTCGTTCGTTTGATTATTTGGGTTATTTTTATGTTAATTTTCGCTCTACAGTTTTTGCCATACTACTGGCTTATGTTTTATTTTATTTAATTTAAAATATTGGATGTATTTCAGCTTCATATGGAGGAATTGCATGTTGCTCCCTCTAACGAACACCTAATTATTTATTTATTTATTCACTTTATTATAATTTAATTTATGGTAACAATTAATATAATTCAATGATAGTATATATATATATATATACACACCGTATTTCCCCATGTATAAGAAGCACCGTTTTTCAAAAAATTTGGGGTCTAAAAACCGGGTGCATCTTATACAGTGGCTGTAGATTTTTTGACTTGCATTTCCCACTTTTTCGCGCTTGTTGTCTTTGCGCTCATTGTTTCGCACTTGTTACTGGTATATTAGGTTACATTTTGCCACGTTCTGCCCAGAAATGGCTCAGAAAAGATTTTCGTACAGTGCTGAATTCAAGTTAAAAGCGATCCAGTTTGTAAAAGTGAATGGAAATCGTGCTGCTGAACATAAGTTTGGCCCTTCTCCAACCGAGAAAACAATCCGAGACTAGCTACGGGAAGAAGAAACCTTACTGAAAATGCCACAGCAGAAGAAGGCCATGAGAGGCAAGTCAGCAAAATGGCCTGATTTAGAGAGGGAATTGAAGATATCGATTGAAGAGCAAAGGGCAATTGGAATTCCACAAAGATGGTTCAGCATGAGACAAGAAGAATTGCTGATGAAAAAGAAGTTACTGATTTCAAAGGAGGACACAATTGGTGCTTCAGGTTTATGAAACGGAATAGACTAAGCATGCATGCACGCACCAGACTTGCCCAAAAGATGCCCGAAAGCTATGAGCAGAAGGTCCTTGAATTTCATTGTTTTGTCATTCAATGTTGGAAGACACATCAGTTTGAGTTGGGACAGATTGCAAATATGGACAAAGTCCCCCTTCAATTTGATGTCCCAAGTTCTTGTAACAGAACTGTTGATAAGAAGGGGATGAAAACTGTAACTGTGAAGACAAGTGGACATGAAAAGAGCCATATACAGTTGTTCTAGCTTGTTGTGCCAACAGAACCAAGCTGCTCCCTATGCTGATTTTCAAACGCAAAACAATGCCAAAAGTAGACATTCCTCGAGGAGTGATTGTCCACATTCATGACAAGGGTTGGATGGATCAGGATGGGATGAAGATCTGGTCTGAGAAAGTTTGGAGCAGGAGACAGTGAAGTGATTCGTCATCAGACACAGATGAGGACAAGCTAATGGATGGGAGTTTTGACAGTGACGAGCAGTTGTATGAATTTTATGAATAAAACTTGAGTTCAATTTTTTTTCAAATTTCGGGCCCGAAAATTAAGGTGAAATACGGTATATATGATATGGTCAACCACTGTTTCATGGACCCCCTGGAACTGGTCTACGGACCCCAGTTTGGGAAACACTGAGTTAGAATTAGGATTTTACTAGTGAACTAAAGCTATTGTGCATCATGACCAAGCCATAAAAATACAAACAAATAAAAGGTTTCATAACCTTCCAGAAAGGTTACAACATCAAAAAACGTAAATACATAAAATGCAGTAAAAGACAATAACACAGCAACTAAAAATAAATGCTCAATGTTATATATATTGGAATATACTAGCTTGTAAATATTTAAAAACATCTGACGCATGGTCATTGTCTGATAAAATCTGAATGAGTGTATAAGGCTCAGTCAGATGGGCGAAAGCAGATGTTTCGTGCCCGGATAGATTTAGTACAGTCAATTAAAACATGTTTTACACTTATCACATTGTCAAAAGACTTGTACATAGGAGGGTCATCTGTCCTCAGCAGGAAGGAAGGTGTAAAATGACTGTGTCCTATGTGCAGTAAGAACAACTTCCTTGCTACGATTCCTGTACAGACTAGACCGCTACTGTTCAATTAAAGGCTTTATCTTATGTAATTTATTTGTAGTCTGTCTATTCCAAGAATCCTGCCACTGGGAGTGTAACTTTTGGTTTATTATTTGTCTGTAGTCTGTATAGGATACAGAATATAGGCAGCAATTATTAGTGGGAATAGCTGATTTGGCTGCGGTGTCAGCCAAATCAGCCATTAGAGGTGATGGCTGATTTGGCTGACACTGCATTCACATTGATGGAGAGAGTGAATCTTCTGCTGCAATTAAGACAGAACTGGATGAGCATTATATCCCATGGATAGACGTTCAAAGAATTGGAACATAAAATTAACCATTGGTACTGGCATTGACTGATGTCATCCAAGGCTTACTCTATAACATGCAGCTTTGCAATAAATATGCTATATTCAAGGAGAATCTGTTCAGATATAGGGATGTAAGGAAATGGGCTCAGATATAGGGATGTAAGGGATGCAAAGAAAAACAGCAAAGAGTTCTTTACTTATGTAAACTCTAGAAGGAAGGGGATGAATCAGATTGGTCCACTTGATATTGATGGGTCAACTGTTGATGATCCTGCTCAGGTAGCTAACAAACTAAATGAATATTTTGCATCGACATTCACACATGAGGAGTTATTCAGCAAGGGGAATGCCAGAGGTGTATTCAACTCTAGCAGTAAGCTACAGAATCTTGAAATAACTGGGAGTAAAGTGGAGGAGAAATTGTTGACGATAAACACAAGAAAGGCACTCGGGGTGGATGGGATCTATCCAGTTATATTAAAGGAGGCAGCAAAGGAAGTAAGCAAACCCTTAGCCATAATTATGAGAGCTTCCTTGGACTCAGGGGAGGTACCCATAGACTGGAAATGTGCAAATGTGACCCCAATTCACAAAGGAGGATCAAAGGCTGACACAAGTAATTATAGACCGGTGAGCTTAACTTCTGTTCCAGGAAAATTAATGGAGGCACTGGTTAAAGAAGCCCTGCAGGATCATTTAGACAAGACTTCAGTTATAGCTCGGACACAGCATGGTTTTGTTAAGGGGAAGTCTTGCCTGACCAACTTGATTGGATACTATGATGCAGTCACAAAAGAACTGGATGCAAGGAATAGCTTTGATATTATATACTTGGATCTTAGAAAGGCTTTTGATACTGTTGCACATGGAAGACTGCTACACAAATTGGAGCAGTGTGACATTGGAGGCAAATTGCTGCTATGGATAAAGGAGTGGTTGAGGGGGAGAAGACAGAGAGTGGTAATCAATGGACACTGCTCATCGTGGACTAATGTTATTAGTGGAGTCCCTCAGGGCTCAGTGTTGGGTCCATTATTGTTTTCTGTATTTATAAATGATATTGATGATGGTATATCAAGCTTAATGTCCAAGTTTGCAGACGATACAAAGGTTGGCAGGGTTGTCAAGGACACTATGCTGCTGCAACAGGATCTGGAAAGGTTGAGCAGATGGGCTGAGAGGTGGCAAATGAAGTTTAACATTGACAAATGTAAAGTACTACACATGGGAAACAGCAACCCCAGAGCAACGTATCAACTCAGTGTTACAACACTGACAGTGGTAGAGAATGAAAGGGACTTGGGGGTGGTTGTGCAGGCAGATATGAAGTTCTCTGAGCAGTGCAGACGGGCGGCAAGAGTAGCACATGGAGTACTGTCAATGATAAACAGGAATTTTTCCAGCAGGGATAAGGAGGTGATTATTCCCTTGTATAAGGCAATGGTCAGGCCACACCTAGAGTACTGTATACAGGTCTGGAGGCCTAATTTCAAGAAGGATGTAGAGCTGCTGGAACGAGTACAGAGAAGGGCAACAAGATTAGTGAATGGAACAAAGTGGTGCTCTTACGAAGAAAGGCTTAAGTTTTGCAAATTACAGTGTCTGGAGACTAGGCACCAGCGAGGTGATCTGATAGAGGTGTATAAAGCCTTGAATGGTTTGAGCATGCTCAATGCTGATGGGATTCTTCCTCTAGCTCAGAATAATCACCTGAGAGGGCATAAATTCAAATTGAGGAAAGACAGATGTAGGATAGACGTGCGGAAGTTTGCTTTTAGCCAGCGGGTGGTTGGTTGGTGGAACAGACTTCCATCCCTTGTAGTGGAGGTTGATAGCCTAAATAAGTTTAAGGCTCAGCTGGACAGGTATTTTGAACGAACAGAGGGGTGAAGTGGAAGTGGGTTTTTTTTTTTTTTTTGGCTGATGCTGCATAAGCTTGCTTTCTTGCATCAAATGCCTCTACTAATGCTAATGCCTGAAAAGACTGCAGCAAACCCTACATATAAGTCCGACTTCGAGCTGCAGGTAAACAAATGATGGAATATCAGACTTTACCCAATTCTTAAGGGAAAAGTAGCATGATGGAATATGGGCAGCCAGGGTGATTTGATTTGATTTTTTGTGGCGCAAAAACAGGAAGGTTATAGTGGGCCATGAAAAAGTTAAAATAAAAAAAAATGAGATTGGTAACCTTTAAAAAGGTTACCTCGTCAAAAGAACACACATAAAGACATACCAATAATTAAAAATAAGTATATGGGTAAAAGTAAATTGTATATAGGCAGTTTCCACTTTACGAGTTCCCGGGTTTATGATTTTTTTCAAGTATCAAGTATGAACAAAATCGAAACAATGAATGTTAAACATATGTATAAATATAGTGCAAATGCATCAGGAATACATAGCTGTATCTGAATAAATCAGATTATTAATAAAACGGCATCGTTTTAAGTTATATCTCATATTGTGAATACCTTCACAACGAGTTGCCATGATATTGCACTACTTCGAATAAGTAACGCTTCACCTAAGGAGAAGACTAATGTTACTTATTCTCAGATGGATACCACCACCCAGACGGCACCGTTTCAGGGCTATTTGGCCCTTCTTCGGTGGGTGGGTAGGTACCCGAGTGATGCAATGATGGCAAAACAGTTATGAAGTATAACTCCACAATATGAGAGATGCCTGATGGTGTATCATGTATTTAGACTCAAGCGTTTAGGGCATAAGCCTCAAGCTATGAAGGAGTCTAGACTATGTATAAATATAGTGCAAATGCATCAGGAATACATAGCTGTATCTGAATAAATCAGATTATTAATAAAACGGCATCGTTTTAAGTTATATCTCATATTGTGAATACCTTCACAACGAGTTGCCATGATATTGCACTACTTCGAATAAGTAACGCTTCACCTAAGGAGAAGACTAATGTTACTTATTCTCAGATGGATACCACCACCCAGACGGCACCGTTTCAGGGCTATTTGGCCCTTCTTCGGTGGGTGGGTAGGTACCCGAGTGATGCAATGATGGCAAAACAGTTATGAAGTATAACTCCACAATATGAGAGATGCCTGATGGTGTATCATGTATTTAGACTCAAGCGTTTAGGGCATAAGCCTCAAGCTATGAAGGAGTCTAGACTATGTATAAATATAGTGCAAATGCATCAGGAATACATAGCTGTATCTGAATAAATCAGATTATTAATAAAACGGCATCGTTTTAAGTTATATCTCATATTGTGAATACCTTCACAACGAGTTGCCATGATATTGCACTACTTCGAATAAGTAACGCTTCACCTAAGGAGAAGACTAATGTTACTTATTCTCAGATGGATACCACCACCCAGCCGGCACCGTTTCAGGGCTATTTGGCCCTTCTTAGCTAGCTATTTGGCTATCTGAGAATTCCTTCCTAGCTATTTGGCTATCTGAATACCTTCACAACGAGTTGCCATGATATTGCACTACTTCGAATAAGTAACGCTTCACCTAAGGAGAAGACTAATGTTACTTATTCTCAGATGGATACCACCACCCAGACGGCACCGTTTCAGGGCTATTTGGCCCTTCTTAGCTAGCTATTTGGCTATCTGAGAATTCCTTCCTAGCTATTTGGCTATCTGAGAATAAGTAACATTAGTCTTCTCCTTAGGTGAAGCGTTACTTATTCGAAGTAGTGCAATATCATGGCAACTCGTTGTGAAAGTATTCACAATATGAGATATAACTTAAAACGATGCCGTTTTATTAATAATCTGATTTATTCAGATACAGCTATGTATTCCTGATGCATTTGCACTATATTTATACATAGTCTAGACTCCTTCATAGCTTGAGGCTTATGCCCTAAACGCTTGAGTCTAAATACATGATACACCATCAGGCATCTCTCATATTGTGGAGTTATACTTCATAACTGTTTTGCCATCATTGCATCACTCGGGTACCTACCCACCCACCGAAGAAGGGCCAAATAGCCCTGAAACGGTGCCGTCTGGGTGGTGGTATCCATCTGAGAATAAGTAACATTAGTCTTCTCCTTAGGTGAAGCGTTACTTATTCGAAGTAGTGCAATATCATGGCAACTCGTTGTGAAGGTATTCACAATATGAGATATAACTTAAAACGATGCCGTTTTATTAATAATCTGATTTATTCAGATACAGCTATGTATTCCTGATGCATTTGCACTATATTTATACATAGTCTAGACTCCTTCATAGCTTGAGGCTTATGCCCTAAACGCTTGAGTCTAAATACATGATACACCATCAGGCATCTCTCATATTGTGGAGTTATACTTCATAACTGTTTTGCCATCATTGCATCACTCGGGTACCTACCCACCCACCGAAGAAGGGCCAAATAGCCCTGAAACGGTGCCGTCTGGGTGGTGGTATCCATCTGAGAATAAGTAACATTAGTCTTCTCCTTAGGTGAAGCGTTACTTATTCGAAGTAGTGCAATATCATGGCAACTCGTTGTGAAGGTATTCACAATATGAGATATAACTTAAAACGATGCCGTTTTATTAATAATCTGATTTATTCAGATACAGCTATGTATTCCTGATGCATTTGCACTATATTTATACATAGTCTAGACTCCTTCATAGCTTGAGGCTTATGCCCTAAACGCTTGAGTCTGAATGTTAAACATTCATAAATATCGCATTTCAAACCACACGCATAGCCAATACAATACAATGTACCCTGCTTTATGATATTAATTCCTTCCAGAGACATTATCGTATTGTGAAAATATTATAATGTGAACCCAATAACACATTGTTTTTTTGGTAATTCGTTCCACGACTTCGGAAGTTGAAATTTTCGCTATATAACTCTAAAGGGTAGTTTTTATAGTGTAAATTGTATTAGTTACCAATTCAAATCATTAAAATGCACTACACTTTCATCGTTATCATATGTTCTTTTATAAGAACCAATTTTGAATGCTTTGTTATATTTTTCTAAAGCACATTTCTGAAGGTTACAACCATAAAACAATAAAAACAATCTGCACTTTCTGGTTTACTGGACTTTGCTTACTGCAAGAAATTACAAATAAACGGGTAGTAAACTGAATGTTATTGCATTTGCGAAAATATCAATAGCTGGAATTGTGTGGTTTTTTTAAGTTATGGTGAAATACGTTTCCCTTTTACTGAAATCTTCAATTGTATAAAAAAACATAAAATAAATTTTCAGAATCTTTTCATTCCTTTTTTTAAGCTTTGTAAACTTGTTACACCACACAAATCGCGTTAATTGCAATTTGTGCGTTCCGTTAAAAAATGCTTATACAGTCTGTCCTCGTATAGCACGATAGTTGTGTTCCTAGAAACCCTCGTGCAATGCAAAATCGTGCAATACAAACAACAGGCCCTATGGGGAAAGTGGGGTTAGGTGCCGACCACCCAAGATTGAACACACATCTGGAACCAAAACATTACCAAACACAATAAATAATCGGGTAATTTTAATCGTTATAAAACACTTAAGTATTTTATAACGATTAAAATACGTAATAAAAATATAATATATATTTTTATTATAATATAATAAATAATAAATATTTTTTATTATTTATTATATTATAATAAAGTATTTTTAGTATATTTTAATACTAAAAAGTATTTTTTAAGAATAAAATACATATTTTATTCGTAATAAAATACTTAGGTATTTTATAATACGTAAGTATAAATCATAATACTTAAGTATAAATTATAATACGTAAGTTGTAATAAAATTGTTACGTATTTTATTACGACTATTACGTAATAAAATATTGCTAATGCTTTTGCTTCTATCGTAAGCAAACTTGTTTTTTGTTTAATTTTCTATCCAAACAGATGACAGCCGTTCCATCTCTTCCATTTCTTTGTGTCTTAATCTAATGGATTTTAATTAAACTTTGAGTTGTTCCCGGTATGAAAGTTGTTTTTGTTTTCTCCGCATTCTTTGTAATTCTCGGCGTTGCCTCATTTAGGTCTGTAGCACGTGCAATATCACATGGTCTTTCATTTTGCTCAAAGCGTTTCAAATTTCATATTTTTTTCTCTATCGACAGAGGCGGACTGGCCATAAGCCTTACCGGGGAAACTCCGGTGGGCCGGAGGCCGGTGTGATTTTTGCCATAAACCGTAGTATGAGGCCACTATAAATTTTCCCGGGTAAGAATTTTTGACCCAGTCCGCCTCTGTTTATCGTTATTGCTTTTTTTTTTCTCTCTCTGAATCTGCAGTGTCTTCGCCACGACGCTTCCTTTTCACACCTTTTAAGTATTTTACTAATTTTTAGGGAATAAAGCGCAATTACAAAACGAGGAGGCACGCTTAATACACATAAATAAAGCTGCACGCGTATAGCAACTGAATAAACAACACCGTAAAGGCCGAGATACACTATTAACACCCCACATTTTACTAAAGCACATTTCTGGGGGTTACTACCATAAAACAATAAAAACAATTTCCAGTTTCGTTTCTGCTAGTGGAATCTGTTATAAACTGGTAGTAAACTCCATCTAATTGCATTTGCGATTATATCGATAGCTGGAATTGTGTTGGTTTTTACGTTATTATGGTGAAATGTGTTTCCCCTTCACTGATATAAAACACATAAATACATTTTCAGAATCTTCTTCATTCCTATCGTGTTGCGTGCGGTTGGGGTGATTCCGCGTTCGACTGTCATTTCTTGTAAACACAAAGGCGAATCGTGTATAAGCGAATTCGGTTCGTGTTATATAAGATAACATTCCCCTATTTATAAATCGTGTATGATCGAATTCGTGTAATTTAAACACGTGTTATACGAGGACCGACTGTACATGCTATTGAATTTTATAAAGAAAAGAGAAGATTATCTTGGAAACAAATGCCTCTTGTGGTGTGCCATAAGGAGACCACTTGTGCAACAAACCGAGTGCTGAGGCAATAATGAGTGATCAACAAGTGTGCATTTTGTCGATGTGATGATGATGAAGAATAAATATTCTTTATAACATTTGTAAGTCTAAATAATTTCTTTATTATTATAATTTGCTTCATTTTACAGGTTACATTTTTATTTCTTTCGATAAATCACTCATTGTTTAAACACAAACTAATTAGCTAACTAATTTCATTGTTGAGAACGTAACACCTATTTTTAATGTTATGTCTATGGGAAATAAATTCCTGCTTTACGAGATTTCACTTTAAGAGCACGTTAGGAACGAATTAACTCAAAGTCGGGAACTACCTGTACTGTATTTCATATCAGTTTATATATATTAATCGATTTTAAAAATTTATAACTTGCAGACACATTGTCATTGTCATTTAAAATCAGACTGAGTGTATATATGGCTCAGTATATGAGTAAAGGCGGTAAAAAGAGCATTTTTAAAACTTGTACAATCGGATAAAATATGCTGAATGAATAAAATGGTATCACATTGCTCGCACTTAGGAGGGTCATCAGCTCTCAGCAGAAAGGATTGTGTGAAATGACTATGTCCTATGTGGAGCGGAGCAAGAACAATTTCCCCTTTATGATCCCTGTGTCGACTCCACTGCCAATGATGCATCACAGGCTTAACCGATACAGTTTGTTTGTAACCAGGCGATGCCACGAATCTTGCCATTAAGAATATAACTTACTGCGGATTACCTGCTGTAGTCTGTATAGGGGACTAACAGGTCAAGATTACCTGTCAGGGCTGCTGATTTGGCTAGTGTCAGCCAAATCGTTTCCTCTAATCCTGATGTGACTGGGGATCCAGCAGAAATGGATATTGAATCTGCCTGCATAGAGGTTGTATATTATAAGTTAATCCGGGATAGGGTTGGATGATTAGTGTGTGACACTGCTGATAAAGCCTGTAGTGCACTCATTGAATTGGCATATATAATACACTGTAGGTATTGGCAATTTCTTATGTGATCTAGAGCCAACAATAGAATTCAGCTCTGCAGTCCAGGAGTATCTACTCAGATATAGTATTTGCTGGAAAAACAGCAGTAGATCCCACATACAATTCTGACTTCGAACCGTCTGTGTACACTAGCAAGAAGTAAGAATGTTCTGCATGGTGTTGTGAATAGAGCTGAAGGTAGACAGAAGATGGGGTATTAGACTTCGTCGCACTCTTGGAGTGAGAAGTCACATGCTGTTATTTGAGCATGCCAGGGTGGGTGGAAAGGGCTGCTTTGATGATTGAGCAACCTTGTCTACAGTGATGTTAAGCTCACTGAGTAGCTCTTGAACATGAATGCCGAATGAGCAATTGGCAGTCTGATGTGTTTAAAGATTTTCCTATTGTGGCTCAAAAATGGATCACCATGTGGGGTGATCTGGCAGGGATTTCAGCTTAAAGGCATATTGTAAAGACAACCACTTTCGTGGAAGCGACAAGGATGGCTCATTTGCTTTAACATACAGACTTTGCACCGGAGATGTTCTGAATGCACCAGTAGCAATATGAATGCCCTTATGACGGATAGTCAAGCCAACAAAGTCAGCTATTTCTGGCAGCTGCATATACCTGAGACCCATAATCTAATTTTGAGCGCACAAGTGCACAGTACAGATGGAGTAGAGTGCTTCTGTCTGTGCCTCAAATTGTAGAAGAGAAAGAGCGGAGAATGTTAACCCCACTAGTGCACTTTATGCACTAGAGGGCTTAACATATATGATGAATATGTTCGAAGGATGTCAGCTTTTTGTTGAATATGAGTCCTAGGAAGTTCATTTCCACAACTACTGGGATGGTACCTTGTCCAAGTTGTAATTCAGGGTCAGGGTGCAGGTTACGTTTGCGACAAAATGGACACAAAGGGTGTTCTCTGGTGAGAATATTAGATATTCTCTGGTGAGAATATCTAAAGCCATTGGCAATGGTCCAGGAGTTAAGATGGTCAATGACTTGTTGCAGTTGTCTCTCAATAACTCTCATATTGCACGACTGAAAAAATATGCTGAAGTCATCGACGTAGAGTGCACTGTTTATAGTTAGAGGAAGTTGTTCTGAAATGGAGTTTAGTTTAATGACAAGAAGTGTGACACTTAAAACAGATCCTAGTGGCACCCCTCGTCATGGCAAATTAAATTTTTTTTAAAATAAAGACGGGAGATTTGGTATTTTAATAAAAATACCAAATCTCCAAGTTGTATAGTACGCTTTTTCCATGTCAAAGAAAATGGGCAGCAGGTGTTCTCTTTTTAGGAAAGCATCTCGGATAGATGTTTCCAGTTTAATTAAATGGTCCAATGCGAACCTGTTTCTTCGGAAGCCGCACTGAAAGCAGAGAGAAGATCATCCGACTCTAAGTATCATAAAGAGATGAGCAGTGACCATTCTCAACAATATTCTGCACAGACAGCTAATCAGAGCAATAGGACGATAGTTTTTCGGAGATTTAGGATCCATTCCTGGCTTAGCAAACACAGAAATAGTGGCCTTGCACCAGATATCTGGAAATTGCTCTTCAAGAAAGAGCAGAAGGTCCATGGATTTTGGTGAAAGGTGTTTGATCGTTTCATAAAGAATGTTGTCTGGTCCAACAGTGGTAGCCTTTGTATGGACAATTGCTGTTTTCAGCTCATGGATGGTAAATGGCCTGTTTTTCAGTTTTACTTTTAAGGACGAGAAACTCTGGGGAAAGGATGATGTTGCTGAGATGTTAGAAAACGTTTCCCCAAGAGTATTCGCTACTGCAATAGAGTCTGCCATAGTACATCCATTATATTCCACGACCGATGAGGGGTGTGTAGTGTATTTTCCCTTAATTTTCCGGATTTTCTCCCAGATCACCTTAGCACTGGTTGTCTGAGTAATAGAGGGTGTGAAACGGATGCACAATTCCTTTTGACTCTGATGGCAAATGTATCATGTTTTGGCTTGTGCAAGTTTAAAGGATAGGTTGGTTGTGGTAGGATAACTTCCAAATACCCCCCAAGCTTTGTTTTGTGCCTTTCTTGCTGCTGTGCATTCAGCATTGCAGCATGGTTTTGAGAAAGGTGGTAGGCATCTTGCCACTGCTAGGACAATACTTTGTGTGATGTACATAACTGCATCGTTAATTGGCTGCTTGCTGACTGTGGCATTATTAAATGTTGCCAGATGTTTAAAGGCATTCCAGTCAGTGTGATTGATCTTCCACCATGGTATCCTAGACAGGAGGCATGGTCTCCATTGGCAAAGGGTGGATATCACAGGGAAGTAATCACCGTAAAAGTTGTCTTCAACCTCCCATGCAAAAGTAGCAAGGAGAGAAGGAGAGGTCAATCACAGTAAATGTGCGGGTAGGCATGTAGAAGAAGGTGTCAGATCCCACATTTAAAAGTGCCAGATCATTGCTTTCTAGAAAAAGCTCCAACCAAAGGGATTGAATTGTGCTTTCTAGCAAAAGCACAATCCAATCCCTTTCCCTGATGTCAGCACTACCCCACAGAGTATTATGTCCGAAATTCCCTAGTAATAGAAAAGGAGATAGCAACTGCTGTATGAGATCGTCGAGGTCTGCCTGAGGAATGTCATTCCCAGGTGGCAAATAGGTAGAACAAACAGTTAAAAGAAACCCCACTGTGAGGCGAACTGATACTGCCTCTAAGCTGGTGGTATCATATCTTGAAATGGATTTGGTTACCCACAAGATTAGCAACTCCTCCATGGGCAGGTCCAATCTCAGCTCTGTCTTTACAAATAATAGAGCAGTTATGCAAGTAAGGATCCTCATTTGCCTTTAAATAAGTCTCCTGTAAGCAAAAGCATGTTGGCACAAGCCAACATGCTTTTGCTTACAGAAGAGGGCCTTGATATCATCACAATTCCGACGGAATCGCATGCAATTCCACTGTAAAAATTTTAGTGTCATTATTAAGATTTTGGTGGTTTGTCTGATGGCTTCTGAAGGGCTGAGGGATTTGTTTTCTCAATCCTGGAAAGAATGGGGGTTGGCCATTTCCATTTATCCATTTCCTCTTTTTCCGCAAAGAGTTCCAGAACTGATTCATCCTGTACCTCCTTATCTTCTACATCAATTATTTCTTGGTTTATAGGTGGCGGTTCCAATTTCTTTGGCACTTTTTTAGCACTGTGTTTTTGAAGTGGTGGAGCACTAGGAGGTATGGTTATAAGAGTGGCAGCTGACTATGATTTTTTTGGGTGGGCTTTTGGAACTTAATAAATAGCACACAATGGGAGTAAATGACACCCTTGGTGGCATAGTCATATCAGTCCGAGTGCATGGCACTATTTATTGGTTGGATATGTTTTCTGGCCTCCTGAGAGGGGATGTTCAGCTCTGTTTTTAGTTTTTGGATTTCTTTTTCATCCTTCCACCTATTACATGCTCAAGAGTATGCAGGGTGTTCTCCTTGGCAGTTAGTGCAACTTGGTTTAGAAGCTAACATTCCTTGCTCTTGTGGTCTTTAGCACTACAGTGAGCATAGGCAGGGGAGCCATCACAAGCTGCTTGAGAGTGGTACTTTTTGCATTTAAAACACCTCAGTGGGTTTGGAATATAAATCCTCATTGGGCAGTTTAAATAGCCTGCCTTTATGGAACGTGGAGGTCGTGAGGTGTTGAACATTAGGATGAGAACTCGGGTGAGATTTCCATCCTTCCACATTGATATTCTTTTGACAGCCATCACTCCTTGGACTCTCAATCCAGATAATATTTCTTCTTCAGAGACAGGAAGAAGGCCCCACACTGATATGACACAGTGTGATTTATGAGGGCTAACGATGATGGGTATTCCCCTATCGACGTGGCTTTCAGAAGTTGCTGTGCATGTTTTTGGCTTGCAGCCTTAACTAAAATATCTGCAGAACGCAGCCTTTTGACAGATTTTGGAGATCCTGTCAACCCTTCTAATACTTCTGGATGAAGAAGAGTGACATTTTCCCTGAGTGCGTATTCTCCAGTGGAATGGAGAATGAGGAAAAGTTGTGTCACTGATGATGGTCTATCCTCAGTTCTGGGTCTTTTTGAATTGGAATTATCGGTATCCTCTGATCAGTTAGGTAGCGGCCTTGTTGAGGTGGCACCAGAAGAAATAGGATTTAAATTACTCATATGAGTAAGATAAAAATAAGGCGATCAATGGCTTGTTGCAGTTGTCTTTCAATAACCCTCATGTTGGATGACTGAGAAAACATGCTAAAGCAATCAACATAAAGGATGCTGCTTACAGTTGGAGAAAGCTGTTTTGATGGAATTTACTTCAATGGTGTGAAAAGCACGATACTTAATACTGATCCTTGTGGTACTCCATCCTATTGGCAAAAGGAATGAGAGAGTTAGGACCCTACATGAACTTGGAAAGACCAATTGGCTAAAAAGTTTTTAATAAAAACGGGGAGTGCCAAATCTCCATATGAAAGAATAAAGACACAAGAAGTTCAGGTTTCCAGTCTAATAAGATGGTCCAGAGTGGACTGGTTCCTTTGGAAGCCACACTGGATGTTGGAGAAAAGGTCGTTTGATTCTAAATACCATATTAAACGAAAATTAAATGTTTTTCTCCAGCATTTTGCACAGACAACTAGTCAGAGCGAATGGATGATAATTAGTAGGAATTTTAGGATCCTTTCCTGGCTTCGCAATGGCAAGAACAGTTGCTATGGTCCAGGCATCTGGAACCTTCAATAAAGATTCTGTTAAAAGGGGGTGGTGATCCATAGACGTTGGTGAACGGCATCTAATCATTTCAATTACACACCTAATTAATGGATGCCATCTTGTCCAATAGCACTTGCCTTAGAAAGGGTGTTTTTTTTTGTTTTTTTTTTAGTTCCTGAATGGAACTAAAAAAAAAAAAAAAAAATGGAACTTTGTAGGGACAGAGGCACTTTGATGTGAAGTGCTTGTTTTTCACTTTTATGTTTCAGGACAGGAATTCAGGGAGACATTACAGTTGGCAATAGTGCATCCATTATATTCTAAGCTCAATGAAGGGAGAGATGTATATTTTCCCTTCACTTGAGGATTTTATCGCAGACCGCCTCAGTGCTAGTGGACTGAATAAAAATGATCCATGATTCTTTCTAACTCTGCCATTGAATACAGCACGCTTTGTCCCGTGTACGCTTAAAATCTATTAGGTTGGCCATGGTAGGATATTGTCGAAAAATTCACCCCCCCCCCCAAGGTTTGCTTTGTGCCTTTTTTGCTGCTCTGCTATCCATTCCACCATGATTTAGGAAAAGGCAGAAACCGGGATGTTTTTGGAATTGCAAGCACAGCTGCACAGACAATACTTTTTGTGATGTTCATAACAGCATCTTTGATAGGCTCCTGACTGACTGTGGTGATGTCAAACTCTACCAGATGTTTGAAAGGCATTTAGTCAGCTGGATCAATCTTCCACATGGGTTCTCCTCACTACCCAAAGGAGTAGGATGGGGAAAGGCAGCAGCACAATGAGATCATCAAAGTCTCTCTGAGAGATGTCAGAGCAAGATGACAAGTAGATCAAACAGACTGTTAAGAAAATCCCAACTGTAAGGTGAACTACTACTGCTTTTAGGTTAGTGGAAAGTGGTAGAGGTTGGAATGGGGGTCTCGTTGCCCACAAGGATGGCAACTCCTCCATGAGCAGGCCCATCCCCAGTTCTATTCATACATATGGTAGTATTATTAAAGGAAGGGTTTCACCTCGAAATGTTTCCTGCAAGCAAAAGCAAATTGGCTGGTGCTGGAGGGCCTTGATGTCAATGGCATAAAGTTGGATGACATAAAATTGGAAGAGTTGTTAATGATCAGTGCCAAGCAATGCTCCTTCAGGATGACTTGAACAGACTTCAACGATGGTCACAGAATGGCAGCTATGTTTTAATGCTGCTAAATGCAAGGTCCTACACTTGGGGAAATCATCATCTTCATCGGCCATTTTAAATCCACTGAAGGATGAAAGCTTCTCAAGCAACTTTAAAGTTCTTTCTCTTTTGTGCAATGGCCTTCCATTTACTGCTCATGAACTCATGAATATTCATCTCTGTTGTCTTCCAGGTTTTCATTTAGCTCCTCTTGGATACCATTCTGTTATCTTCTTAATCCATCTGTCATCATGTCTTCAAGCTATGTGTCCAGCTTAAGTCCATTTCAGTTCTAAAGTTTTCATAAGAATGTCCTTTACTTGATTTTGCTGCCTAATCCGGTTGTTTCTTTTCTTATCCAAAAGCCTGACTCCTAATATAATTCATTCCATTCTTTTGGGGAGTGACAAAGTTTCACTTCCATAAGTCATGGAGGAAAGTATACATTGGGTCTTTTTTTTTTTTTTTTTTTTTTTTTTTTGGCTTTTCAGACAAACTGGGATATTTCTCCTGTATGTGACTATATTTCCTGAATGCTATCCATCCAAAATGTATTCTTCTCTTGACTTCCAGCCATTACTCTCTATTACTGCTAATGACTTATCGATGATATGTATATGAATCCACCTTTTCAATTTCTGCTGCTTCTTCAATGATTATATCTCTTCCTGTGGCATACTTGTTCATCATTACTTTTGTTTTAACCATATTCATCTTTAGTCTGAAATCCTTACTAACTATGCATAACTGATTAAGATTTTCCTCTAATTCTTCAGGATCATGACTTATGATCACAATTTTATCTACAAATTGTAAATGGTTTAGGTACTCCATCCACATTTACTCCTTTCTGCAACCAGTCCAACTTTTTGAAAGTTTATTCAAGGGCAACAACTTCGAAGATACTGTGTCTCCTTGTCGAAGTCCTTTCTCACTTTTAAATTTGTTATTGTCTTTGTCTAGTCTAATAAAGGAGATAGCGTTCTCATATATTTTCTTAAAATTCATAATGTATGGGATATCTCTGCCTTATCTTTCCAGTGCCGTATGCTGTATGGAGTCAAATTGGTATGGACCAATCTGATTCATCCCCTTCCTTCTAGAGTTTCTATAAATAAAGAACTCTTTGCTGTTTTTCTTTGCATCCTTTGCCAAGGATTTCTTGTAATCTGCCTTCGCCTGCCTAACCTCCTTTGTGACTTGATTACAGACTAGTTTATATCTGACATAGGCTTCTGTGTCACCTGATATTTTATATGCATCCCATATATTTTTCTTCTCTGCTACATGTCTCATTAGTTCAACTGACGTCCATTTAGGCCTAAACTTTGTGAACAATATTTCTTAGTTCGTATGAAAAGCCTAGTAGCTTCCAAGATTAATTCTTTGAATACTTGTCATTTAGAATTTGCAGTTGGTAACATCAGAGTTGGTCCCACTGTATAGAATTTAAAAACTGTCTCAGACCACCATAATCACCTTTACAAAAGCAAAATCCCGTCCCATGATGGTAGTTACTTCTTTGAGTAAATCTCACATTAGCACATTGTGATCACTGCTACCCAGTGGTTTCTTTATCTTCAATTTCTTAATGCAGAAAGAATCACTACTGATAACCAGACCAAGAGTATTAGTATTAGCAGAGGCATTTGATGCAAGAAAGCAAGCTTATGCAGCATTAGACAAAAAAAAAAAAAAAACCACTTCCACTTCACCCCTCTGTTCATTCGAAATATCTGTCCAGCTGAGCCTTAAACTTATTTAGGCTATCAACTTCCACGACAAGGGATGGAAGTCTGTTCCACCAACCAACCACCCGCTGGCTAAAGGCAAATTTCCGCACGTCTATCCTACATCTGCCTTTCCTCAATTTGAATTTATGCCCTCTCAGGTGATTATTCTGAGTGAGAGGAAGAATCCCATCAGCATTGAGCATGCTCAAACCATTCAAGGCTTTATACACCTCTATCAGATCACCTCGCTGGTGCCTAGTCTCCAGACACTGTAATTTGCAAAACTTAAGCCTTTCTTCGTAAGAGCACCCCTTTGTTCCATTCACTAATCTTGTTGCCCTTCTCTGTACTCGTTCCAGCAGCTCTACATCCTTCTTGAAATGAGGCCTTCAGACCTGTATACAGTACTCTAGGTGTGGCCTGACCATTGCCTTATACAAGGGAATAATCACCTCCTTATCCCTGCTAGAAAAATTCCTATATATCATTGACAATACACCATGAGCTACTCTTGAAGCCTGTCTGCACTGCTCAGAGAACTTCATATCTGCCTGCACAACCATCCCCAGGTCCCTTTCATTCTTTACCACCGTCAGTGTAGTACCACAGAGTTGATACGTTGCTCTGGGGTTGCTGTTTCCCATGTGTAGTACTTTACATTTGTCAATGTTAACCTTCATCTGCCACCTCTCAGCCCATCTGCTCAACCTTTCCAGATCCTGTTGCAGCAGCATAGTGTCAGTAGTGTCCTTGACAACTCTGCCTGCCTTTGTATCGTCTGCAAACTTCGACATTAAGCTTGATATACCATCATCAATATCATTTATAAATACAGAAAACAATAATGGACCCAACACTGAGCCCTGAGGGACTCCACTAATAACATTAGTCCACGACGAGCAGTGTCCATTGATTACCACTCTCTGTCTTCTCCCCCTCAGCCACCCCTTTATCCACAGCAGCAATTTGCCTCCAATGTCACATTGCTCCAATTTGTGCAGAAGTCCTGCATGTGCAACAGTATCAAAAGCCTTTCTAAGATCCAAGTATATAATATCAAAGTTATTCCCTGCATCCAGTTCCTTTGTGACTGCATCATAGTATCCAATCAAGTTGGTCAGGCAAGACTTCCCCTTAACAAAACCGTGCTGTGTCCGAGCTATAACTGAAGTCTTGTCTAAATGATCCTGCAGTGCTTCTTTAACTAGTGCCTCCATTAATTTTCTTGGAACAGAAGTTAAACTCACAGGTCTATAATTACTTGTGTCAGCCTTTGATCCTCCTTTGTGAATTGGGGTCACATTTGCACATCTCCAGTCTGTGGGTACCTCCCCTGAGTCCAAGGAAGCTCTCATAATTATGGCTAAGGATTTGCTTACTTCCTCTGCTGCCTCCTTTAATATAACTGAATAGATCCCATCCACCCCGGGTGCCTTTCTTGTGTTTATCTTCAACAATTTCTCCTCCACTTTACTCTCAGTTATTACAAGATTCTCTAGCTTACTGCCAGAGTTGAATACACCTCTGGCATTACCCTCGCTGAACAACTCCTCATGTGTGAATGTCGATGCAAAATATTCATTCAGTTTGTTAGCTACCTGAGCAGGATCATCAACAGTTGACCCAGTGATATCAAGTGGACCAATCTGATTCATCCCCTTCCTTCTAGAGTTTACATAAGTAAAGAACTCTGCTGTTTTTCTTTGCATCCCTTGCCAAAGATTTCTCGTAATCTGCCTTCACCTGCCTAACCTCCTTTGTAACTTGGTTACAGATCAACTTGTATCTATCATAGGCTTTTTTTTTTTTTTTTTTTTGGTAGTTGTTGGCGCATAGACTTCTGTGGCCATAATGCACCTCACAAGGTTTTTGCAGTACTTTGATCCAAGCCCGAGGTGGGAATCGAACCCGCGACCTTTGGGTTGCCAGGCAGGCACTTTGCCTACCCGGCTAGCCCGGTCGGCTCATAGGCTTCTGTGTCACGTGTTAATTTGTATGTATCCCATGCATGTTTCTTCTCTGCCATATGCCTCATTAGTTCATCTGACATCCATTTAGGCCTAAACCTTGAACAATATCTCTTAGTTGGTATGTAAAGCCTAGTAGCTTCCAAGATAAGTTCTTTGAATGCTTCCCATTTTGCATTTGCTGTTGGTAACATCATCAGTTGGTCCCACTGTATAGAATTTAAATACTGTCTCAGTGCATCGCAATCGCCTTTACGAAAGCAATAACCCTTCCCTTTACCGCTAATGGTAGTTACCTCTTTGAGTAAATCCCACTTAAGCACACTGTGATCACTGCCACCTAGTGGTTCATTTATCTGCAGATTCTTAATGCATGAAGAATCACTGCTGATAATCAAATCAAGAGTATTCCTCCCTCTAGTTGCCTCCCGAACATGCTGATGTAGAAAACAATCATCCAATAAATCCACAAAAGCCTTGCTAGTGTGTGAGTGACCAGACCCCAAATTCCAGTCAATTATCTGGGAAATTAAAATTTCCCATTATAAGACTCTCTGATTTACTGGGCCACTCTATTTCCCTGTACAGTTTCTTATTATACTCATCAGAGTCATTAGGCCTATAGCATACTCCTACTCTCAATTTTGATCTCCCAATGCTTATGTCACACCAAACTGACTCGACACTGCACTGTCCAGCGATGTCCACTGGCTTCACTTCCTTGGATTTTATGTATTTCTTAACTAATAGCATAACCCCTCCTCCCTTACTATCCAGTCTATCCTTTCTGTAGACGTTGTACTCCCCAAATTCCAGTTCTGCATTCCTTATATCTGTGTGACACCACGTCTCTGATATCCCAACAATATCTGCCTTTGATGTTTTGAGCAATACCTCAAATTCATCAAATTTATTTACTAAACTCCTAGCATTGGTGTACACGCAAGTATACATGCACCTATTTCTATTCTTAGCTACCCTAACACAACCCATGTGTTTACTTGTACCGCAATGACTCCCAGCAATCTCTGAAATATCCTGCATCTTGTTTTTCAGGCTTCTGCTCATTCCAATAGAAGCAGTGCAAAAATCTCTTTCACCTCTGCCAGTGGCTACTGTTAATCTATTCGTCTTTGTCTCCCCCCAAGCTAGCAGTTTTTCGACCCACCTAACACTGCCTCGATAGCATAAGCAATCAGAGTATTACTCCCTCTAGTTGCCTTCCAAACATGCTGCTGCAGAAAACAATCATTCAATAAATCCACAAAAGCCTTGCTAGTGTGTGAGTGACCAACCCACAAGTTCCAGTCAATATCTGAGTAGGTAATCAGAAGTAATTAGAAGAGGCCTCAACTACAGAATGAATTCTGACATCCTGAGACTTACCTAAACATAGAAAATGATACATGCAATAAAAAAAAGGTCCTTACTGCTCTGTTGATGTTTTATCAACATTGGCAAACCAGATGGGATGAGTCAATGATGGAGAGGGCATCAGAAAGTTCCTCTCACATGTTTTCCTGGTGAGCTCAATCCCCCACTTCCTGGTTTGCCCCTGGCCTTTATACCATTTTTATAATTACAGGGCATGGTTTCTTCAATGCCAAACCATGCCAAATAGGACTTTTAGTGCTGATAAGAATTGGGTGCACATTCTATATGACTGCCCTAATTAACACATCCACAGAAGTATACTGGTGACAAAATTAGGACCACACACACACACGTTAGTAAACATCTCTCTGTATGGAACCGTTATGTGGCTTTTTTCCTAATTTGTTCAAAAGGACTTTGAGACGAAAGAAACATAACTATGATTACTCAGACCATAATAACTGCCAAAATTTTGACTAAGACACACCCAGATGCACACTGATCTCAGCCTGTCAGTATATGTTTCCTGCCATGAGTGCACGTGAAGCGAGTTGTCTGTATATATGTTAAATTGTATAAGAGTGCATGGCAGGGATGTATAAGTGTGAGTGAATCCCATTATGATAAGGAATCATCAGTAGTCATGGGCTTTGTGTGAGTAAACTTAACCTGTACAAAAAAAAAACGTGAGTGTGCATAGTTCATATTCAGAGTGCAATGTTGGGTAAATGTGAATGTGTGACTGAAAGAGTGACTAAGAATGTCAATGTTATGTATCAGAATATATGTGCACCCTGAACATCTATCTCTCAAAAAAAAAAAAAAAAAAGTCTGTCATGGCTGTTATATCTGGGAGTGCATGTGATCTTGTCTGTGTGCAAGGTAAAGGATGGAATGGGGCAAATTTGTGCGGAAAGGTGTAACTTGTTTCCTTGTTTTCCTACTCCCTCCAAGTATATGCAAAAAAAAAAGCGTGTTTGAGTATATGTAAGTGTGAATGACTGAGTACAAATGACATGCATTGTTTGCTGATAGCCTCCCCCTGCCTTGCTCATGGCATTCTGCTTCTTTTTGGCAACAAGGCAAAAGACTGCTGACACTGACTTCAGTTGGTCTGGCCAGTGTGGGATTTTCAATACAAAAATAGCCTGATAGTGATACCCCCCCCTCCCCAATCCACATAGTGCATTCTGACCCCATGACTGCATCCCTAATACCCAGGGCTTCATCAATCCTACCCCCATCTCCCATCCCAAACATTTTTCCTGGTGGGCCCTGCCACCTGAATACTTTCATTGCTCTTAACAGCCATCCTCTTAACTTTTGAATACACGATAATAGTCTATCATCCACCTTTTTTACCTTCACCTATAGACCACTTACACTATCTCCCCCATGCTCCTTTCCAACAAAAACTTCTGACTTCTTTTTTTTTTTTTTTTTAGGTGCTCTCCCTGGCAAGCTCAAGTTCAGGGATGCAAGGATTCACTCAGCCAGAGATGGCTCAGTGAATCCTTGCATCCCTAGTGTAGGGATATGTTGTTCATCTAAAAGGCCAGATGAACAACATATCCCTACACTACATAAACCAAATACAGTCGGTCCTCGTATAACACGTGTTTACATTACACGAATTCGATCATACACGATTTATAAATAGGGGAACGTTATCTTATATAACACGAACCGAATTCGCTTATACACGATTCGCCTTTGTGTTTACAAGAAATGGCAGTCGAACGCGGAATCACCCCAACCGAACGCAACACGATAGGAATGAAGAAGATTCTGAAAATGTATTTATGTGTTTTATATCAGTGAAGGGGAAACACATTTCACCATAATAACGTAAAAACCAACACAATTCCAGCTATCGATATAATAGCAAATGCAATTAGATGGAGTTTACTACCAGTTTATAACAGATTCCATTAGCAGAAATGCAACTGGAAATTGTTTTTATTGTTTTATGGTAGTAACCCCCAGAAATGTGCTTTAGTAAAATGTGAGGTGTGTATCTCGGCCTTTACGGTGTTGTTTATTCAGTTGCTACACGCGCGCAGCTTTGTTTATGTGTATCAAGCGTGCCTCCTCGTTTTATAATTGTGCTTTATTCCCTAAAAATTAGTAAAATACTTAAAAGGTGTGAAAAGGAAGCGTCCTGGCTAAGACACTGCAGATTCAGAGAGAAAAAAAAAAAAGCAATATCGATAAACAGAGGCGGACTGGATCAAAAATTCTTAACAGGGAAAATTTATGGTGGCCTCATACTACGGTTTATGGCCAAAATCACACCGGCCTCCGGCCCACCGTGGTTTCCCCCGTAAGGCTTCTGTCCGCCTCTGTCGATAGAGAAAAAATATGAAATTGTGAAACGCTTTGAGCGAAATGAAAGGCCATGTGATATTGCACGTGCTATAGACCTAAATCAGGCAACGCCGAGAATTACAAAGAATGCAGAGAAAATAAAAACAACTTTCATAGCAGGAACAACTCAGTCTAATTAAAATCCATTAGATTAAGACACAAGAATTGGAAGAGATGGAACGGCTGTCATCTGTTTGGATAGAAAATCAAATAAGAAACAAGTTTGCTTACGATAGAAGCAAAAGCATTAGCAATATTTTATAACGACTTACGTATTATAATTTATACTTACGTATTATAAAATACGTAAATATTTTATTACGACTATTTTATTTAATATAATAATTTTTTTACGAATAAAATACGTATTTTATTCGTAAAAAATACTTTTTTAGTATTAAAAAATACTAAAAATACTTTATTATAATATTTTTATTACGTATTTTAATCGTTATAAAATACTTACATTTTATAACGATTAAAATTACCCGATTATTTATTGTTTGGTAATGTTTTGGTTCCAAATGTGTGTTCAATCTTGGGTGGTCGGCACCTAACCCTACTTTTCCCATAGGGCCTGTTGTTTATATTACACGATTTCGCATTGCACGAGGTTTTCTAGGAACGCAACTATCGTGCTATACGAGGACAGACTGTACCACTATCTGGCCTTTACAGAGTGCTGTATAACACAAGAGAACTGATCACAGAATTATGGGAAATCACTGGTGCCACTTGACTCTAAAACACTACGTACAATGTATGAGATATGGCTGCAGTGCGCGCACACGCACACGGTTTTTGAGCCATCAGTGTAAATTTCATAACAATGAGAATGATCAGTTAAACAAACTAATTTAGTTGAATTAGTTGATGGAAGTTGTATGTGGCTAATGAATTTTGCTCCCAATGCTTTTATATATTAACATGTTACTAATTGTAGATTTTGGCATAGTTCATATCAAATTTTCAGTTTTGACATTTCCTAATATCAACACACTTCTACTCCAATTATAAATTATATATTGAGAGAGGAAGGGGGGAAGAATATTTTATTAATATGTTTAGAAATAAAGTACTTCATAAAAATGAAAACTCATACAAGAAATCTGCTTCAAGGGCTTAATACAATCAAAATTTGCTGATAAGAGTAGAATCAATGTTTGATAGTTGTAACAATGTTATATTTTGAATACATAACAAAAAGGAAGGCATATTCCTTAGAAAGCAGTGGTTCTATAATGAGTAGCAGAATAAAGAAGGATAATAAATCACATATATGCACCTGCATACCAACAAAGAAAAAAAAACAAAAACAAAAAAAAAAAAAAAAACATTACCTCCTTTAATCTTTTTTTGGGGAAGCTCT
The DNA here is from genome assembly GCF_048544385.1 of Mastigoproctus giganteus. Classification (NCBI taxonomy): domain Eukaryota; kingdom Metazoa; phylum Arthropoda; class Arachnida; order Uropygi; family Thelyphonidae; genus Mastigoproctus; species Mastigoproctus giganteus. The sequence goes on along the minus strand of NC_143575.1, from coordinate 118,781,742 downwards.
GAATTGACATCTCTGGAGATGGATTGTCACTTAAAAATGCTGTGGCTATAAAATTATTAAAGTGTACTATTAAAATAATTTCATTTCACTGGAGTAAAAAAGAAACTGAAAAACGTTTCATAGTGTTTAAAATTTATTTTTATGAAGTTGACATTTAAATAACATTAGATTCATCTTAACAGTAATTTAAGGCTAAATGGCATAGAAATTAACCAGAAAATAAGATACTGAATTCACAGTGGAATTTATTTTCCAGTAAAGTCTACATTCTCTATTCACTAAGGCAGTTCATATAAGTAATGGAGAAGAAAAGGGGGGGGGGGAAGACAAGTTAAAAATCACTTCGAATCTCTTGCACTGGGACTATAGTATAAAATTGTACAACTGAGTTAAATTCAAATTCCAATGTAGTTTCTGGAAAATAAACTATGTTGTTAAGAAGCTGGACTGTTTTAAAGGTTAATAAATAAATAAATATTACTCTTTTAGACTGTTTCACAAATAACATGATGGAATTCATTTACAGACATGCCCTTAAGATTTTTTAAAATAAATGTATGGGAAAGATGTTTTCCAATTATAAAACAGGATAACACTGGCACATACAAAATATGATTCAGCATAATCTGGAGATGGATTTATTAACGTGTTAACCATCAGCATAATAGCTAAATTCCTGTTATTTCAAATAGAAAGCACAGTGGCAAATAACATGATGCACAGAAATTTAGTGGTCCAGTTCAGAGATACCACTAGCAAAGTTGAAAATTTCAGAGCTCTTCAAAATTAATTTTTTGAAATTTTTTTTCCAATTTTCATTTAATTAATATACTAAATTGTGTTCAATAAATAGTTTTAGTAGTCCTAGTCATATTCATTAGAGTATGTTAAAATCTATCTGTTTTTGGTAAGTTACAACTTAATTTTCCTTACAGATCATAGCTACACTAAGTATTTGGTCTGAATTTTTTGGGAGTTATAGTAGAACATGATATGACCAATGAGCATATCTTACTCTGCTTTTGGTTGTTGACAGTGATAATGAATCTTCTGATGGCTTATATGAAGGTTTTAAGAATCAGCACAAATGCTGGAGACTATACTCAGGCAACGCAAGATGCTCATTCGTAGCCCCACCGATGGCAATTGTTGTCAGTGATTCAACTGTCAGGAAAAAAGGAAATGTTGAATAGGATAGGGTATGGCTGCCCAGGGAAAAAGTTGATGACAGCATAGCGCAGTTATCATTTTTAAAGGACACAAAAGGTGATATTATTGTAAACATTTTGGCTCTAATGATGTAAGAGTAGATCGGATGCAATTAGTAAGTTAGTAAGTACAGGACAATGTTGAGAAAAAGATGCATGTTAGGATACAAATTGAACACATTTGCAATTCCATACAGAGAAAATAGGAGGGTATATATGACGAGAGCATTTCAATACTTTTAGCCCCGGAGACACTTTGCAAGGCTCACAGGGTAGAATTTTTCTCAGTGTGGTCTGTGCTTGTTAACAGGAGTACCTAGTTTTACAGGGATGGGATACCTTAAATAGAAAGGATGCAGGAATATATGCTGATGCTGCCAAGGCAGTCATAGGTGTGCAGAAAACTGCTAGCTTTCGGATGAGGGTACATAAACTGATAGTATAACAGGAATAGGAAGAGGTATTAGCATTAGTAAAGGCATGTGATCAAAGAAAGCAAGCTTATACAGTATCAGCCAAAAAAAAAGAAAAGCCCTTCCCATTCCACACATCCATTTGCTACAAATGTTTGTCTAGTTCTGCCTTAAATTTCCTTAAGCTATTCACTTCTACAATGACAGATGGAAGTTTAGAAAACAGGCCTTGTGTGTTGGGTTGCATTATATCATCAAAATTTCTTGCGATGACTGGCTAACTGGTTAAAATAAATTTATTAAAATAAAAATGATATATACATAAGATAAAACAGAAATAAAATAAGATAAAAGCATTAAAATACAATAAGATAAAAGCATTCAAATACAATAAGATAAAAGAGTTAAAATACATAGTAGCTTTCGAAGCGAAGTGCCTCTTCATCAGGGCTGATGAAGAGACACTTCGCTTCGAAAGCTACTATGTATTTTAACACTTTTATCTTATTGTATTCTAATGCTTTTATCTTATGTATATATATATCATTTTTATTTTAATAAATTTATTTTAACCAGTTAGTTGGTCGTCGCAAGAAACTTTGATGAGATGGAAGTTTGTTCCAGAAATCCACTGGCCAAAGGTGAATTTCTGCAATCAGATCACCTCGCAGGTGCCTACTCTCCAGACACCGTAATTTGCATAACTTAAGCCTTTTTTCATAAGAGCAACCTTTGTTCCATTCACTAATCTTGTTGCCCTTCTCTGTACTCATTCCAGCAGCTCTATATCCTTCCTAAAATGAGGTCTCCAGACCTGTATACAGTACTCAAGGTGTGGTCTGACCATTGCCTTATACAAGGGGACAATCACCCCTTTATCGCTGCTAGCAAAATTCCTGTATATCATTGACAAGACACCATGAGCTACTCTTGCAGCCTTTTTTCACTGCTCAGAAAACTTCATATCTGACTGCACAATTACCCCCAGGTTCTTTTCATTCTCTACCACTGTAAGTGCAGTACCACACAGTTGATACGTTACTCTGGGGTTACTGCTACCCATATATATGCAGTACTGGGCAGTACTTTACATTTGTCAATGTTAAACTTCATTTGCCACCTCTCAGCCCATCTGCGCAACTTTTCTAGATCTAGTGTCATTAACAACCCTGCCAACCTTCGTATCGTCAGCAAACTTAGACATTAAGCCTGATATACCTTCATCAATATCATTAATAAATACAGAAAACAACAATGGACCCAACACTGAACCCTGGAGGACTCCACTAATAACATTAGCCCACAAAGAGCAGTGTCCAAGATGTAAGTGATTCTTACACTGCTTCCACTGGAACATGCAGCAGCCTGGAAAGCAAAGTTTGGGGAATTCAAAGCCTGCTAGGTTCTAATGGAAAGAAAAATACATGGGCTGTGTTAGTGTTAGTAAGAATAAAGACAATTGCATGTATAACTTGCATTCACACCATTGCTAGGAGCATAGTAAAAACTGATGAATTTAAAGTACTGGTTAAGTCATCAAATGTGGATGCTGTAGGGATATTGGAGAAGTGTAATGTCTAAGTGTATCTGTCTAAGTGAAATGATGTCTTCAATATGCCCACTTTTCAAGAATCTGAGGACGAAAGACTCAGTAAGGGGTAGTGATCACAGTGTACTGATGTGGGAATCATTTAAAGAAGCAACTAAAGTCAAGGGCAAAAGGGACAGTGTCGGCCTTCATAGACATGACTGAAGTGGTCTCAGACTGTTTTTAAATTCTGTGCAGTAGGACCAATTGATATTGTTGCCAATGGCAAATTCTAAATGAGAAATATTCAGGGAATGTAATCCTCGAAACTATTATGCCTTTTTATATCAACTAAGAGATACAGTTGAAGGCAGCAGAGAAAAATGCATGGAATATATATAAATTATTAGTCGATATCCTGAAAAAGGCCTCTGAGGTTGGGAAAATTCATATTTTAGCATTAAATGAGCTCACACACCAACCATAAGAATAAGTATTTACTGTAACTAAAATATTTACATATTAAAATAAATATTTACAAAAACTGCTATTATATTACATTAAATGATATACATGTAAAAAAAAACAAAAAAAAACATTAAAACTGTGATAAAATCCTTGAGATAAAATACACTAAAATAAACCGGATTAAAAGCGATAAAAATCTCTGGAGCTTTCGGGAGCATCGGCTTCCTTCCTCAGCAGTAACAAAACTTCCTGCAGCACGTCCATATATAACAGGCTCACGGTACCTATACACGTGGTGCAGTCGGCGCATGGTCTGAACTGGAAGTGGAAATAGCTCGGGAACGTGTTAAGCAAAACCGTTCATCTGTACTTAGGATGATAGTTTCAAACAGAGGATGCAAACGCATACCTCTGTCCCTATTCATAATATTGTGGTCGGATGAACAGATTCGTAGGCTCTCGAGCCATTTACGGTTCCAGAACCCATGCGCTCGATCCACGATAACCGTATCCTCTGGGGAAATTTGATGCTGCTTCTCCCAAAAATGTTCGGCCACAGCAGACTTATTGTAATCAGCGGTTTTTATAGCATTTGCATGCTCCCCCAGACGATCCTTGAGCCGTCGTTTTGTCTTGCCCACATAACATTCTCCACAATCCAGGCATTTTATCCTATATACTACTTCAATACTCAGGTCCTTTGCTATAAGACAAAACGACGGCTCAAGGATCGTCTGGGGGAGCATGCAAATGCTATAAAAACCGCTGATTACAATAAGTCTGCTGTGGCCGAACATTTTTGGGAGAAGCAGCATCAAATTTCCCCAGAGGATGTGGTTATCGTGGATTGAGTGCATGGGTTCTGGAACCGTAAATGGCTCGAGAGCCTACGAATCTGTTCATCCGACCACAATATTATGAATAGGGACAGAGGTTTGCGTTTGCATCCTCTGTTTGAAACTATCATCCTAAGTACGGATGAACGGTTTTGCTTAACACGTTCCCGAGGTATTTCCACTTCCAGTTCAGACCATGCGCCGACTGCACCACGTGTATAGGCACCGTGAGCCCGTTATATATGGACGTGCTGCAGGAAGTTTTGTTACTGCTAAGGAAGGAAGCCGATGCTCCCGAAAGCTCCAGAGATTTTTATCGCTTTTAATCCGGTTTATTTTAGTTATTTTATCTCAAGGATTTTATCACAGTTTTAATGTTTTTTTTTTTTTACCTGTATATCATTTAATTTAATATAATAGCAGTTTTTGTAAATATTTATTTTAATATGTAAATATTTTAGTTACAGTAAATACTTATTCTTATGGTTGGTGTGTGAGCTGATTTAATGCTAAAATAATTATTAGGCGATACAGCAGATATAAATTAGTCTGCAAAAAGTCGCAAGAGAGGTTAGGAAAGTTAAGGGAGATTATAAGAAGTCTCTAGTAAAGAAAACCAGCAGCAGTAAAGACTTCTTTATGTGAACACTAGAAGGATGGGAATGAATCATATTAGTCCAATAGATATGAATGGTTTCACTATTGATGGTACTGGTCACGTTTGAGGCAAACTGAATAGGTACTTTGCATCTACATTCAAGAAAGAGAAATTTTATAGGGGTACAAGAAGTGTATCAAATTCCAAGAGGAAGCTGAATGGTTTTGACATAACTGAGAGGAAAGTTGAAGAGAAATTGTGGAAGCTAAATGTGAAAAAGTTATCTGAAGTGGTTGGCATCTATCCAATTATATTATGGGAAGCAGCAAAAGAGGTTAGCAAACTATAATCATGAGAGCACTCTTGAATTCAGGGGATATCCCTAAGGACTGCAGATGTGCAAATGACCCCAATTCATAAAGGGGGGGGGACAAAGGATGACATGAATAATTATAGATCAGTCTGCCTAACTACTGTTCAGGGGAAAATAATGGAGATGCTGGTTAAATAAGTAATGCAGGAATGCAGTTATACTGCAGTCACATGGATTTCTTAAATGGTGACCTAGTCTGACCAATCTGATTGGATATTGTGATGCAGTAATAATGGTACTGGATTTCAAAAATAATTTTAGTATCAAATACTTAGATGTCAGAAAATCTTTTGACACTACTACACAAATTGGAGCAACGTGATATTAATGGCAAACAAGTGCTATAGATAAAGTGATGATAGAGCAGGGCCCACTGATAACAAAGTTGTTATCAGTAGGCACTGCCCTTCTAGGACTAATTTTATTAGTGGAGTCCCCCAGAGCGTATGGTTAATGTTATATTATGGATTCATTAATGATAATAATGACAGGTTCAATGTCAAATTTTCAGATGATAACCAGATTGGCATGGTGGTTAATGACTGTAATCACTGTCACACATTAACCACCATGTTGATACTGCAACAAGATTTGAGTTAGCTTAATTCTAGGACTATAAATGAAAATTGATCAGGGATTGTTGCATTGAAGATGTGTGGAAATTTTCCTTCAGCTATCAGATAGTGTTCACTACCTGATAGCTAAAGGTAGTGCACTCCTGATTAACTCCTGTGCATCAGGCAACACAGTGGCAATCCCTAAGGCAGAAAGCTCTGGTCCCACAGTAGCTAGTCATTGTTGGTGACACTATTTTGGTGTCTCTATTTGGTTTTTGTCAGTTTGGTGTGACATAAGCACAGGTAAATCAAAATTGAGAGTAGGAGTGTGCTATAGGCCTAATGACTCTGATGATTATAATAAGATACTGTACAGGGAAATAGAATGGGCCAGTAAATCAGAGTCTTATAATGGGGGATTTTAATTTCCCAGATATTGACTGGAATTTGTGGGTTGGTCACTCGCACACTAGCAAGGTTTTGTGGATTTATTGGATGATTGTTTTCTACACAAGCATGTTCGGGAGGCAACTAGAGGGCGTAATACTCTTGATCTGATTATCAGTAGTGATTCTTCATGCATTAAGAATCTGCAGAAAAAGGAACCACTAGGTGGCAGTGATCACAGTGTGCTGAAGTGGGATTTACTCAAGGAGGTAACTACCATCAAAGGTAAAGGGAAGGGTTTTTGCTTTTGTAAAGGTGACTACGATGGACTGAGACAGTATTTAAATTCTATACAGTGGGACCAACTGATGATGTTACCAACAGCAAATTCAAAATGGGAAGCATTCAAGGAACTAATCTTGGAAGCTACCAGGCTTTACATACCAACTAAGAAATATTGTTCAAGGTTCAGGCCTAAATGGTTGTCAGATGAACTAATGAGACATATGGCAGAGACGAAAAATGCATGGAATACATACAAATTAATGGGTGACATGGAAGCCTATGATAGATATAAGTTGGTCTGTAACCAAGTCACAAAGGAGATTAGGCAGGCAAAGGCAGTTTATGAGAAGTCCTTGGCAAAGGATGCAAAGAAAAACAGAAAAGAGTTCTTTACCTATTTAAACTCAAGAAGGAAAGGGATGAATCAGATTGGTCCACTGGATGTTGATGGTTCAACAGTTGAGGATCCTGCTCAGGTGGCTAACAATCTAAACAAGTATTTTGCATCTACATTCACACATGAGGAGTTATTCAGGAAGGGGAATGTCGTAGGTGAAGTAAACATTGGCAGTGAGCTAGATGATTTTCTAATAACTGAGAGGAAAGTGGAGGAGAAATTGTTGAGGATAAACATAAAAAAGGCACCCGGGGTGGATGGGATCTATCCAGTTATATTAAAGGAGGCAGCAAAGGAAGTAAGCAAACCCCTAGCCATAATTATGAGAGCTTCTTTGGACTCAGGGGAGGTACCCACAGACTGGAGATGTGCAAATGTGACTCCAATTCACAAAGGAGGATCAAAGGCTGACACAAGTAATTATAGACCTGTTAGATTAACTTCGGTTCCAGGAAAATTAATGGAGGCACTGGTTAAAGAAGCACTGCAGGATCATCTGGACAAGAATTCAGTTATAGCTCAGACACAGCATGGTTTTGTTAAGGGCAGGTCTTGTCTGACCAATTTGATTGGATACTATGATGGAGTCACTAAAGAACTGGATGCAGGGAATAACTTTGATATTATATATTTGGATTTTAGAAAGGCTTTTGATACTGTTGCGCATGGAAGACTGCTGCACGAATTGGAGCAGTGTGGCATTGGAGGCAAATTGCTGCTATGGATAAAGGGATGGTTGAGTGGCAGAAGACAGAGAGTGCTAATCAATGGACACTGCTCAACATGGACTAATGTTATTAGTGGAGTTCCTCAAGGTTCAGTGTTGGGTCCATTGTTGTTTTCTGTATTTATAAATGATATTGATGATGGTATATCAAGCTTAATGTCCAAGTTTGCAGACGATACAAAGGTTGGCAGGGTTGTTAAGGACACTACTGATGCTATGCTGCTGCAACAGGATCTGGAAAGGTAGAGCAGATGGGCTGAGAGGTGGCAAATGAAGTTTAACATTGACAAATGTAAAGCACTACATATGGGAAACAGTAACCCCAGATCAACGTATCAACTCTGTGGTACTACGCTGACAGTGGTAGAGAATGAAAAGGACCTGGGGGTAATTGTGCAGGCAGATATGAAATTCTCTGAGCAGTGCAGACGAGCTGCAAGAGTAGCTCATGGTGTCTTGTCAACGATATACAGGAATTTTTCTAGCAGGGATAGGGATGTGATTATTCCCTTGTATAAGGCATTGGTCAGGCCATACCTTGAGTACTGTATACAGGTCTGGAGGCCTCATTTGAAGAAGGATGTAGAGCTGCTGGAACGAAGGGTTGCTCTTACGAAGAAAGGCTTAAGTTTTGCAAATTTCAGAGTCTGAAGACTAGGCATTGGCGAGGTGATCTGATAGAGGTTTATAAGGCTTTGAATGGCTTGAGCATGCTCAATGCCGATGGAATTCTTCCTCTTGCTCAGAATAATCACCTGAGAGGGCATAAATTCAAATTGAGGAAGGACGGATGTCGGATAGATGTGCGGAAATTTGCCTTTAGCCAGCGGGCAGTTAGTTTGTGGAATAGACTTCCATCACTTGTTGTTGAAGTTGATAGCCTAAACAAATTTAAGGCTCAGCTGGACAGGTACTTTGAACGAATGGAGGGGTGAAATGGGAGTAGTGGTTGTGTTTTTTTTTTTTTTTTTTTTTTGGCTGATGCTGAATAAGCTTGCTTTCTTGCATCATATGCCTCTACTAATGCTATTGTCAGGGGGACTGGGAATATATTACGCAAAATGGATAGGTGAAACAGGACCAGGGTATGTCTGCCAGGGGCAAAAGTTGATGACCTTATAGAGCAGATATCATCTTTTAAGGGCACAAAAGGTGATATTGTTGTACACATTGGCACTAATGACCTTAAGAGTAAGAGATCTGCAGATTTACTTAACAAGTAGAGATCAATGTTGAATAAAAGTTGTGAGTTAGGGTTAAATTTGAAAGTGCCTGCAATTCTGCTCAGGCACAATAAGAGGGAGTATAATGATGATAGCCTTGTCAATCAATTCGGCCCTGGAGAGACTGTGTAAGGCTCACGGGGTAAAATTGTTTTCAGTGTGGTCTGTACTTGTTAACAGGAGAGACTGCTTCTGGGATGGAGTACATTTAAATAGAAAGGGTGCAAGAATATTTTCTGATGCTAATGAGGCAGTATTAGATGGATCGGAAAACTGCTAGCTTGGAGGAATTCACAGACTAAAAGGTTAACAATGGTCGCAAGTAGAGGCAAAAGTGATCCTTGCACTGCTTCTATTGTAATGAGCAGCAGCCTCAAGAGCAAGTTGCTGGGCATCATCATGAAACAAGAAAATACATGGGCTGTGTTAGGGTAACTAAGAGTAGAAACAGATGAATGAATACTTACATGTACACCAATGTTAGGTGTATAGTTAATAATCAAATTAATGAGCTTGAAGTGCTAGTCAAGAGATCAAAGGCAGAAATTGTTGGGATATCAAATACATGGTGTCACAGAGATATAAGCAGTGCAGAATTGGAATTTGGGGAGTACAATGTGCACAGAAAGGATAGACAGGTTAGGAAGGGAGGAGGAATTATGCTGTTAGTTAAGAAACAAAATTTAAGGAAGTGTATCCAGTTAATATGGGTGGAATGTTGAGTCAGTTTGGTGTGAAATAAGCACTAGGAAAGGGAAAATGAGAGTAGGACTGTGTTATAGGCCTAATGACTATGATGAGTACAATAAACAATTGCGCAGAGAAATAGAGTTGGCCAGTAAATCAGAATGTCTTATAATAGGGAATTTTAACTTTCCAGATATTGACTGGAACTTGTATGTTGGTCATTCGCACGCTAGCAAGGCCTTTGTAAATTTACTGGAGGATTGTTTTCTACAGCAACATGTTTGAGGGGCAACCGGAGAGAGTAATACACTTGATCAGCAGTTATTATTAATGCATTAAGAATTTCCAGATGAAGGAACCACTAAATGACAGTGATCACAGTGTACTGATGTGGGATTTACTTAAAGATGTAACTACTATCAAGGGTAAAGGGAAGGGTTTTTGTTTTGGTAAAGGTGACTACAATGGTCTCACACAGTTTTTAAATTCTATACAGTGGGATTAACTGATGTTGTTTAAAACAGAGAATTCTAAATGGGAAGCCTTCAAGCAATTAAGCTTGGAAGCTACTAGACTTTTCATTCCAACTAAGAAATAATGTTCAAGATTTAGACCAAAATGGATCTCGGATGAACTAATGAGGCTCGTGGCAGAGAAGAAAAATGCATGTGATGCATATAAATTATCAGGTGGCACAGACACCTATGGCGACTCCGTAGCCAGGTGGGCAGGAGCAGCAGTGCCTAGCACACACTTCTTGATTAACTAGGGTTCGAGCCCATGACCACCAAATACGGTGGATGCGGAAAGGTCAGGTATGACCACCACATATCCTTGGAGCAATATGGCTGTAGTTGCTCATCATCATCATCATCAGCCATTTTCAATCCACTGCAGGATGAAGGCCTCTCCAGCAACTTTCCAGTTCCTTCTGTTTTGAGCACTGGCCATCCATTTACTACTCAAAAACTCATGAATTTCATCTATCCATCTCCGCCTTTGTCTTCCAGGTTTTCTTCTAGCTCCTCTTGGGTACCATTCTGTTATTTTCTTAGTCCATCTGTCATCATGTCTTCTAGCTATGTGTCCTGCCCAAGACCATTTTAGTTCTTTAGTTTTGATAAGAATGTCCTTTACTTGAGCTTGCTGCCTAATCCATGTGTTTCTCTTCTTATCTAACAGTCTGATTCCCAATATAATTCGTTCCATTCTTCGCTGTGTAGTTCTTAGCTTCTCTTCCATTCTTTTGGTGAGTGCCCAAGTTTCACTTCCATAAGTCATGGTGCGGAGTATACATTGATTCATTATTTTACGTTTCAGACAAACTGGGATATTGCTCTTCAGAATGTGACTATATTTCCTGAATGCTATCCATCCAAAATTTATTCTTCTCTTGACTTCCAGCCATTTATCATTATTACAGCTAATAACTTGTCCCAGATAAGTATATGACTCCACCTTTTCAACTGCTCCTTCAATCATTATTTCCCTTTCCGTGGCATACTTGTTCATCATTACTTTTGTTTTAGCCATATTCATCTTTAGTCCAAAATCCTTACTAACTGTGCATAACTGATTAAGATTTTCCTCTAATTCTTTGGGATCGTGGCTTATGACCACAATGTCATCTGCAAATCGTAAATGGTTTAGGTACTCTCCATTCACATTGACTCCTTTCTGCGACCAGTCTAATCTTCTGAAAGCTTCCTCAAGGGCAGCAGTAAACAGCTTCAGAGATATTGTGTCTCCTTGTCGAACTCCTTTCTCGATTTTAAATTTGCTACTCTCTTTGTCTAGTCTAATAAACGAGGTAGCACTCTCATATATTTTCTTCAAAATCATAATATATGGAGTATCTATGCCTTGTCTTTCCAGTGCCCCAAACATTGCCTTATGCTGTATGGAGTCAAATGCCTTTTCATAATCCACAAATGCCAGGCATAATGGTGTTTTATTTTCATTTGCTTTCTCCATTAGCTGTGATATTACGTGAAGGTGATCCATAGTTGAGAATCCTGTCCTAAAGCCAGCTTGCTCTTTCGGTTGATTCATCAAGTATTCTTTCTAATCAGTTAGTAATGACCCTTGTGAGCAACTTGTAGATATGGGATAACAAGCTAATTGGTCTATAATTTCCAATTTCTGATTTATCTCCTTTCTTATGCAGCAAAACTATGATTGCATTATTCCACTGCTTAGGCATCACACCTTTTCTAATGCACTTTGTGAAGAGCCTTGCCAGTTTTTGTGTTATGTCTCTTCCTCCCAATTTTAACAACTCTACAGTAACTTCATCTTCCCCCGGGGGCTTTCCGATTCTTCATTTCCTTCAATGCATGTTCTACCTCATCAGGAAGAATATCGGGTATGTTGTATGTGTTGCTACTTTGCAATCCATCTTCCCCACTACTGGTATCATTCCCTCGCTCCTTGTATAATTCTCTATAGTAGTTTTCTGCTATTTGAATATGCCTTCTCTGCTGTTTATAAGTACACCATCGCTATTCTTCAGTTTCAGTATCATTTGTCTTTCTGTATTACTGCTCATGGCTGCTGATTTCAATCCTTTGTTTTCCCTTAATGCTTGTTCTACTTTTCTTGTGTTAAATCTTCTTATGTCCTCTCTGAGTCTCTTTCTAATGGCTTTGCATAACTCAGTATACTCAATTTTCTCACTGTCAGTGTTTTTCTTGCTCTTCATTTGTCATCTTTGGTTCATCATGACAAGTGTTTCTGGACTAATTTTTTCTTCTTTGGATTTCTGTTCCCCTATAGGTTTCTTGGGCTTTATCACTTTCAGAAAGTTGTAATATTCCTCGTCGATATCTTGGTCCTGAGCAATCTGCAGAAACTCAAACTTGTTCTTAAGTTCCAGTACATACTGCTTTTTCTCCTCCTCTGTTATCTCAAAGACCTTTGTGTTATTTACTCAAGTCAGTTTTTTCCTTTCCTTTCCTACATCTATATCAAGTGTACATCTTACCATTCTGTGATCACTTCCAACATTTACCTTATTCAGGAGTAACATCATTCACAATATATCTTCTGTTAGTGAGGATGAAGTTGATTTCATTAGTTGTTAATCCATTTGGACTCTTCCATGTCCACTTTCTGTTCACCCATTTCTTGAAAAAAGTGTTCATTACTGACATTCCTTGAGATTCTGCAAATTCCACAAGTCTTTCACCTCTTTTATTTCTTTCACCAATTCCAAAATTTCCTATAGTTCCTCTTTCTGCGCTGTTTTGCCTTTTTCCAACCTCAGCATTGAAGTCCCCCATAATAATAGTGTAGTGGGTTTTCTGCTCATCTAGAAGTTGCTAATGCTCCTAAAAAAAAAAAAAAAAAATTTTGTAATCAAATCACGAAGGAGAATAGGCAAGCAAATGCTGATTACGAGAGAATCCTTGGCAAAAGAATGTCCTGCAAAGAAAAACAACAAAGACTTCTTTCCTTATGTAAACTCTAGAAGGAAGAGATGAATCAGATTGGTCCACTTGATGTTAGTGGTTTGATTGTTGATGATCCTGCTAACCCAGCTAACAAACTGAAGGAGTATTTTGCATCTTGTTGTCTGTTTGTTATTTGGTTTTTAGGAGCATTAGCAACTAAGTCCATATTGCTCCGGGGATATGCGGTGGTCATTCCCTGACATTTCCGCATCCTCTGTATTTGGGGGATGAGCTTGAACCCGGGTCTAATCAAGAAGCGTGAGCTACGCACTGCTGCTCCTGCCTACCTGGTTACGGAGACGACTATTTATACCTACATTCACACATAAGGAATTCTGTAAGCAAGGGGAAGACAGAAGTCTACTAAACTCTAACAGTAAGCTTTTGATGATTTTGTAATAATGGAGAGCAAAGTGGAACTGTTGAAGTTAAACATAAAAAAGGCACCTGGGGCAGATGGAATCTATAGTTATATTGAAGGCGGCAACGAGGGAAGTAAGCAAACCCTTGGCCATAATTATGAGAGCATTGTTAGATTCAAGGGAGGTCCCCATTCACTGGAGATGAAAACGTATCCCCAATTCCCAAAGGGGGTTTTCAAAGGGTGACGCAGATAATTATAGACTTGTTAGTTTAACTTCTGTTCAGGGGAAAATAATGGAGTCCTGGTTAAAGAATTGATGCAGGAACACCTAGACAAGACTGCACTAATAGTTCAGACACAGCATGAGTTTGTTAAGGGGAAAACTTGTCTGACCAATTTGATTGGATACTATGATGAGGTCACAAAGGAACTGGATGCAAAAAATAATTTTGATATCATATCCTTGGATTTCAGGAAAGCTTTTGATGCTATTGCATATGGAAGACAGCTGTACAAATTGGAGTGGTATGGCATTAAGGGCAAGTTGGTGCAATGGATAAAGGGATAGTTGAGTGGGAGATGGCAGAGAGTGGTAATAAATAGACACTCTCTACATGGACTAATGTTATTTGTGGAGTCCCCAGGGTTCGGTGCAGGGCACATTGTTGTTTTGTGTATGTATAAATGATATCGATGAAGGTATAACAGGCGTAATGTCCAAGTTTCAGATGATACAAAGGTTGGCAGGGTTGTTAATGATAGTTAAGACAGTATGCTACTGCAACAGGATCTAGAAAAGTTAGGTAGTTGGGCTGAGAAGTGGAAACTAATGCAAAGTACTGCATATGGGTAGTAGTAATCCAAGAGAAACGTACCAACTATGTGGAATTACACTCAGGGAGGTGGAGAATGAAAAAGACCTGGGGTAAATGTGCAGTCGGATATGAAGTTCTCTGAGCAGTGCAGACGGGCTGCCAGAGCAGGTCATGGAGTTTTATCAATGGTATATAGGAATTTTGCTAGCAGAGACAAGTAGGTGATTATACCTTTGTATAAGGCAATGATCAGGCCACACTTTGAGTACTTGCATACAAGTCTGGAGGCCTCATTTTATGAAGGATGTAAGGTTGCTCGAAGGAGTACAGAGAAGGGCAACAAGATTGGCAAGATTGACAAGACAGGCTTAAATTCTGCAAGTTGCAGCATCTGGAGACTAGGTACATGCAAGGTGATCCAATTAAGGTGTACAAGGCCTTGAATGGTTTGAGCAGGCTGAATGCTTCTGCTATCTCAGATTAAGACCCTGACAGGGCATAGATTAAATTGAGGAAAGACAGTTGTAGAATTGATGTGCAGAAATTTGCCTTTAGCCAGTGGGTAGTTGATTGCTGGAACAGACTTCCACCTGTTGTTGTGGAAGTTGATAGCTTGAATAAATTTAAGGCTGAACTAGACAAACATTTGGAGTGATGGGATGGATAAAATGGGAAGTTTTTTTTTTTTTTTTTTTTTTTTTGCTGATGCTCTTTAAGCTTGCTTTCTTGCATCATATGCCTTAAGGATGACTTAGCAAATTGTTAGGATGTACAGGTGACATAGTTAATTTTTTATTTTTATTTTTGCTGACAATGTATAAGCTTTCTTGCTGTCTTACATTGTACACCACTATTAATATCACAATATTCTTGGACTCCAATGATTAAAAATATCGGAATTAAAAATAAGGAAAAGTATTTCACTTTGTAACTAAGGACTAGAAATTTTTAGAGGTGAACAATTGGTTGTATACATTGTTGATAGTAGCTAATTTGTAGTGCAGTTTTTTTTTTTTTTTATGTTTGCTTTTTGAACAATTATCTATAAAATTTTGCTTTTCACTGAAGAAACCAACCTCAGGGATTATAGAAATGATTTTTAGGGAGCATACATCGAAAGATTTATCACGAATTACAAAATTTAATTGGTATACACATTTCAGTGAGGTAGACAGAATTATTATCATTTTGTTTCTAAACACATAATTCATTAGGATTTTTTTTTACTTTTTTTACGAAAATCTAAAACACGAGATGTACTAGAACCTACAGTAATTAGTACTGTGCATGGGTTGAAGGCTAAGAAATTGAAAGAAGATATTTGTTGACATTAGGCTTGAACATCTGTAGATTCTAATTTTTGGGAAATACAAATGAAGGAAGATTTTTTTCAGAAAACGGTGGTTGAATGAATAAATTAGGAAGAAGAAAAGTTGATTCTGTGAGTTGGGCAGTAAAGGGATTTTGACTGGTTGTGGCACGTATTTGTACTACTTTTGAAGAGAGAGCAGGAATTATAGAAGCCAACTGAAAACAGTGCCCAATGAAATGTTTATAGAAGAGGCATGCAGCACAAACGACATCTATGAGACAGAGTGTGGAGAGACTCTGTTAGAGATGAGCCATTAATTAACCTAACTGCCTAATTTTAAATGGACTCTAGATGCCTGAGAAAGGAGGTTTTGGGGATACTGTCCCAAGAAGGGGGAACAATATTCTGTGGTTGGATTTGCAATTTGAACAGCTGTTTGCAAGAAAAGTAATGCATAGAGCAAAAGAGAAAACATAGTGTTTTAGATGCAGAGGAAGCAATATTTGTAATGTGCATATGCCAAGATGCCAGGGTATGCCCCAATCGAGATATATGATCTTGCCCTAGAAATCGGAGTGTCATCGAAGACAAACATAGGAGCAGAAGAATCCTTTTTTTTTTGTGGAAACCCCAAACACGAGAGATATTAGAACCTATAGTACTTAGTACCATGCTTGGATTGGAGGTTGAGAAGACGAAAGAAGATATTTCTTGACATTACACTTGAACTTCTGTAAATTGTAATTTTCAGGAAATACGTGTGAAGGAAGGTTGTTCCAGAAAACAGCAGTTGAATAAATAAACGAGGAAGATGAAAAGTTGGTTCTGTGAGTTTTAAGTTGGATAGTAAATGGAAGCTGGCTGGTGATGGCACGTTTTTGTACTGGTTTGAAAGAGAGAGAGCGGGAATTATAGAAGCCAATTCAGAAGAACAGTGCTTACGGAACTATCTGTAGAAAAGACATTAGCATTAGTAGACGCATATGATGCAAGAAAGCAAGCTTATTCAGCATCAGCCAAAAAAAAAAAAAAAATCGCGACATTTCTCAGGAACGTAACCCCCGCTATTCGCGGGGGTTACGTTCCTGAGAAATGTCGCGAATACCGAAAACGCGAATACTGAGTTATGGCTCCCATAGTAATAAAGGGGTTCCAAAGTATGAAATATATAAGAAAAACTAGTCTAAAATTTTGTCTATGTATGTATTATATGTACCTTCGTAATATGCTATGTACATAGATAGTACATAGTGAAATGCAAGCATATGGCATCGAAATGAAAATAAGAAACAATTTAATATTAAATTGTAATATTTATTAGAAATTTCAAACAAATCTTTCAAACCAGCGCCTTTGCTTGCTAGCAAAAAAAAAAAAACATCACGCCAGTGCTATCACCAGTTTGGCTCAAGTGTTGATAAAGGAGTTTTGCCTTTTCGCGAATGATGAGTGAACTTAACGGAATTTTATTTTGAGTTCGGTCTTTTATCCACAGCTTTAAAGCCTTTTCCATTTTTTATAATTTAACATCACGAGTTACAGAGCAAATTTTTGAAGCAATTAGCGCGTTTTCACGGACACAACGGCGGATTTTTCTTCCGATTTCTTGATTGATCGTACCGTTGACTCGTTGATTTTATAATGTTTTGCCCACTGAGGAGACACTTTCACCATTAGAAATTTTGTCTAATAACTCAATTTTATTCGCTAATGTCATCACCTTCTTTGATATTTTCACATTTCTCTTTTTATTCGTAGCCATATTTTTGTAGGGGTTAGAAAGAACTTGTCCACAATAAAGTCACTTTCTTCGTTAATACATTCGAAAAAGTTTGTTTTACACTGCAAAACGGTAGATTTATCATTTTTGTAAGCATATCAATTTACAAATTGATAAATTTATTCAATTTATAAACATATAAATTAAAAGCAAACGACGAAACCTTCCATGACAAGCGCATAACACATACTGAACAAGGATTAGCGAGAAACATCCACGCTCGCGATTTTGTCACCCCTCTCTCCCCCCACCCACTGAGCGCTGTTTTGACCGGGAAAGATAATTTTAGTCACACCCATGTTTTTTATGGCGGAAAATATTCACGGCGCTTTAAAATTCACAATTTTTTAGGTTTCATTTTATATTAAATCGGCGATCGCGAATACGCGAAACCGCGAATACAGATACCGCGAATAGCGGGGGTTTACTGTACTCCCATTTCACCCCTCCATTCGTTCGAAATACCTGTCCAGCTGAGTCTTAAATTTGTTTAGGCTATCAACTTCAACAACAAGCGATGGAAGTCTATTCCACAAATCAACTGCCCGCTGGCTAAAGGCAAATTTCCGCACATCTATCCGACATCCGTCCTTCCTCAATTTGAATTTATGCCCTCTCAGGTGATTATTCTGAGCAAGAGGAAGAATCCCATCGGCATTGAGCATGCTCAAGCCATTCAAAGACTTATACACCTCTATCAGATCACCTCGCCGATGCCTAGTCTCCAGGCTCTGTAATTTGCAAAACTTAAGCCTTTCTTCGTAAGAGCAACCCATTGTTCCATTCACTAATCTTGTTGCCCTTCTCTGTACTCGTTCCAGCAGCTCTACATCCTTCTTGAAATGAGGCCTCCAGACCTGTATACAGTACTCAAGGTGTGGCCTGACCAATGCCTTATACAAGGGAATAATCACATCCCTGTCCCTGCTAGAAAAATTCCTGTATATCATTGACAAGACACCATGAGCTACTCTTGCAGCTCGTCTGCACTGCTCAGAGAACTTCATATCTGCCTGCACAATTACCCCCAGGTCCTTTTCATTCTCTACCACTGTCAGCGTAGTACCACAGAGTTGATACGTAGATCTGGGGTTACTGTTTCCCATATGTAGTACTTTACATTTGTCAATGTTAAACTTCATTTGCCACCTCTCAGCCCATCTGCTCAACCTTTCCAGATCCTGTTGCAGCAGCATAGTATCAGTAGTGTCCTTAACAACCCTGCCAACCTTTGTATCGTCTGCAAACTTGGACATTAAGCCTGATACACCATTATCAATATCATTTATAAATACAGAAAACAACAATGGACCCAACACTGAACCCTGAGGAACTCCACTAATAACATTAGTCCACGTTGAGCAGTGTCCATTGATTACCACTCTCTGTCTTCTGCCACTCAACCATCCCTTTATCCATAGCAGCAATTTGCCTCCAATGCCACACTGCTTCAATTTGTGCAGCAGTCTTTCATGTACAACAGTATCAAAAGCCTTTCTAAGATCCAAATATGTAATATCAAAGTTATTCCCTGCATCCAGTTCTTTTGTGACTGCATCATAGTATCCAATCAAATTGGTCAGACAAGACCTGCCCTTAACAAACCCATGCTGTGTCTGAGCTATAACTGAATTCTTGTCCAGATGATCCTGCAGTGCTTCTTTAACCAGTGCCTCCATTAATTTTCCTGGAACCGAAGTTAAACTAACAGGTCTATAATTATTTGTGTCAGCCTTTGATCCTCCTTTGTGAATTGGGGTTACATTTGCACATCTCCAGTCCATGGGTATCTCCCCTGAGTCCAAAGAAGCTCTCATAATTATGGCTAGGGGTTTGCTTACTTCCTTTGCTGCCTCCTTTAATATAACTGGATAGATCCCACCCACCCCAGGTGCCTTTTTTATGTTTATCCTCAACAATTTCTCCTCCACTTTCCTCTCAGTTATTAGAAAATCATCTAGCTCACTGCCAATGTTTACTTCACCTACGACATTCCCCTTCCTGATTAACTCCTCATGTGTGAATGTAGATGCAAAATACTCGTTTAGATTGTTAGCCACCTGAGCTGGATCCTCAACTGTTGAACCATCAACATCCAGTGGACCAATCTGATTCTTCCCTTTCCTTCTTGAGTTTAAATAGGTAAAGAAATCTTTTCTGTTTTTCTTTGCATCCTTTGCCAAGGATTTCTCATAATCTGCCTTTGCCTGCCTAATCTCCTTTGTGACTTGGTTACAGACCAACTTATATCTATCATAGGCTTCCATGTCACCCATTAATTTGTATGTACCCCATGCATTTTTCTTCTCTGCCATATGTCTCATTAGTTCATCTGACAACCATTTAGGCCTGAACCTTGAACAATATTTCTTGGTTGGTATGTAAAGCCTGGTAGCTTCCAAGATTAGTTCCTTGAATGCTTCCCATTTTGAATTTGCTGTTGGTAACATCATCAGTTGGTCCCACTGTATAGAATTTAAATACTGTCTCAGACCATCATAGTCGCCTTTACGAAAGCAAAAACCCTTCCCTTTACCTCTGATGGTAGTTACCTCCTTGAGTAAATCCTACTTCAGCACACTGTGATCACTGCCACCCAGTGGTTCCTTTATCTGCAGATTCCTAATGCATGAAGAATCACTACTGATAATCAGATCAAGAGTATTACTCCCTCTAGTTGCCTCCCGAACATGCTGGTGTAGAAAACAATCATCCAATAAATCCACAAAAGCCTTGCTAGTGTGTGAGTGACCAACCTACAAATTCCAGTCAATATCTGGGAAATTAAAATCCCCCATTATAAGACTCTCTGATTTACTGGCCCATTCTATTTCCCTGTACAGTATCTTATTATACTCATCAGAGTCATTAGGCCTATAGAACACTCCTACTCTCAATTTTGATTTACCTATTCTTATGTCACACCAAACTGACTCGACACTGCCCTGTCCATCGATGTCGACTGGCTTCACTTCCTTGGATTTTATGTGCTTTTATGTTAACAGTCTACATGCAGCAGACTGTTAGAGATGAGTCATTAATTAATTAATTAATCTAACTGCTCTCTTCTGAATGGAATCTAAAAGCCTGAGAGAGGTTTTCAGGGCAATGCATCAGATGTGGGAACAATATTCCATGGTAGGGCAGATTTGTGATTTGTACAGAGTGAAGAGCTATTTGAGAGCAAAAGAGAAAACGAAAGTTTTTTTAGATACAGAGGAAGTCATATTTGTAATGTGCTTGTGCCAGGAGAGATTCGAAGTCGAGGTAATCTCCAAAAGAGATATATCATAAAGTTGCGGCCAATAGCTTTGTCAAGCGAAGAGAATGCTCGGCTACCATCAGGGCAAGAAGCAAGTTTTCTATTCTTAGCCTGTTCAAAATCTAGTTTGGACTGATTAATAACTGCTTTAACACTGTTGCGAGCTTTGGTGTAGGCAGAAAATAAAACTGAAGAAATGGAAACAAGCCAATTACGATATGCAACATTCTTCTCTTGAACAGCCTTAGCACATTTATTGGAAAACCAAGGTTTAGATAAAGGACGAGTTTTTAAAGTGAAGTGTGGAATAAAGGATTCCATTCCTACAAGAATAATTTCACTGATATGATCTGAGCAAATGGTGACATTAGAAGTTTTGAAACAGTAATCCGACCAAGGAAAAGAAATCTCGCAGTTCATCCCATTTTGCACTCTTGTAATGCGAAACAACTCGAGGTTGGGAATAGCCATGGGATAAAGGCTCCATTGGAGAAGAGACAATCACCAAGTTGTGATCTGAGGTGCCTAAAGGACCACTCACTTCGATTGTGTACTTAAGATTGTTTGAGAGAAAAAGATCAAGCGTGTTGGCTGTATGGTTAGGAGTGTCCGGTATTCTTGTAGGTAAACGAACAATCTGTGCGAGGTCATAAGTAATTGCAAAAGCCTCAGCATCTCGACCAGCTGGGTCGGTGTTACTAGAAAACGGAAGCCACTTGGAGTTGTGAACATTAAAATCACCAAGGAAAATTACCTCACTGTTAGGAAAGTTGGACTGAGAAAAAGTCAAGTCGCAAAAAGAGGAAATGAAAGAGCTCCAAGTGATTAGTGGAGAACGGTAGAGACAACAGATGAATTTGAAACAGAGAGAGAGAGAGTTTTAGCCAGAGAAGATCGAAAAGAGGAGATTCCAAATTACCAAGTCTCTGACAGGGAATATCGAAACAGATATATGCACAAGTACGACCTCTGATGAAAAAGGAATTACAGCAAATAATTTGGGCAACTGAGATGAGCAGTGGTTGAATCAGCTGAGGTTCTGTCAGAAAAAGTACATGCGGTTTGGCAGACCGTAAGTGACATCATTGAGATTAGAACTGAGACCATGTTATTTGTGAAATTGACTAGGAAGTGTGTGCAAAATAGAAGGCAACACTTCTTTATAGAAGGAATAAAATAAGCTAAGTTATCTTTGCCCTACTGGAGAATTACCTGGAGATCAGAATTTAAGGAATTGGTAGTGGATATTCGAGTAGTTGAAGCTGTTTGTGCAGGGCAAGGTTTCTCAAACTGGAAAGCAGAATGCAATGTGCTATCAATGGATGAATAGGATTTCCAGTCAATGGATGAAGGTGATTAATAAACAGGAGAAAAAGCAGAACTTTGGGGAACACTAGCATTAGTGTTGAAGTCAGAAAACGGAGAACCATCTATCATCACCTGCAGTGGGCAGTCAGAGAGAAAACTGGATACCCAATTACAAAAAGCAATTGGCAAACCATAAGCTGGAGGCTTATTTAGAAGACCTTTATGCTAAACATGATCAAAAGGCTTTGAAATGTCAAGAGCATCTGCTTGAGTTCCACCAAACGTTTCCATTAAATTTGTCCATAGATGGGTAATATAAGCCAGAATATCACCAGTGGATCGACATTGATGGAATCCATACTGGCGATAGTTGATAAGATGGAAGGTTTCTAGATAGTTTAAGAGTTGGCAGTTAATTTATTTTGCCATTACTTTATAAAGAGTAGAAGTAAGTGCAATGGAACGATGGGAGGGATTTTTCATCCTTTTTAGGAACTGGCTGGATATGAGCAAATTTACAAGCAGAAGGAAACACCTTGAATTAAGAAAATGAAAAAAGGTGACACAGAACAGGAGTTAAGTTCAGGAGCATAGGTTTTGAGAACAAGTGGAGAAATAACATCAGGACCCGGAGCTTTCTTAGCATCAAGATTGAACAAAATCTTTCTGACATCCTTTTGACGAAAGACCACAGAAGGCATTGAATGGAGCGTGTTGGGAATGGTGGGAGGTGTTTTACCAAGATCAGCAATACACAAGTTGGAAGTAAAATAGGATGCTAGTAGGCAACTTTATCTTTGGCTGAAGTGGCAATAGTACCAAATGTTTTTGGCAGAGGTGTGAACAGAGATGGGAAAAAGTTGCGGCCAATAGCTTTGGCAATAGAACAGAATGCTCAGCTACCATTTGAGCAATAAACAAGTTTTCTACTCTTAGGCTGTTCGAAATCTACTTTGGACTGATTAATAACTGCTTTACAGTTGTAAGCTATGATGTTGGCAGAAAATGAACCTCGAGATTTGGAAACAAGCGAATTACAATATGCAAAATTCTTCTCTTGTGCAGCCTTAACACATTTATTGGAAAACCAAAGGTTTAGATAAAGGGTGAGATTTTGAGGTGGAGTATGGAATAGCAGGAGTCCATCATACAAGAATAATTTCACTGACACAATCTGAGCAAACATTGACATCAGAAGATTTGAAACAATAATCGGACAAATGAAAAGAAATCTTACAGATCATCCCATTTTGCATTCTTGTAATGCCAAATAACACGATGTTGAGAATGGCTATGAGTAAAAGGCTCCATTGGAGAAGGGACCACCATCGAGGTTTGATCTGAGTTGTCTAGAGGGCCACTCACCTCGA
Source organism: Mastigoproctus giganteus (assembly GCF_048544385.1). NCBI lineage: Eukaryota > Metazoa > Arthropoda > Arachnida > Uropygi > Thelyphonidae > Mastigoproctus > Mastigoproctus giganteus. The sequence goes on along the minus strand of NC_143575.1, from coordinate 118,758,392 downwards.
CTCTGTGCTTAGAAGGGTTGTTTGTAAGAAAAAGATCAAGCATGTTGGCTGCATTTAACTTTAATGTGCAGCCAACGAAATCATTAAGCATGGGGGGATAAATCTAGAAATAACTCAAATTCCTGAATAGCTTTCCAAATGTCCAGCAATGTCCTTATTCACTTAACTTTACACCAGGCAATTTTTGAAACAAACTAAAGAACTCATGAAAGAAAGATGATTTTAAGGTGAAGAAGAAGTTATGGTACCTATAACAAATACAATCAAGGTACTTTTGAGTGATTTCAAATAAGATTTTTTTGCAATTATAAAACTGATGAACAAAATGCATAAATTTAATTTAGTGGTATTAGCAGTTGCAAAATGATACAAGGAAACAAGATTATTCAGCATCAAGGAAAAAAAAAAACCCACACTTCTAAGAATTTATCCAATCCACCTTTAGATTTATTCAAATCGACAACTTCTGCAATGTGAGGTCCAAGTTTGTTCCTATGAACAATTATCCTATAATAACAATTCTTTTTCAATTTAAACTTATCCTTTTTTGTGTCATCCAAGGAAAAATAAACTGTCACATCACTTCAATCAATTCTCTTCACAGTTCCTTTTGTCTCACTGATTAATAATGTTGCTATTCTCTGCATTCAATACAACAAATCCAAGTTCTTCCTAAAACAATGGTTTTAAATTATATATATACAGTTCTCAAGGTGTGGGATAACCACCCTTTACAATGGGATAATCACCTGTTTTTCCCTGTCAGTAACATAGTATTAGTAGTGACAAGTAAAGCAAGCATATGGGGGAAAAAAATTAACATCCCTCTCTACCCATCCAACAATTTGTCTAGTTCTGCCTTGAATTTGTTCAAACTACCCACTTCCACAATCAAGTACCTGCTGGCTGAAGGCAATTTCTGCACATTAATCCTGCAAACACCGTTCCTCAATTTGGATTCATACCACTTCATGTGGATCAAGTGGAAGGTTACCATCCTTCGATCAAGAGGAGCGACACTGACAACATTGAGCCTACTCAATTCATTCAGTGCCTTAAACATCTCAATCAGATCTCGTTATAGGTGCCTACTCTTCTTAATCTGTAATTTAAGGACTTGAAGCCCTTCCTGGTTAGAGAACCCTTTTCCTCCTTTTGCTAATCTTCTCTGTATGTGTTTCAACAGATCCATGTCTTTCCTAAAACGTAGCTTCTAGACCTGCATGGAGTACTCAAGTTGTGGCGTAAACATTTCGTATACAATGGGATACTTGCATCTTTATCCCTGCTGGAAAACATTCTGTATATTATTGGCAAAAACCCCATGAATTGTCCTGGTAGATTGTGAGTGCTGCTCAGACAGCTTTGTATCTGACTGCACAATTACCATCAGTGTCTTTTTCATTCTACAGATTTTTACGTCTAATTCAAGTCAATAAGTATCTTTAGTTTTCTTATTTGGGGTTTTTATATATATAATTAAAACAAATGCTGAACCAAAGATTCACAACAAACTAAAGGAATATACATGAAGAATGATAATATTAAAGTAAATTTAACAAAAGTGATCAATGCCATCAAATAAATAATTAAACATTACACAAGACTGCGATATTGGAGAATAAGAAAAAATGAAGAATTGTAAATATTAAAAAATCCACATTAGAAAGAAAGTGGAAAACAGGCTAGTTAATCCTGAAGGAAAAGGTATATGAACAGTAAGCAACAAAAAGAGAAGCCCCTAAGGGGCTTCTCTTTTTGTTGCTTATGTTCTTTTTTGTTGCTTACATTCTCTTTATGTTCCCCTGTTTCCCTGACAAAAAGAGGCTTCTCTTTTTGTCAGGGAAACAGGGAACATATTGTGCAAAAAGGATAGATGGAACAGGACCAGGGTATGTCTTCCAGGGACAAAGGTTCATGACGTTGTAGGGCAGATATCATCCTTTAAGGGCATATTGTTGGGTGATATTGTTGAACACGTTGGCACTAATGATATTAACAGGAGACCGGCAGAATTACTTTAGCATTAGTAGAGGCATATGATGCAAGAAAGCAGGCTTATTCAGCATCAGCCAAAAAAAAAAAAAAAAAAAAAAAAAGGAAAGAAAAAAAAACAACCACTACTCCCATTTCACCCCTCCGTTCATTCGAAATACCTGTCCAGCTGAGCTTTAAATTTAACTTAACAAGTACAAGACAATGCTGAAAAAAAGCCATGAGTTAGGGTTGAATTTGAAAGTGTCTGCAATTCTACCCAGACACGATAGGAGGGAGTATATGATGAGAGCCTTGTCGATCAATTCGGCCCTGGAGAGATTGTGCAAGGCTCAAGGGGTAGAATTTTTCTTAGCCTGGTCTATGCTTGTTAACAGGAGAGACTGTTTCTACAGGGATGGAATACACTTAAATAGAAAGGGTGCAAGAATATTTGCTGATGCTATCGAGGCAGAGTTAGGTGGGTCAGAAAACTGCTAGCTTGCAAGGATACACGGGCTAATAGATTAATAGTAGCCGCTGGCAGAGGTAAAAGTGATTCTTGCACTACTTCTACTGAAAGGCAATTGAGCAGCAGCCTGGAAAGCAAGGCAATAGAAATTTCCAGGACTGCTGGGAGTAATAGTGGAACAAGTAAATACATGGGCTGTGTTAGGGTAACTAAGAGTAGAAACAGGTGCATGTATATTTGCATGTACACCAATGCTAGGAGTATAGTTAATAAACTCGATGAGCTTGAAGTGCTAGTCAAGACATCAAAGGCAGATATTGTTGGAATATCAAAGACATGGTGTCACAAAGACATAAGCAGTGCAGAATTGGAATTTGGGGAATGCAATGTGTACAGAAAGGATAGACAGGACAGAAAGGGAGGAGGGGTTATGCAGTTAGTTAAGAAATGCATAAAATCTAAGGAAGTGCATACAATTGATGTTGGTGGACAATGCAATGTTGAGTCTGTTTGGTGTGATATAACCACTGGGAAAGGAAAAATGAGAGTGGGTGTGTGTGTTATAGGCCTAATGAATCTGATGAGTATAATGAGCAATTGTGCAGAGAAATAGAGTGGGCCAATAAATCAGAGTATCTTCTAATGGGGGATTTTAATTTCCCAGAGATTGACTGGAATTTGTCGGTTGGTAACTCACACACTAGCAATGCTTTTGTGGATTAATTGGATGATTGTTTTCTTAACAACCCCAGAGGCTCACATCTGGTGAGTATGGGCTTGGCACACCCAGGCTCCTGAGCTGGATATCATCATTTTTCTGTTTCTTGATGAATTCCCTCTACTTCTGACTGCTCTTCTCTCTTTCTCTCTCTCTTTCTCCCTCTCACTCAGGGTAATTCAGAAATTTTTTTGGCTGGTGCAGCATGAGCCTCAGGCTTCCTTGCACCTTACGGCTAATGATGATGATGATGATAATAATAAACAATACAAATTTATTTATCATTTGAATTTGTTTATAATACAAAAACTCGTTAAGAAAAGTAAATTTCTTGACAACAAGTTGCAATTCATCAGTTAAATCAGTTTTTGCATACAAAATTGTTAGCTAACAGAAAAGACAATGAAGTCATTACACATAGCACATCCTACTCTGTAAACAGAGGTAGTGATTGATCCGCATTGAAAATCTATTCTACTGTATCATTGAGTATCAAAAATTTTCTTACTAGGAATTTTAATTTGGAGATTGAATAACCTCTCTTGAGCCTAAAATCAATGCTTGCCAACAAGTTATTTAATATGTTCATTGTATGCCTATCTCCAAATCTATTTAGTACCCTAGGGTGAGGCAAAACAACTGCTTTTGGATTCCTAGTTGTGTGAAACAGTCCTTTGAAGATTCAACTGTTCATAAATAGTGTTAAGATTTTTCAAGACTAAATTTAACTTTAGTTTTTGAATTGGATATAGTATTTTGTATTTTAACAAAAATTGCCTTCTCTTATTCAGATCATTCCAAGAGTTTTTCCCCATTAACAGTTTCAGAATCCTGTATAGTAAATTGTTTAAAACCCTTATTTCAGTTATATTTGCTCTTGCCCATATATTTACTAAATAATTGAGTTTGGAGTCCACTAATGCATAATATAAGGTAACTTTTGTTCTTTGATTTAATTTATTTTTAATATAATAAAAGAACACATAAAATCTCATTTTTTTGTACAAATTTTTTATTTGCATTGCCTAACTTAGATTATAATCTATCCATAACCCAAGGTAACAGTGATTTGAAACTTCAACTGTTAGACAATTGCATTTCTGGAAGTTCTGTTCATGTAGGCATTCATGTTTATGTAATTTAATAAAGGGATGAATGTCCAGGGTTTGGTGACGGGGTCTAATTACCAAGAATTTGGTTTTTTCAAAACTGAGTGCTAATTTATTGTCATGCAACCAATTTTGTAAATGAATTACATCCTGCTGTAAATCTAATGCCATTTTTGTAAGGTTCTTTCCAATTGTATATAAGATTAAATCATCTGCATAAAAAAGAACTCCTTTTTTATGCAGATGATTTAATCATCTGCATAAAAAGTAATTAAGAACTGCTTTTAAAATAGAGTTCTTAATTACTTTGAATATGTCATTTATATAGATGTTCAACATGATTGGCCCTGCATGGGTGCCCTGTGGTACTCCTCTCTTTATATTGTATGATTTTTCCTTTGTATTCTCTACTTCAACTGTGATTTTTCTTTTTGGTTAAATAAGATGTTAAGAGTTGATTGACTGTTCCCCTTATACCATATTTCAGTAATTTCTGTTTCAAGATTGAGATATCAATTAAGTCATACGCTTAGGTCAAATCTATAAATAAGATCAGTATGAAGTTATTGTTGTTCAAATGTAAGTTACCCTTCTGATATGAGAATAGAGAGTTATTTAACAGTCCGTATTGATGTAGATATTTCTTATATGGGTAAATATATAATTTTCTATTATCTTATTTATAACTGACTGTATTTGTTATTGGTCTATAATTACAAAAGTCATCAGGTGGTCCCTTTTTATATATACGGATTATTTTAAAAGAAAGTAAGTTTGTAGGATAGACTCCTGAAGCCAATCATCTGTGCTATAAGCTCCACCAAGGGAACAGTGAACTGTTTACAGCAGGCCCCCGTTATAATGCAGTTCGCTTTATGCTGATTCGCTATAACGCTGTTCTTATATTATAATCTGTATCTGACTATAACGCTCTTTTACAGATTGCATTTTTAGCATATTTAATGAAATCGTTTCATTTGATGGAGTCGATAGCTTGAAAATGAATAGCAAAACAGCATTAAAGCGTTTCCCACACTTGGCGGAATTTTCTCGCAAGCTAATTTAATTGCAGTACAGTGATTTGTTATGTAGTTCCAAGATCAACATTTTAAAAAATGATCAAGTATATTGCTTGTAATGTTTGCGTTATATGCATTTATCCGAGGTCTATTCATCACTCAGTACAGTATTAGACATCGTGCATAACGGACAGTTTACTTGAACAGTGTATCGTAATTAATGCAACCAACGCAGTTACATTTTTGAAGAGCTAATAATGACCGACAGGAATGAACAAGCAACGTCTGCGCAGTACAAAGACTATAAATGTAAGAAAAAGACTGAATTTTAAAATTAAATTAGACGTTTTGAAGCGAATTGATTCCGGTCAACGACAAGCAGATGTGTGCCATAATTTAGGACTTTCGAGTTTAACTGTAAGAACAATTATAAAAAAATAAAGAATTAATTTTAGCAGCGGGAAAGATAGCTGTTCCACTGCAAGCAACTACGACTAGGCCGGCTATTAGGATTGAAATGTAATGACTTTAATTTTATTGAAGATAATATTCCAATGCAGAATTCAGTTAAGTTAAATATTAAAAAAAAAAAAAAGAGAGAGAGAGAAAGAGATGATGATCTGAAGAAAACTCGGCTAAAAAAAAAAATGTGGAACCATTTAAAACTGGTAAGGGCTGGTAGAATAGATTTAAAATCCAGGGAGAAGCTGCTAGCGCAGATCAAGGAGCCGAAACTTTCAAAAAAGAACTTGTTAAAATTATTGAAGAGGGGTATTATGTGTTATACTTCTCAACAAGTTTTTGACATAGATGAAGCAGGACTTTCGTGAAAACGAATGCTTAAAAGAAGTTTCATATTGAAAGAAGAAAAAACATGCCAGGTTTCAAAACGGCAAAGGACCGGTTGACTTTATTGTTGGGTGGTAACGCTGTGGGTGATTTAAAATTAATACCCCTTTTAGTTTATTTGGAAGAGGGCCAAAGTTCAACCCAAAATCCACACATTTTTTATGATTAAATTCATCAATTAAATTAAATCAATTAAATTCAGTATTTTAATTGGAATTAAGTTTACTTTTGATACGTAAGTAGTTCCACATAATTATATACGTATGTAATGCAGAATATTTTATATGTACAAATATTTGAATATTAAAATTTTGACAGACATTTGTGCATCTTTTCACTACTGTTTATTATTGATTAGGAAATATCCTATGGCACCGACCGAAACTCACAAATATATATGTTACCTTATGGGAATGCGGCACTCGCTTAGCGCGGATTCACTTAGCGCTCTGTTTTTCCGGAATGAATTATCAGCGTTAAGCGGGGGTCACCAGTATTTCTCTTTACTTCGGTTACTGTAATACAGTGAAGTCCGTAAGATTTCTTGTTCTTTAACTGTTCTATGATCTTGAGAATCTCCGTGTACTGTGGAGCAAAGATTACACATGAGGAAGATTATCTTTTTGAGCAAGGGAGTCTTGGCAATAGTGTATATTGTATCTGCAGAGCTCTAATACAGCTTTAGCAAATCTGTTTGCAGCCTCATATTGTTTATTTGTACCAGATACCTGTTCTAATAGTGTTTTGATTTGATTTCCCGTTGACTTTTTCTTCCTTGTGCTTAGCAGGTTATTTATTTATAATGCTCCATTTATCCTTTTGAGTTATTTGTTTATCCATAAAAAGTTGATTGTAGTAAGTGTTTTTTTGCTTTCTAATCAAATGTGTCCATTTATTTCTAATTGTTTTATAATTGTGATAATGTTTTATCTTTTATGGACAATTTCTATACTGCCTGAAGTATTTATCTCTTTGTACCATTAGCATTAGTAGAGGCATTTGATGCAAGAAAGCAAGCTTATGCAGCATCAGCCAAAAAAAAAAAAATAAATAAAATAAATAAATAAAAAATAACCACTTCCACTTTACCCCTCTGTTCGTTCGTTCATGTACCATTAATTCTTCTATTTCTCTTGTCATCCAAGGTTTCTTATGTTTAATCCTGCTACTCCTAGAATTTGTGTTGCAATCTGAGAGATTTATTTTTCTCTCCGTATTAATCCTCGAATTGTTTATCATTTGTATTATTTATTTGAAAAGACATTACATTAGTTGTGTAAGATGCTTGCTCTTGTCTTAACATGTTTTCTGTGTTGTGTTTCAGCTTGCCTGTTGATAAATATTTGTTCTTCGCAACATTTGTTAATTTTTTATGTTCACATGGGTGTTGTTTTGAGTACATATCTATTATTAGCATGCATGTTCTATGATCTGAAAGTTGATTTAGTAGTATGTAGGAATTTGCATACTTACAACTTTATATTTGTTATAAGATGATCTAAGCAGGAGCTTACTGTTCTATCTCCCTCCACCCTTTGTTGCCTTGTTGTTCCAATAAGGTATGTTCAAATCCATAATTATTTAAGATTGCAGAATATCTGAGTATTACATTTTCTGTTTCATCGTTTAGTAAATTGATATTGAAATCTCTCACTAGTATGGTCTTATCAGCTTGTATGTCTTCCCATTGCAGAATTATGTTATCTAATTGTATTAGAAAAGTGTTTATAGAATCTGATGGTGGCCTATAAAAAGCACAAATCATGAATGTGTTCTGTGGATCTTCTCCTAATAATTTGAGACAGCAAATTTCGCAAGACTGAGTCTCGTGGTAAACCTGTATTGCCTTATAGCATGTTCTATAGTATATTATTATTCCACCACACCTTCTCAACTCTGTCAACTTATAGACCTTGTCATATCCTAGTATGTTATAGTTGGCAATTTCATCACTTTTTATGTTAAACTCTGTTAAAACTATACAAGAAATATATTTTTTCATTGCATTTATATATTGCAAAAAGTTAAACCAATTTTTTCTTAATGACCTGATGTTTAGAGCTAAAAGAAAAAACTGTTTTTTATCAATTAAAAGAGCTTGGATATTTGGATTTTTAAAAAAATGTAAAGGTGAACTGAAAGTTTGTGATTCCTCAAAAAGCATACCTAATGTCTTAGTATTACCTTAGGCTTAGATTTCAAAAAATTACAATTATTCACAATGAAGGAGTCTATTTTATATACTGCAGGTCCTTTGAACTCAAGATTCTTATGGCTCTTGAAGAGTTATTCTTCTTCTTCACGTAAATCCTTCCATGTTTTAACCATAAAAATTTGAAACTGAGTTTTTACTAATTGTTTTGTTTCCCAAAACAACTGCTTGAAGTGTGTTGTTAAGTGGTCATTTATGTAGATTGGAGCACTGCTGTTGTTCTGAAATACATCATTTGCTGTGAGTCGAATTTCCTTTGCCTTTCTCATCCATTTTCCCTTTACCACATGATTTGAAAATTTCACAATTAGTGTAGGCTTGTCATTTATTTTTTTGTTCAAGTAGTATTCCACTTCATAATTGTGCTGTAGCTTTAATGCAAGCCCCAACTGCTGAATAATATGCTCTAGGTCTTGGCCCGTTATTCTGCTAATCCTACTATTTCTACATTATTTTCTAATAACTGTTGTTCTATTGAGTCAATCTGTGAGTTAAGTAGAATAGAATTCTCTTCATTTTCCCTTGAAAGAAGCTCCAGATCAACAAGTCTTTTATTGATAGCAGCTTTGGAGTCCTGCAGCTTGCTTATGCTATTTTGTATTTTATTGAAGGCATCTTAGACAAAAGCAATCAATTTTTTGATATCATCTACTTGTCTTGAGGTCTTCCATTTTCTTCCTTATTGGTACAATTTCTGTTAGTAAATCCAGTAAATGTATTTTACTGTATAGTTACCTTAGTACATCTAAATTTAGTGTGTTCACCTGCATTTGTGTAACCTCTAAGTCTTCGTTTATGCCGGTTGTTGAATTAAGCAATTCGTGATAATCTTTCTTCCCTTCTCTTCTTTCCTGCACAATATACACCTCCACCGCTGTTTCTTCTGTTTTGCCATTCATTTATAGGTTGGTTGCTTCTTTCAATGAGCATTGAAAATGATATTCACTGTTGCAGCCATGACATACCACCTCTACCACGGGTAGCGGTAGATTGCACTTTTTGCATATATTTCGATTCATAATTATAAATCTTTGGAGTAGTCAACACAAGACGCTTTAGCTAATGCACTTGCACTAAATAAACAGCAAATGAAAGGATTAGACAACTTACAAATGGCAAAGATTTCCGATTTTCTTTAAGAACATTGATACAGTTGACATGCTTACTATTGGCCCTCTAGTGGAATAATAATAATAATAAAGCAAGTTCGGGACGCACCTAGAGGAAGGAGTAATACTCTTGGTCGGATTATCAGTAGTGATTCTAAATTGCATTAAGAATCTGCAGATAGAGGAACCACTAGGTGGCAGTGATCACAGTGTGCTGAAGTGGGATTTACTTAAAGAGGTAACTACCATCAGAGGTAAAGGAAAGGGTTTTTGCTTTTGCAAAGGAGACTACGGTGGTCTGAGACACTATTTGAATTCTATATGGTGGGACCAACTGATGTTACCAACAGCAAATTCAAAATGGGAAGCATTCAAAGAAATAATCTTGGAAGCTACTAGGCTTTTCATACCAACTAAGTCTGCTGACGAGGCTAGTAGGAGCCAGACGTGTTCAAAGCCGCTAAGTGGATTTTTCTTATTTATTGATTTGAAATTATTGTTTTTCTAAAACTTTTGATTTAAATTTAGTAGTATAGCATTATTCTGGGATTTTCTGATTAATCTGGTGTATTTATTCTTTACTCGGCTTTGTAATTGCATAAAACTATCGGTAAGGGTATCAAATCCACGTGGTACAGGTTGCAGCTCTGCTGAACGAGAAGTTTTTTAGCCATATTTAGCCGCTTTAATGACCATTTTTTACATCAAATTATTTTCTATAAGTAGCTTATAGACCTAGTCAGGATCGTTACTTTATTCTGAATTGAGACAGCGAGATTTCAAAGTTAATTAATACTTAAGTGTCCGAAGATTTACCGTTCGTAACTTGCCGCTTTTGTCATATGATACGTTCTATACCGAACTAGATAACGTTAGTATAGTATAGTATAATATTGTCAGTTGAGCGGTAGAATCTATTAAACTTGTTGAACTTCGTTATAAATTAAATTGTACTTTTAACTAAATACATATAACGACTTAGATTACAATAGTAACATAATTAATTAATACATAACTGATACGGAAATTATATAAAGGGAATGCATAGATAATTAATACCTGACACTGAAAAATATATATATACTGTTATAACTGTGTTGGCATACAAGTTTAGGGTTATAATTTTGAACTGAAATTGAAATTTTATTGGAATTAATTGAAATCATGACTCAGACCACAGCAGCAAAGCAAAAGGCTCAAGCTAATGGAAGTGTTGTGGCTCAGAGGAGAACTGAGGGGGTCAGTTGCCTTCTGAATCAGAGCCTTTTAAAATGCACTGCTTGCATGATGTTTGTGGAGCATTCAGGAATGGGACATGAAGGAAATTGCCATGGGGGATGTCCTTGTGTGTGTGCGCAATGCAAAGAGTGTAACGAAATCAGGCAACAACTCAGCCTTGTTATGGGCCTATATGAGAGCTTGAAGGACAGGGTGGATGACCTCGAAGGAACTAAATTAAGGGGCCCATCAGGCTCTCAGCTGCCCACATCAATACCAGAGCTTCCACTAGGTCATCACGCAACACAGCGGCAACCCCCAAGGCAGAATGCGCTGGTCTCACACGAACTAGTAGTTGTTGACTCTATTGTCAGGGAAACGAGGAACATGCTTTGTAAAAAGGATAGGTGGAACAGGACCAGGGTAGGTCTGCAAGGGGCAAAGGTTGATGGCGTTGGGCGAATGTCATCTTTTAAGGGCACAAAAGGTGATATAGTTGTAAATGATGGCACTAATGATATCAAGAGTACGAGACCGGCAGAATTACTCAACAAATACAGGTCACTGTTGAAAAAAAGCGGTGAATTAGGGTTTAATTTGAAAGTGTCTGCAATTCTGCGCAGACACGAGAGGAGGGAGTATATGATGAGAGCCCTGTCGATCAATTCGGCCCTGGAAGGATTGTGCAAGGCTCAAGGGGTAGATTTTTTTCAGCCTGGTCTGTACTTGTTAACAGGAGAGACTGCTTCTACAGGGATGGGATACACTTAAATAGAAAGGGTGCAAGAATGTTTGCTGATGCTATAGAGGCAGTGTTAGGTGGGTCGGAAAACTGCTAGATTGGGGGGATACAAGGACTAATAGATTAATAGTAGCCACTGGCAGAGGTGAAAGTGATTCTTGCACTGCTTCTATTGGAATGAGCAGAAGCTTGAAAAACAAGATGCAGAATATTTCAGAGACTGCTGGTAGTCATTGCAGTACAAGTAAACACATGGGTTATTAGCATTAGCATTAGCATTAGTAGAGGCATTTGATGCAAGAAAGCAAGCTTATGCAGCATCAGCCAAAAAAAAAAAAAAAAAAAAAGTAACATAAATAAATAAAAATAACCACTTCCACTTCACCCCTCTGTTCGTTCGAAATACCTGTCCAGCTGAGCCTTAAACTTATTTAGGCTATCAACTTCCACGACAAGGGATGGAAGTCTGTTCCACCCACCAACCACCCGCTGGCTAAAGGCAAATTTCCGCACATCTATCCTACATCTGTCTTTCCTCAATTTGAATTTATGCCCTCTCAGGTGATTTTTCTGAGCTAGAGGAAGAATCCCATCAGCATTGAGCATGCTCAAACCATTCAAGGCTTTGTACACCTCTATCAGATCACCCCGCTGGTGCCTAGTTTCCAGACACTGTAATTTGCAAAACTTAAGCCTTTCTTCGTAAGAGAACCCCTTTGTCCCATTCACCAATCTAGTTGCCCTTCTCTGTACTCGTTCCAGCAGCTCTACATCCTTCCTGAAATGAGGCCTCCGGAATATTATGTTATGTTAGGGTGGCTAAGAACAGAAACAGGTGCATGTAAAAAAACAAAACATCAAAGGCAGATATTGTTGGGATATCGGAGACGTGGTGTCACACAGATATAAGGAATGCAGAACTGTAATTTGGGGAGTACAATGCCTACAGAATGGGTAGGAAGGGAGGAGAGGTTATGATATTAGTTAAGAAACACATAAAATCCAAGGAAGTGAAGCCAGTCGACATCGCTGGACAGTGCAGTGTCGAGTCAGTTTGGTGTGACTTAAGCATTGGGCGGTCAAAATTGAGAGTAGGAGTGTGCTATAGGACTAATGACTCTGATGAGTATAATAAGAAACTGTACAGGGAAATAGAGTGGGCCAGTACATCAGAGAGTCTTATAATGGGGAATATTAATTTCCCAGATATTGACTGGAATTTGTAGGCTGGTCACTCACACAGTAGCAAGGCTTTTGTGGATTTATTGGATGATTGTTTTCTACATCAGCATGTTCGGGAGGCAACTAGTGGGAGTAAAACTCTTGATTTGATTAAGAGTATGATTTGTCATGCATTAAGAATCTGCAGATAAAGGAACCACTAAATGGCAGTGATCAAAGTGTGCTGAAGTGGGATTTACTCAAAGAGGTAACTACCACTAGGGGTAAAGGGAATGGTTACTGCTCTGATAAAGGCGACTACAATGGTCTGAGACAGCGTTTAAATTCTGTACAGTGGGACCAACTGATGATGTTACCAACAACAAATTCAAAATGGGAAGCATTCAAAGAACTTATCTTGGAAGGTACTATGCTTTACATACCAACTAAGAAATATTGTTCAAATTTTAGGCCTAAATGGATGTCAGATGAACTAATGAGACAATATGGCAAGAAGAAAAATGCATGGGATACATACAAATTAACATGTGACACAGAAGCCTATGATAAATACAAGTTGATATGTAACCAAGTTACAAAGGAGGTTAGGCAGGTGAAGGCAGATTACGAGAAATCTCTGGCAAGGGATGCAAAGAAAAACAGCAAAGAGTTCTTTACTTATGTAAACTCTAGAAGGAAGGGGATGAATCAAATTGGTCCACTTGATATCGATGATTCAACTGTTGAGTGTCCTGCTCAGGTAACAAACTAAACAAATATTTTGCATCGAAATTAACTCACATGAGCAGTTATTCAGCGAGGGGAATACCAGAGGTGTACTCAACTCTGGCAGTAAGCTAGAGAATCTTGTAATAACTAAGAGAAAAGTGGAAGAGAAATTGTTGAAGATAAACACAAGAAAGGCACCTGGGGTGAATTGGATCTATCCAGTTATATTAAAGGAGGCAGCAAAGGAATTAAGAAAAACCCTTAGCCATAATTATGAGAGCTTCCTTGGACTCAGGGGAGGTACCCACAGACTGGAGATGTGCAAATCTGATCCCAATTCACAAAGGATGATCAAAGGCTGACACCATTAATTATAGACCTGTGACTTACGTTCCAGGAAAATTAATGGAGGCTCTGGTTAAAGAAGCACTGCAGGATCAGCTAGACAAGACTTGAGTTATAGCTCGGACACAGCATGGTTTTGTTAAGGGGAAGTCTTGCCTGACCAATTTGATTGGATACTATGGTGCAGTCACAAAAGAATTGGATGCAGGGAATAACTTTAATATTATATACTTGGATTTTAGAAAGGCTTTTGATACTGTTGCACATGGAAGACTGCTGCAGAAATTGGAGCAGTGTGGCATTGGAGGCAAATTGCTAATATCGATAAAGAGGTGGTTGAGGGGGAGAAGACAGAGAGTGGGATTCAATGGACACTGCTCATCGTGGACTAATGTTATTAGTGGAGTCCCTCAGGGTTCAGTGTTGGGTCCATTATTGTTTTCTTTATTTATACCAGCGGAATTACTTAACAAGTACAGGTCACTGTTGAAAAAAAGCCGTGAAGTAGGGTTGAATTTGAAAGTGTCTGCAATTCTGCCCAGACACGAAAGGAGGGAGTATATGATGAGAGCTTTGTCGATCAATTCGGCCCTGGAAAGATTGTGCAAGGCTGAAGGGGTAGAATTTTTTTCAGCCTGGACTGTACTTGTTAACAGGAGAGATTGCTTCTACAGGGATGGGATACACTTAAATAGAATGGGTGCAAGAATATTTGCTGATGCTATCGAGGCAGTGTTAGGTGGGTCGGAAAACTGCTAGCTTGGGGGGAGACAAAGATCAATAGATTGAAAGTAGCCACTGGCAGAGGTGAAAGAGATTCTTGCACTGCTTCTATTAGAATGAGCAGAAGTCTGAAAAACAAAATGCATGGTATTTCAGAGACTGCTGGGAGCCAAGTAAACACATGGGTTGTGTTAGGGTACAGGGATGTGATTATTCCCTTGTATAAGGCATTGGTCAGGCCACACCTTGAGTACTGTATACAGGTCTGGAGGCCTCATTTCAAGAAGGATGTAGAGCTGCTGGAACGAGTACAGAGAAGGGCAACAAGATTAGTGAATGGAACAATGGGTTGCTCTTACGAAGAAAGGCTTAAGTTTTGCAAATTACAGAGCCTGGAGACTAGGCATCGCCGAGGTGATCTGATAGAGGTGTACAAGGCTTTGAATGGCTTGAGCATGCTCAATGCCGATGGAATTCTTCCTCTTGCTCAGAATAATCACCTGAGAGGGCATAAATTCAAATTGAGGAAGGACGGATGTCGGATAGATGTGTGGAAATTCGCCTTTAGCCAGCGGGCAGTTGGTTTGTGGAATAGACTTCCATCGCTTGTTGTTGAAGTTGATAGCCTAAACAAATTTAAGGCTCAGCTGGACAGGTATTTCGAACGAATTGAGGTGTGAAATGGGAGTAGTAGTTTTTTTTTTTTTTTTTATTTTTTTTCTTTTTTTTTGGCTGATGCTGAATAAGCTTGCTTTCTTGCATCATATGCCTCTACTAATGCTAATGCTAATGCTAATAAATGATATTGATCAAGCTTAATATCAAAGTTTGCAGATGATATGAAGGTTGGCAGGGTTTTCGAGGACAATATGACACTATGCTGCTGCAACAGGATCTGGAAATGTTGAGCAGATGTGGTGAGAAGTGGCAAATGAAGTTTAACATTGACAAATGTAAAGTACTACATATGGGAAACAACAACCCCAGAGCAATGTATGAATTCTGTGGTACTACACTGACAGTGGTAGAAAATGAAAGGGAGCCGGGGGGTGGTTGTGCAGGCGGATATGAAGTTCTCTGAGTAGTGTAGACGGGTTGCAAGAGTAGCTTGTGATTTATTGTCAATGATATATAGGATTATCAATGATATATTTTTCTAGAAGGGATAAGGAGGTGATTATTCCCTTTTATAAGGCAATGGTCAGGCCACACCTAGAGTACTGTATACAGGTCTGGAGGACTCATTTCAAGAAGGATGTAGAGCTGCTGGAACGAGTACAGAGAAGGGCAACAAGATTAGTGAATGGAACAATGGGTTGCTCTTACGAAGAAAGGCTTAAGTTTTGCAAATTACAGAGCCTGGAGACTAGGCATCGCCGAGGTGATCTGATAGAGGTGTACAAGGCTTTGAATGGCTTGAGCATGCTCAATGCCGATGGAATTCTTCCTCTTGCTCAGAATAATCACCTGAGAGGGCATAAATTCAAATTGAGGAAGGACGGATGTCGGATAGATGTGCGGAAATTCGCCTTTAGCCAGCGGGCAGTTGGTTTGTGGAATAGACTTCCATCGCTTGTTGTTGAAGTTGATAGCCTAAACAAATTTAAGGCTCAGCTGGACAGGTATTTCGAACGAATTGAGGGGTGAAATGGGAGTAGTAGTTTTTTTTTTTTTTTTTATTTTTTTTCTTTTTTTTTGGCTGATGCTGAATAAGCTTGCTTTCTTGCATCATATGCCTCTACTAATGCTAATGCTAATGCTAATAAATGATATTGATCAAGCTTAATATCAAAGTTTGCAGATGATATGAAGGTTGGCAGGGTTTTCGAGGACAATATGACACTATGCTGCTGCAACAGGATCTGGAAATGTTGAGCAGATGTGGTGAGAAGTGGCAAATGAAGTTTAACATTGACAAATGTAAAGTACTACATATGGGAAACAACAACCCCAGAGCAATGTATGAATTCTGTGGTACTACACTGACAGTGGTAGAAAATGAAAGGGAGCCGGGGGGTGGTTGTGCAGGCGGATATGAAGTTCTCTGAGTAGTGTAGACGGGTTGCAAGAGTAGCTTGTGATGTATTGTCAATGATATATAGGATTATCAATGATATATTTTTCTAGAAGGGATAAGGAGGTGATTATTCCCTTTTATAAGGCAATGGTCAGGCCACACCTAGAGTACTGTATACAGGTCTGGAGGACTCATTTCAAGAAGGATGTAGAACTGCTAGAACGAGTACTGAGAAGGGCAACAAGGTTAGTGAATGGAACAAAGGGGTGTTCTTACGAAGAAAGGCACCAGTGAGGTGATCTGATAGGGGTGAATAAAGCCTTGAATGGTTTGAGCATGCTCAATGCTGATGGGATTCTTCTTCTTATTCAGAATAATCACCTGAAAGGGCATAAATTCAAATTGAGGAAAGACAGATGTAGGATAGACGTGCGGAAATTTGCCTTTAGCCAGCGGGTAGTTGGTTGGTGGAACTGACTTCCATTCTTTGTCGTAGAAGTTGACAGCCTAAATAAGTTTAAGGCTCAGCTGGACAGGTATTTCGAACGAACAGAGGGGTAAAGTGGAAGTGGTTTTTTTTTTTTTTTGGCTGATGCTGCATAAGCTTGCTTTCTTGCATCAAATGCCTCTACTAATGTTAATGCTAAGCAATATTGTTCAAGATTTAGGCCTAAATGGATGTCAGATGAACTAATTAGATTTGTGGCAGAGAAGAAAAATGCATGGAATACATATAAATTAACAGCTGACACAGAAGCCTATGATATAAGCTGGTCTGTAACCAAGTCACAGCAGAGGTTAGGCAGGCAAAGGCAGATTAAGAGAAATCTTTGGCAAAGCATGCAAAGAAAAATAGCAAAGAGTCCTTTACTTATGTAAATTCTAGAAGGAAGGGGATGAATCAGATTGGTCCACTTGATATTGATGGTTCAACTATTGATGATCCTGCGCAGGTAGCTAACAAACTAAACGAATATCTAAATTCACACATGGAGTTATTCAGGGAGGGGAATGCCAGAGGTGTATTAAAACTCTGGCAGTAAGCTAGATAATCTTATAATAACTGAGAGTAAAGTGGAGGAGAAACTGTTGAAGATAAACATAAGAAAGGCACCTGTGGTGGATGGAATGTACCCAGTTATATTAAAGGTGGCAGCAAACCATTAGCCATGATTATGACAGCTTCCTTAGACTCAAGGGGAAGGGGTACCCATTGACTGGAAATGTGTAAATGTGAGCCGAATCCACAAAGGAGGATCAAAGGGAGACAGGTAATTACAGACCTGTTAGCTTAACCTCTGTTCCAGGCAAATTAATGGAGGCACTGGCTGAAAAAGCATTGCAGGATCATCTAGAGAAGACTTCAGTTTTAGCTCGGACACAGCATGGGTTTGTTAAGGGGAAGTCTTGTCTGACTAATTTGATCGGATACTATGATGCAGTCAAGAAGAAACTGGATGCAAAGAATAATTTTGATATCATATATTTGTATATTAGAAAGGCTTTTGATACTGTTGCACATGGAAACCCGATGCAAAAATTGGAGCAGTGTGGCACTGCAGGCAAATTGATGCTAGGGATAAAGGGGGTAATCAATGGACACTGCTCTTCGTGGACTACAGTTATTAGTGGAGTCCCCCAGAGTTCCGTGTTGGGTCCATTGTTGTTTTCTGTATTCATTAATGATATTGATGATGGTATCTCAGGCTTAATGTCCAAGTTTGCAGATGATATTAAGGTTGGCAGGATTGTTAATGACAGTAATGATAGTACACTGCTGCAACAGGATCTAGAAAAGTTGAGCAGATAGGCTGAGAGGTGGCAAATGAAGTTTAACATTGACAAATGTAAAGTTCTGCATATTTGAAGCAGTAACCCAAAAGTAACGTTTCAACTGTGTGGAACTACACTGACAGTGGTAGAGAGTGAAAAGGACCTGGGGGTAATTATGCAGGCGGATATGAAGTTTTCTGAGCAGTGCAGACAGTCTGCAAGTGTTTCTCGTGGTGTCTTGTTAATGATATACAGCAATTTTTCTAGCAGGTATAAGGAGGTGATTATCCCTTTGTATAAGGGAATGGTGAGGCCACACCTTGAGTACTATACAAAGGTCTGGTAGCCTAATTTTAAGAAGGATGTAGAGCTGTTGGAATGAGTACAGAGAAGGGCAACAAGATTAGTGAATGGAACAAAGGGTTGCTCTTACGTAGAAAGGCATAAATTTTAAAAATTACAGTGTATGGCTATGGAGACTAGGCACCTGCGAGCTTATCTGATTGAGGTGGATAAAGCCTTGAATGGTTTGAGCTTGCTCAATGCTGATGGGATTCTTCCTGTATCTCAGAATAATCACCTGTGAGGGCATAAATTCAAATTGAGGAATTCAACCTGTAATTGTCTTAATTCATTATAACCTTTAGGATATTAAAATTCTATCCCCACTCACAAATCTACTACACTTCTTTTTCTACTTTCCACACCCTTCTAGTTACTGGCACTTTGGTTTTTTTTTTTTTTTTTTTTTTTTTTATGTAAACCCCAAACACGATAGGTATTAGAACCTATAGTACTTAGTACCGTGCTTGGGTTGGAGGTTGAGAAGACGAAAGAAGATATTTGTTGACATTGGACTTCAACTTCAGTAGACTGTAATTTACAGGAAACATGTATGAAGGAAGGTTGTTCCAGAAAAAGGGAGTTGAAGGAATAAACGAGGAAGATGAAAGGTTGGTTCTGTGAGTTTGAAGCTGGACAGTAAATGGATGTTGGCTTGTGGAGGCCCATGTTCGGACTCTTTTGAAAGAGAGCGGGAATTACAGAAGCCAAATAGAAGAACAGTGCCGATGGAAATACCTGTAAAAGAAGCCTGCAGCAAAAGCAGTATGTGTATGAGACAGCGAGTGGAGAGATTCTGTTAGAGATGAATCATTAATTAACCTAACAGCCCTCTTCTGAACGGAATCAAGCAGTCTGAGAGAGCCTTTAGGGGCACCAACCCCACAGATTTAGGAACAATAATGGTGGGGTGGATTTGCGATTTGTACAGAGTGAACAGCTGTTCACTGAGAGTAAAAGAGAAAACCAAGTTTTTTAGATGCAGAGGAAGCAATATTTGTAATGTGCTAGTGCCAAGAGAGACTAGAAGTCAGGGTAATTCCGAAAAGAGATATATCGTTTTGCCTAGAAATCGGAGTGTCATCCAAGATAAGCATAGGAGCAGAAGAATAATTTTTGCAAGATATAAGACAAGACTGAGTTTTAGAAGAATTGAAATCAACTAAGTTGTCTTTGCCCCACTGGAGAATTACCTAGAGATCGGCATTTAAGGAATTGGTAGCATATTTTCGAGAAGTTGAAGCTGATTGAGCGTGGCAAGGTTTCTCAAAATGGAAAATGGAATGCAACGTGCTATGATCGGCAAAACTATGGATAGGATTTCCAGTCAATGGAAGAATGTCATTAATATACAAAAAAAAAAAGAGTTGGGGAAAGAACTGACCCTTGGGGGACACCGGCATTAATGGAGAAGTTAGAAGACAGAGAGCCATCTCCTTCAGAGAGTGATCTGAGAGAAAACTGGATAATTAATTAGAAAAAAACAGTTGGCATACCAGAAGATGGAAGTTTGTTTAGAAGAGCTTTATGCCAAACATGATCAAAAGCCCTTGAGATGTCAAGCGCAACTGCTTGTGTTTCACCGAACTTTTCCACTGAATTAGTCCATAAATGGGTAACACAAGCTAGAATATCACCAGTGGATCGACACTGATGGAATCCATACTGACGATCGCTGACTAGACGGAAGGTTTCTAGGTAGTTTAAGAGTTGGCTGTTAATTGTTTTCTCGATTACTTTAAAAAGAGTAGAAGTAATTGCAATGGGACGATAATTAGATGGGAGGGATTTGTCACCCTTTTTAGAAACTGGCTGGATATGGGCAAATTTCCGAGAAGAATAAAAAAAAACACCTCTGGAATAAGAAAGTGAAAAAAGGCGGCAAAGAACAGGAGTAAGTTCAGGAGCACAGGTTTTGAGAACAAGTGGAGAAATACCATCGGGACCTGGAGGTTTATTAGCATCAAGATTCATAAAAATCCTTCTGACATCCTTTTGATGGAAGACCACAGGAGGCAATGAACAAAGCATGTTTTGGGAATGGTGGGAGTTTTACCAAGATCATTAGTACATGAGTTGGAAGAAAAATGGGCGACTAGCAGGTCAGCTTTGTCCTCGACTCAAGTGACAACAGAACAATCTGGTTTGGACAGAGGTGGAAGCAGAGATGGGCAACAGTTGCGGCCAATAGCTTGAACAAGAGACCAGAATGCTCGGTCACGATTAGGGCAAGAAGCAAGTTTTCTACTCTTAGTCTGTTCAAACTCTAGTTTGGACTGATTAAGAACTGCTTTACAATTGTTGCGAGCTTTGGCGTAGGTAGAAAATGAAACTGAAGAATTAGAAACAAGCCAATTACGATACGCAACATTCTTCTTTGAACAGCCTTAGCACATTTATTGGAAAACCAAGGTTTAATTAAGGACGAGATTTTAAAGTGGAATGTGGGATAAAGGATTCTATTCCTGCAAGAATAATTTCACTGACAGAATCTGAGCAAACATTGACATCAGAAGTTTTGAAACAGTAATCCGCCCAAGGAAAATAAATCTTGCAGGTCGTCCCATTTTGCATTCTTGTAATGCCAAACAATACGAGAAATAGCCAGGAGATAAAGACTGGAGAAGAGACAATCACCACGTTGTGATCTCAGGTGCCTAAAGGACTTCTCGTTTCAACCGTGTACTTAGAACGGTTGTTTGTGAGAAAAAAACCAGCGTGTTGGCTGTATGGTTAGGATTGTGCAGTAGTCTTGTAGGTAAATGAACAATCTGTACATGGTCATTAGTAATTACAAAAGCCTCTGCATCTCGACCAGCTGGGTTGGTGTGACTGGAAAACGGAAACCAGCTGGAGTTGTGAAGATTAAAATCACCAAGGAAAATTACCTCACTGTTAGGAAAGTTGGACTGGAGAAAGTCAAGTTGCAACGATAGGTAGTGAAAGAGCTCCAAGTGATTAGTGGAGTTGAGAGAATGGTAAAAACAACAGACGAACCTGACACAGTGAGGTAGAAAGATTTTAAGCCAGAGAAGATTGAAAAGAGATTCCAAATTACCATGACTCTGACAGGGAATGTCGGAACGGATATATGCACAAGTACCACCTTTGAGGCGAAAGGAATCATACAGCGAATAATTAGCATTGCCATTAGTAGAGGCATATGATGCAAGAAAGCAAGCTTATACAGCATCAGCCCAAAAAAAAAAAAAAAAAACTTCCACTTCACCCCTCTGTTCGTTCGAAATACCTGTCCAGCTGAGCCTTAAATTTATTTAGGGTATCAACTTCTACAACAAGGGATGGAAGTATGTTCCACCAACCAACTACCCGCTGGCTAAAGGTAAATTCCCGCACATCTATCCTACATCTGTCTTTCCTCAATTTGAATTTATGCCCTCTCAGGTGATTATTCTGAGCAGGAGGCAGAATCCCATCAGCATTGAGCATGCTCAAGCCATTCAAGGCTTTATACACCTCTGTTCACCTCACCGGTGCCTAGTCTCAGACACTGTAATTTGCAAAACTTAAGTCTTTCTTCATAAGAGCAACCATTTGTTCCATTGACTGATCTTGCTGCCCTCTATACTTGTTCCAGCAGCTCTACATCCTTCTTGAAATGAGGCTTCCAGACCTGTATACAGTACTCAAGGTGTGGCCTGACCATTGCCTTAAAGAAAGGAGTAATCACCTCCATATCCCTGCTAGAAAAATTCCTCTATATCAATGATAAGACACCATGAGCTACTCTTGCCGCCTGTGTGCACTGCTCAGAGAACTTCATATCTGCCTCCACAATTACCCCCATGTCCTTTCATTCTGTACCACTGTCAGTGTAGTACCACAGAGTTGATACGCTGCTCTGGGGTTGCTGTTTCCCCTATAGAGAACTTTACATTTGTCAATGTTAATCTCCATTTGCCACTTCTCAGCCCATCTGCTCAACCTTTCCAGATCCTGTTGCAGCAGCATAGCATCAATAGTGTCCTTAACAACCCTGCCAACCTTTGTATCTTCTGCAAACTTGGACATTAAGCTTGATATACCATGATCAATATTATTTATAAATACAGAAAACAATAATGGACCCAACACTGAACCCTGAGGGACTCCACTAATAACATTAGTCCACGATGAGCAGTGTCCATTTTACCACTGTCTGTCTTCTCCCCCTTACCACCCATTTATCCATAGCAGCAATTTGCCTCCAGTGCCACACTGTTCTAATTTGTGCAGCAGTCTTCCATGTGCAACAGTATCAAAAGCCTTTCTAAGATCCAAGTATATAATATGAAAGTTATTCCCTGTATCCAGTTCTTTTGTAACTGCATCATAGTATCAAATCAAACTGGTCAGGCAAGACTTCCCCTTAACAAAACCATGCTTTGTCTGAGGTATAACTGAAGTCTTGTCTAGATGATCCTGCAGTGCTTCTTTAACCAGTGCCTCCATTAATTTTCCGGGAACAGAAGTTAAACTCACAGGTCTATAATTACTTGTGTCAGCCTTTGATCCTGCTTTGTGAATTGGGGTCACATTTGCACATCTCCAGTCTGTGGGTACCTCCCCTGAGTCCAAGGAAGCTCTCATAATTATGGCTAAGGGTTTGCTTACTTCCTTTTCTACCTCCTTTTATATAACTGGATAGATCCCATCCACCTCAGGTGCCTTTCTTGTGTTCATCTTCAACAATTTCTCCTCCACTTCACTCTCAGTTATTACAAGATTACCTAGCTTACTGGCAGAGTTGAATACACCTCTAGCATTCCCTTCGCTGAATAACTCCTCATGTGTGAATGTCGAAGCAAAATATTCATTTAGTTTGTTAGCTACCTGAGCAGGATCATCAACAGTTGAACCATCGATTTCAAGTGGACGAATCTGATTCATCCCCTTCCTTCTAGAGTTTACATAAGTAAAGAACTCTTTGCTGTTTTTTCTTTGCATTCTTTGCCAAAGATTTCTCGTAATCTGCCTTCATCTGACTAACCTCCTTTGTAACTTGGTTACATATCAGCTTATATCTGTCATAGGCTTCTGTGTCACGTGTTAATTTATATGTATCCAATGCATTTTTCTTCTCTGCCATATGTCTAATTAGTTCATCTGACATCCATTTAGGCCTAAACCTTGAACAATATTTCTTAGTTGGTATGTAAAGCCTAGTAGCTTCCAAGATAAGTTCTTTGAATGCTTCCCATTTTGAATTTGCTGTTGGTAACATGATCAGTTGGTCCCACTGTATAGAATTTAAATAATGTGTCAGACATGGGATTTGGCAGACTGCAAATGGAAATGGACATCGATGAGATTAGAATTCGGAACACGTATATTTGTGAAATGAATTAGGAAGTGTTTAAGAACTTTAGATCTTTCTGGAGATAAGCTTACTCTATGAGTTTGATTATTCATGGTGTATGCAATAGTAAGAAAAAGTGGGTGGGACATGCTGTATGAAGTAACGAAATTTTTGGATATGGCGTACACATGGTAAGAATATACCCAGCTCCTTGACATAACGTGGCCTTGACAATGCTCCACGCATACTACTCGGACTCCCTCCAGTCACTATCTGGCAGAGTAGAGGTAGCAAGATTATACAATAACTGATCCGGAAGCCTCCTAGAGAGTTACCAATAGTAGGTTTGATTTGGTGTACTAATTAGCGGCTGACTTGCAAACGTTTTAGAGCTGTACTCTCGAAATGTAAGGAAGATTGAATCTTGCCACGATGTTCATCATTAACCTCCAAAGTCATCATTCATACTGCATGATGGAAGAGATGGGGAAGGGTTGACTGGAGCATAGCTCTGGAGACTAAACATGGGTTCCACCACTTAACGCCTCCAATAAGCAAAGTGGTGGCATTGCACCGGTTGATGAGAGTCATCTACCACCCAGTACTGCCTTCTAACAAAAAAGGGGTAGCATTCCTCGATGATGTGGTGTGGGTGCCACACTTCGACCCCTAGTTACGTTGGTTCACACCTGGGTGGTCACCCACTAGCATTAGCATTAGTAGAGGCATTTGATGCAAGAAAGCAAGCTTATGCAGCATCAGCCAAAAAAAAAAAAAAAAAAAAAAAAGTAACATAAATAAATAAAAATAACCACTTCCACTTCACCCCTCTGTTCGTTCGAAATACCTGTCCAGCTGAGCCTTAAACTTATTTAGGCTATCAACTTCCACGACCAGGGATGGGAGTCTGTTCCACCCACCAACCACCCGCTGGCTAAAGGCAAATTTCCGCACATCTATCCTACATCTGTCTTTCCTCAATTTGAATTTATGCCCTCTCAGGTGATTTTTCTGAGCTAGAGGAAGAATCCCATCAGCATTGAGCATGCTCAAACCATTCAAGGCTTTGTACACCGCTATCAGATCACCCCGCTGGTGCCTAGTTTCCAGACACTGTAATTTGCAAAACTTAAGCCTTTCTTCGTAAGAGAACCCCTTTGTCCCATTCACCAATCTAGTTGCCCTTCTCTGTACTCGTTCCAGCAGCTCTACATCCTTCCTGAAATGAGGCCTCCAGGCCTGTATACAGTACTCTAGGTGTGGCCTGACCATTGCCTTATACAAGGGAATAATCACCTCCTTATCCCTGCTAGAAAAATTCCTATATATCATTGACAATACACCATGAGCTACTCTTGCAGCTCGTCTGCACTGCTCAGAGAACTTCATATCTGCCTGCACCACCACCCCCAGGTCCCTTTCATTCTCTACCACTGTCAGTGTAGTACCACAGAGTTGATACGTTGCTCTGGGGTTGCTGTTTCCCATATGTAGTACTTTACATTTGTCAATGTTAAACTTCATTTGCCACCTCGAAGCCCATCTGCTCAACCTTTCCAAATCCTGTTGCAGCAGCATAGTGTCAGTAGTGTCCTTGACAACCCTGCCAACCTTCGTATCGTCTGCAAACTAGGACATTAAGCCTGATATACCATCATCAATATCATTTATAAATACAGAAAACAATAAAGGCCCCAATACTGAACCCTGAGGGACTCCACTAATAACATTAGTCCACGATGAGCAGTGTCCATTGATTACCACTCTCTGTCTTCTCCCCCTCAACCACCCCTTTATCCATAGCAGCAACTTGCCTCCAATGCCACACTGCTCCAATTTGTGCAGCAGTCTTCCATGTGCAACAGTATCAAAAGCCTTTCTAAGATCCAAGTATATAATATCAAAGTTATTCCCTGCATCCAGTTCTTTTGTGACTGCATCATAGTATCCAATCAAATTAGTCAGGCAAGACTTCCCCTTAACAAAACCATGCTGTGTCCTAGCTATAACTGAAGTCTTGTCTAGATGATCCTGCAGTGCTTCTTTCACCAGTGCCTCCATTAATTTTCCGGGAACAGAAGTTAAACTCACAGGTCTATAATTACTTGTGTCAGCCTTTGATCCCCCTTTGTGAATTGGGGTCACATTTGCACATCTCCAGTCAATGGGTACCTCCCCTGAGTCCAAGGAAGCTCTCATAATTATGGCTAAGGGTTTGCTTACCTCCTTTGCTGCCTCCTTTAATATAACTGGATAGATCCCATCCACCCCAGGTGCCTTTCTTGTGTTTATCTTCAACAATTTCTCCTCCACTTTGCTCTCAGTTATTACAAGATTCTCTAGCTTACTGCTAGAGTTGAATACACCTCTGGCATTCCCCTCGCTGAATAACTCCTCATGTGTGAATGTCGATGCAAAATATTCATTTAGTTTGTTAGCTACCCGAGCAGGGTCATCAACAGTTGACCCATCGATCTCAAGTGGACCAATCTGATTCATCCCCTTCCTTCTAGAGTTTACATAAGTAAAGAACTCTTTGCTGTTTTTCTTCGCATCCCTTGCCAAGGATCTATCGTAATCTGCCTTTGCCTGCCTAACCTCCTTTGTAACTTGGTTACAGATCAACTTGTATCTATCATAGGCGTCCGTGTCACGTGTTAATTTGTATGTATCCCATGCATTTTTCTTCTCTGCCATATGCCTCATTAGTTCATCTGACAGAATCCCACCATGTAATTGTGCATGGAGGTTATACCCAGGATTACTAACAGTCCCACCATCGTGAAGGTGCAAGCAGAGGATTTGGCTGACACAGACTGTCAGGACATTGCCAAAATTGGGTCTACTTGACTTGAGTGTCACCCGAATATCAGTTCCATCAGCGTTTTAGACTCCCAGGTAGCAAATACAGCTTGTCTGGCACATCTAAGAGAATGTCTGTGAGAACCTCAAGGACCAACTTTCACATCTATTTATGCAAACTATATTCAATATATTAATACAAACTTATATAAACAGGCTGGCCTTGATTAATTCGTCCCGCGAGCACATCGCGCAAAATGGAAATGTGTTAAACGAATATAATAATCAATAGGAAAAATTATAATTGGTCCTTGACCTTCTGGAATGTCCATAAAGAATTTTAAAAATACCTTTCAAATAACTTTTTAACTGTATACAATGTAAAAGATAATGAAAATAATTATGGAATTAAATGTTTATTGCATAAAACAGCAGTTCCCAAACTGTGCGCCGCGGAATATTTTAAATTCTCGAGGGAAACAGCGATACTCGACATCTGTCGGCCACCGCGTGAACCACTAGCTCGAGATAGTTCACAGTTTCAGCATTTCTTGTTAAGTTGTTTGGACCTAACTACTAAACGGAACTGTTAGGTATTTCTTTTGGTCTGTGCCTTGAAAAAATTACTGAGACACTAATGGCCCCGTAAACCGAGAAAGTTTGGGAACCTCTGACATAAAATACACAATGAAGAAATGACTGTTGCGGAAATATTTGAACAGTGTTGACTTTCTCTTTTCATCAATCAATTTCCAATAGCCGATAACAATCTTCTCTGGGCCCTTGCAAAATAAATACCGCAGAGAACCTCAAACCTTTTATTTGAGGTTCTATGCGATACGAAAGATTTCATCTAATTCTTTTACCGTTATCTCCTTCACAGTAATATTTTCATCTGGCTCATTTAAAAATTAGAATTTTTATGCAAGTGTGCATTGACTTTATTAGCAGGAGACAAACAAGTAACACATCTTCTTCCGATGGTCGATGGAACACACTGAGGCGGGCAGCAGGCAAACGTTGTTTATTGACTGTACGACTCGTGGTAAGCTTAATGTGCAATTCAAATCTTTTTAAATTATCACATAAAAAAAAAAAAAGATCGCGTTAACTGGAAATTTACATAGTGTAAAGTGAAAAGTGGTATAATTTTTCAAATAACGTTAACTGAAAATCACGTTAATCGAACTTGCGTTTTGCAAGGCCTGTCTGTATATATATGAGGTGTTATATTAAATCATGAGTTTAGACCAGAAGTGGCAGTTGATAGATAAATATAAAGATAAATAAGGTATGAATGATGCATCAAAATGTGCAACGCAGCAGTAAAGGATGTAAAAGTATATATAAATATACTTTTCCTGGAAAATAATAAGAGAAGTTTACATCAATATTAAAACTAAAGATCTAAAATGGTCTTGGGCAGGACACATAGCTCGGAGACATGATGACAGATGGACTAAGAAAATAACAGAATGGTACCCAAGAGGAGCTAGAAGAAAACCTGGAAGACAGAGGCGGAGATGGATAGATGAAATTCATGAGTTTGTGGGTAGTAAATGGATGGCCAGTGCTCAAAACAGAAGGAACTGGAAAGTTGCTGGAGTGGCCTTCATCCTGCAGTGGATTTAAAATGGCCGATGATGATGATGACCTCAATATATATATAATATACTATAATATATATAATATAATAGAACATATTTTCTATATAAAGTATGTTGAGTTATGGACTGTTACGGACAACTATAGAAATGCAGTTCCTGATACATGGCCAGGTGTAGTCCACTGATGAAATACCTGACCTTGTATCAATATTTATTTTAGCTTTCATCAGAGTTTTGCATTTTTTGTTATCCCTGTATTTGACTTATAACTAAATTTGCCTACCTGTATCTGATGACAGCTATCCCACCTTTTATTATATTTGTTTAATCATTTCACTTTGCAGTTCCCTCACCTCTAATTGGCTTTGCAATTCAGCCGATAATTCTCTTAATTCATCACAACTTATAGGATATTCACATTCTTTCTCCTTTTACAAACCTATAATAATTCTTTTTTCTGCTATCTTCACCCTTCTAGGACATGGCACTTTGTGTATTAGCATTAGTAGAGGCATATGATGCAAGAACGCGAGCTAACTCAGCATCAGCCAAACAAAAAAAAAAAAAAACAAAAAAAACCCCCACTCCCATTTCACCCCTCCGTTTGTTCGAAATACCTGTCCAGCTGAGCCTTAAACTTTCACAACAACGGATGGGAGTCTGTTCCACTAACCAATTACCCGCTGGTTAAAGGCAAATTTCCGCACATCTATCCTACATCTGTCTTTCCTCAATTTGAATTTATGCCTTCTCAGGTGATTATTCTGAGCAAGAGGAAGAATCCCATCAGCAATGAGCATGCTCAAACCATTCAAGGCTTTATACACCTCTATCAGTTCACCTCGCCGGTGCTCAGTCGCCAGACACTGTAATTTGCAAAACTTAAGACTTTCTTCATAAGAGCAATCCTTTGTTCCATTCACTAATCTTGTTGCCCTTCTCTGTACTCATTTCAGCAGCTCTACATCCTTCTTGAAATGAGGCCTCCAGACCAGTATACAGTACTCAAGGTGTGGCCTGACCATTGCCTTATACAATGGAATAATCACCTCTTATCCCTGCTAGAAAAATTCCTGTATATCATTTGACAAGACACGATGAGCTACTCTTGCAGCCCATCTGCACTGCTCAGAAAACTTCATATATGCCTGCACAATTACTCCCAGTTGCTTTTCATTCTCTACCACTATTAGTGTAGTATCACAGAATTGATACGCTGCTCTGGGGTTGCTGTTTCCCATATGAAGTACTTTACATTTGTCAATGTTAAACTTCATTTGCCACCTCTCAGCCCATCTGCTCAACCTTTCCAGATCCTGTTGCAGCAGCATAGCATCAATAGTGTCCTTAACAACCCTGCCAACCTTTGTATCTTCTGCAAACTTGGACATTAAGCTTGATATACCATGATCAATATTATTTATAAATACAGAAAACAATAATGGACCCAACACTGAACCCTGAGGGACTCCACTAATAACATTAGTCCACGATGAGCAGTGTCCATTTTACCACTGTCTGTCTTCTCCCCCTTACCACCCATTTATCCATAGCAGCAATTTGCCTCCAGTGCCACACTGTTCTAATTTGTGCAGCAGTCTTCCATGTGCAACAGTATCAAAAGCCTTTCTAAGATCCAAGTATATAATATGAAAGTTATTCCCTGTATCCAGTTCTTTTGTAACTGCATCATAGTATCAAATCAAACTGGTCAGGCAAGACTTCCCCTTAACAAAACCATGCTTTGTCTGAGGTATAACTGAAGTCTTGTCTAGATGATCCTGCAGTGCTTCTTTAACCAGTGCCTCCATTAATTTTCCGGGAACAGAAGTTAAACTCACAGGTCTATAATTACTTGTGTCAGCCTTTGATCCTGCTTTGTGAATTGGGGTCACATTTGCACATCTCCAGTCTGTGGGTACCTCCCCTGAGTCCAAGGAAGCTCTCATAATTATGGCTAAGGGTTTGCTTACTTCCTTTTCTACCTCCTTTTATATAACTGGATAGATCCCATCCACCTCAGGTGCCTTTCTTGTGTTCATCTTCAACAATTTCTCCTCCACTTCACTCTCAGTTATTACAAGATTACCTAGCTTACTGGCAGAGTTGAATACACCTCTAGCATTCCCTTCGCTGAATAACTCCTCATGTGTGAATGTCGAAGCAAAATATTCATTTAGTTTGTTAGCTACCTGAGCAGGATCATCAACAGTTGAACCATCGATTTCAAGTGGACGAATCTGATTCATCCCCTTCCTTCTAGAGTTTACATAAGTAAAGAACTCTTTGCTGTTTTTTCTTTGCATTCTTTGCCAAAGATTTCTCGTAATCTGCCTTCATCTGACTAACCTCCTTTGTAACTTGGTTACATATCAGCTTATATCTGTCATAGGCTTCTGTGTCACGTGTTAATTTATATGTATCCAATGCATTTTTCTTCTCTGCCATATGTCTCATTAGTTCATCTGACATCCATTTAGGCCTAAACCTTGAACAATATTTCTTAGTTGGTATATAAAGCATAGTAGCTTCCAAGATAAGCTCTTTGAATACTTCCCATTTTGAATTTGCTGTTGGTAACATCATCAGTTGGTCCAACTGTATAGAATTTAAATATTGTCTCAGACCATCGTAGTCGCCTTTACGAAAGCAAAAACCCTTCCCTTCACCCCTGATGGTAGTTACCTTTTTGAGTAAATTCCACTTCAGCACATTATGATCACTGCCACCTAGTGGTTCCTTTATCTGCAGATTCTTAATGTATGAAGAATCACTACTGATAATCAAATCAAGAATATTACTCCCTCTAGTTGCGTCCCGAACATGCTGATGTAGAAAACAATCATCCAATAAATCCACAAAAGCCTTGTTAGTGTTTGAGTGACCAACCCACAAATTCCAGTCAATATCTGGGAAATTAAAGTCCCCTATTATAAGACTCTCTGATTTACTGGCCCACTCTACTTCCCCGTACATTTTCTTATTATACTCATCAGAGTCATTAGCCCTATATCACACTCCGACTCTTAATTTTGATCCCCCTATGCTAAAGTCACACCAAACTGAGTCGACACTGCACTGTCCAGTGATGTCGACTGGCTTCATTTCCTTGGATTTTATGTGTTTCTTAACTAATAGCATAACCCCTCCTCCCTTCCTATCCTGTCTATCATTTCTGTAGACATTGTACAGTCAGTCCTCGTATAACACGTGTTTTCAAATAGGGGAACGATAACTTATATAACACGAACCGAATTCGGTTATGCACGATTCGCCTTTGTGTTTACAAGAAATGGCATCGAACGCAGAATCACCCCAACCGAACGCAACACGATAGCAATGAAGAGAAGATTCTGGAAATGTATTTATGTGTTTTATATCAGTGAAGGGGAAACATTTCACCATAATAACGTAAAAACCCACATAATTCCAGCCATCGATATTATCGCAAATGCAATTAGATCGAGTTTACTACCGCTTTATAACAGATTCCACTAGCAGAAACACAACTGGAAATTGTTTTTATTGTTTTTTGGTAGTAACCCCTAGAAATGTGCTTTAGTACAATGTGAGGTGTTAATAGTGTATCTCTGCCTTTACGGTGTTGTTTATTCAATTGCTATACGTGCACAGCTTTGTTCATGTGTATCAAGCGTGCCTCCTCGTTTTGTAATTGTGCTTTATTCCCTAAAAATGAGGAAAATACTTGAAAGGTGTGAAAAAGGAAGCGTCCTGGTGAAGACACTGCAGATTCAGAGAGAAAAAGAAAAGCAATATTGATAATCAGAGGCGGACTGGGTCAAAAATGGTTTATGGCCAAAATCACACCGGCTCCGGCCCACCGGGGTTTCCCCGGTAAGGCTTATGGCCAGTCCGCCTCTGTCGATAGAGAAAAAATA
Organism: Mastigoproctus giganteus; assembly: GCF_048544385.1. NCBI lineage: Eukaryota > Metazoa > Arthropoda > Arachnida > Uropygi > Thelyphonidae > Mastigoproctus > Mastigoproctus giganteus. The sequence goes on along the minus strand of NC_143575.1, from coordinate 118,726,273 downwards.
TGAAATTGTGAAACGCTTTGAGTGAAATGAAAGACCATGTGATATTGCACGTGCTACAGACCTAAATGAGGCAACTCCGAGAATTACAAAGAATGCAGAGAAAATAAAAAGAACTTTCATAGCAGGAACAACTCAAAGTGTAATTAAAATCCATTAGATTAAGACACAAAGAAATGGAAGAGATGGAACAGCTGTCATCTGTTTGGATAGAAAATCAAACAAAAAACAAGTTTGCGTACGATAGAAGCAAATGCATTAGCAGTATTTTATTACGTAATAGTCGTAATAAAATAAGTAAGTATTTTATTACGATTATTTATTGTGTTTGGTAATGTTTTGGTTACAAATGTGTGTTCAATCTTGGGTGGTCAGCACCTAGCCCTATTTTTCCCATAGGGCCTGTTGTTTATATTGCACGAATTTGCATTACACGAGTGTTTCTAGGAACACAATTATCGTGCTATACGAGGACTGACTGCACTCCCCAAAATCCAGTTCTCCATTCCTTATATCTGTGTGACATCACGTCTCTGATATGCCAACAATATCCGCCTTTGATGCTTAGAGCAATACCTCAAATTCATCAAATTTATTTATCAAACTCCTAGCATTGGTGTATACGGCAGTATACATACATCTGTTCCTATTCTTAGCTACTCTAATACAACCCATGTGTTTACTTGTACTGCAATGACACCCAGCAGTCTCTGAAACATCCTGCATCTTGTTTTCCAGGCTTCTGCTCATTCCAATAGAAACAGTAGCATAGGGAAACACATTTATGTACCACAGAAAATGATGAAGTGACTAAGATTTGTGTCTCACTATGTTGCAAACACATTAGACCTATTGGCTTTATAGAGTACAGCCACTCCCCGTCTTACGTAAAGGCTGCGTTCCGCGGAACTCTAAGCAAGTTGAATTTTTCCTAAACTATGTGCACTGAATTTGCTTGAAGCAAAAAAGAAATGTTCGATGAATGTGCAAATAGATTTACAGTTGGATTTCTCTTTAACGAACTTCCATATAGTGTAATTTTCTATGTAGTGAACTTTTTGGATTTCCCTCTGGTCATTACGTTGAAAATAGCTTCCCTATATTGAAGAAAATTTCCAGAGACCTGGGTTGCCATTGTTTGCACCTCTGGCCTTTAGGTAATAAAGTTGATGCTTGTAGAAGGCACGAATTAAGAGCTAAAAGGATTAAGCATTAATCCCTTAAGCTTTTAATAGTTAAATTCTTTTAATACTTAATTCCAAGAATTAAGAGCTAAAACATTTTACAATTTAATGGTGCCAGATAGAAAAGATGGAAGTTTGGGATAGGCCTTTGCCCAACAGTGGGTCAGCAATGGCTAAAAAGAAGTAAAACCTATACAACTTACATTGCTATGCTGAGAAGTCCCGCTGGTCAACTGTCCACACCATTGGCAAAGATTAACACATTCGCTGCCGATCACGCACCAGTGCGTGATGTCTCAGTAGTATTGAAGAGCCGATCACACTCAGGCGCTGGATGTGGCATCATTACACAGTAGCCAATCACACAGGGGGTTCATTAGACTTTTGTATGAAGTTGTCAACTTCAGTTGGCATTGTGTTTCTGCTGTGTATATTTGTTTTGGCGTGAAGTAAAGGGTGTAAACTATATGTAGTTGTATGTGCTGTTGAACATTTTGTTACGTGACGTGTGGAAAAGCCTTGTAATATGAGTTGTGCTAATGACAGTTTAGCAGGCCAGTCGCACTCAAAAAAGAAGAAAAGTGCAATACAAAAAATCCCTTACAGATGAAGAAATTGCAAAAACGTTGGAGTATTTATCTGACATATATCCCAGTGACATCAGTTATGACGATGACGAAGATTTTATCCCTCCAAAGGACGTTATGAAGAAGATATTGTGGAAGAGGCTACACTTCCACTGCAGGATTCCGGTAAGTTGGAAAACGTCATGTGAGAAAATGACGTAACATCGATGAAACAGTTTTGTTTCACAAAATCTGAGTCTTTGCTGCAACCTGAACTGGAACATGTGCTCAAACCACGGGAAGAAAGAAAGGTGGAAAGATATTGAGGAAGCAATGCAAACGTTGCTATTTCGAAGGGAAACGCAAGGATACAATCTATATCTGCAGTGTTTGTGAAGGATCACCTGGCTATTGCTTAGATTGTGCGAACATTATACCTAAGTAACATTCTTATACATAGTATTTGTAATCTGTATTGGTTCAGTATGAAATAAAATGTATTTCTTAATGTTACCATGTTTTTTGTTTTATTGTTTACACACTATATTATTATGTTTTTGTGTCGCGCGCCAGCACATAACGCAGCATTTAAAGCCAAATTTGACCTCCAGTGTCTATCACGCGCTGGCGCATGAATCTCAAAATCTTTTGGAAACTGCTTATATGACACTTGAATATTGATATGGTATACCTAACAATCCCTTATTACCAATTTTCAAGCTTTTTCGTTATGGAAACACAGTCAGCTTCTGGTGACAGTCTCCTCCTTCTGTGTGGTGCTATCGACGATAGCATGCTGACCGATGACCAGCAGCGAACGTGTTAAGGCATATTTCTGAGTGGGCACTGGCTCTGGAAAGCCCATTTTCTACCTTAAGCATTCTATTAGAGAATTAGGAGAGAGTGATTTTCCTTTATCTCGGAAATTCATCTGTTCTTCCAAAGAAGAAATGAGTCATCCACACCTTCACTAAATTTCACCTGTCTCTGTTTACATGGTAACTACAAGTGGTCCCTAATTTCAGCTTTGTTTTAACTGCTGTGCAAGTAATCTTACGGTGTCTAAAAGAAAATCCTCGAGTGTGTAGCTGAAAAAATGGAAGTGCTTAATAGTGTAGGTCGCGGCATTAAAAAACAAAGAAATCACTTTAAATTTTGATATCCCTGGCAGTAGTAGTACTAGTGTCAACCATTCTGATAAAACCCTGTTTCGATTCTCAAACTGTTTGAGGAAATGAGACCCAGTTGGAAGCGTGCGAAATTATGCTTTTGGGAAAATGTAGATGAAGCAGTTTTTAAGTGTATGAAGTTGATTAAAGACCAAAGCATGCCAATAATCAGGGCTATTAATAAAAGAAAAGGCTACAGAGTACGCATCTTTTCTGGGGTACAAAACATTCCAAGCCAGTTCTGGTTGGCTGAACAAATTTAAAGAGTGTCATGGCTTACTCAAAAAAGTTATTTCTGATGGAAGTGGAGTTGCAATTGAAGAAGATTATACCCATTGGAAAGAAACAGTTTCAAAAAAAATTATGGAGGACTACTAATCCAAAGACATATTCAACGTTGATGAAAAATGTCTATTTTTTAAATGTTTGCTGAACAAGACACTGACTTTTAAAGGTGATAAATAGAAGGAGAAAATTACACTGTTGGTTGCCAATGTGGCTGGTAATGAAAAACTGAAGCTTTTGGTAATAGGCAAAAGTAAATAACCCCGATGTTTCAAAGGAATAAAGTCTTTAGAGTTGAACTACAACTAAAACAAAAAACCTTGAATGACAAGCGAAATTTTTGAGTAGTGGATTTTAAATTTCGATAGAAAGATAATGAAAGAAAACAGAAAAATCGCGCTGATTGTCGACAACTGCCCTGCCCACCTTCACTTGGTAATTTCGAAACTTACAAGTGTGAAGCTCATTTTCTCCCTTCTGAATAATTCATCTTAACTGCAGCCATTTTAAAATGCTCTACCGAAGGAGCATACTGAAAAATATTATACTGAGAATAGAAATCAACCAACTTATAGGTTTGTGGATGTGCATATCAGAGTTGGCGAAAGTGTGCAGTCAAGATGTGACAGAAACAACGATTAAGAATTGTTTTAAAAAGCAGGTTTTGCTAAAATGCTAATTAACAGAGATGAGAGGGATGAACTACCAGAAGACATTGAGCAATCTTGGGAAGAGTTCCAAGAGAGATTTGATCAGTGGAGAAACTGTTCTCTCCCCTGATGGCATTCTCCACCTTGTCGCGGTGGAGTGGGGGGGGCTCTGCGTGTCCCGATGACCCGGAGAGATAAGTCGGCGGTAGCTTAGCTACTGGTAGGGCCACCCAAGCCAGACAGGTCAAAGGGTAGGGGCCAGACTAAGAGAGATACCCCGGCCCTCCAGGTTGGGGGTTGCTGCAACGGGCTAGCTCCTCGTTCAGTGTAAAAAATACACAAATGCTAAATGACCCACAAGTGAAAATGAAAATGAACTGCACTTTTGGTAACGACTCGGCAAAAGGAAAAGGACTATGATTTTGGGATGCTGGAATATTCAAGGCCTTTCAACTAAAAGAAACTTTCTTCCGGATGAACTGCAAAAATTCAAGTTAGAAATCGTCGTGTTATCAGAGACAAAGAAAAAGGGACGTGGAGCAGAAATAATGGGAGATTACTACCATTTTTGGAGTGGAGTCGATAAGAGTGAAAGAGCAGGAGTTTCTATTGCTGTTAAAAAGAAATTGAGACACAACATCAAAAACTGGCAATTTATTAATGAAAGAATGATCTCATTGGAACTGAAAATATATGGGAGAGAAATATGTATTTTGGGAATATATGCCCCGACTAATGACAACGCCGATACGTTGAAGGATGAATTTTAGGTGGATCTGCGAGAACTAATAGAAAAAATTCCTAAGAACAAAGAGATATTTCTAATGGGAGATTTCAATGCAAGAGTAGGAACTGAACAAAATAGCAAAGTTATTGGAAGATTTGGAGAGAAAGAGAGGAACGACAATGGAGATAGACTATGCAATCTTTGTGAACAGTTCGACTTGAGAATAAACAACACATTTTTCCAACACAAGGATATCCATAAATATACTTGGTCACAGGAGACAAGACAAATTAGATCAGTTATAGATTACATTATTTCAAAACATTCAGGGACATATGTATTGAAAGATGTCAGAGTTTATTGAGGAGCTGAGTGTGGCTCTGACCATTTTCTTGTTAAAACAACACTGAGGTGGAACTGGATTAAGAAAATATGTGTGGACAACCAACAATGCAGGGAAGGAGAAATGCTACAAGTGGATCAATTTAACGTTGACCTACTCCAGGACGACAGCATTAGAAACAACTTCACCCAGAGAATGGATGCTGCAATTAACATAGAGATAAAAGGTAATACTGAAGAAATCTACGAATATTTAAAAAATACTGTTAAAAAAATAGCTCATGAAATCCTAGGCAAAAAGAAGAGCCAAAGACCAAAAAAGACCTGGATTACAGAGAAGTTAAGAGCTCCTGTAGAGGAAAAGAAACTTGCATATCAGAAATGGCTGGGTGATAGGAATGATGCATATAGGAACATTTATGTTGAAAAAAAGAAAATAGCCAAAAATGGGAAAGGAAATGCACAACTATTAATAGCAAATTGGGCTTCAAGCAATCAGCAGAATCGTGGAAGGTCCTTAAAGACTTGAAAAAACAGAATAAACACAACGCTGGTTTGCAATTAATACCTTTGAAAGACTGGATACTATGAAGGACTTTTAAAAGAAGACCGTGAAGAGTTCAAGACAATGGAGGATTTTGGTGTAGAAGACTCGGGCTTAAAAGTTTCTGTTAGGGAAGTGGAACCCTTACTAAAGAAGGGAAGGAATGGCAAATCACCTGGACGAGTTTATGTGGAACTTCTAAAATATGGAGGAAGAGGAGTGGCTGTTCTGATACAAAAACTGTTAAATAGTAGTAGTAGTAGTGGTGGTAGTGGTGGCATGTGATGCAAGAAAGCAAGTGTATGAGCTTATGCAGCATCAGGCAAAAAAAAAAAAAATCACACCTTTCCCTCCAAATGCCTGTCCAGTTCCTCCTTAAATTTATTCAACCTATCAACTTCCACAACAACAGATGGAAGTTTGTTCCAGCAATTAACCACCCGCTGGCTAAAGGCAAATTTCCGCACATCTATTCTACATCTGTACTTTCTTAATTTGAATTTATGCCCCCTTAGGTTCGTAATCTGAACAAGTGGAAGGATCCCATCAGAATTCAGCGTGCTCAACCCATTCAAGGCCTTATACATCTCAATCAGATCACCATATATACTGAGAGGAGAAGAAATACCGAAAGAAATGAAAACAGGATATATTACATCAATTTATAAGAAGGGCGATCGGAAAAGCTGTTCAAATTACAGAGGAATATGCGTCCTGAACCGGCTATTAAAGATCCTTGGAAAATGGATCAAGAACCATTTAGAAGGCCAAATCGAGGTATCAGAAGAACAAATTGGTTTTTTAGCCGGGAGGTCATGTATAGATCATATCTCAACAGTATGACAGATCCTTGAAAAATGCCAATGACAGTGTTCCAAGAAAACTCTTATGGGAAGCACTGAAAGAGGCAAATATTGATGGACAACTGATTAAAATTATTAAGGCAATTTACAGGAATAATAGATGCAGAATTAAAGTGGGATCAGCTTTGTCACTTGAATTCCACACTTCAAAAGGCTTATTACAAGGTTGTTGCATGTCACCAACACTTTTCAAAATTTATATTGACATCTGCCTAAGATCCTGGTCAAAAAAATGTAATAAAATGGGATTGCCGATTAATAAGAACACCTATATTTACAATTTACTTTTGTAGATGATCAGGTGGTGATAGCATAAGACTTAGAAGATGCAAAGTATGCATGTCATCATTTGTTTGAGGAATATAAACAATGGGGTCTAAAAATCAATTTTAGCAAGACTGAAATGTTGTCTTCAGGGCCAGGATACGTTCTAAATATTGCAGGTTTTAAAATTAAACAAGTTGAAAAATTCAAATATTTGGGATCAATCTTAAAAGTGATGGATAATACCAAGCAGAGATCAATAAGAGAATTGCAGATGGCAGAAAGGCTATCGGCATGTTAAACTCTTAACATGCCGATAGCCGTTCTGTGGAGCAAAAATATCCTAAATAAAACAAAGAAACTTATATTTCAAACGATTGTACAAAGTCTTCTATTGTATGGAGCGGAAATCTGGAAATTGAAGAGGCGAGTGGAAAGCAAATTGCTCTCCACAGAAATGGATTTTTGGAGACGCTCAGGAGGAAAACAGAATAAACACAATGAATAAACATATAGAACATTTATGTTGAAAAAAAGAAAATAGCCAATCGGTTGGTAGTAGGAACTTCTAGAAGAGACAGAATATGGAATGAAGATATAGGGAACAAATGGAAGTAAAAAAGACTATTATTGACACCATCAAAGAAAAGCGTCTAACATGGTATGGACATGTAAAATGGATGCAAGAAAACAGATATCCAAAGGCTATCCTGGAATGGATACCTCCTGGAAGAAGGAGAAGAGGAAGACCTAGGAGGACATGGATGGATGGAGTACGGGAGTGCATGACAGCCCGAGGCTTAACTGACCAAGACACCTTGAACCGCACTTTATGGCGGGAAAAAATTCCTAACAAGAAATAACTTGTAAGCTGAGGAAACCCATTGTAAATGGAAACACTCCTCTTGAAGAAGAAGAAGAAACTGTTCTTGCTGAATTTTTAGGAGTTGATAATGATATCATAGTAGCTGAATATCTGAGTGACTCCAACATTTTGGAGCGTATTTAAAGAACTGATAACAATATTGATGATGAATTGGATGAAAATTAGGGCAATATTAAACCTTCCAAACAAATGTTGGCAGCATTTGAAACTTTGCATTGAGGCCTTCAGTGGGAAGAAAATGTAACAGAAAATATATCTGAGTGTTTAAAGTTTAAACAAATGCATACATTTTTATGAATGGTGTACAGTAGAATACAGTGTACAAATTACAAAAAAAATTACCAACCATTTTAAGACATAATTATGAAAAGTGTACTAATAAATTGTGGGCATCATGTAAGTAGACATTTCTTAATATTATGTATTAATAAATTGCTTTAAAATGTTAGAAAATTTATTCATTCCCACTTCTTTCCCATCTTTTACTATATTTCTGAATTTACAGTATTTTTCATTTTTGAAAAGGTCATATTTCTTTCTGGTGAGTATGGAACAAAGGTTTTTTTTTGGCTGGTGCAGTATAAGCACTCAGGCTTCCTTGCACCATATGGCTACTAATAATAATAATGAAATTTTCTGTATAACAATTTTTTTCAATGGAATGATCGATTTTGTCACATAGAGGTCTGACTGTATTTATTCATTTTTTTTTTTTTATCTCATGCGCAGGAAAGATTACAAAGATGTACAAAATTATAAAAAGAGAGAGGAGACTGACAATGTCAGCAAGTTTTACCTTTTGAGCATCATTGGAAGAATTAACTCTCCAGCTCATAAGTACGTTGCTGCCGAAGTTAAGGGCTGTGGAGATTTAGAAGGGGATTTTCCAACACATCACAAAATTTCTCTGCAGCTGCAGAATTGACGCTGGGACTTCACCGCATACTTTGTTTTGGAAATCAGCGCAATGTTTGAACCTATTAAGCCACCCATTTCTTGCCACAAACTTGGCTTGGAGTTCGCTGAATTTATCCTTAATGTCTTCATAAATACTTCTTGCTTTTGCTTGAATGGTTGTTAGACTCAGGGGCACTCGCTTTTGAATCTGATTTTCCATCCATATTATTAATAGCTTTTCTATCTTCGATATAGCATCTGAATATTGTTTTGTGATCACTGTTGATCTTAAATGCATTGATCCTTGAACACATTCTTTTATACGCACACTGTTCTTTAAAATATATTCATTGTTGAAACAGCGAGACCTAATTCCTGTGCAATAAATGACAAACTTTGTCCTGCTTTGTACTTCTTAATCATCTTTATTTCAAAATCAATTTTGTTTTGTTTCCTAGCACTGCCACCACTTGCACTTTCCATTGGTCCCTTTCCCTTCACCATTGTAATAAGTAAGTAGGAATGAAGAGAACATTCTGAAAATTTTAAAATGTTTTTTATATGATTGAAGATTTCAGTGAAGGGGAAATCATTTCACCATAATATAAAAATCCACAGAATTCTAGTTATCGGTATTATTGCAAATGCAATAAGATCGAGTTCACTACCTGCTTATAATAAGCACTAACAGAAAGGCCAAAATAAACCAGAAAGTGCAAATTGTTTTATGGTAGCGACCTCCAGAAATGAATTTTAGAAAAATATCAAAGGCATTCAAAATTGATTCTTATAACAGAACATGATAACGATGAAAGGGTAGCACTTAGTTATATAGTGAATATTTCAACTTTCGTTGAAATATTCGGCTGAGTTAAAAAAAATTCACAGTTGTTTTGTTCTTTTGGCCAACTTTCCACCAGTTAAAAATGCTTTCAAGTGAAGAACAAGGAGAAACAAAGGGTGATGTGCAAAATTTAATAGAAAATTTTAAATGTGATGAAGAATTCTGAACCACTATGCTGAGAAGCAGATAGAATGCCTCATGTTCAACATAAGATCATACATATGCTGGTGAACTTATTTATAATTTTAAGAACCTTCACTGCAACCTGAAGCAGATGAAAATTTTCTAAAATATAAAATTTTACAACAAGAAATCTTTGCAAAGAAACAGTGACCAACATATAATAAAGAAGCTGAAGATTTTGGATTTCAGCATGTTTGAAAATGCAACCAAAGAGTTGAAAAGTCAAGAAGAAGAAATCAAGAAATATATGATTTATGTGGATCAAATTGAACTTCATGACTTACTTGACTGGTGGAGAAACCATGGACAGGAATTCAAGTTTCTATCGAGAATTTCCAAATGTACTTTGTGTACCTGCCACTAGTGCAAGCAGAGAAAAAAAATTTTAGTGTGCAGCCAGACTCATTGTGCAAGACTGTCAAACCTCTTTAAGTAGTGAAAATGTTGATGCCATATTATTTTTACATAGGGATATGGAATGAAATGCACCTGAAGGATTTTTAGCTCAAGAGTACACTGAATGCAATCAGTTGAGAATTTATTTCATCCTTCACTGATTTGCCTTTAAAGGTTTGCAAATGCCAGGTTTATTTTTGAACAATTTTTTATGGATTTTCGTAGTTTTCCCCCCCTCTGAAATAATCTCATCTAAAAGCACCACAGAATACACGTATGTGATTTTAATAGTCTATTCGTTTACAATAAGCTTTGTACATAATGATTAGAGATAATCCATTTGGAACCTCAACACCACAATTTTCACATCACTGTATTTTTCATTACTTTACTTTGGTCCAGTTGAGATGCTTTTCCTTCAGTCTATATTGGATGAATATTTGTATATTTACATTGGACGTACGTACAAATATCCCACATTTCCTAAATCAATGTTGTCTTAATTTTTTAAGGAATATATTTACTAAACTGAAATACAGTTTAGTAAATTCTTCTGTAATCATCAGTATATCTCCACGTTTTACTTCTGCATTTATTTTGTCACAGCATAATGTTCAGAATGGTACCTAATGCTTTTAATTCCATAATATGGTAGAGGATATATATCCTGTTTTATAAATACGCAAATCTTACAGCATCTTATAAGTGCAGAAACTTAAGCCAAACACAAAGTTTTTGTGGTATATGGAATAATTCTACAAAATTTCATAAATTGATACCAGTTTTGATCTAAGACAGTGCCATGTAATTAGTGTTTGATAAACCTTTAGCACAAAAGTTTAATGAGTCAATATTCATTCCATTTACACTTTAGGTCCTTAAAGCATGCAAGGAGGGGGGGGGGGGGAAGAGTAGAAATTGTTATTACTTCTAAAAAAAATTAGGGTGAATTATAAATAACTTGATTAATCACATAATACAGCTGTGATGTAGGAAAAAATATGAAATTGGTGGATGGGCTCTCAGTGGGCCTAGTACGGATTGGGTAGGGAGAATGACCTTCGAGTTCAGTTCGGACTGCGTAAAATTTTAAATTTTGGCCTGTGCAGTAGTCCAACTAAAGTATTCAAGGACAATAAAGGTACTACTGCCATCCTATTTCTAACCACACTTTGCAATTATTTGCTTATGTTTAAGGGAAATTCTCAAAGTGACCACTGTACACCTGAATGCATGCCTGCAAACACCTCCTCACCCACTCAAAAGTTAAGTGTCTGTTGGATTTGCTATTCTGGTGCTGATGGGTCTACTGCCATCTGAAACTCATTTTCTACAAGGCAATCATGTGAATCGTCATGTACCAAATAAGGTGGTCTTATTTGGCACATGACAATCAGGGAAGTTTCCTGCATACAGTTGTCTTGCCTTGGCTGTATTGCATCTAGCAAGTCCATTCATGAGATATATGTCTGCCATCTCTCAATCTGAATGAGCCTCCATTATCACAGCAAATGCACTGTATAAAAATATTAATAACAAGCCCTAAATGTCCAGAGAACTAACTGAAATCACTCAAAGGACACTGCAGGATCTTGTTTGAATATCTACAGCAAGGCCCTCCCCTGAGATATCAAGCACTGTTTGTAAACAGTCGAATGGGGCCAGCTATGCTAACTCAGATAGTGCAAAGAATTACTGGAACACAAAAATGGCTTAGACCTAGATCCTAAATCCATTGCTGACGCGGGTACCACATGTTATGATAAATCCTGTATAATTTGTGTATATTTGTTCAGTCTGCTGTCTGTTGGGCCAGCTGTTCTTTTGCCAGTTTGCTCCTAAAATTTTGATAAATTATTATGTTCATATTACATTTTTCTTACTCAGGCCTCTTGGCCTATTATCAAGTCCTGCAATTACTGGCAAGTAGCAACCAGAAACAGATAGTTTTTGCTAATTATTAGTTGGCTGTAATGAATGGTGCTAGTTCTTCATAATGTACCATTCAATATAGCCTCTCTTGATAATTAACAATAACTTTATAATTCTCCATTTTCTTATCCCCCCCCTCTATATATATATATATATCTGATAATTAAAATAAATATGATATTTAAAATAAAAACATCAGCCAGTAGTACGGCAATAATGCAGAGCGAAACGAAACGCAAAATAATATTAAATAAACAAACAGGGAAGGGAAAATAGAGATAATAGGTAGTCGATAATCCCCTGTAAAATTTAGTCAATTAAGTCATTAAACCCAATTAATAAAAAAAAAAAAAAAAAAAAATGTAAATTTAAAATAATGCCAATTATAAATAATTTAGCGGTACCCCCCTCGAAGGTACCAGTTCCAAAAAACGTGAAATATCACCAAAAAAGGGTTAAAGAAACTACCAAAAAACTAAAATATCAAAATGATAGACTGACCATCATGCCCCATATCGACAGAGGACCACGAGGCCAATAATGGTCATGGAATCGCTGCATTTCAATCGTCATACACATCATCGCAAAGGCAGAAATATCGAAGAACCAAACCACCCTTCCATTCTCCGATAGATCAACCAATGCAGAGGATCTGCATGGCGGTGGTCCTTATGCCGCGAAAAATAAACTATAGAACAGAGAACACTCTAGATCAGAGCCACACCACTGACATAATGCAAGCTTAACCAGCTTATATAATAGAAAGGAAAAGAATAGATGGCGGCACAGGCGCTGCTTATTTAGCATATCAACCCACTACTACCACTAATTTATATTATATGAGGTAAAAGTTAGGCAAAAGTGATAAAAATAAATAAATATGGCTATGTAGCTATCATTAGAGGCAGCAAATGCACATCCTCCAACATGATGCCTAATTATATCTGATAATTAAAATAAATATGATATTTAAAATAAAAACATCAGCCAGTAGTACGGCAATAATGCAGAGCGAAACGAAACACAAAATAATATAAAATAAACAAACAGGGAAGGGAAAATAGAGATAATAAATAGGTAGTCGATAACCCCCTGTAAAATTTAGTCAATTAAGTCATTAAACCCAATTAATAAAAAATGTAAATTTAAAATAATGCCAATTATAAATAATTTAGCAGTACCCCCCTTGAAGGTACCAGTTCCAAAAAATGTGAAATATCACCAAAAAAGGGTTAAAGAAACTACCAAAAAACTAAAATATCAAAATGATAGACTGACCATCATGCCCCATATCGACAGAGGACCACGAGGCCAATAATGGTCATGGAATCGCTGCATTTCAATCGTCACACACATCATCGCAAAGGCAGAAATATCGAAGAACCACCGCATAAGGACCACCGCCATGCAGATCCTCTGCATTGGTTGATCTATCGGAGAATGGAAGGGTGGTTTGGTTCTTCGATATTTCTGCCTTTGCGATGATGTGTATGACGATTGAAATGCAGCGATTCCATGACCATTATTGGCCTCGTGGTCCTCTGTCGATATGGGGCATGATGGTCAGTCTATCATTTTGATAGACTGACCATTTGGTTAAAGAAACTACCAAAAATAGTTTTTTGGTAGTTTCTTTAACCCTTTTTTGGTGATATTTCACGTTTTTTGGAACTGGTACCTTCGAGGGGGGTACCGCTAAATTATTTATAATTGGCATTATTTTAAATTTACATTTTTTATTAATTGGGTTTAATGACTTAATTGACTAAATTTTACAGGGGATTATCGACTACGTATTATCTCTATTTTCCCTTCCCTGTTTGTTTATTTTATATTATTTTGCGTTTCGTTTCGCTCTGCATTATTGCCGTACTACTGGCTGATGTTTTTATTTTAAATATCATATTTATTTTAATTATCAGATATAATTAGGCATCATGTGGAGGATGTGCATTTGCTGCCTCTAATGATAGCTACATAGCCATATTTATTTATTTTTATCACTTTTGCCTAACTTTTACCTCATATAATATATATATATATATATATATATATATATATATACACAGAAATTAAAGCAAAAAAAAAAAAAAGAGGGAAGCGAAACAAGAGCAAAGAAACAAATAAATAAATAAATAAACAATGAAGACAGAAGAGGAAAGAGAAGAAATGTGTCAGGAATATGTGATAAAATTTTTTATAAAAATATTATATAAATGGCAAAAATATACAAAATATTGAGCCAATAAATAATAAATTTAGACCAGTGTCTCGAGAACTGCTGAGGCCAAACAATGTGAAATATCACTAAAAAAGACATGTAGAGATGTATGGTATCTTATGTAGCATGGCACCTGAATGTTAGTTCAACTCTGCCTTTCTGCTCTGTGATGAATGCAGAGCTCAGTAAAAGGCCAGAAATGTGGCCTTTTACTAAAAAGACAAAAGAAACCAACCACAAAAGAAAACAGATATAAGACAAACATAAAGAACAAATACCAGCAACCATTGCATCCATTCTTTCAGAGGGCCACTGGATACAACAACCATGAAAATTACTGCATTTTGAATGTAATGCAAATTATTGCAACAGACGCAGACAGACATTACTAAAACGTCAGCCCGGCGAAGCAATAAAATCCCATCATGGAGGCTCTAATGCAACAACAGAAGAACAGAAAAGCTTAAGCGCTCATTGCTAGACTGGATTATCATCAAAAGGGAGAAATGAAGTTGATAACAGAAAATAAAAACAAATTATAGAAAATCAGAATATAGAGTTCTGTATGAGCAGTGCAAAGCAAAGCAACTAGCACACACTACACGCATTAGAAATAAAAACTGTAAAAAAAAAAAAAAAAAACTTGAAAAAGAAGGAAAGAAAAAGAAAATCACAGATGTAAGTGGCTGCATAAAGCAATAACCAACAACACGTGCAACCCATGAAAGTTAATAATAAAAAATGAAGAAAAGAAAGAAATAACAATAGATAACCAGAAACGTAAGTGGTTGCATACAGCAATATCCAACAACATGTCGTGCAAAATATGATATATAAATTAGAGGAGGGAAAAAAAAAAAAAAAAAAAAAAATGCAGCCATTTACATTAGCAATTTTTTATTTTCCTTTATTTTCCACAGTTTTATTTTTATTTCTAATGTATGTAGTGTGTGCCAGTTGCTTTGTGCTACTCATACTGCCCTCTAAATTCTGTCTATAATTTGCTATTTTTTTTTATCAACTTCCATTCCTTTTTTTTGGCGGTAGTCTGGTCTAGTGATGGGTGCTTAAGCTTTTCTGTTCTTCTGTTGTTGCATTAGGGCCTCCGTGGTGTGATTTTACTGCTTCAGCGGGCTGATGTTTTAGTTAATGTTTGTTGTGGTAATTTGCATTACATTCCAAATGCAGTAATTTTCATGGGTGCTATATCCAGTGGCCCTCTGAGGAAAATGGATGCAACGGTTGATGGTATTTGTTTTTTATGTTTGTCTTATATTTATTTTCTTTTGTATTAATTTCTTGTTTTGTGCCTTTTTAGTGATATTTCACATTTTTTGGCCTTAGCAGTGCTCAAGACGCCAGTCTAAATTTATTATTTATTGGCTATTTTTGTCCTTTATCTAATACAGTCAGTCCTCGTATAACACGTGTTTACACTACACGAATTCGATCATACACGATTTATAAATAGGAGAACGATATCTTAAATAACACAAACCGAATTTGCTTATGCACGATTCGCCTTTGTGTTTACAAGAAATGGCAGTCGAACGTGGAATCACCCCAACCGAACGCAACACGACAGGAATGAAGAGAAGATTCGGAAAATGTATTTATGTGTTTTATATCAGTGAAGGGGAAACACATTTCACCATGATAACGTAAAAACCAACACAATTCCAGCTATCGGCATAATCGCAAATGCAATTAGATCGAGTTTACTACCAGTTCATAACAGATTCCACTAGCAGAAATGCAATTGGAAATTGTTTTTATTGTTTTATGGTAGTAACCCTTAGAAATGTGCTTTAGTAAATGTGAGGTGTTAATAGTGTATCTCTGCCGTTACGGTGTTGTTTATTCAGTTGCTACATGCGTGCAGCTTTGTTTATGTGTATCAAGTGTGCTTCCTTGTTTTATAATTGTGCTTTATTCCCTAAAAGTGAGTAAAATACTTAAAAAGGTCTGAAAAGGAAGCATCCTGGTGAAGACACTGCAGATTCAGAGAGAAAAAGAAAAGCAATATCGATAAACAGAGGCGGACTGGGCCAAAAATTCTTACCCGAGAAAATTTATAGTGGCCTCATTCATGGTTTATGGCCAAAATCACAGTGGCCTTTGGTCCACCGGGGTTTTCCCGGTAAGGCTTATGGCCAGTCTGCCTCTGTCGATAGAGAAAAAATATGAAATTGTGAAACGCTTTGAGCGAAATGAAAACAACTTTGATAGCAGGAACAACCCAAAGTGTAATTAAAATCCATTAGATTAAGACAGAAAGAATTGGAAGAGATGGAACGGCTGTCATCTGTTTGGATAGAAAATCAAACAAAAAACAAGTTTGCTTACGATAGAAGCAAAAGCATTAGCAATATTTTATTACGATTTGGTTTTGGTTTGTGTGTTCAATCTTGGGTGGCCGGCACCTAACCCTATTTTTCCCGGGATCTGGAAAAGTTCCCCCCCCCCGCATTTCGCCCCCAATAGATAATGGATAGGCTATAGAAATGTAAATAATACACCTAATTTTTTATTAATTCTAATTTATTTTGTTTTAATAGAATGAATCAATCAAAGGTAATCAATCAATCAAAGGTAAAGGTAATCAAATCAAAGGTAATCAATCATAGAATAAACGCACATTATTATTGTTTACAACTCGAAGTTGTATGCAATGCCTCTAAGGTAATCAATCACATTACGATTTTGAAAATCTTGGACTATTCTTTTGATTCTAGCAGCATACTTCTTGTTCTGTCAGAAAACCACTCCTGGCTACACGCCAATAACTGAAGATTATTATTATTGGAAAAAATAAGAATGCGACCCGAGAGCAGTTCGTCCTGAGACTCATACATTAAAAACTGTTTAATAGATTTGATAATTGAGAGCTATTAAGTGCTCGATAATTCCTATATTCTATTATATTATAAATCAACAGGGATTACCTTTATTTTAGATATAGAAAGCTTCTTTTCCAACTCTCCTAGTTCAACTCACTAATAATTCTTGAGGATGGTGATATCAATTTTCCAAAACAGGTGGGACATCTTCCCCACTGTCAGAACCGTAGTGTTCAGACCGTGCGGTCTCAACAATGAGCGCTCAAGACTTCTGTCTTCAAACACCATACCTCTGGCAGCAAGGAAACCATTACGCGGATTGGCATAAAATTTGATTTTTGAAGGTCTAAACTGTTTAATAAATATGGACCGATTATTTCTTTTGGTCCTGTAGCTGGACTTTAGAGTTAAATTTAGGGGTCTAATAAAATTGGATATGGGGGTGGGGATTGTTCTCTACATTCCTTAAGTCAGACTAGAACTTTTCAGGCGTCATGTTCCACAGGAATAGAGAAACTCACAATTAATCATTGATATCGCCATCCTCAAGAATTATTAACGAGTTGGACTAGGAGAGTTGGAAAAGAAGCTTCCTATATCTAAAATAAAGGTAATCCCTGTTGATTCATAATATAATTATAAAACCGTTGTACATTGCCACCGATAATAATTTCTTGATAATTCTGTGGAGTACCATTGTTGCATCGAACATGACGAATGGTTCGTTTAAGTGAATCCTTTTCAGGAAGTAATGCCGTGACATTGGTATGAGCCTCTGCAATAACCGATTCAACAATTTGCTGTGGCCGTTCGTTTGTGGTTGTTGCATGTTGCCGTATTTGACCAATCAACTGCAATGTTTCCGACCTTGCAGCTTGAGCTGCATGGTTATGTTTAGTTACGACTTTCACAACTGGGCCTTCCAAACCCTCTGTCCAAACACACCCTTTGCAGGTGGAACGTGTTTGAATTGAGCAAGAGTCCACTCTGTATCTTACTTCTCTATGGAGGCGGCGAAAACAGCAAATGCACTGTCGACTGCGCCACGAAATGTGAAGAGAGCCAGATGCAGGAACTTTTATTGTTTGAATTTAGACAAATCAGAACAAGATTCACTTGTTACTAAAAAGATTCCTATAAGATTAATCACCGTTCCCTCCCCCATGTCCATCACTAATCACGTGACTATTGCCCTCGTGGTCGAGTATGTATTCTTTCCATTATGAAAGGATTAACAGTTCCAGTTAATCCTTTCACAATGGAAAGAGAACCCTGAAGACATACATAAGGGGAGAAATTAGTTTAAAAGCTACGTGACAATTTGTACACGAATGTCATTTTGAAAATTTGTTCGGAAAAGTTAGAGTTATCAGAAGTTCAGTTCGGGTAATCGAGAGAGTTTAACATGGAATCTCCACTAAAGGGGCTGGGACTTCAATAAAAATTCGAGTTATCGAGAGTTGACTGTACAGTATTTACATTTCTGTAGCCTATTCATTATCTACTGGGGGCAAAATGTGCCAGGGGCGAAATGCGGGTGGCCACTTTTCCGTAAACCATTTCCCCCATAGGGCCTGTTGTTTATATTGCACGAGGGTTTCTAGGAACACAACTATCGTGCTATACGAGGACTGACTGCATTTTTATAAAAAATTTTATCACATGTTCCTACCACATTTCTTCTATTTCCTCTTCTGTCTTCATTATTTATTTATTTGTTTCTTCATTCTTTTTATATATCTTATATTTTGCATGCCGTGTTGTTGGATATTGCTTTATGCAGCTACTTACGTTTGTCGTTATCTATTTTTATTTTTCTTTCTTTCGTTTTTTTAATTTTTTATCATTATTAACTTTTATAAATACTGTATATATATAATACATGTCCAGGTAACCAATATACTTTAATAGAAACTGAGCAAAGAAGGACAAATTTCAGTGCTTATGTTGGCCACTTTTGATGATATGAACAATAAATACAAAATTTTCCAAACACTTCTCTTCAAGCTGACTTTTTAATATAAACAGTTAGTTCCCTTGCTAAAGATTTTTCCTTTAATGCATTTTTTAACATTCAATTATTTCAGTCATTGTATCTCTGCTACTGGGCAGGTGGTACAGCTGTAAATTAAAATTACTCCATTAATTCACACACAGTTCTTAACGAATATTTGCTCACATAATACAACTTATTCACATTTAAAATAATAAACCAGTATACAGCTGCAAAATAATTGTGATGAAAATTTATCTTAAATGTGAATAAGAAGAAAATTACTTGCCTAGTTCACAAAATGAAGAGGAATCCACCTTATTCCAAACAACAAGAGTTTCGCCTACAAAACAAATTTAGTTTTAAGTAATAAAAAAATTTTCATTACTTAAAATTTTTTAATATTTTTTTTATTAAACTATATTAATATTATGGTTAAAATATACAATATGGAGTTGAGATGCTAAGAAAAACCCAAGTTCTTTATATAAAAATTGTAGTTTCAATTGTGGTTGGAAACTGGTTGGCATTGTGGAAATATCATTATATGACAGAGATTCAAAAATGATACACAGTAAGTAGAACCCAGATAAGAAATTCCTGCATAAGAAGTTTTCCCTGTTCTAAGTTTGGTTTCTTAAGTCGCAGTTTCAACTCTATATGTTGTAATGTATTATTTTCCCGTGTAAGAAGTTTCTCGGGTAAAAAGTTATCCCGGATAAAAAGTTCATGATAAAGAATACACAGTGTATTATTATAATGATGTTTTCCCACTTAATACACTTTTTAAATATAGAAATTATTTATTTTTAATATTAAAAAATATTGAACTATCTAAACATTTGGTAATTGAACAAGTTAGTGTCAAGTATTATTTTAATTCAAAATTTGTAAAACGCTAAGAGCAGTTTACCTCAATATAGTACGTTGAATACTTCTGTATGATACTCTCCAGAAATTAAAACGAAAAAATCAAAAACTTACATTAGAATAAAAAATAAATAATTAAAAACCAATTTAACACAATTAAAAATCAATTTAACGCAATTAAAAATTAAAAAATAATCTAACGAAAATATTCAAAACGATTTTCCTTCCTGAAGCTGACATCACTTTTCGACCGTATGTCATGATCACAGGAATGAAAATTACCAAATAGGGTTGAACCTGAAACTTAAATAGTGATTATTTGTCTTCGCGCATGAGCGTAAAGGTCCACGAATCCGAGATCAAATATGACTGCCGAACATCAACAGAATTCTCGTTAATTTAATTTCAATGGTTTCTGCAATTAATACTCACGTATAATTAGCATTAGCATTAGTAGAGGCATTTGATGCAAGAAAGCAAGCTTATGCAGCATCAGCCAAAAAAAAAAAAAAAAAAAAAAAACCCACTTCCACTTCACCCCTCTGTTCGTTCAAAATACCTGTCCACCTGAGCCTTAAACTTATTTAGGCTATCAACCTCCACCACAAGGGATGGAAGTCTGTTCCACCAACCAACCACCCGCTGGCTAAAGGCAAATTTCCGCACGTCTATCCTACATCTGTCTTTCCTCAATTTGAATTTATGCCCTCTCAGGTGATTTTTCTGAGCTAGAGGAAGAATCCCATCAGCATTGAGCATGCTTAAACCATTCAAGGCTTTATACACCTCTATCAGATCACCTCACTGGTGCCTAGTCTCCAGACACTGTAATTTGCAAAACTTAAGCCTTTCTTCGTAAGAGCACCCCTTTGTTCCATTCACTAATCTTGTTGCCCTTCTCTGCACTCGTTCCAGCAGCTCTACATCCTTCTTGAAATGAGGCCTCCAGACCTGTATACAGTACTCTAGTTGTGGCCAGACCATTGCCTTATACAATGGAATAATCACCTCCTTATCCCTGCTGGAAAAATTCCTGTATATCATTGACAATACTCCATGAGCTACTCTTGCAGCCCGTCTGCACTGCTCAGAGAACTTCATATCTGCCTGCACAATTACCCCCAGGACCTTTTCATTCTCTACCACTGTCAGCGTAGTACCACAGAGTTCATACGTTGATCTGGGGTTACTGTTTCCCATGTGTAGTACTTTACATTTGTCAATGTTAAACTTCATTTGCCACCTCTCAGCCCATCTGATCAACCTTTCCAGATCCTGTTGCAGCTGCATAGTATCAGTAGTGTCCTTAACAACCCTGCCAACCTTGGTATCGTCTGCAAACTTGGACATTAAGCCTGATACACCATCATTAATATCATTTATAAATACAGAAAACAACAATGGACCCAACACTAAACCCTGAGGAACTCTACTAATAACATTAGTCCACGTTGAGCAGTGTCCATTGATTACCACTCTCTGTCTTCTGCCACTCAACCATCCCTTTATCCATAACAGCAATTTGCCTCCAATGACACACTTCTCCAATTTGTGCAGCAGTCTTCCATGCGCAACAGTATCAAAAGCCTTTCTAAGATCCAAATATATAATATCAAAGTTATTCCCTGCATCCAGTTCTTTTGTGACTACATCATAGTATCCAATCAAATTGGTCAGACAAGACCTGCCCTTAACAAAACCATGCTGTGTCTGAGCTATAACTGAATTCTTGTCCAGATGATCCTGCAGTGCTTCTTTAACCAGTGCCTCCATTAATTTTCCTGGAACCGAAGAAATTAAACTCACAGGTCTATAATTACTTGTGTGAGCCTTTGATCCTCCTTTGTGAGTTGGGGTTACATTTGCACATCTCCAGTCCATGGGTACCTCCCCTGAGTCCAAAGAAGCTCTCATAATTATGTCTAGTGGTTTGCTTACTTTCTTTGTTGCCTCCTTTAATATAACTGGATAGATCCCATCCACCCCGGGTGCCTTTTTTATGTTTATCCTCAACAATTTCTCCTCCACTTTCCTCTCAGTTATTAGAAAATCATCTAGCTCACTGTCAATGTTTACTTCACCTACGACATTCCCCTTCCTGAATAACTCCTCATGTGTGAATGTAGATGCAAAATACTCATTTAGATTGTTAGCCACCTGAGCTGGATCCTCAACTGTTGAACCATCAACATCCAGTGGACCAATCTGATTCATCCCTTTCCTTCTTGAGTTTAAATAGGTAAAGAACTCTTTTCTGTTTTTCTTTGCATCCTTTGCCAAGGATTTCTCATAATCTGCCTTTGCCTGCCTAATCTCCTTTGTGACTTGGTTACAGACCAACTTATATCTATCATATGCTTCCATGTCACCCATTAATTTGAATGTATCCCATGCATTTTTCTTCTCTGCCATATGTCTCATTAGTTCATCTGACAACCATTTAGGCCTGAACCTTGAACAATATTTCTTGGTTGGTATGTAAAGCCTGGTAGCTTCCAAGATTAGTTCCTTGAATGCTTCCCATTTTAAATTTGCTGTTGGTAACATCATCAGTTGGTCCTACTGCATAGAATTTAAAAACTGTCTCAGACCATCATAGTCACCTTTACGAAAGCAAAAACCCTTCCCTTTACCTCTGATGGTAGTTACTTCCTTGAGTAAATCCCACTTCAGCACACTGTGATCACTGCCACCCAGTGGTTCCTTTATCTGCAGATTCCTAATGCATGAAGAATCACTACTGATAATCAGATCACGAGTATTACTCCCTCTAGTTGCCTCCCGAACATGCTGGTGTAGAAAACAATCATCCAATAAATCCACAAAAGCCTTGCCAGTGTGTGAGTGACCAACCCACAAATTCCAGTCAATATCTGGGAAATTAAAATCCCCCATTATAAGACTCTCTGATTTACTGGCCCATTCTATTTCCCTGTACAGTATCTTATTATACTCATCGGAGTCATTAGGCCTGTAGCACACTCCTACTCTCAATTTTGATTTACCTATGCTTATGTCACACCAAACTGACTCGACACTGCCCTGTCCATCAATGTCGACTGGCTTCACTTCCTTGGATTTTATGTGTTTTTTAACTAATAGCATAACCCCTCCTCCCCTCCTGTCCTGTCTATCCTTTCTATACACATTGTACTCTCCAAATTCCAGTTCTGCATTCCTTATATCTGTGTGACACCACGTCTCTGATATCCCAACAATATCTGCCTTTGATGTTTTGAGCAATACCTCAAATTCATCAAATTTATTTACTAAACTCCTAGCATTGGTGTACACGCAAGTATACATGCACCTGTTTCTATTCTTAGCTACCCTAACACAACCCATGTGTTTACTTGTACCGCAACGACTTCCAGCAGTCTCTGAAATATCCTGCATCTTGTTTTCCAGGCTGTGGCTCATTCCAATAGAAGCAGTGCAAGAATCTCTTTCACCTCTGCCAGTGGCTACTGTTAATCCATTAGTCTTTGTCTCCCACCAAGCTAGCAGTTTTCCGACCCACCTAACACTGCCTCGATAGCATCAGCAAATATTCTTGCACCCTTTCTATTTAAGTGTATCCCATCCCTGTAGAAGCAATCTCTCCTGTTAACAAGTACATTCCAGGCTGAAAAAAATTCTACCCCTTGAGCCTTGCACAATCTTTCCAGGGCCGAATTGATCGACAAGGCTCTCATCATATACTCCCTCCTATCGTGTCTGGGCAGAATTGCAGACACTTTCAAATTCAACCCTACTTCACGGCTTTTTTTCAACAGTGACCTGTACTTGTTAAGTAATTCCGCCGGTCTCCTACTCTTAATATCATTAGTGCCAACGTGTACAACTATATCACCTTTTGTGCCCTTAAAAGATGATATCATCTGATATCAGATGCCCAAATTATTCGCTGTATGATTCCTTTCGCATTCCTTTCACTTCAGCCATGGATAAAGCTGACCTGCTAGCATCCCATTTTTCTTCCAGCTCATGTACTTGTGCATATGTCCGTTCTGATATTCCCTGTCAGAGACTTGGCACTTTGGAATCTCCTCTCGTTGATCTTCTATGGCTCAAAATCTCTCTACCTCATTGTGTCAAATTCTTCTGTTGTCTCTACCATTCTCCCGACTCCACTAATCACTTGGAGCTCTTTGACTTCCTCTCTTTGCAACTTGACTTTCTCCAGTCCAACTTTCCTAACAGTGAGGTAATTTTCCTTGGTGATTTTAATGTTCACAACTCCAGCTGGCTTCCGTTTTCTATTCACACCGACCCAGCAGGTCGAGATGCTGAGGCTTTTGCAATTACTAATGACCTAGCACAGATTATTCATTTACTTACAAGAATACCGGACAATCCTAATCATACAGCCAACACGCTTGATCTTTTTCTCACAAACAACCCTTCTAAGTACACGGTCGAAGTGAGAGGTCCTTCAGGCACTTCAGATCACAACTTGGTGATTGTCTCTTCTCCAATGGAACCTTTATCTCATGGCTATTCCAGACCTCGTATTGTTTCAAGCATTCTCACAGGTCATCCCATTTTGCATTACAAGAATGCAAAATGGGATGACCTGTGAGACTCCTTTTCTACTTTTCCTTGGTCGGATTACTGTTTCAAAAGTTCTGATGTCAACATTTGCTCAGATCGTGTCAGTGAAATTATTCTTGCAGGAATGGAATCCTTTATCTCACACTCCACTTTAAAATCTCATCCTTTATCTAAACCTTGGTTTTCCATAAATGTGCTAAGGCTGCCCAAGAGAAAAATGTTGCATATCATAATTGGCTTGTTTCTAATTCTTCAGTTTCATTTTCTGCCTACACCAAAGCTCGCAACAATTGTAAAGCAGTTATTATTCAGTCCAAACTAGAGTTTAAACAGGCTAAGAGTAGAAAACTTGCTTCTTGCCCTAATGGTAGCTGAGCATTCTGGTCTCTTGCCAAAGCTATTGGCCGCAACTTTTGCCCATCTCTGCTCCCACCTCTGTCCAAACCAGATGGTTCTGTTGTCACTTCAGCCAAGGATAAAGCTGACCTGCTAGCATCCCATTTTTCTTCCAGCTCATGTAATAATGATCTTGGTAAAACACCTCCCACCATTCCCAACACGCTCCATTCAATGCCTCCTGTGGTCTTCCGTCAAAAGGATATCAGAAGGATTTTGATGAATCTTGATACTAAGAAAGTTCCAGGTCCCTGATGGTATTTCTCCACTTGTTCTCAAAACCTGTGCTCCTGAACTTACTACTATTCTTTGCCACCTTTTTTCACTTTCTTATTCCAAAGGTGTTTTTCCTTCTGCTTGGAAATTTGCTCATATCCAGCCAGTTCCTAAAAAGGGTGACATCCCTCCCATCTAATTATCGTCCCATTGCAATTACTTCTACTCTTTCTAAATGAATGGAGAAATCAATTAACCGCCAACTCTTAAACTACCTAGAAACCTTCCTTCTGATCAACGATCGCCAGTATGGATTCCGTCAGTGTCGATCCACTGGTGATATTCTGGCTTATGTTACCCATTTATGGACTAATTCAATGGCAAGGTTCGGTGAAACACAAGTAGTTGCTCTTGACATCTCAAAGGCTTTTGATCGTGTTTGGCATAAAGGTCTTCCAAACAAGCTTCCATCTTATGGTTTGCCAACTGTTTTTAGTAATTGGTTATCCAGTTTTCTGTCTATTCGCTCACTGAGGCTGATGGTAGATGGCTCTCTGTCTTCTAATTTCTTCACTAATGCCGGTGTCCCCCAAGGTTTAGTTCTTTCTCCCACTCTTTTCCTCTTGTATATCAATGACCTTCTTCCATTGACTGGAAATCCTATCCATAGTTTTGCCGATGATAGCA
This sequence comes from Mastigoproctus giganteus, assembly GCF_048544385.1. Lineage (NCBI taxonomy): Eukaryota > Metazoa > Arthropoda > Arachnida > Uropygi > Thelyphonidae > Mastigoproctus > Mastigoproctus giganteus. The sequence continues at coordinate 118,700,767 of NC_143575.1, read as the reverse complement.
CATTGCATTCAACTTTCCATTTTGAGAAAACTTGTCCTGCTCAATCAGCTTGAACTTCTCGAAAATCTGCTACGAATTCCTTAAATGCTGATCTTCAGGTAATTCTCCAGTGGGGCAAAGACAGCTTAGTTGATTTCAACCCTTCTAAAACTCAGTCTTGTCTTATATCTCGCAAAAAGGATTCTTCTGCTCCTATGCTTATCTTTAGTGACACTTGATTTCTAGGCAAAATGATATATCTCTTTTGGGGATTACAGTGACTTCTAATCTCTCTTGGCACAAGCACATTACAAATATTGCTTCCTCTGCATCTAAAAAACTTCGTTTTCTCTTTCGCTCTCGGCGTTACTTTTCTTCCAAACAGCTGCTCACTCTGTACAAATCGCAAATCCGTCCTGCCATGGAATATTGTTCCCACATCTGGGGTGGTGCCCCCAAAACCTCTCTCAGGCTTCTTGATTCCATTCAGAAGAGGGCAATTAGGTTAATTAATGATTCATCTCTAACAGAGTCTCTCCACTCGCTTTCTCATAGAGGCACTGTTTCTGCTGCATGCCTCTTCTACAGATACTGCCGTGGGCACTGTTTTTTTGAACTGGCTTCTATAATTCCCTCTCTCTCTTTCAAAACAGTCCGAACACATGCCGCCACCAGCCAATATCCATTTACTGTCCAACTTCAAACCCACAGAACCAACTTTTCACCTTCCTCATTTATTAATTCAACTGCAGTTTTCTGGAACAACCTTCCTTCATACGTATTTCCTGAAAATTGCAATCTACAGAAGTTCAAATCCAATATCAACAAATATCTTCTTTCGTCTTCTCAACCTCCAACCCAAGCACGGTACTAAGTACTATAGATTTTAATACCTCTCGTGTTTGGGGTTCGCATAAAAAAAAAAAAAAAGTTGCTGGAATGGATAAAGGGATGGTTGAATGGAAGATGGCAGGGAGCCGTTATAAATGGACACTGCTCTCTGTGGACTAATGTTATTAGTGAAGTTCCCCAGGGTTTGCAGCTCGGCCAATTGTTGTTGTTGTTTTGTGTATATATTAATGATATCAATGAAGATATATCAGGCTTCGCAATGTCAATGCAATTATGAGGGTTTTTGGATGTTTATTTGAGTTAGTGGTGGGGGGTAACTCTGATGGCAGAAAGAACCTGTATGTATTAAATGATGTGTTGATGCAAATACAAGACATGTTAATATAAACAAAAGAAGTATATTAATGAGAAAGTGTTAGTCATCTGGACAATGACTAAATTTCATGTACGTATAATGCCTGATTTCTCCTTGTACAATAGCATTAATGTTGCACACCTAACTTTTATTTATTATGGTAAACTTTACTAAATATTATTTTTATAGTTTTCAGTAAGAACACAATATATATATATATATATATACACACACAGGTAGTTCTCGACTTTAAACCGGAAAGTGCAAATTTTTTTATGGTTGTGACCTCCAGAAATGTGCTTTAGAAAATTATCACAAAGGCATTTAAAATTGATTCTTATAACGGAACATATGATAATGATGAAAGTGTAGTGCATTTAATGATTTGAATTGGTAATTACTGTAATTCCCCATGTATAAGACGCAGCCTTTTTCAAAAAATTTGGGGTCTAAAAACTGGGTGAGTCTTATACAGTGGTTGTAGATTTTTTTTACTTGCATTTCCTGCTTTTTCGCGCTTGTTGTCTTTGCACTCATTGTTTCGCACTTGTTACCAGTATATTAGGTTATGTTTTGCCACGTTCTGCCGAGAAATGGCTTAGAAAAGATTTTCGTACAGTGCTGAATTCAAGTTAAAAGTGATCCAGTTCGCAAAAGTGAATGGAAATCGTGCTGCTGAACGTAAGTGTGGTCCTCCTCCAACTGAGAAAACAATCGGAGACTTGTAGATTTTTTTTGTTTTACTTGCATTTCCCGCTTTTTCGCATTTGTTGTCTTTGCACTCATTGTTTCGCACTTGTTACCGGTATATTAGGTTACGTTTTGCCACGGGAAGAAGAAACCCTACTGAAAATGCCACGGCAGAAGGCCATGACAGGCAAGTCAGCAAAATGGCCTGATTTAGAGAGGGAATTGAAGAGCAAAGGGCAATTGGAATTCCTGTGTCCACAAAGTTGGTTCAGCATGAGGCAAGAAGAATTGCTGATGAAAAAGAAGTTACTGATTTCAAAGGAGGACACAATTGGTGCTTCAAGTTCATGAAACGGAATGGACTAAGCATGCGTACACACACCAGACTTGCCCAAAAGATGGCTGAAAGCTATGAGCAGAAGGTCCTTGAATTTCATCGTTTTGTCATTCAATGTCGGAAGATACATCAGTTTGAGTTGGGACAGACTGCAAATATGGATGAAGTCCCCTTCAATTTGATGTCCCAAGTAACAGAACTGTTGATAAGAAGGGGGTGAAAACTGTAACTGTGAAGACAAGTGGACACGAAAAGAGCCATTACACAGTTGTTCTAGCTTGTTGTGCTGACCGAACCAAGCTGCCTCCTATGCTGATTTTCAAATGCAAAACAATGCCAAAAGAAGACATTCCTCGAGGAGTGATTGTCCACGTTCATAACAAGGGTTGGATGGATCAGGATGGGATGAAGATCTGGTTTGAGAAAGTTTGGAGCAGGAGACCAGGTGGGCTCTTATGCAAACCTGCCCTATTGGTGCTTGATCAGTTTGGGGCACACATAACAAAAAAACACAAAAAAGATTGCTGTAGAGCAAAAAACAAAAATTGCCATCATACTTGGAGGCTTAACATTCCAGCTCCAACCACTTGATGTCAGCATTAACAAACCCCCCTACAAAGTTGCCATGAGAGACGAATGGAACCAATGGATGACGTCTTCTGGGGACAATTTGACACCAGCAGAAAGAGTGAAGAAACCAACTATAGGAGAAGTTTGTACCTGGGTGAAAAGGTCCTGGGATAATATCAAGATTGAGATCGTTGTCAAGTCATTTAAGAAGTATGGCATTTCAAATGCCATAGATGGAACTGAGGACGAGGCAATATATGAAGACAGTGATTCGTCATCAGGACAGGCTAACGGATGGGAGTTTTGACAGTGATGAGGAGTTGTATGAATTTCACGATGAATAAAACTTGAGTTCAATAACTTTATGTAATACATTTTTTTTTCAAATTTCAGGCCCAAAAATTACGGTGCGTCTTATACATGGGGAAATACGGTAATACAATTTACAAACCACGCTCACGAGCTTTCATATGGCCTTAAGGTCACGCTCGTGACCTTAAAAATGACATTTTAGAGATAAATAGCTTACTTATACAGTGAAAATTTCAACTTCTGAGATCTTGAATTACCAAAAAAAACAATGTGTTATTGGGTTCACATTGTGATATTTTAACGATATGATGGTGTTTCTGGAACTGATTATTATCATAAAGTGGGGTACAATGTATTATATAGCTACGCACGTGGTTTGGAATGCGGTATTTATGAATGTTTAACATTAATTTTTTGTAATTAATGTTCATATTTTCGCTTTTGTTGATACTTGGGGAAAAAAACTCGTAAACCCGGGAACTCATTTAGCGAGACCTGTCTGTGTACACACACACACACACACACACACACACACACACACACACACACACACACACACACACACACACACACACACACACACACACACACACACAGAGTAAAATCTCATTAATAAACTCGCTTCATACAAAGTACTCGTTTGAGCATATACCATTCCGCTGTGAAAAGATAGGCTTTTCTATGTAAATATAATTGCTTATTACAAAATTCGGTTAATATGCATTACAAAGTCCTTTTTCAACCTGTGAGAAATAAATAGTCATTTTGTATGTTTAATACAAATCTTGGCAGAGCAATCCGATTATTGCCCCCCCAGGCACCTGTCTCCCTACTTCCCAAAGGATGGCACTGACTTGTTAGAAATTAGTTTTGTGTAAACAAAAGCAGTTTATGGTAGCTAATACACTTGATGTTGTAGTTTTTCTAAGTTGTTCACATGCATAAACAACTGATAAAAAGTAGATAAAAAGTTTTTCGAAGTTGTTTACATGCACTCCCTTGCTATCCACGGGAATAGGGTCAGTTGCAATTGTTACCCCAGTTCAGAGTCTTTTGCGATCGTATACAGGAATCTATTTTTTGTGCCATTTTTATCTGAGCTGACGTCTTTTTCAGGACTTGTGTCTTTAATTTAAAATTTGTTTATATTAAATCTTATCTAGCAGTGTTATGGTGACAAAATGTAGACGGACAGAATTAAGCCTGGAAATTAAACTAAAAATTATACAAAAGGTCGATAGGATGGAAAGAAGCAAAATGGACATTGCAAAGGAATACAATATCACTTTACCTACATTATCAACAATAATGAAAAACTGAAAAAGACATGAAAAAGTGTGTGGCACTGGAGCAGCGATGAAAAACAGGAAAATATTCTTGGCGCAAAACACCAGAAGCTTGAAATAAAACTTTAAGTGGTACAAACAAATGCGTACCAACATCTAATTTGCCTATATTAGGTTCAATTTTGCAAGAAAAGGCAAAATATCACGCTCCAAAATTTAAAAACAGGAATAACTTGGTTTCTTGAAATGTTTGCAGTGAATCTGGATTACTTGACAAAGAAAAGGCTACAGACTGGTTGTGTTCTGTGCGGCCCATCCTTGAAAAATATGAGGCAAAGGATATTTTTTATCTCAACGCGACAAAACCTGTCACGTTATAATTTGCTGCCAAACAAAACATTTGCTGTTCGAGGAGAGTCTTGTTGTGGTGAAAAATTAAGTAGACAAAGACTCACTGTTCTGTTATGCTGCATCGAGTGGTACCAACAAATGTGTACCAACATCTAATTTGCCAAATTAGGTCCAATTTTGCAAGAAAAGGCAATGTTCACGGTGTGCTGAAGTGGGATTTACTCAAAGAGGTAACTACCATCAGGGGTAAAGAGAAGGGTTTTTGCTTTTGTAGACGCGACTACGATGGTCTGAGACGGTATATAAATTCTATACAGTGGGACCAACCGATGATGTAACCAACAGCAAATTCAAAATGGGAAGCATTCAAAGAACTTGGAAGCTATTAGGCTTTACATTTAGCATTAGTAGAGGCATTTGATGCAAGAAAGCAAGCTTATGCAGCATCAGCCAAAAAAAAAAAAAAAAAAAAACCCCCACTTCCACTTCACCGCTCTTTTCGTTCAAAATACCTGTCCAGCTGAGCCTTAAACTTATTTAGGCTATCAACTTCCACGACAAAGGATGGAAGACTGTTCCACCAACCAACCACCCGCTGGCTAAAGGCAAATTTCCAAACGTCTATCCTACATCTGTTTTTCCTCAATTTGAATTTATGCCCTCTCAGGTGATTATTCTAAGCAAGAGGAAGAATCCCATCAGCATTGAGCATGCTCAAACAATTCAAGACTCTAAATAAATAAATAAATAAATTTTCTGTTTATACTCCGGGACGACCAAATGGTCAGAGGAGTTTACAAGATACACAGAATATATACCTCTATCAGATCACCTCACTGGTGCCTAGTCTCCAAACACTAATTTGCAAAACTTAAGCCTTTCTTCGTAAGAGCACCCCTTTGTTCCATTCACTAACCTTGTTCCCCTTCTCTGTACTTGTTCCAGCAGCTCTACATCCTTCTTGAAATGAGGCCTCCAGACCTGTATACAGTACTCTAGGTGTGGCCTGACCATTGCTTATACAAGGGAATAATCACCTTCTTATCCCTGCCAGAAAAATTCCTATATATCATTGACAATACACCATGAGCTACTCTTGCAGCCCGTCTGCACTGCTCAGAGAACTTCATATCTGCCTGCACAACCACCCCAGGTCCCTTTCATTCTCTACTACTGTCAGTGTCCGTGTAGTACCACAGAGTTGATACATTGCTCTGGGGTTGCTGTTTCCCATATGTAGTACTTTACATCTTTCAATATTAAACTTCATTTGCCACCTCTCAGCTCATCTGCTCAACCTTTCCAGATCTTGTTGCAGTAGCATAGTGTCAGTAGTGTCCTTGACAACCCTGCCAACCTTCGTATCGTCTGCAAACTTGGACATTAAGCTTGATATACCATCATCAATATCATTTATAAATACAGAAAACAATAATGGACCCAACACTGAACCCTGAGGGACTCCACTAATAACATTAGTCCACGATGAGCAGTGTCCATTGATTACCACTCTCTGTCTTCTACCCCTCAAACACCCCTTTGTCCATAGCAGCAATTTGCCTCCAATGCCACACTGATCCAATTTGTGCAGCAGTCTTTCATGTGCAACAGTATCAAAAGCCTTTCTAAGATCCAAGTATATAATATCAAAGTTATTCCCTGCATCCAGTTCTTTTTTGACTGCATCATAGTATCCAATCAAATTGGTCAGGCAAGACTTCCCCTTAACAAAACCATGCTGTGTCCGAGCTGTAACTGAAGTCTTGTCCAGACGATCCTGCAGTGCTTCTTTAACCAGTGCCTCCAATGATTTTCCTAGAACAGAAGAAATTAAACTCACAGGTCTATAATTACTTGTGTGAGCCTTTGTCCTCCTTTGTGAATTGGGGTCACATTTGCACATCTCCAGCCTGTGGGTACCTACCTCCCCCAAGTCCAAGGAAGCTCTGATAATTATGGCTAAGGGTTTGGTTACTTTCTTTGCTGTCTCCTTTATTATAACTGGATAGATCCCATCCACCCCAGGTGACTTTCTTGTGTTTATCTTCAACAATTTCTTCAGCACTTTACTCTCAGTTATTACAAGATTCTCTAGCTTACTGCCAGAGTTGAATACACCTCTGGCATTCCCCTTGCTGAATAACTCCTCATGTGTGAATGTCGATGCAAAATATTCATTCAATTTGTTAGCTACCTGAGCAGAATCATCAACAGTTGACCCATCGATATCAAGTGGACCAATCTGATTCATCCCTTCCTTCTAGAGTTTACATAAGTAAAGAACTCTGCTGTTTTTCTTTGAATCCCTTGCCAAAGATTTCTCGTAATCTGCCTTCCCCTGGCTAACCTCCTTTGTAACTTGGTTACAGATCAAATTGTATCTATCATAGGTTTCTGTGTCACGTGTTAATTTGTATGCATCCCGTGCATTTTTCTTCTCTGCCATATGTCTAATTAGTTCATCTGACATCCATTTAGGCCTAAACCTTGAACAATATTTCTTAGTTGGTATGTAAAGTCTAGTAGCTTCCAAGATAAGTTCTTTGAATTCTTCCCATTTTGAATTTGCTGTTGGTAACATCATCAGTAGGTCCCACTGTACAGAATTTAAATACTGTCTCAGTCAATCTTAGTTGCCTTTACGAAAGCAATAACCCTTCCCTTTGCCCCTAATGGTAGTTACCTCTTTGAGTAAATCCCACTTCAACACACTGTGATCACTGCCACCTAGTGGTTCATTTATCTGCAGATTCTTAATGCACGAAGAATCACTACTGATAATCAAATCAAGTATTACTCCCTTTAGTTGCCTCCCGAACATGCTGATGTAGAAAACAATCATCCAATAAATCCACAAAAGCTTTGCCAGTGTGTGGGTGACCAAACCGCAATTTCCAGTCAATATCTGGAAAATTAAAATTCCCCATTATAAGACTCTTTGATTTACTGGCCCACTCTATTTACCTGTACAGTTTCTTATTATACTCATCAGAGTCATTAGGCCTATAGCACACTTCTAATCTCAATTTTGATCTCCCAATGCTTAGGTCACACCAAACTGACTCGACACTGCACTGTCCAGCGATGTCAGCTGGCTTCACTTCCTTTGATTTTTTGTGTTTCTGATTTTATGTGATGTGATTTTATGTGGCAGGAGTTAACTAATAGCATAACCCCTCCTCCCTTCCTATCCTTTTTGTAGACATTGTACTCCCCAAATTCCAGTTCTGCATTTCTTATATCTGTGTGACACCACATCTCAGATATCCCAACAATATCTGCCTTTGATGTTTTGATACCAACTAAGAAATATTGTTCAAGGTTTAGGCCTAAATGAATGTCAGATGACTAATGAGACATATGGTAGAGAAGAAAAATGCATGGGATACATATAAATTAATGGGTGACATGGAAGCCTATGATAGATATAAGCTGGTCTGTAACCAAGTCACAAAGGAGATTAGGCAGGCAAAGACAGATTATGAGAAATCCTTGGCAAAGGATGCAAATAAAAACAGAAAAGAGTTCTTTACCTATGTAAACTCTAGAAGGAAAGGGATGAATCAGAGTGGTCCACTGGATATTGATGGTACAACAGTTGAGGATCCTGCTCAGGTTGCTAACAAACTAAACGAGTATTTTGAATCTACATTCACACACGAGGAGTTATTCAGGAAGGGGAATGCCAGAGGTGAAGTAAACTCTGGCAGTGATCTAGATGATTTTGTAATAACTGAGAGGAAAGTGAAGGAGAAATTGTTGAGGATAAACCTAAAAAAGGCACCCGGGGTGGATGGGATCTGTCCAGTTATATTAAAGGAGGCAGCAAAGGAAGTAAGCAAACCCTTAGCCATAATTATGAGAGCTTCTTTGGACTCAGGGGAGGTACCCATAGACTGGAGATGTGCAAATGTGACCCCAATTCACAAAGGAGGATCAAAGACTGACACAAGTAATTACAGACCTGTGAGTTTAACATCTGTTCCAGGAGAATTAATGGAGGCACTGGTGAAAGAAGCACTGCAGGATCATCTAGATAAGACTTCAGTTTCAGCTTGAACACAGCATGGTTTCATTAAAGGGAAGTCTTGCCTGACCAATCTGATTGGATACCATGATGCAGTCACAAAAGAACTAGATGCAGGGAATAACTTTGATATTATATATTTGGATCTTAGAAAGGCTTTTGATACTGTTGCACATAGAACACTGCTGTACAAATTGGAGAGGTATGGCATTAAGGGTAAGTTGCTACAATGGATAAAGGGATGGTTGAGTGGGAGATGACAGAGAGTTCTAATCAATGGACATTGCTCATCGTGGACTAATGTTATTAGTGGAATTCCTCAGGGTTCAATGTTGGGTCCATTGTTGTTTTCTGTATTTATAAATGATATTGATGATGGCATATCAAGCTTAATGTCCAACTCTGCAGATGATACAAAAGTTGGCAGGGTTTTTTTAGCACAGTAAAGACAGTATGCTATTCCAACTGGATCTAGATAAGTTGGGAAAATGGGATGAAGTGGCGAATGGAGTTTAACATTGACAAAATGCGAAGTACTGCATATGAGTAGCAATAACCAAAGAGAAACGTACCAATTGTGTGGTACTACACTCAGGGAAGTAGAAAGTGAAAAAGACCTGGGGGGTAATTGTGCAGTCAAATATGAAGTTCGCTGAGCAGTGCAAACACAATGCTATGCCAGGTCATGGAATCTTGTCAATGATATGTAGGAATTTTGCTAGGAGGGACAGGGAGGCTATTATCCCATTATACAAGGCAATGGTCAGGCTACACCTAGAGTACTGTGTACAAATCTGTAAGCCCTCTTTTTATTGAGGATGTAGAGTTGCTAGAATGAGTACAAAGAAAGGCAACAAGATTGGTGAGGGGAAAAAATTGGTGCAATTACCAAGAAAGGGTTTAAGTTCTGCAAATTGCAGCGCCTGGAGAGTAGGCATCTGCGAGGTAATATGACTGAGGTGTATAAGGCCTTGAATGGGATTAGCAATCTGACTGCTGATGGGATTCTTCTACTTGCTCAGATTTAGAACCGAGTGGGCATAGATTCAAATTGAGGAAAGACAGTTGTAGAATAGATGTGGAAATTTGCCTTTAGCCAGCTGGTAGTTGATTGGTGGAACAGGCTCCCATCTTTTGTTGCGGAAGTTGATAGATTAAATAAAATTAAGGCTGAGCTGGACAGGCATTTGGAATGAATGGATGGGTGAAATGGGAGGTTTTTTTTTTTTTTTTTTGGCTGATGCTGCATAAACTTGCTTTCTTGCAAAGTATGCCTCTACTAATGTTAAAGCCGATAACATGCGGTCACTGGAAGGAAATTAACCGTAATCATTTGCATTCAGGGGCAAGGTATACAGCAATGTTTGAAATTTATAATGCAGTAACTGCATTATTGCAAAATATTACAGCCTAGAGGGATTATTGCAAAATATTGTTTCCTAAAACAATTACAGTAAAGCAAAGTGGTTTTATTTATCAAATGTGCACCGGACCAAAACTGGACTTATCAGAACTTCCGCATCCTAAGATGAAGCTGACTTAGAGCTATAATGCAAAATATTGTTCCTAAAACAATTACACCAAAGCAAAGTGGTTTTTTTATCAAATGCACACTGGATTAAAATTGGACTCTGCATCGCAGGATGAAGTGCTGGGCAATTAGAACTTCAGCATCTATGATGAAACGTCCTGCACATTGATATTGTTGGGTAGAGCAATTACATAAAGCAACAAAGTAAAACATTGTAACAAAGATATAATGCAAAATATTGTTCCGTAAAACAATTACAGTAAAGAAAAGTGTTTTTTTTTTTTTTTTTATCAAATGTGCACCAGACCAGATTCAGACTTATTGGAACTTTGGCATCCTAGGACGAAGCAAAATATTGTTAGAAAGTAAAAATGCAAAATACTGTTCCCTAAAACAATTACAGTAGAGCAAAGTGTTTTTTTTTTTTTTTTTTTATCAAATGCACATCTGACCAAAATTGGACTTATAAGAACTTCGACATCCCACGATGAAGCTGACTTATTACAACTTTAGCATCTGTTGTGAAACTGAATTCAATAAAGAAATAGACTTATTAGAACTTCCGCAATGAAACTGACTTACCAGAACTTCCGCATCTGCAAAGAAACTGACTTATTAGAACTTCAGCCTCTGTGATGAAAGTTACAGCTCTGGACCTTTGACATTCTCCTGATGTTCTCACCACCAAAAGGGTATTTTTATCTCTCTCTCCTTAGGGTCGGACTAGAAAGGGTGAACTCCTTCCCTAAGTAGCAACTTACTTAGGGAAGTAATCATTAAGTAGCAGGATACTTAATGATTTTGTAATAACTGAGAGTAAAGTGGAAGAGAAATTGTTGAAGTTAAACGTAAGAAAAGCATCTTGGGTGGATGGGATCTATCCAGTTATATTAAATGAGGCGGCAAAGCAACTAAGCAAACCCTTAGCCATAATTATGAGAGTGTCCTTGGACTCGGGAGGTTCCCACGGACTGGAGATGTGCAAATGTATCCCCAATTCACAAAGGGGGATCGAAGGGTGACACGAGTAATTACAGACCAGTTAGTTTAACTTCTGTTCCTGGTAAAATAATGGAGTCACTGGTTAAAGATGCATTGCAACGTCATCTAGACAAGACTGCAGCAATAATTCAGACACAGCATGGGTTTGTTAAGGGAAATTCTTGTCTCACAAATTTGATAATTTGATAGGATATTATGATGTGGTTACAAAGGAACTGGATGCAAAAAATAATTTTGATATCATATATTTGGATTTCAGAAAAACTAGCTTTTGACACCGTTGCGCATGGAAGACTATTGTACAAACTGGAGCAGAATGATATTATGGGTAAGTTGCTACAATGGATAAAAGGGTGGTTAAGTGGGAGAAGACAGAGGGTGGTAATCAATGGGTGCTGCTCTTCTTGGACTAATGTTATTAGTGGGGTCCCACAGGGTTCGGTGTTAGGTCCACTGTTGTTTTGTATATTTATCAATAATATTGATGAAGGTATATCATGCTTAATGTCGAAGTTTGCAGATGATACAAAGGTTGGCAGGGTTGTTAATGACAGTAATGGCAGTGTGCTACTGCAATAGGATCTGGATAATTTGGGCAGATGGGCTAAGAAGTGGCAACTGAAGTTTAACCTTGACAAATGCAAAGTACTACATATGGGTAGAAGTAACCCCAGAGAAACGTAACAACTGTGTGGTACTACACTTAAGGTGGTAGAAAATGAAAAAGATCTGGGAGTAATTGTGCAGGCAGATATGAAGTTTTCTGAGCAATGCAGACAGGCTGCCAGGGCAGGTCATGGGGTTTTGTCAATGATATATAGGAATTTTGCTAGCAGGGAAAAGGAGGTGATTATCCCTCTGTACAAGGCAATGGTCAGGCCAGGCCTTGATTACAGGTCTGGAGGCCTCATTTTAGGAAGGATGTAGATTTACTTGAGTGTGTACAGAGAAGAGCAACAAGATTGGTGACGGGAATGAAGGGATCCTCTTATCAAGAGAGGCTTAAGTTCTGCAAATTGCAGTGGCTGGAGACTAGGCCCCTGCGCGGTGATCTGATTGAGGTGTATAAGGCCTTGAATGGGTTCAGCATGCTGAATTCTGATGGGATCCTTCCACTTGTTCAGATTACGAACCTAAGGGAGCATAAATTCAAATTAAGAAAGGACAGATGTAGAATAGATGTGCGGAAATTTGCCTTTAGCCAGCGGGTGGTTAATTGCTGGAACAAACTTCCATCTGTCGCTGTGGAAGTTGATAGATTGAATAAATTTAAGGAGGAACTGGACAGGCATTTGGAAGGAATGGTGTGATTTTTTTTTTTGGCTGATGCTGCATAAGCTCATACACTTTCTTTCTTGCATCACATGCCACTACTACTACTACTAAGGAGTTTTTTCCCTTAACAATACTGACAAACTTATTGCGACGTTTGAGAGTTTATTTTATTGCAGCGCTCGTCGCGCATGCAATAAACTAATAACAAACGACTGTCGTATGTATGCCGTAATAGCGTCACATGTATGTGGCTGACACTGCTTCTCAAGAAATAAAGTAACCTACTGGGCCATGTCGCCCACATATATGCGACATAACAAAAAAAAAAAAAAGACACTTTTTTTTTTTATATTTTAAGCAAAAAAATTGCAACACTGACATTACAATATTTATTTTAGAATTACTAATCAAATTATTTGCTAAATATTTTCTGGCCACTGGGAAATTTTTTTCTTAAACTACCTTGGCAGTCAACGTGTTAAAGGTAGGATGAGGTGATTAGCTGTTGGGTAAACTGTATATGCTAAAAAAACCACCGGTGATCGGGCAAACTCACTAATCCGGCACCCCACATGTCCCAACGCTGCCGGATTAGTGATGCTTGACCTGTATTTTATTCGCCAAAGGCTGCATGGCAGGGGGGAGTTGATATTTCTTGGGTTGGGGTGGGGTTTACCAATGTGATCCTGGGGTGTTGGACTGCCTGTGTGTCAATAGTGAGGAACACATTACGAGTTTTAAATTATGTAATCTTGTTTTAACGTATTTCGTAATTTATTCGCATAAGGAGATTTAGTAAAGAAGAAATCCTACTGACTGAATAAAAGGTAACTCCTTGTTTATTTCTAAAAAAAGTAAAGCAATAAAACAAAATATTGTTAAAAAGTAAAAATTCAAAATATTGTTAGAGAGTAATAATGTAAAATAATGTTAGAAAGCAAAATGGAAATTATTGTTAGAAAGTAAAAATGCAAAATATTGTTCCCAAAAACAATTACAGTAAAGCCATGTGTTTTTTTTATTTATCAAATGAGCATTTTGTTATAAGTTTTACGACAGTTTTTTTTTCCATTTCCACTGTGGCTTCCAATAGATGAATTTCCTTGATTTTTTTGTTAGCAGATACATACTGAAGAAAGGAAATAAGATATTTTTGTTTTTAAAAAAAAATTTGTTGCAATTCTTTTGTACAACAATTGTGAAAAGCAGTAAAGCAAAATGTTGTAACAGAGCGATAATGCAAAATGCTGTTCCTTACAGTTTTATTTTCTCCTTGGATCACCTTGGTAACATTAATGACGTAACCTTTACCAGTCAATTATGGCTCTGTGTGTGTGTGTGTGTGTGTGTTGATTTGTTTCAGCCAGTGGCGCCGGGATGACATGCCAAATTCAAACGAATGCAGTAATGTGCTGTATAATCAAAGTGAGTGGCTGCTGTTTTTTGCGATAATAATTTCATAAAATATGTGATCGTACATTTTTGCTGTTTTCAAGTGAATTAATAGTTTTTGCTGCAATTTAAAGGTAGGAAATCAAAGAATATACTTCTGTTTATGTATATTGAGAGTTTCAATTTTGTGAATTGAGTAGAAATTATCGAAATGATTAGTTTTTTTCAGAGGGCCAATTTTCAAGTTAAGGTTAAAAATCAGTGAAGATTTTTATAGTAATAAATAATAAAACCACTCACTGCAGGTATACATTTTAATAATAATTACAATAGCTATAAATTTATAATTGGAAATAAATTTACATGCCTACATTAATACCAAATCTAATGCAATCATACATACCTGTTCTGGGATCTAAAACAGCTATATATGGAAATTCTACTGTTTTATAAAATTGCATATACCTCTGGCCTTCTTCACTGTCACAGTATACCTAGAAAAATATATCCAGAATCATACGATAATAGTATATTTTAATTAAAAATAAAATGCACATTTCATAATAATATTATTGCACTCTTGGAACAAAAATGAGTCCATTGACAGTATGCAAGCCTTAAACAGAATTACATATGAATAAAGCAGAGGAATAACAGTGATTTGACATTCTGCTGTAAGTGCCAGATGGATATTGATGTTAGCACAAATACAGTATGGAGCCAACAAGAATTAACTCTGTTAAGTTGTTACTCATGTCAAGACATGGAATTTGTTGTATCTCACAATGGTTATAGATAAGAAACATCATGAAGTTTGTTTACCAGTGACAGCTCTCACTGTTCAAGAAAAGGCTTTTATTGCAGAGAATTACTTGCACTTATAGAGAGAAGGTAGACCCAGTATGAAAACTGCATGCTAACATTTCCAAGCTGAGTTCAACCAACCAAGTAAATAGTACTGCTTTGGGTGAATAAGTATGGGTAAATGGTGTGCCAGGTTAAAACAGAAATGAAACAAAATAGACTTTCATCGAAAGTATTAATGTGAGGACAGTATTTGTAAAACTGTGGTTACCCAAGAAAAGCCAGCAGCAAGTAGCAAAAGTACTCAGTGTGAAAAGAAGTTCCATTAATGTCTGGAAAGTTAAAATCCCTCTCTATAAGACATTCTGATTTACTGGCCCAATGTAGTTTTCTCTGTACAGTTGTTTGTTGTACTCATCAGAGTCATTAGGCCTATAATACACTTCTAATTTGCTTTGCCAGTCCTTAAGTCAGATTAAACTGAGTCAATATTGCAATGGCCACCAATATCAACAGAATGCACTGCCTTAGATTTTAGGTGCTTCTTACCAAAGGACAGACCCAAAAGGGTCTGTACACATTGCACTCCCCATATTTAAATTCTGCATCCCTTATATCTTGAGTGACATTACATATCTGGTATCTCCACAATGTCTGCAATTGATTACTTCATCCACACTTGAAATTCATCAAATCAATTAACTCTGCTGCCAGCACTGGAGTAGATGTAAGTGTACATTCACTTTTTTTCACTCTTAGTTAACACAGCCAATGTATTTATTTGTTCCATGATTACCCACAGGAGGGCTTGAAATCCTTGACATGTTGCTTTCCAGGGCATGTTCTAAAAGAAGCAGTGCAAGAATCATTTTCACTTCTGCTTGTGGCTCTTGTTAATCTATTGGCACCTCCGTAGCCAGGAGCGGCAGTGCGTAGCACACGCTTCTTGATTAGACTGGGGTTCGAGCCCGTGACCACCAAATACGGAAAGGTCAGGGAATGACCACCGCATATCCCCAGAGCAATATGGCCTTAGTTGCTAATGATCCTAAAAAAACCAAATAACAATTTGTTAATCTATTATTCTGTGTATTCCTCCCAAGCTACCAGTTTTCCTGAATCAGGAACTATTAACATCCATTCTATGTGAATTACAAAATACTACCCAATGTTCATAACCCAGTGCACCAATGTAAGTGGTACACTGTCTTAGAAAAGTCCATTTCACAAAAAAGATCAATTTTCTGGAAAGAATAGGAAGGCTAGTTGTGTGTGCATAGAGATATTCTTACAGAAAAAGAGAACTGCAAAGTTTGGAAACTAGAACTCTATTTGAGGTATTTCAGGACTTAAAAGTTTAGCAAATAATGAGAGCAACAATTCTCTTTAATTCAAAGTGAAATAAACAGTTGAAATAAGTTAATACCTAGTGTTGAGGTCCAAAACCTTATGAGGATTTAAAAAGGTATTAAAAAAAATTGGAGGAATATTTTACTTTTCATAGCAAAATTCTGAATATGCTTTGTTTTCTTGCATTTTTCTGCAATTTTAATATTAATGGGGTCTGCTGAAAAAGCATCTTGATTACGTTGAAGACTGAGATAGTGAAAAAGCTATCACTGTGAAAAAGCAACACGTGTTTCACATGACACATCCTTCATCATCATTATCAGCCATTTTCAATCCACTGCAGGATGAAGGCCTCTCCAGCAACTTTCCAGTTCCTTCTGTTTTGAGCACTGGCCATCCATTTACTACCCGCAAACTCATGAATTTCATCTATCCATCTCTGCCTTTGTCTTCCAGGTTTTCTTCTATCTCCTCTTGGGTACCATTCTGTTATTTTCTTAGTCCATCTGTCATCACGTCTTCGAGCTATGTGTCCTGCCCAAGACCATTTTAGTTCTTTAGTTTTGATAAGAATGTCCTTTACTTGAGTTTTCTGCTTAATCCATGTGTTTCTCTTCTTATCTAACAGTCGGATTCCCAATATAATTCGTTCCATTCTTCGCTGTATAGTTCTCAGCTTCTTTTCCATTCTTCGCTGTGTAGTTTTCAGCTTCTCTTCCATTCTTTTGGTGAGTGCCCAAGTTTCACCTCCATAAGTCAAGTTGGGGAGTATACATTGGTTCATTATTTTATGTTTCAGACAAATTGGGATATTGCTCTTCAGTATGTGACTATATTTCCTGAATGCTATCCATCCAAAATTTATTCTTCTCTTGACTTCCAGCCATTTATCATTATTACAGCTAATAACTTGTCCCAGATAAGTATATGACTCCACCTTTTCAATTACTGCTCCTTCAATCATTATTTCCCTTTCCGTGGCATACTTGTTCATCATTACTTTTGTTTTAGCCATATTCATCTCTAGTCCAAAATCCTTACTAACTGTGCATAACTGATTAAGATTTTCCTCTAATTCTTTGGGATTGTGGCTTATGACCACAATGTCATCTGCAAATCGTAAATGGTTTAGATACTCTCCGTTCACACTGACTCCTTTCTGTGGCCAGTCTAATCTTCTGAAAGCTTCCTCAAGGGCAGCAGTAAACAGCTTCGGAGATATTGTGTCTCCTTGTCGAACTCCTTTCTCGATTTTACATTTCCATGTCTTTGTCTAGTCTAATAAAGGAGGTAGTATTCTCATATATTTTCTTCAAAATCATAATATGTGGGGTATCTATGTCTTGTCTTTCCATTGCCCGAAACATTGCCTTATGCTGTATGAAGTCAAATGCCTTTTCATAATCCACAAATGCCAGGCATAATGGTGTTTTATATTCATTTGCTTTCTCCATTAGCTGTGATATTACATGAAGATGATCCATAGTTGAGAATCTTGTCCTAAAGCCAGCTTGCTCTTTTGGTTGATTCTCATAAAGTATTCTTTCTAATCTGTTAGTACATCTAACAGATGAGAAAGAATCTGTTAGATGTACTATTTTCTTACAAGTTTTTCTACAAGTTTTTCCCAAGGGAAAAACTTGTAGATGTGGGTTAACAAGGCTAATTGGTCTATAATTTCCAATTTTTTCTGATTTATGTCCTTTCTTATGCAGCAAAACTATGACTGCATTATTCTACTGCTTAGGCGTCACACCTTTTCTAATGCATTTTGTGAAGAGCCCTGCCAGTTTTTGTGTTATGTTTCTTCCTCCCAATTTTAACAACTCTACAGTAACTTCATCTTCCCCCGGGGCTTTCTGATTCTTCATTTTCTTCAATGTATGTTCTACCTCATCAGGAAGAATATCGGATATGTCGTATGTGTTGCTAATTTGCAATCCATCTTCCCCATTGCTGGCATCATTCCCTCGCACCTCGTATAATTCTCTATAGTAGTCTTTTGCTATTTGAATTATGCCTTCTCTGCTGTTTATAAGTACACCATCACTATTCTTCAGTTTCATTTGTCTTTCTGTATTACTGCTCATGGCTGCTGATTTAAATCCTTTGTTTTCCCTTAATGCTTGTTCTACTTTTCTTGTTGTTGTTGTTGTTATGGGCGTTTAATGGCGCATAAGCTACTATGGCTATAATGCACCTATTCATTTTTTTATATAGGGAAATCAAAAAAAAAATTTTATAAAATCAGAAAAGATTAAAAAGTCCAATCTGCTTCAGAAAGTTGAAAAATTCGAAAATATTTGCCTTGTCACCAATGAGATTCTCTAAAGTTATTGGTTTATTAAGATTTACCAGTGATAGCAGAGTTGATGCTCTGTCTTGTCTATAGTAGGGGCAGTCAATGAGTATCTGTTTAACAGTCAGATTTATATAGCAATGTGGACACTGTGGTGGATCGTCTCCTCTAAGTAAATAAAGATGGGTTAGATGGGTATGACCTATTCTTGCCCTTGATAGGACTACTTCTTCTCGTCTTGATGTACGGATACTGGAGCACCAATTTTTTGGATCGTGTTTAAACTGAAAGAATTTATTATTTGTTTGAGAGTGCCAGATTGTTGTCCATTCTGACAAGCATGCAGCTTGAATAGCTACTGCAAAGTCTGATGGCGGAACAGGGATATTAGTTAAGTCTAAGCTAGTTGGATTTTTTGCGGCTTTATCATCCAGTTCATTGCCCAAAATACCAGAATGTGCTGGAATCCAACAGAAGATGACCTGTTGATGGCGTTCTTCAATTTTTAGTAATATGTTTTGTATTTCTTCTATAACAGGGTGAACTTTATCTGAGAAATTACATAAAGCCATGATTAAACTAAGCGAATCGGTGTAAATAACTGATTTTAAAGATCGATCAGCACAGAGATTTTGTAAGGCCAGTTTAATTGCATATATTTCAGCTGAAAAGATACTGAATTCAGATGGAAGGGATACTGAAATAACGGTATTCGGAAACAATGCAGCTGCTCCAACGTTTGAATTTGATTTAGAGCCATCTGTATAAATTGGGGAAAAATCACTATATCTTTGAGTGTGAACTGCAAGAAGTTGTATGATATTAGATGCTTGTAAAATGTCTTTTCCCCATTGGCAGAGATAAGTGTCACAAGTCACCAGAGGAAGAGAAGCCCATGGTGGTTGACAGCAGGTTGCTACCTGTTGTACGGAATGAACGGAAAGATTCCAAACTTCCATCAGTTCAAGGAGACGAAGACCAGCTGGCTTTACTATGCTAGGTTTATTTCTGAAGAGGTTTTCTAGTGGTGGATTGAACAAGTATGACTGAATCGGATGCGAGGCACAGCTTTGTATCTTAACGGCATACTTTAGTAACAGTGTTTTTCTACGTAACGATAATGGGGGCTCATGAGCATCAATATAGAGACTATGTTTGGGCGACGTTCTAAAAGCACCAAGTGCAATCCTCAAAGCACTGTTTTGAATGGGATCAAGCCAGCATAATGCACTCATTCTGGCAGAATCATAGATGGGAGCTCCATAATCAAGGCGGGATCTGATTAATGGCCTGTATAGCCGAAGCAAAGAAGTATGATCTGCACCCCATGTTTGGGCGGATAAAGCTTTGAGAATGTTTAATTTTTTTAGACAGGAAGTATGTACATTTTTAATATGGTCTATAAAATTTAACTTGTTGTCAAGGATTAATCCTAGAAATCTGATATTATTAGTGACCGGGATTGAGACATTAGAAATTTGAAGTTCGGGATCTGGATGAAGTTTACGCTGCCTACAAAAATGAATTGTAACTGTTTTCTGCTGCGAGAGCCGATAGCCATTGATGCTAGCCCACTGTTGTATTTTATTTAGTGATATCTGAAGCTGCCGTTCAATAGACCTCATATTTTGGGAATGGCAGGAGATGGAGAGGTCATCTGCATAAAGATAAGTCTCGATTGAATTTGGAAGCTGTCTTGTAATAGAATCTATTCTAAGAGCAAACAGAGTGGCACTCAGTACTGATCCTTGTGGAACACCCTCTTCCTGCATGAACGTTGTAGAGAGAGCATGTTGGTACTGAACTTGAAACGATCTGGTACATAGGAAGTTTTGAATAAATATAGGAAGGTTGCCCCGCAGCCCAAGGGCGTGTAGATCACCAAGTATGCCATGCCGCCAGGTGGTGTCAAAAGCCTTCTCTATGTCTATTGAAACCATTACAAGATGTTCACGTTTAACGAAGGCATTTTGAATGGCGAATTCAGCCTTGACCATAAGATCTAAGCACGACCTATTTTTACGAAAGCCATATTGACTATGGCTCATTAGATGTTCTGACTCAATGATCCAGACGAGTCTTCTGTGGACAATCTTTTCTAGGATTTTGCTGAGGCAGTTTGAGAGAGATATCGGTCTATAGCTATGGGGGTTGGTTGGATCTTTCCCAGGCTTTAGAAGTGCCAAAACAGTAGAGTGATGCCAGGAGGCTGGAAAAACATTTTCTGAAAATATACGATTGTAAAAAACCAGCAGCAAGCACAAAGCTTTGTCATCAAGATGTTGTAGCATCACATAATAAATCCCATCTGGCCCTGCAGCACCATTGTGGGCTGTTCTAATAGCATGCAAAAGTTCAGAGTATTGCAGAGGTTTGTTATATGAAAGAAGGCGGGCAGTGTGAAAGTTTATAGAATGCTTTTCTTTGGTGTTTTTAATTCGTTTGAATGATGTAGAAAAGGCTGATGCTGCTGAGATTTCAGCGAACGTACTGCCCAAAGCATTAGCAATATCTAAGGGACTGGATAGATCTTGTCCTTTCCAGGAGAGAATTGGAGAAGGTATAGTAGGAAACTTACCAGATAACTGTCTAATTTTTTTCCATATAGTTTTCTGATCAGTGTTTCTGTTAAAGGTCGATGCAAAACATGTCCAGGATTCTTTCTTGGCTTGCCTTTGTACAAATCGTGCTTTTGCTCTTAGTTTCTTATAGTTAATGAGATTGGTTGTGGTTGGACATCGCCGAAATAAATTCCAGGCTTTAATTTTTGTTTTCTTTGCTTTTGTACATTCCTCATTCCACCAGTAATTATAATGCTTGCGACCAGGGGGATTTGATAATGGTATTGTCTCCTTGGCCACTTTTAGAAGATGTGACGTGATGTAGTCTGTCACATTATCAATATTCTGGAGCTGGATTTTTTCCTCATCAAGAGAGATTGATGTCTGAAATTTTGCCCAGTCTGCCCGAACAAATTTCCATTTCCTGCGGGGTTTGTTTGAAGGAGTCTTTGATATTAAAAAATTGCATATGATTGGAAAGTGATCACTGCCCATAGGATCATTTGAAACATGCCACTCTATGCTTGGGACCAGGACTATATGGATAATGGATAATGCTTTAGCGTAAAGCGTCAAATATAAAGATAATGCTTATTGCATTATTTGACTCACATTTTTCATTACGAATTTATTGTTCAAGATAAAATATTTATAGCCAGGAATACTAAAAAACAGCTTTACAGCAATTTTGGGATGCTATTCACAGATTACTGTCGGAAAACTATTGCAGGGAATTGTTGCTTGCATCATAGCAACACCGTACACACTTGGCCTGTGATTCATAATTTATTAAAATACACTCCATCTTTACGGCTTTGTCATGTACTGTACTCACAGAATTTAGGTGCTTCCCCCCCCCCCCCATTTCACAAGTTTGAAGCCCCTCGAAAGATAACATATTCACAAACGTACGGAATTTTCCCTTCAATATTTGTATTTACAACAAACTGAAAAATTGATCTTGAAACCCAAACAAAGGAATTATTTAGGGTGTAGTGGCTGCTATATTGAATTCTTCCGCACGAGGAACAAAAATGATAATTATTCTCAAAAGCATATGGCACAGAAACAATTACTGAAAGTAAAATGCAAAAAAGAAAAGAACTTTGCTGAAGTCAATTATTAAGAAATAATGTGTACAAAAATAGGCATATGAATGTACTGAATGAAGGGAAAAATCTCCCATGAATGAACAGCATGCAGTGGAAAAAAGCAATGACTGCAGATGGCATCAGCATTAGTAGAGGCATATGATGCAAGAGAGCATGCTTACACGTCATCAGCCTGAAAAAAAAAAAAAAAAAAAAATACTACCCATTACACCCTTCCATTTGATCCAAAAGTTTGTTAGTTCTGCCTTGAATTTACTTAAGCTATCAATTCCAAAACAACAGATGGTAGTTTTTTCCAGAAATCAACCACCTTCTGGTTAAAGGTAAGTTTCCACACATCTATTCCACAACTGTCTTTCCTCAATTTAAATGTGTACCCTCACCGCGATTAATTTGAACAAGAGGAAAACTCCCTTCACCATTAAGTTTGCTCAAACCATTCAAGGCCTTATATACCTTAATCAGATCACCTCACAGGTGTTTAGTCTCCAGACATTGAAATTTGTAGAAATTTAAGCCTTTCTTCATAAGAGCAAAACTTTGTTCCATTCACCAATCTCATTGCCCTTCTCTGTACCCATTCCAGCAACTCTACATTCTTCCTGAAATGAGGCCTCCAGACTGTATGCAGTACTGAAGGTGTGTCCTGATCATTGCCTTATACAAGGGGATAA
Source organism: Mastigoproctus giganteus (assembly GCF_048544385.1). Classification (NCBI taxonomy): domain Eukaryota; kingdom Metazoa; phylum Arthropoda; class Arachnida; order Uropygi; family Thelyphonidae; genus Mastigoproctus; species Mastigoproctus giganteus. The sequence goes on along the minus strand of NC_143575.1, from coordinate 118,678,008 downwards.
TAAACTCCTCATCCCTACTAGAAAAAAATTCTGGGATATCATTGACAAAACACGATGAGCTACTCTTGAAGATGTCCACAATGCTCAGAAAACTACATATCCGACTGCACAATTACACCCAGGTCTTTTTCATTTTCCACTACCCTGAGTGTAGTACCACACAGCTGATATATAACTCTAGGGTTACTGCTACAAATATGCAATACTTGGTATTTGTCAATGTTAAAATTCAGTTTCCACCTCTCAGCCCAGCTTTTCTACATCCTGTTACAGCAGCGTACTGTCATTAGTGTCATTAACAACCCTGCCTACCTTTGTATAGTCGGGAAACTTGGACACTAAGCCTGATATAACTTCATTAATGTCATTGATAAATACAGAAAACAACAATGGGCTCAACACCGAACCCTGGGGGAATCCACTAATAATATTAGTCCACGAAGAGTAGTGTCCATTGACTACCACCCTCTGTCTTCTCCCGATCAACCATCCCTTTATCCCTAGCAGCAACTTGACCTTAATGCCATACTACTGCAATTTGTACACTGGTCTTCTATGTACAACAGCATAAAAATCTTTCCTGAAATCAGAGGATATGATATGAAAATTCTTTTTGCATCCAGTTGCTCTGTCATCACATCGTAGTATCCAAATCAAATTGGTTAGACAAGACTTCCCCATACTTTGTCTGAACTTTGTCTTGTCTAGACGAGCTTGCCATGCTTCTTTAACCAGTGACTCCATTATTTTAACTGGAACAGAAGTTAAATTAACAGGTCTTTAATTACTCATGTCTCCCTTTGAATCCCCTTTGTGAATTGGGGATACATTAGCACATCTCCAGATCAGGGGATCTCCTCTGAATCCTAGGATGATCTCATAATTATGGCTAAGGGTTTGCTTACTTTCTTTGCTGCCTCCTTTAATATATCTGGATATATCTCTTCCACCCCAGGTGCCTTTCTTAGGTTTAACTTCAACAATTTCTCCTTCACTTCGTTTTAGTTATTACAAAACCATTTAGCTCCCTATTAGAGTTAGATAAACTTCTGTCCTCCACTTTGCCAAAGAATTCCTCATGTGTGAATGTAGAACCGATAACCCAAAATACTTATTTAGTTTGTCAGCTACCTGAGCAGGACCATCAACAGTCGAATCATTGATATCAAATGGACCAATCTGATTCATCCTCTTCCTTCTACAAGTTACATAAGTAAAGAAGTCTTCGATGTTTTTCTTTGAATCATTTGCCAAAGATTTTTCGTAATTTGCCTTTGCTTGCCTAACTTCCTTTGTGGCTTGATTACAGACTAGCTTGTATCTACCACAGGCTTTTGTGTCATCTGATAATTTACATGCATCCCATGCATTTTTCTTTGCTTCTACAAGTCTCATTATTTCATCTGGCATCTATTTAGGTATAAATCTTGAACAGTATTTCTTGGTTGGTATGAAATGCCTAATAGCTTCCAAGATTAATTCTTTGAATGCTTCACAATTAGAATTTGTTGTTGGTAACATCAGTTGGTCCCATTGTATAGAATATAAAACTGTCTGAGATCACTACAGTTATCTTTACAAAAGCAAAAACCACTGATGGTAGTTTTCCCTGATGGTAATTACCTCTAAGTAATCCTTTACCCCTGATGGTAGTTACCTCTAAGTAAATGCCACATGAGTACACTGTGATCACTGCTACCAAGTGGTTCCTTTACTGCAGATTCTTAATGCATGAATAATCACTGCTGATAATCATATTAAGAGTATTACTCACTCCAGTTGCCTCTCGAACATGCTGTTGTAGAAAACAATCATCCAATAAATGTACAAAAGTCTTGCTAGTGTGTGGGTGATCAAACCCACAAAAGTTTCAGTCAATACCTGGGAAGGTAAAATCCCACATTATAAGACATTCTGACTTACTGGCCCACTCTGTACAATTGTTAATTGTACTCATCAGAACCATTAGGCCTGTAAAACACTCCTACTTTAACCATTGCTTTCGCAGTGCTTATGTCACACTGCCTTAGATTTTTTGTTTCTTAACTAACAGCATAACCCCTCCTCCCTTCCTATCCTGTGTGTCCTTTCTGCACACATTGTACTCTCCAAGTTCCAAATTCCATTTCTGATATCCCAATAATAACCCAAAATACTTATTTAGTTTGTCAGCTACCTGAGCAGGACCATCAACAGTCGAATCATTGATATCAAATGGACCAATCTGATTCATCCTCTTCCTTCTACAAGTTACATAAGTAAAGAAGTCTTCGATGTTTTTCTTTGAATCATTTGCCAAAGATTTTTCGTAATTTGCCTTTGCTTGCCTAACTTCCTTTGTGGCTTGATTACAGACTAGCTTGTATCTACCACAGGCTTTTGTGTCATCTGATAATTTACATGCATCCCATGCATTTTTCTTTGCTTCTACAAGTCTCATTATTTCATCTGGCATCTATTTAGGTATAAATCTTGAACAGTATTTCTTGGTTGGTATGAAATGCCTAATAGCTTCCAAGATTAATTCTTTGAATGCTTCACAATTAGAATTTGTTGTTGGTAACATCAGTTGGTCCCATTGTATAGAATATAAAACTGTCTGAGATCACTACAGTTATCTTTACAAAAGCAAAAACCACTGATGGTAGTTTTCCCTGATGGTAATTACCTCTAAGTAATCCTTTACCCCTGATGGTAGTTACCTCTAAGTAAATGCCACATGAGTACACTGTGATCACTGCTACCAAGTGGTTCCTTTACTGCAGATTCTTAATGCATGAATAATCACTGCTGATAATCATATTAAGAGTATTACTCACTCCAGTTGCCTCTCGAACATGCTGTTGTAGAAAACAATCATCCAATAAATGTACAAAAGTCTTGCTAGTGTGTGGGTGATCAAACCCACAAAAGTTTCAGTCAATACCTGGGAAGGTAAAATCCCACATTATAAGACATTCTGACTTACTGGCCCACTCTGTACAATTGTTAATTGTACTCATCAGAACCATTAGGCCTGTAAAACACTCCTACTTTAACCATTGCTTTCGCAGTGCTTATGTCACACTGCCTTAGATTTTTTGTTTCTTAACTAACAGCATAACCCCTCCTCCCTTCCTATCCTGTGTGTCCTTTCTGCACACATTGTACTCTCCAAGTTCCAAATTCCATTTCTGATATCCCAATAATATCTGCCTTTGATGTCTTGACCAGCACTTCAAATTCATCAAATTTATTTTATAAGTAAATATTCATTTATTACAAATACAGCAAGCCCATCACAGACTTGGCTAGGGGAGATATTCAGTACAAAGAAAAAATATATAAAAAAAATAATACATAGCAGAATTCATATATACATTATAACAAAGAATAGGAATTATCCCTATGAATTAAAAAAAAAAAATATTTTGCAGAATTACACATTTGGCTCTCAGTTGCAATTACTGGGTTGAAGGCAGGCTTTCATTTCACATCATCAGATCAGAAATCTGCCTCCTGTAGGCTTCAGAGTTAAGTAATCTTTTGCATTCAATGTTGTGATGATTTATGACGTGAAGGAATGCATTGGGGAACATTCTGTCCATTTTTTTGAGTCTGGAAAGGTTGGATTTGAATTGTTGTTGGTATCTTGAATTTTCTCTGTTGGGGGCAGCTATTATGTTGGCTAAGTTTGGTGCAAGAAGCATGATTCCAGACTCGATCATCTGTTGCAGATGCTTTGTGTTGAAGTTTTCATAAAGCTCTTGCCTGTAAATATATGAAGAAAATTAAGTTTTCTATTCAGCCTTCTAAGAACACAATACAAGAAATTTCTTGATGGTTACGTGAGGAGCACCAGATCAGATTTTTGAGGTATGCATGTATGTATGTATGTATGTATATACTTTTTTGGGAGCTCCTGGAACATTATTTCATTTCCGCCTTGTTTCACTCTACAGATACAGTGCTTCGTCAAAGGACAGGCAAGAGAAGTTAGTTTGCGTGAAAAGTGTGAGCCAAGGAGCAGAGCAAAGCTGGCCGCAGGGCAAAAACCAACTAGTGAGGAAAAAAAAAAAAAAAAAAACCACATAGAAAATACATAGTGACTAAGCAAGAACATTTAACAAATTAGCTTAGACAAGCTTATAAGCAACAAGCTACACTGTCTAGATACAGACTACGAGCACAAAAGGTAATAATATATAATGGTAGAGCCCCAATTTTTCAGGACTAAAGAAATTAACAGTTCACATTCCCAGATCATGGGAATATGAACTGTTAATTGTAGAAATAACTTAAATACACTAATGCAAGATAACAGACAGCAAAATGATCAATTATCATAAATGTTAAGAGGATTCAATATCATCTCAGAAGGGCATTATGAGATTTGCTTACCTGTGTAGTTTATACACTGAATTCTTTTGGGAGAAGTTGATGGCATGAGTCCATATGATAAAGCAGCACATCTAGGGAAGGAGGGATAATATCTGTCTTAACTCTATGGTAAACTGAACACAAAGGGAAGACTGGAACTGCCACAAACACATCATCAATATAATGCTGCTAGGCCAGATCAGAACAGGTAAGTTTGAAAAATTATTAACTTTAAGCTCTTTCTTAACAATGTTGGCTATGACAGCACTAACAGTGATACCCATAGTTGTACCCTGGACTGGACAGTATAAAGCATGATTGAACATCATCATGGCTCTGGTGAGATAGAAATTTGATGCAAAGCAAACATTCTCTACAGAAACACTGAGCTTTACCTTCAATATTTTGTATTGGGTGAAATTTTTTTCAGCCTGGTCTGTACTTTTTAACAGAACAGACTGCTTCTACAGGAATGGGATACACTTAAATAGAAAGGGTGCAAGAATATTTGCTGATGCTATTGAGGCAGTGTTAGGTGAGTCAGAAAACTGTTAGCTTGCCGTGGGATACAAGAACTAATAGATTAACAGCAATCACTGGCAGAGATGAAAGTGAATCTTGTATTGCTTCTATTGGAATCAGCAGCAGCAGCCAGGAAAACAAGATGCAGGGTATTTCCGAGACTGCTGGGAGTCATTGCGGTACAAGTAAACACACGGGTTGTGTTAGGGTATCTAAGAATAGGAACAGGTGCATGTATACTTGCATGTACACCAATGCTAGGAGTTGGGTAAATAAATTTGATGAATTTGAGGTATTGCTCAGAACATCAAAGACAGACATTGTTGGGATATCAGAGACATGGTGTCACACAGATATAAGGAATGCAGAACTGGAATTTAGGGAGTATAATGTGTACAGGAAGGATAGACAAGGTAGGAAGGGAGGATGGGTTATACTATTAGTTAAGAAACACATAAAATCCAAGGAAGTGAAGATAGTCGACATCGCTGGACAAGTGCAGTGTCGAGTCAGTTTGGTGGGACATAAGCATTGGGAGATCAAAATTGAGAGTAGGAGTGTGTTATAGGCCTAATGACTCTGATGAGCATAATAAGGAACTGTACAGGGAAATAGAGTGGGCCAGTAAATCAGAGAGCCTTATAATGGGGGATTTTAATTTCCCAGATATTGACTGGAATTTGTGGGTTGGTCACCCACACACTAGCAAGGCTTTTGTGGATTTATTGCATGATTGGTTTCTACATCAGCATGTTCGGGAGGCAACTAGAGGGAGTAATAGTCTTGATTTGATTATCAGTAGTGATTCTTCATGCGTTAAGAATCTGCAGATAAAGGAACCATTAGGTGGCAGCGATCACAATGTGCTATAGTGGAATTTACTCAAAAAGGTAACTACCATCAGGGAAGGTAAGGGTTTTTGCTTTCGTAAAGGCGACTACGATGGTCTGAAACAGTATTTAAATTCTATACAGTGGGACCAACTGATGATGTTACCAACAGCAAATTCGAAATGGGAACCATTCAAAGAACTTATCTTGGAAACTACTAGGCCTTACATACCAACTAAGAAATATTGTTCAAGGTTTGGGCCTAAATGGATGTCAGACGAACTAATGAGACATGTGGCAGAGAAGAAAAATGCATGGGATACATATAAATTAATGGGTGAGATGGAAGCCTATGATAGATATAAGCTGGTCTGTAACCAAGTCACAAAGGAGATTAGGCAGGCAAAGGCAGTTTATGAGAAATCCAACAAAGAGTTCTTTACTATGTAAACTCTAGAAGGAAAGGGATGAATCAGATTGGTCCACTGGATATTGATGATCCTGCTCAGGTGGCTAACAAACTAAATGAGTATTTTGCATCTACATTCACCCATGGGAGTTATTCAGGGAGGGGAATGCCAAAGGTGAATTAAACTCTGGCAATGAGCTGGATGATTTTGTAATAACTGAGAGGAAAGTGGAGGAGAAATTGTTGAAGATAAACATAAAAAAGGCACCCAGGGTGGATGGGATCTATCCAGTTATATGAAAAGAGGCAGCAAAGTAAGCAAGCAAACCCTTAGCCATAATATGAGAGCTTCTTTGGACTCAGGGGAGGTAGGAGAGTAGGAGTGTGTTATAGGCCTAATGACTTTTGGTACCCATGGACTGGAGATGCGCAAATGTGACCCCAATTCACAAAGGAGGATCAAAGGGCAACACAAGTAATTATAGACCTCTTAGTTTAACATCTGTTGTTCCAGGAAAATTAATGGAGGCGCTGGTTAAAGAAGCACTGCAGGATCATCTAGACAAGACTTTAGCTCGGACACAGCATGGTTTTGTTAAGGGAACGTCTTGTCTGACCAATTTGATTGGATATTATGATGTGGTCACAAAGGAACTGGATGAAGGGAATAACTTTGATATCATATTGACATTAGCATTAGTAGAGGCATATGATGCAAGAAAGCAAGCTTATTCAGCATCAGCCAAAAAAAAAAAAAAAAAAAAACAACCACTACTCCCATTTCACCCCTCCGTTCGTTCGAAATACCTGTCCAGCTGAGCCTTAAATTTGTTTAGGCTATCAACTTCAACAACAAGCGATGGGAGTCTATTCCACAAACCAACTACCCGCTGGCTAAAGGCAAATTTCCGCACATCTATCCGACATCTGTCCTTCCTCAATTTGAATTTATGCCCTCTCAGGTGATTATTCTGAGCAAGAGGAAGAGAAAGTGAATGGAACCCTTTGTTCCATTCACTAATCTTGTTGCCCTTCTCTGTACTCGTTCCAACAGCTCTACATCCTTCTTGAAGTGAGGCCTCCAGACCTGTATACAGTACTCAAGGTGTGGCCTGACCAATGCCTTATACAAGGGAATAATCACATCCCTGTCCCTGCTAGAAAAATTCCTGTATATCATTGACAAGACACCATGAGCTACTCAGAGAACTTCATATCTGCCTGCACAATTACCCCCAGGTCCTTTTCATTCTCTACCACTGTCAGCGTAGTACCACAGAGTTGATACGTTGATCTGGGGTTACTGTTTCCCATATGTAGAACTTTACATTTGTCAATGTTAAACTTCATTTGCCACCTCTCAGCCAATCTGCTCAACCTTTCCAGATCCTGTTGCAGCAGTGTGTCGTTAACAACCCTGCCAACCTTGGTATCGTCTGCAAACTTGGACATTAAGCCTGATACACCATCATCAATATCATTTATAAATACAGAAAACAACAATGGACCCAACACTGAACCCTGAGGAACTCCACTAATAACATTAGTCCACGTTGAGCAGTGTCCATTGATTACCACTCTCTGTCTTCTGCCACTCAACCATCCCTTTATCCATAGCAGCAATTTGCCTCCAATGCCACACTTCTCCAATTTGTGCAGCAGTCTTCCATGCGCAACAGTATCAAAAGCCTTTCTAAGATCCAAATATATAATATCAAAGTTATTCCCTGCATCCAGTTCTTTTGTGACTACATCATAGTATCCAATCAAATTGGTCAGACAAGACCTGCCCTTAACAAAACCATGCTGTGTCTGAGCTATAACTGAATTCTTGTCCAGATGATCCTGCAGTGCTCTTTAACCAGTGCCTCCATTAATTTTCCTGGAACCGAAGTTAAACCAACAGGTCTAGAATTACTTGTGTCAGTCTTTGATCCTCCTTAGTGAATTCGGGTTACATTTGCTCATCTCCAGTCCATGGGTACCTCCCCTGAGTCCAAAGCAGCTCTCATAATTATGGCTAGGGGTTTGCTTACTTCCTTTGCTGCCTCCTTTAATATAACTGGATAGATCCCATCAACCCCGGTGCCTTTTTTATGTTTATCCTCAACAATTTCTCCTCCGCTTTCCTCTCAGTTATTAGAAAATCATCTAGCTCACTGCCAATGTTTGCTTCACCTACGACATTACCCTTCCTGAATAACTCCTCATGTGTGAATGTAGATGCAAAATACTCGTTTAGATTGTGAGCCACCTGAGCTGGATCCTCAACTGTTGAACCATCAACATCCAGTGGACCAATCTGATTCATCCCTTTCCTTCTTGAGTTTAAATAGGTAAAGAACTCTTTTCTGTTTTTCTTTGCATCCTTTGCCAAGGATTTCTCATAATCTGCCTTTGCCTGCCTAATCTCCTTTGTGACTTGGTTACAGACCAACTTATATCTATCATAGGCTTCCATGTCACCCATTAATTTGTATGTATCCCATGCATTTTTCTTCTCTGCCATATGTCTCATTAGTTCATCTGACAACCATTTAGGCCTGAACCTTGAACAATATTTCTTGGTTGGTATGTAAAGCCTGGTAGCTTCCAAGATTAGTTCCTTGAATGCTTCCCATTTTAAATTTGCTGTTGGTAACATCATCAGTTGGTCCCACTGTATAGAATTTAAATACTGTCTCAGACCATCATAGTCGCCTTTACGAAAGCAAAAACCCTTCCCTTTACCTCTGATGGTAGTTACCTCCTTGAGTAAATCCCACTTCAGCACACTGTGATCACTGCCACCCAGTGGTTCCTTTATCTGCAGATTCCTAATGCATGAAGAATCACTACTGATAATCAGATCAAGAGTATTACTCCCTCTAGTTGCCTACCGAACATGCTGGTGTAGATAACAATCATCCAATAAATCCACAAAAGCCTTGCTAGTGTGTGAGTGACCAACCCACAAATTCCAGTCAATATCTGGGAAATTAAAATCCCCCATTATAAGACTCTCTGATTTACTGGCCCATTCTATTTCCCTGTACAGTATCTTATTATACTCATCAGAGTCATTAGGCCTATAGCACACTCCTACTCTCAATTTTGATTTACCTATGCTTATGTCACACCAAACTGACTCGACACTGCCCTGTCCATCAATGTCGACTGGCTTCACTTCCTTGGATTTTATGTGTTTTTTTAACTAATAGCATAACCCCTCCTCCCCTCCTGTCCTGTCTATCCTTTCTATATACATTGTACTCCCCAAATTCCAGTTCTGCATTCCTTATATCTGTGTGACACCACGTCTCTGATATCCCAACAATATCTGCCTTTAATGTTTTGAGCAATACCTCAAATTCATCAAATTTATTTACTAAACTCCTAGCATTGGTGTACACGCAAGTATACATGCACCTGTTTCTATTCTTAGCTACCCTAACACAACCCATGTGTTTACTTGTACTGCAATGACTTCCAGCAGTCTCTGAAATATCCTGCATCTTGTTTTTCAGGCTTCTGCTCATTCCAATAGAAGCAGTGCAAGGATCTCTTTCACCTCTGCCAGTGGCTACTGTTAATCCATTAGTCTTTGTCTCCCCCCAAGCTAGCAGTTTTCCGACCCACCTAACACTGCCTCGATAGCATCAGCAAATATTCTTGCACCCTTTCTATTTAAGTGTATCCCATCCCCGTAGAAGCAATCTCTCCTGTTAACAAGTACATTCCAGGCTGAAAAAAATTCTACCCCTTGAGCCTTGCACAATCTTTCCAGGGCCGAATTGATCGACAAGGCTCTCATCATATACTCCCTCCTATCGTGTCTGGGCAGAATTGGACTCATGGGAGGTAGGAGAGTAGGAGTGTGTTATAGGCCTAATGACTTTTGGTACCCATGGACTGGAGATGCGCAAATGTGTGACCCCAATTCACAAAGTTGAATATCAAAGTTGATATCATATTGATAGAAAAGGCTTTTGTATCAAATATCATATCACTGTCTAAGAGCCATCTGAAATACTTGCAAGCTTGTTGGAGAGGAACAGAAGTAAACAGGGGAAAATAAATCCAATGAAACAATGACCTTGTTACCGAAAATATTAAAATCTCAAATCATAAAATGGAACATGCTGACACTTTTTAATTAATTTTAAATGTGAGCAGTAAAGACAACTCTAGAAGAATCAATATTGGTATAAAAGTATGATTCTGTTGCACATGGAAGACTGCTGCACAAATTGGAGCAGTGTTGCATTGGAGGCAAATTGCTGCTATGGATAAAGAGATGGTTGAGTGGGAGAAGACAGAGAGTGGTAATCAATGGACACTGCTCTCTGTGGACTAATGATGTTGAGAATAAAGGATGTTGAGCTGATCGAATGAGTACAGAGAAGGGCAACAAGATTAGTGAATGGAACAAACGGCTGCTTTTATGAAGAAAGGCTTAAGTTTTGCAAATTACAGTGTCTGGTGATTAGGAACCTGCGATGTGATCTGTTTGAGGTGTATAAAGGCTTGAATAGTTTGAGCATGCTCAATGCTTATGCAATTGTTCCTCTTGCTCAGAATAAATATTTGAGAGGGCATAAATTCAAATTGTGGAAAGACAGATGTAGGATAGATGTGCGGAAGTTTGCCTTTAGCCAGCGGTGTCGTTGGTTGGTGGAACAGACTTCCATCCATTGTTGTGGAAGTTGATAGCCTAAATAAATTTAAGGCTGAGCTGGACAGGTACTTGGATCGAACGAAGGGGTGAAATGGGAGAGTGTTTTTTTTTTGCTGATGCTGCATAAGTTTGCTTTCTTGCATTACATGCCTCTACTAATGCTAATGCTAATATCGTATCACTGTCTAAGAGCCATCTGAAAGACTTGCAAGCCTGTTGGAGAGGAACAGAAGTAAACAGGGGAAAATAAATCCAATGAAACAATGACCTTATTATCGATAATATTAAAATCTCAAATAACATAATCATAACATGGAACATGCTGACACTTTTTAATTAATTTTAAATGTGAGCAGTAAAGACTTAACAGTTCCCACTGCAACTCTAGAAGAATCTTGGTATAAAAGTTGACATTTTCCCTGCAAACCACCCACAGCTCATTTCATGATGGAGGGTGAAGTTTCTCACAATCATCTTATTGAAGAAGTGTCCACTGAAATCCATTTTAAGACTGCATCTATTTTGTAACATGTATGCCACTTAGCTCCCAACTTTATTTCTTCTCAAACAAACCCTCATTTAATTCATCATCATGATACATCTGTCCTTCCATGGAAAAAGGGTCATCACAATGCCATTTTGGACAGTCAGATTACATTTGAAAGGCCATCACTTTTGCAAGATTGTCAAGTTTATGTAGCTGTGCAATGTCCTATTAATATTGAAGAAGATGTCCAAAGTTAATCAGCTTGTATATTCTTGATTTTTACAGAATAAGATTAATAAAGCACTACACTGGAAACTTCATGCATCAAGCTGCCAGCTTCCTCAATTTCATGGATTTTCTAAGATCCATAAACTGGCAGTTCTGCTGTGAACTGTGGCATCTGGACACATCAAGTCTCTAAATTCGTTGCAAATCTGTTACTGTCTCTTGTAGGAATTCTTGTTATACTATACCCTATATGCATCTAGTAACGAATGGGCCTGGAGTACTGGGGTCCATAGTTCAAATACAGATATATACAGTTATACCCAGTTATTTATTAACAAATAAAGTACAAATAAAATAAAATAAAATAAAAGTACAAAACCAGTAGCTTTCGGAACGCGTGTCCCTTTATCAACTGATAAGTTAATATAAAATTTGAATACATTACAAGCAAAGTGTGGCACGTTAATCATGCGTCATTGTTGTAGTAGGATTGTTTATTATGTTTAGTGACTCTAGCCATAGGCGGTGGCGAAAGTGTCGCGCGTGGTCCACTATCTCAAAAGTCGCGCTTGGGCGTCAAGATCTGTGGTTGGTAGCCCCAAAAAATGTTCTGCCGACCCGCGGACTGGTCAGTTTCGGCAAGCCGGATTGCTCTGTCGTGTTCCGTGAGGGCGATCCTGGAGACGTCTCGATGTCTCACCTACGTAGCAACTGTTACAGCCGCCTACAGGTGATTCGGTACACTACTACATTGCTGCGTAAGACAGGTGTTGACAGGGGTCTTCACGCTGGAGACAAGTGAATGTAGGGTTCCTACCGGGTAATTGCACACATTTGATGTTGTAACTTCTAAGGACCTTCGAGATACGTCCTGACACTCCTGGATAGTACGGAATGTAGGGCGGACGATATGCCGACTTTGCTTCGGAGGTCTTGGGTTGGATGTAAGTTCTTCTGGCCTGTAACAGGCATCTGTTTAGTACATTGGATGGATAACCACATCTGGTTAGGTCTGCCTTCACAAGGGAGATCTCGTTACGTCCTAATTGTGTCGGTGCTGGAATGGCTCCAGGCCCTGGAGAATAGGGTTGCGGGCAGTGCTATTGAGATGGCTTGGAGTGTGGCCGGACCCCGTAGTTGGTGAATTTGACCGCACCACATGGGTTTGCCGGTATATACTGAGGTCTCTAGACGTGGGCCTACGCGATGTACATGGGCACTGCTATGGGTGCCCCCTGTCAGTTCCGTAGTAGCTAACATCGCCATGGAAGATCTGGAGGAGCAGATACACCAGAACCCACCAGCAGACGCTTCCGAGCACCTATTAACAACGTGGTGTAGATACGTCGACGATATTTTTACCATAATTACCACGTGGTTCTGAAACTGGTACTACTAGAACACCTCAACTCCCTATCCAATTTCATCAAGTTTTACCGTAGAATCAGAGGTGAACGGTTTCGCTCCCCGTTTCTGGACGTGCTAGAGTGCATCGCGTAGGCCCACGTCTAGAGACCTCAGTATAACCGGCAAACCCATGTGGTGCGGGTCAATTCACCAACTACGGGTCCAGCCACACTCCAAAGCCATCTCAATAAGCACTGCCCCGCACCCTATTCTCCAGGGCCTGGAGCCATTCCATCAGCACCGACACAATTAGACGTAACGAGATCTCCCGTGTGAAGGCGGACCTAACCAGAATGCGGTTATCCATCCTATGTACTAAACAGATGCCTGTTACAGGCAGAAGAACTTACATCCAACCCAAGACCGTCCGAAGCAAGTCGGCATAATCGTCTCCGCCTACATTCCAGTACTATCCAGGAGTGTCAGGACGTTATCTCGAAAGTTCCTTAGAAGTTACAAACATCAAATGTGTGCAATTACCCGGTAGGAACCTGCATTCACTTGTCTCCAAGCGTGAAAGACCCCTGTCACACGCAGCAATTGTAGTGTAACCGTATCACCTGTAAGGGCGGCCTGTAACAGTTGCTACGTAGGGTGAGACATCGAGACGTCTCCAGGATCGCCTCACGGAACACGACAGAGCAATCCGGCTTGCCGAAACTGACCAGTCCATCGGGTCAGCAGAACATTTTTTGGGGCTACCAACACACGATCTTGACCCCAAGCGCGACTTTGAGATAGTGGACCACGCGCAGCGACACTCTTAGCGCCACCACCTATGGCTAGAGTCACTAAACATAATAAACAATCCTAAAGGCATTAAATCGCCAGAAAAGGCATGCGTCTACATCCCATCCTAGAAACAACCGTTTTATTGATGGATGATCACTGGCATAAAGCAGCACACAGTCCGTGCCTACAACAATGACCGCATGATTAACGTACCACACTTTGCTTGTAATGTATTTCAAATTTTATATCAACTTATCAGTTGATAAAGGGACACGCGTTCCGAAAGCTACTGGTTTTGTACTTTTATTTTATTTTATTTTTATTTGTACTTTTATTTGTTAATAAATAACTGGGTATAACTGTATATATCTGTATTTGAACTATATGCATCTGTTTAGGGGTAAGTAATTATCTTATAAATGGGCTCTACTAATAAATTCTATAATTTTTACTCTATTCAGAGAGCTGAAACTCGCTAATAGCTGGAGCCAAAACTGTTTTACTTCAATTTTTCTATTCAATTTCCTGCAAACGACAAAAAATGTGACATTTAGTGGGCATTTTTTAATGCCTTTTTCAGATATTTTTTTTCACAACTGCCCTATACCAGCCTAGCACTCATGAAATGTGATACTCCATTCGTTCGTTTTTCTTAGTGAAGTGAGCACCCTCAGTTTTACAAAAGGGAGTTTCATTTAAGTTGCTGTGAGAGCACTCTGCTCCGGCATTGTGTCACAGTTCTCCATACAGCTTTAACGAGAAAAGCAAAAAAAAAAAAAAAAAAGGGACAAATGTAGGCTACTGTGGCATCTGGACACATCAAGTCTCTAAATTCATTGCAAATCTGTTACTGTCTCTTGTAGGAATACTTGTTATACTATAACCCTATCTGTGTCTGTTGGGGTAAGGAAAAGTGCACCCATTATCAACCCACTGCAGGGATGGAGGTAAAGGGGCCAAATGTAGGCTACTGTTTCTTGGCATAAGAAACAATGAAAGGAATCCGCAACAATTGTTTTTGAAAATGAAAAAAGACCGTATTCCTTTCTTCAATGTGCATTGTATCTATTAACATAAAATTATGGAAATTCATGTATCGGAAGCTGCACAGGAAACAGGAAAAACTGATCACTACAGTGTGCACATTTGATAAAAACAATCTGATTCATCCTCATCCTTCTACAGTTTACGTAAGTAAAGAAGTCTTCGATGTTTTTCTTTGAATCATTTGCCAAAGAATTTTCGTAATCTGCCTTTGCTTGCCTAACTTCCTTTGTGGCTTGATTACGGACTAGCTTGTATCCACCATTGTTTTAGGGAAAAATAACGGAACAGCACGTTTCCTGGATGTATATTTGATCTTATAATGAAATTTAAAGAAAATATTTCTATTGACAGCTGCATTATAAACTTGGAAAACTGGTGCGCAAAAGAAGAATAAATAATATCATCCACTATGAATAACAGATAGTTGTTTTGAAATGTGTATTGCTCGCAAAACTGCAATATTTTCTAATACAAAGCTAATAGACAGAGCCGAAACTAGGCAATCCTATGAGTGGGGCAAAAGTGTTATAAGAACGCCCCCATTACATGTAAATTGACTACCTGCATACAAAATAATAGAGCAAGCTAATCTGCGAAAAGATCTAAACCTCCCAAGGACTTCCTAATTCATTTCACAAATATACGTGGTCTCAATTCTAATCTCAACGATGTATATTTTGTTCCAGAAAACGGCAGTTGAATGAATAAACGAGGAAGATGAAAAGTTGGTTTTGTGAGTTTGGAGTGGGACAGTAAATGGACGTTGGCTGGTGGTGGCAAGTGTTCGGACTGCTTTGAAAGAGAGAGCGGGAATTATAGAAGCCAATTCAGAAGAACAGTGCCCAAGGAAGCATCTGTAGAAAAGGTGAGACAGTGAGTGGAGAGATTCTAATTAACCTAACTGCCCTCTTCTGAACGGAATCTAGGAGTCTGAGAGAGGTTTTGGGGGCACCACCCCAGATGTGGAAACAATATTCCATGGTAGGGTGGATTTGCGATTTGTACAGAGCAAACAGCTGTTTGGAAGAAAAGTAACACCAAGAGCGAAAGAGAAAACAAATTTTTTAGATGCAGAGGAAGCAATATTTGTAATGTGCTTGTGCGAAGAGAGATTAGAAGTCAGGGTAATCCCCAAAAGAGATATATCATTTTGCCTTGAAATCGGAGTGTCACCAAAGATAATAGGAGCGGAAGAATCCTTTTTGCGAGATATAAGACAAGACTGACTTTTAGAAGGGCTGAAATCAACTAAGTTTTCTGTGTCCCACTGGAGAATTACCTGGAGATCGGCATTTAAGGAATTGGTAGCAGATATTCGAGAAGTTGAAGCTGATTGAGCAGGGCAAGATTTCTCAAAATGGAAAGTGGAATGCAATGTGGTATCATCGGCAAAACTATGGATAGGATTTCCAGTCAATGGAAGAAGGTCATTAATGTACAAGAGGAAAAGAGTGGGTGAAAGAACTGAACCTTGGGGGACACAAGCATTAGTGGAGAAGTTAGAAGACAGAGAGCCATCTACCATCACCCTCAGTGAGCGATCAGAGAGAAAACTGAATAACCAACTACAAAAACAGTTGGCAAACCATAAGATGGAAGCTTGTTTAGAAGACTTTTATGCCAAACACGATCAAAAACCTTTGAGATGTCAAGAGCAACTGCTTGTGTTTCACCAAACTTTTCCATTGAATTTGCCCATAAACGAGTAACAGAAGCCAGAATATCACCAGTGGATTGACACTGATTGAATTCATACTGGCGATCGTTGATCAGACGGAAGGAGGTTCCTAGATAGTTCAAGAGTTGGTGGTTAATTTATTTCTCCATTACTTTAGAAAGAGTAGAAGTAATTGCAATGGGACGATAATTGGATGGGAGGGATTTGTAACCCTTTTTAGGAACTGGCTGGATATGAGCAAATTTCCAAGCAGAAGGAAAAACACCTTTGGAATAAGAAAGTGAAAAAAGACGGCAAAGAATAGGAGTAAGTTCAGGAGTACAGGTTTTGAGAACAAGTGGAGAAATACCATCGGGACTTGGAGGTTTCTTAATACCAAGGTTCGTCAAAATCCTTCTGACATCCTTTTGACGGAAGACCACAGTAGGCATTGAATGTAGCATGTTGGGAATGGTGGGAGGTGTTTTACCAAGATCATTAATATATGAGTTGGAAGAAAAATGAGATGCTAGCAGGTCAGCTTTATCCTTGGCCGAAGTGACTACAGAACCATCTGATTTTGAGAGGGGTGGGAGCAGAGATGGTCAAAAGTTTCAGCCAATAGCTTTGGCAAGAAGCAAGTTTTCTACTCTTAGTGTGTTCAAAATCAAGTTTTGACTGATTAATAACTGCACTTGCAGTCTTCTAGGAAATCTTGGTATTCTTCAATAGTGTATGATGATGGTGCATAAACCTGTACGATGTTAAGTGGTATTGGAAGAGTATTAAATTGGGCTAATACTATCCTGTCTAAAAAAGCCCAGTATCCATTTAGGAATCCGATCTTTTCATTCCTGATAAGCATTCCCACTCCTCTGTAGTGTTCATTTCTGCCGGAGTAGGTGGCCTTTCACTGTACTTGTTTTGTCTTGTCCTGGCCATCTATGTTCATGCCATCAAGTTCTTTTGTGACATTTTCTAATTTCCCTGCTTGATACAAACTTCTGACATTCCACATCACAATTTTAAGTGGTTGATCTTTGTTTTTGAATTTAGTTCTGTAAGCATCTGGCTTATCGCTTGAGGAAATAAACCGGGGGATTCTTCGCACCTTCTAGCCATTTAAGACCTGCCTAGGACTGAGGGCGCCATTTCTGTTGTTTGGCTGGTCATGTTCTATTCTTGGAATGATTAATGTGGTAGTTCCTCCTTGCTCTCCATATTGCAATGCTGTATCCATAGGCTTGCCTATGTCTTCTGGTTTCCAGCATTGAGCCTAGTAAATTTTAATGTTAACCACCTCAGGTTGATAATAATGAGTGTTGCTCCCACCACTATGGTTTTTATCAGAGTTTTCCTTCTCCTAGATATCCCTCTTGGTCTGGCTCCTATCCACGAGGACCTGTCCAACTTATCCAGATTTAAAAAGCGATATAATCTACACAACATAGCAATCTAGGGAGAACCTGCAAGTGCAGATCAAGAAAGTGACGAAACTTTCTAAAAAGAACAAAATAAATTACTAAAAAGCTCAAAATAAATGTCTACTACTGATTAAAGATTGCTTGTAATATCTGAGTTATATCATTTATCCAAAGTCTAGCCATCAACTCAGTACATTGTTAGACACCGTCCGTAACAGACAGTTTGCTTAAACATTTTCGAAGAGTTAATAATGGTGGATAAGAATGAAAAAACAACAACGCCTAGTTGTGGTAAGAAAAAGATTGAGTTTGAAAATTAAATTAGACACTTTGAAGTGAATCGATTTCGGTCAACGACAAGTGGATGTGTGTGCAATAATTTAGGACTGGCAGGTTCAACTGTAAGAACAATTACAAAAAATAAAGAATTAATTTTAGCAGCAGGAAAGATAGCTGTTCCACTGCAGGCAACTAAATTGATTAGGGCCAGGCCAGCTATTATGATTGAAATGGAGACCTCTAAATTTTATTGAAGATAACATCCAAAGCAGAATTCAGTTAAGTTTAATTATTATTAAAGAAAAAGCGATCATTAGCCTATATGAAGGTCTGAAGAAAGCTCACCTCAAAAAAAAAATGTGGAACCATTTAAAGCTGGTTCAATAGATTTAAAAAGCTCTATGGGATGCTAGCAGGTCGGCTAGTTCTATTTACACAACATAGCAATCCAGGGAGAAGCCACAAGTGCAGATCAAGGAGTTGTCGAAACTTTCAAAAAAGAACTTGTCAAAATTATTGACAATGGGTGTTATACTGCTAAACATAGATGAAATAGGACTTTTTTGGAAATGAATGCCTAAAAGAAGTTTCATAGATGAAACTTCTTTTAGGCATTCATTAACATAGTTATTAACATAGATGAAACAGGACTTTTTTGGAAATGAATGCCTAAAAGAAGTTTCATATCGAAAGAAGAAAAAAATATGCCAGGAAAGCAGTGAGGAACCAGTTGACTTTATTGCTGGGTGATAAAACTGCAGAGGATTTTAAATTAAAACCCCTTTTAGTTTACCATTCAGAAAATCCAAGGGCTCTTAAAGGTTTCACTAAATAAAACCTGCCTGTAATTTGGAAGACTAATAAAAAAGATTGGGTAACCAGGCTTCTTTTCATTGATTGGTACTATGAATTCTTCTGTCCTGCAGTGGAAAGATATTGTGTGAAAAATAACCTTGATTACAGAGCAATTCTGATCATGGACAATACACCATGACATCCAAGCAAAGCGAGGTTAGATGACTTGAACAATCATAAAAATTTTTTACATGCCTCCAAACTGATCCAACCAATCTCCAATCAATGGGACCAAGGTGTTCTTGCCACAATTAAAGCTTACTAAATAAGGAACACCTTTTCCCAAGCTATTAAAGTTATCAACACTGGTCAAATGTACAGAGCCTAAAGGAGTTTTGGAAATCCTACAACATTAAAACTGCCATCTACAACATTTCAAGTGCCTGGGATGAATTGCCTCAGAACACCATGAATGGAGTGTGGAGGAAAGTTTGGAAGAATTATTGCATAAAGGATTCTCAAGAATCTGATGATTCAGTGGAAAAGAAGCAAGATTCGACAAAATTGACTATGATGGCCTACAAGAGATAATCGACAACGACAGGGATGGCCTCTCTAATGAAGAACTCATGGAAATGACAAAAGAACAAGAGCTTGCAACTGAGGGAGAAGATGATCAAGATCCAACAGATGAAGAACTGATAAAGTCGCTGACTGAAAAAGGACTTATTAAAGCTTTTGAACACTTTGAAAAAATTTGTGATTATTTCTGGGAAAATGACCCAGCCAAGGAATGAAGTTTTAAGGTAATAAGAAATTTAAAGAAAGAAATAAATGCCTTCATGATTTTACAATGAGAGGAAGAGGTACAAAGTACAACCCAAATTAGACACATTTTTCAGTCCAAATCTACAAAAACTCAGCAGCCCAGGGCAATAAGATTAATAAATTCATGATTTTAATTCGCATTTAAAGTTTAATTTTGATATGTAATGTTAATTATATACATATATATATATATATACACACACACATGTATAATTATATAAATGTGTGTAATATAGAATATTTTATATGTACAAACTTTTGTATATTAAATATTTTGATCGGCATTTGTGAATCTTTTCACTAACTTTTATTATTGATTAAGAAATTTTCTGACATAGATTGCAACTCACAAATACATGTTACTTTATGGGAATATGGCACTTGTGCTGATTCATTTAGTACTCTGTGAATGAATTCTCATTCACTGATTCATTTTCACTCTGTGAATGAATTATCATCATTAAGTGGGAGTCACATGTACTTAAGTTGCTAGAGTATGAGTGGATTTAATGAGGGTGGACACTTTTCTTGATAGACTTGAGCTCGTATCAATAACCCCCCCCTCCCCAGTAACAGAATTCTTGCTGTTGCCTACATGCACCACTACCTGGGTGTTTCTGAGTGCATTGCCAGTGTTACAGAGCTGCAATGTGTACAACTACCTGGCTAGAAATTGCATTCACATATTACTAACACAAAAGTGCCCAATTCTCTGCTAATGCAAAGTGGGTTTTGTTTACCACAATTCACGCATGTCATGCCTGAACTGCGGAGTTTGTCACATTGGAGAATCTGGCAGAAGACTGGAGTATCATATCCATGAGCTATTGCCACTGCCATTTCCTTTTTTTTGCCAATTCTGAACATTGCTAGAATGAATAGCAAAATAAGCTTAACCTCCAAACCCCACAAAACTGTTTGCACGATTGACTACTCTCACAATTTACCTTGTGGCTCAAGGCACTCCATATTGCTACAGTTGGCCATAATTTCGACTGCATTAGAGGTACCTGCATTCATCTCATTTATGGAGTCTGCCATCACTGCCATGACTGGAATATTGTTGTGAATGCACACAGTTCATTGCCACCAGATCCTCATTAGTTGCTTTGTGTGTGTGTGAGCATCACTGTATCCTCATTATTCTATCACATGATAAATTTGCAATTTATGCTGCATCATGCATGCCATGCACTATTTGGTTGATGAGGTGGACCAACTTGAAAGCTACCATGTTTTTAACTGAATTTTGCATTCACTTATGTTTTCTGATTTTAATGTACCTTATCCTGCATATATTATTTGTATTCACTCTTATTTTATTTTTAACTTATTTTTGTTCAATGAAGTTTAGTTGATTGTCTCAATTTTATTGTAGATAGGAATTTTTTTTTTTTTTTTTGGCACAAAACCTTAAGTTTAATTATTAGTTTTTATCTATCATCCTTGAAAATATACCAGACTCCTGGTTCTTAATTTTGAAAATAACAATACAGTGGATTCTGGTTATTTGGGCCACCGGTTAATCAGGGCAGCCGTTTATTTTGGACAAAACAGAACCCAATCGAGGAAATAGCCAGGGTTTACTTCGCTTAATTGGGACAACATGCTGTTTAATTGGGGCAGGAGACCACAGCACTGGAGATTACCTATGATTGTCTCCGACCGTACCACGTGGATCGGTCGGATTTCTGGAGGTCACAACCATAAAACAATAAAAACAATTAGAAGTCACCTGTTCATTGGGCTTTTCGGTTTGTGCAATCTATCATAAAGAGATAGTAAACTCGATCTTACTGAATTCGCGATAATACAGACAGCTGGAATTCTGTGGGTTATTATGGTGAAATGTGTTTACATTTCCATGGAATCTTCAATCATATAAAAAAATTAATTTTCAGAATCTTCTCTTCATTCCTATTTTTAAAGCTTCGTAACTTGTTACTCTGTTCTCACTTGCGTGTATCATGTTACTTGCAATTTGCATGTGCTGTGTTCTTTGTTATTGATCGCTTATCTTTTTACTGTTTTAAATTTTAACTTCCACCCACAAATGTCAACTAGTTAGTATATATTACAGTACGTATTAATTATTCCGATTATCATGTACATTATTCCGATTTTCATGTATCATTTAATTTTTTAATTGATACGGTAATAAAGGATAAATTTTTGCTTAATATATCTTTACTTTCATAAGTTGTGGATAATATTCCTCCTATTTTTGCTAATTAGAATTGCTGTTTAATAGAATTAAAATTCAATTCACAAACGATCACAATGACCGGCGCTTACTACACATCGTATAGTGAACGGTACTTTACTATGGCGAGTCCATTGTAATGTGATTTGTACAGTGAACAAATTGTAAAGTGGAGGTCCATTGTATTTTTAACTATTTATGTGAAACTTCAGATAATTGGGGGAGCCGCATAATCGGGCCAAAATGCACTAGTCACGATGTGTCCCAAATAACCGGAATCGACTGCTAACAAATTAACTGAGAAATATATTATAAGTATACATTTACAGAATCTTACCTGCCAAAAAACAAAGTGTTCTGATACAATATCTTTAACTCCAGGATTACTCCACACATCTCGGTTCAAAACTTGACAGGGAAACTCTTGAGAATTCTGAATATTTACCAAAAGCCAACGATTAGTATTTTGACCCAAATCTCTTGCCTAGACAGAAAAGAGAAGTTCACGATAGATACAATTAAAACTATAATTCGCCAAATATTCAGACATGTTTTGTGAATTACAGCGGGTGCCACTGTAATTCGCAAAACAATGTTTTGGCACCCACTTTTTGTAGTCTAATAAAAACCACACGTTTGCTTAGTTGTAATACATATTACCTTTTTCAAAAAAATTTGCTTTCTTGGTTTCTATATTAAAAATTAAAGAAATCTCTGTTGTCATTATTCAAAATGACAACCATACACAAATGAGTTTTTGTGTGAGTGCCAAAAGGTTAAGCATTTTTAGTATAAACGACTAATAAATATTTTAAAAAGAAATAACTAATCTCTCACCTTAATAATTCAGTGCACACACACACCACTGTATATATTAACATCAGAATGTTTATTATGAAAAATTTACAAACTGAAATTTAAAAAATGGGGTAAAATTTAAGAAAGATAGCGAAGTTAAAAAGGGGTAAAAAATGTTTTGAAGGCCACTTGCCTTCTTCAGAGCAGGGATCCCTTTCTGCAATTCTGCCTAGGCACGATAGGAGAGAGTATACGGTGACAGCCTAGTCAGTCAATTCGGCCCAGTAGAGATTGTGCAAGGCTCATGCATAGAATTTTTTTCAACGTTGTCTGTACTTGCTAACAGGAGAGACTGCTCTACAGGGATTGGATACACTTAAATAGAAAGGGTGCAAGAATATTTGCTGATGCTATCGAGGCAGTGTTAGGTGGGAAGGAAAACTGTTAGCTTGGGGGACGGGGATTCACACAATAAAAGATCCACAGAAGCTGCAGGCAGAGGTGAAAGCCTAGAGAGCAAGTTGCTGGGGATTTCAAGAACTGCTGGGAGTCAGTCGAACAAGTAAATATCGGCTGTGTTAGAGTAACTAAGAGTAAGAACAGGTACATGTATCTGTGCATTTACAGCAATGCTATAAGCATAGTAAATAAATTTGATGAATTTGAAGTGCTGGTCAAACCATCAAAGGCAGATATTGTTGGAATATCAGAGATATGGTATAATACAGATATAAGCAGTGCAGAATTGAAATTTGGGGAGTACAATGTGTACAGAAAGGACAGACAGGGTATGAAGTGAGGAGGTGCTATGCTGTTAGTTTAGAAACACATAAAAACTAAGGCGGTGCATCCAGTTGACATTGGTGGACAGTGTAATGTTGAGTCAGTTTGGTGTGACAAAAGCACAGGGAAAGCAAAATTGAGAGTAGGAGTGTGTTATAGGCCTAATGACTCCGATGAGTACAATGAACAATTGTGCAGAGAAAGAGGGGGAGCCAGTAAATTGGAATGTCTTGTAACGAGAGATTTTAACTTTCCAGATATTGACTGGAACTCGTGGGTTGGTCACTCACATGCCAGCAAGACTTTTGTGGATTTATTGGAGGATTGTTTTCTATAGAAACATGTTCTAGGGACAACCATATGGAGTAATAATCTTGATCCGATTATTAGCAGTGATTATTCATGCATTAAAAATTTGCAGATGAAGCAACCACTAAGTGACAGTGATCACAGTGTACTGAAGTGGGATTAACTTAAAGATGAAACTACAATCATGGGTAAAAAGGGAAGGGTTTATGCTTTCGTAATGGTGACTACAGTGGTCTCAGTTTGTAAATTCCTTACAAGAATTTACAAATGACTAATGATGTTAAAAACAGCAAATTCTAAATGGGAAGCCTTCATGGAATTAATTTTGTAAGCTACTGGGCATTTCATACCAACTAAGAAATACTGTTCAAGATTTAGACCTAAATGGATATCAAATGAACTAATGAGGTTTGCGGTAGAAAACAAAAATTCATATAAAATATCATGTGACACAGAAGCCTATGGCATATATATCGCAAGCAAAGAAAAACAAAAAAACTTCTTTACTTATGCAAACTCTAGAAGGAAGGGGATGAATCATGTTGATCCACTTAATATTGATGGTTCAACAGTTGATGATTCAGCTTAGATAGCTGACAAACCAAATGAGTATTTTGCAGCTATATTTGCAGATCAGGAATTCTGTAAGGAAGGGGTGGACAGAAGTATACCATACTCTAACAGGGAGCTAAATGATTTTGTAATAACTGAGAGCAAAGTGGAGGAGAAATTATTGAAGTTCAACATAAAAAAGGCACCGGGACAGATGGAATCTATCAAGTTATATTGAAGTGGACAGCGAGGAAAGTAAGCAAACCCTTAGCTATAATTATGAAAACGTCTTTAGATTCAGGAGAGGTCCCCCATGGACCGGAGATGTCAAATGTATCACCAATTCACAAGGGGGGGGGGGGTTCAAAGGGTGACACAAATAATTACAGACCTGTTACTTTAACTTCTATTCGGAAGAAAATAATGGAGACACTGGTTAAAGAAGCTTTGCAGGATCATCTAGACAAGGCTGCAGTAATAGTTCAAACACACCATGGGTTTGTTAAGGGTCTTGTCTGACCAATTTGATTAGATACTATGATGTGATCAGAAAGGAACTGGAAAAAAATATTTTTGATATCATATACTCGGATTTTTGGAAAGCTTTTGATACTGTTACACATGGAAGACTACTGTACAAATTGGAGCGGTATGGCATTAAGGGCAAATTGCTACAATGGATAAAGGGATGGTTAAGTGGGAGATGGCAGAGAGTGGTAATAAACAGACACTGCTCTATGTGGACTAATGTTATTAGTGGATTCTCCCAGGTTTCAGTGCTGGGCCCATTGCTGTTTTGTGTATTTATCAATGATATCAATGAAGGTATATCAGGTTTAATGTCTAAGTTTGCAGATGACACAAAGGTTGGCAGGATTGTTAATGACAGTAAAGACAATATGCTACTGCAACAGGATTTAGAAAGGTTTGGCAGAGAAGCTGAGAAGTGGCAACTGAAGTTTAACATCGACAAATGCAAAGTAAGTACTGCATATGAGCAGCAGTCGCCCAAGAGAAACATACCAACTGTATGGTACTACACTGAGGGAAGTGGAAAATGAAAAAGACCTGGGGTAATTGTGCGGTCAGATATGAAGTTCGTTTAACAGTGCAGACGTTCTGTCAGAGCGGGTCATGGAGCTTTGTCAATGATATACAGGAATTTGGCTAGCAGGGATAAGGAGGAAATTATCTCCTTGCATAAGGCAATGATCAGGCCACAAGTTGAGTACTGCATACCTGTCTGGTGGTCTTATTTTAGGAAGAATGTAGAGTTGCTAGAATGAGTACAGAAAAGGGCAATAAGATTGGTGAGACCTATCTACCTTAGTCTCCAAATGCTGGAAATTGAAGTTTTTGGAGACTAGGCACCTGCAAGGTGATCTGATTGAGGCATATAAGGTCTTGAATGGTTTGACCAGGCCCAATGCAGATGGGATTCTTCCACTTGTTCAGATTAAGAACCTGAGGGGGCATAGATTCAAATTGAGAAAAGACAGTTGTAGAATAGATGTGTGGAAATTTGCTTTTAGGAAGTGGGTAGTAGATTGCTGGAACAGACTTCCATCTGTTGTTGTGGATTTAAGTAAGTTCAGCCTTACATAAATTTGAGGCTGAACTAGACAAACATTTGGAGTGACTGCATATATGATATGGGAAGGTTTTTTTTTTTTTTTTCCCTTATAAGCTTGCTTTCTTCAGTCATATGCCTCAACTAATGCTAATAACAGGTTATAAAAATACAATTAAACCAACTTACATGATGTGTCTAACCGAAATCAGCTATTTTACTAAAAGAAAGCAGCGTTGGAGTCATAATCTCAAATATGGTTATGATTCCAACACTGTCATGGAAAAACGATGAATAATTATAGCACAAAAGTAATACATAAATTAATGCAACGATTAGGGTTATACTTGGAAAAGTGTAATTTTGTTATCCAAGTACTATGATACTAACAATCACATTAAAATAAAATCATGAAAATAAAAAAGAAATAACTGACCCTCACTTGCCCTTACTTAGCAACAATGTAAACATGAACTCTCCACCCAAGTAGATGTGTCATTACATCCATCACAACATTTAAACTGCTAAGAGTAAGTGCCACTTTCATTTCTTTTTTATGATTTTATTTTAATTTTCGATTATCAAAATATCAGTTTTTTTTGTTTTTTTTTTTGTTAGTTGTTGACACGTCAGCTTCTGTGGCCACAATGCACCTCCCAAAGTTTTTGCATTTTACTCTGATCCAAGCCCGAAGCGGAATTTGAACCCATGAACTTTGCGGTTGCCAAGCAGGCACTTTACCTACCTGGCTAGCCCGGTCAGCAGATATACCAGTACTCTGGTAGTAGATGCACACCCTGCCAAGTATAACTAATTGATGAATTAATTTGCTTCATCCATATTATGTGAAATTATTATTTTTTACCATCTTAGTTATTTTTGCCTTGTTCAACTCAAATTTAACTCCATTTTAATTTCTCAAATTAAACATTCTCGTGTTACTATGTGCTTTTAGTGGTGTGTGTGTGTGCTTGCTTACCCCTATCTGAATACTTGCATAATTCTAATTATAGCCTTAAATTTATTTTATATACTACAATTAGCGGTAGATTAGATGAGTATAATTTAAGTATAATTTGTGTGTTTTAACACAAAATCTAATTTAAAGTATCAAGAACTATGATGCAATCTTCGATCGTTTAAATAACTGAAAGTTGCTACTGTGATAAAGAATTTTATAGGTGACACCAATGCTCTCTCCACCAAGATAGCATGTGACTGAAGTTGCTAGGAAAAAACACAGCTGTTCTGTTGATGCCATATCGGGTTCAGAAAAGATAATTCAAACAGTTGCGGGATAGAGACTTAAAAGAAATTTTGCAACACTGATTTGGTTGGCTAGTGATTCTTTTGCACAATAACTTCTGAGAGGGTGGTTAGTGTCCTCAGCTCTCACTAGAAATGCATGCAGTGTGCTATATTTCAGGTGCATTAGCAAATAATAATAATTCATGATTTAAAACAGAAAAAAATGCAAAAAGCAATGCAAAAAACAAACCAATAATATTGCATTTGTGCAATATACTCCTCATTGTCCATTCATTCTGCCAAACAGTACAAAGCAAATAAACAATATCCAGTGTTCCATCTAGAATATGCAGTATATGGTTAGCCTATGTGATACATATGGAAAAAAAATAATTGCCAGATTTCCACATTCAATTTTAATAAAATTTGTAAAAGCTGAACAAATCATCAACAAATAATTTTGACATCATATACTTTGATTTCAGAAAGGTTTTAGATGCTGTTGCACATAAAAGACTGCTGTACAACTGGAGCAATATACCATTAAGCGCAAGTTACTGATATGAATAAAGGGATGGTTAAATGGAGGAAGACAGAGAGTGGTTATCAAAGGGCACTGCTCTTCATGGACTAATGCTATTAGTGAAGTTCTCCAGGGTTCAGTGCTAGGCCCATTGTGGTTTTTAATATTTATCAGTGATACTGATGAAGGTATATCAGGCTTAATGTCTAAGTTGAATGAATGTTGAGAATAAGAATGTCATCAACATAGCGGAATGCAAAAAAATTAAGGTTCGGGTTGTTATCAATATATAGATGTTCGTAATAATGAAGAAATAAATTGGATACTATACTAGAAATTTGTATAAATTTCTACTTTGCCTTTCTTGTATATGATAGCCAAATTCCATAAACATCCAAGTTGGCTTCAGATCCATCACTAGTGCCAAAAAAAGTGGCTGTTATCAACCAGGTAAACAATTTTTCAAATTGTTAACTACCATTCTTATTAATATCCCTTCCACTTGGATCATTAACAATAACCACAATATCATTAAAATTTTTAATTCCAATACCTGTTCCAGCATATTTAGTAATGAAACCTATGACTTCACCAACTTATTCACCTCCTTACCACATCACTTGATTGTTGATGTACTTCATCAATTGTTTCTCAAATACAAAAACGTTATACCAACAGATGAGGTTACTTGGAATAACTACATCAACCTTTGTATTCTAAACAATTATATTTACGATGGCAAATACGCTTATAAACAATCCATAGGAGTTCCCATGGGTTCAGAAATTTCTAGTATAGTATCCAATTTATTTCTGCATTATTACGAACATCTATATATTCATAACAACCCGAACCTTAATTTTTTTTGCATTCTGCTATGTTGATGACATTCTTATTCTCAACATTCATTTTGAAAATATTGCAAAATCCACATATCCCACTGAACTCACTCTCAATAAAGAAAATTTTGGCAACCAACATGCAAATTTTCTTGATTTAAGTATTACTCTAAACAGTCCTCCTCTTCGTCATAATTTGGAACTATTCGACAAAAGAAGCAAATTTAATTTTAATATCATCTATTTAACGAATTGGAACTCAAACATTTCGATTAAGGTTCATAAAAATATAATCTACACACAAATTATCCGTTTGGCTAATATTAGTAGCAATCAATCACTTTTCGCTGGTGTTTTAAATGATCTCTATACAAAACTTCGCAATAATGACATTCCTATTAATTTCTTAAATTTTATTATAAAAAATCTCTCTGATTTCATTAAAGAAAAATTCGGTTTCACCATGTTCCACCTTGATTAGGGTTAATTCGATACCTGTACAGTTGTACATTTGAATGGTGGTATTTCCACTGCTTGGAAAGTGATCACACATAATGAATTCTATTAGAATGATGTTTGGGTTCTTTCACTTCCTAAGTTTTTCTTTTCATTTTTTAAATTTAATATTACCAGTTATTACTTATGATCAATCTTATTTTGGCCACAGAGTGCACCCATAGTTCTTCTCTTCTGAGCAACTCCACCATCGTTGTCATAGTTCTCCTTCCATTCTTATTAATCATCTTTGCATAATTGTACCTTATTAATCATATTCACATAATTGTAGCTTATTAATCATGATCGCATATTTGTATCTTCATTTCTTGATTATATTCCACTCAACTTGTTTCTGCCAAATATCATAGGTATTTAATTTTTCTCCTTTTCATATATCTATCACTCAAAATATACACTACAAGCTAGTGGTATTAATTTTCACTTCTACTAATACTCTCACAGCCAAGACCCTCTCTATGAGGTTGGGTACTTACACACCCAGCTTGCCTAGTATCCTTTAAACTCTTTTCCTTCTCTTTACATCTTTCTACTTTCTGCTCTTCGTTTTTCCGTCCGTTGAACTATTAGTGTAATACGAGGGCGAATCGGACATTCTTACTTTTCTTATTCTCACTATCTTCGCCTCTATATTTTTAACTTCTTTTCCCTCCCTTACCTTGCATTGCTTCCTTTTTCTATACCGCTACCTTGTTATTTATTATTATTATTTTTTTTATTTTTTAATTTACATACTTTCGACTTAAACACACTGCATTCTTACATACTTTCTACTCAATTTATTAAACTAAACACACTGCGTTTGTGTTCTTACATACTATCGACTCAATTTATTAATCTAAATACACTGTGTTGGGGCTACCTTACTCATGTTTCTGGAGATTAAAAAAAAAATTTTTTTTTTTTTTTTTTTATCTATTTCATTTTAATAGCTTCTCCCTCAGCATGAGTTTGCATAGAAAAAGTTTGGTACATGACCAGGTGTAGCCCCCTGATGAAACACCTGATCTATATACCAATTTTTAATTTTTTAATTTTTATCTCTATTACCCTCCCCTCTTTTTCTTTCAGCTTTTGTACATATGATTAGCCTGTTAATTCGGCATTAATTCAGACTTAATTCTATTTAATGATTTTTTTTTTTTTTTATAGGTTCTTAACATTCTTTCTCTCTTTTTTTCTCTTCAACTACGCTTGGCATTTTGTGATTAATAACTTCTCCATCTATATTTATTTTTATTTTACTTTCATTTGTAACACTTAAACACACACACACATATATATATATATATACATATACACGTTTGTAGTTGAGAAAGGCGATGCGTTAACAGTACTCGTAATTATGGAGAACAAAGGGCTAACGAAACAGAAATTGTCATCAGAGTGAACAAAGAAAGGAGTTAAGATAAAAAGAAGTAATTAGAATTACTTAATATTGTTCATCCTATGACCTTACCGCCTTCATCTGGGGCCAGTTG
This sequence comes from Mastigoproctus giganteus, assembly GCF_048544385.1. Classification (NCBI taxonomy): domain Eukaryota; kingdom Metazoa; phylum Arthropoda; class Arachnida; order Uropygi; family Thelyphonidae; genus Mastigoproctus; species Mastigoproctus giganteus. Next base: position 118,647,525 of record NC_143575.1, on the reverse strand, counting down.
CCGAAATCCAAGGAGGAAATGGTAATAAGTAGGTAAAGCCTCTGTTTCTGACATGAAATATAAGTAGCATGTGGTACACGTGAAAAGTAGGTAAAGTAAGTTAGGGTTAAAATTTAAATCGTAAGGCATGTGTATATTTCAGCCCCAAGATGAAGACACTGAGGTCACAGGATGAACAGCATTAAGTAATTCTTATTACTTCTTTTTATTTTAGATCCCGTCTTTGTTCACCGCGATGGCGATTTCTGTTACAGTACTCGTAATTACGCCCTAATTACGAGTACTATAACGTTAGAGCGTTGCTTTTCTCAACTACAAACTTATGTAGCCATTATGGTCGTTGGGTGCTTGCTGCATATTGCAGTGTCCCAGGACCACAAACCATTATTAATAATATTTTAAACCGTTGCTTTCTTATAAAAAAAAAAAAAAAAAAAAAAATATATATATAAGATAGGAGGTTATGCTTTTAGTGTGGAGAGAGAGAAAACAGCAGGTTGTGTAATCAACCAATGGGTTAGATAACATGGAAAGGCAGTCATAAAACACAATTCGACCCTTCAACACAAAAAAGTTAAAAATATTATATTATAAGTACTTAGTGCTGTACTTCAGATGATTTCAATGTCGTTAACGAAGGGCAGCTGTCAAAATCAATCAAAATGCAGTAAAAATAAGGCCTCTGTTTCTTACTTTCCCCCCCTAGCATAACCTCCTATCTATTTATTTATAGTCGTTGGGTGCCTTCTACTCTACATGGTAGTAACCCTGGTCTATATTCCTTTCATATATTCCTCTTATTACAACTCCCGTACCCATTACTTCTATTCTATATATATATATTAAAAAATATGTTATATGATAGTTATTACAATAATATAGCTATAAACAAAATTACAATTTATAATGAAATTAATATAAATTTAAAAAAAAAAAGTTTAAGTAACTTAAACCCAAATTACGTGGTGCCCCTGGAATGTTGTTGCAGCACCCTAAGGTGCCACAACACCCTGGTTGGAAACCACTGCATTAGTGACTGCTGTCACTATTTGCCAATAGAGACTGCTGTTATCTAATGAGGGACCAGTTAATTCTGAAACAGGCTGTCAACAGTAGTTCTCATTTTCTGAACAAATGTCTCAACAAATCAATCTTTTGTCAGGCCACATGTTTGAAAGCATGTGCAGTACCACAAGTCATTGCAAAACCAAGTTCCTCGATTTTGAGAATTCAAATTATTGCATTTGTACAGTTTAAATCTTGCTGAGTGCAAAAGCAGGTTAAAGGAAAAGACAATCTATAAGAATCTTATAAACAGAAAATGTGCACTTCGTTTCCATGGGTTTTCCTGTCCTCTCATTTCCAGAAAAACAAATGTTGATATGAGTGCTTCCTTAATATTTCCAGATTTTATAGAATTTTGCTGTACACAGAACTTTATATATTTAAAGAAAGCCAATATGTCCAAAATAGAAAGTACAGTAATACCCCGAAGTTACGCGATAGGTTGGTCCAACGAAAATCGCTTAAGTCGAATTCGCGTAAGTCAGGGTACAACTTTGCATATAAATACATATAAATTTTGTTTAATTGGGACCAAGGACTAACAAAAACACTAGTTTAGAAGAAAAATATTTAATAAAACTGCAGTTATTTATACATATTAATACAAAATATGTATTAAAAAATAAATGAGTTATGTAAAAAAGTTATTTCGATGTCGATGGCTTCATAAAATCTAACAAATTCGTCTGACGACACAGTACCTTCTTATTTTCATGGCGAATTTCTTTGTAGCAAGCTAATAATTTTTTTATTCCTTGCTTTGTAGTTAAAACGCGTTCTTCATTGGAGTCTTGTGTTCTAAAATTTTTAAGCCCTTTTCAAATGAGCTGAGACCTTCTGTCAAACTTGCAATTGTCATGTGCTTTTCTGGTGGAACTGGGTCTGAAGTGTCGGATACTTCAGTGACGTTTTGCTCACGCATCTCTATGAGCTCATTCATTGTCAGTTCCTGACTATGTGAATCCAACAGCTCGTTGACATCATCACCATTGACTTCCAAATCTAATTGCCTGGCAAGATTAACAACTTCTTCTATCACATGAGTGACATGATCAGTTTCTGGCGTTGTTTTCATCTCGTTTAAAAAAAAAAATGGACAAAGTTTCTTCCAGACACCATTCAATGTTTTTTTGTGAATTTCATCCCAAGATTCTTCAATGATTCTTATGGCATCAAAAACATTGAATTGTTTCCAAAAGTCTTTAACAGATACCTCACTATTTTGTCTCATAGTTTCATTCAGACGTGCAAACGAACGCCTTGTGTAGTAAGCCTTGAATGTTTTGATGACTCCCTGGTCCATCGGTTGAAGCAAGGTGGTTGTGTTTGGAGGCAAAAACACAACTTTCACACGTGGGTCGAAATTAATTACGGTGGCAGGAGGGTGACTGGGTGCATTGTCAATAAGAAGCATCACTTTAAATGGAATCTGTTTAGACTTGCAATAACGTTCAACTTCGGATATGAAGTGGTGACCAAACCAGTCCTCATAAACGGAAGCTGTCACTCAAGCTTTATGATTTGACTTCCAAATCACTGGTAAGCTAATTTTAGATATACACCAAACGAAAAAATCAAGAACCGCGTAACTCCGAGTTCGCATAAGTCGGGGTATTACTGTAATTCAAGCAACCTATATAATTTTAGAGTAGGCCTAAATCACCAAGATGGATAAGGATGGATAGGTACAAAAGACAAAATGAGGTGTTGAATGGCCAGCATATGCTTACTCTATAAAGAAACCATAAGCTATTAGCATTAGTAGTGGCAAATGACGCAAGAATTCAAGCTTATACAGCCAAAAAAAAAAAAAAAAAAAAAAAAAAAAGAAAGAAAGAAAGAAGCTTCCATTTTCGCTTATTCATTTCTTCAAATAGTCTCTAGTTTTTCCTTGAATTTATTTAAGCAATCAACTTCCAGATGGAAGTTTGTTCCAGCAAAACAACTCGCCACTTGCTAAAGGCAAACTTCCACACATGTACGCCATAATCATCCTTTCTCAATTTTGATTTGTGCCCCTGTCACGTATAATCTAAGCAAGAGGAACAGTTCCATCGCCACTGAGCTTAAGTTTTTTCAATGATTTATGTCATTGAAAAAACCCCTGAGCAATGGAAACATGGCTGTCCTGGCAGCCTGGCTGCATTGCTCAGGGAACTCCATATCCATCTACACAATTACCTCCAGGTTGTTTTCATTTTCCACTAGCCTTAGTGCAGACCAACAAGTTGGTACATTATTATGAGGTTACTGCCACCAGTATAAAATATTTTGCATTTGTCAATATTAAACTGAAATTTCTCAGTTTATCCACCTCACTTTCTAGATCCTGTTGCACTAGCACATTGTCATTCACCACTCTGCCAAAATTTGTATCATCTGCAAAGTTGAATATAAGCTTGATCCTTTCATTCAATTCCATTGATGAATATAGAAAACAATAATGGGCCCAACACCAAACACTGCACTAATAACTAAACTTTAAGAGACTAAACTTTAAATTCTAAGAGCAGTGTCCACTGATTACCACTCTGTCTTCTCCCACTCAACCATCCCTTTATCCATAGCAGTGATTTCTCTAAAGGCCACACTGAGCCAATCTGTAAAGCAGTCTTTAACATGCAACAGTATCAAAAGCTTTCCTGAAATCCAAGTACATTACATCAAAATTATTTTTTGCATCCAGTCCCTTTGTGACCACATCATAGTATCCTATCAAATGGGTCAGAGAAGACTTCCCCATAACAAAATGATCCAGTGTATGAAGTATAATTGCAGCCTTCTGTAAATGATCCTTTGTTATTTTACCAGTGACTCCATTATTTTCCCTGGAATAGCAGTTAAACTAACATGTCTGAAATTATTCATGTCACCCTGTGATCCCCCTTTGTGAACTGGGGATACTACATTTGTACATCTCCAGTCCGTAGAGACCCCCCCCTAAATCCAAGGATGCTCTCATAATTATGGCTAAGAGTTTGCTTACTTCCTTTGCTGAATCCCTTGATATAACAGGATAGATGCCATCCATCCCAGCTGCCTTTCTTATGTTTAACTTCAAATTTTCCACTATCCTCTCAGATATTACAAAATATTTAGCTTCCTGTTAGAGTTTGATAAACTTTTGGCCTCTACTTCCCTACAGAATTCCTTATGTGTAAAGGTAGATGCAAAATACTCATTCAGTTTGTCACTTACCTGAGCAGGAACATCAACGTTCAAATTTTCGATATCAAGTGGACTAATTTGACTCATTCCCTTCCTTCCACTATAAGTAGAAGTCTTTGCTATTTTTCATTGCATCATTTTTCAAAGGTTTTTCATAATCTGCTTTCACTTGCCTAACCACCTTTGTGACTTGATTACATGCTACTTTACATGCTACCATAGGCTCATGTGTCGCCTGATAATTTATATGTATTTTTCTTCTTGGCCATGAGTCATCAATTAATCTGACATCCATTTAGGCTTATACCGTGAAGGGCATTTTTTAATTGGTATAAAAAGCCTAGTAGCTTCTATGATTAATTCCTTGAATGCTTCCCATTTTGAATTTGCTGATGGTAACATCATGAGTTAGACCCACTGTAGTCATCTTTATGAAAACAGAAACACTTCCCATTACTCTTGATGGTAATTACATCTTTTAAGTAAATTCCAAATCAATAAACTGTGATGACTGCAACCTGGTTGTTCTTTTATCTGCAGATTCGTAGTGAATGAATAATCACTGCTGATAATCAGATCAAGAGTATTACTCCCTCTTATTGCCTCTCGAATATGCTGTAGAAAATGGTCATCCAAAGTCTTGCTAGTCTCTGAGTGACCTACCCACAAGTTCCAGTCAGTATCTGGAAAGTTAAAAATCCCCCATTATAATACATTCGGATTTACTGGCCCACTCTTATTTCTCTGTATAGTTGTTTGGTATACTCATCACAGTCAACAGGCCTAGAGTACACTTGTACTCTCAATTTTGTTTTTCCTGTGTTTATATCACACATTGAGTCAGTTTGATATAAACTGACTCAATATTGCACTCGTCACTGATGTCATCTGGATGCTTTGCCTTAGATTTAATGTTTCTTAACTAAGAGCATAACCACTCCATCCATCTCTCCTGTCTTGTCTTGTCTGTCCTTTCTGTACATTACACTCCCCATATTCAAATTCTGCCTCTCTTACCTGTCTCTATTATATTATGTTATAATGAATTTTATATTTTATATTATGTTATAATAACATAATTCTGTTTTGATAAATTCCAAATTAGATCTATAGACAGGTCTATATTTGAAGCATTTATTCATCTTTCACTCTGACCTGCATCATTAACTATACTCAAATCACTTGCTATTATTTGTCCATAATGCTGTCTAAGAAGGCAGCACAATGTATTGCTAAGACATGTGGAGTACGTAATGACTCAAACCAAGGAGTTTCATAACCAAAAGTTCAATGTGCTATTAAGCAAGGAATGCCATCATGCAACTTACTTTTAAATTTAATGATGCAATTCATGGGTGGGGATTCAATGATTCCCAATTTCTACACACTTACATAATACATAACATGTGTTAAATATTCATTGCAGAACTTATACCCGATCCTGTATTTTACCAATGCAATGAAAAGTGATTTTATTATCATTATTACTATTAATAGCAAATGATGCAAGAAATCAAGTTTATACAGCTTTACCAATGCACTGAAAACTGATTTTATCATTTTTATTACTATTATTGGTAGTAGCAAATGATAGAAAAAGCAAGATTACACAGTATCAGCAAAAAAAAAAAAAAAAAAAAAACCTTCCTATTTTACATGTACATCTCCTCTAATGGTTTATCTAGTTCTTGAATTTATCCAAACTACAATTTCCACACCAGATGAGAGTTTGTTCCAACAGTCAACTATCCAGTGGCTGAACACATTTCTGTACATCTGACCTGCAACCATTCTTCACATCAATTTGAATTTATGCCCACGCTCGTGTGTAATTTGAGCAAGAGGAAGGACACCATCAGCATCAACTGAGCTTACACAATCCATTCAATGCCATAAACACCTCAATCTAATCCCCTTGTAGGTTCCTAGTATGTAGATGCTGCAATTTTCAAGACTGAAGTGTTTTCTGGTAAGAGAACCCACTGCTCTCTCACAAATAAATAAATAAATAAATTTTCTGTTTATACTCCGGCACGACAACCAAGTCAGTAGAGTTTACAATAAATCGTCAATACAAATCTGCTCTTCTCTGCGCCTGTTCCAACAGAACCTTTCTAAAAACAGGCTTCCAGATATGTATGCAGTACTCTTCCTAAAAAATAGACTTCCAGATATGTATGCAGTACTCAAGAAATGGCCTAAACATTGGCTTATACAATGGGATAATCACTTGCTTATTCCTGCTGGAAAAATTCCAGTAAATATCACTGACAGAACCCAATGTGCTGTCCTGGCAGCCTTTCTGTACTGTTCAGAAAACTTCACATCTGAATGCAAAATTACCCCAGGTCTTTTTTTTCTACACTGCCCTAAGTATAGTACAACACAGTTGGTACGTTAATCTAGGCTAAATGCTCCCCATACGAAGCACCTTGTATTCATAAATATTAAACTTCAATTAGCACTTCAAAACCAATCTGCTTAATCTATCTACATCTATATTTTGAGCTTGTGGGAACAATAAGTTTTTTGGAAATTTTAACTGTCCTTCTGATTAATTAACATATTAAATTGTGTTTTACAACTAGTTTAAATAGACTACGTCACGTTCGTTAACTTATTTTTAAATTTAGCTAGTGACTGTAAATTACAACTTGCTATTCATACCGTAACTGTATTGGTGTTTTTTCAAGAATATTGCAGCACAGAGTACTGTAGTCGTATAGTAGGGTTTTAATTGTGATAAATAAGTAGCACAAAGGTTCTAATCAGTTGTTGGGCACCTAGCTTTTTGTGTTTAGCTAATGAATTTTAGTTTTTAGTAGGGATATAACTAATTTAACACTGCAATTGTAACAGCATAGCGTAATGTATAATGAAAATTAGATATAAGGTATAACGTAAAACTTGATAGCATAATATGTTATCACTGCATTCAGGAATCTATTAGCTTAGTGTAGTATTGTCGATTAATCAATTAAATAGTATTTAAATAGAAATGGTGCCCCAGCCTACAGCAGCAAAGCAATGGGCACAAAGTACTGGGAGTGCTGTAGCTTGGGAGGGAACCAAAGGGGGACGATTCTCAAATGTAACAACAGTCTAACAAAATGTTTACAGATCTTTCAGGAACAGGTTATGATCCAGCCAATGGGGATCTTTGTGTGAGTAAATAGAGTGAGTAAAGAAATTAGGTGAAATCTCAGTGTTCTAATGGATGTTTATGAGAATTTGAAAAATAGGGTAGATGCCCTTGAAGGATTTAAAATAGGTGGCCATTCAAGCTCTCAGCTGCCCAACACAACACCAGAGCACACACTTGTGCATTGTAAAACACAGCAGCAATTACCAAGGCAGAATGTACTAGTCCCAAAAAAAAAAAGGTGATTATTGTCAATGACTCTATTGTCAGGAAAACGGGAAATATGTTATACAAGAAGGATAGGTGGAATAGCACCAGCATATGTCTGCTAGAGGCAAAAGTAGATGATGTGGAGCAGATTTCATCTTTTAAGGGCACAAAAGGTGAGGTCACATATGTTGACAGTAATGATATTAAGAGTAGAAGTTCTGAGGACTTACTTAACAAGTACAGGGTAATGTTGGGAAAAAGGTTGCGAGTTACAATTGAATTTGTCATCAAATGCAGACATTATAGGAATAGTGGAAACATGGTGTCAATCAGACATAAGTAGTGCTGAATTTGAATATGGAGAGTAAAATGTATAAGGAAGAACAGATAGGACAGGAGAGGTGAATGGGTTATGCTCTTACTTAAGAAGCATATTAAATCTAAGGCAGTGCATTCAGTCAACGTGGGTAACAAGAGCAATGTTGAGAGTCAGTTTCATGTGATATAAGCACTGGAAAAACAAAATTGAGAGCATACAATTTTGTGATATAAGCACTGGAAAAACAAAATTGAGAGTGTATTATAAGCCTATTGACTGTGATGAAAATACTAGACACCTATACAGAGAAAGAGTGGGCCAGTACATCCAAATCTCTTATAATGGGGGATTTTAACTTTCCAGATGTTGTGAGTTGGTTACTCACACATTTGCAACACCTTTGTGGATTTCTTGGTGTTTTCTACAGCAGCATGTCAGACAGTCAACAAGATGAAGCAATACACTTGATCTGGTTATCAGCAGCTTACCTAAATATTCTTAATGCATTAATAATATTTAGTTACCTAAATATTATTATAGAACAACTTGTGCCACTGAGAACAACTTGGTGGCACCGATCATAGTGTACTAATCTGGCATTTAATTAAAGACAACTACTACAGTCAAGTGCAAAGGTAGTTGTTGGCGCATAGGCTTCTGTGGCCATAATGCACTTCCCAAGGTTTTTGCAGTACTTTGATCCAAGCCCGAGGCGGGAATCGAACCCACGACCTTTGGGTTGCTAGGTAGGCACTTTACCCACCCGGCTAGCCCGGTCGGCTTGTCAAGTGCAAAGGGAAAGGTTTTCCTTTTGTAAGGGTCACTACAGGGGTCTCAGACAGGTTTTAAATACTGTTGAGTGGAACCAACTGGTGATGTTTACCAACCGCAAATTCTAAATGGGAAGTAATAGTAATTGGGGAATGTGATGCGAGAAATCAAGTGTATGAGCTTATGCAGCATCAGCCAAAAAAAAAAAAAAAAAAACTCACACAACCATTCCCTATAAATTTAAATGTTTGTCCAGTTCCTCCTTAAATTTATTTAACCTATCAACTTCCACAACAACAGATGGATGTTTGTTCCAGCAATTAACCACCCGCCGGCTAAAGACAAACTTCTGCACATTATTCTACAGCTGTCTTTCCTCAATTTGAATTTATGCCCCCTTAGGAGAGAATTAACTCAGTACACACTGTTCGCATTTCTGGACTTTCAGGCAATTTAGGCAATTAGTCCTGCTGTGCAAAATAGAGCTAAAGGGATTACCATTCTACAACTTAGTGGTACCTGGTAAAACCTATCTGACCACATACAGAGGAGTCGAGCTAGTCAAGAGTGAGCAGATCAAGAGGTATTCCCAATGGGCTGTGGTCCACCTTCTACTACAGTGGTGTCCAACCTTTTCCCGTACAGTGGCCATATTCAAAAAAATTCAGTTATTTTTCTTTAGTGTGTTATATTTTCCATATCTTGTTGCATGTAAAAGTAAAATTGAAAATATCCGAAACTTTTATTAAGTACAATACACAATTACATTTACTGAACAAAACATTTAATGAGAAAATTTTTTTGATAATTAGCAAAATTTAAAATGCTATTTTATTTCACTTTCCTCACAGGCCGTAGGTTAGACACTTCTGTGGATCAACTGCAAGCACCCTGTTCGAGAATTAGAAAAGTGATTTTCTTTTACCCCGACAAATACTCATCTGTTGTTTCGCAGAAGTGCGTTATCCACATTTTTCCGTAAATTTTCCCTATCTCTGTTTACTGGGTCACAGTACCTGAATATCCGAATGACACTGACATTTTGGACAGTTTCAAAAAAAAAAAAAAAAAAAAAAAAAAAAGAAAAGGAAAAAATTCAAATTTAAGAACTAGTGACAATACCGATGACGAGAGAAGGAAACCGAGGACAACGAAGGTATTAAACCTTCTAAACATGAAATTGGTCGCATCTGGTGAAAGTGAAGTTAGAAAATTGTCAATTAGGTTATAGTTAAATGAAAGAGATGCAATTCGTGGATACCCAATTGATAAAGTTTCAGAAGAATTGAAGCATTTGATGAACGCTCTGAGTTGTTGTTGTTTGGTTTTTAGGAGCATTAGCAAATAAGGCCATATTGCTCCGGGGATATGCGGTGGTCATTCCCTAACCTTTCCACATCCTCCGTATTTGGTGGTTCTTGATTAGACTGGGCTCGAACCCCGGTCTAATCAAGAAGCGTGTGATACGCATTGCCACTCCTACCCACCTGGCTACGGAGGCATCTACACTCTGAGTACGATACCAATTTCATCGAGTGAATATGAACGAGGATTTTCACAAATGAATCTGATCGCCAGCCAACCAGTGCTTTGTTGATGGAAAAAACAGTTTCTTAAAATTGTAGGTCCGCCACTAACCCGCTTCGATCCAGCAAAATATGTTCATTCGTGGCTACTTCGGAAACGTCATTCAGCAGCCGAACAAAAAGAGGAAGAAAAGAAGTGGGCATAGGATAGGGATCGGCAACCTGTGGCTCTAACTTTATAGCTCACATGAAGCACAATTTGACATGGAGTTAGAGGACTTAAATATCAAGGACATGTGGAGTACAAGACTAAATTGCCTTAAAACTGAAATTGAGGATTTGGAGAGGCAAAAGGCTGTCCTTGCAATTTTACACAAATGGACGGCAATAGATGACTTTGAAATGCAGACTAAATTGTACTCAATGTGTGGAGTAGCTTACCGGACCCATATATAAATTTGAAAATATTTGCATTTGGACTTCTCTCAGTTTTTGGTTCGACTTATTTCTGCAAGCAAATATTTTTGAACAAGAACTATATTAAAAATAAATCAAGAAACTGTCGTCTGAACGATGCGAGCATGTTTAATTACGACATACTCGCATGATGTTGAGAGACACTTGCTCAAGAAGTTCATCAGCAAAAGTCACATTAAAAAAATATATATATTTTTAAAACACCTTCACACTCTATTCCACTTGTTAAAAAACTCTCGCCCTCCCGCGGGATGCTCTTACGAAGAAATGCTTAAATTTTGCAAATTAGAGTGTCTGGAGACTAGCATCGGCGAGTGAAGATTTGGATTCTCTCATTTTTTTTTTATTAATTAGATCAAAAATGGCTCTTCACTCAAAAAAGTTTGCCGACTCCTGGCATAGGGTGTCGGATGGGAACTTAATAAAAATTTGAAATATTCTACAAAAACTTTATTATGAAATTATTTTTACTTATGTTATTATTTTTTATTTATTTTACTCACATTTTATTTATTTTTTTTATATACTTGAATAACAAATTTACGCTTAATAAACTGTGTGTTAATATACTTAATTTGTTGTTATTATTCCAAAAACGTTACTACTAAAGAACAATATCAGAAAATGCTTTATTTAGAGTACTGTACTTTTCATATCCTTTTAATTTTAAATTTTTCCTGATAGCAAAGAATGAGTACCGGCACCTACTTTTTTTAAAAAAAAAGCACTGCTGCTTCCCATAAGCAATATTTTACATTTGTCAATGTTAAACTTCAGTTGCCACCTCTAACACAATCTGCTCAACCTTTCTAGATCCTGTTGCAACAGCGTATTGCCATTAGTGTCATTAACAAAACTGCCTACCTCTGTATCGTCTGCAAACTTGGACATTAAGCATGTTTTTCCATCATCAATATCATTAATGAATACAAAAAACAACAATGGACCCAATACTGAACCCTGGGGGACTCCACTAATAACATTAGTCCACGAACAGCAGTGTCCATTGATTGCCACTCTCTGTCTTCTCCCACTCAACCATCCCTTTATCCATAACAGCAATTATCCTCCAATGCCACACTGCTCCAATTTATGCAGCAGTCTTCCATGTGCAACACTATCAAAGGCCTTTCTAAGATCCAAATATATAATATCAAAATTATTCTTTGCACCCGGTTCCTTTGTGACTACATCATAGCATCCAATCAAATTGGTAAGACAAGACTTCCCCTTAACAAACCCATGCTGGGTCCGAGCTATAACTGATGTCTTGTCTGGATGATCCTGCAATGTTTCTTTAACCAGTGCCTCCATTAATTTCTCTGGAACAAAAGTAACAGGTCTGTAATTATCTGTGTCTCTCTTTGCTCCTCCTTTCTGGATTGGGGTCATATTTGCACATTTCCAGTCCATGGGTACCTTCAAAGTCCAAGGAAGCTCTCATAATTATTATTATTATTAGCCATAAGGTGCAAGGAAGCCTAAGACTTATGCTGCACCAGCCAAAAAAAAACTGTCGAGTTACCCTGTGAGAGAGAGGAATCACCAAGAAAGAGAAGAATATCCTCCTCAGGACCCTTGGTGTGCCAAGCCCATACTCACCAGATATGAGCCCCTGGGGTAGAAAATTATGGCTAAGGGTTGGCTTACTACCTTTGCTGCCTCCTTTAATATAACTGGATAGATTCCATCCACCCCAGGTGCCTTTCGTATGTTTATCTTCAACAATTTCTCTTCCACTTTACTCTCAGATTATCTAGCTTACTGCCAGAGTTTAATACACCTCTGGCATTCCCATCCCTGAATAACTCCTTATGTGTGAATGTAGATGCAAAACATTCATTTAGTTTGTTAGCTACTTGAGCAGGATCATCAGCAGTTGAACCATCGATATCAAGTGGACCAATCTGATTCATCCTCTTCTAGAGTTTACATAAGTAAAGAACTCTTTGCTGTTTTCCTTTGCATCCTTTGCCAAAGATTTCTCGTAATGTGCCTTTGCCTGCCTAGCCTCCTTTGTGACTTGGTTACAGACCAGTTTATATCTATCATAGGCTTCTGTGTCACCTGTTAATTTATAAGTATTCCATGCATTTTTTTCTCTCTGCCACATGTCTAATTAGTTCATTCTTCTGCATGAAGATGGAATATAGTTTCACCTGTTTCCATCTTGTTGTCCACATCCATATGTATGGGGGCGATTGTTTCGTGGTCTGGAAATGATCCATTGGTGTTGATTTGTCTACTTTTTTAGTAGTTGCAGGTATATTTGGTGGAACCGAAATAGGAGTAATTACTTCCTTATTCTTGTAGACTTTGTTTGGCAAGTTGCAGATTAGCATTAAGTATGGACCTGGCCCAATCCTGTAATGTCAGTCTGAGTAGCAACAGACTTTGTTAGGTTGGTTGTGCATATGTTTGTTTCGGCATAAACTGCATGATGTGCTTTTTAGCTTCCTGGTATGTTACTTTATTTTCTTTTTGTATTTTTTTCCCCACTTTCCACATTCCACAATTTTTTGAATATGCCAGATGATTACCTTTGCAATTGGGACAGGTGAAGGAGGTTACAGTACAATTAGCTTGGGTGCATTCTGTTGAACTACAATTTGGGCAAAATCACAGTACCACAGCAATGATACCTGGGAGTCCACATTTCTGAAATTTATAACAATTGAGGATTTGGTATACATGGAGGCACACAACAGTTTAGATACCCTGTTTAATCATTGTTGGTAAGTTTTAGGTACTGAAATTCAGCATTATGATCTGTGTAGGTGTAAATTCTCCAGCTTTCCAGATTAATATTCTCTTTGCTTGTACGACTCTGATCAGCCAATTCTTGCACAATTTCTTCCTCTGAGGTGTTAATGAGGTTCCAATCTGCTATAACTCCTTTGGAGGTATTCAGAGTGGCATGTGGTGTTATTTTAAGTATTCCACCAAAGGTGGTCAGTTTCGGTACTGTTTCTGAATGCTTTGGTTTTATTGCTTCTACCAGAAGATCTCCAGACTGTAGACGTTTACCATCTTTGGTGATCCTGTAGTATTTTCCAAACATTTCTGGATTAGAAATGGGGATAATTTGCTCACAGGATAGTCTGACAATGAACGAATAAAGAGAAAGGTTGGGTGATCTTGCTGACATTGATCTTTTTTTCTTTTCTTTTTGTCTTTTATTTTGGTAATAGTCACGATCAGATTGGTTCGTATCGGCAGATGACCTCAATGGATCAAGTGAAGGAAAGTTTTCTTTGTCCATTTTATACTCCTTTTGGCCCTGAGGGTTGGTTGTTGTGCTGAGAATTTTTTGGCACAAGGGCCTCCTGGGCCATATTGTGCCTGTTCATCATTAACTTATGACTAAATATTTTATATTATAGTTATCAGAGATGATTATATATATTTATGCATTTCAAGTATTGAAACAGAGCTTTGAAATCTGTGCAATTGCCAAGTATGTGTTGAAAGTTAAAGATTAGAAAGTCAGCTAGAGAGGGAAAACTGGATTCCCAGATATTTCAATATTGAGGACACTCTATGAGAATATGCTTGATTGTTAATTGGGATTGACAGAAGGAACATTGAGGAGGATTCTCTCCTATAAGCAAGAACAGATGAGTTACATATGAATGACCGATTCAGAGTCTTGCTAAAATGACTTCTCGCCTGCTTCTCATGAAACTAGAAGTCCACAGTTGAGGTTCTTTTTTAATCTGGAATAGTTTGTTATTGACTTGAGTTTGCCCCAGTTCAGCCCATTTATTCCAACATGCTGTTGTAATAATGGAACTATAATCGGTGTATGGCACTTTTTGATGGCAGAAAGATCCATTATCAGGATGTTTAGCAGCAGGATCTCTGCTTTCATTAGCTGGGATGCCCACATGACCAGGGACCTAACAGAATGTGATGGTGGGAAGAAGTAGTAGATTGAATGGCAGTGACTGCACTTAAGGGGTCTCCATATACAGGGTGTCTCAAAAATATTGGTACAAACGTTTAGGGAAGGTAGGTAACATCTAAAGGAATGTGAATCGCATAAGAACCCATAACCGGAAACGTCACCATAAGTCCATACACGCCGCTGTTCATCAGTTCGCAAAAGGGAAGATTTCTGGTTTACTCATTCAAGCAGTAGTTGCCGCAGGAAGAGCATGCATCGACATACTAACTGTGAGCTGGCAGACATGCAGCTAGTGTATGGATCAGCAGAGGGCAATGGACGAGCTGCTCAAAGAATTTATAGAGAACGCTTCCCAGACAGACATGTACCGGACTACCGTTTGTTTGCGCGTGTGCATCAAAATTTGTGCGATTATGGGTCATTTAGAGGTAACAGGAGTAGTGCGAGCACACCACGTTTGACGTGAACTCCCACCATAGAACAAAGTGTGCCATCCAGAACAATCCTACTACCAGCACATATGCTGTTGCCTCTGCCTTAGGAGTGTCTCGTTTGCGATGTACAGCGTGTCTGGCATGACGATTCCTTACACCCCTTTCATCTCCAAAGGGTTCATTTACTGCTCCACCAAGATCATCCTGCACATGTGGTTTTTGCACAGTGGTTTCTCCAAGAAAGTATTCAACACTTGAATTTTCCAGCTTATGTTTTATTCACGGATGAGGCTTATTTCACTTGGGAAGGCTAATTCAATCAGCACAATGCTCATGTGTGGGCTCACGACAACCCACACGGTGAGCGCCCCCATGCGGCACAACATCGCTTCCCAATAAATGTGTGGGCAGGTATGGTCGGTGACTGCTTAGTCGGCTCATACCTGTTACCATCTTGCACGAACTCCGCTAAATATCAGATCTTTCTTGAACAAGTTCTACCAGGGTTACTTGACGATGTGCCAGCAAATGTGAGATGCAACATTTGGTTTCAACACGGGGCACCTGCCCATTATGGAAGGTGTATTCGTTACCATTTGAACAGGCGTTTTGGGCGTTGATGGATTGGCCGTGGTGGATCCGTTGCCTGGCCCCCCCACGCTCACCTGATTTATCGAGCCTTGATTTCTTTTTGTGGGGGGCCCTCAAATCTATAATGTATGAATAATCTGTGGAGACGGAAATAGATCTCTGCGCTGCTGCTACTGTCAAAGAAACTCCAGGTGTGTTCGAGACTGTGTCAGCCAATCCATGCTGCGTTAATGTCATGCATGCATCGCGTCTCATGGTGGAACCTTCGAGCATCTGTTGTAACATCATGAAATGCATCCATCTCGTACTCCATTGTTAATATTATATCAAATAAATGTTTGCCACTAATTACTGTCTTGTGTCATTTCTGCTTCTTGTGCCTCTGCTATTATTTTACCGTGATGTTTCTGGTTGTGGGTTCCTATGCGATTCACATTCCTTTAGATGTTACCTACCTCCAAAACGTTTGTACCAATATTTTTGAGACACCCTGTATAAGAGCTTGCTTGAATTGCTGCAAGCTCTTATATACGGATTGCCATTAGTTCTTGCAATCTAAAAACTGCAGGGTGGTTTTAATTAGGTTTATTATGGTATAGCATTATATACAGAGGGTCAAACACGTATTCCCAGCTGGGATGAGATGGAATACTTTTCATTTTTGCAGCATAGCTACATAGCAAAGATTTTCGTCTGAGATGCACTGGGGGTTCATTTGCCTCAATATACAGGCTGTGACCTGGAGATGTTCTGAAGGCTCCCGTGGCTTTCCTTAGGGCTCTACATTGAATGGTATTCAGACGTAACAAGAAACTGTTTCTTGCAGAGTCATAGACAGGTGATCCGTAATCTAATCGGGACCGAATTAAAGTTTTATAAAGAAGTAAGAAAGAGTGTCTATCTGCACCCCAGGATTTTAGCAGAGACAGTTCTTAAGATGTTCAATTTCTTTAGACAAGCCGTTCTAAGATAGGCTATATGATTGGAGAAACCACTGCTTTTTTTGGGACGGTACGCAACGGTACAGTGTACCGGCACCTTTATTAACAGTGACGTGTGACATTTGGGTGCAGTGCACTTCGAAATTTGTAATATTCCGTAAATTTTTTTCACACGTTTACCTACTATTCAAATAAGCTTAAAATGATTTAACTAAATTTACATTTTTCACTGTCTATTGTTAAGATATTTTCTACATAAAACTGTATAACCATTTTTATAATTCTAAATTATTCAGTTGGACCTCTGTTTAATGATGTCCTTTTATAGCGAATTATTTTGAATTCCCCTTGGAAGTTACATTTAAAATACTTTCCGTTGAGCAAAGAAAATTTTCATATAGTGAACGGACAATTAACTCTGTACGCATTGTTCGCATTTCTGGCCTTCAGGCAATTTAGGCAATTAGTACTGCTGTGCGAATTAAGAGAGCTAAATGGATTACCATTCTACAACTTAGTGGTACCTGATAAAACCTATCTGACCACCTGTCCCACATATGGAGAAGTTGCGCTGGTCAACAGTGAGCAGATCAAGGGGTATTACCAATGAGCTCTGGTCCACTTCTACTGGCACCTCCGTAGCTAGGTGGGCAGGAGCAACACTGCGTAGCACACGCTTCTTGATTAGACTGGGGTTCGAGCCTGCGACCACCAAATACGGAGGATGCAGAAAGGTCAGGGAATGACCACCGCATATCCTCAGAGAAATATGACCTTAGTTGCTAATGCTCCTAAAAACCAAAATAACAAAATAACAACACCTACTGCAGTGATGTCCAAAGTTTTCCTGTACAGGGACCATTTTCAAAAAAGAATTCAAGGTTAGATTTTTTTGTGCTGTTTTAGTTGACTTTCCGGGCAGGCTGTAAGTTGGATGCTGCTGTGAATCAACTGTAAGTGCCCCGTTCGAGAATTAGGAGAGAGTGATTTTCTTTTACCCTGAAAAATAATCATGTTCTTTCGCGGAAGTGTGTTATCGACATTTTTCCGTAAATTTTCCCCATCTATGTTTACATGGTAACAGTACCTGAATATCTGAATGACACTGACATTTTGGACAGTTTCAAAAAGAAAAAAAAAAAAAAAAAAAAAAAGAAAGAAAATAAAAAATTCAAATTTAAGAACTAATGAACAACATCGATGACAAGAGAAGGAAAACGAGGACAACGAAGATATTAAACCTTCTAAATATGAATTGTTGCCATTTGGTGAAAATGAAATTAGAAAATTTTCAATTACAGTTAAATGAAAGAGATGCAATTTGTGGATTTCGGGAATACCTAATTGAAAAGATGGTTTCAGAAGAATTGAAGCATTTGATGGATGCTCTGAGTACGATACCAATTTCATCGAGTCAATGTGAATGAGGATTTTCATAAATGAATCCGATCGGCAGTCCAACAAGAGCTTCGTTGATGACAAAAACAGTTTCTTCACTACTGTTTCTTAAAATTGTAGGCCGCCACTGACCCACTTCGATTCAGCAAATTTGTCGATTCGTGGCTGCTTTGGACAACAACCGACACACAAAGAGGAAGAAAAGAAGTTTGCATAGGGTGTCGGATGAGAACTTAATAAAAATTTGAATATTCTACAAAAAAACTTTATTATGGAATTATTTTTACTTATTATTTTTAGAGTCCGTAGTCTAATGAAGGACCCTTATAATGTCACTCGGTTGTCTGTCTGTCCGTCCGTCCGTCTGTCACAACATTGTATCTTTGGAACCACTCAGCCTACTGACTCGAAATTTTGCATGGGTTTGTACATCATGTGGGCCAACATAATGCTATATTGATCGTTGTTGACAAAAATTGTCTGAGAAATGGAGGGGTAAAATGTTGGGGGACAAAAAATGTCAACAACCTACAGCTTATTATACACCGTTGGAAAGAGCTCAATGAGTAGGTTTAAAACATAATTTTAAAATTAAAAATGGCGGTGCCTGACAGGGAAATGTGACCAATTTTCAGGTCCCCCCATTTCCGTCGATAATGGAGCTAAAAATTTAAAAATCATATTAGCTATGCGTTATTCGATGCTTATCAAGGGAAAACTATTCCCATTGAAATCTATCATTTACTTTCTGTGTTAAAAAATATTTATTGTACTTCGATAGCACGCTTCTTTGTACTAAGTAACTCTCCTTTTCGTGACAAAAAGGTTGCTAAATAAATTAATAAATTAATTTAGTTAATAAATGGCCTCAGTAGCCAAGTGGTCAAGAGCGGGAGTAGCACACGCTCCTTGAGTAGACCAGGGTTCGATCTGCCAACCAGCGTGGCAGATTATGGTCCATTTCCTTCAACATGAATTGTTGAGGAGGCTTCCATCCTGCAGTGGGTTGATAATGGCTGCAGTTTTTTTTTTTTAATTTTATTTTAGTTAATAAATGACCTAAAGGTCATTTATAAATTTTATGATGAGTATTTTTTAAAAATTTTCGAAGCTGGAGTTGTCCCGGCAAGGAGGTACTCAGAGAGCCAGTGTTGAGGCGGCGGTGGTGGGTAGGCACCCACGCGGAGTCTTGCAAGGCCCTCACCTGCCAGTCACTACTCCCCCAAGAGTTTAGTTGCTTCTCCCACCCTTGTCATTCACAACAACTGGAAAGACTCAAATAGACAACGTTTTTGTTAGTTCCTCAGTTTTAGGTCAAGTCGGGGTACTAGAAACTTTTTTCAGTTATCATATAGCTCTCTAATTGAGATATTACGCTAACGACCATTAGTGACTACAACCCTTCATCCTGAGTGTCCGAACTCAGTAGTTGACCGATTTATTTAGTTATTTTACTTATTTTTTTATATACTTGAATAATAAATTTATGCTTAATAAACTGTGTTAATGTACTAAATTTGTTGTTCTTAATCCAAATTACCACTAAAGTAACAATATCAGGAAAAAAAAAAATTAGAGTACTTTTCATATCCCTTTAATTTGCAATTTTTCCTGATGGCAAAGAATGAGTACCGGCACCTATTCTTTTACAAAAGAAGCACTAGGAGAAACTAAGTTTATTATCTAGATATAAACCTAACAAACAAATTGTTGGTAAGAGGAATCTGTTTTTTTTTTTTTTAATATTTCAAGATCCAGATGTAATTTCCGTATTTTACAGAAATGAACTACTGTTGATTTATTTTCTGCTATGGAATAGCCGTTCTGCTGTGCCCACGATTCTATTTTGGTGATGGACAGTTGAAATTGCCTTTCAATGGCATTCATAGTTTGCGACTGACAAGAGATAAAAGAGGTTATCAGCAAACATGTATGATTCTACTGTTTTTGGTACGTCTCGTCTCCTATTTGTAATTCTTGTAGCGAATAATGTTGCACTTAGGATGGTTCCCTGCGGTACACCCCCCTTCTTGTTCGAATGATTAAGATAAACTGTTCATATATCTGACTTGAAACGTTCTGTGGTAAAGGAAGTTTTGTATAAATTGGGATAAATGTCCCCTCAAACTAAAAGAATGAAGGTCCTGGAGGACTCCATATCGCCAAGTGGTATCGAAGGCTTTCTCAATATCGAGATTAACCATTACCAGATGTTGTCTTCTTACAAAAGCATTGCGGACGTTTGCTTCTACTTTGACCATCACATCTAAGGTTGAGCGATTCTTCCGAAACCCATACTGATTTCAGTTCAGCAGATTATTAGTTTCTAGAAACCACGTTAGCCTCTTGTGAACCATTTTTTTCTAAGACTTTGCCTAAACAGCTAGTCAGTGAAATTGGCCTGTAATTATGTGGCTGAGTATGATCCTTCCCTTGCTTTGGAAATACTAGTACAGTTGAGTGATGCCAAGTGTACGGGTAAGAATTTTCTAAAAATATTCTGTTGTAGAAATCCAACACGGAATTTTTTGCTTTGTTATTTAATTTTTTTAACATTATATAGCATACTCCATCTGGACCAGCAACGGTACTGGATGTTTTATTCAGAGACTCTAAAAGTTTCATTAAAGTTTTTGTTTGTTTGTTTGTTTGTTTGTTTGTTATTTGATTTTTAGGAGCATTAGCAACTAAGCCATATTGCTCCGGGATATGTGGTGGTCATTCCCTGACCTTTCCGCATCCTCCGTATTTGGTGGTGAAAGAACCCTGGTCTAATCAAGAAGCGTGTGCTACGCACTGCTCCTTCCCACCTGGCTACGGAAGCACCTTGATAAAAGTGAATGGCTGATTGTACAGATGCGATGCCAGAGTGGAGAACTTTATTTTATGTTGTTCTGCAGATGCCTTAATTTTCTGAAAGGTTCGGTTGTAAGTGGACCCAGCTGAAATACTCGCAAATGATTCAGCTAATGCATTTGATATTTTTGTTAGTGTGGATAATTCCTGCCCTTTCCAGTTTAGAATTGGAGCTGGAAACTGCACATATTTACCATGAATTTTCTTCCAGATGAGTCTGTTATATGTACTTTTGTTAATCATGGCAGTAAAACTTATCCAGGCACTTTTCTTTGTTTTTCTTCTTATTTGTCGGATACTGGCCTTGAGTATTTTGAAGTTAATGAGATTAGCAGTTGTGGGGAATTTTCGAAATAGATTCCAGGCTATATTTTTTGCCCGTTTAGCATATGTGCATTCCCATTCCACCAATAATTGCTGTGCTTGCATTTTCCACTCAAAGATTTAGGAATTGTAGAATTTGCAGCTTGTAATATCTGTTTTGTTATATGATCGGTGACAATATCTATTGGCTGGGACTTAACTATATCATCATCAAACTGAATTTGGGAGGCATATTCATTCCAGCTTGCCCTACAGAATTGGGTCTGTTACAATGGGGGATAAGTTTGCTTGTCTTCGAATCTCACATAGAAATGGTAGCTGATCACTATTTAGTGAGTAATCAAGAACATTCCACTATATATTGGCATATATGTAGGGAGAACAAATTGATAGGTCAATTGCAGTCATCGATATGGCAGAAGAATGGATTGTAGGTAGGTTCGCCAGTGTTTAACAGGGTACAGTTAAGAGAATCAAGCAGGGATTCAAGCGGATGAGGAGCTTTGAAGTCCCAAACTAAGCAAAACAGAGTTGGCAGCTGATCTATTAGATTTTCTAATTCATCTGAGGAGAGAGATATATAGAAACTATTGTAAGAGTAATACCCATATATTGTAAGAGTAATACCAAGAGTAATAACTATTGTAAGAGTAATAAGAGTAATTCACGATAGGAGGGAGTATATGATGAGAGCCTTGTCGATCAATTCGGCCCTGGAAAGATTGTGCAAGGCTCAAGGGGTAGACTTTTTTTCAGCCTGGACTGTACTTGTTAACAGGAGAGATTGCTTCTACAGGGATGGGATACACTTAAATAGAAAGGGTGCAAGAATATTTGCTGATGCTATCGAGGCAGTGTTAGGTGGGTCGGAAAACTGCTAGCTTGGGGGGAGACAAAGATCAATAGATTGACAGTAGCCACTGGCAGAGGTGAAAGAGATTCTTGCACTGATTCAATTAGAATGAGCAGAAGCCTGAAAAACAAAATGCATGGTATTTCAGAGACTGCTGGGAGCCAAGTAAACACATGGGTTGTGTTAGGGTAGCTAAGAATAGAAACAGGTGCAGGTATACTTGCGTGTACACCAATGCTAGGAGTTTAGTAAATAAATTTGATGAATTTGAGGTATTGCTCAAAACATCAAAGGCAGATATTGTTGGGATATCAGAGACGTGGTGTCACACAGATATAAGGGATGCAGAACTGCAATTTGGGGAGTACAACGTCTACAGAAAGGATAGACAGGATAGGAAGGGGGGAGGGGTTATGCTATTAGTTAAGAAACACATAAAAACCAAGGAAGTGAAGCCAGTCGACATCGCCGGACAGTGCAGTGTCGAGTCAGTTTGGTGCGACATAAGCATTGGGAGATCAAAATTGAGAGTAGGAGTGTGCTATAGGCCTAATGACTCTGATGAGTATAATAAGAAACTGTACAGGGAAATAGAGTGGGCCAGTAAATCAGAGAGTCTTATAATGGGAGATTTTAATTTCCCAGATATTGACTGGAATTTGGGGGCTGGTTACTCACACACTAGCAGGGCTTTTGTGGATTTATTGGATGATTCTTTTCTACATCAGCATGTTCGGGAGGCAACTAGAGGGAGTAATACTCTTGATTTGATTATCAGCAGTGATTCTTCATGCATTAAGAATCTGCAGATAAATGAAAAACTAGGTGGCAGTGATCACAGTGTGCCGAAGTGGGATTTACCCAAAGAGGTAACTACCATTAGGGGTAAAGGGAAGGGTTATTGCTTCTGTAAAGGCGACTACGATGGACTGAGACAGTATTTAAATTCTATACAGTGGAACCAACTGGTGATGTTACCAACAGCAAATTCAAAATGGGAAGCATTCAAAGAACTTATCTTGGAAGCTACTAGGCTTTACATACCAACTAAGAAATATTGTTCAAGGTTTAGGCCAAAATGGATGTCAGATGAACTAATGAGGCATATGCCTCTTCAGATGAACTAATGAGGCATATGGCAGAGAAGAAAAATGCATGGGATACTTACAAAGTAACACATGATACAGAAGCCTATGATAGATACAAGTTGATATGCAACCAAGTTACAAAGGAGGTTAGGCAGGCGAAGGCAGATTACGAGAAATCCTTGGCAAGGGATGCAAAGAGAAACAGCAAAGAGATCTTTACTTATGTAAACTCTAGAAGGAAGGGGATGAATCAGATTGGTCCACTTGATATTGATGGGTCAAGTGTTGATGATCCTGCTCAGGTAGCTAACAAACTAAATGAATATTTTGCATCGACATTCACACATGAGGAGATATTCACCGAGGGGAATGCCAGAGGTGTATTCAACTCTAGCAGTAAGCTACAGAATCTTGAAATAACTGGGAGTAAAGTGGAGGAGAAACTGTTGAAGATAAACACAAGAAAGGCACCCGGGGTGGATGGGATCTATCCAGTTATATTAAAGGAGGCAGAAAGGAAGTAAGCAAACCCTTAGCCAGAATTATGAGAGCTTCCTTGGACTCAGGGGAGGTACCCATAGACTGGTAATGTGAAAATGTGACCCCAATTCACAAAGGAGGATCAAAGGCTGACACGAGTAATTATAGACCTGTGAGCTTAACTTTTGTTCCAGGAAAATTAATGGAGGCACTGGTTAAAGAAGCACTGCAGGATCATTTAGACAAGACTTCAGTTATAGCTCAGACACAGCATGGTTTTGTTAAGGGGAAGTCTTGCCTGACCAACTTGATTGGATACTATGATGCAGTCACAAAAGAACTGGATGCAGGGAATAACTTTGATATTATATACTTGGATCTTAGAAAGGCTTTTGATACTGTTGCACATGGAAGACTGCTACACAAATTGGAGCAGTGTGACATTGGAGGCAAATTGCTGCTATGGATAAAGGGGTGGTTGAGGGAAGAAGACAGAGAGTGGTAATCAATGGACACTGCTCATCGTGGACTAATGTTACTAGTGGAGTCCCTCAGGGCTCAGTGTTGGGTCCATTATTGTTTTCTGTATTTATAAATGATATTGATGATGGTATATATCAAGCTTAATGTCCAAGTTTGCAGATGATACAAAGGTTGGCAGGGTTGTCAAGGACACTACTGACACTATGCTGCTGCAACAGGATCTGGAAAGGTTGAGCAGATGGGCTGAGAGGTGGCAAATGAAGTTTAACATTGACAAATGTAAAGTACTACACATGGGAAACAGCAACCCCAGAGCAACGTATCAACTCTGCGGTACTACACTGACAGTGGTAGAGAATGAAAGGGACTTGGGGGTTGTTGTGCAGGCAGATATGAAGTTTTCTGAGCAGTGCAGACGGGCTGCAAGAGAAGCTCATGGAGTATTGTCAATGATATACAGGAATTTTTCCAGCAGGGATAAGGAGGTGATTATTCCATTGTATAAGGCAATGGTCAGGAGGCCTCATTTCAAGAAGGATGTAGAGCTGCTGGAACGAGTACAGAGAAGGGCAACAAGATTAGTGAATGGAACAAAGGGGTGCTCTTACGAAGAAAGGCTTAAGTTTTGCAAATTACAGTGTCTGGAGACAAGGCACCAGCGAGGTGATCTGATAGAGGTGTATAAAGCCTTGAATGGTTTAAGCATGCTCAATGCTGATGGGATCCTTCCTCTAGCTCAGAAAAATCACTTTGAGAGGGCATAAATTCAAATTGAGGAAAGACAGATGTAGGATAGACGTGCGGAAATTTGCCTTTAGCCAGCGGGTGGTTGGTTGGTGGAACAGACTTCCATCCCTTGTGGTGGAAGTTGATAGCCTAAATAAGGTTAAGGCTCAGCTGGACAGGTATTTTGAATGAACAGAGGGGTGAAGTGGAAGTGGGTTTTTTTTTTTTTTTTTTTGGCTGATGCTGCATAAGCTTGCTTTCTTGCATCAAATGCCTCTACTAATGCTAATGCTAATACCCGTTATGATGCGCACTACCACTACTTCAAAATGTGTCTGAAGAGAAATATATTGGGATGGAATGTTGTTTCTTTTCTTTTTTTTTTTTTTTTTTTTGTAAACCCCAAACACGAGAGGTATTAGAACCTATGGTACTTGGTACCGGGCTTAGGTTGGAGGCTGAGAAGACGAAAGAAGATATTTGTTGACATTGGACTTGAACTTCTGTAGACTGTAATTTTCAGGAAATACGTATGAAGGAAGGTTGTTCCAGAAAACGGCAGTTGAATAAATAAATGAGGACGATGAAAAGTCGGACCTGTGAGATTGAAGTTGGACAGTAAATGGATGTTGGCTGGTGGTGGCACGTGTTCAGACTGTTTTGAAAAAGAGAGCGGGAATTATAGAAGCCAATTCAGAAGAACAGTGATCCATGGAAGTATCTGTAGAAGAGGCATGAAGCAGAAACAGTACTTCTATGAGACAGCGAGGGGAGAAACTCTGTTAGAGATGAATCATTAATTAACCTAACTGCTCTCTTCTGAATGGAATCAAGAAGCCTGAGAGAGGTTTTGGGGGCACCACCCCAGATGTGGGAACAATATTCATGGCAGGGTGGATTTGCGATTTGAACAGAGTGAGCAAAAGAGAAAACCAAGTTTTTTAGATGCAGAGGAAGTAATATTTGTAATGTGCTTGTGCCAGGAGAGATTAGAAGTCAGGGTAATCCTCAAAAGAGATATCATTTTGCCTAGAAATCGGAGTCTCACTAAGCATAGGAGCAGAAGAATCTTTTTTGCGAGATATAAGACAAGACTGAGTTTTTAGAAAGGTTGAAATCAACTAAGTTGTCTTTGCCCCACTGGAGAATTACCTGAAGATCAGCATTTAAGGAATTGGTAGCAGATTTTCGAGAAGTTGAAGCTGATTGAACAGTGCAAGGGTTCTCAAAATGAAAAGTGAATGAAGTGTGCTATCATCGGCAAAACTATGGATAGGATTTCCAGTCAATGGAAGAACGTCATTAATACACAAAAACAAAAGAGTGGGGGAAAGAACTTAACCATGGAGGACACCAGCATTACTGGAGAAATTAGAAGCCAAAGTGCCATCTACCATCACCCTCAGTAAGCAGCCAGAGAGAAAACTGGATAATCAATTACTAAAAACAGTTGGCAAACCATAAGATGGAAGCTTATTTAGAAGACCTTTATGCCAAACATGATCGAAAGCTTTTGAGATGTCAAGAGCAACAACTTGTCTTTCACCGAACCTTTCCATTGAATTAGTCCATAAATGGGTAACATGAGCGTGAATATCACCAGTGGATCGACACTGACGGAATCTATACTGGCGATCGTTGATCAGACGGAAGGTTTCTAGGTAGTTTAAGAGTTGGCGGTTAATTGATTTCTCCATTACTTTAGAAAGAGTAGAAGTAATTGCAATGGGACAATAATTGGATGGGAGGGATTTGTCACCCTTTTTTGGAACTGGCGGAATATGAGCAAATTTCCAAGCAGAAATAAAAACACCTTTGGAATAAGAAAGTGAAAAAAGGCGGCAAAGAATAAGAGTAAGTTCAGGAGCACAGGGTTTGAGAACAAGTGGAGAAATACCATCGGGACCTGGAGGTTTCTTAATATCAAGATTCGTCAAAATCCTTCTGACATCCTTTTGACGGAAGACCACAGGAGGCATTGAATGGAGCATGTTGGGAATGGTGGGAGGTGTGTTGTACCAAGATCATTAATATATGAGAAGGAAGAAAAACAGGATGCTAGCAGGTCAGCTTTATCCTTGGCTGAAGCGACAACAGAACCATCTGGTTTGGACAGAGGTGGGAGCAGATATGGGCAAAAGTTGCGGCCAATAGCTTTGGAAAGAGACCAGAATGCTCGGCTACCATTAGGGCAAGAAGCAAGTTTTCTACTCTTAGCCTGTTCAAACTCTAGTTTGGACTGATTAATAACTGCTTTACATTTGTTGCGAGATTTGGTGTAGGCAGAAAATGAAACTGAAGAATTAGAAACAAGCCAATTACGATATGCAACATTCTTCTCTTAAACAGCCTTAGCACATTTATTGGAAAACCAAGGTTCAGATAAAGGACGAGATTTTAAAGTGCAGTGTGGGATAAAGGATTCCATTCCTGCAAGAATAATTTCACTGACACGATCTGAGCAAATGTTGACATCAGAAGTTTTGAAACAGTAATCCGACCAAGGAAAAGAAATCTCGCAGGTTATCCCATTTTGCATTCTTGTAATGCCAAATAACACGAGGTCTCAATAGTAATGAGATAAAGGCTCCACTGGAGAAGTTATTTGGCTTTTTAGGAGCATTAGCAACTAAGGCCATTTTTCTCCGGGATATGCAATGGTCATTCCCTGACCTTTCCGCATCCTCCGTATTTTGTGGTGACGGGCTCGAACTCCGGTCTAATCAAGAAGCGTGTGCTGCGCACTGCTGCTCCTGCCCATCTGGCTACAGAGGCACCCCATTGGAGAAGAGACAATCACCAAGTTGTGATCTGAAGTGCCTAAAAGACCTCTCACTTCAACCGCATACTTGGAAGGGTTGTTTGTGAGAAAAAGATCAAGCGTGTTGGCTGTATAATTAGGATTGTCCAGTTTTCTTTTAGGTAAATGAACAATCTGTGCAAGGTCATTAGTAATTACAAAATTCTCAGCATCTCGACCAGGTGGGTCGGTGTGACTAGAAAACGGAAGCCAGCTGGAGTTGTGAACATTAAAATCACCAAGGAAAATTACCTCACTGTTAGGAAAGTTGGACTGGAGAAAGTCAAGTTGCAAAGAGAGGAATTCAAAAAGCAACAAATGATTAGTGGAGACAGGAGAACGGTAGAGACAACAGGTGAATTTTACACAATGAGGTAAAGAGATTTTAATCCGGAGAAGATCAAAGAGAGTAGATTCCAAATTGCCAAGTCTCTGACAGGGAAATCAGAACGGACATATACACAAGTACCACCTTTGAGGCAAAAGGAGTCATACAGCGAATAAGTTGGGCATCTGAGATGAGCAGTAGTTGAATCAACGATAACTGAGATTCTGTCAGAAAAAGTACATGGGGTTTGGCAGACTGCAAGTGAAAATGGACATCGTTAAGATTAGAATTGAGGCCACGTATATTTGTGAAACGAATTAGGAAGTGCTTGGGAGGTTTAGATCTTTTCGCAGATAAGCTTGCTCTATTAATTTGACAATTCATGGTGAATTCAATAGTAAAAAAAAGTGGGTGTGACATGCTGTATGAAGTAATGAAATTTTTGGATGTGGTGAACATGTGGTAAGAATATACCCAGATCCTTGACATAACGTGGCCTCGACAATGCTCCCTGCATACACACTACTCGGACTCCCTCCAGTCACTATCTGGCAGAGTAGAGGTAGCAAGATTATACATTAGCTGATCCAGAAGCCTCTTAGAGAATTACCAATAGGTTCGGTTCGGTGTACTAACTAGCGCCCAGCCTGCAAACACCGTTTTAGAGCTGTACCCTCGAAATGTAAGGAATATTGGATCTCGCCACGATGTTCATCATAACCTCAAAAGTAATCAATCATACTGCTTGATGGAAGAGATAGGAAAGGGCTAACTGGAACTTAGCTCTACAGACTAAACATGGGTTCCACCACTTCAAGGCGCCTCCATAGCCAGGTGGGAAGGAGCAGTAATGCGTAGCACACGCTTCTTGATTAGACCGGGGTTCGAGCCCGTCACCACCAAATACGGAGGATGCGGAAAGGTCAAGGAATGACCACCACATATCTCCGGAGCAATATGGCCTTAGTTGCTAATGCTCCTAAAAACCAAATAACAACAACAACCACCACCACTTCAAGCCTCGAACAAGCAAAGTGGTGGTATTGCACCGGTTGATGAGAGTCATCTACCACCTAGTACTGCCTGGTAATATAGAGAGGTGGCATTCTTCCATGTGGTGTGGGCACCACACCTCGACCCCTGCTTACGTCGGTTCACACCAGGGTGGTCACCCACCATGTACTTGTGCATGGAGGTTATACCAAGGATTACTAAAAGTCCCACCATCGTGAAGGTGCTAGCAGAGGATTTGGCTTTCACAAACCGTCTGGATTTCGCTGAAATTGGGTCCACTTGACTTGAGTGTCACTCAAATATCAGTTCCATCCATTGTGGTTTTATGGGTTGTTTTTGGATCTGACAGTTTTTAGTTGCAGCTTGCTTGTATCGATCTATTATTGTTTTGTCTTTCTTAGGGAAAATGGGATGGATCACATCCATCTCATCGGTCGCATGTAGTTCTAATATGCCATTGTCTGAATCTTGCTGTTGATCAATGTCCATTCCGGTGGAGAGTGATGATTGCGGTTTTGTAGTCTCTGTCACTTTTGGTTTTATTGTTGAGGAAACATCGGTTGGTATGGTAATTGGGGTAGTACTAGCTTGTTCTGTTGTTTGTTGCAAAGGAGACTGTTTCAGATTAGAGTAATGAACGTGCCCAATTAGCAATAGACACATTCAGAGGAACTGATATATCAGTTTGAATCCCCACTGTCTGGAAATGTTGGGTGGCTGTGGCATATGTACGCTTGGTCTCTGTTTTCATTATTTGTCTTCTCGCCTCTGGGTATGTCACGTTGTTTTCTACTTTATATTTTTGAATTTTTTACCCTTTCTTCCATAGTTCACTTATTTTTGAGAAAGCTGGGTGGTTACCCTTACAATTTGGGCAATGCAGAGTGGTATAACACAGTAGTTAACACGGTACGGTAGTTAGATTCCTATAAAAAATTGTCTTGTGCAAAATCGTGTTAAATTGGACTAAGAAAAAGTACAAAAAGGAGGGTTACATTCCAAAAGCTAATGAAAATACACTATTTTGTAAACAAAACTAAAAAAAATACACCATTCTAGAATGTGCAATCAGATTGGTTATGCTCTTTTGACCTGCAGTTGGGACATATTGCCTCACCTTGACATGTAGTCTGGGAGTGCCCATACTTTTGGCATTTGTAGCACCTGATGGGATTTGGGGGAGTTCGAGTTGTTCGGTTTTTAGGAGCATTAGCAACTAAGGCCATATTGCTCTGGGATATGCGGTGGTCATTCCCTGACCTTTCCGCATCCTCCGTATTTGGTAGTCACGGGCTCGAACCTCGGTATAATCAAGAAGCATGTGCTACGCACTGCTGCTCCTGCCCACCTGGCTACGGAGGCGCCTGGGATTTGGGATGTATGGTCGGACACGGCAATGCAGATAGCCTGCTTTCACAATGTTGGTAAGCTAGGAGTGTTAAAAGTGAGAATTATGCTCCTTGTTGGAACAAGATTACCATCTTTGCAAGTCATAATTCTCCTCGCATGGATGACCTTTTGTTCATGAAGTTCTTCTGACATAGTTAATAAATGCCATTCTGTTATTACTCCCTTAGAGGAGTTTAGGGTGGCATGGGGAGTAACTTTTATTGATTGTCCGGCAAATGCTGTGAGCTTTAATAGCTTCGCAGAATGTTTAGGTTGGGTAGTCTCAACCAAAAGATCACCAGACTGGAGTCGCGTAACTGTTCTGGGTGAACCTGCTGCAGTCTCAATGCACTTTTGCACAAGAAATGGTGATAATTTACTCATAAGCTTATCTGATAGTGAATGTAATATGAGGAAAGCTGGTATCTCCTCCTCTTGAGGGGTTGTTTTCAACCACTTCTGTTGAGAAAAGTCATTATCCGTGTGATTTGCCTCTATTCTTGATGGCGCTAAAGGTGGGAGAGTGGATTTCTTCTCCCAAGTTACCGGCCCCGCAACAGGGAGGCAGGAGCAGTGCCCCTAGAGTGACCAAGTGGTATATAAGGTAGTGTTAGTTTAAAGGAAAAAAAAGAAAGGTGATTTTCCTTTCTGAAACTAGCTTACAATTCGTAAGACCAAGTTATTTATTAAATAAAGCGTAAAAAACTTTTAAATTAAAGAAGAACTGTGGCTTGGAGTAAGTAAATGCTCTATGAATCACTCAGAAAATCGCTTGATCACTATAATACTTGGCACCCGGGGCTCTGAGGGTTTGTTTTTCAACTCAGGTTATTGGCCCTGCCACGGGGAGGCAGGAGTAATGCCACGAGTGGCCAGGAGGTTGTTCGGTTAGTAACTCTAATAGAAAATAAAAGGAAAGGTGTCTTTTCTTTCCTGACTTAACCTACTACTTGTAAGTTGAAGTCTACTGTGCTTTTCGATAGAACTTAAGAGAAGCTAACTTTAAACTTAAAGAGAAAAGTAATTCCTTAGGAAAACACTTTAGATCGCTTTATAGAGCTCAGAAATTGCTTAGCAATGGAAACGCTTGCTACCTAGTCCTTTGTTCCCGGAGACAGTTGATTGTTTGAACAAATTTAAGAATCACTGCTGATAATCACATTATTATTATTATTATTTTTCTGTTTATACTCCGGCACGACAACCAAGTCAGTAGTTTACAATAAATTGTCAATACAAATATTTATCCTATTTAGTAGTCGCAGGCTTGAACCCCGGTCCACTCAAGGAACGTGTGCTATGCACTCTCGCTCCTGACCACATCAAGAGTATTGATCTCTTTTTGCCTCTCTAACATACTGCTGTAGAAAATAGTCATCCAATAAATTCACAAATGTGTTGCTAGTGTGTGAGTGACCCACCCAAAAGTTCCAGTCAACATCTGCAAAGTTAAAATTTCCAATTATAAGACATTCTGATTTACTGGCCCACTTTATTTCTCCGGATAGCTGTTCATGGTACTCATCACAGTCATTAGGCCTATAACACCCTCCTACTCAATTTTTTTTTGTTTTCCCAGTGCTTATGTTACACCAAACTGACTCAACATTGCACTGGCCACCAATGTCAACATAACCCCTCCCTGTCATTTCTATACACACTGTACTCCCCATATTCAAATTCTGCATCCCTTATATCTGAGTGACACCACATCTGGATTTAAATACTTGGCCAACACTTCAAATTAGTCACATTTATTTACTATTCTCCAAGCACTGGTGTACTTGGAGAATAGTAAATACTGGTGTACATGCAAGTACACCAGTACTTTTATAGGAATCTAACTGCTCGTATAACACGGCAGTTAGATTCCTATAAAAAGTTGTCTTGTGCAAAATCGTGTTATATGGGACTAAGTACAAAAAGGAGGGTTACATTCCAAAAGCTAAAGAAAATACACTATTTCGTTAACAAAACTAAAAAAAATACACCATTCTAGATTTCGAGTATCTTCGGCTCTCTTTAAAAAATCAGTAACTGGGTTTGTTTGCTTTTGCTTGATAAATCTTTGTGAATTTCATCATATGGAACAAACATTTTTGAAGATCCCTTTTGAATTTTGGGCTCCTTTCATTCAAGAATCTGCATTCTGAAATGATTTGGTTTTACCTCCAATGCCATTTCCAACAAATCCACTTTGCTAGGCTCTTTTTCTACCAGTAATTCTTCAATGTCTTCAGTAATCATATCTTTTTTTTATTTTTTTAGGAGAATAGGCAACTAAGACCATGTTACTCTATGTATATTGTCTATAAATTGCCTGAGGTTGATTTTGTTTTGCTGGACAAAAAACCTGAGAACCTGAGTTTCCGGGAGAAAAACCCATGCTACTCTTGTCTGAAACAGACTAACTCAGCCACGTTGTGAAAAAGACCCAAAAAAATTCCTTCTGTCATCAACGGGATTCAAACTCAGGTCTTTTCCCACATGGTATAGGGAGGAGGGCGGTTCCATCAACTGTACTACCCATGAGGGCTTTAGTCATATCATCAAACCCTTCCCCTCCTACCGACATAGCAAGTTCTACTATAGTACCGATTCCATTTTCTGCCAGTTCAACCATATTTCCTGAATGAACTGACTCTGGCCATACATTTTTCCACATGCATTTAACATTGACGGTTTCACTTCTTTCAGCAAAAAAGCTATGATTCTGATACAGTCCACAATTGAGAAATGTTTCCATGCCTCCATTACTTCAATAGATTTGGAATCAATTTTTTTCCAAAATCCATTGTAACGATTTTCTGATGTAATGAGGTTTAAATACAGATATGCCTTGATCTAATTAAATTAAATGGCTGAATTAAAGAAGTTGTATTAACCTAGTACAACTGTGGTGATTGGAACATAACTTCAACGCTTGGATGACTTAAATCTTCTGGATGGCCTGGTGTGCTATCCAATAGTAATAAAACTTTGAAATCTAGATTTTTCCACAAGTTCAACAAGCACAAGTCTGACAGCATAGAATGTAACACAGGGATTTCCCAACAAAAAAAAAAAAAAAAAAAAAAAAACAGGGATTTCTCATTTTTTTTTGACTAGCGAATCAACAGCGGGGATTCAAAAAGAGTGGAAATGTTGAAAAATTACATCCAACATAATAGCAGGGTTTTCCCCTGCACAAAAGCTCAAAAATACCGTTATTCGAAGTTTACCGAAATTCTCTAACGGTGTTAGAGCGAAACGGCGTTATATAAGTACCATGTTGTGCGAGAATTTCTGCAATTTATCAATTGTGTTAGAGCGAAACCATGTTGTAAAAGTACTGTGTTATACGGGGGTTGCCTGTATACATACACCTGTTTGTACTCTTTGTTACCCTAGCACAGCCCATGTATTTCCTTATTCCACGATGACCCACAGCAGGCCTTGAAATCTCCAGTATACCTTGCTTTCCAAGTTGCTGCACGTTCCAATAGAAGCAATGCAAGAATCTCTTTCACCTTTGCCAGTGGCTATTGTTAACCTATTAGTCTATGTATCCTCTCAAGCTAGCAATTTTCTGAGGCACCTAACACTGCCTTAACAGCTTCAGCAAATATTCTTGCGTCCCTTCTATTTAAGTATATCTCATTCATGTAGAAGCAGTTTTTCCTGTTAACAAGTGGCACCTCTGTAGCCAGGTGGGCAAGAGTAGCAGTGAGTAGCACACGCTTCTTGATTAGACCAGGGTTCGAGCCCGTGACCACCAAACACGGAGGATGTGGAAAGGTATGATCACCGCATATCCCGGGAGCAATATGGCCTTAGTTGTTAATGCTCCTAAAAACCAAATAACAACAACAACAACAACTGTTAACAAGCACAGTACACACTGAGAAAAATTCTACCCCGTAAGCCTTGCACAGTCTCTCCCGGGCCGAATTGGTTGACAAGGTTCTCTCATCCTGTACTCCCTCCTATTGAGTCTGGGCAGAATTGTAGACATTTTCAAATGTAACCTTAATTTTGCAACATTTTCTCAACATTGCCCTGTACTTGTTAAGCAGTCCTCAGATATCCTCCTACTCTTAATGTCATTAGAGCCAACACGAGAACAATATCACTTTTTGCTCTTAAAAGTATTAATATTTATAAAATTCCACAGAACACCTCACTCCACAGAGTTTCCTATATTCAAAATTTGTCTACAGGGAATGCACCCTCATGCAGCAAACTCGCCACTGAAAGGGTTAAGGGTAATGAATAAATGGAAATGAAATAAGGTAGATTTCGGTAGGTCTATTCTTGTGTAATGGAAACTGCTGTTGTGAGGTAATTATTCCATATTGGTTACAGGGACTTGGATTTTAGCTATTACTCTGGTTTTTTGATGTGAAAACATCTAAAGCGACACCTAACAATGGAATTTAACAAAAATGTGAGACAAAAAAAGAAATTGCTGACAAATATTTGTATTGTTGCAGTCACATGACAAATACCTGCATTGTTGCAATCATACTATTCAATAAAATTGGATTTCGCTAACCTCTTCCAAACCAAGAATGTTTTCATATAAAACATTTTTCATGCATGCAGGTGTGTTTTTTTATCTTTTTAATTTAAAGTATCCTTAATTGAAATGGCAAAATAGGTACCGTTTTTTACATTAATGGCACTGGAGCCAAAACAGCTAAATTATTCTTCTCTGAAAGTATTTTTGAATATTAGAGTCCCAGTCCCCCCGATAGTATATTCACCCTTTCATGGTGATGGGGCTTGCATGCTCTAACAATCTCGAGAGCCATTCCGGCAGTAGCATAGCTACTAGTAGGGTCACCCAAGCCGGATGGGTCTTCATGAGCTAGGAGCCAAACTAAGAGAGATACTTAGGAGAATGAAACTCCAATTCAAACCATGGTAGGTGTGACTCTTTGGTCCAGTAAGGCAATATACCTAGGAGAAGATGCTCTAAATAACACCTCTGCACAAAACTTTCGCAAATCTTTTGCGAATTGGAATGTCAGAACACCGTTTGCTGCAGGAAAACTTAAGAATGCAGTTGTGATCCAGGAGGTGAAAAGACTTAATGAATAGGTGATGGGGCTATGTGAAACTAGATGGCCTAGTTTAGGCACATTTGTTTCTGAAGACATGACTTTGTACTACTCTGGAAATGACGACAACACATACCAGAATGGGGATCAAGAATGTCTCCAAAATCATCTTCAAATTTGTGCCATACTCCAAGCAAATAATGTTACTCCAGATGAATGGACAACCTTTAAATGTGAACGTAATTTATACTCTGATGGCTGATAAGGAAGATGTGGAAACTGAACATTTCTAAACAGAGCTGAAAGAAGTAGTCAAACTAACAAAGAAACAAGACCTAAATAGTGTTATGGAGATCTAAATGCTAAGGTTGGAAAAGGCAGGTCTGGTGAAACTGTAGGAGAATTTGGTCTTGGAGCAAGGAATGAAAGAGGGGATTGGATGATACAATTTTGCCAAGAGGAGAACTTGATGATTGCTAACACCTGGTTTTAACTCGCAAAGAGAAGGATCTATACATGAAAGTCACACCTAGACAGCACACAAAACATTGTTGAAAACCAAATTGACTATATCATGATCAATCAGCATTTCTGGAGCAGTATTAAAAGCATCAAGGCATACCCAGTGCAGATATTGATTTAGACCACAATCCAGTCATAACCGAAATCAAGTTGAGATTGAAAGCTACTAGGAGAAGAAACCGAAGAAAACGTTTTTTTACTCAGAGAAATTAAAAAATCCAGAAACATATTAGTTAATGAAGACATGCCTGAATGAAAGAATGCAACATATCCATAGGCAGGAGGAGAGGAAGAGTTTTAAATCTGTTCTGATTGAAACGAGTTCAGAAATTCTAAGTTATGGGAAATGTCTGAAGGACTGGATGACAGATGAAATTTTGATACTCATGAAGAAGAAAAAAGCATTTAAGAACTTCAATGCACTAAGGTACAAGGAGGTGAACAGACTGATTAAGAACAAAATTAAAGGAGCTAAAGAGAGCTGGATCACAGAAAAATAGAAGTTCTGCAAGAAAAACATGACGATTTCAATCTTCACAAAAAGATTAAAGAGATTTCAGAAATTAATAGAAGGAAACAACCAACTTAAATCTGAAATGACAAAGGGATGCAATGGTAGGGCCATCCATTCTTAGATCTGAGGTGGAGAGTCTGATTAAATCAATAAAGAAGGGAAAATCCAAAGGACCTGATGAAATCACAGTGGAAATATTCAAATTGCTCGACTACAAAAACACCATCATTCTTGTTGAATTAGTTAACAGAATTTATCACACAAAAGCAAATATCTCTCGGGACTGGCTGACATCAACATTCATCACTCTTCACAAAAAACTAAACACCAGGACTTGTGGAGACTTCAGACTAATCAGTTTCATGAGCCAAGTCCTCAAAATGTTCCTAAAAATAATTCAAATTCGGAATTTCAGGAATTGTTAGGAGGCGATGGACAATGCACAGTTTGGATTTGGGGAAGGACTCGGTACAAGAGAAGCACTATTTTTGGCCAGGTCATGATGCAAAGGTGCAGAGAACAACAGATCGGTGTCCATATTTGTTTTAATGAATTTGAGAAGTCCTTTGATTGAGTCCAACACACCAAGCTAATCAAGGTCCTAGGGGAGTCTGGCAATGATGAAAAGGAAATCCGAATAATCAAATATCGCTACAGGAACCAAATGGCATCTGTTGTAGTTGATGGCAGAAAGACAGAAAACATCAACACTGAACATGGAGTGAGGCAAGGATGTGTACTCTTCACCCTCCTGTTTAACATTTACTCATGTGTCAACATCGAGAGAGCATTAGATTGAAGAAATGAAGGAATATCTGTCAATGGTAGAGCGATTGACAACCTTCGCTATGCAGATTTTTTTTTTATTTTTTATTATTTTTTTTTTTTTTATGAAAACCGCAAACACGAGAAGTATTAGAACCTATAGTACTTAGTACCATGCTTGGGTAGGAGGTTGAGAAGATGCAAGAAGATATTTGTTGACATTAGACTTGAACTTCTGTAGACTGTAATTTTCAGAAAATACGTAAAAAGGAAGGTTGTTCCAGAAAACGGCAGCTGAATAAATACATGAGGAAGATGAAAAGTTGGTTCTGTGAATTTGAAGTTGGACAGTAAATGGATATTGGCTGGTGGCGGCACGTGTTCGGACTGTTTTGAAAGAGAGAGCAGGAATTACAGAAGCCAAGAAGAACAGTGCCCATGGAAATATCTGTAGAAAAGGCATGTAGCAGAAACAGTACGTCTATGAGACAGCAAGTGGAGAGGCTTTGTTAGAGAGGAGTCATTAGTTAACCTAACTGTCCTCTTCTGAATGGAATCAAGAAGCCTGAGAGAGGTTTTGGGGGCACCACCCCAGATGTTGGAACAATATTCAACGGTAGGGCGGATTTGCAATTTGTACAGAGTGAACAGCTGATTGGAAGAAAAGTAACGATTGGAAGAAAAGACAAGAGCGAAAGAGAAAACCAAGTTTTTTTAATGCAGAGGAAGCAATACTTGTAATGCACTTGTGCCAAGAGAGATTAGAAGTCAAGGTAATCCCCAAAAGAGATATATCATTTTGCCTAGAAATTGGACTGTCACCAAAGGTAAGCATAGGAGCAGAAGAATCCTTTATGGGAGATATAAGACAAGACTGAGTTTTAGGACTGAAATCAACTAAGTTGTCTTTGCCCCACCGAAGAATTACCTGGAGATCGGCATTGTAGGAATTGGTAGCGGATATTTGAGAAGTTGAAGCTAATTGACCAGGGCAAGGTGTCTCAAAATGGAAAGTGGAATGCAATGTGCTATCATCGGCAAAACTATGGATAGGATTTCCAGTCAACGGAAGAAGGTCATTAATATACAAGAGGAAAAGAGTAGGGGAGAGAACTGAATCTTGAGGGACACCAGCATTAGTGGAAAAGTTAGAAGACAGAGAGCCATCTAACATCACTGAGATGAGCACTGGTTGAATCAACTGATAACTGAGATTCTGTCAGAAAAAGTACATGGGGTTTGGCAGACTGCAAGTGGAAAAGGACATCGTTGAGATTAGAATTTAGACCATGTACATTTGTGAAATGAACTAGGAAGTGTTTGGGAAGTTTATATCTTTTCGCAGATAAACCTTCTCTATTAATTTGACAATTCATGGTTCATGAATGATGACAACATGACAGTTCAGTTGTATAAGATGTGTGAGTGAAGCAAGTGAAAGAATGGACCTCAGGATTAATATCAACACCAGCCAATATCAACACCAAGACTAAGCTCATGGTCCTTAATCGGGAAATGATAACACCCCTGCTCATATGGAAATAAAAGCAAGGACTGAAATTGCCAGGCAGTATTTTCTTAAAATGAGACTTGCATTGTGCAATGAAACCTAGATCTCCATCTTAGAATCTGGATGATGAGATGTTATGTTTGGTCAGTTTTGTTGTATTGCCAAGACAAACATTGAAAACTAACACCTCAAAAACACTAGAAGCATTTGAAATGTGTACATACAGAAGAATGCTAACGATACCATGGACAGCAAGAGTAACCAATGAGTGTCTTACAGAGAACTGGAAAAACACGGGAATTGTTGAAGGAACAAAAGAAAAGAAAAATGCTGTATCTTAGACACCTGATAGGAACAACAAATATGCAATTCCACGGCTAATTATTGAGGGGAGAATGGAAAGAAGAAGAAAGCCTGGGAGTAGCTGTACATCATGGCTTGATAACATGAAGAACTGGACAGGATTGAACACCGAGTAGCTGTTCAGAGCTACCAGAGACAGAGACATTTGTTGTGGCAGTCGCTGACCTCCGTTAGGAGATGGCACACAGAGAAGAAGAAATTCCAAGTGAAATTGCATTTCAAAGAATACAGCTTGTTTAGACTTCTCAATCCTACTATGCTATATATTCTTGGTTTGCTCCTTGCAGTATACAATGAATCTCCTGTGCACTCTGAATACCAGCAAGCCTGTTTGAGGCTTGCTGGTAAGCAAGCCTCAAACAGGCTTGCTGGATACAGTCAGTTCTGCTACAATGCACATTTTGGCAATGTGAATTTCCTCAAATGCGACTGATATATTAGGGAACAATGCCAGTAGAGGAACTCCCCGACTTACGTAATACTCAACTTACGCAAATTTGACTTTACGGAAGTTTTTGCTGGCTGGCGCAAACTGAAAAAAAAAATGGAAATGTATTTTGAATCTGCAGGGATAAATGGAGGTATTGTGAAAATATCGTAATGTGAACCCAATAACTTTTTTTTTTTTTTTTTTTTGTAATTCGTTCAAAGTCCTTGGAAGTTAAAAATTTCGCTATATTACTAAACCATTTATCTCTCTAAAATGTCATATTTATAAGGAAATTGCACTACACTTTCATTGTTATCATATTTTCCGTTATAAGAATCAATTTTTAATGCCTTTGTGATATTTCTAAAGCACATTTCTAGAAGTGACGACCATAAAAATAAAAACATTTTGACTTTCTGGCTTATTGGGCTTTTCTGTCAGCACAATCTATTATAAACGGGTAGTAAACTCGATGTTATTGCATTTGCAATAATCATGATAACTGGAATTGTGTGGGTTTTTAGGTTACAGTATTATGGTGAAATGGGTTCTTCTTCACCGAAATCTTCAAACATATAAAAAACAAATTTTCAGAAACTTCTCTTCATTCTTATTTACGTATTACAATGATGAAGGGAAAGGGACCAATGCAAAGAGTAAGTGCTGGTAGTGCCAGGAAATGAAACAAAATTGATTTAGAAATGAAGATGAAAATGATTAAGAAGTACGAAGCAGGACAAAGTTTGTCATCTATTGCAAGGGAATTAGGTCTCGCTGCTTCAACAGTGAATACTATTTTAAAGGACAGTGCACATATAAAAGAACATGTCAAAGGAACGACGTACTTAAGATCAACAGTGATCACAAAACTGCATTCAGGTGCTATCAAGGATGAAAAATCTATTACAGGTCGACCATCACTAATCAGGTTCCACCGCTAATTCAGATATATTTTCCGCAAACGTAATTTCAAATTTCCAGAATTGCTGCACCAATCTGATGCTACTGTTTTGGTGGCGTTGGTTGCAGCATCAGCTGTTGGCACGAACTTGTAAACACTGGCAAGACATTCCTACTTGTTTTTCTGCATTTATTATTATGATCTGCTCACATTTAGCCCCAGCCATGGTTCCAATGCATAAAGGAAATATCTCTCATGGTGAAAAGTGCAAACACCATTCATTGTCCATAACAGAGAAAGTTGAACTTCTGAAAAAAAAACTCAACAGTAGTGTTTTTGTGAGAAGTTTAACTCTGCTTAGTTGTAAATTCTAGCAGTTTCTCTCAGTTCCTCTTATTTTAGTAATTTTCTTTTATCCATTCCTTTTTAGATTTTTTTTTTTTTTTACAATGCATTTGCAGAAAAACACAACACAATATGATGGATAATACAGTGCATAACGAACTTGTTTTCACAAAATCTCTAATATTACTGACAAACTTATTGCGACATTTAAGAGTTTATTTTATCGCAATTAGTTTTATTGCAGCGCTCGGCACACATGCAATAAACTAATCACAAATGACCTTCATATGTATGCCGTAATAGCACCACACGTATGTGGCCGGCACAAGGCTTGTCAAGAAATAAATTAACCAACTAGGCCATGTCGGCCACATATATGCGACATTAAAAAAAATACTTTTTTTTTTGAAATTTTAACCGAAAAAACGACAACACTGACATTACAATATTTATTTTTGAATTACTGATCAAATTATTTGTTAAATATTTTTTGGCCCCTGGGCAATTTTTTTCTTAGACTAGCTTGGCAGTCAATGTGTTAAAGGTAGGATGAAGTGGTTAGCTGTTGGGTAAACTGTATGTGCTGAAACAACCACCGGTGATCCGGCACCCCACAGGTCCCAACGCTGCCGGATTAGTGATGGTCGACCTGTAATAATATGGATGGTTTGTTTGTTATTTGGTTTTTAGGAGCATTAGCAACTAAGGCCATATTGCTCCGGGTTATGCGGTGGTCATTCCCTGACCTTTCCGCATCCTCCGTATTTGGTGGTAACAGGCTCGAACCCCGGTCTAATCAAAAAGCGTGTGCTACGCACTGCTGCTCCTTCCCACCTGGCTACGGAGGCGCCAATAATATGGATGGAAAATCAGATTTAGAAGCAAGTGCCACTGAGTCCAATGGCAATTCAAGCAAAAGCAAGAAGTATTTATGAAGATATTAAGGATAAGTATGGTAAACTCCATGCCAAGTTCTTTACAAGCAAAGGGTGGTTTAATCAGTTCAAGCACTGCACTGGTTTCCAAAACATTAAAGTATGTGGTGAAGTCACCAGTGCCGATTCTGCAGCTGCAGAGAAATTTTGTGATGTGTTAGAAAAAATTATTGATGAAGGTGGCTATTCAATGCAGCAAATTTTTAATGGCGATGAGACTGCTCTGTATTAGAAAAAAATATGCTGGATTGAACATACATTGCCAAAGAGGAAAAGACAATGCCAGGTTTCAAGGGCTTCAAAAGATAGGGCCACGCTCTTGCTTGGGGCTAATGCAACAGGAGATTACAGATTAATAGCACTGCTTATGTACCATTCTGGAAATCCTTGTACATTTAAGGGTATCAATAAAGCCACCCTACCGGTGCATTTCCGATCGAACCAAAGAGCATGGATAACAATGAAGATATTGTTATACATGGTTTAAATGCTGCTTCATTCCTGAGTTTGAAAAAGACAACGATGTTCCTTTCAAAATTTTAATGCTCCTGGACAACCTACACATTTAGATGATTTCAATTAGAATGTGAGAGTCATATTTTTACCGCCAAACATGACTTCACTCATCCAACCTATGGATCAGGGTGTTATTTCGAAATTAAAAGCATAATCATTTATTCTCATTTTCTATTTATGCACAACATTTGCTCAGGCATTGTCTGCAGTAGATGGTGAGAAAAATTTTACATTAAGAGACTTTTGTAAATCTTACAATATTTACCACGCCATCTTAAACATTAATAAGGTCTGGGCAGAAATTACTAAAGGTTGTTTAAATGGCGCATGGAAGAAAATATGCCCACAGCGCGGAAAAGGCTTCAAAGGGTTTGAAAAAGACAAATCATATGAAGAGGTTACAGATAAGATTGTAAAGGTTGCAGAGCTACTTCAGTTGGAGGTTGTTGTCAAAGATGTGGAGGAGTTAATAGAGGAAGAAGAGAAGGAATTATCTAACGAAGAACTTACTGACTTGCAGGCAGCAATAGTGAAAGAAGAAAATGCTGCCAAAGCTTAAGATGAACCAAATGAGGAGCCGAGATGCTTCTTCACCAGAGAGATGGCAATGGCAAGGTTTGAGAAGATGGATCCTGACAGCGAACGATTCTTAAAAGTTAACAGAGGGGTGAATGATATGCTCGCTTGCAACAAAGAAATAAGCCACCATCCAGTCATCCATTAATATGTTATCTCGTAAGGTTGAGCGGTCAACTCCTTCTAAATCTCCACAGCCTTGCAGTGGTGTACTTATCAGCTGAAGATGTTGATTCTGGCAACGATGCTCAAGAGGTAAAACTTACTGAAGTTATGCCTGTCTCCTCTCCTTTTGTGTAATTTTATAATTTTGATATTTTTTTAAATTGCACGCTTTTGTAATTTTTTTCAGCCATGAGATAAAAAATTGAATAAATATAATAAATAATTCTATTCACACGTTTGTTCGACCATTTCTTTTTTGATTCAATCAATTCAGCAAGCACAGTTGCGAGTGCTGCACAAGCACGAGGGAAATTCTGACATGTAAAATCTGACTTATGTAGAGTTCCACAGAACTCAACCCTTACGTTAATCAGAGAGTGGCTATATAATTGCTATTTTCACGTTGGCTCAGGCGTGATTTTGTCTGTGAGTAACACCAGGTGAATACAAAACCTGAATGCAGCGACTTGCACGGCAACACATACAAATTTATGAAGCTTAAAAAATACAGCTATATTTACAGTTGATATACAAAGTCCAATGTCAATATACAAGATCAATATACAGTATATACAATGGACTATCATATTTTACAGGGGATTTGCATTTAGGCAAAGCTGGTATGACAGAGATTTCTTATTTTTTTTTTTTTTTCTAACATTTTATTGTTATACTTCTCGTTTGCTCATAATTTATATTTAATTTGTGTGAATTGTATTATTATCATGGTTATCCACTTTTTTTTTTATGTATGATTTATTATTATTGTAATTATGTATTTTTTTCATTTAATTTGTTTATTGAAATATCCATAAATGATATAACATGTTTATTATTTTATTTTTTATTATTATTATTTAAGTAATCATTTATTCTCATTTTCT
This sequence comes from Mastigoproctus giganteus, assembly GCF_048544385.1. Classification (NCBI taxonomy): domain Eukaryota; kingdom Metazoa; phylum Arthropoda; class Arachnida; order Uropygi; family Thelyphonidae; genus Mastigoproctus; species Mastigoproctus giganteus. Next base: position 118,603,767 of record NC_143575.1, on the reverse strand, counting down.
AATTACTTGATTGTAGTACCTCTGCATTTCTTTTTTTATATTTATATATTCAGCCAGAATATTAATGTTGGATTTGTTTAGCTACCTTGCAGTTCTATTGAAATAGTTGAATTTAAGACTATCAGTTCTGAACGGCTCTAGTATCAGCATATTGTGTCTTCTCAGGGCTCTTGGAGGGCATCTAAAGCTGGCATCCAGCTTTCCAGCCAATAGATGCTTCAGGAATTTGCAGTCTGCCACAGCCCTTCTTTGAGAAAGTGGTACCATTCTGAAATGAATGCACCAGTCATAGTAAGATTTTGTTTTGATTTCCAACCTAGACTTGTACACTAGGAATCTGACTATGGATTTCTCAATATGTTCCAGTTGTTTTATTAGAATTTTGGTGTGAGGATTCCAGATCTGGGAGGCATATTCTAGTATAGGGTTGATGATTATTATGCATGCTGGAAAAGTCAAAGCAGATTCTTTTAAGCACTCCAAGAGATTTGAAGGCCTTTGCTGTAGTGTTATTTATATGTATGTTGAAGTTCCCCTTGGGAAAACCATACTCCAAGATCTGAAACCTCTGGTACTCTCTTTATCTCATTATTATTAGTTTTGTAGGGATAATTAATTTTTATGTTTTTTATGATAGTCTGCAATAGATATGGTGCAGTATTTGTCTAGGTTGAGTAATAGGCCATTATTTCTAATCCACATGGTGATAGCGTTTAATCCATTTCACAGTATTTGACAATCTCGTATTGATTTGATGGTTTTGTATATTTTCAGGTCATCTGCATATGAGAGAACTTTGATGTCTTCATTTTGTATACAATCTTGTTTGTCATTCATGTATATTGCAAATAACAGCGGTCCAAGAGGAGAGCCCTGAGGAACTCCCCTTTGGATAGGAAGGGTGGAGGGGCAACTTCCACTGAAAAGAACTCTGCTTTTCCTGTTATAGAAGAAGTTTAGCATAAATGATAAGGAATTACTTGATATACCTATGTGTTTTAATTTGAGACAAAGCAGGTTGTGTGGTATTGAATCAAAGGTTTTTTGTAAATCAAGATATAAAATGTCTATCTGGTTGTTATTGTCAAGGCTCTGTTTGATATCATGTTCTAAGGAAAGTAGGTTGGTCACTGGTGACCTGCCCATAAGAAAGCCATGGTGAATGCGGCTGAATTTGTTTTTCATAAAGCAACAAAGCTGCAAATTTTTTTTAATGTAAATTGCAAAAACGAGAGGTATTAGAACCTATAGTACTTAGTACCGTGCTTGGGTTGGAGGTTGAGAAGACGAAAGACGATTTGATGACATTGGACTTGAACTTCTGTAGACTCATTTTCAGGAAATGCATATGATGGAAGGTTGTTTCAGAAAACGGCAGTTGAATGAATAAACGAGGAAGATGAAAAGTTGGTTCTCTGAGTTTGAAGTTGGACAGTAAATGGATATCGGCTGGTGGCGGCAATGTGATTGGACTGTTTTGAAAGAGAGAGCGGAAATTATAGAAGCCAATTCAGAAGAACAGTGCCCATGGAAATATCTATAAAAGAGGCATGCAGCAGAACCAGTACGTCTATGAGACAGTGAGTGGAGAAACCTTGTTAGAGATGAATCATTAATTAACCTGACTGCCCTCTTCTGAATGGAATCAAGAAGTCTGAGAGAGGTTTTGGGGGCACCACTCCAGATGTGGGAACAATATTCCATGGTAGGGCGATTTGCGATTTATACAGAGTGAGCAGGTGTTTGGAAGAAAAGTAATGCCGAGATCGAAAGAGAACACCAAGTTTTTTTGATTCAGAGGAAGAAATATTTGCAATGTGTTTGTGCCAAGAGAGATTAGAAGTCAGGGTAATCCCCAAAAGAGATATCTCATTTTGCGAGATATAAGACAAGACTGAGTTTTTAGAAGGGTTGAAATCAACTAAGTTGTCTTTGCCCCACTGGAGAATTACCTGAAGATCCGTATTTAAGGAATTGGTAATAGATTTTTGGGAAGTTGAAGCTGATTGAGCGAGGCAAGGTCTCTAAAAATGGAAAGTGGAATGCAATGTGCTATCATCGGCAAAACTATGGATAGGATTTCTAGTCAATGGAAGAAGGTCATTAATATACAAAAGAAAAGAGTGGGGGTAAGAACTGAACCTTAGGGGACACCAGCATTAGTGGAGAAGTTAGAAGACAGAGAGCCATCTACCATCATCCTCAGTGAGCGGTCAGAGAGAAAACTGGATAACCAATTACAAAAAACGGTTGGCAAACCATAAGATGGAATCTTGTTTAGAAGACCTTTATGTCAAACACGGTCGAAAGCATTTGAGATGTCAAGAGCAACTGCTTGTGTTTCACCAAACTTTTCCATTGAATGTCCATAAATGAGTAACATAAGCCAAAATATCACCGGTGGATCGACACTGACGGAATCCATACTGGCAATCATTGATCAGACGGAAGGTTTCTAGGTAGTTTAAGAGTTGGCAGTTAATTGATTTTTCCATTATTTTAGAAAGAGTAGAAGTAATTGCAATGGGACAATAATTGAATGGGAGGGATTTGTCACCCTTTTTAGGAACTGGCTGGATATGAGCAAATTTCCAAACAGAAGGAAAAACACCTTTGGAATAAGAAAGTGAAAAAAAGGCAGCAGAGAACAGGAGTAAGTTTAGGAGCACAGGTTTTGAGAACAAGTGGAGAAATACCATCAGGATCTGGAGCATTCTTAGCATCTAGATTCGTCAAAATCCTTCTGACATCCTTTTGACGGAAGACCACAGGAGGCATTGAATGGAGCGTGTTGGGAATGGAGGGAGGTGTTTTACCAAGATCATTAATATATGAGCTGGAAGAAAAATGGGATGCTAGCAGGTCAGCTTTATCCTTGGCTCTTAGCCTGTTCAAACTCTAGTTTGGACTGATTAATAACTGCTTTACAATTGTAGCGGGCTTTGGTGTAGGCAGAAAATGAAGCTGAAGAATTAGAAACAAGCAAATTACGATATGCAACATTCTTCTCTTGAACAGCCTTAGCACATTTATTGGAAAACCAAGGTTTTAGATAAAGGACGAGATTTTAAAGAGGAATGTGGGATAAAGGATTCCATTCCTGCAAGAATAATTTCACTGACATGATCTGAGCAAACATTTACATCAGAAGTTTTGAAACAGAAATCCGACTAAGGAAAAGAAATCTTGCAGGTCACCCCATTTTGCATTTTTGTAATGCCAAATAACATGAGGTTGGGAAAAGCCATGACATAAAAGCTCCTTTGGAGAAGAGACAATCACCGAGTTGTGATCTGAAGTGCCTAAAGGACCTCTCACTTCAACAGTGTACTTAGAAGGGTTGTTGACCACCTACTGCTGCCAAGTAACATAGAGAGGCAGCATTCCTCCATGTGATGTGGGTGGCACAATTCGACCCCTTCTTACGTTGATTCACATCTGGGTTGTCACCCACCATGTACTTGTGCATGGAGGTTATACCCAGGATTACTAAAAGTTCCACCATCGTGAAGGTGCAAGCACAGGATTTGGCTGTCACAGACCGTCTGGACTTTGCCGAAATTGGGTCCACTTGACTTGAGTGTCCCCTGAATATCAGTTCCATCAGCGTTTTAGACTCCCAGGTAGTAAGTACAGCTTTTCTGGCATATCTGAGAGAATGTCTGTGACAACCACAAGGAATATAAGATATTCGCAATGATCTTACTAAGGGGATTGGCTTTGTATATGGGTCGAAATGAGGCAGGGCTGTCTTTTGCACCCTTTTTAAATAGAGGGGTAATGGTGGTTTCCTTTAATGTTTTGGGGAATGATCCTTTTTGAAAATGGCCTTTAAGAGATGCAAAAGTTGTTGTTGTTGTTGTTGTTGCAGGACAAAAAAGCAATGTTTTCAGAGGGCCACGGGAAGACTATCAGTGTTTGTATCGTAGCTGAAATTGAATTTGTTTAGGCTATTCAATAGAATATTTGGATTGACTGCAAATTGCATCAGGATATCACTGAAATATGAGGAGGAGGAGCTTCCTATTTTGATCAGATTTTTCAGTATACAGGGTGTCTCAAAAATATTGGTACAAACGTTTAGGGGAGGTAGGTAACATCTAAAGGAATGTGAATTGCATAGGAACCCATAACCGGAAACGTCACTGTAAATCGGTACACGGTGCTGTTCATCAGTTTGCGAGAGGGAAAATATCTGGTTTACTCATTCAAGCAGTAGTCGCCGCATGAAGAGCATGCATGATATATGAACTATGAGCTGGCAGCCATGCACCTAGGGTATGGATTAGCAGAGGGCAATGGACGAGCCGCTCAACGAATTTATGGAGAATGCTTCCCAGACAGATATGTACCGGACCACCGTTTGTTTGCGCATGTGCATCAAAATTTGTGCAATTATGGGGCATTTAAAGGTAACAGGAGTAGTGTGGGCAGACCACTTTCGACGTGAACTCCCAACATGGAAGAAAGTGTGTTGAATGCCGTCCAGAATAATCCTACTACCAGCACACATGCTGGTAGTGGGATTATTCTTAGGAGTGTCTGCCTTAGGAGTGTCTCGTTGCAATGTACAGCATGTCTGGCACGACGATTCCTTACACCCCTTTCATCTCCAAAGGGTTTATTTACTGACCCCCCAAGATCATCCTGTACATGTGGCTTTTGTGCAGTGGTTTCTCCAAGAACGTATTCAAAACTTGAATTTTCAAGCCTATGTTTTGTTCACGGATGATGCTTATTTCACTCGAGAAGGCTTATTCAATCAGCACAATGCTTATGTGTGGGCTCACAACAACCCACATGGTGCGCACCCCCATGCGGCACAACATCACTTCGCAATAAATGTGTGGGCAGGTATGGTCGGTGACTGCTTAGTCGGCCCATACCTGTTACCATCCTGCATGAACTCCGCTAAATATCAAATCTTTCTTGTACAAGTTCTACCAGGGTTACTTGACGATGTTCCAGCAAATGTGAGATGCAACATTTGGTTTCAACATGATGGGGCGCCTGCCCATTATGGAGGGTGTGTTCGTGACCATTTGAACAGGCGTTTTGGGCATCGATGGATTGGCCGTGGTGGACCCATTGCCTGGCCCCCACGCTCACCTGATTTATCGAGCCTTGATTTCTTTCTGTGGGGGGGGCCCTCAAATCTATCGTGGCGAGAGTCGTCTGCACTGTTGCTGCTACTGTCAAAGAAACTCCAGGTGTGTTCGACTGCGTACACCAATCCATGCTGTGTCAGTGTGACGCATGCATCACGTCTCATGGTGGAACCTTCTTGCATTTGTTGTAACATCATGAAATGCATCCATCTCATACTCCATTGTTAATATTATGTCAAATAAATGTTTGCCACTAATTGCTGTCTTGTGTCATTTCTGCTTCTTGTGCCTCTGCTACTACTTTCCCGTGACGTTTCCGGTTATGGGTTCCTATGCGATTCACATTCCTTTAGATGTTACCTACCTCCCCTAAACATTTGTACCAATATTTTTGAGACACCCTGTATAGGTTACTGTAATATTCTGCAAATTCTTCTAATTTAACGATCTCCATTTTGTTTACACGTTTATGGTTTTCATAACCCATTTTCCAATACCTCCAGAACAGACCCATATTATTATTATTATTATTATTATTATTAGCTATATGGTGCAAGGAAGCCTGAGGCTTATGCTGCACCGCCAAAAAAAAAAAAAAATTCCCCAGTTACCCTAAGAGAAAGAGAGAGAGAGAGAAAGAGAAAAGTAAAAGAAGGGAATCACCAAGAAAGAGAAGAATGATGATATCCAGCTCAGGACCCTGGGTGTGCCAAACCCATACTCACCAGATGTGAGCCCCTGGGGTTCTATCATGTCTTATTTCCCATTTACTGTAATCGTATTGGTCAGAGACACACAGTGGTCATTCGCTGTATTTACAAGATAACAGGTGATATTGTAGGACGTCACATTTTCAGGAGCTCATATTTTTTTGTTCGAACAGAAATTTCATGAGGTGTGATCTGAGGAGCACATTTCTGGAGGTCACTACCATAAAACAACAAAAACAATTTCCAGGTCCCGGTTTATTGGGATTTTCTGTTAGTACAATCTAATTGATTGCACTAACAGATTGCAATCAATTAGATTGTAAACTTGATCTTACTGCATTTGCGATAATACGGATAGCTGGGATTCTGTGGGTTTTTACATTATGATGAAATGTGTTTCTCCTTCATTGAAATCTTCAATCATATAAAAAACAGATACATTTTCAGAATCTTTTCTTCATTCCTATTTATTAAGCTTTGTAAACTTTTCTCACTTGTACAATTTGTGCATTCCATGTTCGTCCTTATTGATTGCTTATCTTTTTTAATGTTTTAAATTTTACAATAAAAAAAAAAAAAAAAAAAAGAAAAGGTTGTTGTTTGTTTGTTTGTTTTTTAGGAGCATTAGCAACTAAGGCCACATTGCTCCGGGATATGCGATGGTCATTCCCTGATCTTTCCGCATCCTCCGTATTTGGTGGTAGCGGGCTCGAACCCCGGTCTAATCAAGAAGCGTGTGCTATGCACTGCTGCTCCTGCCCACCTGGCTACGGAGGCGCCAAAAAAGAAAAGGAAAAGAAAATATCAGTTAACAGAAACACCAATCAAGCAAACTTCATATCTTGTCAAGGTAAAGTGCTGTGCTATATTTACTGTAATAATTATTTATTTATTGGAAATTTACGATATTTAAACCTGTGTTAGCAATTTTATTGGGTTTCTAACTTTTTTTTTAGTGTTTTACTTAATAGACTGTACATTTTTTTTTTGAGTGCTCTGCCCTATCACTATTTTTCCCATAAGCCCTGTTGTTTTTAACGTGCGAAACACCATAACGTGTAGTTTTTCAGGAACAGGTGTACCGCATTATAGCAGAACTGATTGTATTGAATCAAGCAGAGATATACCATTTGGACAACTTAGTCCTCTTTCATTGATCCCAGAGATGTACAGGATACTGATGTGGTCTCTGGAATTAATTTTAATTTGTTAGGGATGGTTGAATTTACTAATGAAGGCAATGTTGTTGTTGTTGTTATTTGGTTTTTAGGAGCATTAGCAACTAAGGCCATATTGCTCCGAGAAGATGTGGTGGTCATTCCCTGACCTTTCCGCATCCTCCGTATTTGGTTGTGACGGGCTCGACCCCCAGTCTAATCAAGAAAGCATGTGCTACGCACTGCTGCTCCTTCCCACCTGGCTACGGAGGTGCCATGAAGGCAATAATTGTCTCGTTATATTAAAGGAGAGGCTATCCACTTCTTCTTACTATTTATTTGATGTATTCATTCTGGAGTGATTTTCCTTAGCCTGGCAATTACCATTACTGCTGCACATTTAAAAAAAATTTTTTTAGAAAACATTTTCAGATGTTCTGAATTCTTGAATAATGCTTCTCTCTCTTTTTTTTTTTTTTTGGTTTTGTTTCAAACGATTGCAATATTTATAAACAATAAATACACCAATTACTTTAAAAAAATACATATTTTTGTTATTTTGCTAAAAATTAGATATAAACACATTAGATATAAAATAGAAATAGTCTCTTAGTCGATTGTATTTTCCAATTTAGGAAATTAAGTGTATCAAATTTCTAACTGGGAATGCACATATATTTCTGCTTATTATGCATATAAATATTATTAAAAAATTAAAATAATATATTAAGTATATATATAGTACTATTAGTTACTTCCACTTTCAGGCTTATTGGTACCATGCCATTCTTCAAACAAAATCCAAATATTGCAAAAATGGTTCCAGGGCATCTGAGAGGTTCTCACCCCTCCCCCAAATTTCTGTATGAAAACTGTAAGAAACTGTCTTTCAGAAACAAGTGCAGTAAAAGTTTGACTATATTTAGGAAGGTAAAACAATTTCATAATTTTATTCTGAGTAACAGTTAACACAGGAACATTATTTTCTGGATCGTGGGGGAGGGCTTTGAGGTGCTGCTGCTGCACCACTAAGTGCTGGGTTAAAAACCCTCAAAGCTGCAAGTATGTAAGCTCTCAAAAAATATAATTTAGTTCAATAGAAATGGGACGATCTGTGTAACTCAGAAAAATTTAATTCCTGCACCTTTTCTATAAATTTATTTCAAGATAACTGAAAAAAACTGAAAGTAGGATGCCAATCAACAAAAGGCATGGAATTTTCTCTATTTCCATTTTTAAGCTAATGCAAGAGAGGAAATGATTAAGACTGTTGAAAAAAAATTCGGCCTTAATACAACCCATAAACCAATATGATCAACTTATATGTCCTAGAATACAGGGACAAGAAATAAAGAAAATAGAGTGGCTTTTTTTTGCAGGCTTAACTACAGTTAAAAGGAACCCATTATCAGCATGTGAGTTTGAGATTCTGTATGAAGTTTACCTGTACATACACTCTGAAGAGAATGATTCTACCAATACAGCATGCTGATCACAGCACCCATAATGTTCATAATCAGTGAATGTAGCATCTTTGATTACATGCTGAGAAGTTTTATACTATCAAGGATTATATCAATAATTACCATTACATTCCACTCTGAAGGGGTAAAATTTTTCAATAATGACACTACATGTATTATCTGCTAGAATAGAGAAGTACTGCAGCTAATGGAAAACTAATTTATTATTGAATTAATCATTAAATTTACTTATATGATGAACTACCTAGAAAAAAAGTTTTTTCAGTTATCTTGAAATATACAGAGATGCACCTTGCAGTGAATCTCTTCATACAGTCTCTTCCAAAAAGACTTAAAGACTTAAATATATGCAGTTTATCTTGAGTTATATTAGCAATATACGAACAGTTAAAACTTACTGATTCAAATGAACCTCTATGAATAAGGTCCAATGGAGGACGAAATAAGTCTTCTAATGTTTTCCGCTTCCTGGATAAGCGACTATTTGGTGAACTATATAACTCTTCTTGCCATCCTGCAAATAAAAGTCATATAAATTTAAAAACAATGTGAGTATGTTTATACACATACTCAGATTATAATTAAAATAATGAAAACAACAATGAATAAAAATCTATAAGATAGAATATCATGAATGTGGTACACGAATAGAACCACTTTTCTGGCATGCTTCAGTTATATAGGCCACAATTTCACAGATTTTGGGTCCCTGCATTGTAGTTTATATATATAAATTTTTTTAAGTCAACCCCAAACACGAGAGGTATTAGAACCTATAGTGCAAAGGGTACTAGGAAAGTTTTGCAATACAGCTTTGTTTATTTAATTTTTTCAAAGTAATTTCCTCTACATTCAATACACCTCTCCATCCTCCGAAACCAATCTTTAAACCAGTTCTGCCAAGTTTCACTAGGGAGTAAAGCACACTCGTTGTCCCAAGCCCGTAGAAGGTCCTCATCACTGGAAAACCACCTCCCTTTTAGCTTCATTTTCACATGCGGGAACAGTGCAAAGTCGCAGGGAGCAAGGTCTGGCCTGTAGGGAGGGTGCACGAGAAGTTTCAGTCCTGTCGTGGTCAAATATTCGGTGCAGACTTTGGCGCGGTGAGCTGGAGCATTTTCGTGATGGAGGTACCAGGTGTCCATTCTTGACTTTGGCCGCAGGTTCTTCATAGATCCAATGACTTTAGGCAGGCATTGTTCAGTATACCACTTAGCTGTGACTGTCTTCTGCGTGTCCCAAACGCACGTTCCACAATTCCACTCGATTTGAAAAATACAGCTATCATTTTCTTCTTTACAGATCGGGATTTTCTGACAATTACGGGTGTGTTGTCATCATCAAAGACCCAAACTTTGTTTTGAGCCTTGGTCGGCAGATCGTAATAGTACAGCCAAGTCTCGTCATCTGTCACGATGTTGTTCACATACCGAGATTGTCCCTTATCAAATTTTTTAACATCTCCCGGCACCAAGTCACACGTCGTGTCATCTGCTCTTCAGTCAGTTGATGCGGCACCACCAAGAGAGAACAAAGTTTCTTCACTTGCAAATGATCTTGCAGAATCGAACGAATTGCTGGTGCATTTAGGCCCAAAGTATCCTCTATCTGTTGGTAGGTCACTCCCCTGTTTTCGTCAAGCATTTTCCTCACAGCAGTAACGTTTTCCTCCGTAACTGACGTTCGTGGCCTTCCCGGCCTCTCAGAATCCTCCAGAGTGAAATTTCCCCTTTGGAATTCTCTATACCACCTGAATATCGTTGTACGATGTGGACAATCATCATCTAGTGCAAGAGTCATTTCTTCTAAGCACTGGTCTATGGTCTAATTTTGTCCACGCACAAAATTATACCGCAAAACTGTCCTTATCTCATTTCGTGACCACGATGCCATCGCAAGCACTTTACACTCTCACTACTAATGAATAACTGAGCCCATCGACTTGGCGCGGCGGCTACTATGCACGTATGAACATGTCTCAACATGCAGCAACAAGCAGCTTCCTGTGATTCATTGTTGCGTCATATTGCAAAACTTTCCTAGTACCCTTTGTACTTAGTACCGTGCTTGGATTTGAGGTTGAGAAGACGAAAGAAGATATTTGTTGACATTGGACTAGAACTTCTGTAGATTGTAATTTTCAGGAAATACGTATGAAGGAAGGCTGTTCCAGAAAACGGCAGTTGAATGAATAAATGAGGAAGATGAAAAGTTGGTTCTGTGGGTTTGAAGTTGGACAGTAAATAGATGTTGGCTGGTGGTGGCACGTGTTCGGACTGTTTGGAAAGAGAGAGCAGGAATTATAGAAGCCAATTCAGAAGAACAGTGCCCATGGAAGTATCTGTAGAGGAGGCATGCAGCAGAAACAGTGCGTCTATGAGAAAGCGAGTGGAGAGACTCTGTTAGAGATAAATCATTAATTAACCTAACTGCCCTCTTCTGAATGGAATCAAGAAGCCTGAGAGAGGTTTTGGGGGCACCACCCCAGATGTGGGAACAATATTCCATGTCAGGGCAGATTTGCGATTTATACAGAGTGAGCAGCTGTTTGGAAGAAAAGTAAAGACGAGAGTTAAAGAGAAAACCAAGTTTTTTAGATGCAGAGGAAGCAATATTTGTAATGTGCTTTTGCCAAGAGAGATTAGAAGTCGGGTTAATCCCCAAAAGAGATATATCATTTTGCCTAGAAATCGGAGTGTCACTAAAGATAAGCATAGGAGCAGAAGAATCCTTTTTTGCAAGATATAAGACAAGACTGAGTTTTAGAAGGGTTGAAATCAACTAAGTTGTTTTGCCCCACTGGAGAATTACCTGAAGATTGGCATTTAAGGAATTGGTAGCAGATTTTCGAAAAGTTGAAGCTGATTGAGCAGGACAAGGTTTCTCAAAATGGAAAGTTCAATGCAATGTCCTATCACTGGCAAAACTATGGATAGGATTTCCAGTCAATGGAACAAGGTCATTGATATACAAGAGGAAAAAAGTGGAGGAAAGAACTGAACCTTTGGGGACACTGGCATTAGTGGAGAAGTTAGAAGACAGAGAGCCATCTACCATCACCCTCAGTGAGCAATCACAGAGAAAACTGGATAACCAATTACTAAAAACAGTTGGCAAACCATAAGATGGAAGCTTGTTTAGAAGACCATTATGCCAAACACGATCGAAAGCCTTTGAGATGTCAAGAGCAACTACTTGTGTTTCACCGAACCTTTCCATTGAATTAGTCCATAAATGGGTAACATAAGCCAGAATTGTTGTTGTTATTTGGTTTTTAGGAGCATTAGCAACTAAGGCCATATTGCTCCGGGATATGCAGTGGTCATTCCCTGACCTTCCCGCATCCCCCGTATTTGGTGGTGACGGGCTCGAACCCCGGTCTAATCAAGAAGCGTGTGCTACGCACTGCTGCTCCTTCCCACCTGGCTACGGAGGCGCCTCATAAGCCAGAATATCACCAGTAGACCGCCACTGACAGAATCCATACTGGTGATCGTTGAACAGACGGAAGGTTTCTAGGTAGTTTAACAGTTGGCGGTTAATTGATTTCTCCATTACTTTAGAAAGAGTAGAAGTAATTGCAATGGGATGATAATTGGATGGGAGGGATTTGTCACCCTTTTTAGGAACTGGCTGGATATGAGCAAATTTCCAAGCAGAAGGAAAAACACCTTTGGAATAAGAAAGTGAAAAAAGGCAGCAAAGAATAGGAGTAAGTTCAGGAGCACAGGTTTTAAGAACAAGTGGAGAAATACCATCAGGACCTACAGCTGTCTTAACATCAAGCTTCGTCAAAATCCTTTTGACGGAAGACTGCAAGCGGCATTGAATGGAGTGTGTTGGGAATGGTGGGAGGTGTTTTACCAAGATCATTAATACATGAGCTCGAAGAAAAATGGGATGCTAGCAGGTCAGCTTTATCCTTGGCTGAAGTGACAACAGAACCATCTGGTTTGGACAGAGCTGGGAGCAGAGATGGGCAAAAGTTGTGGCCAATAGCTTTGGCAAGAGACCAGAATGCTTGGCTACCATTAGGGCAAGAAGCAAGCTTTCTACTCTTAGCCTGTTCAAACTCTAGTTTGGACTGATTAATAACTGCTTTACAATTGCTGCGAGCTTTGGTGTAAGCAGAAAATGAAACTGAAGAATTAGAAACAAGCCAATTACGATATGCAACATTCTTCTCTTGGACCTCAACACATTTATTGTAAAACCAAGGTTTAAATAAAGGACGAGATTTTAAAGTGGAGTGTGGGATAAAGGATTCCATTCCTGCAAGAATAAATTCACTGACACGATCTGAGCAAACGTTGACATCAGAAGTTTTGAAACAGTAATCCGGCCAAGAAAAAAAAGAAAAGAAGTCTCGCAGGTCATCCCATTTTGCATTCTTGTAATGCCAAACAACACGAGGTTGGGAATAGCCATGAGATAAAGGTTCCATTGGAGAAGAGACAATCACCAAGTTGTGATCTGAAGTGCCTGAAGGACCTCTCACTTCGACCGTGTACTTAGAAGGGTTGTTTGTGAGAAAAAGATCAAGCGTATTCGCTGTATGATTAGGATTGTCCGGTATTCTTGTAGGTAAATGAACAACCTGTGGTAGATCATTAGTAATTGCAAAAGCCTCAGCATCTCGACCTGCTGGGTCGGTGTGACTAGAAAACGGAAGCCAGCTGGAGTTGTGAACATTAAAATCACCAAGGAAAATTACCTCACTGTTAGGAAAGTTGGACTGGAGAAAGTCAAGTTGCAAAGAGAGGAAGTCAAAGAGCTCCAAGTGATTAGTGGAGTTGGGAGAAAGGTAGACAGAACAGATGAATTTGACACAATGAGGTAGAGAGATTTTAAGCCAGAGGAGATCAAAGAGAGGAGATTCCAAATTGCCAAGTCTCTGACAGGGAATTTCAGAACGGACATATGCACAAGTACCACCTTTGAGGCGAAAGGAATCATACAGCGAATGATTTGGGCATCTGAGATGAGCAGTACTTGAATCAACTGATGACTGAGATTCTGTCAGAAAAAGTACATGGGGTTTGGCAGACTGCAAGTGGAAATGGATATCGTTGAAATTAGAATTGAGACCACGTATATTTGTGAAATGAATTAGGAAGTGCTTGGGAGGTTTAGATCTTTTCGCAGATAAGCTTGCTCTATTAGTTTGACAATTCGTGGTGTATTCAATAGTAAGAAAAGGTGGGTGGGACATGCTGTATGAAGTAATGAAATTTTTGGATATGGTGTACACGAGGTAAGAATATACCCAGATCCTTGACATAACGTGGCCTCGAAAATGCTCTCCGCATACACACTACTTGGACTCCCTCCAGTCACTATCTGGCAGAGCAGAGGTAGCAAGATTATACACTAGCTGATCCAGAAGCCTCCTAGAGAGTTACCAATAGGTTCGGTCCGGTGTACTAACTAGTGGCCGGCCTGCAAACACCATTTTAGAGCTGTACCCTCGAAATGTAAGGAATATTGGATCTTGCCACAACGTTCATCTATAACCTCAAAAGTCATCAATCATACTGCATGATGGAAGAGATAGGGAAGGGTTGACCCGAACTTAGTTCTAGAGAATAAACATGGGTTCCACCACTTCAAGCCTCCAATAAGCAAATTGGTGGTATTTCACCAGTTGATGAGTCATCTACCACCTAGTACTGCCTGGTAACATAGAGGGGTGGCGTTCCTCCATGTGGTGTGGGCGCCACACCTCGAATCCTGCTTACGTTGGTTCACACCTGGGTGGTTACCCACCATGTACTTGTGCATGGAGGTTATACCCAGGATTACTAACAGTCCCACCATCGTGAATGTGCAAGCAGAGGATTTGGCTGTCACAGACCGTTCGGACTTCACCGAAATATTAGTAGCGATCAATCACCAGCGAAAAGTGATTGTTTGCTACTAATATTAGCTAAACGGATAATTTGTGTGTAGATTATATTTTTATGAACCTTAATCGATTCAGGTTAAGGTTCATAAAAATATAATCTACACACAAATTATCCGTTTAGCTAATATTAGTAGCAATCAATCACTTTTCGCTGGAGCTTTAAATGATCTCTATACCAAACTTCGCAATAATGACATTCCTATTAATTTCTTAAATTTTATTATAAAAAATCTCTCTGATTTCATTAAAGAAAAATTCGATTTCACCATGTTCCACCTTGATTAGGGTTAATTCGATACCTGTATAGTTGTATATTTGAATGGTGGTATTTCCACTGCTTGGAAAGTGATCACACATAATGACTTCTATTATGACTTCTATTAGAACGATGTTCGTGTTCTTTCACTTCCTAAGTTTTTCTTTTCATTTTTCGTAATTTAATATCAGTATTTATTTATGTCCAATCTTATTTTCTCTATTTTATTTTAACCATAGAGGGCTCCCATAGTTCTTCTCTTCTGAGCAACTCCACCATCATTGTCATAGTTTTCCCTCTGTTTACATTCCATTCTTATTAATCATATTCGCATAATTGTATCTTATTAATCATGATCGCAAATTTGTATCTTCATTTCTTGATTATATTTCACTCAACTTATTTCTGCCAAATATCATAGGTATTTAATTTTTCTCCTCTTCATATTTTTTATTATATTTCATGTCTTTCACTCAAAATATACACTGCAAGCTAGTGGTATTAATTTCCACTTCTACTAACAATCTCACAGCCAAGGCCCTCTCTATGCGGTTGGGTACTTACACACCCAGCTTGCCTAGTATCCTTTAAACTCTTTTCCTTCTCTTTACCTCTTTCTACTTTCTGATCTTCGTTTTTCCGTCCGTTGAACTATTAATGTAATACGAGGGTGATTCGGACATTCTCACTTTTCTTATTCTCACTATCTTCGCCTCTATATTTTTAACTTCTTTTCCCTCCCCTATCTTGTATTGCTTCCTTTTTCTATACCGCTACCTTGTTATTCATTATTATTTAACTTACATACTTTTGATTTAAACTTACGTTCTTACACACTTTCTACTTAATTTAAATTAAACACACTGCGTCTGCGTTCTTACATACTATCGACTCAATTTATTTCTAAATATATTACGTTACTTAATTTATTAATCTAAATACACTGCGTTGGGGCTACCTCACTCATGTTTCTGGAGATTTAAAAAAATTTTTTAAATAATTTTTATATCCATTTTCTTTTTTTTATATCCATTTCATTTCTATAGCGTCTCCATCAACATGAGTTTGCATAGAAACACAGTGTTTGGTACATGATCAGGTGTAGCCCCCTGATGAAATACCTGATCTATGTACTAATTTTTAATTTTTAATTCTTTAATTTTTATTTTATAATTTTTATCCCTATTACCCTCCCCACTTTTTCTTTCAGCTTTTGTACATATGATTGGCCTGTTAATTCGGCATTAATTCAGATTTAATTCTACTTAATTTTTTTTTTTTTTTTTTTATATATATAGGTTCTTAACATCCTTTTTCTCTTTTTTCTTCAACTAGGCTCGGCATTTTGTGTTTAATAACTTCTCCATCTATATTTATTTTTATTTTATTTTATTTTATTTTACTTTCATTGGTGACACTTATATATATATATATATATATATATATATATATATTTTAAATATTAGCTTAATTATATCACAAACAAACAATGAGAATCTTTATTACAATAATAATAATAATAATATGTACAAAATACAGTTTCGTACATATTATCACGGCCATAGGGTTTACATGTTCAGGGATCAATGAATTTCAATTTTGCACATGGAAGACTGCTGTACAAATTGGAGCAGTACGGCATTAAGGACAAGTTACCGCAATGGATAAAGGGATGGTTGAGTGGGAGACGGCACAGAGTGGTAATAAATGGACACTGCTCTACATGGACTAATGTTATTAGCAAATCCCCCCCCCCCAGGGTTCGGTGCTGGGCCCATTGTTGTTTTGGGTATTTATCAATTATATCGACGAAGGTATATCAGGCTTAATGTCCAAGTTTGCAGATAATACAAAAATTGGCATGGTTGTTAATGACACTAAAGACAGTATGCTGCTGCAACAGGAGCTATAAAAGTTAGACAGATGGGCTGAAAAATGGCAACTGAAGTTTAACATTGACAAATGCAAAGTTCTGCATATGGGTAGCAGTAACCCAAGAGAAATGTACCAACTCTGTGGTACTACATTCAGGGAGGTCGAGAACGAAAAAGACCTGGGGGTAATTATGCAGTCAGATATGAAGTTCTCTGAGCAGTGCAGACGGAGTGCTAGAGCAGGTCATGGAGCTTTTCAATGATATACAGAAATTTTGCTAGCAGAGACAAGAGGTGATTATCCCTTTGTATAAGGCAATGGTCAGACAACACCTTGAGCACTGTATACAGATCTGGAGGCCTCATTTCAGGAAGGATGTAGAGTTGCTAGAATGAGTACAGAGAAGGACAAAAAGATTGGTGAGAGGAACAAAGGGATGTGCTTACAAAGAAAGGCTTAAGTTCTGTAAGTTGCAGCATCTGGAGACATTGAGGTGTATAAGGCCTTGAATGATTTGAGCAGGTTCAATGGTGACGGGATACTTCCGCTTGCTCAGACTAAGAACCTGAGGGGGCATAGATTCAAATTGAGGAAAGACAGTTGTAGAATAGATGTGCAGAAGTTTGCCTTTAGCCAACGGGTAATTGATTGCTGGAACAGACTTCCATCTGTTGATGTGGAAGTTGATAGCTTAAAAAAATTTAAGGCTGAACTAGACAAATATTTGGAGTGACCAAATTTTGGATGGTGAAATGGGAAGGTTTTTTTTTTTTTTTTTTTTTTGGCATAAGCTTGCTTTCTTGCATCATATGCCTCAACTAATGCTAAATTATAAATAAAAAGGTAAAGGCGTTTACAAAAATAATGTATAAAGTGGTTAATATTTATACAGAATAAAGGAGACTGAAAAACAAGCAATCAATGAAAAAGACTGTCCACTTCTTCAGGTTAAAATGCACTCTTCTGTTTAACAAAATATATACTTAGGAGCGTGTCACATTGTCAACATCAAAACACAGCGGAAGGAAGCACCTTTGTATTGAAAGAGCTGTAATCCAGCGAGGTTTGCTAGTCTGGAAAAAAACTGAGAAGACAAGACATCACTAGCATGACTGTTGGTGTTACGAGGATAACAATTGCTTTTCGTAGCGCTTGTCGAATGCAAACTTGTAAAGGTTGGAATTGAGTTTTTAGACCTGACACAATTCAGTAATCGATGGATATGTTAAAGAACATACATTCAGACTACTGGAAGGCAAAAACACAGTTCTATATTTTCAGTTCAGCAAGGATTCCCTTCCTGTATCTTTTGTTTGTTGACCACTTCTTGGAAGTCACTGTCAATCGCTTGCAGTGAGGACAGCATTTGCTCTGGGAGGAATCTGTCAGTAACCACTAGCTGGTTATGGTCTGCTAGCAGCTGTGCTGAAGGCTGGAGATAAGGGGAAAGAATGCACCAATAGCAGTGATTCCAAAAATATGGCTCTGTAATTTTACCTGTGGCCATCTTGATTGTGAATAGCAGCCTTCTTTCTCTAATGTAGGATTCAGAGACTGCCCAGGTGAAGGGCATCTACTGTGTTGTTCTGAGAGTTGGTGGAAGGTGGTTTGGTGTTGGTCCATTTTAGAAGCCAGAATTTGACAGCAAATATCCTTTTAAGGTTGGATTCGGCAGCTGAGGCCCATATCTCTGGAGCATATAGTACTGTTGGGTTTAGACTTGATACGATATACCTTTTTACCAAGTGTGGGTTGTTAGTGTGCAGCAGCTGTTGCTTGGTGACCCAGCGTAGTGAATTCAGCCTTGAATGTATAAGGTTAATGTGATCGGTGAAGAACAGCTTAGAGTCAAAAACAACCCCCGGATCTTTGTGCATTTGTATACTTGGAACTGAGGAGACATTGAGCACTAGCTTGAGCACTGTTTTTTTTTTTGGTAGTTGTTGGCACATAGGCTTCTGTGGCCATAATGCACCTCCCAAGGTTTTTGCAGTACTCTGATCCAAGCCCGAGGCGGGAATTGAACCCGCGACCTGGGTTGCCAGGCAGGCACTTTACCCACCCGGCTAGCCCAGTCGGCTCGAGCACTGTTGGACTGCCCTTTAGTGAGAAAATGATTTGTGCCGATTTCAGAGAACTAATTTGGAGGTTGAATGACTGGAGGTAGTCAGCTATGTCCTGTAGTTTCCTGTTTATTTGCCGAGTGGTTTCGACTGACGATATCATAGTAAGAAGCTTGACATTGTCAGGCTTGAATATGAACCGGATATGAACCACTGGGATATGATCCCAGTGGTTCATATCCGGTGATGTATGGGCTTGGCGCACCCAGGGTCCTAAGCTGGATATTTCTTCTCTTTCTTGGCGATTTCCTTCTCTCTCTCTCTCTCTCTCTCTCTCTCTTAGGATAACTCAATTTTTTTTTTTTTTTTTTTTTTGCCTGGTGCAGCAAAAGCCTTAGGCTTCCTTGCACCATATGGCTGATGATGATCCAATTGCATTTGTTGGCCACAAATGGTATCATGACTGCTGTGAAGAGAACGGCGGACCAGACACCTCCTTGAGGCACACTAGCAGTTATATGATGTATTAAAGTCTTCGTTCTGATCTTTAGCACAAGGATCCTCTTGGATAGGAGAGATTCTAGGAACCAGAGAACTTCACAGGGGGAAATTGAAATAGCTTTCTAACAGATGTAGGAGTCGGGGTATATAGATGGTGTCAAATGCAGAATGGATGCCAAGCTATATAATTGACAGCTCCTCTCTTTGTTCTTAGGCTTCTAAGATGTGCAGTGTGGTTGTTGCAAAGTTAGTAATAGTTGATCTCCAGAGATCCCGTAATGTATTTGCTCAAGATTGTCACAGAGAATATGGTGGGTGATGGATTGTAGTAGTGCTTTCTCCAGAAAGCACTACTACAATCCATTGGTGCTTAAGAAGAGGCCAGTGGAGAACCTGGTCCACTGCGGTGGAAAGTAATAATCTTCAAGGCATCTGTTATATACGTTGAGGAGCAGATCGATGATGAAGACAAGCATTTGATGATGAACTAGGGGATGCCATCGCCACCAGTGGTTTCTGTGTGTGTGAGAGAGAGAGAGAGAGAGCATTAAATACTTAATGGCCTGTATCAGTTGTTGCTTGGAAATTTGGATTGTAATTGTAGCAGATCCATCAGTGGGTGAGAGTGACTGAAGACTGGCTGGTTAGGTAGAGCTGGAGGCTATCTGTTCAGAAAATCTGGTGACGTAGTTGAACCACTCAACCCAGTCGATGTTACTGGGAGAACTAGCCTTTGTTTTGTACCTTTTCAGGGTTCTTTCGAGGCCACTTAATTGCCACTGATTTATGTCTTCGAATTCGACTCTAGCTCTAGAGAATGCAATATGATCTTCGATGTCTCCAGATGCTTTCCATTCTGTTGAGTCTGAGTAGTCACTTTACGTTTTAAGGTTGCCTGGTAGTGAATAAATGGCCTGATCCTCGTTCCGACAGGACAAATGGAGATGCTTCCTATCAGGGCTACTTAAAATTGGCAGCAGTCAATTTTAAATGTAGCATACTGTTGACTACTAGTTTGTGTAGTCGACTGTAGATTCAGCCCTTCGTATAAGACTTGTTTGACTAGTTCAGAAGTTGTGTATGGTGCCAGTCGAGATACGGAAAGGCTGGATGTATTCTTTTTGGTGGTGTCTTGGGCACTGATAGCTCGCAGCTTGGAGTTTATTGTTGTGCAGTATACGGCTTTTCTCTGAGTGCATGTTTCTTGTCTAGTATCAGAAAAGTGCTTAGTGAACCTGCTTCAGATTGGGCAGTGCTACTATTGCATTTATCATCCGTCTGAAGTTGAATTGTGTCGACTGAGCTTGCCTGGGTGTCGACGTGGCCTAATGAGGTTGTCAAAATATTTTCTAGACTGCGATGGGGTTGGGTCACTATCAGGAGTTGAAACAGAGAGAGATCTATGCAATTTTATCATAGTGCACGTTACACAGCATGACGTATGGTGTTTTTGCCACTATTGCTCACATCGGTAGCCAGGATTTCTGCATATGACTTATCCCAGGGGAACTTTGAAGATCGAGCATCATACTTGTTTGTTAGGGCTGTGCAGCCATGGGGGCGAAGCAGTTGGGTCAGCAGACTTGCACATAGTATTTCCCGTGCTTTTGAGTATGTGAGAGTTGGTGTGCAGGCTGGCATTGATTTGGTGAGTTGTTAGGCAACTTGTTATTTTTTCTATGAGATCTTCCACCATTTTGTTGATTTTGCTGTTAATCATTTGGTTTAGGGACAACTTTAGGTGTTGAATGGTAATTGCTGGTTCAGTTTGACATACTTCAGACCTCTGCACAAGTGCACTTTGACTGATTTCAGATCTTTGCATAATAGTATAAGCTGTCTGAAGGGTTGCCGAAGATGCATTGATACTTGAATCCGATGCAGATAGGTCCAGATGGCCTGGTGTTGGGCAGCAGGATGCGTCAGTATGTGGCTTTGTCAGTATCTGTAGAACAGTTGTCAATCTCGTAGGTATTATTGACCACATTTTCTTGCAGACTTGCACAGTGTTGAGTACTACCAAGTGGCTACACAGCATCTGCAAGTTCTGCCTCGCTGGGGGTGTAGATACCTGCTTAGCGCTTTGTGCAATGCATGAAGAGTTCTGAGAATTGTTGTTTGAGAATTTCGGGTTGTCCTTGTGGCCTGATGAATGTAAATCCTGCAGCATGATCCTTTGAATTTCAGTCTGGCTGCCATGGAGAGTTTCTTCCAGATGGATAGGGATAGGCCCAAAAAGTCAGAACAGATGGCATTGTCACAGCTAGTACAGAGGATGTCACCAGTCAAATGGCAGCATAGGGCACACTTCTGCATTAAATTTAAAGGTTTTCCATTTATGCCCATGATTGAGAGGAATGCATTGGAGATATTCAATAGACAGGTGTTTGCATAGTCTATGTGGATGTCTTGCTGTGAGTTGGCTTCAGGCTAGGAGTTGCGAACATTTTGTGTAATTGAAAAGTACGGCAAGCAGAATCAGTGGGAGGCTGAGTGATAGCAACGGGAACACTTTTCAGCTTAATGTTGTGATCAGTTTGTGGGCTTTTCAGCGCTCAGGGTAAACAAAGGTAGACATTACAATGTGCTGTAGTATTTCATACTCATTCGCAGTGATAGGGAAAAACAGTAAATAATATTTACCTAATTCAGGTGGTAGGATGAAAGCTCCATCAGTGGATCAGTCGCTCGATAAGGATATAGGTGATGTGTATTTCATTAATAGGTTGAACTTAAAACCACAGTAATTGGCATTAAATTGTGGAGCACAAAAACTACTAACCAACTCACACAGATGCATGCGCAAACTCCTAATGAGTACTTCAACCTCATCAAATTTATTTACTATATCCGTAGCATTAGTGTACAGGCAAGTATACATGCATCTCTTGTTACATTTAGTTACCCTATCACAGCCCTTGAATTAGCTTGTTCAATGGGGATCCCCAGCAGACTTTGAAATTTGCAACACCTTGCTTTCCAGGCAGCTGCACGTTCCAATAGAAGCAGTGCAAGAATTAATTTCATCTCTGCAGTGCCGCACCTAGACTTCTGTCGGTCCCGGGAGAAATATTCATCTGGGGTCCCCTCGCTAAAATTAAAGGTGGAATTCGTAAAATTAAAAAATATAGGAAACACCCAAAAATTATTCAAATCATAATTATGTATTTAAACTTTAACGACTAGTACATTATTTATAAAACTTAAAAGTTTTCCCATCATTACCTTACGACATTTACTTCATATAAATTTGTCTATAACATCTGCTGTTTTTATATATTTTTAGTACATCTTGTTTAATTGATATAATGGCCAACCCATTAATTCTTCCTTGGCCTATTGTTGCTCATGAATATGTTTTATTCACTTTGAGCATTGAAAAACTCCTCTCTCCAGGTGCAACTGTAATTGGCAATGTAAAATTTTCAAAAACGATGGTTCATACAAGGCTAAGTTGGTTCCTTGAGAGTCACAGAATCTCCTGCCAGATCATCAGCATGACTTTCGGAAAAACAGATCAACTATAGATGTGTTCATCAAAGTTGAATCTCACATCCACAATGCATTTGTCTGAGCTGGATTTAGGGAATAATTTCTACATAGTTTATTTGGATTTTACTGTATAAGCTTGAACAAGCTGTGATTACTGGTATGATTCTAAGATGTATCAGGGTGGCTGCAAGGTAGAAGGCAGAGGGTTGAGATTAATGGATATTGTTCAGATTGGGGTAACATCAGGAGTGTGGTTCTTCGATAATTGGTTGTTGGACCACTGTTGTTTTTCATTTTCATAAATGATATCGACGAAGGGATAAAAGGCTTGATGTAAAAATTTGCAGATGATGTAAAGATTGGTAGAGTCGTTAATGATAAGTGACAAGCAGTGCGTCTTGAGGATGACTTGAACAGGCTTCAACGATGGCCTGTGAAATGACAGCTATGTTTTAATGTTGCCAAATGCAAGGTCTTAAACTTGGGAATAGCAACCCCCCAAATAAATTATACATTTGGTGGGGTTTAATTAAAAACACTGGAGGAAAGGGGTCTGCAAATTACAATATAAAGTTTTCCGAACAGTGTAAACAGGCAACCAGATAAGTCCATGGTGGTCTATTGATGATTTATCGAACGCTATCCTGTAGAGATAAGGAGGTCATAATCCCACTGTATAAGGCATTTGTAAGAGCACATTAGGAATACTGTGTTTAAGTATAGAGATCTCATCTGAAAAAAAGACAGGTAACTTGAATGGTGTGATCGAAAGAAGTACGACCATTTGAGGAAATACCCAACTTCACCTCTGAGGTATCTGTGAGCTACAGATACCTCAGAGGTGAAGTGATTGGGATTTATAAGGCTCTGAGAGGAATTAGTAAAATGAATGAAGGTAGAATTCTCGTTGTTCTAAATAATTCCAGAACTAGGAGTCATAAATTCAAATTATAATGGTTGAGGTTTAGATTAGATTGTAGGAAGTTTTGTTTTATCCAGCAAGTAGTTGAGGCTGACAGTTTCAATAAATTCGAACCTCTACTGAATATTTACATGCATGAGAAGAAAAGATATAATTTGCGTTTTCTTATCTAATGGGGTTTTTTGTCAGTGCAGCAAAAGCTGTGGGTTCTTTGCACTATATTTCTTACTTTTGAATACATCTTTAATTGTTAAACTAATAGAACAAGCTTATCTGCGAAAAGATCTAAACCTCCCAAACACTTCCTAGTTCATTTCACAAATATACATGGTCTCAATTCTAATCTCGATGATGTCCATTTCCACTTGCAGTCTGCCAAACCCCATGCACTTTTTCTGACAGAATCTCAGTTATTGGTTGATTCAACTACTGCTCATCTCAGTTGCCCAAATTATTCGCTGTATGATTCCTATCACCTCAAAGGTGGTACCTTGTGCATACAACCATTCTGATAGTCCTTGTCAGAGACTTGGTAATTTGGAATCTGCTATTTTCCATCTTCTCTGGCTTAAAATCTCTCTACCACACTGTGTCAAATTCATCTGTTCTCGCTACCGTTCTCCCAACTATACTAATCACATGGAGCTCTTCGACTTTCTCTCTTTGCAACTTGACTTTCTCCAGTCCAACTTTCCTAACAGTGAGGTAATTTTCCTTGGTGATTTTAATGTTCACAACTCCCAGCTGGCTTCTGTTATCTAGTCACATAGACCCAGCTGGTCAAGATGCTGAGGCTCTTGCAATTACTAATGACCTTGCACAGATTGTTCATTTACCTACCAGAATGCCGGACAATCCTAATCATACAGCCAACAAGCTTGATCTTTTTCTCACAAACAACCCTTTTAAGTACACGGTTGAAGTGAGTGGTCCTTTAGGCACCTCAGATCACAACTTGCTGATTGTCGCTTTTCCAATGGAGCCTTTATCTCATGGCTATTCTCAACCTCTTGTTGTTTGACATTACAAGAAAGCAAAATGGGATGACCAGCAAGATTTCTTTTCTTCTTTTCCTTGGTTGGATTACTGTTTCAAAACTTCTGATGTTGATGTTTCTTCAGATCACGTCAGTGAAATTATTCTTGTAGAAATGGAATGCTTTATTCCACACTGCACTTTAAAATCGTCTTTTATCTAAAACTAAGTTTCCTAATAAATGTGATATGGCTGTTCGAGAGAAGAATGTTGCATATCGTAATTGGCTTGTTTCCAATTCTTTAGTTCCATATTCTGCCTACACCAAAGCTCGCAACAATTGTAAAGCAGTTATTAATCAGTCTAAACTAGATTCTGAACAAGCTAAGAGTAGAAAACTTGCTTCTTTCCCTAATGGTAGCCAAGCATTCTGGTCTCTTGCCAAAGCTATTGGTCATAACTTTTGCCCAACTCTGCTCCCACCTCTGTCCAAACCAGATGGTTCTGTTATCACTTCAGCCAAGGATAAAGCTGACCTGCTAGCATCCCATTTTTATTCCAGCTCATGTATTAATGATCTTGGTAAAACACCTCCCAACATTTCCAACATGCTCCATTCAATGCCGCTTGCAGTCTTCTGTCAAAAGGATGTCAGAAGGATTTTGATGAAGCTTGATGTTAAGACAGCTCTAGGTCCTGATGGTATTTCTCCACTTGTTCTTAAAACCTGTGCTCCTGAACTTACTCCTATTCTTTGACGCCTTTTCTCAATTTCTTATTCGAAAGGTGTTTTTCCTTCTGCTTGGAAATTTGCTCATATCCAGCCAGTTCCTAAAAAGGGTGACAAATGCCTCCCATCCAATTATCGTCCCATTGCAATTACGTCTACTCTTTCTAAAGTAATGGAGAAATCAATTAACCGCCAACTGTTAAACTACCGAGAAACCTTCTGTCTGATCAACGATCGCCAGTATAAACTCTGTCAGTGTCGATCCACTGGTGATATTCTGGCTTATGTTACCCATTTAAGGCCAAATTCAATGGAAACGTTTGGTGAAACACAAGCAGTCGCTCTTGACATCTCAAATGCTTTTGATTATGTTTGTCATTTTATGCCAAATAAGCTTCCACCTTATGGTTTGCCAACTGTTTTTTGTAATTGGTTATTCAGTTTTCTCTCTGACCCCTCACAGTGAGGGTAGATTGCTCTCTGTCTTCTAACTTCTCCACTAACGCTGGTGTGACCCACAATGTTCAGTTTGGAACATTGTGGGTCACACTAGTAACTCAGTCTGGAACAACCTTCCTTCATACGTATTTCCCGAAAATTAGTCTACAGAAGTTCAAGTCTAATGTCAACAAATATCTTCTTTCATCTTCTCTACTTTCTAACCCAAGCATGGTACTAAGTACTATATGTTCTAATACCTCTCATGTTTGGGGTTTTCATTAAAAAAATATATATATGGCGAATACTATTACTATGTTGTATATACGAAGAGAAATCATGAAATTGGGATATAATTTAACTAAGTTTTTTTTTCTTGAATAAATGTCAATAATTCTAAGCAACCAGTTTTTTTTTTTTTTTTTTGTTTGTTTGAAAATATGCTGCAATGAATGGATTTCTTGACATAACTCTTTGGCATTGATGTTGCTGCTCCTGTCTCAGCTAGTGAGAATTCCTTCAAAGTGTTGACATTTCATTTCTATTGTACTTTCTAATAAATTTCTAATCTCGAATATCTGCTACCAATTCCTTAAATGTCGATATGCAGGTAATTCTCCAGTGGGGCAAAGACAACTTAGTTGATTTCAATCCTTCTATAACTCAGTCTAGTCTTATATCTCGCAAAAAGGATTCTTCTGCTACTACGCTTATCTTTGGTGACACTCCGATTTCTAGGCAAGATGGTATATCTCTTTTGGGGATCACCCTGACTTCTAATCTCTCTCTCTCTCTCTCTCTCTCTCTCTCTCTCTCTCTCTCTCTCTCTCTCTCTCTTGGCACAAGCACATTACAAATATTGCTTCCTCTGCATCCAAAAAACTTGGTTTTCTCTTTTGCTCTCGGCATTACCTTTCTTCCAAACAGCTGCTCACTCTGTATAAATCGCAAATCTGCCCTACCATGGAATATTGTCCCCACATCTGGGGTGGTGCACCCAAAACCTCTCTCAGCCTCCTAGATTCCATTCAGAAGAGGGCAGTTAGGTTAATTAAGGACTCGTCTCTAATAGTCTCCAATCTCTTTCTCATAGACGTACTGTTTCTGCTGCATGACATTTCTACAGATACTTCCATGGGCACTGTTTTTCTGAATTGGCTTGTATAATTCCCACTCGCTCTTTCAAAACAGTCCGAACACGTGCCGCCACCAGCCAACATCCATTTTCTGTCCAGCTTCAAACTCATAGAACCAACGTTTCATCTTCCTCATTTATTCAGTCAATTATTCAGCTGTTTTCTGGAACAATCTTACTTCATACGTATTTCCTGAAAATTAGTCTACAGATGTTCAAGTCTAATGTCAACAAATATCTTCTTTCATCTTCTCTACTTCTAATCCAAGTACTAAGTACTATATGTTCTAATACCTCTCATGTTTGGGGTTTTCATTAAAAAAATATATATATATATGGCGAATACTATTACTATTGGGATATAATTCAACTAAGTTTTTTTTTCTTGAATAAATGTCAATAATTCTAAGCAACCAGACTTTTTTTTTTTTTTTTTTTCATTTGAAAATATGTTGCAATGATTGGATTTCTTGACATAACTCTTTGGCATTGATGTTGCTGCTCCTGTCTCAGCTAGTGAGAATTCCTTCAAAGTGTTGACATTTTGTTTCTTTTGTACTTTCTAATAAATTTGTGAAGTTTTCTGATTTTAGATTAAGATGAAAAGCCAAGGATATTTCATTCATCTGATCAAATCTTTCTTGTAAGCCAAGGTTAGCTAAATCGATCATTATATTAAAAAATTCCGTTTCAGATCTTTTGGTTGATCAATATGAAGTTCATCTGATGAAGTTTCATAGGTAATCTTCCCACGCTTCTGGCAACAATGACAGTACTCAACTCAGTTGCAATGTCTATAGCTTTATCCATACACAATTTAATTCCTGATGTTCTAAATTCATTCAGTTGACTAAGAGCGCTTTCTATCAATATAATTGCAGTGTTCATATCAATTGCACTATTTTTTGTATGGCTTTACTTACTTTATTTATAATACTTAACATTTCAAACCAAACAACCACACTTACAATAAATTTAAAAGAACTAATTTGTGTTAACAGAAATTATTTTCTCTTATTTCAGACTGCAATTTGGCATCTTTTCCTTTGGCCTGTTTCTTGATTTTATTTATTGCAGTTGTAATATACCATAACTGATACATACTGTTTCAATAGCTTTCATCTTTCATTCCCATCTTGCTTCTGGTAGAGATCTCACGGTAAATTTTATGCGCATTTTTAAAATATCCCAACTACTTTGCAAAGCAGCACAAATCATGTACAGCCACCCACCAATTTATATAAGGATTGCATTCTATGGAACTCTATGTAAGTCGGAATTTCCCTAAATGCTTATGCAGCACTTTCAACTATGCACGATAAATTTGATTTGAGCCAAAAAGAAATATGCAACGAATATGTAAATGTAATTATTTATTTATTTATTTATTTTTATTTTTTTTTTATCTCATGCGCAGGAAACATTACAAAGTGTACTAAATTACAAAAATTTCAAACTTATAAAATTAAAAAAGAGAGAGGAGACAGGCATAATGTCAGCAAATTTTATCTTTTGAGCATCGTTGCCAGAATTAACTCTCCAGCTGATAAGCACACCACTGCCTAAGTTTAGGGCTGTGGAGATTTAGAAGGGGTTTTTCCAACACATCACAAAATTTCTCTGCAGCTGCAGAATCAGCACTGGTGGCTTCACCAAATCCTTTAATGTTTTGGAAACCAGTGCGATGCTTGAACCTATTAAATCACCCATTGTTTGCCACAAACTTGGCTTGAAGTTTGCCAGCCTTATCCTTAATATGTTCATAAATACTTCTTGCTTTTGCTTTAACAGCCATTAGACTCAGGGGCATTTGCTTCTGAATCTGATTTTCCATCAATATTATTAATAGCTTTTCCATCTTCGATATAGCACCTGAACGCTGCACTGTTTTGTGATCACTGTTGATCTTAAATGTGTTGATCCATGAACATGTTCTTTTATATGCACACAGTCTCTTAAAATAGTATCCACTATTGAAGCAGAGAGACCTAATTCTGTGCAACAGATTACAAATTTTGTCCTAGCACTACCAGCACTTGCACTTTACATTGGTCCCTTTCCCCTTCACCACTGTAATAAGCAAATAGGAATGAAGAGAAGATTCTGAAAATTTATGTTTATGTTCTGAATATTTACGTTTTTTTATATGATTGGAGATTTCAGTGGAGGGGAACTCATTTCACCATAATACCGCAATGTAAAAACTCACAGAATTCCAGTTATTGGTATTATCGCAAATGCAATAAGATCAAGTTTACTACCCATTTATAATAGATTGCAGTAACAAAAAAGCCCAATAAACCAGAAAGTGCAAATTGTTTTTATTGAGTTTTGGTAGTGACCTCCAGAAATGTGTTTTAGAAAAATATCACAAAGGTGTTCACAAAATTGATTCTTATAATGGAACATATGATAACGATGAAAGTGTAGTGCAATTTCCATTATAAAAATATCCTTGTAGAGACATAAATAGCTTAGTTATATAGTGAAAATTTCAACTTCTTTAGTCTTGGAACGAATTACCAAAAAAAAAAAAAAAAGAAAAAATTTGTTATTGAGTTCACTTGATATTTTCAAAATACCTCCATTTATTCCTACAGGATGAAAAAATAAATTTCCACAAATTTTTTAAATTTGCACCAGCCGGCAAAAACTTACATAAAGTCGAATTTCCATAAGTCAAGTATTACATAAGCCAGAGAGTGCCTGTATAACCTTTGTAATTTCCAAAAATTAATTCTGCTGTTGTTGAAGAATGTACTGCATCAGATACAACTAAATTTAAATTATGAGGGGCACATGGAAAATAAAATGCTCTTATATTTTCTTCTTAAATTCTTGCATGTACGGCATACTGTTTAGCTTTCATGTTACTACCACTATCATATCCTTGTCCACAGCAGTTAGTTAGGTCGATGTTGTTTGTTTCTAACATTTTCAGATAGATTCTTAGTCATTTCCCGGAAGTATCATGAAAGGCTAAGTATCCCGAGGAATGTTCACAAATTTTTATAGTGCGCATATTTTTAAAATTTTTATAACGATTTATGTACCAACATCAAGCCATGAGGATGAAGAAATATACACCAAATTGGACAGTCTTCTAAATGAGCAGAAAACCCACTACACTATCATTATGGGGGACTTCAATGCTAAAGTTGGAAAGAGACAAAACAGCGCAGAGAGGGAAACTATAGGAAATTTTGGAATTGGTGAAAGAAATGAAAGAGATGAAAGACTTGTGGAATTTGCAGAATCTCAAGGAATGTCAGAAGTGAACATTTTTTTCAAGAAAAGGGTGAACAGAAAGTGGACATGGAAAAGCCCAAATGGATTAACAACTAATGAAATCAGCTTCATCCTCACTAACAGAAGATATATCGTGAATGATGTTACCGTTCTGAACAAGGTAAATGTTAGAAGTCATCACAGAATGGCAAGATGTACACTCAATATTAGATGTGAGAAGAGAAAAGAAAGGAAAAAACTGACCCGAGTAAATAATACGAAGGTCTTTGAGATAACAGGAGGAGAAAAAAGCAGTATGTACTGGAATTTAAGAACAAGTTTGAGCTTCTGCAGACTGCTCAGGACCAAGATATCGATGAGGAATATTAGCTACAGTCCTAAATAAGGCAATGCCGAGAATCAGAAAGAATGCAGAGAAAATAAAAACAACTTTCATAGCATGAACAACTCAAAGTGTAACAAAATCCATTAGATCAAGATACAAAGAACTGGAAGAGATGAAATGTTTGAAAGTCTACTGCTCTTACACTCATATTAGAAATTAGAAAGAATGCAGAGAAAATAAAAACAACTTTCATAGCACGAACAACTCAAAGTGTAACAAAATCCATTAAATCAAGATACAAAGAATTGGAAGAGATGAAATGTTTGAAAGTCTACTGCTCTTACACTCATATTGAATGACAATCAGATGCCTAACCAAGATTATATATCTCTATTAGGTATTATGCTGACTTCTAATCTTTCATGGTACAGTCCATTCCGGTTATTTGGGACACATCGGGACTAGTGCATTTTGGCCCGATTAAGCGGCTGCCCCAATTATCCGAAGTTTCACGTAAATAGTTAAAAATACAATGTAACCCCCCCCCCTTTTTTACAATTGGTTCACTGTACAATCAAATCACGTTACGACGAACTCAACATAGTAAAGTACCGTTCACTATACGATGTGCAGTAAGTGCCGGTCATTGTGATCATGTTTGTGAATTGAATTTTAATTCTATTAAACAGCGATTCTAATTAGCGAAAATAGGAGGAATATTATCCACAGGCTATAAAAGCAAAGATATATTAAGCACAAATTTACCAATTAAAAAATATGTGAAAATCGGAAGAATATAAGTGATAATCGGAATAATTAATACGTTCTGTAATATGTACATACGAACTAGTTGACATTTGTGGGTGGGGGTTAAAATTTAAAACAGTAAAAAGATAAGCAATCAATAACAAAGAACACAGCACACACAAATTGCAAGTAACACAATACGTGCAAGTGAGAACCGAGTAACGAGTTACAAAGCTTTAAAAATATGAATGAAGAAAAGATCTGAAAATTAATTTTTTTATATGATTGAAGATTTCATGGAAGTGTAAACACATTTCACCATAATAACCCACAGAATTCCGGCTTTTATCGCAAATTAAAATTTACCAGCTTATATCAGAGTATTATCAAAATTCAGTAAGATCAAGTTCACTGTCCGTTTCACTAACAGAAAAGCCCAATAAACAGGTGACTGCTAATTGTTTTTATTGTTTTATGGTTGTGATCTCCGGAATTTTGACCGAACCACGTGGTACCATCGGAGACAATCGAGGGTAATCTCCAGTGCTGCGGTCTCCTACCCCGATTAAATGGCATGCTGTCCCAATTAAGCAAAGTAAACCCTGGTTATTTTCTCGATTGGTTTCTGTTTTTTAAGATTTTCCCCAAATAAACGGCTGCCCCGATTAACTGGTGGTCCAAATAACCGGTATCCACTGTATTAGCACATCACAGATATTGCTTCCTCTGCATAAAAAAAAAAAAACATGCATTTTACCCTTTTGTTCTTGACTTTAATTTTCTTAATTTCTTTCTTTCTTCTTTTAATTAAACAACTTCTCACTCCGTAGCCAACTAACCCACCCTACTATGGAATACTGTTCCCACATTTGGTGACTTCAAAACCTCTCTCAAACTTCTTGACTCCATTCCAAAGAGAGTATTTGGTTTAATTAACCATCTCTTACAATTTCTCCCACTCTGTCTCACAGACATTCAGTTTTTGCTGAGTGCCTATTCAATAGATATTTCCATGGTCACTGTCCTTTTGAATTGATATCTGTAATTCTTCCAGTCTCTTTCACACAGATTTGAACATGTGCGACAACCAACAAGCATCCAGCTACTGTCCCACTCCAAACTCACAGAACTGATATTTCCTATTTCCCATTTGTCTGGAACAATCTTGCTTCACATGTATTTCCCAAAAATTACAATCTATAGAATTCCAGCCTTCTCATGCATGGTACTAACTAATATAGCTTAAAATATATTTTAAAATAATAGGTTATCTAATACATTTCATGTTTGTGGTTTTAAAAAAATAAATAAATAAAAGCCTAATAAGACTAATGAAACTGTGTGTTGATTATTTTTTTTTACTGTGTTTTACTTTATAATGAACAGCAGATAAGGAGAACATATTATTACGAAAGGGATCATTATAGTTTTACTTCAAGGTGAGGAGTTAGCTTAAAGTAAAACTACAGCATAATGATTCTAAAAAGTCATGACTATTCTCTCTTTCTTTTCAAATGATCAAAATATCCTTGCAGACTGAATTAAGTAGCACATGCCTAATGGAGGTTTAAATAAGTTGTTGTGTATGTATGTGTTTTCTTTATGGAGGAAAGATTTTAATCTAGAATAATGTGCGGAAATCTAGAACTATGATAAAAAAAAATAGCATTTGTTGCTGCACTGCAAACAAATTGAGATTATGAGATTTTAGAGCATCATCTGCATATAAAGGTTGCAACCGAGTAGTTACTTGGCCTCATAAATAAACATCATAAACTGTGGATTACCTGTTCTAGTAGACATTCAACTGCCATTAACAAGAATGGGTCTCAGTACTGATAAGGAAACTATGTACATATTGGATATACAAAAATGCACTCCATTGTGAGTTCAATGACTACAGAGCTTTCTCACAGCAGGAAGTTGTAGGTCTGCCAAACAACAAATATATAGGAAAAGGCAGTCCTTAATTGACTGTAATTAATTCTAAGATCATTTAGCTTCCGCCGAAACACACTACATAACAATACACAGAAATGTTATATTAGTCACAGGTCAATAGAGATTCACCAATACTATCTGATGAGTGACCAAGTTAAAAAAACATGATATAGCATTCGCTGAGGTATATGATGCAAGAAAGCAAGCTTATATAACATCAGAAAAAAAAAAAATTCCATTTAACCCATCCATCATTATAGTTCCACCTTAAATTTATTAAAGCTAACAACGTCCACAACAATAGATAGAAGTCTGTTCCAGCAATCAATTACCTGGTGCCTAAAGGCAAGCTTCCGCACTTCTATTCTACAACTGATAGATTAAACGATAGACTAACAGATTAAAAGTAGCCACTGGCAGAGGTGAAAGTGATTCTTGCACTGCTTCAATTGGAATGAGCCGCAGCCTGGAAAATAAGATGCAGGATATTTCAGAGACTGCTGGGAATCATTGGGGTACAAATAAACACATAGGTTGTGTTAGGGTAGCTAAGAAAAAGAACAGGTGCATGTATACTTGCGTGTACACCAATGCTAGGAGTTTAGTAAATAAATTTGATGAATTTGAGGTATTGCTCAAAACAGCAAAATAAGATATTGTGGGGATTTCAGAGACGTGGTGTCACACAGATATAAGGGATGCAGAACTGGAATTTGGGGAGTACAGTGTCTACAGAAAGGATAGACAGGGTAGGAAGGGAGGAGGGGTTATGTTATTAGTTAAGAAATACATAAAATCCAAGGAAGTGAAGCCAGTCGACATTGCTGAACAGTGCAGTGTCGAGTCAGTTTGGTGTGACATAAGCATTGGGAGATCAAAATTGAGAGTAGGAGTGTGCTATAGGCCTAATGACTCTGATGAGTATAATAAGAAACTGTACGGGAAAATAGAGTGGGCCAGTAAATCAGAGAGTCTTATAATGGGGGATTTTAATTTCCCAGATATTGACTGGAATTTGGGGGCTGGTCACTCACACACTAGCAAGGCTTTTGTGGATTTATTGGATGATTGTTTTCTACATCAGCATGTTCAGGAGGCAACTAGAGGGAGTAATGCTCTTGATTTGATTATCGGTAGTGATTCTTCATGCATTAAGAATCTGCAGGTAAATGAATCGCTAGGTGGCAGTGATCACAGGGTGCTGAAGTGGGATTTACTCAAAGCGGTAACTACCATTAGGGGTAAAGGGAAGGGTTATTGCTTTCGTAAAGGCGACTACGATGGACTGATTTTGATTTTTTGATTTGGTAGTTGTTGGCGCATCGGCTTCTGTGGCCATATTGCACCTCCCAAGGTTTTTGCAGTACTTTGATTCAAGCCCGAGGCGGGAATCGAACCCGCGACCTTTGGGTTACCGGGCAGGTACTTTACCCACTCGGCTAGCCCGGTCGGCTACGATGGACTGAGACAGTATTTAAATTCTATACAGTGGGACCAACTGATGATGTTACCAAAAGAAAATTCAAAATGGGAAGCATTCAAAGAACTTATCTTGGAAGCTACTAGGCTTTACATACCAACTAAGAAATACTGTTTAAGGTTTAGGCCTAAGTGGATGTCAGATGAACTAATGAGACATATGGCAGAGAAGAAAAATGCATGGGATCCATACAAATTAACACGTGACACAGAAGCCTATGATAGATACAAGTTGATCTGTAACCAAGTTACAAAGGAAGTTAGGCAGGCGAAGGCAGATTACAAAAAATCTTTGACAAGGGATGCAAAGAAAAACAGCAAAGAGTTCTTTATTTATGTAAACTCTAGAAGGACGGGGATGAATCAGATTGGTCCACTTGATATCGATGGGTCAACTGTTAATGATCCTGCTCAGGTAGCTAACAAACTGAATGAATATTTCGCATCGACATTCACACATGAGGAGTTATTCAGCGAGGGGAATGACAGGTGTATTCAACTCTGGCAGTAAGCTAGAGAACCTTGTAATAACTGAGAGTAAAGTGGAGGAGAAATTGTTGAAGATAAATACAAGAAAGGCACCTGGGGGATGGGATCTATCCAGTTATATTAAAGGAGGCAGCAAAGGCAGTAAGCAAACCCTTAGCCATAATTATGAGAGCTTCCTTGTACTCAGGGGAAGTACCCATGGACTGGAGATGTGCAAATGTGATCCCAATTCACAAAGGAGGATCAAAGGGCGACACAAGTAATTATAGACCTGTTAGTTTAACTTCTGTTCCTGGAAAATTAATGGAGGCACTGGTTAAAGAAGCACTGCAGGATCATCTAGACAAGACTTCAGTTATAGCTCAGACACAGCATGGCTTTGTTAAGCGGAACTCTTGCCTGACCAATTTGATTGGATACTATGATGCAGTCAGAAAAGAACTGGATGCAGGGAATAACTTTGATATTATATACTTGGATCTTAGAAAGGCTTTTGATACTGTTGCACATGGAAGACTGCTGCACAAATTGGAGCAGTGTGGCATTGGAGGCAAATTGCTGCTATGGATAAAGGGGTGGTTGAGCGGGAGATGACAGAGAGTGGTAATCAATGGACATTGCTCATCGTAGACTAATGTTATTATTGGAGTCTCTCAGGGTTCAGTATTGGGTCCATTATTGTTTTCTGTATTCATAAATGATATTGATGATGGTATATCAAGCTTAATGTCCAAGTTTGCAGACGATACGAAGGTTGGCAGGGTTGTCAAGGACACTACTGACACTATGCTACTGCAACAGGATCTGGAAAGGTTGAGCATATGGGCTGAGAGGTGGCAAATGAAGTTTAACATTGACAAATGGGAAAGCAACCCCAGAGCAATGTATCAACTCTGTGGTACTACACTGACAGTGGTAGAGAATGAAAGGGACCTGGAGGTGGTTGTGCAGGCAGATATGAAGTTTTCTGGACAGTGCAGACGGGCTGCAAGAGTAGCTCATGGTGTATTGTCGATGATATATAGGAATTTTTCTAGCAGGGATAAGGAGGTGATTATTCCCTTGTATAAGGCAATGGTTAGACCACACCTAGAGTACTGTATACAAGTCTGGAGGCCTCATTTCAAGAAGGATGTAGAGATGCTGGAACGAGTACAGAGAAGGGCAACAAGATTAGTGAATGGAACAATGAGGTGCTCTTATGAAGAAAGGCTCAAGTTTTGCAAATTACAGTGTCTGGAGACTAGGCACCGGCGGGGTGATCTGGTAGAGGTGTATAAAGCCTTGAATGGTTTGAGCATGCTCAATGCTGATGGGATTCTTCCTCTCGCTCAGAATCACCTGAGAGGGCATAAATTCAAATTGAGAAAAGACAGATGTAGGATAGATGTGAGGAAATTTGCCTTTAGCCAGCGGGTGGTTGGTTGGTGGAATAGACTTCCATCCCTTGTTGTGGAAGTTGATAGCCTAAATAAGTTTAAGGCTCAGCTGGACAGGTATTTTGAACGAACAGAGGGGTGAAGTGGAAGTGGTTATTTTTTAATTATTTATTTATTTTATTTTATTTTTTATTTATTTTTTATTTTTTGGCTGATGCTGCATAAGCTTGCTTTCTTGCATTAAATGCCTCTACTAATGCTAATGCTAATGCTGTCTTTCCTCAATTTGAATGGTGCCACCGTAGCCAAGTGGGCAGGAGCAGCAGTGCGTAGCACACGCTTCTTGATTAGACCGGGATTCGAGCCCATGACTACCAAATATGGAAAGTTCGGGGAATGACCACAGCATATACCCGGAGCAATGTGGCCTTAGTTGCTAATGCTCCTAAAAAACAAGTAACAACAACCTCAATTTGAATCTATACCCTCTCAGGTTCTTAATTTGAGTAAGGAGAAATATCCCATCAGTATTGAGCCTGCTCAAACCGTTCAAAGCTTTATACACCTCAATCAGTTGACCCTGCAGATGCCTAGTGTCTCCAGATGCTGCAACTTGCAAAACTTCAGCTTATCTTGGTAAGAGGACTCGTTTCTTGCTCTCACCAATCTTGTTGCCCTTCTCTGTATTTGTTCTAGCAACTCTACATCCTTCCTACAATGAGGCCACAAGACCTGTAGCAGTACTCACGATGTGGCCTGACCATTGCCTTATACAAGGGGATAAGCACCTTCTTGTCTCTGCTAGCAAAGTTCCTATATATTATTGACAAAACTCTATGACCTGCTCTAGCACTCCGTCTGCACTGCCCAGAGAACTTCATATCTGACTGCACAATTACCCCCAGGTCTTTTTCATTCTCCACCTCCCTGAGCGTAGTACCACACAGTTGGTACGTTTCTCTTGGGTTACTGCTACACATATGCAGTACTTTGCATTTGTGAATGTTAAACTTCAGTTACCACTTTTCAGCCCATCTGCCTAACTTTTCTAGATCGTGTTGCAGTAGCATACTGTCTTTATTGTCATTAACAACCGTGCCAATCTTTCTATCATCTGCAAACCTGGACATTAAGCCTGATATACCGTCATCGATATTACTGATAAATGCACAAAACAACAATGGGCCCAGCACCAAACCTTGGGGGAATCCACTAATATCATTAGTCCATGTAAAGCAGTGTCCATTTATTATCACTCTCTGCCATCGTTCACTCAACCATCCCTTTATCCATTGCCGCAACT
Organism: Mastigoproctus giganteus; assembly: GCF_048544385.1. Lineage (NCBI taxonomy): Eukaryota > Metazoa > Arthropoda > Arachnida > Uropygi > Thelyphonidae > Mastigoproctus > Mastigoproctus giganteus. Next base: position 118,566,104 of record NC_143575.1, on the reverse strand, counting down.
TGCCCATACTGCTCCAATTTGTAAAGCAGTCTTCGTGTGCAACAGTATCAAAACCTTTCCTGAAATCCAAGTAATATGATATCAAAATTATCTTTGTATCCAGTTCCTTTGTGACCACATCCTAGTATCCAATGAAATCGGTATGACAAGACTTCCCCCTTAACAAACCCACGCTGTGTCTGAACTATTACTGCAGTCTTGTCTAGTTGGAACTGCATCAATTTTTTAACCAGTGACTCCATTATTTTCTCTGGAATAGAAGTTAAGCTAACAGGTCTATAATTATAATTATTTCTGTCACCCTTTCAACCTCTGTTGTGAATTGGGGATACATTTGTAAATATCCAGTCCACAGGGACCATGCCCCTGAATCTAAGGATGTTCTCATAATTATAGCCAAGGGTTTGCTAATATCCCTCGCTGCCTCCTTCAATATAACTGGATAGATTCAATCAGCCCCAGTTGCCTTTTTTATGTTTAACTTCAACAACTTCACCTCCACTTTGCTTTCTGTTATTACAAAATCATTTAGCTGCCTGTTAGAGTTTAGTAAACTTCTGTCCTTCCCTTCCTTACAGAATTCCTCATGTGTGAATGTAGATGCAAAATACTTATTCAGTTTGTCAGCTATCTGAGCAGGATCCTCAACAGTCGAACCACCAACATCAAGTGCACCAATTTGATTCATCCGCTTCCTTCTAGCATTTACATAAGTAAAGAAGCCTTTGTTGTTTTTCTTCGCATCCTTTGCCAAGGATTTATCATAATCAGCCTTCACTTGCCTAACCTCCTTTGTGACTTAAATATAGACTAGCTTATTTCTGCAATTGGTTTCTCTGTGTTACCCGATAATTTATATGCATTCCATGCATTTTCCTTCTCTGCCACTAGCCTGATTAGATTATCTGACATCCATTTAGGTCTAAATCTTGAACAGTATTTCTTAGTTGGTATGAAAAGCCTAGTAGCTTCCAAGATTAATTCCTTGAAGGCTTTCCATTTAGAATTCGCTATTTTAAACATCATCAGTTGATCCCATTGTATAGAATTTAAAAACTGTCTGAGACCACTGTAGTTACCTTTACAAAAACAAAAACCCTACCCTTTACCCTTGATGGTAGTTACATCTTTCAGTAAATCCCACATCAGTACACTGTGATCACTGTCACCTTGTGGTTCCTTTATCTGCAAATTCTTAATGCATGAATAATCATTGCTGATAATCAGATCAGAAATATTCCACAATATTACTGAACTTATAAATCATTATAATAAGAACTAGCAGAACAAATTTCAAATCATTGAAAATGAACTGTGAATTATTTATCACACAAAATTCAAGAAGAATTCATGTTTAATTGGAAATGAAATTTGGACCAGTATTATTTCAAAAATTAAAGGGGAAAAAAACCTAAGTACTTGCTCCTTGTTAATTGATTGCACGCCTAGTTAATCACATCATGAACAAATGTCCCAAATAACTAGATATGTGCAAATTATTGATGGAAAAATATCAATAGATGAGAGCTTCATTGATTTCATAGAAAGTAAAGTAAAGACTGCCATTGGATTGGCGACAGAAATTCTTACCAAATTAGAAAAGGATGGACTTGACATGTAAGGGGGCAGGGATACAATAAGGGAGCCAATACGGTGGAAAAATATAATGACGTACAGGCAATAAAAAGAATTAAAAAAATGAAATTGCCATGTTTGTACCATGATCGGCACATAGTCTTAATTTAGCTGGTGTTCATGCAGCATCAATAACGTCTGGATGGGATGATAAGTTTTTTTGACGTTGTTCAAAGAATATTTGAATGGATATATTTGCAAGCTAAAAAGCTTTGCATAAATAACTCTTCCCAATTAATAAGCGGATTGATAAAAAATCTCCCAGAAATATGGGAAAGTGAATTTGAAGATATTTTTGAATATGCTGCTTCCACAGCAGAAAAATGGATATACCAGCTACATTTTCAGATGGAAAAAGAAAGAAAGGAAAACAACACAATACAAATCTTCAGACAATTTCAATTTATCTGTCAAATATCAATTTTGTATTGAAATTAAATAAGTTTTGGATATTCTTAGGAATGACTTAAGCACTAGATTTGAAAAACTAAATACTATTTCTTCAGATCTATTTTCTCTATTTGGAACTTCACTCGCATTAATTAATATATTTGACTTGCAGAAGGCTGCTTCTGACCTTGCATTAAAATACAACAAAGATTTAAATGCATCAGATATTTTAAAAGAATTTAAAACTTCAAAAATCATGTTTTATCAATTCTATACGATATAAAATCTGTAACCCCTTCAAAACTTCTCCAAATCATTCATAAGTATTGTCTAATAAAATCTTAGCCAAATATAGAAATATCGTTACAAATTTTCCTTACTCTGACTGTGACAGTAGCTTCTTGTGAAAGGTCCTTCAGTAAACTTAAACTGATTAAAAATTAACATAGATAAACAACTAGACAAGAACGACTAATCAACATATCAATTACAGGTAACTCTCTTATAACATGTACTTAACAAGTACTGGTCAATGCTGGAAAAAGTTGTGTATTAGGGTTAAATTTGTGTATTGCTCAAAACATCAAAGGCAGATATTGTTGGGATATCAGAGACATGGTGTCACACAGATATAAGGAATGCAGAACTGGAATTTGGGGAGTACAATGTGTATAGAAAGGATAGACAGGACAGGGGGGGAGGAGGGGTTATGCTATTAGTTAAAAAACACAAAATCCAAGGAAGTGAAGCCAGTCGACATTGATGGACAGGGCAGTGTCGAGTCAGTTTGGTGTGACATAAGCATAGGTAAATCAAAATTGAGAGTAGGAGTGTGCTATAGGCCTAATGACTCTGATGAGTATAATAAGATACTGTACAGGGAAATAGAATGGGCCAGTAAATCAGAGAGTCTTATAATGGGGGATTATAATTTCACAGATATTGACTGGAATTTGTGGGTTGGTCACTCACACACTAGCAAGGCTTTTGTGGATTTATTGGATGATTGTTTTCTACACCAGCATGTTCGGGAGGTAACTAGAGGGAGTAATACTCTTGATCTGATTATCAGTAGTGATTCTTCATGCATTAGGAATCTGCAGATAAAGGAACCACTGGGTGGCAGTGATCACAGTGTGCTGAAGTGGGATTTACTCAAGGAGGTAACTACCATTAGGGGTAAAGGGAAGGGTTATTGCTTCCATAAAGGCGACTACGATGGACTGAGACAGTATTTAAATTCTATACAGTGGGACCAACTGATGATGTTACCAACAGCAAATTTAAAATGGGAAGCATTCAAGGAACTAATCTTGGTAGCTACCAGGCTTTACATACCAACCAAGAAATATTGTTCAAGGTTCAGGCCTAAATGGTTGTCAGATGAACTAATGAGACATATGGCAGAGAAGAAAAATGCATGGGATACATACAAATTAATGGGTGACATGGAAGCCTATGATAGATATAAGTTGGTCTGTAACCAAGTCACAAAGGAGATTAGGCAGGCAAAGGCAGATTATGAGAAATCCTTGGCAAAGGATGCAAAGAAAAACAGAAAAGAGTTCTTTACCTATTTAAACTCAAGAAGGAAAGGGATGAATCAGATTGGTCCACTGGATGTTGATGGTTCAACAGTTGAAGATCCAGCTCAGGTGGCTAACAATCTAAACGAGTATTTTGCATCTACATTCACACATGAGGAGTTATTCAGGAAGGGGAATCTCGTAGGTGAAGTAAATATTGGCAGTGAGCTAGATTATTTTCTAATAACTGAGAGGAAAGTGGAGGAGAAATTGTTGAGGATAAACATAAAAAAGGCACCCGGGGTGGATGGGATCTATCCAGTTATATTAAAGGAGGCTGCAAAGGAAGTAAGCAAACACCTAGCCATAATTATGAGAGTTTCTTTGGACTCAGGGGAGATACCCATGGACTGGAGATGTGCAAATGTAACCCCAATTCATAAAGGAGGATCAAAGGCTGACACAAGTAATTGTAGACAAGTAATTATAGACCTGTTAGTTTAACTTCGGTTCCAGGAAAATTAATGGAGGCACTGGTTAAAGAGCACTGCAGGATCATCTGGACAAGAATTCAGTTATAGCTCAGACACAGCATGGTTTTGTTAAGGGCAGGTCTTGTCTGACCAATCTGATTGGATACTATGATGTAGTCACAAAAGAACTGGATGCAGGGAATAACTTTGATATTATATATTTAGATCTTAGAAAGGCTTTTGATACTGTTGCGCATGGAAGACTGCTGCACAAATTGGAGAAGTGTGGCATTGGAGGCAAATTGCTGCTATGGATAAAGGGATGGTTGAGTGGCAGAAGACAGAGAGTGGTAATCAATGGACACTGCTCAACGTGGACTAATATTATTAGTGGAGGTCCTCAGGGTTCAGTGTTGGGTCCATTGTTGTTTTCTGTATTTATAAATGATATTGATGATGGTGTATCAGGCTTAATGTCCAAGTTTGCAGACGATACCAAGGTTGGCAGGGTTGTTAAGGACACTACTGATACTATGCTGCTGCAACAGGATCTGGAAAGGTTGAGCAGATAGGCTGAGAGGTGGCAAATGAAGTTTAACATTGACAAATGTAACGTTCTACATATGGGAAACAGTAACCCCAGATCAACGTATCAACTCTGTGGTACTACGCTGACAGTGGTAGAGAATGAAAAGGACCTGGGGGTAATTGTGCAGGCAGATATGAAGTTCTCTGAGCAGTGCAGACGAGCTGCAAGAGTAGCTCATGGTGTCTTGTCAATGATATACAGGAATTTTTCTAGCAGGGACAGGGATGTGATTATTCCCTTGTATAAGGCATTGGTCAAGCCACACCTTGAGTACTGTATACAGGTCTGGAGGCCTCATTTCAAGAAGGATGTAGAGCTGCTGGAACGAGTACAGAGAAGGGCAACAAGATTAGTGAATGGAACAAAGGGTTGCTCTTACGAAGAAAGGCTTAAGTTTTGCAAATTACAGAGCCTGGAGACTAGGCATCGGCGAGGTGATCTGATAGAGGTGTATAAGGCTTTGAATGGCTTGAGCATGCTCAATGCCGATGGGATTCTTTCTCTTGCTCAGAATAATCACCTGAGAGGGCATAAATTCAAATTGAGGAAGGACGGATGTCGGATAGATGTGCGGAAATTTGCCTTTAGCCAGCGGGCAGTTGGTTTGTGGAATAGACTTCCATCGCTTGTTGTTGAAGTTGATAGCCTAAACAAATTTAAGGCTCAGCTGGACAGGTATTTCGAACGAATGGAGGGGTGAAATGGGAGTAGTGGTTGTTTTTTTTGGCTGATGCTGAATAAGCTTGCTTTCTTGCATCATATGCCTCTACTAATGCTAATGCTAATTTGAAAGTGTCTGCAATTCAAGCCAGACACGATAGGAGGGAGTATATGATGAGAGCATTATCAATCAATTTGTCCCTGGAGAGATCGTGCAAGGCTCACAGGGTAGAATTTTTTCAGCGTGGTCTGTGCTTGCTAAAAGGAGAGACAGCTTCTAACGGGGATGGGATACACTTAAATAGAAAGAGTGCAAGAATATTTGCTGATGCTATTGAGGCAGTGTGAGGTGGTTCGGAAAACTGCTAGATTCGGGGAATCAGACTAAAAGATTAACCGTAGCTGCAAGCAGAGACAAAAGTGATTCTTGCACTGCTTCTATTATAATGAGCAGCCGGCTAGAGAGCAAGTTACTGTGGACTTCAAGAGCTGCTGGGAGTCATCATGGAACAAATAAATACATGGGCTATGTTAGGGTAACTAAGAGTAAGAATATGTAAGTGGCCTCAGACAATTTTTAAATTCTATAGAGTGGGATCAACTGATGACGTTACCAACGGCGAATTGTAAATGGGAAGCCTTCAGGAACTTAATCTTAGAGGCTACTAGGCTTTTCATACCAACTAAGAAATACTGTTCAAGATTCAGGCCTGAATGGATGTCGGATGAATTAATGAGGCTCGTGGCAGAGAAGAAAAATGTGCGGGATGCATATAAATTATCAGGCGATACAGAAACCTATGGCAGATATAAGTAGTCAGTAATCATGTCACAAAGGAGGCAGGCAAAGGCAGATTACAAGAAATCTTTGGCAAAGGATGCAAAGAAAAACAAAAGAAAGTTCTTTACTTATATAAACTCTAGAAGAAAGGGAATGAATGAATCAGATTGGTCCATTTAACATAGATGGTTCGATTATTGACGATCCTGCTCAAGTAGCTGATAAAATGAATGAGTATTTTGCATCTACCATCACACATGAGGAGTTATTCAAGGAGGGGAATGCCAGAAGTTTATCAAACTCTAACAGAGAGCTAAGTAATTTTGTAATGTTGTTGTTATTTGGTTTTTAGGAGCATTAGCAACTAAGGCCATATTGCTGCGGGATATGCGGTGGTCATTCCCTGACCTTTCTGCATCCTCCGTATTTGGTGGTGATGGGCTCGAATCCCGGTCTAATCAAGAAGCATGTGCTACGCACTGCTGCTCCTTCCCACCTGGCTATGGAGGCGCCAATTTTGTAATAACTGAGAACAAAGTGGATGGAAAAATTGCTCAAGTTGAACATAAAAAATGCACCCCGGGCAGATTGAATCTATCCAGTTATAATGAGGGAGGTGGCGAGGGAAGTAAGAAACCCTTAGCCATAATTATCAGAGCATCCTAAGAGTCAGGGGAGGTCCCCATGGACTGGAGACGTGCAAATGTTTTCCCCAATTCAAAAGGAGGGTACAAAAGGTAACACAAAAAATTATAGACCTGTTAGTTTAACTTCTGTTCCCAGAAAAATAATGGAATCACTGGTTAAAGAGGTGATACAGGATCACCTAGACAAGACAGCAGTAATAGGTCAGACACAGCATGGGTTTGTTAAGGGGAAGTCTTGTCTAACCAATTTGATTGTATACCATGATGTGGTCATAAAGGAGCTGGATGCAAAAAATAATTTTGATATAATATACTTGGATTTCAGGAAAGCAGTACAAATTGGAGTGGTATGGCATTAAGGGCAATGGATAAAGGGATGGTTGGGTGGGAGATGGCAGAGAGTGGTAATAAATGGACACTGCTCTACCTGGACTAGTGTTATTAGCGGAGTCCTGCAGGATTTGGTGTTGGGCCCATTATTGTTTTGTGTATTTATCAATGATATTGATGAAGGTATATCAGGCTTAATATTCAAGTTTGCAGATGATACAGAGGTTGGCAGGGCTGTTAATGACAGTAAGGACAGTATGCTACTGCAACAGGATCTAGAAAAGTTAGGCAGGCCTGAGAAGTCAACTGAAGTTTAACATTGACAAATGCAAAGTACTTCATATGGATAGAGTAACCCAAGAGAAACACACCCACTGTGTGATACTACACTCAGGGAGGTGGAAAGTGAAAAAGACTTGGGGGGGGGGGGAATTGTGCAGTCAAATATGAAGTTCTCTGAGCAGTGCAGATGGGGCGTGAGAGCAGGTCATGGAGTTTTGTAAATGATATATGGGAATTCTGCTAGCAGAGACAAGGAGGTGATTATCCCTTTGTATAAGGCAATGGTTAGACCACACCTTGAGACTGTATACAGGTCTGGAGGCCTCATTTTAGGAAGGATGTAGAGTTGCTAGAACAAGTACAAAGAAGGGCAACATCATTAGTGAGAGGAACAAAGGGGTGCTCTTATGAAGAAAGGCTTAAGTTCTGGAAGTTGCAGCAACCAGAGACTATGCACCTGCAAGGTGATGTGATAGAGGTGTATAAGACCTTGAATGGCTTGAGCAGGCTCAATGCTGACGGGATACTCCCACTTGGTCAGATTATGAACCTGAAGATGCATAGATTCAAATTGAGGAAAGACAGTTGTAGAATAGATGGCTGGAAGTTTGCCTTTAGCCAGCAGGTAGTTGATTGGTGGAACAGACTTCCATCTGTTGTGGAAGTTGATAGCTTAAATAAATTTAAGGCTGAACTAGACAAACATTTGGAGTGACCAGATGGGTGAAATGGAAAGGTTTTTTTTTTTTTTTTTTTTGGCTGATGCTGTATAAGCTTGGTTTCTTGCATCACATGCCTGAACTAATGCTAACACGTTATTAGGTTCCTATAAAATCTTATTTAGTGCGAAACCGTGTTATACGGGACTAAGAATCAATACAAGAAGGTGTGTTACGTTCCAAATGCTAAGAAAAGTACATTATTTTTTTATAACTATCGGAAACTTAATTTTTATTAAAAATAATAATAACTGAACAAACGTCTTAAACTGTGATGGATATATGTTAGATAATGCATGTTCATTTAATTTTCTTCCTCTTCACCGCTGCTAAACACAATCAAACGAAAAGTACATCTTTTGTTACAATTATCGGAAACTTAATTTTTATTAAAAATAGTATGTTATGTTATTTTTGGTTTTTAGGAGAATTAGTAACTAATGCCAGTAACTAAAACTGATTAGTGACTAAAACTGCTTTAAAAATAGTAATAACTGAACAAACGTCTTATAAACTGCAATGCATATATGTCAGATAATGTATATTCATTTAATTTTCTTCACCTCTTCACTGCCACTAAGCATAATCAAACAAGAATGTTTGCTCTTTTGCAGCATATCTTCACCTTCTGACCTTTCTTCTGCAGCATCTAGATTTCATGCTCTTCTGCTCTTTAGAAAATCAGTAATCTGGGTTTGTTTGCTTTTGCTTGATAGATCTTTGTAAATTTCATGGTATGGAGCTACACATTTTTGAGGCTCCCTTTTGAATGGGACTAAGAACTAAGTCGAAGGATCTGCATTCAAAAAATAAGATTCTAATTGCTCGGCTAAGTTTATGCTTTCCCATATGTTTTTTAGTGTAAAATTTGGAGCTTTAGAATTTTGATCTGAGCTATCATCCTCTCAATTGATTTGGTTTACCCCCGATGCCATTTCTGCCAAATCCGCTTTGCCAGCCTCTTTTTTCTACCAGTAATTCTTGAACATGTTCAGTAATCATATCCACAGACTTTGCTAAGTATTTGCTCAGTATACGGACTTAGCAAATTCTACTATCGCACTGATTCAGTTTTATGCCAGTTCGACCATAATTCATGAATGAACTGATTCTGGCCATACAATTTTCCAACATGCACGTGTTGAGGGTTTACTTCTTTCAGCGATAAAGCTATGATTCCGATACAGCCCACAATTGAAAGATGTTTGCATGCCTCCATCACCTCAATAGAGATTTGGAATCAATTTTTTTTAAAATCCGTTGTAACGATTTTCTGATTAATGAGTTTTAAAGGTAGACATAATGCCTTGATCTAATGGCTGAATTAAAGAAGGTGTATTAGGTGGTAAGAACATTACTTCAACATTTTGGATGACTTAAATCTTTCAGATGGTCTGCTGCATTATCCAATATTAATAAAACTTTGGAATCTAGATTTTTCCGCTTTAAATAGTTTTTCACAGCTAACACAAAACAATTTAGAAACCATTCTTTAAATAAATTGGCAGTTACACAAATTATGCCTAAGTTCTTTAGGCATAATTTTGGACTAGAATTAAATTCGCAACAAAGAAATTATTCCAATACGGTTATTAAGAACAAAGCTTAGTAATACATACATACCTGGAAAAATTTATAAACGATCAAATAAAAATCTATATAACCTTAAAAGTCATGACCTACACGCTTAAAAGTCACAATTTTTTATGGTCTCAAGCAAGCAAAAGTTCAATAGCACTGAACCTAACACGGGGATTTCCCAATAATTTTTTTTGCGTAACGACTAGCGAGTCAACAGTGGAGATTCACAAAAAGAATGGAAATGTTGAAAAATTATATCCAGCAGGGTTTTCTCTGCTCAAAAGCTTAAAAACTGCAAGATTTGTCACAATTCTCTAAACATGTTAGAGCGAAACAGGGTTATGTACCGTGTTGTGCGAGGATTGCTGCAATTTATCAATCATGTTAGAGCGAAACCGTGTTGTAGAAGTACCGTGTAATACGGCGGGGGTTGCTTGTATATCCACTGAAAATCAGGTTGCACAAAACATAAATTATGATAAAATTATTGGTTTTGCTTCGGCAAAAGCGATAAAAATTCACTTAAAATAATACATCTTCATTCCATATTTTTAGTTTATTATTACTCTTATAATATTTCTCCCTGATTGGGGGTTTCGTCTCGTGACGAGTATTGCTACCAAGTACACAGGGTAGTTGTTATGTCTGGTGTGACTGTTGGTCGAGGAACTCTCTGACTATCCTACAGGTGTTCAGAATTGCAACTTTATTATTATTAGCCACAGGGTGCAAGGAAGCCTTAGGCTTATGCTGCACCAGCCAAAAAAAAAATTCCCAAGTTAGAGAGAGAGAGAGAGAGAGAGAGAGAGAGAGAGAGAGAGAGAGAGAGAGAGAGAGATAGAGAGAGAGAGTCAGAAGTAGAAAGGAATCACCAAGAAAGAGAAGAATGATGATATCCAGCTCAGGACCCAGTGTGTGTGTGCCAAGCCCATACTCAACAGATAATATTAAAATTTGTTTCTATGATTTTATACTAGATATATAAACATGTGATATCTGTGAATTTTTAATTTTCTTAGTAGTTTATATAGAAACGAAGTCTCTGTAGAGATAAATGATATTTGTTTATGTTTTATTATATTCACTGTATTGTTTAAATTATTTTATTAATAAATATATGCAAATCATAGTGTGTAGCATTGTAATTTTTATAAATTCATAAAGATTGACTACCTGCATATAATGAGGACATACTTTTTTTTTTTTTTTTTTTTTTTTTTTTTATGAAAACCCCAAACACGAAAGGTATCAAAACCTATAGTACATAGTACCGTGCATGGGTTGAAGGAGAAGTATGGGGGGAGGGGGATACCGGAAACTTTGCTCTAGAGACTAAACATGGGTTTCACCACTTCAAGCCTCCAATAAGCAAAGTGGTGGTATTTCACCGGTTGATGAAAGTCATCTACCATACTTACATTACTTTTGTCCCAGGTGTAGGACTGCCTAAGTTCCAGCTCTGATTATTTGTTTAAAACTAATGCACCTTAGGGTAACTAAGATGCTCTACTAAAGATGATGGATAAAGTCTTCTCACTTCGCACATTCATTATCCGAATGGACTTAGAACTGACAGCAACTGAAAATCTGGTGAAAAAAAATATATAGACAGTGGGTATTATCCTATAGGCAAAAAAGACATCTGCCTAGGGCCCTGATCAGAGGGGAGCTCCAAAATTGCTGTTTCAAAAACTCATTGCTGTTTTTTACTAATATTTTTAAGTGATTTTTATCGGGAACTCAACTTATACTTGCCAAAGTCAATGAACTTTAAGATTAATTTGAAAATTACATTTTTTTCAAAAATGGTTTTACCTATTTTGATGAAATTTTATATTTAGTTCTTATGTCATATAATTTATTTCTTTGTTGTCACAATAAAATGAAATCGAAAATGTTCTTTATTAGTTTTTTCTTTATATTGGCCCCCCCAAATTCCATTTTGCCTTGGGCCCCATGAAGGCATAATGCGCCACTGCATATAGGGAGAAGACATCTTTGATTTAATATAAATTAATTGCATGTATACTCTTCTGTGTATACAGGCAAGTAATATAATTAAACAAATGTGATGTTTCTTTTATTACTGGTACCAGCAAGTAATGTTGCAAACTTATCAAAAAAGATGCCAGTTTCATATATGAGGGTAATTCAAAAAATAAGTTACACTTGATCATTGTAGCCCAAGAGACATTTATTGAGGTATGTAACATCATTCAATAGAAAGCACATACCTTGCACTACTTTTCCACAGTCACCGAGTTGCATAAACACTTCTTGGAACATGTGAATAAACGTTCGATTCCCTGATGATAAAAATCCACTCCTTGGTCATTCAGCCACCGTCGAACTGCTGTTTGCTTCTGCACATCATTTGCAAATTGTAGTCCCCCTAGATGTTCTTTCAGCTTGCCAAAGAAGTGATAGTCACAAGGCAAAAGATCGGGACTATACGGCGGATGTTGCTATCCCTACCATCCAAAACTTTGGAGCAAGTGTCGTGTTGTGCATGCACTGTGTGGTGTGCTGTTGTCCTAAATGAGAACAACACCTTTGCTTAACTTTCTAGGCCTCTTGTTTTTCATGGCTGTTTGCAAAGACCACAATGTTTGGCAGTATGAGGCAGCATTAATTGTGCCTTTTGCCAAAATTACGTGTAAACAACTCCTTCACAGTTGAAAAACACAGTGGCCATGACCTTTCCTCCTGATGGGTGCAACTTTGAATTTCTTCCACAGAGGTGATGTTGTGTGTCTCCATTCCATAGACGCTCTCTTCGTTTCTAGGGTGAAATGGTGTACACCACAGAATAGCGTTAAAAGAAGGCTAGAGAACACAAAAAACGTTGACCTTTGTGCTCATCTGTCAGTTTTGAAGAGGAACGAACCCATCATGCACACAATTTGCGATAGTCAAGATATTCACAGACGATGGAATGAACACTGCCTATCAAAATATCCAACTCCTTTATCATTTCTGCAACTGTCAGTCTTCGTTTATTTCGAATCATTTCATCAACCTGCATCGATGGCCTTCCTTTTCAATCAGCATCCGTCAATTCTGTGCAATCACTTTCAAACTGCTGGCACCACTTCACTATGGCTGGAAGCAACATTGCATTTTCCCCACACACCGCCATTATTTCACAATGAATCTCAGAACAATTCAGACGTTTCACCCACAAAAATCGTACTTTTCTGTGTACCTCAAACTTGGAGTAAAGTTCTGGCTCTCGTGTCATTATGAACACTTGCTCCTACACAACTGTTACTGCTATGTCAACAAAACTCACCTATCAGGGGCACATGATATGAACTCCATTCCACGCAGGTGCCACATTCGTTGTGCAATTATACCAAGTGTAGCTTATTTTTTGAATTCCCCTCATATATATATATATATATATATATATATGAGAACTGATCTTAAAGCATTAGTATAGGGCCAAAAATTGCAATAAACCCCACCCCCTTTTTGCCGTATCAGCAAAGGGGGGGGGAGAAATGTCTATACAACATATAATATTGTCATGTTGATGAAATAGCACCCGCCTATGATCAAAGAGTAATGGAACACGAGCATGAAATTTATTTGGACTCATCAAACAAACAAACATACCATATTGCATGTCAGTTTGATCAGTGTCAGCAACTCAAACTCCTATAATAAATCCTGAAATGTAAGATATCTCCTCAGTGAAATATGAATTAAGTTTTATCATTAGGTTTTAATGATAAAAAACTCATATGATATGTTTATATGACTTATATACACATAAACAAACTTAATGATGAAAATAATCGGTACTATAAGACCTATATATAAAAAATTACATTGAATTAAGTTTTAGTAAGTAGCATACTTGATTCAGCTTGAAAATCTCTAAATCCATCAAAAACAGATCTTATAGGTCGTCTTCTTTCTGGGATACCTGAAAAATAATTTAAATCTATTAGAAATTCAACTTATCAAGAACCTGAAAACTGTTTTATCCCTTATGAATGTCAAATAAAAGTTTTCGCTTCTTCCCAAAGAAAATAACAATACAACTCATCATGTTGCTAACCTATGTTGTTGTTGATATGAGAGTTTCTGCTGCAAGGGCTACTTGGGTCATACTGCAGCTCCTAAAGTAATTGAGATTACCTATGAAAACTGTCTAGGGAGCAGTAAGAAACAGTCATACGTTTCAATTTTTTCCAGATAAGAAAAAATTTCAGAGTGATTTGCTTCATTATCTAGTTAGGATTGTTTCTTTTCTAGTTTTACAGGCTAGAAGTCCATAACTGCAGTTCAGGTTTCAGTTGAAACAGTCTATCATGTGTTTGTTTTTCTACAAAAGTGTTCATTATTCCATATATATTTTCTGTATGTTGCATTTAAAATCTGAATATGGAACCATATCACTTGCTGAGCTATACTGGAGGGATGTTTTGCAGTATCATCAGCACAATCATTTCCTGGAATATCAATGTGACCTGGGATCCAAGAAAAGAAAACAGTTTGCTAATGTTCACAAAGACATATCACCTCATATCTTATGAGCTTTAACAAAGGACTGCAAGGTGAGGTGTTTTTGAGAGCTAAGGAAAAACTCTTGGAATATCTATATATTACACTTTTATTGATTGACAGGATTGAAATATTTTCTAGGGCAAGCTTAATGGCATGGAGAGCTCAGCAGTATAACTGGTGCATTTGGCTGGAAGTGAAACAGAAACAGTTTTGTTTGGGAATATAGCAGCTGCACCCACTTTATTGTCAGGCTTTCAACCATCAGTGTAGACCTTAGAAAAGAAGGAATAATGTTGTGTATGAACAAGATGTAGCTATTAGATGTTAATATCTGCTATAAGAAGGTTAAGGATCAGATTGGTCCGCTTTATATCAATGGTTTGACTGTAGATAATCCTGCTCAGATAGAGGCCAAACTGAATGAGAATTTTGCATCTACATTTACACAAGGAATTCTGTATGGAAGTGGACAACAGCAGCTTATTAAACACCAACAGGAAGCTAAACGATTTTGTAATAACTGAGACAAAAGTGGAGAAGAAATTGTTGAAGTTAAACATAAGAAAGGCATGTGGGATGGATGGGATCTATCCAGTCATATTAAAGGAGGTGGCAAAGGAAGTAAGCAAAACCTTAGCCATAATTATGAGAGCATCTTTTGACTAAGGGAAGGTCCCCACGGAATGGAGATGTGCAAATGTATCTTCAATTCACAAAAAGGGGATCAAAGGGAGATATGAGTAATTACAGACCTTTTAAGTTTAATTTCTGTTCCAGGAAAAATAATACAATCACTGTTTAAAGAAACATAGCAGGATCATCTAGCCAAGACTGCAGTAATAATTCAGACATAGCATGGGTTTGTTAAGGGGAAGCCTTGTCTGATAAATTTGATTGGATACTATGATGTGGTCACAAAGGAACTGTATGCAAAAAATAACGTTGATATCATCATCATCATCAGCCATTTTCAATCCACTGCAGGATGAAGGCCTCTCCAGCAACTTTCCAGTAACTTCTGTTTTGAGCACTGGATATCCATTTACTACCCACAAACTCATGAATTTCATCTATCCATCTCCACCTTTGTCTTACAGGTTTTCTTCTAGCTCCTCTTGGATACCATTCTGTTATTTTCTTAGTCCATCTGTCATCATGTCTTCGAGCTATGTGTCCTGCCCAAGACCATTTTAGTTCTTTAGTTTTGATAACAATGTCCTTTACTTGAGTTTGTTGCCTAATCCATGTGTTTCTCTTCTTATCTAACAGTCTGATTCCCAATATGATTCGTTCCCTTCTTCTCTGTGTAGTTCTCAGCTTCTCTTCCATCCTTTTGGTGAGTGCCCAAGTTTCACTTCCATAAGTCATGGTGGGGAGTATACATTGGTTCATTATTTTACGTTTCAGACAAACTGGAATATTGCTCTTCAGTATGTGACTATATTTCCTGAATGCTATCCATCCAAAATTTATTCTTCTCTTGACTTCCAGCCATTTATCATTATTACAGCTAATAACTTGTCCCAGATAAGTATATGACTCCACCTTTTCAACTGCTCCTTCAATCATTATTTCCCTTTCCGTGGCATACTTGTTCATCATTACTTTTGTTTTAGCCATATTCATCTTTAGTCCAAAATCCTTACTAGCTGTGCATAACTAATTAAGATTTTCCTCTAATTCTTTGGGATCATGGCTTATGACCACAATGTCATCTGCAAATCGTAAATGGCTTAGGTACTCTCCATTCACATTGACTCCTTTCTGCGACCAGTCTAATCTTCTGAAAGCTTCCTCAAGGGCAGCAGTAAACAGCTTCGGAGATATTGTGTCTCCTTGTCGAACTCCTTTCTCAATTTTAAATTTCCTACTGTCTTTGTCTAGTCTAATAAAGGATGTAGCACTCTCGTATATTTTCTTCAAAATCATAATATATGGGGTATCAATGGCTTGTCTTTCCAGTGCCCGAAATATTGCCTTATGCTGTATGGAGTCAAATGCCTTTTCATAATCCACAAATGCCAGGCATAATGGTGTTTTATATTCTTGAACTATTTAATACACTTTAAAAAGCAAAAGAACTCATACTAGAGATTGATCCAGATGCAGAGAGAAGCATGAACGTTCGTTGAGGGTTAGATAAGCAAATTGATTGTTATCGCAAAATCATGGAGGAAAGGAAGAAAGCCACCACTGTTCAATTGAAGTTAGATAAGTTTTTTTTGCAAAAAATAAAATTTAAATCATACTATCTTTTTTTAAATTTATTCCTTAATAATTTAAGAACTATGCAGTACATTATAGGTACGTATTGAGTAAGAAAAAATATATTTTTACAATTTCATAATTTTCAAGGATTCATTATAATTATTCCCATTGTTTCTTAAGTTTGATTAGTGCGGTTTTAATATGTGCGGTATATTTCAAGGATTCATTAACCGCACTAATCAAGGGTTTCCTGTATTTCCTTCAAAATCATAATATATGGGGTATCTATGCCTTGTCTTTCCAGTGCCCGAAACATTGCCTTATGCTGTATGGAGTCAAATGCCTTTTCATAATCCACAAATGGCAGGCATAATGGTGTTTTCTATTAATTTGCTTTCTCCATTAGCTGAGATATTACGTTAAGGTGATCCATAGTTGAGAATCCTGTCCTAAAGCCAGCTTGCTCTTTCGGTTGATTCTCATCAAGTATTCTTTCTAATCTGTTAGTAATGACCCTTGTGAACAACTTGTAGATGTGGGATAGCAAGCTAATTAGTCTATAATTTCTAATTTCTGATTTATCTCCTTTCTTATGTAGGATAACTGTGATTGCATTATTCCACTGCTTAGGCGTCACACCTTTTCTAATGCACTTTGTGAAGAGCCTTGCCAGTTTTTGTGTTATGTCTCTTCCTGCCAATTTTAACAACTCTACAGTAACTTCATCTTCCCCCGGGGCTTTCTGATTCTTCATTTTCTTCAATGCATGTTCAACCTCATCAGGAAGAATATTGGGTATGCCGTATGTGTTGCTACTTTGCAATCCATCTTCCCCACTGCTGGCATCATTCCCCTGCTCCTTGTATAATTCTCTATAGTAGTCTTCTGCTATTTGAATTATGCCTTCTCTGCTGTTTATAAGTACACCATCGCTATTCTTCAGTTTCAGTATCATTTGTCTTTCTGTATTACTGCTCATGGCTGCTGATTTAAATCCTTTGTTTTCCCTTAATGCTTGTTCTACTTTTCTTGTGTTAAATCTTCTTATGTCCTCTCTGAGTCTCTTTCTAATGGCTTTGCATAACTCAGTATACTCAATTTTCTTCCTGTCAGTGTTTTTCTTGCTTTTCATTTGTTGTCTTCGGTTCTTTTTTTTTTTTTTTTGTTTTTTTTTTTTTTTTGGTAGTTGTTGGCGCATCGGCTTCTGTGGCCATAGTGCACCTCCCAAGTTTTTTGCAGTACATTGATCCAAGCCCGAGGCGGGATTCGAACCCGTGACGGTTGGGTTGCCAAGTAGGCACTTTACCCACCTGGCCAGCCCGGTCGGCCGTCTTCGGTTCATCATGACAAGTGTTTCTTGACTAATTTTTTCTTCTTTGAATTTCTTTTTCCCTATAGGTTTCTTTGGCTTTATCACTTTCAAAAAGTTGTAATATTCCTCGTCGATATCTTGGTCCTCAGCAGTCTGCAGAAGCTCATACTTGTTCTTAAGTTCCAGTACATACTGCTTTTTCTCCTCTTCTGTTATCTCAAAGACCTTTGTATTATTTACTCGAGTCAGTTTTTTCCTTTCCTTTCCTACATCTATATCAAGTGTCCATCTTACCATTCTGTGATCACTTCCAACATTTACCTTATTCAGGACGGTAACATCATTCACAATATATCTTCTGTTAGTGAGGATGAAGTCGATTTCATTAGTAGTTAATCCATTTGGACTCTTCCATGTCCACTTTCTGTTCACCCTTTTTTTGAAAAAAGTGTTCATTACTGACAGTACTTGAGATTCTGCAAATTCCACAAGTCTTTCACCTCTTTCATTTCTTTCACCAATTCCAAAATTTCCTATAGTTCCCCTTTCTGCGCTGTTTTGTCTTTTTCCAACCTTAGCATTGAAGTCTCCCATAATAATAGTGTAGTGGGTTTTCGGCTCATCTAGAAGACTCTCAATTTCTGTGTACATTTCTTCAACCTCCTCATCATCATGGCTGGATGTTGGTGCATAAATCATTATAATCTTTAGCTTGTATCTCTTAGAAATATTAAGTATTAGTCTTGACACTCTTGGTGATGTACTTTTGAATTCCAAAATGTTGTTTTTAAAATCTTTATGGACCAGAAACCCAACTCCACCTTCACTCCTTTCACTGTTTCCATTGGTGTACAGCAGATTTCCACTTGATAAACTTATAAGTGATTCATTTCTTCTTCTTGTTTCAGCCAAACCGATGATACTCCAATTCACATTTTCTAATTCCTTTTCCAGCTCTAATATCCTGTCTTCACCGATGAGTGTTCTTACGTTATAACAGGCCAAGTTCAGTTTCCGTGCATGGCAGCCTGCTCGTACCCAGAGATTCTTAGCACCCTCTGCTTCCACTCTAATCCTCTCGCTGCCGTAAGAGGGAGAGTGAAAGCTGCTGGGGACTGAGGGCCATTTGTTTCGTCGTGCTTTCATATTGCTGGAGGGTTTGGTCTTTTCCTCTTCACGCTGACCAGGCGTCTTGAAGAGAACCACTCTACACGTTCGTTGCCACGTAACAGGGCTTACCATCGAGAAGGTGTGCATGAGTGGACTTCTCCTAAATCTTCTGTAATAGAGAGATATTGGATCCATCAGTGTTTTAGGCTGAGTGTCTGATAACACACAGGATACCTGTTCCCCTCTAAGCCCCTAAGCCCTAACGTTGATATCATATATTTCAATTTCAGGAAAGATTTTGATATTGTTGCACATGGACACCTACTGTACAAATTGGAGCAGTATGGCATTAAGGACAAGTTGCTACAATGGATAAAAGGATGGTTGGGTGGGAGAAGACAAAGATTGGAAATCAATGGACACTGCTCTTCGTGAACTAATGTGATTAGTGGAGTCCCCCAGGGTTTGATGTTGGGTTCATTGTTGTTTTCTGCATTTATCAATGATATTAATGAAGGTATATCAGACTTAATGTCAAAGTTTGCAGATGACACAAAGGTTGGCAGGGGTAGTAATGACAGTATGCTACTGCAACAGGATCTAGATAAGTTGGGCAGATGGGCTGAAAAGTGGCAAGTGAAGTTTAACATTGACAAATGCAAAGTACTGCATATGGGTAGCAGTTATCCCAGAGAAATGTACCAACTGCAGCGGCTCATATCTGGTGAGTATGGGCTTGACACACCCAGGGTCCTGAGCTGGATGTCAACATTCTTCTCTTTCTTGGTGATTCCCTTCTACTTCTGACTCTCTCTCTCACAAGGTAACTCGGGAATTTTTTTGGCTCATGCAGCATAAGCCTCAGGCTTCCTTGCACCATATGGCTAATAATAATAATAATAATAAAAACTGTGTGGTGTTACACTCAGGGTAGTGAAGAATGAAAGACATCTGGGGTAAGGGTGTGCAGTCAGATATGAAGTTTTCTAAGCAGTGCAGGCAGGCTGCCAGAGCAGGTCATGGGGTCTTGTCAATGATATACAGGAATTTTGCTTGCAGGATAAGGAGGTGATTATCCCCTTGTATAATGCAATGATCAGGACACATCTTTAATACTACGTATAGGTCTGGAGGTGTCATTTCAGGAAGGATGCAGAGTTGCTAGAACGCTCACAAAGAAGGGCAACAAGCCTGGTGAGAGGAACAAAGGGGTGCTATTACGAAGAAAGGCTTAATTTCTGCAAATTGCAGTGTCTGGAGACTAGGCACCTGCAAGGTGATCTGATTAAAGTGTATAAGACCTTGAATGGATTGAGCAAGCTCAATGCTGATGGGATTCTTCCTCTTGTTGCTCAGATTACAAACCTAAGGGGGCATAAACCGAAATTTCGAAAAGACAGTTGTCGAAGAGATGTGCAGAAATTTGCCTTTAGCCAGCGGCTAGTTGATTTCTGGAACAAACTTCCATCTATTATTGTGGAAGTTGATAACTTAAATAAATTAAAGGAAGAAATGGATACACTTTTGGAGCGAATTGGAAAGGTGTTTTTTTTTTTTTTTTTTTATCCTTAATGATATAAGTGCATCATATGCCTCTACTTTTTTTTTTTCTTTTGTTATTTGTTGGTGCATCGGCATCTGTGGCCATAATGCACCTCCCAAAGTTTTTGCATTTTACTCTTATCCAAGCCCGAGGTGGGATTTGAACCCGCAACCTTTGAGTTGCCAGACTAGGTGGGGGAGGGTTTTAATTTTAGTTTAGTTGTTCATCAGTAACATCTTCCTTCTTATACTGAGTGGTGTTTCATGAGCTTCAACATCGAATTTTGTTTTATATTGAGGGGTGTTCTGTATGCACCTAGGGCAATCCTAAGAGCAGAATATTGAATGGGAGCAAGACATGCTAAGGTGTTCCCCCTAGAAGAATCATAAATTGGTGCTCCATATTCTAGCTGAGATCTAATTAGGGACCTATAAAAATGGAGCAGGGTATAATGATCTGTACCCCATGGTATACAAGGATGACATGGATTATGTTCGTTTTATTAATGCAAGCAGTAGATGTTTGATATGGTCTTGGAAGTTTAGCTTCTTATCAAAAATTAACTCTAGGACACAAATACTGTTCACAACTGGAAGAGAGTGATGTCCAAGTGCAACAAGTTCAAGATGCATTTTGTGCTTGTTACAGAAATGCATGGCTGTAGATTTGTGGTTCAATAGTCTATATCAATTCTGCCTCATCCATAGTACAGCCACTTCCCAGCATATGTAACACTCGACTTACAGAAATTTGACTTTATGTAGGTTTTTGTTGGCCGATGCAGAAGGTCTCTCTAAAAGGTCATTTTTATAATGGAAATTTCACTACACTTTCATCGTATATTCAGAGAATATATGAATATCGTAGTATATTCATATATTCTCTTATAAAAATCAATTTTGAATGCCTTTGTGTATTTTTCTAAAACATATTTCTGGAGGTCGTGACCATAAAACAATAAAAACAATTTGCATTTTCCGGTTTATTGGGCTTTTCTGTTATAAACGCGTAGTAAACTCAATCTTATTGCATTTGTGATAATACCGATAACTGGAATTCTGTGGGTTTTTACTTTATGGTATTATGGTGAAATGAATTCCCCTTCAATGAAATATTCAATCATATAAAAGATATAAATAAATTTTCAGAATCTTCTCTTCATTTCTATTTACTTATTATAATGGTGAAGGGAAAGGGACCAACGGAAAGTGCAAGTGCTGGCAGTACTGGGAAACGAAACAAAATTGATTTAGAAATGAAGATGATTAATTAAAAAGCGCAAAGAAAGACGAACGACAAAGTTTGTCATCTATTGCACAGAATTAGGTCTTGCTGCTTTAACAGTGAATACTAATTTAAGGGACAGTGCACATATAAAAGAACATGTTAAAGGATCAATGCATTTAAGATCAACAGTGATCACAAAACAGCGTCCAGGTGCTATATTGAAGATGGAAAAGCTATTAATAATATGGATGGAAAATCAGATTTAGAAGTAAGTGCCCCTGAGTAGAATGGCCATTCAAGCAAAAGCAAGAAGTATTTATGAAGATATTAAGGATAAGTACGGCAAACCCCAAGCTAAGTTCGTGGCCAGCAACATGTGGTTTAATAGGTTCAAGCATTGCACTGGTTTCCAAAACATTATTAAAGTAAGCGGTGAAGTCGCCAGTTCTGCAGCTGCAAAGAAATTTTGTGATGTGCTTGAAAAAACCCCTTCTAAATCTCCACAGCCTTCAACCTCCGCAGTGGCTTGCCTAACAGCTGGAGAGTTAATTCTAGCAATGATGCTCGAAAGGTAAAACTTGCTGACGTTATGCCTGTCTCCTCTTTTTGTAATTTTATAATTTTGAAATTTTTGTAATTTGGTACACATTTGTAATTTTTAAGATAAAAAAATTGAATAAATAATTCTATTTACGTGTTCATCTAACATTTCTTTTTTGCTTCAACAAATTCATTGCACATAGTTGTGAGTGCTGCATAAGCATTTAGGGGAATTCCGACTTACGTAGAGTTCTGCAGAATGCAACTCTTATATAAGTCGGGGAGTGGCTGTACAATGTTGTTTATTGATATTTGTAATTGCCTCTCAATATAGCTAATATTCTGGAAATGACAGGATAAGGTAAGATCATCAGCACAGAGCTATGAGTAGACAGTGTTTGGAATGCTGTTTGTGATATTGTTTATTCATATTGTGAATAAAGTGGCACTGAGAATACGGCTTTGTAGGACTCCTTGTATGAATCTTTTAGACAGAGCCTACCAGTATCAAACTTGGAAAGATCTGTGGCGAAGGAAGTTTTGAATTAAATACAGTAAATGGCCTCTCATATCAACAGAATGGAGATCCCTTAGAATGCCATAGTGCCATTTGGTATCAACAGTTTTCTCGATATTGAGACATACCATAACGAGATGTTGATTTTGGATGAATGCATTTCTTATATTTTTGATTCAGCCTTTACCATGAGATCTAAGGAAGTTCTATTCTTCCAAAAGTCAAACTAATTATTGCTGCTGATCATGTTTTGGAACTCAAGGTACCAGGTGTGTCAACAGTGGATCATTTTTTCCAAAGTTTTACTCAAGCAGCTTGGATAGAGAAACTGGACTATAGTTACTAGGAATTGAATGATCTTTTCCTGCTTTGGGGATTCAGAAAAGATCCAATTGTAAACTTTCAGCAGCGAGGATAGCTTTCTGGTCTAGATGTTTAAGCATTACATAGTAAATTCCATAAGGGCCAGCAGCAGTTTCTAGAGGTATCTATGGATTTTTTCAGTCCAGGTAGTGTATGTGGTTGGTTTTAGGGTAAAAGACTGGTAGCTTTGAAGCTTAATTTGGATTGCTCAGCTTCTAAGTTTTTTAAATGATGCCTTATATGCAACTGAGGCAGACAATTCAGAAAACATGGTTCCTAATGCATTTGCAATCTCTTTCCCATTCCAGATAAGAATAGGTGAAGGTAATATAGAGTATTTACCATTTAGCTGCCTTATTTTTTTTCCATATTATTCTAGCATCAGTACCTTTGTTGACCGATGAAGCAAATTTCATCTAAGAGTCTTTTTTTAGCTTTTTTGCCGGATGTAATGTGCTTTGGTTCTAAGTCTCTTATAATTAATAATGTTGGTAGTCGTGGGGTATTTGTGAAATAAGTTCCATGCTGCATTTTTTTTTTCTCTTTTCACTTTGTTACAATCGTCATGCTATCAGTGATTGATATGTCTATGGTTTCGTAACTAAGACTGCAGAATTGCAGCTGATAGTATTTGCCCTGTCATATTCTTGGGGAATATTCAACGATGTGATCATCAAAAGCGACATGGTTGGTATAATTTGCACAGTACGCTTTGGAAAATTTTCATTTCATTTGTGTTTCTGTTGTTTTGGAATGGGTGGTTTGAATTCTGCACATCAATGGATAGTGATAACTGTTGAGAGGATTGTCATGCACTGCCCACTTGAAAATTGGGAAGAGGACAGGAGAGCAGATCGAGAGATCTGTTGCAGAGGTTGACCCTGTAGGAAAATGGATGAAAGTAGGTAAGCTAGTATTCAGTAGGTTAGTTTTCAGTATTCAGTAGTATTAGATCCTCTCTGTCCAGTAGCATTTCAATAAACTTTCTGTGTACATCTGAGACAGAAGAACGGCATAATGGATGATACCCATTGAAGTCTCCTAATAAGCATACTGGGATGGTATTGCGAAATATATAGACAGGACAGGAGGGGAGGAGGGGTTATGCTATTAATTAAGAAACACATAAAGTCCAAGGAAGTGAAGCCAGTCGACATCGATGGACAGGGCAGTGCCGAATCAGTTTGGTGTGACATAAGCATAGGGAAATCAAAATTGAGAGTAGGAGTGTGCTATAGGCCTAATGACTCTGATGAGTATAATAAGATATTGTACAGGGAAATAGAGTGGGCCAGTAAATCAGAGAGTCTTATAATGGGGGATTTTAATTTCCCAGATATTGACTGGAATTTGTGGGTTGGTCACTCGCACACTAGCAAGGCTTTTGTGGATTTATTGGATGATTGTTTTCTACACCAGCATGTTCGTGAGGCAACAAGAGGGAGCAATACTCTTGATCTGATTATCAGTAGTGACTCTTCATGCATTAAGAACCTGCAGATAAATGAACCACTAGGTGGCAGTGATCACAGTGTGTTGAAGTGGGATTTACTCAAGGAGGTAACTACCATCAGAGGTAAAGGGAAGGGTTTTTGTTTTCGTAAAGGCGACTATGATGGTCTGAGACAGTATTTAAATTCTATACAGTGGGACCAACTGATGATGTTACCAACAGCAAACTCAAAATGGGAAGCATTCAAGGAACTAATCTTGGAGGCTACCAGGCATTACATACCAACTAAGAAATATTGTTCAAGGTTTAGGCCTAAATGGTTGTCAGATGAACTAATGAGACATGTGGCAGAGAAGAAAAATGCATGGGATACATATAAATTAATGGGTGACATGGAAGCCTATGATAGATATAAGTTGGTCTGTAACCAAGTCACAAAGGAGATTAGGCAGGCAAAGGCAGACTACGAAAAATCCTTGGCAAAGGATGCAAAGAAAAACAGAAAAGAGTTCTTTACATACTTGAACTCGAGAAGGAAAGGGATGAATCAGATTGGTCCACTGGATATTGATGGTTCAACAGTTGAGGATCCTGCTCAGGTGGCTAACAATCTAAACGAGTATTTTGCATCTACATTCACGCATGAGGAGTTATTCAGGAAGGAGAATGATGTAGGTAAAGTAAACATTGGCAGTGAGCTGGATGATTTTGTAATAACTGAGAGGAAAGTGGAGGAGAGATTGTTGAGGATAAACATAAAAAAGGCACCTGGGGTGGATGGGATCTATCCAGTTATATTAAAGGAGGCAGCAAAGGAAGTATGCAAACCCCTAGCCATAATTATGAGAGCTTCTTTGGACTCAGGGGAGGTACCCATAGACTGGAGATGTGCAAATGTAACCCCAATTCACAAAGGAGGATCAAAGGCTGACACAAGTAATTATAGACCTGTTAGTTTAACTTCTGTTCCAGGTAAATTAATGGAGGCACTGGTTAAAGAAGCACTGCAGGATCATCTAGACAAGAATTCAGTTATAGCTCAGACGCAGCATGGTTTTGTTAAGGGCAGGTCTTGCCTGACCAATTTGATTGGATACTATGATGTAGTCACAAAAGAACTGGATGCAGGGAATAACTTTGATATTATATATTTGGATCTTAGAAAGGCTTTTGATACTGTTGCACATGGAAGACTGCTGCACAAATTGGAGCAGTGTGGCATTGGAGGCAAATTGCTGCTATGGATAAGGGGATGGTTGAGTGGCAGAAGACAGAGAGTGGTAATCAATGGACACTGCTCAACGTGGACTAATGTTATTAGTGGAGTTCCTCAAGGTTCAGTGTTGGGTCCGTTGTTGTTTTCGGTGTTTATGAATGATATTGATGATGGGATATCAAGTTTAATGTCCAAGTTTGCAGATGATACAAAGGTTGGCAGGGTCGTCAAGGACACTACTGACGCTATGCTGCTGCAACAGGATCTGGAAAGGTTGAACAGATGGGCTGAGAGGTGGCAAATGAAGTTTAACATTGACAAATGTAAAGTACTGCATATGGGAAACAGTAACCCCAGAGCAACGTATCAACTCTGCGGTACCACACTGACAGTGGTGGAGAATGAAAAGGACCTGGGGGTAATTGTGCAGGGAGATATGAAGTTCTCTGAGCGGTGCAGACGAGCTGCAAGAGTAGCTCATGGTGTCTTGTCAATGATATACAGGAATTTTTCTAGCAGGGATAAGGAGGTGATTATTCCCTTGTATAAGGCAATGGTTAGGCCACATCTTGAGTACTGTATACAGGTCTGGAGGCCTCATTTCAAGAAGGATGTAGAGCTGCTGGAACGGGTACAGAGAAGGGCAACAAGATTAGTAACTGGAACAAAGGGTTGCTCTTACGAAGAAAGGCTTAAGTTTTGCAAATTACAGAGTCTGGAGACTAGGCACCGGCGAGGTGATCTGATAGAGGTGTATAAGGCCTTGAATGGTTTGAGCATGCTCAATGCCAATGGGATTCTTCATCTTTCTCAGAATAATCACCTCAGAGGGCATAAATTCAAATTGAGGAAGGACGGATGTCGGATAGATGTGCGGAAATTTGCCTTTGGCCAGCGGGTGGTTGGTTGGTGGAACCGACTTCCATCACTTGTTGTTGAAGTTGATAGCCTAAACAAATTTAAAGCTCAACTGGACAGGTATTTCGAACGAACGGAGGGTTGAAATGGGAGAGGGTTTTTTTTTTTTTTTTTTTTGGGCTGATGCTGAATAAGCTTGCTTTCTTGCATCGTATGCCTCTACTAATGCTAATGCTAATATGGTTTTCCAGTTCACGAATCATAAGTGAATGATTGGATGGAGGATAAATCAAAATGAGTGTTAAAGCAATGCCAATCGTTACACATGCCACAACGACTTCTAAGGAGGTTTAGAAAGCAATTCACTTACGAGGAACTCTTGAGTCAATGAGTATGGCTACTCCTCCATGAGCACTATTTGTAAGGGACCTGTCTTGCCGAAACAGAGTATAGTACTTAACCTAAGCGGATACTTGATGTGTTAAATTTGTCTCTTGTAGGCAGATGCCAATTGATTAACTTGTTAATGTCATCTATGTTGCTGTGAAAGCCTCTGCAATTCAATTGGATTGGATTGTTCATTGTTTAGATTTAGAATTAAAATCTGTCTGCTTTTTAGAGGTACTCTGCTTGTAACAATCAATTTTTATTTTACCTTTTTTTTTGGGGGGGGGGGAAGAATGGAGATGTGTCCATGTCATCTTCTGCATAAAGATCTAGAATGGTTTCTTCATAATAATTTTCTGCAATATCTATAGCTGTAGTATCAGATGATTTCTTTCTAAAATAATCTGAATTTTCAATTTGGTCTGGCATTACTAGAGCTGATTGAGCAGTAGATGGTATGGAAATTGGAGTATCGGTGTTCTTCCTAATCTACAGTTTATTGTTTTGTTGATTGTAATGCAAACTAAAGCAGTGATCGAGCCCATTCAGAAATTTACATTTTTGGGGGAACTGATGTATCTGTCTGAGTTTAAACAGTATGATATCTCTGGGATGCTTCAGCATATATATATTCTGGCATATTTGATAGCAGACATTTTCTTGTAGGTGCTTCCGTAGCCAGGTGGGAAGGAGCAGCAGTGCGTGGCACATGCTTCTTGATTAGACCGGGGTTCAAGCTTGTCACCACCAAATACGTCACCTGTCACCACCACCGCATATTCACGGAGCAATATGGCCTTAGTTGCTAATGCTCCTAAAAACCAAATAACAAACAAACAAACAAACATTTTCTTGTTTTTGAGTATGAGACTTTGTATTTCTGGATTTTTTTCTCCAGCTTCCATTGCTCACAGGATTTAGAAAAGGCTAAATACTGTGAGCAATGGAAGCATATTTGATTGCCTTTACAGTTTGGACATCATGATGATTCTGCATTGCAATCAATTATGAATATGTTCTTCTGATCCATAGTTTGAGCACAGAATCTCCTCGGCAGACAGTTTGGGAATTCCCAAACTTCTGACACATAGCCGTATAAAGGTTGGTATCCAACTGATGAAGGTTCAGTGTAGAGAAAGTAAGAATGATGCTATGAGTAAGAACAAATTCTCCATCTTTCTTGAACATTATTTGCTTTGCTTGAGTAATTTTCTGGTCTTGTAGTTCTTGAACAACTTCCTCTTTCTCTGAAATGTTTAAAGGGTCCAATTCAGAAATGACACTCTTGGAGGTGTTAAGGGTGGTACGATTCCTTAGTAGGAACCCCCACAAAATGATACAAGTCTCGGGAGAGACTCAGAACATCAGGGGCTGATGGTTTTGAGTAGCCAGATTTCAGTCTCCATACCATTTCAGGTGGTCCGGCTACACTTTAAGAATTTCTGAATGTAAAAAGGTGACAGTATACCTATTGACTGATTTGTTAATGAATGGCATAAGGAAAGTGTAAAAATTCCATTTAAGGTACATCTGTTTTCATTCTCTTTCGGATTGGAGTGTCACAACTGGGTTTTCTGCAGGTCCATAGGTGAATTTGCAGTTGTTTGGCAGAGGAAAATTTTAATTTTCCATGATTGCTCCTTTTAGCCTTAGAAGGATAACATTTCCTTCTGGGTTTCTGGCCCTGCCATGAAGAGGCAGTGGCAGTGCCACAAGGTGACCAAGCAGCTGTTAGTTGTGTTAGTAATAAAAGAAAAAGAATCAGAAATGCATCTTTCCTTTCTGGGTTTTTGCCTACTTCTTGTAGAGCAAAAGAGCTACTCCACTAGAAAATGATGAAAACGGTATTCAGAACAAAAAAAATTCTGGCAAAGGTTCTTTAGAAAGTTCACTTTAATGAATGTACTGATTTCTTTTCAGGTTAGCAAGGAATGCTTGCTAACCTGAAAACAAAGATAAATTTGAAATTAATTCTTAATAAATGTGAAAATGGACGAGATATATATATATATATATATATATATTATGTGAGGTAAAAGTTAGATAAAAGTAATAAAAATAAATAAATATGGCTATGTATGACCATGATTCCATGACCATTATTGGCCTCGTGGTCCTCTGTCGATATGGGGCATGATGGTCAGTCTATTATTTTGATATTTTAGTTTTTTGGTAGTTTCTTTAACCCTTTTTTGGTGATATTTCACGTCTTTTGGAACTGGTACCTTCAAGGGCGGTACCGCTAAATTATTTATAATTGGCATTATTTAAATTTATATCGTTTTTTATTAATTTGGGTTTAATGACTTAATTGACTAAATTATATAGGGGATTATCGACTACCTTTTTGTCCTATTATCTCTACTTTCCCTTCCCTGTTTGTTTATTTATATTATTTTGCGTTTCATTTCGCTCTGCATTATTGCCGTACTACTGGCTGATGATTTTATTTAAATATCATATTTATTTTAATTATCAGATATAATTAGGCATCATGTGGAGGATGTGCATTTGCTGCCTCTAATGATAGCTACATAGCCATATTTATTTATTTTTATTACTTTTATCTAACTTTTACCTCACATAATATAAATGAGTGGTAGTAGTGGGTTGTTATGCTAAATAAGCAGCACCTGTGCCGCCATCTATTCTTTTCCTTTCTATTATATAAGCTGGTTAAGCTTGCATTATGTCAGTGGTGTGGCTCTGATCAAGAGTGCTGTCTGTTCTATAGATTATTTTTCGCTGCATAAGGACCACCGCCATGCA
Source organism: Mastigoproctus giganteus (assembly GCF_048544385.1). Classification (NCBI taxonomy): domain Eukaryota; kingdom Metazoa; phylum Arthropoda; class Arachnida; order Uropygi; family Thelyphonidae; genus Mastigoproctus; species Mastigoproctus giganteus. Next base: position 118,536,473 of record NC_143575.1, on the reverse strand, counting down.
AATCCTCTGCATTGGTTGATCTATCGGAGAATGGAGGGGTGGTTTGGTTCTTCGATATTTCTGCCTTTGCGATGATTTGTATGACGATTGAAATGCAGCGATTCCATGACCATCATTGGCCTCGTGGTCCTCTGTCGATATGGGGCATGATGGTCAGTCTATTATTTTGATATTTTAGTTTTTTGGTAGTTTCTTTAACCCTTTTTTGGTGATATTTCACGTCTTTTGGAACTGGTACCTTCAAGGGCGGTACGGCTAAATTATTTATAATTGGCATTATTTAAATTTATATCGTTTTTTATTAATTGGGTTTAATGACTTAATTGACTAAATTATATAGGGGATTATCGACTACCTTTTTGTCCTATTATCTCTACTTTCCCTTCCCTGTTTGTTTATTTATATTATTTTGCGTTTCATTTCGCTCTGCATTATTGCCGTACTACTGGCTGATGATTTTATTTAAATATCATATTTATTTTAATTATCAGATATAATTAGGCATCATGTGGAGGATGTGCATTTGCTGCCTCTAATGATAGCTACATAGCCATATTTATTTATTTTTATTACTTTTATCTAACTTTTACCTCACATAATATAAATGAGTGGTAGTAGTGGGTTGTTATGCTAAATAAGCAGCACCTGTGCCGCCATCTATTCTTTTCCTTTCTATTATATAAGCTGGTTAAGCTTGCATTATGTCAGTGGTGTGGCTCTGATCAAGAGTGCTGTCTATTCTATAGATTATTTTTCGCTGCATAAGGACCACCGCCATGCAAATCCTCTGCATTGGTTGATCTATCGGAGAATGGAGGGGTGGTTTGGTTCTTCGATATTTCTGCCTTTGCGATGATTTGTATGACGATTGAAATGCAGCGATTCCATGACCATTATTGGCCTCGTGGTCCTCTGTCGATATGGGGCATGATGGTCAGTCTATTATTTTGATATTTTAGTTTTTTGGTAGTTTCTTTAACCCTTTTTTGGTGATATTTCACGTCTTTTGGAACTGGTACCTTCAAGGGCGGTACCGCTAAATTATTTATAATTGGCATTATTTAAATTTATATCGTTTTTTATTAATTGGGTTTAATGACTTAATTGACTAAATTATATAGGGGATTATCGACTACCTTTTTGTCCTATTATCTCTACTTTCCCTTCCCTGTTTGTTTATTTATATTATTTTGCGTTTCATTTCGCTCTGCATTATTGCCGTACTACTGGCTGATGATTTTATTTAAATATCATATTTATTTTAATTATCAGATATAATTAGGCATCATGTGGAGGATGTGCATTTGCTGCCTCTAATGATAGCTACATAGCCATATTTATTTATTTTTATTACTTTTATCTAACTTTTACCTCACATAATATAAATGAGTGGTAGTAGTGGGTTGTTATGCTAAATAAGCAGCACCTGTGCCGCCATCTATTCTTTTCCTTTCTATTATATAAGCTGGTTAAGCTTGCATTATGTCAGTGGTGTGGCTCTGATCAAGAGTGCTGTCTGTTCTATAGATTATTTTTCGCTGCATAAGGACCACCGCCATGCAAATCCTCTGCATTGGTTGATCTATCGGAGAATGGAGGGGTGGTTTGGTTCTTCAATATTTCTGCCTTTGCGATGATTTGTATGACGATTGAAATGCAGCGATTCCATGACCATTATTGGCCTCGTGGTCCTCTGTCGATATGGGGCATGATGGTCAGTCTATTATTTTGATATTTTAGTTTTTTGGTAGTTTCTTTAACCCTTTTTTGGTGATATTTCACGTCTTTTGGAACTGGTACCTTCAAGGGCGGTACCGCTAAATTATTTATAATTGGCATTATTTAAATTTATATCGTTTTTTATTAATTGGGTTTAATGACTTAATTGACTAAATTATATAGGGGATTATCGACTACCTTTTTGTCCTATTATCTCTACTTTCCCTTCCCTGTTTGTTTATTTATATTATTTTGCGTTTCATTTCGCTCTGCATTATTGCCGTACTACTGGCTGATGATTTTATTTAAATATCATATTTATTTTAATTATCAGATATATATATATATATATATACATATCTCGGAAATAGGCAGACCAATTGATGCTACTTCCATAGTACTTCCAATAGTCAAAAGCAATTATATTCTCTCCAAAATATTCATTAAAAAGATCAAAAATTACTTGAGAATGATAGAGTTGGGCTCCAACTTGAATTACGTAAAGACCTCAAAGTTCTGTGCAATGGAATAAGAGAATGAAATCATAATTTTATTTATGATTTAATTAATCATTAATGAAATCAATAATGAAATTATGATTTCATTCATATGAAATCATTTTCAAGAAAATAGCTGTAACTGAGTGAGGTGACATATCTCTTGGTGTATACTGGGCCACATGTTCCATAAATGAAGAGAGTGCAACAAACAGTAACACACTATGGGTATAGACTTGCAAAGACTGTGATGTGGATTTTCAGATTCCCAGATTCTCCAATTCTGTTTGTGAACATGTCTCTCATCAGAAAACTAGATCCTTCACAAATTTATCTAGCATAGTATCAGCAAAGTCCTATCTAGCAATAGCACTGCCTTCTATGAGTGCTATTGCTAGATAGCACTGCCCTCCGTGAGTGGTTGCTGTGTTTGGATCTTGTACAGACACAAATGCAGGTCGGGCTTGAGGATGCACTGCATTCTGGTGTGCTTGATGCCCAGTAATTGAGAAGCACACTTGCTGGACTTTCTTAGGCTTCTCTAAAACATTTCTCTCATTTTTTAATATTCATATTAGTTCTTGTGGTTGACTGCCAGCCAAGTTGATAGAAATTGTCCAGAATGGATCCTGTCTTTCAAAACCTCTGGACAAGTTTAGCAATTGTGCATCTATTTGGCCCTACTTTGGCATTGAACTTTTTTTGAAAAATGTTCCTGACAGTTTCAGGGCTCTTTCCTCAACAATGAATATCCACTACTCCATGGTGTACGACAGCTGTGATCATCACACCACCTGCGACACAATTAATAAAAATAACTTCCATGAATAGCTGATTTGCATACTATTTAAATAAACTTTGTACTTTCAATAGTTATAGAGAAATAAATATTTCAACTTCATAGCTACCTTCTGAGTCACTAGATGTACTCAGACACAAACAGACACACACATACAGGTACTAATAGATTCTATTTGTATGTGTGTGTACAGTTGAAGCTCTTTATAGAGATGAAGCAGGTTCTGAATTGAATCGTTGAATCGTTTTCACAACAGATGAATACTGAAGAATAAGTCTTCTAAAGATTAAAATTCCAGAAATTTAAGAAAGACTAACCATGGGCTGTCTTCAAAAAAGTGTGCCACAAAAGGGCAGCCGTCAACACCGAAATTGAGAATGAATGGAAAGAGAATCATTAAAAAAAAAAAACATTTTGTTGATAGACAAACTAAAGATATCTTCAATACTAACTAAGATGCACTTTTTTTTTTTTTTTTTTTTCCTTACTATAGTACAAAACATTTAAATTTAAAGCAGAGAAATATAGTGCTGTCGAAAAGGAAAAAAAAAACAATTTACCATTCTCCTCACAGCAAGCATGTCTGGCACAAAGAGGCTTCATTTCTTAAGTCCAGAAGGCCCACTACTTTAGAGAGGACATAAATTCAAATTGAGGATTGTTGCAGGGTAGCTGTGCAGAGGTTTACCTTCAGAGCAGGTGGTTGATTGTAAGAACAAACTTCAATTTCCTGTTGTGGAAGTGAGTAATTAAATTATAATACAAGTTTTAAGACTGCCAACTCTGGAGAGCAAATCAAAAAGGCTAGAATCTCATCAAAAATCTATGCAGAATGTACCAGAGACATAGATAAAAAGATGAGCAAGGAGAATAGAAAATTTTGCAGTTTGTGGATAAGTGCACTCCACGCTGCCAAGTGAATGGCCCACATGCAATCAATGTTGAGTATCTACGACCTAATATGACATCAGTTATTCAGCTACAAGATCTAGGCATAATCCAGTACTTTTCACAAAAAAAGCTTTCATAAGTAGGTTTCATAAAAGCTTTCATACAGTGGTCTCAGACAATTTTTAAGTTCTATGCAGTGGAATCAAATGATGTTACCAACAGGAAATTCTAAATGGGAACCATTAAAGCAAGTAATCATAGAAGCTACTAGGCCTTTCATACAAACAGCATGTAGGCTTCGTAGTTTGTTGGCAAATTTTTTTTTTTTTTATTTTCGGTTTGTTGAAAAGTATTTGTTCAAGAATTTAGCATTAGCATAGGCATATGATGCATGAAAGCAAGCTTATGCAGCATCAGCCAAAAAAAAAAAATACCACTCTGACTTCACTCCTCCTTTCATTCCAAATATCTGTGCAGTTCAGCCTTAAATTTATTTAGGCTATCAACTTCCACAACAAATGATGGAAGTCTGTTCCACCATTTGTTGTGGAAGTACACCAATCAACTACCCGCTGGTAAAAGGCAAACTTCTGCATATCTATCCTACAACTGTCTTTTCTCAATACGAATTTATGCCCTCTCAGGTGATTATTCTAACCAAGAGGAAGAATCCCATCAGCATTGAGCATGCTCAAACAATTCAAAGCTTTATATACCTCAATCCGATCACCTCGCAGGTGCCAAGATTCCAAACATTGTAATCTGCAAAACTCAAGCCTTTCTTCATAAGAGTTTGTTCAATTCACTAATCTTGTTGCCCTTCTCTGTACTAGTTCCAACAGCTCTACATTATTCTTAAAATTACACCTCCTGACCTGTATAAAGTACTGAAGGTGTGGCCTGACCATTGTGACCATTGTCTTATACAAGGGGATAATCACCTCGTTATCCCTGCTAGAAAAATTCCTGTATATCATTGACAAGACAATATGAGCTACTCTTGCAGACCATCTGCACCACTCAGAAAACTTCATATCTTGCTGCACAATTACTTCCAGGTCCTTTCCATTTCTCTACCACTGTCAGTGTAGTACAACAGAGTTGATACGTTACTTTGGGGTTACTGCTTCCCATATGTAGTACTTTACTTTCATCAATGTTAAACTTCATTTCCCACCTCTCAGCCCATCTGCTCGACTTTTCTATATCCTATTGCAGCAACAGCAGCAGTATACTGTCAGTGTCATACTGTGCCTGTAAACATTCGTATCGTCTGCAAACTTGGACATTAAGCTTGATATACCATCATCAATATCATTTATAAATACAGAAAACAACAATGGACCCTGAGGAATTCCACTAATAACATTAGTCCATAAAGAGCAGTGTCCATTGATTACCATGCTGTATTCTCCCACATGACCATCCCTTTATCCATAGCAGCAATTTGCCTCCAATGCTACACTGCTCCAATTTCTACAGCAGTCTTCCATATGCAACAGTATCAAAAGCCTTTCTAAGATTCAAATATATGATATCAAAGTTATTTTATTCCCTGCATCCAGTTGCTCTGTGACCACATCATAGTATCCAATCAAATTGGTCAGACAAGACTTGCCCTTAATAAAACAATGCTGTGTCTGAACTATAAGTGAAGTCTTGTCTAGATGATCCTGCAGTACTTCTTTAACCAGGGCCTCCATTAATTTCCCTGGAACAGAAGTTAAACTAAAAGGTCTATAATTGCTTCTGTCGCCCTTTGTGAATTGGGTCACATTTGCACATCTCCAGTCAATCGGTACCTCCCATGAGTCCAAGGAAGCTCTCATAATTATGGTAAGTGTTTGCTTATTTCCTTTGCTGCCTCCTTTAATATAAATGGATAGATCCCATCCATCCCAGGTGCCTTTCTTATGATTATCTTCAACAATTTCTCCTCCACTTTCCTTTACAAAAAATCATCTAGCTCACTGCCACAGTTTAGTTCACCTCTGGCATTTACCTCCCTAAATAATTCCTCATATGTGAATGTAGATGCAAAATACTCATTCAGTCTGTTAGCCACCTGAGCAGGATCATCAACAGCCGAACCCCGATTCATCCCTATCCTTGTACAGTTTACATAGGTAAAGAACTCTCTGCTGTTTTTCTTTGCAACCTTTGCCAAAGATTTCTCATAAACTGCCTTTGCCTGCCTAACCTCCTTTGTGACTTGGTTATGGACCAGCTTACATCTAGCATAGGCTTCATGTTAAACATTAATTTATATGTATCCCATGCATTTTTCTTCGATGCCACATGTCTCATCAGTCCGCCTGACATCCATTTACGCCTAAACCTTGAACAATATTTCTTAGTTGTTATATAAAGCCTAGTAGTTTCAAGATTAATTCTTTGAATGCTTCCCATTTCAGTTGGCCCACCGTATAGAATTTAAATACTGTCATAGACCTCCATAGTCGCCTTTACGAAAGCAAAAACTCTTCCCTTTACTCCTAATGGGAGTTACCTCTTTGAGTAAATTCCAAAGCATTAGTAGAGTCATATGATGCAAGAAAGCAAGCTTATGAAGCATCAGCCAAAAAAAAAAAAAAAAAAAAAACTTCCATTTCACAAGTCCGTTCATTCAAAAGCCTGTCCAGCTGAGCCTTAAATTTATTTAGGCTATCAACTTCCACAACAAGGGATGGAAGTCTGTTCCACCAACCAACTACCCAGTGGCTAAAGGCAAATTTCCACACATCTGTCCTACATCTGTCTTTCCTCAATTTGAATTTATGCCCTCTCAGGTGATTATTCTGAGCAAGAGGAAGAATCCCATCAGCATTGAGCATGCTCAAGCCATTCAAAGCCTTATACACCTCCATCAGATCACCTCGCCGATGCCTAGTCTCCAGACTCTGTAATTTGCAAACCTTAAGCCTTTCTTTGTAAGAGCACCCCTTTGTTCCATTCACTAATCTTGTTGCCCTTCTCTGTACTCGTTCCAGCAGCTCTACATCCTTCTTGAAATGAGGCCTCCAGACCTGTATACAGTATTCAAGGTGTGGCCTGACCATTGTCTTATACAAGAGAATAATCACCTCCATATCCCTGCTAGAAACATTCCTGTATGTCATTGACAAGACACCATGAACTACTCTTGCAGACCGTCTGCACTGCTCAGAAAACTTCATATCTGCCTGCACAATTACCCCCAGGTCCTTTTCATTCTCTACCACTGTCAGTGTAGTACCACAGAGTTGATACGTTACTCTGGGGTTACTGCTTCCCATATTTAGTACTTTAACTCTGTCAATGTTAACCTTCATCTGCCACCTCTCAGCCCATCTGCTCAACCTTTCCAGATCCTGTTGCAGCAGCATAGGGTCAGTAGTGTCCTTAACAACACTGCCAACCTTTGTATCGTCTGCAATCTTGGACATTAAGCTTGATATACCATCATCAATATCATTTATAAATACTGAAAACAACAATGGACCCAAAACTGAACCTTGACGGACTCCACTAATAACATTATTCCACGATGAGCAGTGTCCATTGATTACCACTCTGTCTCACCCCCCCCCAACCATCCCTTTATCCAGCAATTTGCCTCCAATGCCACACTGCTCCAATTTGTGCAGCAGTCTTCCATGTGCAACAGTATCAAAAGCTTTTCGAAGACCCAAATATAAGATATCAACGTTATTCCCTGCATCCAGTTCCTTTGTGACAAAATCATAGTATCCAATCAAATTGGTCAGGGAAGACTTTCCAATAACAAAACCATGCTGTGTCCGAACTATAACTGAAGTCTTGTCTAGATGATCCTGTAGTTCTTCCCTAACCAGTACCTCCATTAATTTTCCTGGAACACAAGTAATATAAACTAACAGGTTTATATTACTTGTGTCACCCTTTGATCCTGCTTTGTGAATTGGGGTCACATTTGCACTTCTCCAGTCCATGGGTACCTCACTTGAGTTCGAAGAAGCTCTCATAATTATGGCTAAGGGTTTGCTTACTTCCTTTGCTGCCTCCTTAAATATAACTGGACAGATCCCATCCACCCCGGGTGCCTTTTTTATGTTTATCCTCAACAATTGCTCGTCCACTTTCCTCTCAGTTATTACAAAATCATCTAGTTATTACATAATCAGTTATTACATAACTCCTCATGTGTGAATGTAGATACAAAATACTCGTTTAATTTGTTAGCCACCTGAGCAGAATCCTCAACTGTTGAACCATCAATATCCAGTGAACCAAACAGATTCATCCCTTTCCTTCTAGATTTTTCCACAGGGAAAGAACTCTTTTCTGTTTTTCTTTGTATCCTTTGCCAAGGATTTCTCATAACCTGCCTTTGCCTGGCTAATCTCCTTTGTGACTTGGTAACAGACCAGCTTATATCTATCATAGGCTTCCATGTCACTTATTAATCTATATGTATCACATGCATTTTTATTCTCTGCCATATGTCCCATTAGTTCATCTGACATTCATTTAGGCCTAAACCTTGAACAATATTTCTTAGTTGGTATGTAAAGCCTAGTAGCTTTCAAGATAATTTCTTTGAATGCTTCCCATTTTGAATTTGCTGTTTGTAACATCATCAGTTGGTCCCACTGTACAGAATTTAAATACTGTCTCAGACCATCGTAGTCGCCTTCATGAAAGCAAAAACCCTTCCCTTTACCCCCAATGGTAGTTACCTCTTTGAGTAAATACCACTTCAGCACACTGTGCTTACTTCCATCTAGTGGTTTCTTTATCTGCATATTCTTAATGCATGAAGAATCACTACTGATAATCAGATCAAGAGTATTACTCCCTTTAGTTGCCTCCCGAACATGCTGATGTAGAAAGCAATCATCCAATAAATCCACAAAAGCCTTGCTAGTGTGCGAGTGACCAACCCACAAATTCCAGTCAATATCCGGGAAATTAAAATTCCCCATTATAAGACTCTGATTTACTGGCCCACTCTATTTCCCTGTACAGTTTCTTATTATACTCATCAGAGTCATTAGGCCTATAGCACACTCCTACTCTCAATTTTGATCTCCCAATGCTTATGTCACACAAAACTGACTCGACACTGCACTGTCCAGCGATGTCGAGTGGCTTCTCTTTATTGGATTTTATGTGTGTCTTAACTAATAGCATAACTCCTCCTCCCTTTCTATCCTGTCTATATTTTCTGTAGACATTGTCCAGATTCCAGTTCTACATTCCTTATATATATACAACCCCAGGAGCTCACATCTGGTAAGTATGGGCTTGGCACTCCCAGGGTCCTGAGCTGGAATTCACCATCATTCTTCTCTTTCTCGGTGATATACTTCTCTCTCTCTCTCTCTCTCTCTCTCTCTCTCTCTCTCTCTCTCTCTCTCTCTCTCTCTCTCTCTCTCTCTCTCTCAGGGTAATCGGAATTTTTTTTTTTTTTTGGTTGGTGCAGCATAAGCCACAGACTTCCTTGCACTATATGGCTAGCAATAATAATAATAATAATATCTGTGTGACACAACATCTCTGATATCCCAACAATATCTGTCTTTGATGTTTTGAGCAATACCTCAAATTCATTAAATTTATTTACTAAACTCCTAGCATTGGTGTACACGCAAGTATACATGCACCTGTTCTTTTTCTTAGCTACCCTAACACAACCCATGTGTTTACTTGCACCGCAATGACTCCCAGCAGTCTCTGAAATACCATCCATCTTGTTTTCCAGGCAGATGCTTGCTCATTCCAATACAAGCAGTGCAAAAATCACTTTGACCTCTGCCAGTGGCTACTGTTAATCTATTAGTCCTTGTATCCCCCCAAGCTAGCAGTTTTCCGACCCACCTAACACTGCCTCGATAACATCCGCAAATATTCTTGCACCATTTCTATTTAAGTGTATCCCATCCTTTGAGCCTTACACAATCTTTTCAAGGCCGAATTGATCGACAAGACTCTCATCACATACTCCCTTCCTATCGTGTCTGGGCAGAATTGCACAGTTTCAAATTCAACCCTAATTCACGGCTTTTTTCAAAAGTGATCTGTACTTGTTAAGTAATTCCGCCGGTCTCCTACTCTTAATATCATTAGTGCCAATGTGTACAACTATATAGCCTTTTGTGCCCTTAAAAGATGATATCCACTCTAAAACATCATCAACCTTTATCCTGGCAGACATACCCTGGTCCTGTTTCACCTATACTTTTTACATACCATATTCCCCATTTCCCTGACAATAGAGTCACCAACAGCTACTAGTTCCTGTAGGACCTGTTAGTTTAACTTCTGTTCCGGGGAAATAATGGAGGTTAAAGAGATGATACAGGATCACCTAGATAAGGCTGCAGTAATAGTTCAGACAGGATCATACAGGATCACCTAGATAAGGCTGCAGTAATAGTTCGGACACAGCATGGGCTTGTTAAGGGGAAGTCTTGTGTGACCAATTTGAATGGATACTATGATGAGGTCTCAAAGGAACTGGATGCAAAAAATAATTTTGATATCATATACTTGATTTTCAGGAAAGCTCTTGATACTGTTGCACATGGAACACTGTTACACATACTGGAGCAGTATGGTATTAAAATACAAAGTTGCTGCAAGGGATAAAGGGATGGTTGATGGGAGATGACAGAGTGTTATATAATAAATGGACACTGCTTTATGTGGACTAATGTTATTAGTGGAGTCATATAAGGTTCGGTTCTGGGCCCATTGTTGTTTTTTGCATTTATCAATAATATCGATGAAGGCATATCAGGTTTAATGTCCAAGTTTGCAGATGATAAAAAGGTTGACAGGGTTGTTAATAACAGTAAACTACTGCAACAGGATCTAGAAATTTTGGGCAGATGGGCTGCAAAGGAGTCTGGGTGCGAGGTTAACCTGTGCGGAAGAAGCTCCTTGAAGCTCTTGGAACAGAGAAGTTTTTCCTGATTTATTTTCTGATTAAATTGTCATATTAACTTATTTTCTAGAGTAGCTTTATATTCCTAGTTACGATACTTAGATTAGGGTTGAATTTGAAAGTGTCTACTATACTATGTTAAGTTTATACTATCTATTTCGAGATATTTTATATCGAGTAACAAAGGCGGCTAATTATGAACGGTAATTAGCCTCCTCTATATTAGCCGCCTTTGTTACGCGATATAAAATATCTCGAAATAGATAGTATAAACTTAACATAGTATAGTATAGTACATAATATTGTCAATTAATCAGATAATTAATCTTGTTGAACTTCATTGTCAATTAAATTGTACTTTTAACTATACATATAACGACTTGGGTTACGTAACAGAAATAATTAGTAAAAAATAAATTATTAATACTTAACTTGATACGGAAGTTATATAAAGGGATTTCGTAGACAACACTCGACACTGATCAAGCTGAGGGTCGATCAAGCTCTCAGCTGCCCACATCAACGCCAGAGCTTGCACTTGGTCATCAGGCAACACAGAGGCAGCCCCCTAGGCAGAATGCGCTGGTCCCACAGGAACTAGTAGTTGTTGGTGACTCTATTGTCAGGGTAACGGGGAACATGCTTTGTAAAAAGGATAGGTGGAATAGGACCAGAGATGTCTGCCAGGGGCAAAGGTTGATGACGTTGTAGAGCAGATATCATCTTTTAAGGGCATAAAAGGTGATATAGTTGTACACGTTGGCACTAATGATATTAAGAGTAGGAGACAGGCGGAATTACTTAGCAAGTACAGGTCACTGTTGAAAAAAAGCCATGAATTAGGGTTGAATTTGAAAGTGTCTGCAATTCTGCCCAGACACGATAGGAGGGAGTATATGATGAGAGCCTTGTCGATCAATTCGGCCCTGGAGGAATTGTGCAAGGCTCACGGGGTAGAATTTTTTTCAGCCTGGACTGTACTTGTTAACAGGAGAGATTGCTTCTACAGGGATGGGATACACTTAAATAGAAAGGGTGCAAGAATATTTGCTGATGCTATCGAGGCAGTGTTAGGTGGGTCGGAAAACTGCTAGTTGGGGGGGGGGATACAAGGACTAATAGATTAACAGTAGCCACTGGCAGAGGTGGAAGTGATTCTTGCACTGCTTCTATTGAAATGAGCAGAAGCCTGAAAAACAAGATGCAGGATATTTCAGAGACTGCTGGGAGTCATTGCGGTACAAGTAAACACATGGGTTGTGTTAGGGTAGCTAAGAATAGAAACAGGTGCATGTATACCTGGGTGTACACCAATGCTAGGAGTTTGGTAAATAAATTTGATGAATTTGAGGTATTGCTCAAAACATCAAAGGCAGATATTGTTGGGATATCAGAGACGTGGTGTCACACAGATATAAGTAATGCGGAACTGGAATTTGGGGGATACAATGTATATAGAAAGGATAGACAGGACAGGAGGGGAGAAGGGGTAATGCTATTAGTTAAAAAACACAAAGTCCAAGGAAGTGAAGCCAGTCGACATCGATGGACAGGGCAGTGTCGAGTCAGTTTGGTGTGACATAAGCATAGGGAAATCAAAATTGAGAGTAGGAGTGTGCTATAGGCCTAATGACTCTGATGAGTATAATAAGATATTGTACAGGGAAATAAAGTGGGCCAGTAAATCAGAGAGTCTTATAATGGGGGATTTTAATTTCCCAGATATTGACTGGAATTTGTGGGTTGGTCACTCGCATACTAGCAAGGCTTTTGTGGATTTATTGGATGATTGTTTTCTACATCAGCATATTCGTGAGGCAACAAGAGGGAGCAATACTCTTGATCTGATTATCATTATCAGTAGTGATTCTTCATGCATTAAGAATCTGCAGATAAATGAACCACTAGGTGGCAGTGATCACAGTGTGTTGAAGTGGGATTTACTCAAGGAGGTAACTACCATCAGAGGTAAAGGGAAGGGTTTTTGTTTTCGTAAAGGCGACTATGATGGTCTGAGACAGTATTTAAATTCTATACAGTGGGACCAACTGATGATGTTACCAACAGCAAACTCAAAATGGGAAGCATTCAAGGAACTAATCTTGGAGGCTACCAGGCTTTACATACCAACTAAGAAATATTGTTCAATGTTTAGGCCTAAATGGTTGTCAGATGAACTAATGAGAAATGTGGCAAAGAAGAAAAATGCATGGGATACATACAAATTAATGGGTGACATTGAAGCCTATGATAGATATAAGTTGGTCTGTAACCAAGTCACAAAGGAGATTAGGCAGGCAAAGGCAGACTACGAAAAATCCTTGGCAAAGGATGCAAAGAAAAACAGAAAAGAGTTCTTTACATATTTAAACTCAAGAAGGAAAGGGATGAATCAGATTGGTCCACTGGATATTGATGGTTCAACAGTTGAGGATCCTGCTCAGGTGGCTAACAATCTAAACGAGTATTTTGCATCTACATTCACGCATGAGGAGTTATTCAGGAAGGAGAATAATGTAGGTAAAGTAAACATTGGCAGTGAGCTGGATGATTTTGCAATAACTGAGAGGAAAGTGGAGGAGAGATTGTTGAGGATAAACATAAAAAAGGCACCTGGGGTGGATGGGATCTATCCAGTTATATTAAAGGAGGCAGCAAAGGAAGTAAGCAAACCCCTAGCCATAATTATGAGAGTTTCTTTGGACTCAGGGGAGGTACCCATAGACTGGAGATGTGCAAATGTCACCCCAATTCACAAAGGAGGATCAAAGGCTGACACAAGTAACTATAGACCTGTTAGTTTAACTTCTGTTCCAGGTAAATTAATGGAGGCACTGGTTAAAGAAGCACTGCAGGATCATCTAGACAAGAATTCAGTTATAGCTCAGACGCAGCATAGTTTTGTTAAGGGCAGGTCTTGCCTGACCAATTTGATTGGATACTATGATGTAGTCACAAAAGAACTGGATGCAGGGAATAACTTTGATATTATATATTTGGATCTTAGAAAGGCTTTTGATACTGTTGCACATGGAAGACTGCTGCACAAATTGGAGCAGTGTGGCATTGGAGGCAAATTGCTGCTTTGGATAAGGGGATGGTTGAGTGGCAGAAGACAGATAGTGGTAATCAATGGACACTGCTCAACGTGGACTAATGTTATTAGTGGAGTTCCTCAGGGTTCAGTGTTGGGTCCGTTGTTGTTTTCGGTGTTTATGAATGATATTGATGATGGGATATCAAGTTTAATGTCCAAGTTTGCAGATGATACAAAGGTTGGCAGGGTTGTTAAGGACACCACTGACGCTATGCTGCTGCAACAGGATCTGGAAAGGTTGAACAGATGGGCTGAGAGGTGGCAAATGAAGTTTAACATTGACAAATGTAAAGTACTACATATGGGAAACAGTAACCCCAGAGCAACGTATCAACTCTGTGGTACTACACTGACAGTGGTGGAGAATGAAAAGGACCTGGGGGTAATTGTGCAGGCAGATATGAAGTTCTCTGAGCAGTGCAGACGAGATGCAAGAGTAGCTCATGGTGTCTTGTCAATGATATACAGGAATTTTTCTAGCAGGGATAAGCAGGTGATTATTCCCTTGTATAAGGCAATGGTTAGGCCACATCTTGAGTACTGTATACAGGTCTGGAGGCCTCATTTCAAGAAGGATGTAGAGCTGCTGGAACGGATACAGAGAAGCACAACAAGAGTAGTGAATGGAATAAAGGGTTGCTCTTACGAAGAAAGGCTTAAGTTTTGCAAATTACAGAGTCTGGAGACTAGGCACCGGCGAGGTGATCTGATAGAGGTGTATAAGGCTTTGAATGGTTTGAGCATGCTCAATGCCAATGGGATTCTTCATCTTGCTCAGAATAATCACCTCACAGGGCATAAATTCAAATTGAGGAAGGATGGATGTCGGATAGATGTGCGGAAATTTGCCTTTGGCCAGCGGGTGGTTGGTTGGTGGAACCGACTTCCATCACTTGTTGTTGAAGTTGATAGCCTAAACAAATTTAAAGCTCAACTGGACAGGTATTTCGAACGAACGGAGGGGTGAAATGGGAGTGGTGTGTGTGTTTTTTTTTTTTTTTGGCTGATGCTGAATAAGCTTGCTTTCTTGCATCATATGCCTCTACTAATGCTAATGCTAACTGTAGTTAAATATTGACAAATGCAAAGTAATGCATATGGGTAGCAGTAATCCAAGAGAAACGTACCAAATGTGTGATACTACTACACTCTGAGATCTTGATATCTGACTGCACATTTACCTCTAGGTCTTTTAGCAGTGCAGATGTGTTGTGAGGACAGTTCATGAAGTTTTATCCATGATGTACAGGAATTTTGCTAGTGGAGACAAGGAGGTGATTATCTCTTTATATAAGGCAATGGTCAAGCAAACCTTGAGTACTGTGTATAGGTCTGGAGGCCCCATTTTAGGGAGGAAGTACAGCTGCTGGAACAAGTCCACACAGATAGGTTGACTACTGATGTCAACCTATAGGTAGGTGATAAACTGAATGAGTATTTTGCATCTACATTTACACATGGAGTTATTCAATGAGGGGAGTGCCAGAAGTTTATCAAACTCTAACAGGGAGCTAAGTGATTTTGCAATACCTGATTGCAAAGTAAAGGAGAAATTGTTGAAGTTAAACATAAAAAAGGCATCTGGGGAAGAAGGAATCAATCCAATTATAATGAAGGAGGCAGTAAGGGAAGTAAGCAAACCTTAACCATAATTATGAGAGTTTCCTTGTCCTCCGTGATGGTCCCCACGGACGGGAGGTGTGCAAATTGTAATTCACAAAGGGGGTTCAAAAGGGGACAGAGGAAACTATAGACCTGTTAGTTTAACTTTTGTTCCCAAGAAAATAATGGAATTACTGGTTAACGAAGCATTGCAGGATCATCTAGACAAGACTGCAGTAATAGTTAAGACACAGCATGGGTTTGTTAAAGGGAGGTGTTGTTTGACCAATATGATTGGATACTATGATGTGATCACAAAGGAACTGAATTCCAAAAATAATTTTCATATCATATACTTGGATTTCAGGAAAGCTTTCGATACTGTTGAACATGGAAGACTGCTGTACAAATTGGAGCGGTATGGTATTATGGGTAAGTTGCTACAATGGATAAAAGGATGGGTGAGTGATGGATGACAGAGTGGTAGTCAATGGACACTGCTGGTCATGGACAAATGTTATTAGTGGAATTCCCCAGTGTTCTGTGTTGAGTCTATTGTTGTGTTGTATATTTATCAATACAACACAACACAACAATAGACTCAACAATATTGACGAAGGTATATCAGGTTTAAAGTCCAAGCTTGCAGACGATACAAAGATTGCCAGGGTTGGTAATGATAGTAAAGACAGCATGCTATTACAACACGATTGAGAAATGTTAGGCAGATGGGTTGAGAAGTGGCAACTGAAGTTTAATATTGACAAATGCAAAGTACTGCATATGCATAACAGTAACCCAAGAGAAATGTACCAACTGTGTGGTACATTTCTCTCAACTCAGGTAGGTGGAAAAAGGAAAAAGACTTGGGGAAAATTGTGCACTCCGATATGAATTTCTCTGAGCAGTGCAGGCAGGCTGCCAGAGCAGCTCATGGAGTTTTGACAATGATATATAGAAATTTTGCTAGCAGAGACAAGGAGGTGATTATACCTTTGTATAAGGCAATGATCAGGTCACACTTTGAATACTGCATACAGGTCTGGAGGCCTGATTTTAGGAAGGATGTAGAGTTACTAGAATGAGTTGCCTTACTAGTGTAGACGTAGAGAAACTGGTGATAGGAACAAAGGATTTCTTTTACCGGGAGATGCTTAAATTCTGTAATATGCAGCATCTGCATAGGCCTGGAATGGTTTGAGCAGGCTCAATGCTGATGGGATACTTCGACTTGCTCAGATTAAGAAACTGAGGGGCATAGATTCAAACTGAGGAACAGCAGTTGTAGAATAGATGTGCGGAAGTTTGCCTTTAGCGAGCAGGTAATTGATTGCTGGAACAGACAGCATTAGTTGAGTAATATGATGCAAGGGCACAAGCTAATAACAGCATCAGCTAAAATAAAAAAGAAACCCTTCCCATTTCACCCATTCGGTCACTCCAAACGTTTGTCTAGTTCAGCCTTAAATTTATTTAAGCTGTCAACTTCTACAACAACAGATGAAAGTCTGTTCCAGGAATCAACTACCCGCTGGCTAAAGGCAAACTTGCACACATCAATTCTATAACTGTCTTTCCTCAATTTGAATACATGCCCCCTCAGGTTCTTAATCTGAAGTGGAAGTATTCTGTCAGCATTTGAGTCTGCTCAAACCATTCAAGGCCTTATACACCTCGATTAGATCACCTCGCAGGTGCCTAGTCTTCAGATGCTGCAACTTGCAGAACTTAATCCTTTCTAACTAAGCGCACCCCTTTGTTCCTCTCACCAATCTTTTTGCCCTTCTTTTTACTCATTCTAGCAACTCTACACCCTTCCTAAAATGAGGCCTCCAGACCTGTACATGGTACTCAAGGTTTGGCCTGACCATTGCCTTATACACAGGAATAATCACCTCCTTGACCGTGCCGATCTTTATCATCTGAAAATTTTGACATCATACCTTCTTTCACTTTGTCTATGTCATTTATGAAAATGAGAAACAAGAGTGGACCAAATACTCATCATTTAGGGACCAGGCTGCTTTTGGTCAGAAGTATGACCCCTCCACCCCTTCTATCTTTCCTAAATATATTATATGTATCATAGTGGAACCTTTCATCACCAAATTTCAGGCTGGCACCAAGTTTCTGTCAGCCCTATTGTTATTATTATTACTACTAGCTATATGGTGCAAGGAAGGCTGAGGCTTATGCTGCACCAGCCAAAAAAAAAATTCCCGAGTTACCCTGAGCGAGAGAGAGAGATAGTGTCAAACGGGAATACATTTAATGATCAAGGGTTGAATTCACGGTCATTTAGATAGAAATGGAATTCTGAAGGAAACTCAGCATGGTTTTATAAAGGGAAAATCATGTTTAACTAATCTGGTTGGCCATTTTGACAGGATCACTTGTGAGCTGGATTTAGGGAATAATTTCGATAATTTCGATTCTGATTTAGATTTCAGCAAAGCTTTTGACTCAGTCCCACATGAGCAGTAACTTTATAAGCACAAACAGGTTGGAATCACTGGGAAAATCCTTAGCTGGATAGCAGGATGGCTTCAAGGCAGGAGGCAGAGGGTTGTGATAAATGGTTATTACTCAGATTGGATTGATGTAAGAAGTGGGGTTCTCCAAGGATCAGTATTAGGACCACTGTTGTTTTTTGATTTTCATAAATAAGATCAATGAAGGGGTAGAGGGCGTAACGTTTAAATCTGCGGGTGATGTAAAGTTTGGTAGAGTAGATAATGATCACCGCCAAACAGAGCTTCTTCAGAATGACCTAAATAGACTTGAGGGATGGTAAAAAAAAATGGAAGCTATGCTTTAATACAGCTAAGTGTAAGGTATTACACCTGGGGAACAATAACCCCAAAATAACTTATACACTTGGAGTTGAACTACAAGCAGTAGTGGAGGAAAGGGACTAGGGTGTTATGATACAGTCAGACATGTTCTCCAAACATTGTAGAAAAGTTGCAAGGAAGGCCCATGGTGTCCTATCGATGATTTATCGAACAATTGCTAGTAGAGATAAGGACATTATAATCCCATTATATAAGGCTATTGTTAGACCACACTTGGAATACTGTGTTCAAGTATGGAGACCGCATCTAAAGAAAGACATTGAGCTTCTTGAATGGGTCCAAAGATGGGTAACTCGCCTGGTGAGATCAGCAAAAGGGCATCCAAAAAGACTTTAAATATGTGGGTAGCAGAGCTTGGAAACTAGGCACTAGAGGAGACTCGACTGAGGTGTTTAAGGCTCTGAGAGGCATAAGTAAAATGAATGAGGCCAAAATTTTCACCGTTATAAATGATCCTAGAAGTAGGGGCCATAATTCAAGTTACGAGGAAGATGTTTAGACTGAATTGCAGAAAGTTTTATTTTAGCCATCGAGTTATAAATTACTGGAATAAGTTAGATACGTGGGTGGTAGAGGCTGACAATTTGGTGAAATTCAAAGGTCAGCTGACTAATTACCTATGGGAGGAGAGAAGTGCATAAGTTGTCTATTTCCTTTTCTTTTATTAATAATTTTTTAAATTTTCTTGTTATTGTTATTTTATTTTATTATCATTTTTTTTGGCTAGTGCAGCATAAGCCATAGGCTTCTTTGTAACACGTGGGTATTGCTAATACTAATATCATTAGTCCCCATATTAATAATAATTCTCTCTTTACATTCCTTAAAATGACAATCTGCTGGCAACATCCATTGTTGATCCTGGCAAACACTCTTTTTCTGGACCACCTATCTTCATTACAAAAAATATTACTTCGTCCAGAGCAGTCTGCACTTGACTATTCTTTTCTGGGACCTGAATCGGCGTGCATTACTCGGGAGGTCAAGAGATAATTGAGTCCCTGACAAGCTCCCAGTTACATTTGTTTCTAGGGCAAGTACTTGTTTCTTCAGTGACTCAAATTTTTCTTGTAATGCAACATGTTGTAATTTGAGATCAGTACACTCTTTACATCAGTTGCAAAGGAAAGAATTGCAAGTGCACTATGTCTGTCTACTAGACCAGCATTAGACATGCCACAGACTATACAAACAATGAAGTTGCAACTCACACTGGAAATAACCACAAGCATTTCTACTGAGTACCAACGTCCCTGGACTTTGTATTGTAAGTGCATCGTGTTGCAACCATAATTAAGTAAAATTTGAACTTTACAAAGATAATGAAATTAAAATTACAATATATTTACAGAATTTATGTTAAGAAAATATCGCAGAAATTAAACTGTTGACAAAATTATTAAAGAGGTTAAATTAAACTACTGAACAAAAGTAACGAAATTCCTGCAAAATATTGATAAAAAAGGCTACCTGAATGTAGTATATTGTTATACTACAATATACTACAGAAATTATATCAACTGAGTATTAAAGAAATTATATTGCTGACAAAACTTTTAACCACTAGTGAAGTTAAGTTTAAGCTACCCATTTAAAGTTATGAAGTTCCTACCATAATATTGATAGCCAAGGCTATCTGAATATTAAGCAGTAACTTTCTA
Source organism: Mastigoproctus giganteus (assembly GCF_048544385.1). Lineage (NCBI taxonomy): Eukaryota > Metazoa > Arthropoda > Arachnida > Uropygi > Thelyphonidae > Mastigoproctus > Mastigoproctus giganteus. The sequence continues at coordinate 118,516,445 of NC_143575.1, read as the reverse complement.
AATACTTATCTAAATATAAAAATAAACTATGTGACTATAGAAATTCAAACTACATATAAACTACAGTTTAGTCAGGGCCACTGCAAGTGGGTAGGGTGAGATAAGTGTGGCCTATGTTTAATTGTTTAAAAATTCCCCTGGGTAATTATATTTATAATAGTTTCAGTAGAAAGAAAAAAATTTCCATATACTGAATGGGTTATGAGAGACTTTACTGGGAATACATTGTTCACACCACTGGCCTTCAGGAAATTGGGTCAATCAGGTTTTTTTTGGTTCTTTTTTATGAAAACCCCAAACGGCAGATATTAGAACCTATAGCATTTAGCACCATGCTTGAGTTGGAGATTGAGAAAACGAAAGAAGATATTTGTTGACATTAGACATGAACTGCTGTAGACTGTAATTTTCAGGAAATATGTATGAAGGAAGGTCGTTCCAGAAAATGACAGTTGAATGAATAAATAGTAGTAGTAGTGGCATGTGATGCAAGAAAGCAAGTGTATGAGCTTATGCAGCATCAGCCAAAAAAAAAAAAAATCACAACCATTCCCTCCAAATGCCTGTCCAGTTCCTCCTTAAATTTATTTAACTTATCAACTTCCACAACGACAGATGGAAGTTTGTTCCAGCAATTAACCACCCGCTGACTAAAGGCAAATTTCCGCACATCTATTCTACATCTGTCTTTTCTTAATTTGAATTTATGCCTCCTTAGGTTCGTAATCTGAACCAGTGGAAGGATATCATCAGAATTCAGCGTGCTCAACCCATTCAAGGCCTCATACACCTCAAAGAGATCACCGCGCAGGTGCCTAGTCTCCAGCCACTGCAATTTGCAGAACTTAAGCCTCTCTTGGTAAGAGGATCCCTTCATTCTCCTCACCAATCTTGTTGCCCTTCTCTGTACACGCTCAAGCAAATCTATATGCTTCCTAAAATGAGGCCTCGAGACCTGTATGCAGTACTCAAGGTGTGGCCTGACCATTGCCTTATACAGAGGGACAATCACCTCCTTTTCCCTGCTAGCAAAATTCCTATATATCATTGACAAAACCCCATGACCGGCCCTGGCAGCATTGCTCAGTAAACTTCACATCTGACTGCAAAATTACTCCAGGTCTTTTTCATTTTCTACCACCTTAATTGTAGTACCACACAGTTGGTACGTTTCTCTGGGGTTACTTCTACCCATATGCAGTACTTTGCATTTGTCAAGGTTAAACTTCAGTTACCACTTCTTAGCCCATCTGCCCAAATTATCTAGATCTTGTTGCAGTAGCACACTGCCATTACTGTCATTAACAACCCTGCAACCTTTGTATCATCTGCAAACTTCGACACTAAGCCTGATATACCATCATGAATATCATTTATAAATACAGAAAACAAGAATGCACCCAACACTGAACCCTAAGGGACTCCACTAATAACATTAGTCCATGAAGAGCAGTGTCCATTGATTACCACCCTCTGTCTTCTCCCACTCAACCATCCTTTTATCCATTGTAGCAACTTACCCTTAATACCATTCTGCTCCAATTTGTACAATAGTTTTCCATGCGCAACAGTGCAAAAGCTTTCCTGAAATCGAAATATATGATATCAAAATTATTTTTTGCATTCATGTTCCTTTGTAACCACATCATAATATCCTATCAAATTTGTCAGACAAGACTTTCCCTTAACAAACCCATGCTGTGTCTGAATTATTGCTGCAGTCTTGTCTAGATGATCCTGCAATGCATCTTTAACCAATGACTCCATTATTTTAAATGGAACAGAAGTTAAACTAACTGGTCTGTAATTACTCGTGTCACCCTTCAATTCCCCTTTGTGAATTAGGGATGCATTTGCACATCTCCAGTCCGTGGGGACCTCCCTGAGTCCAAGGATGCTCTGATAATTACGGCTAAGGGTTTGCTTAGTTGCTTTGCCGCCTCCTTTAATATAACTGGATAGATCCCATTCATCCCAGGTGCCTTTCTTATGTTTAACTTCAACAATTTCTCCTCCACTTTGCTCTCAGTTATTACAAAATCATTAAGCACTCTGCTACAATTTGATAACCTTCTGCCATTTTCAAACCTTAATAACTCCTCATGTGTGAATGAAGATGCAAAATACTCATTTAGTTTGTTTGCTATCTGAGCAGGATCATCAACAGTCGAACCATCGATATCAAGTGGACCAATCAGATTCATCCCCTTCCTTTTAGAGTTTATATAAGTAAAGGAATCCTTGCTGTTTCTCTTAGCATCTTTTGCCAAAGATTTCTCATAATCTGCCTTCGCCTGCCTAACCTCCTTTGTGACCTGAGGTTAGATCACAAAGGAGGAAGATGAAAAGTTGGTTCTGTGAGTTTGAAGTTGAACAGTAAATGGATGTTGGCAGCACATGTTTGGACTGTTTTGAAAGAGAGATTGGGAATTATAGAAGCCAATTCAGAAGAACAGTGCACATGGAAGTATCTGTAGAAAAGACATGCAGCAGAAACAGTACGTCTATGAGACAGCAAGTGGAGAGACTGTATTAGAGATGAGTCATTAATTACCTAACTGCCCTCTTCTCAATGGAATCAAGAAGCCTGTGAGAGGTTTTGGGGGCACCGCCCCAGATGTGGGAGCAATATTCCATGGTAGGGCAGATTTGCGATTTGCACAGAGTGAAGAGATGGCTGGAAGAAAAGAAACGTTGAGAGTGCAAGAGTGTAATCCCCAAAACAGATATATCATTTTGCCTAGAAATCAGAGTGTCACCAAAGATAAGCATACAAGAAGAAGAAGACTCCTTTTTGCGAGAAGTGAAGTGAACTGAGTTTTAGAAGGATTGAAATCAACTAAGTTGTCTTTGCCCCACTGGAGAATAACCTGGAGATCGGCATTTAAGGAATTGATAGAGGATATTCGAGAAGTTGAAGCTGATTGAGCAGGGCAAGGTTTCTCAAAATGGCAGGTGGAATGCAATGTGCTATCATTGGCAAAACTATGGACACGATTTGCAGTCAAGGGAAGATGGTCATCAATATACACAGGGGGAAAGAACTGAACCTTGGGGGACACCAGCATTAGTGGAGAAGTTAGAAGACAGAGAGCCATATACCATCACCCTCAGTGAGCGATCAGAGAGAAAACTGGATAACCAACTACAAAAAACAGTTGGCAAACCATAAGATGGAAGCTTGTTTAGAAGACCTTTATGCCAAACACAATCAAAAGCCTTTGAGATGTTAAGAGCAACTGCTTGTTGTTGTTGTTGTTATGGGGGTTTGATGGGGCATAAGCTGCTTTGGCTATAATGCACCTATTCATGTACTGTACGAACAGATGAGAAGTTTTCATAATGTCAGAAAAGGCTGAGGTCAGAAATGATTAAAAACTCCAATTTGCTTCAGAAGTTTGAAAAATTCAGAAACACTTGCATTGTCACCGATAAGATTCTCTAGTTTTATTGGTTTCTGAAGGTCAACCAACGATAGCAAGGTTGAATTTCTGTCGTGTTTATAGTATGGGCATTCAATGAGAATGTTTCACAGTCAGGTTTGTAGAACAATGTTGACACTGCGGCGGATCATCTCCTGTTAGTAAATGAGGTCAGATGTATATGACCTATTCTTGCTCTTGAAAGGACTACTTCTTCTCATGTAGATGTTCGGACACTGGGCCTCCAAATTTTGGGATGCTGTTTGAACTGCAAGAGCTTGTTATTAGTTTGAGATAGCCAGATTGTTGTCCATTCTGAAAGGCATGTGACATGAATGATTTGTATATTGTCTGAGGCTGGAACAGGGATACTGGTTAAATCTAAGTTAGTTGGATTTTTTCCAGCTTTATCAGCCAGTTCATTACCAGAAATTCCAGAATGTGTTGGAATCCAGCAGAAGGTGACCAGTTGGTGGCATTCCTCGATCTTCCATAATAATCTTCTAATTTCGTTTAGAACAGGGTGAACTTTATCTGAAGAATTACATAATGCTAAGATTGAGCTGAGGGAGTCAGTGTAAATGACAAATTTTAATGAGCAGTCAATACAGAGATTTTCTAAGGCCAGTTTAATTGCATATAATTCTGCTGAGAAGATACTGAATTCAAATGGAAGGGAGGCTGAAATAGTGGTATTTTGGAACACTGTTGCTGCTCCAACGTTTCAGTTGGATTTAGAGCCATCTGTATAAATTGGAGAAAAATCAATATAACTGTGATTGTGAACTTCATGAAGTTGTTTCACATTTGATGCTTGTAGAATATTTTTTTCCCCCATTGGCAGAGGTAAGTGTCACAAGTCAGTAGAGGAGGAGACATCCATGGTGGTTGAGCGTATGTTACTACCTGTTGTACAGAATGAATGGAAACAGCACAAACCTGCATAAATTCGAGAAGGCGGAGACCAGCTGGTTTTATTATGCTAGGCTTATTTCTATAGAGATTTTCTAATGGTGGATTGAATAGGTATGACTAATTGGATGCACAGCACAACTTTGTATTTTGACAGCATACTTCAGTAACAGTGTTTTCCTACGTAAAGTAAGCGGGGGCTTGTGAGCGTCAATGTGGAGGCTATGTGCCGGTTATGTTTTTAAAGCCCCAAGTGCAATCCTCAAGGCACTGTGCTGAACTGGATCAAGCCAGCGTAAAGCACTTGCTCTGGCAGAATCATAGACAGGAGCACCTTAATCGAGATGGGATCGGATTAAGGCTCTGTATAACCAAAGCAGGGAGGTACGATCTGCACCCCATGTTAAGGCGGATAAAAGCTCTGAGTATATTTAACTTTATTGAACAGGAAGTATGTACATTTTTAATATGGTATGGTCTAAGGAATTTAATTTGTTATCAAGGATTAGTCCTAGAAATCTGATGTTAGTAGTGACTGGGATGGAGACATTGGAAATTTGAAGTTCAGGATCCAGATGAAGTTTGCATTGTCTACAAAAATGGATAGCAACTGTTTTCTGTTATGAGAGTTAATAGCCATTAAAGCTGGCCCATTGTTGTATTTTTTTTAGTGATATCTGAAGCTGTCTTTCGATAAATCTCATGTTTTGGGAATGGCAGGAGATGGAAAGGTCATCCGCATAAAGGTACGTCTCAACTGTGTTTGGAAGCTGTTTAGTGATGGAATCGATTCTAAGTGAAAAAAAGAGTGGCACTCAGTGGCACTGATCCCTGAGGAACACCTTCTTCCTGAATGAAAGTTGTAGAAGTCATTTTGGTATCTTACTTGAAACGATCTGTTGAAAGTTTTGAACAAATATGGGAAGGTTGACCCGTAGACCAAGAGAATAAAGATCACTAAGTATGCCATGCCGCCAGGTGGTGTCAAAAGCTTTCTCTATATCTATAGAAACCATTACTAGATGTTCATGTTTAATGAAGGCATTGCGAATGGCAAATTCAACCTGGATCATGAGATCCAAGCATGACCTGTTTTGTCGAAAGCCATGTTGACTATTGCTCATTAGATGTTGTGACTCAATGATCCAGATGAGTCTACTGTGGACAATTTTTTCAAGGATTTTGTTGAGGCAGCTTGACAGAGATATTGGTCTATAGCTATGGGGGTTGGATGGATCTTTTCCAGACTTCACGAAGGCCAAGACAATAGAGTGGGGTCAAGAAGCTGGATAAACATTTTCTAAAAAAATACGGTTGAAAAAGACTAGGAGGAGGCACAAAGCTTTGTCATCAAGATGTTGCAGCATGATATTAATAGATCCCATCTGGTCCTGCAGCACCATTATGAGCTATTTTAATGGCATGCAAAAGTTCAGAATATTGTAGATGTGTGTTATACAGTAGAATGAGGACAGTTTTCAAATTAATAGAATACTGTTCTCTACTGTTTAATTCGCTGGAAAGATGCAGTATAAGCTGATGTTGCTGAGATTTCAGCAAAAGTATTGCCCAAAGCATTAGCTATATCCAAAGGACTAGATAAATCTCAACCATTCCAGGAGAGGACTGGAGAAGACAAGGATGGAATCTTACCAGTAAGATGTCTAATTTTATTTCCAAATTAATTTGCTGTCAGTGTTTGTTAACTGTTGATGCAAAACGGGTCCAGGATTCTTTTTTTGCTTGCCTCTGTATGAAACGTGCTTTTGCCCTTAATTTCTTATAATTTATCAGATTGGCTGTGATTGGATATTGCCGAAACAAATTCCAGGCTTTGTTTTTTGCTTTTGTACATTCTTCATTCCACCAATAATTATAATGTTTTCGGCCCGGGACTTTTGATAATGGTATTGTATCTTTGGCCACATTTAGGAGATGTGACGTGATGTAATCTGTCACATCATCAATTGGCTGTTGTCGGATTTTTTTCTCGTCAAAAAAGATAGATGACTGAAATTTTTCCCAGTTTGCTCGGATACTAAAAATAATGTTTAGTAGCATCATTATTCTTGGCTATTTAGTCACTCTTGGCTATTTATGTTATTTTTGATAAATAAAAGCATCAAGCCTAGTAATAAAGTATGTATACCTGATATATAATAATCTTGATAACTTTAACTATAATTTTATAATAACCATTAACTTTTTATGCCACCTACTATACTCAATTTCATGCAGGTGAATCATACAAAAATTAATTTTTTAAATTTTAAATCATTATAACTGGTGACTAAACAAGGAAATATTTTATTAATTAATGTAACCTTCCATGCAACTTATTTTATACTTAGTAAATTAATAATGTACAATACATTGAAATTATAATCATAATTATAAAATTTTGTTATTTCATGATACAAAATAATTATGCTACCATAAATGATCAGACTTGCTACCAATTTTAAATTTCCATTTCCTGCAGGGTTTAGTTAAAGGAGTCTGTGCTATCAATACCTTGCATACGATTGGGAAGTGATCACTGCCCATAGGGTCATTTATAACATACCACTCTATGGTCGGGACTAGTACTGGATAACAAATTGAGAGATCTATTGCTGAAGTATGTCCAGTTGGAAGCTGAATGTGAGTGCCAGTATTCAACATGGCAAGGTTTAGTGCCTCTAAAAGGCTTTCAATGAGTTGACCCCGTATATCTAATTTAGCAGCACCCCATAAGGGGTGGTGCCCATTAAAGTCCCCTAATACAAAGGGTACTAGGAAAGTTTTGCAATATGATGCAACAATGAATCACAGGAAGCTGCTTGTTTCTGCATGTTGAGACATGTTCATACGTGCATAGTAGCCGCCGCGCCAAGTCGATGGGCTCAGTTATTCATTAGTAGTGAGAGTGTAAAGTGCTTGCGATGGCATCGTGGTCACGAAATGAGATAAGGACAGTTTTGTGGTATAATTTCGTGCGTGGTTTAACCATAGACCAGTGCTTAGAAGAAATGACTCTTGCACTAGATGATGATTGTCCACATCGTACAACGATATTCAGGTGGTATAGAGAATTCCAAAGGGGAAAATTTCACTCTGGAGGATTCTGAGAGGCCGGGAAGGCCACGAACGTCAGTTACAGAGGAAAACGTTACTGCTGCGAGGAAAATGCTTGACGAAAACAGGCGAGTGACCTACCAACAGATAGAGGATACTTTGGGCCTAAATGCACCAGCAATTCGTTCGATTCTGCAAGATCATTTGCACGTGAAGAAACTTTGTTCTCTCTGGGTGCCCCATCAACTGACTGAAGAGCAGATGACACGACGTGTGACTTGGTGCCGGGAGATGTTAAAAAAGTTTGATAAGGGACAATCTCGGTATGTGAACAACATCGTGACAGGTGACGAGACTTGGCTGTACTATTACGATCTGCCGACCAAGGCTCAAAACAAAGTTTGGGTCTTTGATGATGACGACACACCCGTAATTGTCAGAAAATCCCAATCTGTAACGAAGAAAATGATAGCTGTATTTTTCAAATCGAGTGGAATTGTGGAACGTGTCGTTTTGGACACGCAGAAGGCAGTCACAGCTAAGTGGTATACTGAACAATGTGCCTGCCTAAAGTCATTGGATCTATGAAGAACCTGCGGCCAAAGTCAAGAATGGACACCTGGTACCTCCATCACGAAAATGCTCCAGCTCACCGCGCCAAAGCCCGCACCGAATATTTGACCACGACAGAACTGAAACTTCTCAAGCACCCTCCCTACAGTCCAGACCTTGCTCCCTGCGACTTTGCACTGTTCCCGCATGTGAAAATGAAGCTAAAAGGGAGGCGGTTTTCCAGTGATGAGGACCTTCTACGGGCTTGGGACAACGAGTGTGCTTTACTCCCTAGTGAAACTTGGCAGAACTGGTTTAAAGATTGGTTTTGGAGGATGGAGAGGTGTATTGAATGTAGAGGAAATTACTTTGAAAAAAAATAAATAAACAAAGCTGTATTGCAAAACTTTCCTAGTACCCTTTGTATGCAGAAAGGTGGAGGTATCTGTATGAAGAGGTGTTCAAGTTCTTTTAAACAGTAAGTATGGTTTGGCTGCAAGTAGAATGACACAAGTGATATTGAAATATGGAGCGTTATACGAACAGCAACAGCTTCTATTTCAGTTTGAAGTGGGATATACTTAGTTGGGATTTTTGAATTTATTAGGATTGCAACACCACCATGGGTAGCATTAGCTGTTTTTCGATCTCTTCGATAAAGGCAATAGTTCTTTATTGAAGGAGAAATTTGTGAGGTTAAGTAAGTTTCTTGAAGACAAAGAGCAACTGGAGAATACCGGTTAATTAGATCATTGATATCATCTGTGTTGCAACGAAAGCCTCTGCAGTTCTATTGCAAAATACAAGGCATTCTGGCTTGTGACGTTCTAATTTTGATTTATCTTTTTTGGAGAAGACTGGCCAACAAGTGTCCATTTCTTCTTCTTCGGCATGGATTTTTAGTATCGGATCTTCCTGTACAGATGAACCATCTGTATTCATGATTGTGTCTTGTGTATTTTTAATTGCATTTAAATTTGCAATATTGTATGTGGTAGCACATATTGCAGGAGAAGATGCTGCTGGTATTGTCAGGGGAGTATTATTTGCCTGGTCTGAGAGTTTGGGTTGTTGTTTAAGCATACTTGGTTGTTGCTCAGAGAGGACTGCTAGCCCAGTCAGAAATTGATTTGTTAGTGTGACATTTGTTTGATATTTTTTTTATTACATTAGCATAGGTAATATTTGTTTACAGTAGGTGCAACCAGTTTTCTTGCTTCTTGGTAGCTGATTTTACTCTCAACCTTGTATTTTACAATTTTTTTTTTCAGTTTTCCATTTTTCACAAGTTTTGGAATATGCAGGGTGGTCACCTTTGCAGTTCAGGCACATCATTTTTGTAGCTGAACAGTTGCTCTGATTGTGATCTGGGGACCCAACAATTGGGGCAGACAGGAACTCCTCTGCATACAGTTTGAGAGTAGCCATACTTTTGGAATTTATAGCATCTTAAAGGATTGGGAATGTACAGGCGGATGCGGCAAAGTAAATAACCTGCTTTTACAGAGGCAGGTAAGTTGGGTGTATTGAACGTGAGAATAATATTTCCAGTTGGTATAAGTTGATTATCTTTTTTAGTCATTATACATTTTGCTTGAATTATATTTTATCCCTGCAGCTCTTGGGTAATTTCTTCCTCTATGACATTTAGAAAGTCCCAAATGTCATAGAGGAAGAAATTACCCAAGAGCTGCAGGGATAATTTCTTCCTCTATGACATTTAGAAAGTCCCAAATGGACATCACACCCTTAGATGAATTTAGGGTTGTGTGGGGGAGATATTTTTACTGGAATGTCAGCAAAGTTTGTGATCTGTAAGTTTCTCCGAATGTCTTTGGTTCGTAGTTTCCACTAATAGGTCTCCAGATTGCAGTCTCTTAACAGTCTTGGGAGATCCTGCAATACCTTCCAGATGTTTTTGAATTACGAATGGAGACAGTTTGGAAAACTGTCTCCATTCGTAATTATTAAAATTAAAAACGATGGGCAGGGTTGCTCCATCTGAGTAGTCTTCTGTCTTTTTGGATCATTTCCTAAGTCATGACTGGAGTGATGGTCAAGGTATGTTTCTATTCTTGAGCCCGAAGGCTTTAAGGGTGGATAATTATATTTATCCATGATGGCTCCTTTTGGCCCTGGGGGTTTCTCTTTACCACCCAGGTTACCAGCCCCGGCACGGAGAGGCAGGAGTAGTGCCGCTTTGTGGTCAAGCATTGAGGTTAGTACAGTTAGTAAGGTAGCAATAGCTTGTGTTTACCGAACTTTTCCATTGAATTTGTCCATAAATGGGTAACATTAGCCAGAATATCACCAGTGGATCGACACTGACGGAATACATACTGGCGATTGTTGGTCAGACAGGTTTCTTGGTAGTTTAACAGTTGGCGGTTATTTGATTTCTCCATTACTTTAGAAAGAATAAACGTAATTGCAATGGGATGATAATTGGATGGGAGGCATTTGTCACCCTTTTTAGGAACTGGTTGGATATGAGCAAATTTCCAAGCAGAAGGAAAAACACCTTTGGAATAAGAAATTGAGAAAAGGCGCCAAAGAACAAGAGTAAGTTCAGGAGCACAGGATTTAAGAACAAGTGGAGAAATACCATCAGGACCTACAACTTTCTTAACATCAAGCTTCGTCAAAATCCTTCTGACATCCTTTTGATGGAAGACTGCAAGTGGCATTGAATGGAGCATGTTGGTTATGGTGGGAAATGTTTTACCATCTCCCATTAATACGTGAGTTGGAAGAAAAATAGGAGGCTAGCAGGTCAGTTTTATCCTTGGCTGCAGTGACAACAGAATCATCTGGTTCTGACAAATGTGGGAGCAGAGATGGCCAAAAGTTGCGGCTAATAGCTTTGGTAAGAGACCAGAATGCCTGGCTACCATTAGGGAAAGAAGCAAGTTTTCTACTCTTAGCCAGAAAATGAAACTGAAGAACTGGAAACAAGCAAATTACAATATGCAACGTTTTTCTCTTGAACAGCTTTAGCACATTTATTGGAACGCCAAGGTTTAGATCAGTGTTTCTCAAAGTGGGCGATATCGCCCCCTGGGAAGGGGGGTGTTTGAATTATCCATAGGGGCGTTAGGAATGAAAGGGGGCGCCAGGGGGAGACGATAGTAATCTGGAAGGCTTCATAGCCTTCCAGATTACTGGAGCACTTAAATAAGATGCATTCAGATAAGGCAAATAACGACTTGTCTTACTTTCAAAAGCTACGTGACAAATTTGAAAAGCACCCAAAATAATCGAGCATGTTTTCTTGTGCGTCAAAACAAAACAACGATGGCTTGCAGGCTTCGTACAATATTTCACTGTTGATTGCAAAAGCTGGTAAGCCTCATACAATTGGTGAAGAATTAATTTTGCCTGCAATTTCTAAAGTTATCAGTACTGTTTTACATAAATCACCGCACAATATAATAAAATCTATTCCACTTAGCAATGATACAATTCAGAGACAGATACACGAAATAGCCAAAGACAGAAAATACCCTATGCAACATTTTACAAACAACAGAATTTGCCTTACAAATAGACGAATCATTAGCATTAGTAGAGGCATTTGATGCAAGAAAGCAAGCTTATGCAGCATCAGCCAAAAAAAACCCAATTCCACTTCACCCCGATGTTTGTTTGAAATACCTGTCCAGCTGAGCCTTAAACTTATTTAAGCTATCAACTTCCACGACAAGGGATGGAAGTCTATTCCACCAACCAACCACCCGCTGGTTAAAGGCAAATTTCCGCACGTCTATCCTACATCTGTCTTTACTCAATTTTAATTTATGCCCTCTCAGGTGATTATTCTGAGCAAGAGGAAGAATCCCATCAGAATTGAGCATGCTCAAACCATTCAAGGCTTTATACACCTCTATCAGATCACCTCGCTGGTGCCTAGTCTCCAGACACTGTAATTTGCAAAACTTAAGCCTTTCTTCATAAGAGCACCCCTTTGTTCCATTCACTAATCTTGTTGCCCTTCTCTGTACTCGTTCCAGCAGCTCTACATCCTTATTGAAATGAGGCGTCCAGGCCTGTATACAGTACTCTAGGTGTGGCCTGACCATTGCCTTATACAAGGTAATAATCACCTCCTTATCCCTGCTAGAAAAATTCCTATATACCATTGACAATACACCATGAGCTACTCTTGCAGCCCGTCTGCACTGCTCAGAGAACTTCATATCTGCCTGCACAACCACCCCCAGGTCCCTTTCATTCTCTACCATTGTCAGTGTAGTTCCACAGAGTTGATACGTTGCTCTGGGGTTGCTGTTTCCCATATGTAGTACTTTACATTTGTCAATGTTAAACTTCATTTGCCACCTCTCAGCCCATCTGCTCAACCTTTCCAGATCCTGTTGCAGCAGCATAGTGTCAGTAGTGTCCTTAACAACCCTGCCAACCTTCATATCGTCTGCAAACTTGGACATTAAGCTTGATATACCATCATCAATATCATTTATAAATACAGAAAACAATAATGGACCCAACACTGGACCCTGAATCTTTACTACTAGCATACGTATGTTTTATAAAAGATGAAAAGTTGAACGAAGAATTATTATTTGCAAGATATCTAGAAACGTATACCAAAGGCGAGTCTATATTTCAGGTTACTGAAAAGTTTTTTAAAGACAGGGAAATTCTACTTACAAATGTACTTGCTTGTGCAACGGATGGAGCACCATCAATGATTGGCCGTTACAAGGGTTTTATGGCTTATTTAAAAAATGCCGTGCCAAATATTATTACTGTTCATTGTGTCATTCACCGTCAGCATTTAGTTGCGAAAAAACCTGGTGATCAAATACACAATTCTCTACGAACTGTTATTACTGCTATAAACAAAATTAAAGCACATTCTTTGAACGATCGTATATTTCGAAAGCTTTGTGATCAAAACAGCGAAAATTTTGAATGATTGCTACTTCACTCCGTGGTTCGGTGGCTATTAAAAAGCAACTGTCTCAACAGACTTTATGAACTCTTTGATACTGTTGTCGAGTTTTCTGAAGATAGGAACAACAACCTTAGTAATGACCTCAAGAAAATGAAAACTGATATTGCTTATCTTGCAGATTTATTTACTAGATTCAACTCAATGAACTTACATTTACAAGGACAAGATGTAACTCTTATTAAGGTGAAAACTCAAATTTCAGCATTTATTTCAAAATTAAAGCTTTTTATGCACAATGTAGGACGACGTGAATTGTATCAATTTCCAAATCTGTTGGAAATAAAGAAAAAAGAAAAAATAACTGATGAAACTCTACTAACTTTTTGTAATCATCTAGAAATGTTGCACAGAGATATGCAGGAAAGATTCGAAGATCTCCTTAATTTGAAAATTCCAAATTGGGTTATAAATCCTTTTTTAAATAATGACGATGGTGAACGTTTTGTAGAACAAGAATTGATCAAGTTACAAAATGAAGTTGAACTGAAGCCAAAATTTCAAAATTCATCAGGAATTTTGGTTACAAAAGAAAATGCCTGACCATTATCCTGCATTGTGGGGAATTGTAAAAAAAATACTTATTTCTTTTCCAACATCATCTCTAGTCGAAACTGGTTTCAGTGCTGTATCTCAATTGCTGACAAAACAAAGAAATTGTCTGGATTGTTGTGGTGATTTACAACTTCTACTTAGAGATATTAAACCTAATATTGATAAGCTAATAAATCTCCACTAAGCTCATCCATCGCATTAAATATTAAAATATAATTAACTATTTCCATTAATACACTTATTTATGTAATTCACTTTAATTTTTATGACTTAATTTAAGTGACTATAACCGACTTTATGTAGTTATAATTTTTTACGAAGAAGGAATAAAGTGCAGTAAATAGTTTTCTTTATAATTCACACACATACATGCAGGGCTGCATTTACGTTTTTGGAGGCAAACAGACAAATATTCATTTCAGTTATTTAGCTTCACTTTATATTGGTGGGCTAAAAAAAAGCCCTAGTGAGGGCTTTTTTTTCAGGGGGGGCAGTGATCCAACCAAGGTGGGCGGTAACCAAAAAAGTTTGAGAAGCACTGGTTTAGATGATTGACAGAATTTTAAAGTGGAGCGTGGGATAAAGGTTTCTATTCCTACATGAATAAGTTCACTGACATGATCTGAGCAAACATTGAAATCAGAAGTTTTGAAACAGTAATCCAACCAAGGAAAAGAAGAAAAGAAATCTCGTATGTCATCACATTTTGCATTCTTGTAATGCCAAACAATATGAGGTTGGGTATAGCCATGAGATAAAGGCTCCATTGGAGAAAAGACAATCACCAAGTTGTGATCTGAGGTGCCTAAAGGATTACTCACTTTGACAGTGTACTTAGAAGGGTGGTTTGTGAGAAAAAGATCAAGCGCGTTGGCTGTATGGTTAGGATTGTCCGGTATTCTTGTAGGGTAAATGAACAATCTGTGCAAGGTCATTAGTAATTGCTAAAGCCTCAGCATCTCGACCAGGTGGGTCAGTGTGACTAGAAAATGGAAGCCAGCTGGAGTTGTGAACATTAAAATTACCAGAGAAAATTACCCCACTGTTAGGAAAGTTGGACCTGGACTGGAGAAAATCAATTTGCAAAGAGAGGAAGTCAAAGAGCTCCAAGTGATTAGTGGAGTTGGGAGAACGGTAGAGACAACAGATGAATTTGACACAATGAGGTAGAGATTTTAAGATCAAAAAGAGGATATTCCAAATTACTAAGTCTCTGACAGGGAATATTGGAACAGACATATGCACAAGTATCACCTTTGAGGTGTGAGGAATCATACAGTGAATAGTTTTGGCAACTGAAATGAGCAGTAGTTGAATCAACGGATAACTGACATTCTGTCAGAAAAAGTACACGGGGTTTGGCAGACTGGAAGTGGAAATGGACATCGTTGAGATTACAATTGAGACCTCGTGTATTTGTGAAATGAACTAGGAAGTGTTTGGGAGGTTTAGATCTTTTCGCAAACAAGCTTATTCTATTAGTTTGTCAATTCATGGTGTATTCAATAGAAAAAAAAAAGTGTGGGGAAGAGACATACTGTATGAAGTAATGAAATTTTTGGATATAGCATACACATCGTAAGAATATACCCAGATCCTTGACAAAATGTGGCCTCGAAAGGAATACTTGTCTGAAAAG
Organism: Mastigoproctus giganteus; assembly: GCF_048544385.1. Classification (NCBI taxonomy): domain Eukaryota; kingdom Metazoa; phylum Arthropoda; class Arachnida; order Uropygi; family Thelyphonidae; genus Mastigoproctus; species Mastigoproctus giganteus. The sequence goes on along the minus strand of NC_143575.1, from coordinate 118,501,336 downwards.
AGAAGGAGACACCCAGGCAGAGGCCCTGGCTAGTATTCCCACTAGTGACGAAGTTTTCATTCGTAGGGTTATCATTTATTTTGCCTAACTTAGCTTATCATCTAGCCAGATTCCGAGGAACTTGGTTTCATTCACCCTTTCAAGTTGTTTTTCTTTGTATGTTAGTAATGAGTCTGATATTGATGGTTTAGCATTACTTAAGAGTACTTCATATTTATATTAAAGACAATATTACTCCATCTGCAGTGTTACAATATATTTTTAAAAACAATTTTTAAGCTACATTTCCAAATGTAGCAGTTGCATTAAGAATTTATGCAAATGATGGGAACAAAGGGGTGCTCTTACCAAGAAAGGCTTAAGTTCCCCAAAATGCAGAACTTAAGGCTTTCTTGGTAAGATGACTAGATGACTAAACTAGATAAGCTAAATATCTATGTATGTTAGTAATGAGTCTGATATTGATGGTTTAGCATTACTTAAGAGTACTTCATATTTATATTAAAGACAATATTACTCCATCTGCAGTGTTACAATATATTTTTAAAAACAATTTTTAAGCTACATTTCCAAATGTAGCAGTTGCATTAAGAATTTATGCAAATGATGGGAACAAAGGGGTGCTCTTACCAAGAAAGGCTTAAGTTCCCCAAAATGCAGAACTTAAGGCTTTCTTGGTAAGATGACTAGATGATAAACTAGATAAGCCTGCGAGGTTGTTGTTTGTTTGTTTGTTATTTGGTTTTTAGGAACATTAGCAACTAAGTCCATATTGCTCCAGGAATATGCAGTAGTCATTCCCTGACCTTTCCGCATCCTCCGTATTTGGTGGTCACGGGCTGAAACCCCGATCTAATCAAGAAGCGTGTGCTATCCACTGCTGCTCCTGTCCACCTGGCTACGGAGGCGCCTATGCCTGCGAGGTGATCTGATTGAGGTGTATAAGGCATTGAATGGGTTGAGCAGGCTCAGTGCTGATGGGATTCTTCCTCTTGCTCAGATTACGAACCTGAGGGTGCATAGATTCAAATTGAGGAAAGACGGTTGTAGAATAGATTTTCAGAAATTTGCATTTAGCCAGCGGTTGATAGCTTAAGTAAATTTAAGGAAGAACTGGACAAACTTTTGGAGTGGATGGAAAATGGGTTTATTCTTTTTTTTTTTTTTTTTTTTTTTTTGTTGATACTGTATAAGCTTGCTTTCTTGCCTCATATGCCACTACTAATGCTAATGCCTTTTTTGACTTTACCAGTTTCAATTGTCTCAGGTGAACAGAGTTTTTCAAAATTAAAATTAATCAAAAATTATTTAAGATCGACAATGAATATTAATCAAAAATTATTTAAGATCGACAATGGCTCAAGAACAACTCTCTAATTTGGCAATAACTTCAATAGAAAATGATCTTTTGGAACAAATAAACATAAATGAAATAATAAATTTGCATATCAGCAAGGAAACAATTTTTTATATATTTTTCCTTTTATTTTTATTGCGATAGAATACGATTACTGTGATTTAGAATTTAAAATTTATTTCCAGAATGATTTTGTTATTTTTGCTTGTTGTTTCATTATATTATGTATGTGAGGTTTGTTGTAATTCTTTTCTTTTTCAATAAATTAATAATAATTGTTTACGCCTTATTTTATTTTTTTATTGAAATATTTTGGGGAGGCAAATTTGATTTCACTTACTGGCAGCACATAGGGTCGCAGTCGCCCTGAGTTTAGTATATTAAAATATAAAAATATATATATTATTTCAAAAACAAACCTGCAATTAAGAGCTTTGGAAATACATTGCCAAACACTGCAGCCTCGATCCCCGATTCTGATGATTACCAAAGACCACTGTGCATGATTTGTTATAAAGTACTCTCAAACGATGGATTAAAACCTAACAAACTGCCAACATTTGGAATCAAAGTACAGTAACTGCATCTAAGCCAGTGGAATTCTTCCTCAATAAATTCAAAGAATTAAAGGAAAGTACCAATTCAAATGCAGCAGAAGATTGTGATTGAGTAGCTCTTCTAATAGCAAAGGCAGGAAAAGCTACACAATATAGGCAAACAAGTTAAAACTACTTGCAGTGAAAGAAATGGTGAGTACAATGCTGGGAGAAAAGGCTTGTAATTAAATTAATGCAATTGCACTGTCAAATAATACAACTCAATGCAGAATTAGAGATATGGCCGAGGCCATTAAAGGATAGATGATCACAAGAATACGCAATAGGCATTTCTATGACCTTCGACTTGATGAACACACTGCAAATCTACCAATTACTTCAGCAGCACTTGTTAGATATGAATGGAATGGAACTATAAATGAGGTTCATGCATGCAATAGTTTGCTCTTTTGCAAAGCCTACATATATGAGCCACTTCAGATGCAATTTTTAAAATTCTGGATGACCTCTTAAAGGAAAGTATTATAGATTGGTCGAAATGTGTCAGGCACATGTTATGACAGGCAGACACAGAGGAGTTTGTGTTCGGGTGAAATCTGTGCAACCAGCAAGGGTCGCTCTTGGTAGTCACTGCAGAACTGCAGTACCACCAGCTTTTTAAATCTAAATATACAGTCAAAGAGTTACATCAAATTTTGTGAAGTGCAATGCAATGAATATTTTTTATTAACAGATCCCGCATATAGTATACTCATTCTTTAGTTCCAATAATAAAAAATAAAATAATAAAATAATAATAATAATAAATAAAATAAAAAATTGCTTTATTTAATACAAGTATTGAACAGAGCCCAGGCGATCCAGGCCCAACCACAGCCTATGGTTTTTGATTCATGTAAAAACAACTATTTCCAATAATCATTTCAATGATAAACAAATAAAAACACGAAATAGTTTTCAACTTGGAAGTTTAACCGTAGGCGGAACTGTGTGCTAGACAGTTGCACATTTTGCTCCCAGTGATTGAGTCAATACCTGGTTGGTGGGCAATACACATTTTTTAGAGGTGACAAAACGAATCAAAGGAACTGCGGAGCAAGCAGTGCTGATTTCATTGTTGACTGTGAAGGGTGTGTTGCCACAATGTCAGTGTCTTTTTGTTATTCGCAGGATTTGCCCAATTCCCATTAAGTAAATTATATCAGTGTTAAGTCAATAATGAACATTCAACAGTTTAATTATGTGATTGCAGCTTAATTGCGAATCAAGTTTGAACTTGCTAAGTTGAAGTTATGTTACAAGCACTAGCAATGAAAAAATGCCAATTGAGTTAAACATAGTTTTGGAGGAATCCATAAAAACTATTAATTTCATTAAGCCTAGTCGTTTGAATTCAAGAATTTTTTAGGCTCTCTGTGAGGAAACAAGCAGTAATCCCCATCAACTATTCACGCATGATGAAATTCATTGGCTTTCTCAAGGGTAGATATTCTTACTCGCCTATTCGACTTGAGATAAAGTGAGAATTTTTCCAATCAAACTACAAATCACTTTCATGTCGAATAGAATATTTTTACCTCAACAAAAATGCAGCTTCCAGGCAAATTAAAATGTGACATTAACATTAGTCAAGGTATACGATGCAAGAAAGCAAGATTATACAGAACCCAAAAAAAATAAAAAAAATAAAAAACCACCAATTCCATTTCAACCTCAAAAAGTTTGTCTAGTTCTGCCTTGAATTTATTTAAGCTGTCAACTTCCACAACAGATGGAAGCTTGTTACAGCAATCGACTAACTAAAGGTCTTTAGTTTTGAAATTTGCCAACTAACGCTGGCTAAAGATAAATTTCAACATCTATTCTACACCTGTCTTTCCTAAATTTAAATTGATGCCCCCTCAGGTGTGTAATCTGAGCAACAGGAGGAATCCTATCAGCATTGAGATTGCTCAAACCATTCAAGGCCTTATTCATCTCACTCAGATCACCTTGCAGGTGCATTAGTCTCCAGACACTCCAATTTGCAGCACTTAAATCTTTGTTCCACTCACGAATCTTGCCTACCTCTGAACTCATTCCAGCTGCTCTACATCCTTCTTAAAATGTGGCCGCCAGACCAATCTACAGTACACAAAGTGTGGCCAGACCACTGCCTTATACAAGGGGATAATCACCTCCGTATTAGTGCTAGCAAAATTCCCGTATATCATTTACAAGACCGCATGAGATATTCTTGCAGCCTGTCTGCACTGACTGCTCAGAAAACTTCATATCTGACTGCACAGTCACCCCCAGGTTTTTTCATTCTCCACTTCCTGGAGTTTAGTACTGCACAGTTTGTATGTTACTCTGAGGTTACTGCTACCCATATGCAGTACTTTACATTTTTCAATTTTTAAACTTCAGTTGCCACCTCTCAGCCCATCTGCTCAACTTTTCTGGATCCAGTTGCAGTAGCTTACTGTCATTACTGAGGAGCAATATCCCAATTCGTCTGAAATGGAAAATAACCAATAAATATATACTACCCACAATGACTTATGGAATGGGCATTCACCAAAACAATGGCAGAAAAGCTGAAAACTACACAGCAAAAAATGGAACAAATTATATTAGGAATCAGACTGTTAGATAAGAAGAGAAACACGTGGATTAGCCAGGAAACACAAATAAAGGACATTCTTATCAAAACTAAAGAACCAAAATGGACGTGGGTAGGACACACAGCTCGAAGACATGATGAAAGATGGACGAAGAAATTCACAGAATGGTATCTAAGAGGAGCTAAAAGAAAACCTGGAATACAACAACGGAGATGGAAAAATGAAATTCAAGGGTTCGTGGGTAGTAACTGGTTGGTCATTGCACAAAACAGAAGAAACGGGAAAGTTGCTGGAGGCCTTCATTCTGCAGTGAATTGAAAATGGCTGAAGATAGGTGTAATTAACAACCCAACCAATTTTCATATCATTTGCAAACTTGGACAATAAGCCTGATATACCTTCATCAATATCACTGATAAATTTAGAAAACAACAATGGGCCCAACACTGAACATTGGGGAACTCCACTAATAACATTCGTCCACGAAGAGCATTGACCATTAATAACTCCTCTCTCTCTCTCACTCAACTATCCCTTTATCCATAGAAGCAACTTTCCCTAAATTCCCTACTGCTTCAATCTGTACAATAAGCTTCCGTGTGCAACAGCATCAAAAACTTTCCTAAAATCTAAGTACATGAAATCAAAATAATTTTTTGATTCAGTTCTTTTGTGACCACATCATAAAAAGTGAAAAAAGTAAATTCCAGCCATTATCAATCCACTGTAGGACAGAAGCCTCCACAAAGATTCACGTTGAGGGAAATAGACTTATAATCTGCCACGCTGGTCCAGTGCTGGTTGGCAGATCAACCGCAATTTAGCAGCCAGGAACTTTTTAGCATTAGCATTAGTAGAGGCATACGATGCAAGAAAGCAAGCTTATGCAGCATCAGCCAAAAAAAAAAAAAAAAAAAGCTCCCATTTCACCCCTCCATTTGCTACAAATACCTGTCCAGCTCAGCCTTAAATTTATTTAGGCTATGAACTTCCACAACAGAAGATGGAAGTCTGCTCCACCAATCAATTACCTACTGGCTAAAGGCAAACTTCTGCACATCTATCCTACAACTGTCTTTCCTCAATTTGAATTTATGCCCTCTCAGGTGATTATTCTGAGAAAGAGGAAGAACTCCCATCAGCACTGAGCATGCTCAAACCATTCAAGGCTTTATACACCTCTATCAGATCACCCTGCAGGTGCCTAGTCTCCAGACACTGCAATCTGGAAAACTTAAACCTTTCTTTGTAAGAGCAACCCTTTGTTCCATTCACTAATCCTGTTGTCCTTCATACTCATTTCAACAGCTCTACATCCTTCTTAAAATGAGGCCTCCAGACCTGTATACAGTACTCAAGGTGTGGCCTGATTATTGCCTTATACAAGGGGATAATCACCTCCTTATCGCTGCTAGAAAAATTCCTGTATATCATTGAAAAGACAACTATGAGCTACTCTTGCAGACCGTCTGCACTGCTCAGAAAACTTCATATCTGCCTGCACAATTACCCCCAGGTCCTTTTCATTCTCTACCACTGTCAGTGTAGTACAACAGAGTTGATACATTACTCTGGGGTTACTGCTTCCCATATGCAGTATTTTACATTTGTCAATGTCAGTGTTAAATTCATTTGCCACCTCTCAGCCAATCTGCTCAACTTTTCTAGATCCTGTTGCAGCAGCATACTGTCATTAGTGTCCTTAACCCTGCCAACCTTCGTATCATCTGCAAACTTGGACATTACACCTGACATACCATCATCAACATCATTTATAAATACAGAAAACAACAATGGATCCAACACTGAACCCTGAGGGACTCCACTAATAACATTAGTCCATAAACAGGGGTGTCCACTGATTACCACTCTCTGTCTTCTTCCACTCAACCATCCTTTTAACCATAGCAGCAATTTGCCTCCAATGCCACACTGCTCCAATTTGTGCAACAGTATCAAAAGCCTTTCTAAGATCCAAATATTGAACACAATATATTCAAAGACCATATGCTACTGCACTCTGGCTTCTGATCACTCGGCTAAGAACACGATTTCTTTTACCCAATCAAACTGGGCAGACCAGACTTCCTCTTAAACCCATACTATGCCTGATTTAACCAGTGACTCCATTATTTTCCCTGGAACAGAAGTTAAACTGACAGATTTGTAATTACTCATGTCACTCTTTGTTAATTGGGGATACATTAGCACATCTCCAGTCTGTAGAGTCCTCCCCTGTGTCATAAGATGCTCTCATAATCATGGCTAAGGTTTTTGTGTTTGTTTACTTCCTTTGAAATTTCTGTTAATATAATCGTATATAAACCCTTTTTTTATATATAACCCTTTGTTTATATCCTATGCTGGGTGCATGGGACATAAACATAAGAAATTATGTTTATTTTCAAAAATTACTCCTCAAATTTCCTCTTAGTTATTACAAAATCCTTTAGCACCCTGTTGCATTTGATAAAATTCTGTCATTCTCCTTACCGCATAACGCATGTGTGAATGTAAATGCAAAATACTCATTCAGTTTGTCACTTACCTGAGTAGGATCATCAAGAGTTGACCCATCAATATCAAGTTGACCAATATGATTTGTCCCCTTGCTTCTAGAGTTTACATAAGTAAGGAAGTCTTTGTTATACCTCTTTGAATCCTTTGCCAAAAATCTGCCTATACTTGCCTGACCTCCTTTGTGACTTGATTACCATAGGCTTCTGTGTCTCATGATAATTTATATGCATCCCATACACTTATTTTCTGCCACAAGTCTCATCAGTTCATCTGACATCCATTTAATCCTAAACTTTTAACAGTTTTTCTTGGTTGGTATTAAAAGCCTGGTCGCATCCAAGATTAATTCCTTGAATGCTTCCCACTTAGAATTTGCTGTTTCACAAGTTCCAGTCAATATCTGGGAAGATAAAATCCTCCATTATAAGAAATTAGCATTAGTTGAGGCATCTGATGCAAAAAAGCAAGCTTATGCAACATTAGCAAAAAAAAAAAAAAAAAACCTCCCATTTCACCCATCCATTCTCTCTAAATACCTCTCTAGCATAGCCTTAAATTTATTTAAGCTATCAACTTCCACAATAAGAGATGAAAGCCTGTTCCAGTAATCAAATACCCGCTGGCTAAAGGCATATTTCCGCACCATCTATTCCACAACTGTCTTCCCTCGATTAGAATCAATGCCCCCCTCAGGTTCATAATCTAAGCAAGATGAAGAAAACTATAATCATCGAGCTTGCTCAACCTGTTCAAGGCCTTATACACCTCAATCAGATCATCTTGCAAGTGCGCAGTCTCCAGGCACGGCAATTTGCAGAACTTGAGCCTTTCTTGGTAAGAGCACCAGTTTATTCACCTCATAAATCTTGTTGCCCATCTCTGTACTCATTCTAGCAATTCTACATCCTTCCTAAAATGAGGCCGCCTCACCCGTACACAACGCTCAAGGTGTGGCCTGTCCACTGCCTTGAACAATGGGATAATCACCTCATCTCTAACAGAGTCTCTACACTCGGTGTCTCATAGATGTACTGTTTCTGCTGCATGCCTTTTCTACAGATACTTCCATGGGCACTGTTCTGAATTATCTTCTATAATTCCTACGCTCTCTTTCAAAACAGTCCGAACACGTGCTGCCACCAGTCGACATCCATTTACAGTCCAACTTCAAACTCACAGAACCAACTTTTGATCTTTCTCGTTTATTCATTCAACTGCTGTTTTCTGGAACACACTTCCTTGATACGTATTTTCTGAGTACCCAAGCAAGGTACTAAGTACTATAGGTTCTAATACCTCTCGTGTTTTGGGTTTTTCTAAAGAAAAAAATAAATAAAAATACTCCCCCTCCCTTTCTTTCAATAATTGTAAAATTGGGATATCAAAGCACCATGTCTTTGATATCACAACAATATCTATCTTTGATATCTTCACCATCACTTCAAATTCATTAAATGTATTTACTATACTCCTAGTATTAGTGTAGATACAAGTATAGATCTATCTGTGTTTTAACTATTCTCAGTTATCCTAATACAGCCCATATTTTTACTTGTTCCTTGATGACTCGCAGCAATCATTGAAATCCCCATAACCTTGCTCTCCAGGTTGCTGCACAATCCAATAGAAGCAGTGCAACAATCACGCTCATTTCTGCCTGCAGCTACTGTTAATCTATTAGTCTGAATTCCCAAAAGCTAGCAGTTTTTTAAGCCACCTAACATTGCCTCAATAGCATTAGCAAATATTCTAAAAATACGATTTGTTGATAGCATTAGCATTAGTTAAGGCATACAATGCAAGAAAGCAAGCTTATATACAGCATCAGCCAAAAAAAACAGCTTCCCATATAACTCGTGCCGTTACTCCAACTTTTGTCTAGTTCAGCTTTAAATTTATTTCAGCTATCAACTTCACAATAACAGACGGAAGTCTCTTCCAGCAATGAACTATTCACTGGCTAAAGCCAAACTTCTGCACATATATTCTACAACTGTCTTTCCTAAATTTGAATCTATGCCACATCAGGTTCTTTGTCTGAGCAAGGGAAATTATTCTGTCATCACTGACCCTGCTCAAACCAGTCTTTCCTATTAACAAGCACAGATCATGCTGTGAAAAATTCTACCCCATGAAAGTTGCACACTCCCTGGTCCTGTTGAACAGGACCAGGGTATGTCTGCCAGGGGCAAAGCTTGATGACATTATAGAATGGATATCATCTTTTAAGGGCACAAAAGGTAATATTGTTGTACAGGTGGAATTACTTAACAAGCTACAGGTCATTTTCAAATTCAACCCTAATTCATGGCTTTTTTTTTCAACAAGTTGAAAAAAAACCATGAATTAGGGTTGAATTTGAAAGTGTCTGCAATTCTACCCAGACACGATTGGAAGGAGTATTTGATGAAAGCCTTGTCGATCAATTTGGCACTGGAGAGATTGTGCAAGGCTCATGGGGGTAGAATTTTATTCAGCCTGGTCTGTACTTGTTAACAGGAGAGACTGCTTCTACAAGGATGGGATACACTTAAATAGAAAGGGTGCAAGAATATTTGCTGATGCTATCGAGGCAGTGTGAAGTGGGGCCAAAAACTGCTAGCTTGTGGGCGGATACAAGGACTAATAGATTAACAGTAGTTAATGGCAGAAGTGAAAGTAATTCTGGCACTGCTTCCATTGGAATGAGCAGCAGCTTGGAAAACAAGATGCAGGGAGTCATTGCAGTACAAGTAAACACATGGGCTGTATTAGGGTAGCTGAGAATAGGAACAGGTGCATGTATACTTTCTTGTACACAAATGCTAGAAGTTTGGTAAATAAATTTGATGAATTTGAGGTGTTGCTTAAAATATCAAAGGCAGATATAGTTGGGATATCAGAGAAGTGGTGTCACACAGATATAAGGAATGCAGAACTGGAATTTGGGGAGTACAATGTGTACAGCAAGGATAGACAGGATAGGAAGGGAGGAGGGGTTATGCTAGTAATTAAGAAACACATAAAATCCAAGGAAGTGCAGCCAGTCGACATTACTGGACAGTGCAGTGTCGAATCAGTTTGCTGTGACATAAGCATTGGGAGTAGGAGTGTTATAAGCCTAGTGACTCTGATGAGTATAATAAACTGTACAGGGAAATAGAGTGGGCCAGTAAATCAGAGTGTCTTATAATGAGGGATTTTAATTTCCCGGATATTGACTGGAATTTGTAGTTTGGTCATTCACACACTAGCAAGGCTTTTGTGGATTTACTGGATGATTGTTTTCTACATCAGCATGTTTGGGAGGCAACTAGAGGGAGTAATACTCTTGATCTTATTATCAGTAGTGATTCTTCATGCATTAAGAATCTGCAGATAAAAGGAACCACTAGGTGGCAGTGATCACAGTGTGCTGAAGTGGGATTTACTCAAAGATGTAACTACCATCAGGGGAAAAGAGAAGGGTTTTTGCTTTTGTAAAGGCGACTACGGTGGTCTGAGATCTATGGTGGAACCAACTGATGATGTTACCAACAGCAAATTCAAAATGAGAAGCATTCAAAGAATTTATCTTGGAAGCTACCAGGCTTTACATACCAACTAAGAAATATTGTTCATGGTTTAGGCCTTAATGGATGTCAGATGAACTAATGAGACATATGGCAGAGAAGAAAAATGCATGGGATACATATAAATTGGGTGATATAAGCTGGTCTTTAACCAAGTAATAAAGGATATTAGGCAGGCAAAGGCAGGTTATGAGAAATCTCTGGCAAAGAATGTAAATAAAAACCACAAAGAGTTCCTTACCTATGTAAACTCTAGAAGGAAAAGAATGAATCAGATTGATCCACTTGATACTGATGGTTCAACTGTTGATGATCCTGCTCAGGTGGCTAACAAACTAAATGAGTATTTTGCATCTACATTCACACATGAGGAGTTATTCAGAGAGGGCGAATGACAGAGTTTAATTCACCTCTGGCAGTGAGGTAGATGATTCTGTAATAACTGAGAGGGAAGTGGAGGAGAAATTGTTGAATATAAACATAAAAAACGAACCCAGGTTGGATGGGAACTATCCAGTTATATTAAAGGAGGCTGCAAAGGAATTACCCGTGGACTGGAGATGTGCAAAAAAAAAAAAAAACTGCAGCCATTGTCAACCACTGCAGGATGGAAGTCTCCTCAGCAATTCATGTTAAGGGAAATGGACCATAATCTGCCACGCTGGTCCAGTGCGGGTTGGTAGATTGGCCGTTCAGGGGCTTGAACGCCAGTCTACTCAAGGAGTGTGTGCTACTGCACTCCCGTTTCTGACCTCTCGGCTACTGAGGCCTTCTGCGAATGTGACCCCAATTCACAAGGGAGGGTCAAAGGGCAACACAAGTAATTATAGACCTGTTAGTTTAACTTCTGTTGCAGGAAAATTAATGGAGGCTAGTTAAAGAAGCACTGCAGGATCATCTAGACAAGACTTCAGTTACAGCTCTGACACAACATGATTTTGTTAAGGGAGAGTGTTGCCTGACAATTTTGATTGGATACTATGATGAGATCACAAAGGAACTGGATGCAGGGAATACCTTTGATATCATATATTTGGATCTTATAAAGGCTTTTGATACTGTGCTGCTATGGATAAAGGGATGATTGAGTGGGAGAAGACAAGACAGTGGTAATCAATGGACACTATTCATCATGGACTAATGTTATTAGTGAAGTCCCTCAGGGTTCAGTGTTGGATCCACTGTTGTTTTCTGTATTTATAAATGATATTGATGATAGTATATCAAGCTGAATGTCCAAGTTTGCAGACGATACGAAAGTTGGCAGGGTTGTTAAGGACACTAATTACAGTACGCTACTCCAAAAGGATCTAGAAAAGTTGAGCAGATGGGCTGAGAGGTGGCAAATGAAGTTTAACATTGACAAATGTAAAGTATTACATATGGGAAGCAGTAACCCCAGAGTAACGTATCAACTCTGCGGTACTACATTGACAGTGGTAGAGAACAAAAAGGACATGCGGGTAATTGTGCAGGCAGATATGAATTTTTCTGAGCAGTGGAGACAGTCTGCAAGAGTAGCTCATGGTGTCTTGTCAATGATATACAGGAATTTTTCTGGTAGGGATAAGGAGGTGATTATCCCCTTCTATAAGGCAATAGTCAGGCCACACCTTGAGTACTGTATACAGGTCTGGAGGCCTCATTTTAAGAAGGATGTTGAGCTGTTGGAACGAGTACAGAGAAGGGCAACAAGATTAGTGAATGGAACAAAGGGTTGCTCTTACGAAGAAAGGCTTAAGCGTTGCAAATTACAGTGTCTGGAGACTAGGCACCTGCAAGGTGATCTGATTGAGGTGTATAAAGCCTTGAATGGTTTGAGCATGCTCAATGCTGATGGGATTCTTCCTTTTGCTCAGATGAAGAGCCTGAGGGGGCATAGATTCAAATTGAGGAAAGACAGTTGTAGAATAGATGTGCGGAAGTTTGCCTTTAGCCAGTGGGTAGTTGGTTGGTGGAACAGATTTCCATCTTTTGTTGTGGAAGTTGATAGCCTAAATAAATTTAAGGCTGAGCTGGACAGGTATTTGGAACGAACGGAGGGGTGAAATGGGAGCATTGTTTTTTTTTTTTTTTTTTTTGGCTGATGCTGCATAAGCTTGCTTTCTTGCATCATATGCCTCTACTAATGCTAAAATGCTCATTCTCTTCAGGGCAAATTTGTTCGACATGGGTCTCATCATACACTTCCTTCTATTGTGTCTGGGCAGAATTGCAGACACTTTTAAATTTAATCCTGACACGTTACTTTTCTTCAATATCGACCTGTACTTGCTAAGTACATCCCCGGATCTCCTACTCTTAATGTCATTAGTGCAAACATGTACAACAATATCACACTTTGCACCCTAAAAAGATATCTCCTCTACAACATAAACTTTTGTCCCTGGGAGACATACCCCTGGTGATATTCCAACTATCCTTTTTGCACAATATATTTCACTTCTCCCTGACAATTTAGTCACCTACAATAACTAGCTCTTGTGGAACCAGCGCATTCTGCCTTGATGATTGCCGCTGTGCTGCCTGATGCACAAGAATGAGCTCTAGCGTTGAGTTGGGCAGCTGAGATTTTAATGGATCTCCGAAGTTAATTCCTGCGAGGGCTTCTACCCTACTGTTCAAACTGTCATAGAAGTCCATCAGTATACCGAGTTGACACCTAATTTCTTGACATTCTCTGCACCTACAGCATGTTCACATAAGTGAAGACATGCAAAGCTTGCAGATACAGCTGTGTACATACTTTATTGTTCCTGATTTAAGACATGACTGGATTACAAATACTTTTGTGAGTGTTGTTACAACTCTGACATCAAAAGAATTTGAGAATAAAATCTAATTTAACATCTATCATAAATCTACAAACACTGGTATGCTTCTGCATTATAGCAGCTATCATCCCTTTCACCTACAAAAAATTGATCATCTTTAATCAATTTCTCAGTGCTTATAAATATTCAACGACGGAATCTGCTTTGGGCTCAGAAATACAAATATTAACCAGTCGATTCTTAAACAGGGGTTACCCACTTGCTACAATAGACAGAATTATTGTACAAGCTAAGGAGAGAATACAAAAAAAAATACATGACCCAACAATAGTAATATCAAAGAATATTTAATTTCTATCCCATACGTTGAACAATGGCACAAACAACTTAACAGATTCTTTAAAGGTACCGAATTTAAAATTGTGGCCAGGCCAGGAACTGAACAATCGCTCAGTTCTTCCCTCATTTGCAACACAAATAAATGACCTGGTATACATTTCTTGCAGTGATTGTGACTTGTCTTATCAGGGTTCTACGCAGTTTCCCCTGAATTTTTGTGTTAATCAACACGCGGCCTCAGTTCGTGCTTCTTGTTCAGCAGTGTCAGAATTATCCTTTCATGCTATTAATGAAAAACATACTTTTTTATTTAACGAGGCCAAAATACTTAGTGTCCAATATAATGGATCACAAATTAGCAACACATACAACATACCCGATATTCTTCCCGATGAGTTAGAACATGCGTTGAAGAATCAAAAAGCCTAATAATTAATTGCAGAAACCGTTGAAATTAAATTGCATGAGAATTCTGTTAATGCTTGCCCACCATATCTAATCTCCGACTTGTGACATTTATGCACATGCATGAAGACAAATAATCCTTATTTAAGTTCCATGCTCACCCCTATTTGGTAATTTCTGGAGAGTATCATACTGAAGTGTTGTACGTATCATATTGAAGTAAACTTCTCTTATTCTTTTACAAATATTGATATCAACGTAGAACGTATTGAGCACTATAACTCTGGTTCATACTATTAATTATTACTTGGATTGTTATTTTCATTACCTTCAATATGCATTTATTCTCTGTATTTTTATAATTATGTCTAATATATTTACTTCTTTTTCCTATTAGTAAAATTTTAGCACCATGCATTGTATATATTATATATATACATTGGATTAAATGTATAAGGGGGGATAAATTTGAAGAGTTAGTTAGTTAGTTAGTTGAGTTTTATTGGCGCATTAGCAACTTAGGCTATAATGCGCCAAAACTTTGTCAACAAAATTAGTAAAACATTCAGTGACCTAATGAATTAGGTCACTAAGTCAGAGTATAAAAACAATTGTAAACTGTAAAAGATAAATATCTGTAAAAGATAAATATCTGTAAACGAGTAACAATAGTAAACCTTAAAATAATAAGATTTTTTTTTTTTTTTTTTTAAATACGAGTAAAAAGGTTTACTGTTTTTAGGAAACTAAAAATAGCAGACACATGGTCATTGTCGGATAAAATCTGACTGAGTGTATATGGCTCAGTCAGATGGTTAAAAGCGGTATAACGAGCATTTCTAAAATTGGTACAGTCACATAAAATATGTTTGATGGAAAAAATGGTGTCGCACTGCTCGCACATAGGAGGGTCATCAGCCCTCAGCAAAAAGGAGTGTGTTAGATGACAGTGTCCTATGCGGAGCCGAGCAAGAACAACTTCCTCTTTGCGATCTCTGCGTAAGCTGGACCGCCATGGATGGATCATAGGCTTAATTCGACATAGTTTGTTTGTAGTAATCAGTCGATGCCACGAATCTTGCCACTGAGATTGTAGGTTACTACGGATCACTTGCCTGTAGTCTGTATAGGGGACTAACAGGTCAAGATTATCCGTCAGGGCTGCCGATTTGGCTGCAGTGTCAGCCAAATCATTTCCTCTAATCCCGATGTGACTGGGGATCCAGCAGAATCGGATATCGAATCCACTTACAAAGAGGCTGTATATTATCTGCTGGATTCGGGACAGGGTTGGATGATTAGTGTATGACATCGCTGATAAAGCCTGTAGTGCACTCATTGAGTCGGCATATATAATACTCCGTTGGTAACGGTGTTTTCTTATGTGATCTAGAGCTAACTCTATGGCATGCAGCTCTGCAGTGTAAATGCTGCAGTCAAGGGGTATCTGCTCTGATACGGTATTATTTGGAAAGACAGCAGCAGATCCCACATACGATTCTGACTTCGAGCCGTCTGTGTAAACTGGCAAGAAGTCAGAATGTTCTGCACGGTGTTGTGAATAGAGCTGAAGGTAGACAGAGGCTGGAGTATTAGACTTCGTCGCAAGTTTGAGCGAGAAGTCACATGCTGGTGTTTGTGCATGCCAAGGTGGAAGGGGCTCCTTTGGTGATCGAGCGACCTTGTCTACCGAGATGTTAAGCTCATTGAGTAGCTCTTGAACACGAATGCCGAATGGGTGATTGGCGGTCCGCCGTGTGTTATAAAGATTTTCCCATCGTGGCTCGAAAACGGATGTCCACGTGGGATGGTCCGGCAGGGACTTCAGCTTGAAGGCATATTGTAGAGACAACTGCATTCGTCGAAGCGACAAGGATGGTTCATTTGCTTCGACATACAGACTTTGGACAGGTGATGTTCGGAATGCACCAGTAGCGATACGAATGGCTTGGTGATGGATGGGGTCAAGCCAACGAACAGCGCTATTTCTGGCAGATGCATACACCTGAGACCCATAATCTAATTTTGAGCGTACAAGTGCACGGTACAGACGTAGTAGAGTGCATCGGTCTGCACCCCAAGAGGTAGAAGAGAGAGAGCGGAGGATGTTAAGCCCTCTCGTACACTTCGTACGTAGCTGACGAATGTGTTGAACAAATGTCAACTTTTTGTCAAAAATGAGTCCCAGGAATTTTGCCTCTGATACGACTGGGATGGTGCTTTGTCCAAGTCGTAATTCAGGCTCAGGGTGGAGGTTACGTTTGCGACAAAAATGGACGCAAACGATCTTCTCCGGTGAGAACCTGAAACCATTGGCCGTGGCCCAGATGTTAACACGGTCAATAGCTTGTTGCAGTTGTCTCTCAATAACCCTCCTATTGCATGATTGAGAGAATATGCTGAAGTCATCGACATAGAGTGCACTGTTTACAGTTGGAGGAAGTTGTTCTGAAATAGAATTTATTTTAATGGCAAAAAGCGTAACACTTAAGACAGATCCTTGTGGTACCCCCTCCTCTTGGCAAAAAGGCCGCGAAAGGGAGGATCCTACACGAACTTGGAAATAACAGCAGGATAAAAAATTTTTAATTAAAATGGGAAGGTGGCCTCTCAGACAGAGATTGTATAGGTCTCTTAAAATACCAAATCTCCAAGTTGTGTCGTATGCTTTTTCCATGTCAAAGAACACCGACACCAAATGTTCTCTTTTTAGGAAAGCATCTCGGATAGACGTTTCCAGTCTAACTAAGTGGTCCAATGTGGACCTATTTCTTCGGAAGCCGCACTGAAAGCGGGAGAGAAGGTCATTCGATTCTAAATACCATAAGAGCCGAGCATTGACCATTCTCTCCAATATTTTGCACAGACAGCTGGTCAGAGCAATAGGACGATAGTTTTTTGGATATTTAGGATCCTTTCCTGGCTTAGCAAAAGCAAGAATAGTTGCCTTGCGCCAGGTTTCCGGAAAGTGCTCCTCAAGGAAGATTCTGTTGTACAGGAGGAGCAGACGGTCCATGGATTCTGGTGAAAGATGTTTGATCATTTCATAATGGATGTTGTCTGGTCCAACAGCGGTAGCCTTTGTACGGGCGAGTGCTCTTTTCAGCTCATGGATATTAAATGGCCCATTGTATGGGTGGGATCCCTTCGATGTGAATTTAAGGGCCTGTTTTTCAGCGTTGCGCTTTAGGACCAGAAACTCTGGGGAGTAAGATGATGTTGCGGAGATGTTAGAAAAAGTTTCCCCAAGAGCATTCGCTATTGCAGTAAAATCTGCAATAGTACATCCATTATATTCAAGGACCGATGAGGGGTGCGCTGTGTATTTTCCCTTCATTTTCCGGATTTTATCCCAGACTACCTTAGAGTTGGTAGACTGGTTAATAGATGATGTAAAACGGATCCACGATTCCTTTTGACTCTGACGACGGATGTAGCGTGCTGTGGCTCGTGCACGTTTAAAGGCTATAAGGTTGGTCGTGGTAGGATATCGGCGGAATATCCCCCACGCTTTGTTTTGAGCCTTTTTTGCTGCTGTGCATTGTGAATTCCACCAGGGTTTGGGAAATGGTGGAAACCGGGCAGATGTTTTTGGAACAGTATTCGCAGCTGCTTGGACAATATTTTCTGTGATGTACTTAACTGCATCATTGATAGGCTCTTGACTGACTGTACTAAGATCAAAATTTGCCTGATGTTGGAAGGCAGTCCAGTCAGCCTGATCAAACTTCCACCGTGGTAACCTGAAGGGAAGACATGGTCTCCCACTGTGTAACAAGGTTATCACAGGGAAGTGATCACTTCCATATGGATTCTCCTCCACTTCCCAAGTGAGTGAAGGGAGCAGAGAAGGGGAGCAGATAGAGAGATCAATGGCAGAAAAGGTACGGGCAGGCATGTGGAAAAAGGTGTTTGTTCCAGTATTTAGAAGGGAAAGGTCATTGTCATTGAGCATACGCTCTATGACTCGTCCCCTTCCGTTGATGTTAGCACTACCCCACAGGGTGTTATGTCCATTCATATCCCCGAGAAGTAATAAAGGGGGAGGCAACTGCGTTAGAAGATCATCAAGGTCTGCCTGGGAGATGTCAGTCCCAGGTGGCAAATAAATAGAGCATACAGTTAATAAAAATACCACTGAAAGGCGAATTGCAACAGCCTCTATGCTGGTTGTAATTAGCAAGGGCTGCACTGGGGTATGGTTACCCACAAGGATAGCCACTCCCCCATGTACAGAGACGTCCGCAATTCTATCCTTTCGAAAAACTGTGATGTTGTGCATGGTGGGATCATCATTTGCCTTTAGATATGTCTCCTGCAAGCAAAAGCAAACTGGCTCGTGCTTTTGCAGGAGGGCCTTGATGTCATCTATATTTCGCCGGAATCCACGACAATTCCATTGTAGGAATTTAGCCATTATTTTGGCTTGGTGGGTCCATCAGGCGGCTTCCGAGGTGCTGAGGGCTTACTTTTGTCAGTCTTGGATTTATCTTTTTTGGGGAAGAAAGGACGCTGTCCCGTGTCCATTTCCTCCTCCGCAAAGAGTTCCAAGACTGACTCTTTGGGTACCTCCTTCTGCTCGACATCCATCTTTTCTTGGGTACTAGGGGGGACTTCCCCTTTCTTATTCTTTTCTTTCATAACTACCTTTGTAATTTGTGGAGCATTAGGAGGTACCGATATAGGAGTGGCAGCTGATTGGTCCTTCTGTGTAGGTTTTTGCGAACTTAAGAGATACCGCGCGATGGGAGTGAAAGACTCCTTTGGAGGAATGGTCATGTCCGTCTGAGTTCCGACGGAACATCTCCCTGCTACCTTCTGGGCGTAGGTAGGTCTGTTGATATTCAGGGGTTTGACCGATTTCCTTGCCTCCTGGTATGATATATTTAGCTCTGCCTTCAGCCGTTGAATTTCTTTTTCTTCTTTCCACCTCTGGCATGCTCGTGAGTAGGCCGGATGTTCGCCCTCACAGTTAATACAGGTGGGTTTTGCGGCTGAACAAGCTGTTGTTTCGTGGTCCTTTGCACCGCATCGAGCGCATGCAAGGACTCCACGGCAGGCCATTTGAGAATGTCCATACTTCTGGCACTTAAAGCACCGTAAAGGGTTCGGAACGTATGGACGCACTGAACAGTTGATGTATCCAGCTTTAATCTCGTCAGGAGGTTTAGGAGTGTTAAAAGTCAGGATTACACTCCTGGTTTTAACAATTTTTCCATCCCTTCGCGCAGTGATTCTCTTGACGGCAATGACTCACTGTGGTTTTAATTCGGAGCAGATTTCCTCCTCGGTGACGTCGAGAAGGTCCCACTCCGAAATGACACCTCTCGATGAATTGAGTGTTCTGTGTGGTGTCACTGTTATAGGGATTCCTCCGATTGATGTTATTCGGAGTAGATGTTCGGATTGCCTGTCATTTTTTGTTTCAATTAAGAGGTCTCCAGAACGGAGCCTCTTAACTGATTTGGGAGAACCTACTAACCCATCTAACCCTTTTTGAATAAAAAAGGGCGACATTTTACCAATCGGTTTTTCACCGGTGGAATGAATAATTAGGAATCTTGGGACAGGCCCCGATGATGATGTTTCAGTTCGCTGCCTCTTTGTTGCAATAATATCTGCCTCTCCGTCTATGTTTTCAGATAGGGACCGGGTTGGGGCCCCTGAAGAAGTAAGTTTATCAGGATTCATGGAAATTTTTAAGTTGTTCAGTGCCCGGGCTCCCCACCCACCATGGAGCCCAAAGGGACACCCACTACCCGGCATGCAATAAATGCGCTCGGGAGTGGGACGCCAGGGCTACCCAGACACTATACCCGCACCGCCGCCAGCCTGAATCCTGTCCCTCGGACCATGAGGGTAGGGGCGTGGCATTGACACGGTTGACCCTCGCAGGCGAGCCTACTAGCCGATTGATCCTAGCCGGGCCTTCCAGGACCACCCGTCTTGTCGAAGCAGGGGCCAAAGTGGTGTATTGAAGCTGGGCCCCTGAACCACCAGGATCCCCCTTTCCGAATTTCCACGGGTCGCAGCGCACGGCAAACACGCCGGATTCCATTGATGTAAGCCCGGAACCTAGGCTGTGGGCGTTGGATCCCAGTGATGCTAGTCTGGAAGTCCAGCAGCGTCACTGGGAGGTCCCCTCACCACGTACAGATGCCCACGTCGGGGGGATAAATTTGAAGAGGTTTATCTACTTATCTATCTGCCTTCTTAATTGTAATGCATTTAGTATGCAGATATTACACACTATTTTTTAAATTTATGCATTCTTTTGATTAATAAAAATTGATTTTATTTATTCAAGTTTTTTTTTTTTTTTTTTTTAATACTAAGTATTTCCAAATATAAAAGTCTATTGACATGTGGGGCTGTGAAATGTCTTTAAGTTAAGTGCCTTATATTCAAAATGGTTGGGAATAAGTTTTGGGTATACGCATCAGCCACAAGTACAGGATCTGTAAAGGAGATGTTTGAAAGGCTCCAGTAACAATACAAATAGCCTGATGATCAGTGGGGGTCCAGCAATCAAAGTATATTGTTTGTGGCCGATGTGTGATACACATCGGTAATACCTTAAACTTGTAATACAGTTGAGATCACATAAGTGCACAGTAAATGTGTAGTCAGGTGCAGTAGCCAACACTCAAAGAAGAGGAGAGAGCACAGAGAATATTCTGGCCCTCGGGTTCTTGAAAGGGTCCAAAGATGGGCAACTTGAATGGTGAGACTGGCAGAAAAATGACCATACGAGAAAAAATTCTAATTATTTGCACTACAAACTTTGGCAATCATGCACCTCAGACATGACCATGATTGAGGTTTATAAGGCTATGAGAGGGATTAGTAAAATGAATGATAGAATTCTCCCTGTTATAAAGAATTCCAGAACTAGGGGTCATAAATTCAAATTACAAGGTTTAGATTAAATTGTAGGAAGTTTTCTTTTAGCCAGTGAGTCATTGATTGGCAGAACAAGTTGCCCTTGTAGGTAGTTGAGATTGACAGTTTGAATAAATGCCAAGTTTAACTGGATAGTTTCCTGTGTGAGGAGGGAAGCATATAATTTGCATTTTCTTATCTACTGGTGTGCGTGTATTTTTTTTTTTTTTTGCCAGTGCAGCAAAAGCCTGTGGCTTTGTGGTACTGTATGATGAATACTATTACTCTCATGTACGTTGTATGGAGTTGACGGATATGCTTAAGACACGGTAACTTTTTATCAAATATGAGTTGCAAGAATTTCGTGTCTAACACTACTGGAATAGCATTTTGTCCAAAATTGATTTCAGGTTCAGGATGAAGATTATGCTCACAACAAAAAGGTATGCAAATGGTATTTTGCAGCGAGAACCTGAATCCATTCACCAGTGTACAGGAGTTAAGTCAATCAGTGGCTCGTTGCAGTTGTCTTTCAATAACCCTCATGTTGCATGACTGAGAAAATATATTAAAGTCATCAACGCAGAGGATGACTATTTACAGTTGGAGCAGTGGGGTAGCTAAGTTTTGTGGGCCCTTAGGCAAGAAATCATTTTGGGTCCCTTATTTTTATTAAAATAAATTTTAATTAAATATAATAAAAAAATGTTCAATCATTTTAATAACATAAATATGTATTTTATTTACAATCTTTATAATTTGACAAACATCAAAAACACGAAAATTAATATTACAATATGATACTACTTTTAAATACAATTTAACAAACAAAAAATTATACTATAGCTAATAAATTTACAAAAAAAGTTAAAATGTTACTTTTAGCACTTTTCTATTTGTGAAATCATTAATAAAATCCATTACTGGCATATTTATGCTCAATAGCCAACATTTCAAGACTGCACAGTCTACTTTGACCAATAGCATTTCTTTTATAATCTTTTATTATTCGTAATTTACTAAATGATTTTCTTTCGGCAGAGACAGCTGGCAGGGTAAAAAATAACATAAATAAAGTAAAAATTTTTGAAAATTCAAATAAAAAAATTGTCTGATGATGAAACATTATTACAACAATTTACACTATCATTAATAACTAAATTGAAATTGTGACTTGCACAATGAATGTACTCTGCATTTGATTGGATCCTTTTAATGCATGACTGCACACCATTATAAATCCCACTTGTGGCATTAGCCCCATTATATTCCCTGACCATAACATTTTTCAATGGGAATATTTAGTTTGAGTAATATTTTCATTATATTATCCATCATCATTTCTGCCGAATGATCATTCATGTCATAGAATCCTAAAAACGTTTTACAAATTCCAAAATCTTTGGATTTTTCATTTTCGTTGCAAATTATGTGAACATGTTGTACAATAGCACTTAACTGATTTTTTTTGTGAGATCTTGAGTAGTATCCAAAATTAGTGAATAGAATGGTGCTGAATTAATTTTGAGTGTAACACTTTTCTTTTGTTAATTTGTTACCTAAACATTCTATTAACTCATTTTGGATAGTGAGGCTTAAATAAGTTACTGAACCAGATGACTTATTAATAATTTGTGTCATTACGTCATCATAGTAGGAAAGTAAACGGACTTGCAATAAAAAATTGCCACTGTAATGTTCCGAAAATCCTTCCCAATGACCACGAAATTACAAAGAATTTTTAGCCAACATAAGCGTTATCTGAAATAACCATTCTAGTACCATTTACCAAAAGTTACTTACTTGTTCCTTACTACAAGGATCTTACTTGTTCCTCAAGATCTTTATCAATCGTTGCGTTCTTTGCCACATTTCATGTATAGCACATGCCTCGATATGATGTTGAGAAACACTGAGTTTTTATCCCAAAAAAGATAGATTTTTCCAATCTCATAGCCCGGAGTAGCACAGCCACAAACAAGGAACTGGGCCAATATGTTGAAGTAGAATAGTACATCACTAAAACTTCTATTTTGTTGTTCAGGATCCCTTGGAAATGGTCCTTTAGGTCCCTGAGGTGACAAACTCAATGTTTCATTTTGTTTCATAGGAAATGTTAATGTCCACGTATTCTCCAAGATTGCTTGAGAGAATAAACGGCGCACTGCATTCAGCATTAATTTCCGACAAAGGCATATCTATTATTGTTGAATTGTTTTCATTTGATGACGCTGCTTGATTTAAATGATCCACAGATATATTTACACCAGCAGCATTCTTTTATGCATTTTCTGGTTCAATACTGGTCTTTTCTTTACCTTCTTCTGAACATAATTCATTTAGAAGACCTTAATGTTTTTTAAAGAAATTATCTAATTTAGGTAATTTGACTGCTTGTTCTTTTGCTTTCTTCATTGTTATTTTTGGGCTCCACTCTTTCACTTTTTCTTTTCATCCATTTTTAACCAAAAATTTTATTAATTTAATTTTAAACTCTCCTACTCTCAAAATTGAGAGTAGGAGTGTGCTATAGGCCTAATGACTCTGATGAGTATAATAATATATTGTACAGGGAAATAGAGTGGGCCAGTAAATCAGAGAGTCTTATAATGGGGGATTTTAATTTCCCAGATATTGACTGGAATTTGTGGGTTGGTCACTCGCACACTAGCAAGGCCTTTGTGGATTTATTGGATGATTGTTTTCTACATCAGCATGTTCGTGAGGCAACAAGAGGGAGCAATACTCTTGATCTGATTATCAGTAGTGATTCTTCATGTATTAAGAACCTGCAGATAAATGAACCACTAGGTGGCAGTGATCACAGTGTGTTGAAGTGGGATTTACTCAAGGAGGTAACTACCATCAGAGGTAAAGGGAAGGGTTTTTGTTTTCGTAAAGGCGACTATGATGGTCTGAGACAGTATTTAAATTCTATACAGTGGGACCAACTGATGATGTTACCAACAGCAAACTCAAAATGGGAAGCATTCAAGGAACTAATCTTGGTGGCTACCAGGCTTTACATACCAACTAAGAAATATTGTTCAAGGTTTAGGCCTAAATGGTTGTCAGATGGACTAATGAGACATGTGGCAGAGAAGAAAAATGCATGGGATACATACAAATTAATGGGTGACATGGAAGCCTATGATAGATATAAGTTGGTCTGTAACCAAGTCACAAAGGAGATTAGGCAGGCAAAGGCAGACTACGAAAAATCCTTGGCAAAGGATGCAAAGAAAAACAGAAAGGAGTTCTTTACATACTTGAACTCGAGAAGGAAAGGGATGAATCAGATTGGTCCACTGGATATTGATGGTTCAACAGTTGAGGATCCTGCTCAGGTGGCTAACAATCTAAACGAGTATTTTGCATCTACATTCACGCATGAGGAGTTATTCAGGAAGGAGAATGATGTAGGTAAAGTAAACATTGGCAGTGAGCTGGATGATTTTGTAATAACTGAGAGGAAAGTGGAGGAGAGATTGTTGAGGATAAACATAAAAAAGGCACCTGGGGTGGATGGGATCTATCCAGTTATATTAAAGGAGGCAGCAAAGGAAGTATGCAAACCCCTAGCCATAATTATGAGAGCTTCTTTGGACTCAGGGGAGGTACCCATAGACTGGAGATGTGCAAATGTAACCCCAATTCACAAAGGAGGATCAAAGGCTGACACAAGTAATTATAGACCTGTTAGTTTAACTTCTGTTCCAGGTAAATTAATGGAGGCACTGGTTAGAGAAGCACTGCAGGATCATCTAGACAAGAATTCAGTATAGCTCAGACACAGCATGGTTTTGTTAAGGGCAGGTCTTGCCTGACCAATTTGATTGGATACTATGATGTAGTCACAAAAGAACTGGATGCAGGGAATAACTTTGATATTATATATTTGGATCTTAGAAAGGCTTTTGATACTGTTGCACATGGAAGACTGCTGCACAAATTGGAGCAGTGTGGCATTGGAGGCAAATTGCTGCTATGGATAAGGGGATGGTTGAGTGGCAGAAGACAGAGAGTGGTAATCAATGGACACTGCTCAACGTGGACTAATGTTATTAGTGGAGTTCCTCAAGGTTCAGTGTTGGGTCCATTGTTGTTTTCGGTGTTTATGAATGATATTGATGATGGGATATCAAGTTTAATGTCTGAGTTTGCAGATGATACAAAGGTTGGCAGGGTCGTTAAGGACACTACTGACGCTATGCTGCTGCAACAGGATCTGGAAAGGTTGAACAGGTGGGCTGAGAGGTGGCAAATGAAGTTTAACATTGACAAATGTAAAGTACTACATATGGGTAACAGTAACCCCAGAGCAATGTATCAACTCTGCGGTACTACACTGACAGTGGTGGAGAATGAAAAGGACCTGGGGGTAATTGTGCAGGCAGATATGAAGTTCTCTGAGCAGTGCAGACGAGCTGCAAGAGTAGCTCATGGTGTCTTGTCAATGATATACAGGAATTTTTCTAGCAGGGATAAGGAAGTGATTATTCCCTTGTATAAGGCAATGGTTAGGCCACATCTTGAGTACTGTATACAGGTCTGGAGGCCTCATTTCAAGAAGGATGTAGAGCTGCTGGAACGGGTACAGAGAAGGGCAACAAGATTAGTAAATGGAACAAAGGGTTGCTCTTACGAAGAAAGGCTTAAGTTTTGCAAATTACAGAGTCTGGAGACTAGGCACCGGCGAGGTGATCTGATAGAGGTGTATAAGGCTTTGAATGGTTTGAGCATGCTCAATGCCAATGGGATTCTTCATCTTTCTCAGAATAATCACCTCAGAGGGCATAAATTCAAATTGAGGAAGGACGGATGTCGGATAGATGTGCGGAAATTTGCCTTTGGCCAGCAGGTGGTTGGTTGGTAGAACCGACTTCCATCACTTGTTGTTGAAGTTGATAGCCTAAACAAATTTAAAGCTCAACTGGACAGGTATTTCGAACGAACGGAGGGGTGAAATGGGAGAGGGTTTTTTTTTTTTTTTTTTTTTTGGCTGATGCTGAATAAGCTTGCTTTCTTGCATCATATGCCTCTACTAATGCTAATGCTAATGCTAATGCTAAACATATTTTAAATACAAAGAGCAATAATAAACAAATACATTTTTGTATGTCAATTGCTGTTTTGATAATGACTTGAACAAACTTGAATTGAAATTAATCAACTAACAACTTTTGACACCGTATATTGGCTAAATGTTCGTATACGGTGGGCCTATCCCTCCCTGCCCTCCTGTCAAGTTGGGGAATCCCGAACACCATACGATATGACACATACAATTACAGTAACTGAAAGGGTGTCTGATCACTATACAAAGTTGCATTTGTAAAAGCAAAATAGACTGCCACTGCCACCACCTGGGTTTGTTATGTTTTGGCTATAAGATATAAGAAGAATTCCTTCCTTATTCTAGATGTATAACATTTTTGAGGAGCTCGTGAGAAAAATATTTTTATTACACGTTGCATCTGTCTATAGGCATAGTAGGGGCGGCCCCTACTTGCATCTGTTTATGGGCCCTGGTGAAGTAGGGCCCCCAAGGCTTTGCCTACTTTTGCTATATGGTAGCTATGCCCCTGAGTTGGAGGAAATTGTTCTGCAATGGAATTTACTCCCTCCTCTTGGCAAAAGGGATGAGAAAGTGGAGTTCCTACATGAAATTGGAAATGCCAATGGCTAAATATCTTTTAAAAAAAAAAAAGGACGGTGACCTCTAAGACAGACTATATGTCTTTTAAAATGCCAAATCTCCAAGCTCTATTATATGCTTTTTTCCTTATCAAACAACACAAACATCAGACGTTCTCGTTTAAGGAAAGTATTGATGTTGCCAGTTTTAAATCGGTACTTTTGGAAGACACACTGCAAGTTGGAGAGAAAGTCATTTGATTCTAAATACCATATCAGACAAGCATTAATCAATCTCTCCAGAATTTCGCACAAATAGCTAATCAGAAGGTTGATGGAGGAATTTTCAGATCCTTTCCTGGCTTAGCAAAAGCAAGAAGGGTTGCTTTGTGCCAAGAAATTGCCCTTCGATAGAGATTTCTTTATTTTTATTTATTTTTTTTTTTTATGTGGACCCCAAACACGAGAGGTATTAGAACCTATAGTACTTAGTACCATGCTTGGGTTGGAGATTGAGAAGACGAAAGAAGATATTTGTTGACATTGGACTTGAACTTCTTTAGATTGTAATTTTCAGGAAATACGTATGAAGGAAGGTTGTTCCAGAAAACGGCAGTTGAATGAATAAATGAGGAAGATGAAAAGTTGGTTCTGTGGGTTTGAAGTTGGACAGTAAACGGATGTTGGCTGGTGGCGGCACGTGTTCGGACTGTTTTGAAAGAGAGAGCGGGAATTATAGAAGCCAATTCAGAAGAACAGTGCCCATGGAAGTATCTGTAGAAGAGGCATGCAGCAGAAACAGTGCGTCTATGAGACAGCGAGTGGAAAGACTCTGTTAGAGATGAATCATTAATTAACCTAACTGCCCTCTTCTGAATGGAATCAAGAAGCCTGAGAGAGGTTTTGGGGGCACCACCCCAGATGTGGGAACAATATTCCATGGCAGGGCGGATTTGCGATTTATACAGAGTGAGCAGCTGTTTGGAAGAAAAGTAACGCCGAGAGCGAAAGAGAAAGCCAAGTTTTTTAGATGCAGAGGAAGCAATATTTGTAATGTGCTTGTGCCAAGAGAGATTAGAAGTCAGGGTAATCCCCAAAAGAGATATATCATTTTGCCTAGAAATTGGAGTGTCACTAAAGATAAGCATAGGAGCAGAAGAATCATTTTTGCAAGATATAAGACAAGACTGAGTTTTAGAAGGGTTGAAATCAACTAAGTTGTCTTTGCCCCACTGGAGAATTACCTGAAGATCAGCATTTAAGGAATTGGTAGCAGATTTTCGAGAAGTTGAAGCTGATTGAGCAGGACAAGGTTTCTCAAAATGGAAAGTTGAATGCAATGTGCTATCATCAGCAAAACTATGGATAGGATTTCCAGTCAATGGAAGAAGGTCATTGATATACAAGAGGAAAAGAGTGGGGGAAAGAACTGAACCTTGGGGGACACCGGCATTAGTGGAGAAGTTAGAAGACAGAGCCATCAACCATCACCCTCAGTGAGCGATCAGAGAGAAAACTGGATAACCAATTACTAAAAACAGTTGGCAAACCATAAGATGGAAGCTTGTTTAGAAGACCTTTATGCCAAACACGATCAAAAGCCTTTGAGATGTCAAGAGCAACTACTTGTGTTTCACCGAACCTTTCCACTGAATTAGTCCATAAATGTGTAACATAAGCCAGAATATCACCAGTGGATCGACACTGACGGAATCCATACTGGTGATCGTTGATCAGACGGAAGGTTTCTAGGTAGTTTAAGAGTTGGCGGTTAATTGATTTCTCCATTACTTTAGAAAGAGTAGAAGTAATTGCAATGGGACGATAATTGGATGGGAGGGATTTGTCACCCTTTTTAGGAACCGGCTGGATATGAGCAAATTTCCAAGCAGAAGGAAAAACACCTTTGGAATAAGAAAGTGAAAAAAGGCGACAAAGAATAGGAGTGAGTTCAGGAGCACAGGTTTTGAGAACAAGTGGAGAAACACCATCAGGACCTGGAGCTTTCTTAGCATCGAGATTCATCAAAATCCTTCTGATATCCTACTGTAGATTTTAGTGTTTTGCACCAACCTTACGTAAAAATAAAAACACAAAGGAAACTGGACTTTTAATAACTGTGTTTATAATAAATTATAATAACCTGTATTTACAATAAATTTAACTTTACGATAAACTATACATATAAAACATTAAAATCTGCTATATTAAGAACAATAAAATGCATTAAAATATACTAAGTTAAAAGCGATAAAAAACCATAGCTTTCAAAGGCTCCAGCCTTCTTCTTCAGCGGTTTTTTTTTTTTTTTTTTTTTTTTTTAGGCTCCAGCCTTCTTCTTCAGCGGTATTTTCTTATTCTGCAGTACATCTTTAAATATCAGCAGGTTCATGGTACTCATCACGTGTTTCATTCTCACGCGTTCCGTTCTCTTGCGTTGTGGAACCGGAAGTGGCTCGAGCGGGAGTCATACGGAACCGTTCATCCCTTCTGAGGATAGTGGCCTCAAAGAGAGGATGAATCCGCGTACCTCTATCTCTATTAATGTTGATTGTAGAACAGATCCGCAAACTCTCGAGCCACTTACGGTCCCAGAACTTATGTGCCCGATCGGTGATGATAGCATCGTCCGGGGAGACGATGCTATCATTCACCGCTGAAGAAGAAGGCTGGAGCCTTTGAAAGCTATGGTTTTTTATCGCTTTTAACTTAGTATATTTTAATGCATTTTATTGTTCTTAATGTAGTAGCAGATTTTAATATTTTATATGTATAGTTTATCGTAAAGTTAAATTTATTGTAAATACAGGTTATTATAATTTATTATAAACACAGTTATTAAAAGTCCAGTTTCCTTTGTGTTTTTATTTTTACGTAAGGTTGGTGCAAAACACTAAAATCTACAGTATGAATATACCCAACCTCAGAGGCCTGTTTGAAGAATTACTTCTGATATCCTTTTGACGGAAGACCACAGGAGGCATTGAATGGAGTGTGTTGGGAATGGTGGGAGGTGTTTTACCAAGATCATTAATACATGAGCTCGAAGAAAAATGGGATGCTAGCAGGTCAGCTTTATCCTTGGCTGAAGTGACAACAGAACCATCTGGTTTGGACAGAGGTGGGAGCAGAGATTGGCAAAAGTTGCGGCCAATAGCTTTGGCAAGAGACCAGAATGCTTGGCTACCATTAGGGCAAGAAGCAAGTTTTCTACTCTTAGCCTGTTCAAACTCTAGTTTGGACTGATTAATAACTGCTTTACAATTGTTGCGAGCTTTGGTGTAGGCAGAAAATGAAACTGAAGAATTAGAAACAAGCCAATTACGATATGCAACATTCTTCTCTTGGACAGCCTTAGCACATTTATTGGAAAACCAAGGTTTAGATAAAGGACGAGATTTTAAAGTGGAGTGTGGGATAAAGGATTCCATTCCTGCAAGAATAATTTCACTGACACGATCTGAGCAAACGTTGACATCAGAACTTTTGAAACAGTAATCCGACCAAGGAAAAGAAGAAAAGAAGTCTCGCAGGTCATCCCATTTTGCATTCTTGTAATGCCAAACAACACGAGTTTGGGAATAGCCATGAGATAAAGGTTCCATTGGAGAAGAGACAATCACCAAGTTGTGATCTGAAGTGCCTAAAGGAGCTCTCACTTCGACCGTGTACTTAGAAGGGTTGTTTGTGAGAAAAAGATCGAGCGTATTGGCTGTATGATTAGGATTGTCCGGTATTCTTGTAGGTAAATGAACAATCTGTGCTAGGTCATTAGTAATTGCAAAAGCATCAGCATCTCGACCTGCTGGGTCGGTGTGACTAGAAAACGGAAGCCAGCTGGGGTTGTGAACATTAAAATCACCAAGGAAAATTACCTCACTGTTAGTAGAGTTGGACTGGAGAAAGTCAAGTTGCAATGAGAATAAGTCAAAGAGCTCCAAGTGATTAGTCGAGTTGGGAGAACGGTAGAGACAACAGATGAATTTGACACAATGAGGTAGAGAGATTTTAAGCCAGAGAAGATCAAAGAGAGGAGATTCCAAATTGCCAAGTCGCTGACAGGGAATATCAGAACGGACATATGCACAAGTACCACCTTTGAGGCGAAAGGAATCATACAGCGAATAATTTGGGCATCTGAGATGAGCAGTAGTTGAATCAACCGATAACTGAGATTCTGTCAGAAAAAGTACATGAGGTTTGGGAGACTGCAAGCGGAAATGGACATCGTTGAGATTAGAATTGAGACCACGTATATTTGTGAAATGAATTAGGAAGTCCTTGGGAGGTTTAGATCTTTTCGCAGATAAGCTTGCTCTATTAGTTTGACAATTCATGGTGTATTCAATAGTAAGAAAAAGTGGGTGGGACATGCTGTATGAAGTAATGAAATTTTTGGATATGGCGTTCATGTGGTAAGAATATACCCAGATCCTTGACATAACATGGCCTCGACAATGCTCCCCGCATACACACTACGCGGACTCCCTCCAGTCACTATCTGGCAGAGTAGAGGTAGCAAGATTATACACTAGCTGATCCGGAAGCCTCCTATAGAGTTACCAATAGGTCCGGTCCGGTGTACTAACTAGCGGCCAGCCTGCGAAAACCGTTTTAGAGCTATACCCTCGAAATGTAAGGAATATTGGATCTCGCCACGACGTTCATCATAACCTCAAAAGTCATCAATCATACTGCATGATGGAAGAGATAGGGAAGGGTTGACCGGAACTTAGCTCTAGAGACTAAACATGGGTTCCACCACTTCAAGCCTCCAATAAGCAAAGTGGTGGTATTTCACCGGTTGATGAGAGTCATCTTCCACCTAGTACTGCCTGGTAACATAGAGGGACGGCGTTCCTCCATGTGGTGTGGGCGCCACACCTCGACCCCTGCTTACGTTGGTTCACACCTGGGTGGTCACCCACCATGTACTTGTGCATGGGAGTTATACCCAGGATTACTAACAGTCCCACCATCGTGAATGTGCAAGCAGAGGATTTGGCTGTCACAGACCATCCGGACTTCGCCGAAATTGGGTCCACTTGACTTGAGTGTCACCCGAATATCAGTTCCATCAGTGTTTTAGACTCCCAGGTAGCAAGTACAGCTTGTCTGGCATATCTGAGAGAATGTCTGTGACAACCTCAAGCACCACATACAGAAGATTATACAGAAGATTTCTGAGAAGGGTGCTTAATCATTTCATAATGAATGCCAACTCCAATTGCACTTGCCCTAGAGAAGGTTAGAGCTCTTTTTAGCTCCTATATAGTGGACAGCCCATTGTTGGGATAAAGACCCTTTGATGTGAAATTAAGTGCCTGTTTTTTCATTTTTAGGTTTCAGGACCAGGAACTCTGGGGAATAAAATGATACCAGAGATGTTAGAAGACGTTTCCCCAATAGTATTAGCTATTGCAGTTGGCTCTGCAATAGTGCAATTCATTATATTCTAGGATACGAAGTGTGATATGTATATTTTCCCTTCATTTTCAGGATTTTGTCCCAGACCACCTTAGTGCTGGTGGACTGGGTAATAGACAATGCGAAATGGATCCACAATTTCATTTTACTCTTATGACGAACGTACCATGCTTCAACTCATGCACATTCAAAGGCTATTGTTAGAATATTGTTAAAACAATTCAAAAACAATTCAAAATATTGTTAAAATATCCCCCAAGCTTTGTTTTGAACTATTTCTGCTGCTGTGCATTCTGCATTTCAATATGGTTTGGGAAAAGGTGGGAAGCAGGTAGATGTTTTCAGAATGGCAGTTGCAGCTGCATGAACAATATTTTCTGTGATCTGCATCACTGATAGGCTCCTGACTGACTGCAGCGATGCCAAACTCTGCTAGACGTTGAAAGGCATTCCAGTTAGCCTGATCAATCTTCTAACAAGGGAAGGCAGATGCACAATGAGATCGTCAAGGTCTGTCTGGAAGATAGCCCCAGATGAGAAATAAATCAAACAGACTGTTAATAAAGACCCTACCATAAGGCAAATTGCTACCACTTCTATATTGGTGGAAAGCGGCACAATTCGAAATTGGGTCTCGCTATCCACAATGATAGCAACTCCTTCATGGGCAGGTCCATCCCCTGTGAAAACAGCACTGTGAAAGGAAGGGTTTTCATTTGCCTTCAAATGTTTCTTGCAAGCAAAAGTAAACTGGTTCATGCCTTTGCAGGAGAGCCTTGATGTCATCAGTATTTTGTTGGAATTCACAATTCCACTGGATGAATTTAACCATTACTTGGGCTTAGTAGATCCACTGATCAGCTTCCAAATTGCCAAGGGCTTGATTTCCTCAGTCTTGGATTTATCTTTTTTGGGGAATATCGGTGCTGTCCTGCGTCCATTTTCTCCTGCACAAAAAGTTCCAAGACTAGGTCTTCTGTCACCTATTCCTCTGTATCCATTTTTTTTTTCTTTTCTTGTGGTTGAGATGAGGTGCTTTTGACTGCCTTTCCTTGCGGTTCTCTTTTGGAGTAGCTGGTGGAGCAGGAAGTACTAATATAGGTGTGACAAGTAACTGGCTTTTTTGAGTTGATTTTAACGAACACAATAAATGGCAGGCAGGAGGAGTGAATGACTAACAGTGGTATGATAGTATAAGTTGAGTCCCTATGTTGCACTTTACAGGAACCTTTTGGGCATGTGAGGGCTTGTCACTATTTATTGGTTAGATGTATTTTCTGGCCTCTTGATAGACATTCAGCTCTATTTTTAGCTTTTGGATTTCTTTTATCTTCCTAAGGATGACAAAGAAATTGCTAACGATGCTATCCTTAGCAATTTGTACAAACTGCCTTAGCTGTTTGTACAAATTTGAACATTCCTTACTCTCGTGGTCTTTCGCACCACATAGAGCACAGGCAGGAGAGCCACGACATGCTGTTTGCGAGTGCCATACCTTTAGGCTGAGACAATCATATTTCCCCAGGGGGCTCACATCTGGTGAGTATGGGCTTGGCACACCCAGGATCCCGAGCTGGACATCATTCTTCTCTTTCTTGGTGATTCCTTTCTACTACTCTCTCTCTCTCTCTCTCTCTCTCTCAGGGTAACTTGGGAATTTTTTTTTGGCTGTGCAGCATGAGTCTCAGGCTTCCTTGCTACCATATGGCTAATAATAATAATACTAATATTAATATCTTCTATTAGGTATTTACTTGGAGATTCTGGATTTTAACTAAAATGGCAAGAGAAAAATTATGAAATACAATTAAAAATATATAATGTTTGGGAGCCTCATCTCATCTGGAGCCATAAGGCACTGACTGGTGTCTGAAAAAACCCGAGGGACACATTTCAACAAAAAAACATTTTAATAATCTCTAAACCTACCAATGGTTGGAAAGTTGGTTGTAAAGGCTAGGATCCTAAAGCTATGCAAACAGCTATCAAAAGAGTATTTATCCAGTGTAGATAACAGGAAGAACTGAATCATCACCCCCTAGACATCTTATTAGTGAAAAATTAATCAGAAATGGGCCAACACAGTGGAAAATTTATTAGTATTAGCTGTATGCTGCAAGAAAACCCTGAACTTCGGCTGCACCTGCCAAAAAAAAAATAAAAAAAACCATCTATTTGACTCCCTCCTCATCTATTTAGTTGAGCCTTGAATACAAACCCTCAGACTCCTTGGAGGCAACTAATTCAATATATATATATATATATATATAAGTGCAAACTACTATGGTTCAAAAGAACTTAGTTTTATTAGGAGACTCCACTGTCAGGGAATGGGAAATATTTTTTGTAATAAGGATAGGTACATAGGTCTATTAGTTTGACAATTTATTGTTTATTCAGAAGTAAGAAAAGAAGGTGAGAACATGCAGCATGAATAAAATTTTTAGAAATGCCATACACATGGCAAGAATATACCCAACTCCTTGACGTAATGTGGTCTCAACAATGCCCCCTTCCACCACATACACAATACTCAGACTCCTTCCAGTCATTGTAGAGGCAGCGAGATTATGCACTAGATGATCTGGAAGACTCCTAGAGAGTTACCAATAGATTCTGTCCAGTATCTAGCAGCCAGCCTGCCGACACCATTTTAGAGTCCCTCGAAATGTAAGGAAGATTGGATCTCGCCATGATGTCCATTGCAACCTCAAATCATACTACATGATGAAAGAGATGAGGTGGGGTTGTTGGAGCTTTGCTCTGAAGACAAAACATGGGTTCCGCTACGATAAGAAAAGTGGTGGTATTACACTGATTGATGACAATCGTCTACCACCTAGTATTGCATGATAACACAGAAGGGCAGCATTCCTCCATGCAGTGTGGGTGCCACACCTCAACTCCCGCTTACATTGGTTCGCACCTGGGTGGTCACTACCAGTATGCTAGGTGCTGTATTTCTGGAATTGCACATGAGGTCCTACCATCTTGAAGGTGCATGCAGAGGATTTGGCTTTCACAGACTGGCCAGACTTTGCCAAAATTAGGTCCACTTGACTTCAGTGTCACCCAAACATCAGTTCCATCAGCATTTCAGACTCCTGGGTAGCAAGCACAGCTTGGCATATTTGCAACAGCACCAAGGACCAAATTGTGTTATAGAGATTTTCCCATTTGGCTTGAAAATATATGTCCATGCAGGGTTGTCCTGCAGGGATTTCAATTTAAAAGTACATTTAGAAAACAAATGCTTTCATCAGAGAAACGGTGGTGGTTCATTTGCTTCGATGTATAATCTCTGGATATGGGAGGTTTGAAATGCTCCAACAGCAAAGCGGAAGGCCTGATGGTGAGATAGGTCTAGCCATCGAAGTACACTCTTTCTAGCAGATGCCTACTACACTTGAGATAGATTGGCGCTGTGGTTGCGGAGGTGAACGGGCGCATCAGCAAGAGGTTCCACTTAATGTAAACGGCAGATAGTGACCAACTGCGGCAGGGAGGATGTCTTGGATTTTTTGGCTTCAAAAACCATGGAACTTGGATTCTTTGTGCCTAAGCTTGTTAGTTTTAGTTGTTTTTAGCTATTGTTGGTTTTTTGAATGCGTTTACGTGCAGTACGATTGTCACAATCACCAGTAGTAGGATAGTGTTAACGATCCTACTACTGGTGATTGTGATATTGCAACGCCTCAAAATTCCAAAAATTGGTCGATCAAAATAGCTGGTATTTGTGAGGGGAAATGTGAATTTCGCTTAGATTAAACATATACTTGTGTATAAGAGTACCTTGCATCTTGGTTTTAATAGGCCCATGACTATAAAATATACCATAAATTACTCCTCTGGATATAAGGAACATTATAATAACAGCAAAAAGACTGGCAAAGACCAAAACTCAAAGGAAAAAAAACTGAAAAATCAAAAAATATCGATCGCAATACTGACTTGAAGGACCTGCCTGATTGTGGGATAGAGGTGCTGAACAATGAAGAAATTACAAAAAAAGATTTAAAATCTTGCTACCTTAGTGTAAAAAGGGCTAGAAAAGGCAAAAACCAGGTAGAAAATAGAGATCAAAAGGAGAATGATAATTTAGAGCCACAGGTAACAAAAACAGAGGAGAGGAAATTTCAGCTTATAAATCAAATAGAGGATCCCATGAGACAAATTAACGAAATGAAACTGTTCCTAGAAGAGTTTTTTTATAAACAGACAAATAGGATTACATCTGCAACAAGATTGCAGACAGTGAACTGCTGGTCTATTTTGGAACATAGTGGTTGAACTTAATACAGAAAACAAAGTATTGAAAGCAAAAGTATAAACAGTGACTGAAAAGAAGAATAATTATAAAGAAATAAATACCTTGATGCCCAAATAGCAAGGGCATCAAAGCAGATTCATCAAACTTAACAAACCAACCATAAGACTAAGGAAATACCAAAGGCAAAAGAAACAAACAATCATTAAAAAGGCTAAGCCTGACTCTACATACAAATCAGCAAGGCAGTCAGGGATACTGTCATGACAAAATTAAAACCTCATTTGAAAGAAATAAAAGCGAATAACATGAGAAAAATAAAAGATAATGGAGTTTTAATTGAAACTCCATTATCTTTTTAACATTAAAATAAAGAGGATGTTAAAAAGATCGAAACCAACCCACAGGTAGTTTGGGACTGCAAACAGAAAAGCCAAGGTGCAGGAAACCCAACATCATTATATTCTATATCTCTGAGACAACTCTGGAAAGAGATCTTATGTTGGATTTCCACAACAAAAATTTTATCAACATAATGGAACTGGACAAGTTTGCCAAAGAATTTCTTCTAAAAAGAGGGACAAAAAACAAAAGAAATGGGCAATTCAATATCATTGTGGAAGTGTCACCCAGAATTTGAAAAAACCTATAAAGACAGCAAAGAGTCTAGGCAGCCATAAATTCAGGGAATTCTTTCCTGTACAGAAGTGCTTTAACCATCATAAATATGGTCATACAGTCAGTCCTCATATAGCACAATAGTTGTGTTCCTAGAAACCCTCGTGCAATGCAAAATCGTGCAATATAAACAACAGGCCCTATGGGAAAAATAGGGTTAGGTGCCGACCACCCAAGATTAAACACACATTTGTAACCAAAACATTACCAAACACAATAAATAATCGTAATAAAATACTTACGTATTTTTTGCGACTATTACGTAATAAAATATTGCTAATGCTTTTGCTTCTACCGTAAGAAAACTTGTTTATTGTTTGATTTTCTATCCAAACAGATGACAGCCGTTTTTTTGTGTCTTAATCTAATGGATTTTAATTACACTTTGAGTTGTTCCTGCTATGAAAGTTGTTTTATTTTCTCTGCATTCTTTGTAATTCTCAGCATTTCCTCATTTAGGTCTGTAGCACGTGCAGTATCACATGGTCTTTCATTTCGCTCCAAACGTTTCACAATTTCATATTTTTTCTCTATCGACAGAGGCAGACTGGCCATAAGCCTTACCGGGGAAACCCCGGTGGCCGGTGTGATTTTGGCCATAAACGCTAGTATGAGGCCACTATAAATTTTCCTGGGTAAGAATTTTTGATCCAGTCCGCCTCTGTTTATCGATATTGCTTTTCTTTTTTTTTTTATGAATCTGCAGTGTCTTCACCAGGACGCTTCCTTTTCACATCTTTTAAATATTTTACTCATTTTTAGGGAATAAAGCACAATTACAAAACGAGGAGGCATGTTTGATACACATAAACAAAGCTGCGCGCGTGTAGCAACTGAATAAACAACACCATAAAGGCAGAGATTAACACCTCACATTTTACTAAAGCACATTTCTAGGGGTTACTACCATAAAACAATAAAAAAAATTTCCAGTTGCGTTTCTGCTAGTGGAATCTGTTACTAACTGGTAGTAAACTCGATCTAATTACATTTGCGATTATACCGATAGCTGGAATTGTGTTGGTTTTTACGTTATCATGGCGAAATGTGTTTCCCCTTCACTGATATAAAAAACATAAATACATTTTCAGGATCTTCTCTTCATTCCTATCGTGTTGCGTTCGGTTGGGGGTGATTCTGCGTTCGACTGCCATTTCTTGTAAACATAAAGGCGAATCGTGCATAAGCGAATTCGGTTCGTGTTATATAAGATATCGGTCCCCTATTTATAAATCATGTATGATTGAATTCTTGTAGTGTAAACACGTGTTATACGAGGACTGACTGTACTGCCAGAGACTACAGTCAGAATTCCCGTATGTGGCCACTGTGCAGTCACCGGCCATGATTACAAGAACTGTCAAAATAAAAATCAGCAGCCAAAATGTGCTACTTGTAAAGTAGCACGGCTGACTGACTATGCACATAGTATCAGGGATGATAAATGTCCCTGTTATAAAAAAAAGGTAAAACTTATACAATCTAGGACCAACTATGGGCCAGATTGAAAACATAAATAAGACTAGGGCTCTAAATCTTGTCTAACTGAATGCTCAAAGAGCAAAGCTGTTGTAAATCAGATCAAACTCAAATTGGAAGAAAATAATATATCTTGGTACTCCAAGAGCCCTACACACATTCAAGGATACCCAAGGGGCTGTAAAATAATAGAATACACCTCAGGTGTCCCCTCTACAGCAATAGTAGTTAAAAATACCGACCTTCACAGAGTCACAAAGGTGGGTCACCTCTGCTCTCCAGTGGCAGTATGTGCTGATATCACAGTGCCGTAAGACAGTTTTACATTATTTTACTATATTCTAGACCAGGTGAAGATATAAATCCAGCTATTGAATATTTGGAATCAAGCAGTCAGACTTGCTACCTACTGCAAATATCATAGTGTGTGCTGATGTCAACTGCCAGTCAGCCTTATGGCATAGCCGCACGGAAGACAGAGTACACGCACACACAACGGCCAGATACTTTCACACTATATAGCCACCTCACCTTTCAAGTGGTAAACCAACCAAATAACCTCCCAACTTTTAGCAGTGACATGTGGGAAAGTGACATTGATGTTCTTCTGCCACCAATTCAATAGCCACCAATTCGATGTGATCTAGACCGGCTGGTATGTTCAACTGCCATTTCTCATCCAAATTGATCCAATTTACCTAGATTTGTTGCAGGTTTTTTATTATTTATTTTTTTTTTTTTATGAAAATCCAGAATACTACAGGTATTAGAACCTATAGTACTTAGAGTACTGAGCTTGTGTTGGAGGTTAAAGAGACAAAAGATGATATTTGTTGACATTAGACTTGAACTTCTGTAGAGTGTAATTTTCAGGAAATACATATGAAGGAAGGTTGTTCCAGAAAACGACAGTTGAATGAATAAACAAGGAAGATGAAAAGTTTGTTCTGTGAGTTTGAAGTTGGACAGTAAATGGATGTTGGCTTGTGGCGGCACGTGTTCGGACTGTTTTGAAAGAGAGAGCAGGAATTATAGAAGCCAATTCAGAAGAATAGTACCCATAGAAGTATCTGTAGAAAATGCATGCAGCAGAAACAGTACATCTATGAGACAGCGAGTGGAGAGACTCTGTTAGAGATGAGTCTTTAATTAATCTAATTGCCCTCTTCTGAATGGAATCTTGAAGCTTGAGAGAGGTTTTGGGGACACTACCCCAGATGTGAGAACAATATTCCATGGTAGGGCGAATTTGCGATTTGTAGAGTGAACAGCTGTTTGAAAGAAAAGTAACGCCGAGATCAAAAGAGAAAACCAAGTTATTTAGATGCAGAGGAAGCAATATTTGTAATGTGCTTGTGCCAAGCCAGATTAGAAGTCAGGGTAGTCCCCAAAAGAGATATATCATCTTGCCAAGAAATCGGAGTGTCACCAAAGATAAGCAGAGGAGCAGAATCCTTTTTTGTGAGATATAAAACAAAACTGAGTTGTAGAAGGATTGAAATCAACTAAGTTGTCTTTGCCCTACTGGAGAATTACCTGGAGATCAGCATTTAAGGAATTGTTAGCGGATATTCAAGTTGAAGCTGATTGAGCAGGGCAAGGTTTCTCAAAATGGAAAGTGGAATGCAATATGCTATCATCAGCAAAACTATGGATAGGATTTCCAGTCAATGGAAGAAGGTCATTGATATACAAGAGGAAAAGAGTGGGAGAAAGAACTGAACCTTGGGGGACACCGGCATTAGTGGAGAAGTTAGAAGACAGAGCCATCCACCATCACCCTTAGTGTGCTATCAGAGAGAAAACTGGATAACCAATTACAAAAAACAGTTGGCAAACCATAAGAGTAACTCACACTGATTACTGTTGTTAGCCACCCTGCCAACCTTTGGAATTAAGTCTGATATACCGTCTTCCAATCACATAGCTCCCTGTGGAGCTGTTGTGGCTACCAACAAATTCCTCCAACTACATCAATCATGTGTTCTATGAGCAGCATGGCAAAGTGTCATGGCCAGAAGTTCACTGATCTCGTCTTCCACCTAGTTGTAGGTCTTCCTCTGCACCTTATCCCCCTCAATTTTTCCTTCCATTATATTCTTCAACAGAAAGTTTTCCATTCTTACTATATGACCAAAAAACTTGAGTTTTCTTTTGTTGATGCTATGAAGAAGAATTTTAGACCTGCCAATTTTATTCAATACCCACTCATTTGTTCTTCGATCCAAGTAAGCAATACGCAGTATTCTCCTGTAACACCACAATTCAAATGCCTCAATTTCCTTCCTGTCAACTTTTCATATTCCATCCTTCACATCCATAAGAGGCAACTGGAAAAATTAATGAATCAAAGATTTTCAATTCCGTCTTTAGGGGCAGATCTTGATCTCTTTTTTTTAAATTATTGCCTGTATGCCATTATATTTTGGAACATTTTCTTCACAATGAAAGCCTCAAGCAGTTTCAAAATCTGCTAACATTTCATCTTTGGAAAGTTTACTTAATATCTTAGTTGCCTCATTCCCCCTCTTCCCTCCTTGATGTCATTACTGTCACTAGTTCTTTGAATATTGTGATAAATGTTGGAATCACTAGGATATTCAGCTACTGTAACCACATAAACACAGACAGGAGAAATTTACTGAAAGGCATTGAACACTCACTTCTCTGAAAAACAGATGACTTCTTGTAAGAGTAAGGGGAAACCACAACACAGGCTGACCAGAGGCTATTATCCGTGTCAGGAATCTTCTTAATCTTCTGACTGGCTATGTTGTTTGTTATTTGGTTTTTAGGAGCATTAGCAACTAAGGCCATATTGCTCCGGGGATATGCAGTGGTCATTCCCCTGACTTTTCCGCATACTCATTTGATGGTCATGGGCTCTAACCCCAGTCTAATCAAGAAACATGTGCTACACACTGCTGCTCCTGCCCACCTGGCTACGGAAAGCATATTGCCTAGCACTACTTCTCTGTATGTGGCTGCATAGGTGTTACAGACACCATTAACATTGTGGAATGGTAATCCCCCTCACCCTTTGCACTTTCTAATTACCTAAATTACCAGAGGTGAGAACAATGCATACAAAGTTGTCTCTCGTAATCCATTTGTTATATTGAAATTCTTCTTTTTTATGGAAATTAATTTAAACATAATTACCAAGGGGAATTAAAAAAAATTCGCTTTAAAGAACTTCATTAAACAGAGGTCTGACTATAATTAAATTAAAAATGAAGCAATTTTAAAATACATAACTGGATGATTGTGCCATCAAAATGCTGGGGAT
This sequence comes from Mastigoproctus giganteus, assembly GCF_048544385.1. NCBI lineage: Eukaryota > Metazoa > Arthropoda > Arachnida > Uropygi > Thelyphonidae > Mastigoproctus > Mastigoproctus giganteus. The sequence goes on along the minus strand of NC_143575.1, from coordinate 118,459,568 downwards.
GGGGCCATGCTCACCCCACCGTAGTTCCGGCCCTGGATACTCAATAATACTCAATAATTGACATCATTTGTAAAATAAATGATCGTTTCAACAATGGGCTCACAAATTTTCAAAAAAAATAACAATAGGCTTTTGAGAGCCCATTATAGCTCACCCCCCCCCCAAAGCTAGCAGTTTTACGATGCACCTAACATTGCCTAGATAACATCAGCAAATATGCTTGAAAAATCCAAATGGAAATGGTCCATTTAAGCCTATCCCATCTCTGTAGATGTAGTCTCTGATGTTAACAAGAACAGAGCATGCCGAGAAAAATTCTAACCCATGAGCCTTACGCAATCTCACCAGGCCCAATTCATTGACAAGGCTCTCATCATATATTGCCTCCTATCATGTCAGCATTGCAGACATTTTCAAAATTAACCCTAACTTGTGAGTCTTTTTTTTTCAACGTGGCACTGCACTTGTTAAGTGTGCAGATGTCCTACTCTTAATATCATTTGTACAAACTGTACAACAATATCACCTTTTGTATCCTTCATATCTGATCTACAACATCGTTAAATTTTGCTCCTGCAGACATACTCTGGTCCTATTCCTAGCTTGATAAACTTCTGCATTCCCTCCCCTAAGGAATTCCTCATGTTAATGTAGATGCAGAATACCTATTCAATTTGGCAGCAACCTGAGGACAGTCATTAACCCACTAACATCAAGTAGCACAATATGTAGAAAGAAAAGCAGCATAGAAGTCTTTGCTGCTTTTCTTCTCATTATTACTTGATTTGTTACTTGATTACAGACTAATTTATATCTACTATATAAATCACCAAGACAATTTTTATGCATCCTATACACTTTTCTTCTCTGGACCTTGTCTTAATAGTTCATCTGGCATCTATTTCAGTCTAAGCCTTGAACAGTATTTCTTTGTTAGTATGAAAAGCCTTGTAGCTCTGTGGTTATTTCCCTAATGCTTTCCATTTAAAATCAGCCATTTGTAACATCATCATCGGTCGGTCCACTGCATAGACTTTTAGGTCGGTCCACTGCATACACACTTTTTTTAATTCTAATTAAAAAAAGTGTCTAAGACCACTGTATTCTCGTTTACAAAGGATTTGGATCTGTGATAGCAATTGTCACCCAGCAGTGTGCTGCAACATCGCCTCCTTGGCCTTCTATGATGGTATTCAACTGGATCAACCTGCAGCTTCTCAGTAGGCCATTTTTTGATGCCCTTGTAAGAAAAGGGCTCCTTTGGGCAGAAAATCTGATTTCCATGTTCAATGTTTACTTTTGAGATCTGATTCTTTGTGAATAGAGACCTTTGGCATTTCAACAAGAATATTGATGTTATCTCTTTTCCAATTTCCCCTGTAGGTGTAATTCATAACAGATTTTATTTTTCACATCCTGTGGGCTTTAACGTATACAGGACACTTGGGGTCTCTGTACAAGTGGAAGTGCTCTTTCTTATGAATTTTACAATTGGGGTACATCACTGGCTTGTTCTCATCCAAGCAACTGCTGTAGTTGTGGCCTGTTCCAGCAGAGTGGCTGCAGGTGTTGAGGTCCTGCCTACAGTCTTTAGTGGTGTAGACATACCCAGGCCATTTGTAGCTTTGAAGCCAAAATAAAATCTTTCACTTTATATATGGATTAGTCCAGGAAAACTGTGGTTCTGACCAATGAAGACCCTCCGCATAGCAACTAATTTCAATAACCCAGTTGATTATATTTTTTTTTTTAGAATCAAAACTTTATTGCTCATGGTTGTTTGCTATCATGACCCCATGATCTCTGAGATACTTCGGCTGGATGGTTTCAATGATTTTGTCCTTGCCAATGCCTTTGGGTACATCAAACAGTAACACTGTTCTTCCTAATTTCTTGGGAGTGTTGACCGAATGGTTCATTTCTTCTATCTTTTTGATTTCTATCAGCGTATTCAGGTCTTGGGCACTGGCAGTTTCAATCAACACTCCATTATTTCTGATCTTCCTACTGCACTTGCGCAGTAGGAAGATTCTTGTTTATACTCTGGAAGTTCTTGTTTATACTCCGGCACGACCACCAGGTCAGTGGAGTTTACAATAAATCAATCAATACAAACGTTAATCGTATTTAGCAATCACAGGCTGAACCCTGGTCCACTCAAAGAAAGTGTGCTACTGCACTTGCACTCCTGACCACTCGGCTATGTCTATATTGGTTCTTACATAGAAAACATCAATATTAGAAGAGTTTAAAAAATGCAATGTTCTACTCAGAAAGTTAAATTTTAAACAGTTCCTGGGTATAACCTTCATGCACAAGTACATGGTGGGTGACCACCCAGGTGTGAACCAACGTAAGCAGGGGTCGAGGTGTGGCGCCCACACCACATGGAGGAATGCCGCCCCTCTATGTTACCAGGCAGTACTAGGTGGTAGATGACTCTCATCAACCGGTGAAATACCACCACTTTGCTTATTGGAGGCTTGAAGTGATGGAACCCATGTTTAGTCTCTAGAGCTAAGTTCCGGCCAACCCTTCAGTATCTCTTCCATCATGCAGTTGAGTGATGATTTTTGAGGTTATGATGAATGTCGTGGCGAGATCCAATATTCCTTACATTTCGAGGGTACAGCTCTAAAACGGTGTTCGCAGGCCGGCCGCTAGTTAGTACACCGGATTGAACCTATTGGTAACTCTCTAGGAAGCTTCCGGATCAGCTAGTGTATAATCTTGCTACCTCTACTCTGCCAGATAGTGACTGGAGGGAGTCCGAGTAGTGTGTATGAGGGGAGCATTGTCGAGGCCACGTTATGTCAAGGATCTGGTATATTCTTACCACATGTACGCCACATCCAAAAATTTCATTACTTCATACAGCATGTCCCACCCACTTTTTCTTACTATTGAATACACCATGAATTGTCAAAATAATAGAGCAAGCTTATCTGCGAAAAGATCTAAACCTCCCAAGGACTTCCTAATTCATTTCACAAATATATGTGGTCTGAATTCTAATCTCAACGATGTCCATTTCCACTTGCAGTCTTCCAAACCCCATGTACTTTTCCTGACTGAATCTCAGTTATCAGTTGATTCAACTACTGCTCATCTCAGATGTCCAAATTATTTGATGTATGATTCCTTTCGCCTCAAAGGTGGTACTTGTGCATATGTCCGTTCTGATATTCCCTGTCAGAGACTTGGCAATTTGGAATCTCCTCTCTTTGATCTTCTCTGGCTTAAAATCTCTCTACCTCATTGTGTAAAATTCATATGTTGTCTCTACCGTTCTCCCAACTCCACTAATCACTTGGAGCTCTTTGACTTCCTCTCTTTGCAACTTGACTTTCTCCAGTCCAACTTTCCTAACAGTGAGGTAATTTTCCTTGGTGATTTTAATGTTCACAACTACAGCTGGCTTCCGTTTTCTAGTCATACCGACCCAGCAGGTCGAGATGCTGAGGCTTTTGCAATTACTAATGACCTAGCACAGATTGTTCATTTACCTACAAGAATACCGGACAATCCTAATCACACAGCCAATACGCTTGATCTTTTTCTCACAAACAACCCTTCTAAGTACAAGGTTGAAGTGAGAGGTCCTTTAGGAACTTCAGATCACAACTTGGTGATTGTCTCTTCTCCAATGGAACCTTTATCTCATGCCTATTCCCAACCTCGTATTGTTTGGCATTACAAGAATGCAAAATGGGATGACCTGCGAGACTTCTTTTCTTCTTTTCCTTGGTCTGATTACTGTTTCAAAACTTCTGATGTCAACGTTTGCTCAGATCGTGTCAGTGAAATTATTCTTGCAGGAATGGAATCCTTCATCCCACACTCCACTTTAAAATCTCGTCCTTTATCTAAACCTTGGTTTTCCAATAAATGTGCTAAGGCTGTCCAAGAGAAGAACGTTGCATATCGTAATTGGCTTGTTTCTAATTCTTCAGTTTCATTTTCTGCCTACACCAAAGCTCGCAACAATTGTAAAGCAGTTATTAATCAGTCCAAACTAGAGTTTGAACAGGCTAAGAGTAGAAAAATTGCTTCTTGCCCTAATGGTAGCCGAGCATTCTGGTCTCTTGCCAAAGCTATTGGCCGCAACTTTTGCCCATCTCTGCTCCCACCTCTGTCCAAACCAGATGGTTCTGTTGTCACTTCAGCCAAGGATAAAGCTGACCTGCTAGCATCCCATTTTTCTTCGAGCTCATGTATTAATGATCTTGGTAAAACACCTCCCACCATTCCTAACACGCTCCATTCAATGCCTCCTGTGGTCTTCCGTCAAAAGGATATCAGAAGGATTTTGATGAATGTTGATGCTAAGAAAGCTCCAGGTCCTGATGGTATTTCTCCACTTGTTCTCAAAACCTGTGCTCCTGAACTTACTCCTATTCTTTGCCGCCTTTTTTCACTTTCTTATTCCAAAGGTGTTTTTCCTTCTGCTTGGAAATTTCCTCATATCCAGCCAGTTCCTAAAAAGGGTGACAAATCCCTCCCATCCAATTATCGTCCCATTGCAATTACTTCTACTCTTTCTAAAGTAATGGAGAAATCAATTAACCGCCAACTCTTAAACTACCTAGAAACCTTCCGCCTGATCAACGATCGCCAGTATGGATTCTGTCAGTGTCGATCCACTGGTGATATTCTGGCTTATGTTACACATTTATGGACTAATTCAATGGAAAGGTTCGGTGAAACACAAGTAGTTGCTCTTGACATCTCAAAGGCTTTTGATCGTGTTTGGCATAAAGGTCTTCTAAACAAGCTTCCATCTTATGGTTTGCCAACTGTTTTTAGTAATTGGTTATCCAGTTTTCTCTCTGACCGCTCACTGAGGGTGATGGTAGATGGCTCTCTGTCTTCTAACTTCTCCACTAATGCCGGTGTCCCCCAAGGTTCAGTTCTTTCCCCCACTCTTTTCCTCTTGTATATCAATGACCTTCTTCCATTGACTGGAAATCCTATCCATAGTTTTGCCGATGATAGCACATTGATTCCACTTTCCATTTTGAGAAACCTTGTCCAGCTCAATCAGCTTCAAGTTCTCGAAAATCTGCTGCCAATTCCTTAAATGCCGATCTTCAGGTAATTCTCCAGTGGGGCAAAGACAACTTAGTTGATTTCAACCCTTCTAAAACTCAATCTTGTCTTATATCTCGCAAAAAGGATTCTTCTGCTCCTATGCTTATCTTTAGTGACACTCCGATTTCTAGGCAAAATGATATATCTCTTTTAGGGATTACCCTGACTTCTAATCTCTCTTGGCACAAGCCCATTACAAATATTGCTTCCTCTGCATCTAAAAAACTTGGTTTTCTCTTTCGCTCTCAGCGTTACTTTTCTCCCAAACAGCTGCTCACTCTGTATAAATCGCAAATCCACCCTGCCATGGAATATTGTTCCCACATCTGGGGTGGTGCCCCCAAAACCTCTCTCAGGCTTCTTGATTCCATTCAGAAGAGGGCAGTTAGGTTAATTAATGATTCATCTCTAACAGAGTCTCTCCACTCGCTTTCTCATAGACGCACTGTTTCTGCTGCATGCCTCTTCTACAGATACTTCCATGAGCACTGTTCTTCTGAATTGGCTTCTATAATTCCCGCTCTCTCTTTCAAAACAGTCCGAACACGTTCCGCCACTAGCCAACATCCATTTACTGTCCAACTTCAAACCCACAGAACCAACTTTTCATCTTCCTCATTTATTCATTCAACTGCCGTTTTCTGGAACAACCTTCCTTCATACGTATTTCCTGAAAATTACAATCTACAGAAGTTCAAGTCCAATATCAACAAATATCTTCTTTCGTCTTCTCAACCTCCAACCCAAGCACGGTACTAAGTACTATAGGTTATAATACCTCTCGTGTTTGGGGTTCTCATAAAAAAAAAAAAAAAAAAAAAAGTTCTGAATTTAGGAAGAACAAAAAGTTTAGTGGTCTTAGTGGTCCATATTAGGGGGGGGGCGGCAAACTATGGCCCACTGTGAAATTTCATGTGCCCCCCCGACCCCATGGAATATTTATTGTACATAAAAATAATCCTCACACATTTAACATTTTGGCATCACCACTTCAAATTATGATACGATCATAGCATTCCAAGCTTTAAAGGTCTTTCCATTTTATTTTTTTTGCTATTATAGCTTTACCACGTCATAATTAATTTATATATATTTTACACCTGCAGGTACTCAAGCATTCATAATGACACAAGAGAAGAGCTGAAAAATTGACTAAATGACATGTCTTCAAAGAGCAATGGAGGTTGGACTATTTTGTAACTGAAAAAAATAGTAGCAAAGCGTTGTGTGTACTTTGCTAGTGTACTATGTTCAGACAAATCAGAATACTTGAAAGGGAGTATTTCATCACAACAATTGTTTTTCACTATGATAAATGCTAAAAAGGAAGCTGCAACTAAAGCTAGTTTCCGAGTAGCTCATTTATTAGCTAAGAAATGAAAATCATTCACTGATGGTGCGTTTATTAAATCTTGTATGATAGCAACTGTCAAAGAAGTGCGTCCCGACAAAGTATATTTATTCAAGAGTATAAGTCTTTCAGCAAAATCGATAACTAGGAGAATCAAAGACAGGAGACAACATTATATGTCAATTAAAAAAGAAAGCACGAGATTTTCAGTGGTTTTCTTTGGCTCTTGATGAGTTAACAGGCTTGATGAGTTGATGCTAACTTTGGAAGTGAATGAAAAATTAGCTTCTGTGAGCACCATGCATGAAGCAACTACTGGTGAAGACATTTTCAAAGAAATTAAAAAAATCGTGATTAACTATGATTTCGTTTGGAAACATCTGAAATGTATTATTACTGATGGCAGAAGATATGTGGTGTAGGAAAAGGTTTAGTTTAGAAAAGAACAAATTTACAAAGTTTTTGAAAGTGCGGGATCTACAAAACCCATGGCGTTTCACTGCATCATTCAGTGAACTTTATTAATTCTCATGCACTCAATCATAGTCAGTTTGAGCACTTTTGGAAGATACAGAAGTTGAATATACCGACTTGCCTTACCACCCTGCAGTGAGGTGGTTTAGCAGCGGTAAAGTTCTCTCGCGATTTTTTGAACTTAGGAATGAGACTGAAATTTTTCTGAACGAGAAAAATCGTCCTTAGTCGCTACTTGCAAAGAGTGAATGGTTGTGGAAATTAGCTCTTTCAGCAGACTTGATAATTTTTCTTAATGAATTCAATCTCAAATTGCAAGACAAAACTGTTGTAATCAATGGATACAACTCTATGTGGACTAATGTTATTAGGGGTGTCCTCAGAGTTCAGTATTGGGCACATTGTTGTTTTGTATATTTATCGATGATATTGATGAAGGTATATCAAGCTTAATGTCAAAGTTTGCAGATGATACAAAGGTTGGCAAGGTTGTTAATAACAGTAAACAGTATGCTGCTAACTTTTCCAGATGCAAGATCGGATCTGGAAAATTTGGGTAGCTGGGATAAGAAGTGCCAACTGAAGTTAAACATTGACATATGCAAAGTACTGCATATGGGGAGAGTAACCCCAGAGAAATGTAGCAAATATATGAAAGAGACCTGGGAGTAATTTTTCAGTCAGATATGAAGTCCTTATGAAGATATGCAGACAGGCTGCTAGAGTAGGTTATGGGGTCTTGTCAATGATATACAGGAATTTTGTGATCAGGGATAAGGAGGTGATTATCCCCTTGTATAAGGCAATGTTCAGGCCACACACACACACACACACACACACACACACACACACACACACACACACACACACACACACACACACACCTTGAGTACTGTGAACATGTCTGGAAGCCTCATTTCAGGAAGGATGTAGAGTAGCTAGAACAAGTACATAGAAGGGCAACAAGACTGGTGAAGGGAACAATGGGGTTCTCATATGAACAAAGGCTTAAGTTCTGCAAATTGCAGTTTCTGGAGACTAGGCACCTGCGAGGCAATCTGATTGAGGTGTATAAGGCCTTGAATAGACTGAGCAGGATCAATGATGATGGGATTCTTCCTCTTGCTCAGATTACAAACTTGAGAGGACATAGACTCAAACTGAGGAAAGATAGTTGTAGAATAGATGTGCGGAAGTTTGCCTTTAGCCAGCAGGTAGTTGATTGCTGGAACAAACTTCTATCTGTTGTTGTTGTGGAAGTTGATAATTTAAATAAATTCAAGGCAGAACTAGACAAACATTTGGAATGAATGGATCAGTGAAATGGGAAGGGTGTTTTTTTTGCCGATGCATTATATGCTTGCTTTCTTGCATAATGTACCTCTACTAATGCTAATGCACTCTGTAGTGAAAGCATTGACATAAATTGACCTTTCTTCAATCGCAACTGATGATGAACAGCTTTATCCCCTTTCGTTGTTGTGAAAAGTTTAAGCAACAAGCAAACTCTATTTTCACTCAAATTTGCTCAAGATATAATTAGCAATCTGAAGCTACAGTTTCAACAGCATTTTTGTAACCTCAATGAAAACATGAAAACATTAAGGATCTTTCAAAATCCATTAGACTGTATTATCGAGGACCTCCCATTAGATCCTTAACTGGAGGTAACTAACCTGTAGTCCAATGACATGTTGAAAGACAAATACAAAGAGGAAAAATTAACTGTCTTTTACAAATGCCTCCCAGAGAAAGGATATACTTCTTTAAAATCTTTTGCTAGGGGACTGATTTCAACATTTGGCACAAAATCTATGTGAGAAGACATTTTCAAAGATGAAATATGCTAAATCTCTTTATATTTGCTATCTGTATAAATCTGCTTGTTATCTGTTTTATGCTAAATCTGTTTAATTTCAGGTATTGCTCAAAACATCAAAGGCAGATATTGTTCGGATATCAGAGACTTGGTGTCACACAGATATAAGCAATGCAGAATTAGAATTTGGGGAGTACAATGTGTACAGAAAGAATACACAGGATAGGAAGGGAGGAGGTGTTATGCTATTAGTTAAGAAACACATAAAATCCTAGGAAGTGAATCCAGTTGACATCGCTGAAATGTGCAGTGTTGAATCAATTTGGTGTGACATAAGCATTGGAAGATCAAAATTGAGAGTAGGAGTGTTTTATAGGCCTAATGACTCTGATGAGTATAATAAGAAACTGTACAGGGAAATAGAGTGGGCTAGTAAATCAGAGTCTTATAATGGGGAATTTTAATTCCCCAGATATTGACTGGAATTTGTGGGTTGGTTACTCACGCACTAGCAAGGCTTTTGTGGATTTATTGGATGATTGTTTTCTACATCAGCAAAGAGAGGAAAGTTCGGGAGGCAACTAGAGGGAGTAATAATCTTGATCTGATTATCAGTAGTGATTCTTCATGCTTTAAGAATCTGCAGATAAAGGAACAACTAGGTGGAAGTGATCACAGTATGCTGAAGTGGGATTTATACAAAGAGGTAACTACCATCAGGGGTAAAAGAAAGGGTTTTTGCTTTCGTAAAGGTAACTACGGTGGTCTGAGACAGTATTTAAATTCTATACAGTGGGACCAACTGATGATGTTACCAACAGCAAATTCAAAATGGGAAGCATCCAAAGAATTTATCTTGGAAGCTACTAGGCTTTACATACCAACTAAGAAATATTGTTCAAGATTTAGGCCTAAATGGATGTCAGCTAAAATAATGAGACATATGACAGAGAAAAAAAATGCATGGGATACATATAAATCAATGGGTGACATGGAAGCCTATGATAGATATAAGCTTGTATGTAACCAAGTCACAAAGGAGATTAGGCAGGCAAAGGCAGATTATGAGAAATCTTTGGCAAAGGATGTAAAGAAAATCAACAAAGAATTCTTTACCTATGTAAACTCTAAAAGGAAAGGGATGAATCAGATTGTTCCACTGGATATTGATGGTCCTACTGTTGATGATCCTGCTCAGGTGGCTAACAGACTAAATGAGTATGTTGCATTTACATTCACCCATGAGGAGTCATTCAGGGAGTGGGAATACCAGATGTTAGTTAAACTCTGGCAGTGAGCTAGATGATTTTGTAATGATTGAGAGGAAAGTGGAGGATAAATTGTTGAAGATAAACATAAAAAAGGCACCCAGGGTGCATGGGATCTATCCAATTATATTAAAGGAGGCAGCAAAGGAAGTAGGCAAACCCTTAGCCATAATTAAGAGAGCTTTTTTGGAATCAAGGGAAGTACCCATGGACTGGAGATGTGCAAATGTGACTCCAATTCACAAAGGAGTATCAAAGAGCGACATAAGTAATTATACACCTGTTAGTTTAACTTCTGTATCAGGAAAATTAATGAAGGCAGTGGTTAAAGAAGCACTGCAGGATCATCTAGACAAGACTTCAGTTATAGCTGGGACACAGCATGGTTTTGTTAGGGAAAGTCTTGCCTGACCAATTTGATTGGATACTATGATGTGGTCACAAAGGAACTGGATACAGAGAATAACTTGATATCATATATTTGGACCTTAGAAAGGCTTTTGATACTGTTGCACATGGAAGACTGCTGAACAAATTGGAGCAGTGTGGCATTATAGGCAAATTGCTGCTATGGATAAAGGGATGGTTAAGTGGGAGAAGACAGAGTGGTAATCAATGGACACTGCTCATTGTGGACTAATGTTATTAGTGGAGTCCCTCAGGGTTCCATTGTGTTGGGTCCATTGTTGTTTTCTGTATTCATAAATGATATTGATGATGGTGTATCAAGCTTATTGTCCAAGTTTGCAGACAATACGAAGGTTGGGAGGGTTGTTAAGGACACTAATGACAGTATGCTGCTGCAACAGGATCTAGAAAAGTTGAGCAGATGGGGTGAGAGGTGGTAAATGAAGTTTAACATTGACAAATGTAAAGTACTACATATGGGAAGCAGTAACCCCATAGTGATGTATCAATTCTGTGGTACTACACTGACAGTGGAAGAGAACGAAAAGGAACTGGGGGTAATTGTGCGGGTAATTCAGTGCAGACGGTTTTGTTTGTTTGTTATTTGGTTTTTAGGAGCAGTGTGTATGCGGGGATATGCGGTGGTTATTCCCTGACCTTTCTGCATCCTCCGTATTTGGTAGGTATGGGCTCGATTGTTTGTTGTTATTTGGTTTTTAGGAACATTAGCAACTAAGTCCATATTGCTCCAGGAATATGCAGTGGTCATTCCCTGACCTTTCTGCATCCTCCGTATTTGGTAGGCACGAGCTCGAACCCCAGTCCAATTAAGAAGCATGTGCTAAGCACTGCTGCTCCTGCCTACCTGGCTACGGAGGCGCCAGTACAGACGGTCTGCAAAAATAGCTCATAGTGTCTTGTCAATGTTATACAGGAATTTTTCTGGCAGGGATAAGGAGATGATTATTCCCTTGTATAAGGCAATGGTCAGGCCACACCTTGAGTACTGTATACAGGCCTGGAGGCCTCATTTTAAGATGGATGTAGTTTTTGGAACAAGTACAGAGAAGGGCAACAATATTATTACAGCTGTGAATTACAGGCACCGAAAAAGCGATAAGTGTTTGAATTTTTATTTACCTAATTGTTATTTTATATTGAACTTTATACGTAGTCTTATAGTTATTGTTACGCTGGTTATTTTTATTTTTAATTTAGATAAGAGTTTTTGTAGATTACTACTTAATATACGTAAAACCGTTATTTCATTCAAATTTTGCAGCCATTGTTTTTGTATAGAGTAATAGGGAATTCAAATTTTTAATTGTGATAACTAGGCAGCTCTAACGTATAATTATATACCGTAATAGGCATCACTGCATTTATTAGATAGCATAGCATGATTCTATTAGATAGCATAGTATTGACAATTAATTAATTAAATTTATTGATCTTATTAATTTAAAATATCATGCCCTAGACTAGAGCAGGAAAGCAACGGGCACAAAGTGGAAGGAGTGCTGTGACTCGGAAAAAGAACTGAGGGGGGGCAATTGTCCAATGCATCACAGCCTAAAAAAAATGTGCAACTTGTGAAATGTTGGCCTAACTCTCTGGAACAGAACATGATTTAGCCAAGGACGATGTCTTTGTGTGTGTGTCTAGAATTTAGGCATCAACTCAGCATCCTACTGGGCATCTATGAGAGCTTGAGGTGTAGGGTAGATGCCCTCGTAGAAATTAATATGAGGGGCCCGTCAAGCTTTCAGCTGCCCAACTCACCGTCAGAGCTCACTCTTGGGCATCAGGCAACACAGCAGCAATCTCCAAGGCAGAATGCACTTGTCCCAAAGGAACTAGTAATTGTTGTTGACTTTATTGTCAGGGCGAGGGGTACTCAGGGGTTTCAGGGACTGATGGCAATCATCGTGAAACAGGTGGGTATGGTAACATATAACAAGAATATGTATACTTGCATGTATACCAATGCTAGAAGCATAGTAAATAAATTTGATGAAGTTGAAGTGTTGGTGAAGTGTTGGTGTCTGCCAGGGGAAATTTTGATGACGTTGTAAAGCATATGCCATCTTTTAGGGGCACAAAAGGTGATATTGTTGTACACGTTGCACCAATGACATTAAGAGTAGGAGATCTGCGGATTTACTTAACAAGTACAGGTCAATGTTGCGAAAAAGTCGTGAATTATGGTTAAATTTGAAAGTGTCTGCAATTCTGCCGAGACACGATAGGAGGGAGTACATGATAAGAGCTTTGTCAATCAATTTGACCCTGGAGGAAATGTGCAAGGATCAAGGGGTAAAATTTTTTTCAGCCTGGTCTGTGCTTGTTAACAGGAGAGAGTGCTTCTACAGGGATGGAATACACTTAAATAGAAAGGGTGCACGAATATTTGCTGATGCTATAGAGGCAGTATTAGGTGGGTCAGAAAACTGCTAGCTTGGGGGGGGATTCACAGATTAAAAGGTTAAAAGTAGCCGCAGGCAGAGGTGAAGGTGATTCTGGCACAACTTCTATTAGAATAAGTAGCGACCTGGAGCTGTTGTTGTTTTGGTTTTTAGGAGCATTAGCAACTAAGGCCACATTGCTCTGGGATATGCGGTGGTCATTACCTGACCTCTACGGGATATGCGGTGGTCATTCCCTAACCTTTCTGCATCCACGGTATTTGGTGGTGACGGGCTCGAACCCCAATCTAATCAAGAAGCGTGTGCTACGCACTGCTGCTCCTTCCCACCTGGCTACGGAGGCGCCGCATGACCTGGAGCGAGGGGTACTCAGGGGTTTCAGGGACTGATGGCAATCATCGTGAAACAGGTGGGTATGGTAACATATAACAAGAATATGTATACTTGCATGTATACCAATGCTAGAAGCATAGTAAATAAATTTGATGAAGTTGAAGTGTTGGTGAAGACATCACAGGCGGATATTGTTGGGATACCAGAGACGTGGTGTCACGCAGATATAATTCGAGCCCGTCACCACCAAATTTGGAGGATGCGGAAAGGTCAGGGAATGACCACCGCATATCCCGGAGCAATATGGCCTTAGTTCTAATGCTCCTAAAAACCAAATAACAACAACAACAACACAGATATAAGGAATGCAGAACTGGAATTTGGGGAGTACAATGTGTACAGAAAGGATAGATAGGATAGGAAGGGAGGAGGTGTTATGGTGTTAATTAAGAAAAACGTAAAATCAAAGGAAGTGCACCCAGTTGATATAGATGAACAGTTAGTATGAATCAGAGCTGTAATACTCAATATGTTCTACGTTGATAATAATATTAGTCAAATAATAAGAGGAGTTCCCCTCAATATAGTACGTAGAACACTTCCGTACGATACCCTCCAGAAATTAAAACGAAAAAAATCGACAAATTACCGGTACATTAAAGTAAAATATAAATAATTAAATAATCAATTTAACACAATTCAAAATCAATTTAAAACAATTAAAAATCAAATTAACGCAATTAAAAGAATCTAACGAAAAAATTCAAAACGATTTTTCTTCCTGAAGCTGACAATGCTTTTCGACCGTATGGCGTGATCACAGGAATGAAAATTACTGAATCGGGTTAAACCTGCAACTTATATAGTGACTATATGTCTTTGCGCATAAAGGTCCACGCATCGGAGATCAAATATAGCCGCCGAACAGAATATTCGTGTAATTTAATTTCAACGGTTTCTGCAATTAATAGTCGCGTATAATTACGTTGAACGTTAAGCATTTTGGCCTCGTTAAATAAAAAAGTATGTTTTTTGTTAATGGCATGAAAGGCTAATTCTGACGCTGCTGAACGAAAAGCACGAACTGAGGGTTCGTGTTGATTTACACAAATATTAAGAGAAAACCGCGTCGAACCTTGGTAAGACGAGTCGCAATCACCACAAGAAATGTTGTATACCAGATCATTAATTTGTGTTGCGAACGTAGAATGAACTGAGCGATTGTTCAGTATAGTGTGTAACTTCTGTATAGGCCTAGCTATAATTTTAAATTCGGTATCTTTAAAGAATCTGTTAAGCTGTTTGTGCCACTATTCAACATATGGAACAGAAATAAAGTATTTTTTGATATTACTATTGTTGATTGGTGTAGTATTTTGTATCCTATCCTTAGCTTGTACCCTAATTCGATTTATTGTGGTAATGGAATAACCCCTGTTTAAGAATCTGCTAGTTAATATTTGTATTTCTGAGTCCAAAGCAGAATCCGTCGTTGAATATTTATAGGCATTTAGAAATTGATTAAAGATAATCAATCTTTTGTAGGTGAACGGGTGATAGCTATTATAATGTAGAAGCATACCGGTGTTTGTGGGTTTTCGATAGATGCTAAATTGTATTTTATTCGAGTCTCGGGTAAGCGTGAAATTTAGAAAGTTTAATGACTTTGTATCCGTATCTTCCCTTTCCAATGTAAATTTGAGTCTAGAATGAATATTATTAAACAAATGTAAAATGTCTTGGATAGTATTACTATCGGTAATAACTAGAACATCGTATAAATACCTCCCATAGTATGTGATACGGGGACGAAAAGGTGTCAAATGTATTTGCTCAATCGTTGAGAGATAGATCTCAAACATTAAGCCACTCAGGCTCAAACCCATTGGTAATCGAAAAATTTGTTTGTACACCTTGTCTCGAAAGGTGATGTAGTCAGCCTCAACTAACAGTTTAATTAAGTGAAAAATTTCCTTAATAGGCAGCTTCGTATAATTAATCGGTGTCGAGTTTTTATTTAACATATCCCAAATAATATCTAATGTATATTCAACGTTTACATTCGTATATAATGAGGTAACATCTAGTGAGAACAAATTGTCATTGTCACCGAGTCTACAGTCTTTAAGATTATTAAATAATGTATCGTAGTTCTTAATCCCAAATTGTATAACCTGTCTAAAAGGTTTTATAATGTTATATACATGTGTGGCTAAGGCTGAAAATGCCAAGTTCCTGTAGGAAACAATAGGTCAAATAGGAAATCCAGTCTTGTGTAATTGCTGACCGAAAAGTGCAGGAATATTGTACGTTCTGGACTTCAATTCCTTCAACTGAACCATAGTAATGTAGTCGTTTTTACGATACGTGGTTATCGTTTAATTGTATTGATTTACCAAATTGGTAAATCAAAACAGTGCCGGGTCTACTTCACGATAAGTGGAGGTATCAGACACAACTGAATCTAACTTATTAATATAATCATGTTTATCTAGTATTACCACTGTATCTCCTTTATCTGCCCTCTGTATAATAATGTCCTTATTTTCCCGAAGTTCTCGTAAAGCTGAACTGTCATGTGTTTCAATTTAGGAAGTCGCGTTTCTTTTATGTTATTCACTACTTGGTTAACTTGTTGAATAAATACATCTTTTTGTGGAACATTACGAAGTCCAAATTCAATATCAATTACGCATTGTTTTTAGGCAGTTTTCGAGGCTAAGGATAGGATGCAAAATACTACACCAATCAACAATAGTAATATCAAAAAAATACTTTATTTCTGTCCCATATGTTGAACAGTGGCACAAACAGCTTAACAGATTCTTTAAAGATACCGAATTTAAAATTATAACTAGGCCTATACAGAAGTTACACACTATACTGAACAATCGCTCGGTTCTTTCCGCGTTCGCAACACAAATTAATGATCTGGTATACAACATTTCTTGGGGTGATTACAACTCGTCTTACCAAGGTTCGACGCAGTTTTCTCTTAATATTCGTGTAAATCAACACGAAGCCTCAGTTCCTGCTTCTCGTTCAGCAGCGTCAGAATTAGCCTTTCATGCCATTAACGAAAAACATACTTTTTTATTTAACGAGGCCAAAATGCTTAACGTTCAACGTAATTATACGTGACTATTAATTGCATAACCCGTTGAAATTAAATTACACGAGTATTCTGTTAATGTTCGGCGGCCATGTGTGATCTCCGATGCGTGGAACTTTACGCGCATGCGCGAAGACATATAGTCACTATTTAAGTTGCAGGTTTAACCCGATTCGGTAATTTTCATTCCTGTGATCACAACATACGGTCGAAAAGCGTTGTCAGCTTCAGGAAGGGAAATCGTTTTGAATTTTTTCGTTAGATTCTTTTAATTGCGTTAATTAGATTTTTAATTGTTTTAAATTGTGTTAAATTGATTATTTAATTATTTATATTTTACTTTAATGTATCGGTAAGTTGTCGATTTTTTCGTTTTTTCCATTTTAATTTCTGGAGGGTATCATACGGAAGTGTTCTACGTACTATATTGAGGTAAACTCCTCTTATTATTTTACTAATAGATGAACAGTGCACTGTTGAGTCAGTTTGGTGTGACATAAGCACTGCGAAAGCAAAAATAAGAGTAGGAGTGTGTTATAGGCCTAATGACTCCAATGAGTACAATGAACAATTGTACAGAGAAATAGAGTGGGCTAGTAAATCAGAATGTCTTATAATGGGGGATTTTAACTTCCCAGATATTGACTGGAACTTGTGGACTGGTCACTCACACACTAGTGACTTTTGTGAATTAATTGGATGATTGTTTTCTGCAGCAGCTTATTCGAGAGGCAACTAGAGAGTTGGCTTGTTTCTAATTCTTCAGTTTCATTTTCTACCTACACCAAAGCTCCCAACAATTGTAAAGCAGTTACTGATTAGTTCAAACTAGAGTTTGAACAGGCTAAGAGCAGAAAACTTGCTTCTTGCAATAATGGTAGCCGAGCATTCTGGTCTCTTGCCAAAGCTATTGGCCGCAACTTTTGGATATCTCTTCTCCCACCTCTGTCCAAACTAGATGGTTCTGTTGTCACTTCAGCCAAGGATAAAAGCTGACCTGCTAGCATCCCATTTTTCTTCCAGCTCATGTATTGATGATCTTCATAAGACACCTCCCACCATTCCGAACACGCTCCATTCAATGCCTCCTGTGGTCTTCCGTCAAAGGGATATCAGAAGGATTTTGATGAACCTTGATGCTAAGAAAGCCTTTTTTCACTTTCTTATTCCAAAGGTGTTTTTCCTTCTGCTTGGGAATTTGCTCATATCCAGCCAGTTATTAAAAAGGGTGACAAATCCCTCCCATTCAATTATCGTCCCATTGCAATTACTTCTACTCTTTCTAAAGGAATGGAGAAATCAATTAACCGCCAACTCTTAAACTACCTAGAAACCTTCTGTCTGATCAACGATCGCCAGTATGGATTAAGTCAGTGTCGATCCACTGGTGATATTCTTGCTTATTTTACCCATTTATGGACTAATTAAAGGGAAAGGTTCGGGGAAAAACAAGTAGTTGCTCTTGACAAAGGCTTTCGATCGTGTTTGCCATAAAGGTCTTCTAAACAAGCTTCCATCTTATGGTTTGCTAACTGTTTTAAGTAATTGGTTATCCAGTTTTCTCTCTGATCGCTCACTGAGGGTGATGGTAGATGGCTCTCTGTCTTCTAACTTCTCCACTAATGCTGGTGTCCCCCAAGGTTCAGTTCTTTCCCCCACTCTTTTCCTCTTGTATATCAATGACCTTCATCCATTGACTGGAAATCCTATCCATAGTTTTGCCGATGATAGCACATTGCATTCAACTTTCCATTTTGAGAAACCTTGTTCTGCTCAACCAGCTTCAACTTCTCAAAAATCTGCTACCAATTCCTTAAATGCCGATCTTCAGGTAATTCTCCAATGGGGCAAAGACAACTTAGTTGATTTCAACCCTTCTAAAACTCAGTCTTGTCTTATATCTCGCAAAGAGCATTCTTCTGCTCCTATGCTTATCTTTAGTGACACTCCGATTTCTAGGCAAAATGATATATCTCTTTCGGGGATTACCCTGACTTCTAATCTCTCTTGGCACGAGCACATTACAAATATTGCTTCCTCTGCATTTAAAAAACTTCGTTTTCTCTTTCGCTCTCGGAGTTAATTTTCTTTCAAACAGCTGCTCACTCTGTATAAATCGCAAATCCGCCCTGCCACAGAATATTGTTCCCACATCTGGGGTGGTGCCGCCAAAACCTCTCTCAGGCTTCTTGATTCCATTCAGAAGAGGGCAGTTAGGTTAACTAATGATTCTCTCTAACAGAGTTTCTCCACTCGCTTTCTCATAGACGTACTGTTTCTGCTGCATGACTCTTCTACAGATACTTCCATGAGCACTGTTCTTCTGAATTGGCTTCTATAATTCCCACTCTCTGTTTCAAAACAGTCCGAACACGTGCCGCCACCAGCCAACATCCATTTACTGTCCAACTTCAAACCCACAGAACCAACTTTTCATCTTCCTCATTTATTCATTCAATTGCCGTTTTCTGGAACAACCTTCCTTCATACGTATTTCCTGAAAATTACAATCTACAGAAGTTCAAATCCAATGTCAACAAATATCTTCTTTCGTATTCTCAACCTCCAACTCAAGCACGGTACTAAGTACTATAGGTTCTAATACCTCTCGTGTTTGGGGTTCACATAAAAAAAAAAAAACTAGAGAGGCTAATACTCTTGATTTGGTTATCAGCAGTGATCATTTGTGTATTAAGAATTTGCAGATAAAGGAACCACTAGGTGGCAGTGATCACATTGTACTGATGTGGGATTTACTTAGATTTAATTACTATCAGGGGTAAAGGAAAGGGTTTTTGCTTCCGTAAAGGTGAGTACAGTGGTCTCAGAAAGTTTTTAAATTCTGTACAGTGGGATCAACTGACGATGTTACCAACAGTAAATTCTAAGTGGGAAGCATTCAAGGAATTAATCGTGGATGCTACTAAAAGTTTCATACGTATTAAGAAATATTGTTCAAGGTTTAGGCCTAAATGGTTATCAAATGAACTAATGAGATTCGTGACAGAGAAGAAAAATGAATGGGATGCATATAAATTACCAAGCGACTCAGAAGCGTATGGTAGATATAAGCTAGTCTGTAATCAGGTCACAAAGGAGGTTATGCAGGCGAAGGCAGATTACGAGAAATCTTTGGCAAAGGGTGCTAAGAAAAACAGCAAGGATTTCTTTACTTATATAAACTCTAAAAGGAAGGGGATGAATCTGATTGGTCCACTGGACATTGATGGTTCGGCTGTTGATGATCCTGCTCAGATACCAAATAAACTGAATGAGTATTTTGCTTCTACATTCACACATGAGGAGTTATATTAAGGTTTGAAAATGGCGGAAGGTTATCAAATTGTAGCAGGGTGCTTAATGATTTCGTAATAACTGAAAGCAAATTGGTGGATAAATTGTTGAAGTTAAACATAAGAAATGCACCTGGGGTGGATGGGATCTATCCAGTTATATTAAAGGAGGCGGCAAAGCAACTAACCAAACCCTTAGCCATAATTATGAAAGCATCCATGGACTCAGGGGAGGTCCCCACGGACTGGAGGTGTTCAAATATATCCCCAATTCACAAAGGGGGGGGGGGGATCTCAAAGGGTGACACGAGTATCTACAGACCAGTTAGTTTAACTTCTGTTCCGGTTAAAATAATGGAGTCACTGGTTAAAGATGCATTGCAGAATCATCTAGACAAGATTGCAGCAATAATTCAGACACAGCATGGGATTGTTAAGGGAAAGTCTTGTCTGACAAATTTGATAGGATATGATAATGTGGTTACAAAGGAACTAGATGTAAAAAATAATTTTGATATCATATATTTGGATTTCAGGAAAACTTTTGACACTGTTCTGCATGGAAGACTATTGTACAACTTGGAGCAGAATGGTATTAAGGGTAAGTTGCTACAATGGATAAAAGGATGGTTGAGGGGGAGAATAAAGAGTGTGGTAATTAATGGGTGCTGCTCTTCGTGGACTAATGTTATTAGTGGAGTCCCACAGGGTTCGCTTTTGGGTCCACTGTTGTTTTGTATATTTATCAATGATATTGATGAAGGTATATCAGGCTTAGTGTCGTAGTTGGCAGATGATACAAAGGTTGGCAGGGTTGTTAATGACAGTAATGGCAGTGTGCTACTGCAATAGGATCTAGATAATTTCAGCAGATGGGCTAAGAAGTGGCAGCTGAAGTTTAACCTTGACAAATGCAAAGAACTGCATATGGATAGAAGTAACCCCAGAGAAAAGTACCAACTCTGTGGTTCTACACTTAAGGTGGTAGAAAATGAAAAAGACCTGAGAGTAATTGTGCAGTCAGATATGAAGTTTTCTGAGCAATGCAGACAGGCTGCCAGGGCAGGTCATGGGATTTTGTCAGTAATATAAAATGAATTTTGCTAGCAAGGGAAAGGAGGTGATCGTCCATCTGCATAAGGCAATGGTCAGGCCACGCCTTGAGTACTGCGTACAGGTCTGGAGGCCTCACTTAAGGAAGGATGTAGATTTACTTGAGCGTGTACAGAGAAGGGCAACAAGATTGGTGAGGGGAATGAAGGGATCCTCTTATCAAGAGAGGCTTAAGTTCTGCAAATTGCAGTGGCTGGAGACTACGCACTTGTGCAGTGATCTGATTGAGGTGTATAAGGCCTTGAATGGGTTGAGCACACTGAATTCTGATGGGATTCTTCCACTTGTTCAGATTACAAACCTAAGGGGGCATAAATTACAATTAAGAAAAGACAGATGTAGAATAGATTTGCCGAAATTTGCCTTCAGCCAGTGGGTGGTTAATTGCTGAAACAAACTTCCATCTGTCGTTGAGGAAGTTTGGAAGTTAAGAACATAGGTAAAGAACTTTGTTGTTTTTCTTTGCATTCTTTGCCAATGATTTCTCATAATCTGCCTTTGCCTGCCTAATCTCCTTTGCGACTTGGTTACAGACCAGCTTATATCTATCATAGGCTTCCATGTCAACCATTAATATCCCATGCATTTTTTTTCTCTGCCATATGTGTCATTAGTTCATCTGACAATCATTTAGGCCTTGAACAGTATTTCTTAGTTGGCATGTAAAGCCTAGTAGCTTCCAAGATAAATTCTTTGAATGCTTCCCATTTTGAATTTGCTGTTGGTAACATCATCTGGAAGAATTTAAATACTGTCTCAGACCACCGTAGTCGCCTTTATGAAAGCAAAAACCCTTCCCTTTACCCCTAATGGTAGTTACCTCTTTGAGTAAATCATTGTATTGTTTACAGAATTCTGTAGGTTGGCCAAATGTATATCACATGTGCTTTGTATGTGCCACCTGAACTGGGCAGCAGCAAAGGGATAGCCATCCTTAGCAAAACAAAGGGGTACCCATTGGGGAACATGCCCGATAGGGGTTACAAAGTCCCCAGTTAAGAAGCTAATAATACTCGTCCAATTTTGAATGTACATAGTAATGAAGTGTTTATTTATTTTGAGTTATAGCGTCGTTAAGTCCTGAACAGTTATTAGAATATTTATAGTTTAATTGCTATTTGGAAGAATTATCATTTATTGTTCTAGTACCAGTTTTTTATTATAAAAGTTTTTTGAATGATATGATTATCGTATGTTTTTGTCTATTGAATCTAAAAATTTGTACATATATTCCACTGGGGAAACTACGCTGTGATTTCGTATCCAGGTGGTTTCGATCAAAACAAATTTTGAAGGAAGCGTAAACCTCCTCCAAACTGGGTGCCAGCCTAAAAATTAAGCCAATATATCTTTCCAGGTGCCACAATTAAATTTGCTCTTTCACTCTTTCCAATAAAATTAATATAATTTCTGTAGGGTAAATTCTGACGTTCATGATCTGGTTTACCACCTTCAGGTTTTATTTTCATTTTATGATTCCTATTACCATTATAGTTACAATGGGGATTAGGATTACATGAATCAGTCACTTTTCTGTCATACTAAGCAGAACCTTTTTTAATAATTTCCACATAAATCTTTTAATTTTTACTATAGGAAATATGCTTTGTGTTCTGTGATTGAATATTATGAGAGTAACTCCAGAGTTGGGAGTGTTGAATCAGTCAGAGATCTATTATATGAGTAGAGCCTTTATCAACAATATCAGCACAAGTCCTTTGGTTTTTACCTGAATAAATATGCTTTGTATTCTGTGCTGAGATATCCCAAGTACAGGTTTGGGAGTTTTGCATTAGTCAGTGATCTATCAAACTGAATAGAACCTTTTTTAACAATTTCAGAATAGGACTATTGGTTTTTATTTAAAGAAATATGTTTTTTATTCTGTGATGAACTGTTCTGAGAGTCTGAATGGGGAGTTCTGAATCTTAATTTTGTTACGGACTGTTGAGTCAATCTTTTTAAGTTTACAGATGGATTCAAGTGTCAATTTCAGCGAGGTCTGGGTTCCTTTGTTCATATGATGACTGAAGGATTGTTTTGCCTGAGTTTGATTGAAAGTATATCTGTTTATTAGGCCATAATCAACAGTATTAGTGCTTTGATGATGATATTCCTTCTGATTTAAGGACAGTTCTGTTTTAGGACTAGAGTAAGGTGGCATATTCATGTAATCATTATGAAAAGAGGAAACTAAATCACTTTTGTTAACCGTAAGGTTATAATTACGACACAAAGGTTGGCAGGGTTGTCAAGGACACTACTGACACTATGCTGCTGCAACAGGATCTGGAAAGGTTGAGCAGATGGGCTGAGAGGTGGCAAATGAAGTTTAACATTGACAAATGTAAAGTACTACATATGGGAAACAGCAACCCCAGAGCAACGTATCAACTCTGTGGTACTACACTGACAGTGGTAGAGAATGAAAGGGACTTGGGGGTGGTTGTGCAGGCAGATATGAAGTTCTCTGAGCAGTGCAGATGGGCTGCAAGAGTAGCTCATGGAGTATTGTCAATGATATACAGGAATTTTTCCAGCAGGGATAAGGAGGTGATTATTCCATTGTATAAGGCAATGGTCAGGCCACACCTAGAGTACTGTATACAGGTCTGGAGGCCTCATTTCAAGAAGGATGTAGAGCTGCTGGAACGAGTACAGAGAAGGGCAACAAGATTAGTGAATGGAACAAAGGGGTGCTCTTACGAAGAAAGGCTTAAGTTTTGCAAATTACAGTGTCTGGAGACTAGGCACCAGCGAGGTGATCTGATGGAAGTGTATAAAGCCTTGAATAGTTTAAGCATGCTCAATGCTGATGGGATTCTTCCTCTAGCTCAGAAAAATCACCTGAGAGGGCATAAATTCAAATTGAGGAAAGACAGATGTAGGATAGACGTGCGGAAATTTGCCTTTAGCCAGCGGGTGGTTGGTTGGTGGAACAGACTTCCATCCCTTGTGGTGGAGGTTGATAGCCTAAATAAGTTTAAGGCTCAGCTGGACAGGTATTTTGAACGAACAGAGGGGTGAAGTGGAAGTGGGTTTTTTTTTTTTTTTTTTGGCTGATGCTGCATAAGCTTGCTTTCTTGCATCAAATGCCTCTACTAATGCTAATGCTAATTACTCAAAGGAAGATTTTGTAGTATTACAAGAAATGCTTAGATTTCTTAGTTAGGATTAGTAGCGGTACATGATCAAGAAAGTATGCTTGCCTAACCTCCTTTGTGACTTGATTACAGACTAGCTTATAACTACCATAGGCTTCTGTGTCATCTGATAATTTATATGCATCCCATGCATTTTCTTCTTTGCCACAAGTCTCATTTGTTTATCTGACATCCATTTAGGTCTAATCCTTGAACAGTATTTCTTAGTTGGTATGAAAAGCCAACTAGCTTCCATGATTAAATCATTATGATCATTAATGCTTGCTTGCTTGAATGCTTACCATTTAGAATTTGCTGTTGGTAGCATTATTAGTTGGTCTCACTGTATAGAATTTAAAAACCGTCTGAGACCACCGTAGTCACTTTTACGAAAGCAAAAACTCTTCCCTTTACCCCGATCGTAGTTATGTCTTAAAGTAGATCCTACATCAGTACACTGTGACCACTGCTACCTAGCGGTTCCTTTAACTGAAAATTCTTACAACTTCTTGATTAATTTGTTTTAACTTAGCATTCAGGAAGTCTTTAATCTGTTACAGTTTCAAGTGAAAGTTAGTAAAGGAAGAATTAACTTTCTCAATATTTGCAAATAAAAAAAAAATCTCAGCTCGACAGGAGAATTTTTCTGGTTCTAGAAGCAGGGAAAAAGTTGGTTTCTGAGAATCCTTATTGGTAAGCCTTTACATGAGATTAATTGCCTACTTAGTTAAAAAGTGGTTTCCATTTTCAAGTGAAGTCAATCTTTAATTCATATCAATCTTTGATTTTCAAGATTCAAATACAAAATAACTGGCTTGTGCTTTAAATAAGTTACAAATTAAAGTTTCAAAACAAGAAATTCGTTATTTGTTTTCATTAATTTCATCAGATGATAGTCTTTCATCCTGAAGGCTAAAGGATAATGAAGAAGAAATATTTTTACTTCTTCTTTGAGTAAAGTTATCATTGATAGAAGTAAAATTAGGAGAATCAAGAATACTAGTTCCATCAAATGAGTTACAGAGATAGTTATTATTAGCATTAGTAGAGGCATTTGATGCAAGAAAGCAAGCTTATGCAGCATCAGCCAAAAAAAAAAAAAAAAAAAAAAAAACCACTACCACTTCACCCCTCTGTTCGTTCCAAATACCTGTCCAGCTGAGCCTTAAACTTATTTAGGTTATCAACTTCCAAGACAAGGGATGGAAGTCTGTTCCACCAACCAACCACCCGCTGGCTAAAGGCAAATTTCCGCACGTCAATCCTACATCTGTCTTTCCTCAATTTGAATTTATGCCCTCTCAGGTGATTATTCTGAGCAAGAGGAAGAATCCCATCAGCATTGAGCATGCTCAAACTATTCAAGGCCTTATACACTTCGATCAGATCACCTCGCTGGTGCCTAGTCTCCAGACACTGTAATTTGCAAAACTTAAGCCTTTCTTTGTAAGAGCACCCCTTTGTTCCATTCACTAATCTTGTTGCCCTTCTCTGTACCCATTCCAGCAGCTCTACATCCTTCTTGAAATGAGGCCTCCAGACCTGTATACAGTACTCTAGGTGTGGCCTGACCATTGCCTTATACAAGGGAATAATCACCTCCTTATCCCTGCTAGAAAAATTCCTATATATCATTGACAATACACCATGAGCTACTCTTGCAGCCCATCTGCACTGCTCAGAGAACTTCATATCTGCCTGCACAACCACCCCAGGTCCCTTTCATTCTCTACCACTGTCAGTGTAGTACCACAGAGTTGATACGTTGCTCTGGGTTGCTGTTTCCCATGTGTAGTACTTTTCATTTGTCAATGTTAAACTTCATTTGCCACCTCTCAAGCCCATCTGCTCAACCTTTCCAGATCCTGTTGCAGCAGCATAGTGTCAGTAGTGTCCTTGACAACCCTGCCTACCTTTGTATCATCTGCAAACTTCGACATTAAGCTTGATATACCCTCATCAATATCATTTATGAATACAGAAAACAATAATGGACCCAACACTGAGCCCTGAGGGACTCCACTAATAACATTAGTCCACGATGAGCAGTGTCCATTGATTACCACTCTCTGTCTTCTACCCCTCAGCCACCCCTTTATCCACTGCAGCAATTTGCCTCCAATGCCACACTGCTCCAATTTGTGCAGCAGTCTTCCATGTGCAACAGTATCAAAAGCCTTTCTAAGATCCAAGTATATAATATCAAAGTTATTCCCTGCATCCAGTTCCTTTGTGACTGCATCATAGTATCCAATCAAGTTGGTCACGTATGACTTCCCCTTAACAAAACCATGCTGTGTCTGAGCTATAACTGAAGTCTTGTCTAGATGATCCTGCAGTGCTTCTTTAACCAATGCCTCCATTAATTTTCCAGGAACAGAAGTTAAACTAACAGGTCTATAATTACTTGTGTCAGCCTTTGATCCTCCTTTGTGAATTGGGGTGACATTTGCACATCTCCAGTCTGTGGGTACTTACCCCGAGTCCAAGGAAGCTCTCATAATTATGGCTAAGGGTTTGCTTACTTCCTTCGCTGCCTCCTTGAATATAACTGGATAGATCCCATCCACCCCGGGTGCCTTTCTTGTGTTTATCTTCAACAATTTCTCTTCCACTTGACTCTCAGTTATTACAAGATTCTCTAGCTTACTGCTAGAGTTGAATACACCTCTGGCTTTCCCCTCGCTAAATAACTCCTCATGTGTGAATGTCGATGCAAAATATTCATTTAGTTTGTTAGCTACCTGAGCAGGATCATCAACAGTTGACCCATCAATATCAAGTGGACCAATCTGATTCATCCCCTTCCTTCTAGAGTTTACATAAGTAAAGAACTCTTTGCTGTTTTTCTTTGTATCCCTTGCCAAGGATTTCTCGTAATCTGCCTTCGCCTGCCTGACCTCCTTTGTAACTTGGTTACAGATCAACTTGTATCTATTATAGGCTTCTGTGTCACGTGTTAATTTGTATGTATCCCATGCATGTTTCTTCTCTGCCATATGCCTCATCAGTTCATCTGACATCCATTTAGGCTGAAACCTTGAACAATATTTCTTAGTTGGTATGTAAAGCCTAGTAGCTTCCAAGATAAGTTCTTTGAATGCTTCCCATTTTGAATTTGCTGTTGGTAACATCATCAGTTGGTCCCACTGTATAGAATTTAAATACTGTCTCAGTCCATCATAGTCGCCTTTACGAAAGCAATAACCCTTCCCTTTACCCCCAATGGTAGTTACCTCTTTGAGTAAATCCCACTTCAGCACACTGTGATCACTGCCACCTAGTGGTTCATTTATCTGCAGATTCTTAATGCATGAAGAATCACTGCTGATAATCAAATCAAGAGTATTCCTCCCTCTAGTTGTCTCCCGCACATGCTGATGTAGAAAACAATCATCCAATAAATCCACAAAAGCCTTGCTAGTGTGTGAGTGACCAGCCCCCAAATTCCAGTCAATATCTGGGAAATTAAAATCTCCCATTATAAGACTCTCTGAATTACTGGCCCACTCTATTTCCCTGTACAGTTTCTTATTATACTCATCAGAGTCATTAGGCCTATAGCACACTCCTACTCTCAATTTTGATCTCCCAATGCTTATGTCACACCAAACTGACTCGACACTGCACTGTCCACTGGCTTCACTTCCTTGGATTTTATGTATTTCTTAACTAATAGCATAACCCCTCCTCCCTTCCTATCCAGTCTATCCTTTCTGTAACATCATCTGTAGATATTGTACTCCCCAAATTCCAGTTCTGCATTCCTTACATCTGTGTGACACCAAGTCTCTGATATCCCAACAATATCTGCCTTTGATGTTTTGAGCAATACCTCAATTTCATCAAATTTATTTACTAAACTCCTAGCATTGGTGTACACGCAAGTATACATGCACCTATTTCTATTCTTAGCTACCCTAACACAACCCATGTGTTTACTTGTACCGCAATGACTCCCGGCAGTCTCTGAAGTATCCCGCACCATGTGTTTCAGGCTTCTGCTCATTCCAATAGAAGCAGTGCAAGAATCTCTTTCACCTCTGCCAATGGCTACTGTTAATCTATTCGTCTTTGTCTCCCCCCAAGCTAGCAGTTTTCCGACCCACCTAACACTGCCTCGATAGCATCAGCAAATATTCTTGCAACCTTTCTATTTAAGTGTATCCCATCCCTGTAGAAGCAATCTCTCCTGTTAATTTTTATGGATCCACAAAATTCTTGTTGCAAACCAAACAAGTTTTATATAAACTGGTTTTACCCCTTAAACAGTAAAAACATATACAAATAAGAAGAAATATTGGCTTAATATCACAATCCTCAGTAGTGTTAAGACTTCCACATACACTACCAAGAGATATTGCAGATTTAAGATGATTTAACCAAATTTCAGTTGTATTACCTTCAAAACTTTTTTCACAATGCACACTACCATTCATTTCAGAACAATTCACTTCTAGATCAGAATTAAGATAATTTTCACTAGAAGAAATTGAAGAGAAATAATCACAGTTTCCAGTTGCCATGCCATTTAATTGATGCATTCTTGCATCATTTGCCACTATTAATACTAACCATCACAAAATTATCAACATATCAATAAAGTTTACACTATAATTGATCAGATCGACAACTGACCAATCATGAAACTCCCCAAAGAATCTATTTCAGTCTTGCTTTCATTTTTCGGTTCTTTCAGACCAAATCTCTTTCATTTGGTTCTGTTAGGACCACTTTAACTGGGAATTTGGGCATGAGACTAGAAAGTGCCAGTTCACGCATTCTTGATCAGGATCAAAGAAAGCATCGAGTCCTTGTTTGCCAAATTTAGCACCATATAAGTTATGGCTATTCCTAAAACTAAAATAGGACACGAAGAGAAAATGATTTGTGTCCATTCTTGAAATCTAATCCAACACAACAGATTGCCAAAAAAGCATTCACAAAGAAAGACGTCTAAAAATCTTTAAATCATTGGGAAGCATGAGCAAAGAAGTGTGTGGCTACAGAAGTAAATTATATTGAATATTAATAATGTAAACATTAACACTGGATAAAATAAAATTTTTTATAACATTCATTTAATTTTTGGACAAATGGTATATATATACATTTTTTTTGAATATGTTTCAAATAATGTTTCCATTTTGTACAAATTATCTTCAAATCTTCCAATAAGTTAGCCAACTCTTATCCATGTTTCCAAGTAATTGTAGACTCAGTTCATAATGGATAGCAGCATAAAAATACATTTTAAAATCAAAGGAGCCACTGCTGCCCAATTCTGGATTACTAAGGCTGGAATTCAGATCTAGAAGTTGAATCAAAAAAAAAAAAAAAAAAAAAGAAAAGTAAGGGTGAATTTTTTTAAGGTTTTTAATTTTTATGATTCTTTCTTTTTTCTCCAATTTCACATTTTTCTCTAATTTCTTTTTAAAATTTTGATTTGAAGTTTGATTTATTCATGCTAATATTGGACAGCTGCATCACATTAAGAACATATTTACATTTAAAACCATTTATGTAAAAAGTTTTTATTTCTATGAATTTTCAAAATTTTGTGAAGAAACTCACTCCACTGAGCCAGCTGCTAATGGAAGGGTCACTGCTCAGGGCCCACACATGTTCAGGGACCTCACTCCTGAAAGGGTTAAATACTGTACAGTGTTAAATACAAAACTAAATGGTTAAATAGAATAAAGTTTTACTATTAGACATTTCTACAGTATCTTTTAATATTTCAGAAATATCAACTTGCCAATTGGTATTCTATCCTCAACCAGGATACCTCTCACAGGCGGAATTGGAGGTCTAACATTACTGCAAGCAAAAAAAGGAGCAGGTGAATGTGGAAGAACAGCTCATACATAAATAACAGTAACAATTTTAAAAAAAAAAAAAAAATATATATATATATATATATATATATATATATAGTAGATATGGCAAATAGTTAACAGTTGAAAGGTAAAATATTCAATTGTGAAGGTGATGCAAACAGTGAAAACTATAGCAAAAACCAAAAAATCAAAGACCTAATAAAGGTGAGAAGAGCTGATTAATGCCATCAATGTCTAGATAAAACATTACATCAGTCTTAATAACTATGAACATAGTATGAACGAGTAGGTGGTAACTAAGGGATGTGATATCAATCCTAGCTGACTTTGGTCCATGGTATAACCTAGTAGGGAAACATATAATTGTTATAGGCAAAATAAAACAAATAAATAAGGATAATTACTAAATTCCCATGTCAAGCCAATTGCAGTATAGATTGGTGGATACACATTACAAAGGACTTTATCGAGGGCTAACCCTTGCAATGTGTTTACCTACAATTAGCGAGCTATCAGTTTCTGTTGTCCTCTGCTTGTTATACCTGATGAATCATAAGGTATCATAAGGATATATAATTCGTAAGATATACTAGATTATAGTATGAGATATTTAGATAAGGCGGGGGGGGGGGAAACAATTTTAAGGTGGTTAACAAGCTAGATGACTTTAGCCCGACCGATAGCCCAGACCATGAAAACAATGTAAAAACCAAATAATGGTGATAGTAGAGAACCAATAATGCTTTATAAACTTGTTATTTGATGATAAAATTATATATACATATATATACATATAAAATGTGTAAAATTAATATTAAAGATAATAATATAGAAGGCAAATCGTTAAATAATACCAAGCAGGAAACTAAGAAAAAAACGCAAAAATAAAAAAATTAAAAAAACTTATCGCTGTTTACCCACAATCCAGATGACTTCAACTGGGGCCAACCACCCAGACTGAAGGCAAAAAAGACAAGTTCTCTGTTTCTGTAATGATCAATATATGCTAATATATAAAGTATAAAGTAATTTGAATCTAAACTAAGTAAAGACAGTTAAAAATTGTTTGAATCTGAACCAAATAAGAAATTGTAAATGTAAGCATATATTGATCATCGTTGACCCAACAGAGAACTTAATTTAATAATTAAAAATTAGAATAAGATTAGATATATAGTATGTAATGCATATCTACCGTATCCAGGACATAATGTAATAACAACAATAGTCGTCAAAATAACTATCCCCCTAATGAGTTAATATTTGGTGCCCCTCTATGTGATGGATATGGTAAAAATATAAATCAAAATAAATAAAAATAATTAATTAATCAATCAATTAATTAAATTTAAGTTAACACAAAGAGAAAAACATGCAGATAGTAAGAAGAAAAATAATAGAGTAGGAATAATAGAACCTGAACTCCATAAAGGCGAAAAAATAGTAGTATAGATAAGAAATAGTTTCTCCTACATCCTCGGGATTACCCTAATAATTTAGGAGAAATAAGAACAAAGAATGTAGGACAGCTTAAAGACAATACAAGATAGAAGTTGTAGCTTGGGTATGCCCGGGATCGCAAACCCATTCCTATAGTAGGACCCTGAGCTGATTTTGCATGTTACCTCAGCGTGAACTTAAGTATATACAGTTATAACCATAAAAAAAAAAAAAATTATACACTATAATTTGCAGGGCGGTGGGTACAAGTTTTCTACGCCATAAGACACCAATAAAGCAAAGTGTATCTCATGTATATAATATACATGGCTCTAAATCCGTAATTATGGTAATTATATTAAAGCAATCGGTTCAGAAAACAAATTTTTGAAATTAATTATGTTTATCACTTTCCTGAAGTGGTATTTCAGGTAAGCAATAGGGAAATTATTATTAATCAACTTACTGTACAATGCTATTATGTTTACTGAACAGGTTTTATTGTTATTGCAAATATTTCAATATGAAGATCCAGGTAATTTGCTATATTATCAGAATTATTAGTTGTTTCCAATACAAGTCCTTCTGGATATAATTTACTATAATGCTGAACGAAATGTGGACACTTTAACACACATAGATCATCTACGTATCTGAATATAAGTAGATTATCTTGGAATGCTCTTTCTACATAATATAGATAGAGGTTTGCAATTATGCAAGATGCTGGACTTTCCATAGGGGTGCCATTCACTTGTAAGTATAACGAAGTTCCGTCATATACGTAATTATTGAAGGTACAAAAATTTATTAAAGTATCCCAGTAAGTTAAATCAATCTTTATACTATTTTTATGTTCCAAATATAGTTTCTGGAGAACAATTTTTAAATTATCAAGATTGATATTAGTGAATAAACTGTTAAAGTCAAATGTTTGTATTTGCTGAATATTGTTATTTTTAATTGCATTTATAATCAGTAAGTTGTTATTTATTATAATAGTTTTATTTACATTATTTAATATGATTTTAAGTAACTTTTCTAACTTTTTTTCCAGGAATTTTTGCATAACCACCTTTACATGATGTTATGAATCTAAATGCAATTGGTGATTTATGAAATTTAGGTATACCATATATAAATGGATATTTTAGGTTATTATACTTGGCAAGACTCGTCTGCGCTGCTGCTAATGTCAAAGAAACTCCAGGTGTGTTCAAACATGTCCACCGATCCATGCTGCATCGGTGTCACGCATGCATCACGTCTCATGGTGGAACTTTCGAGCATCTGTTGTAACATCATGAAATGCATCCATCTCGTTATTCCATTGTTAATATTATGTCAAATAAATGTTTGCCACTAATTACTGTCTTGTCATTTCTGCTTCTTGTGCCTCTGCTGCTACTTTCCCGTGATGTTTCCGGTTGGGTTCCTATGCGATTCACATTCCTTTAGATGTTACCTACCTCCCCTAAATGTTTGTACCAATATTTTTGAGATGCCCTGCACACACACACACACACACACACACACACACACACACACACACACACACAACTTATTGTTGTCTACCCACAATCTAGATGACTTCAACTGCGGCCAAGAATGTAATTTAATAATTGAAATAAGAATAAATGTAAAGTATAATGCATATCTACTGTATCCAGGACATAATGTAACAACTAGTCATTATGAAATAATAATCCCTCTAGTGAGTATATATGTTGTGCCCCTATGTTACGGATATGGTAAAACTAATTAATTTCTCCTACATCCTTGGATTACCCTAATAATTTCGGAGAAATAAGAAAAAAGAGTGGAGAACAGCTTAAAGACAAAACAAGATATAAGCTGTAGCTTGGGTATGCCCGGAATCACAAACTCATTCGTATAGAATGAGCCTGAGCTGAATTTGTATGTCACCTTATCGTGAACTTAAGTATATACAGTGTGATTATAAAATGAGATAAGATAAAATAACATTAAAAAAAATAAATGATACACTATAATTTGCAGGCCAGTGGGTACACGTTTTCTAAGCTGTAAGACACCAAGAAAGCAAAGCGTATCCTATGTACATAATATATGTGGCTCTAAATCCGTAATTATGGTAATTATATTGAAGCAATGGGTTCAAAAAATACATTTTTTTAAAAATGATTATATTTATCACCTTTCTGAAGTGGTATTTCAGGTAAGCCATAGGGAAATTATTATTTATCAACTTATTGTACAATGCTATTGTATTTGCTGCACAGGTTGTGTTTTTATTGCAAATAGAAGCAATCCTCAGGCATTGGGATAAAATGATATTAGCATGCACTGATTTCGATATATTAGATCTCCAGTTTGTAAGGCCGACTCCATTGAAATTAAATGCATCTCTTTATTATATATGTTTACATCTGTGTTATTATGGAATATTTCTATACGAAGGTCAAGGTAATTTGCTACAGTATCAGACCTATTAGTTTTTTCCAATATGATTTCTTCTGGATATAATCTGCTGTAATCCTCAATGAAATGTGGACAATTAAAAACACATTGATCATCTATGTATCTGAAAATAAGTAGGTTATCTTGGAATGTTCTTTCTGTAGAATATAGATAGAGGTTTGCAATTATACAGCATGCTGGACTTCCGATAGGGGTGCCATTCAATTGTAAGTATAACGAAGTTCCGTAATATACGTAATTATTAAAAATACATAAATTTATTAGAGTATCCCAGTATGTTAAATCAAACTTTATGGCATTTTTATGTTCCAAATAGTTTTTGGAGAACATCTTTTAAATTGTCAAGATTGATATTAGTTAATAAACGGTTAAAGTCAAATGTTTGTATTTGCTGAATATTGTTATTTTTTTGCATTTATAATCGGTAAGTTGTTATTTATTATAATAGTTTTATTTACATTATTTAAGCAACTTTTCTAACTTTTACCTGCAATTTCCGCATAACTATCTCTACATGATGTTATGAATCTAAATGCAATAGGTGATTTAGATATGCAATAGATACGCTAAACCATTTGGTCTCAAAGCATGTAACTATAAAATAATAGCTACAAACCTTCACAATATTAACATTGGACAGGATATATGTGTTTGCCACAAGCCTTCATTTCTTAGATAAGTAGATCCTAATCATAACCACATTATAACTGGCAATTTAGATATAATCCCATATCCCGATTTTAGAGATATTTTATCACTCGGTTTTAAGTTTCGACCTAATGTACCTATTAATAAATCAACTTTTAAAAAACTGTTATATCTAGATTTACTAAAATACTGCATAAGATCTGCAGACACATATAACATACAGGTTGAAGCACACCACATGGGGCTTTTCACAATGCTAAATATCAAATTTAACAAATATAATCCATTGAAATTCAGACCGGATAATCTAAATAATACAAAATTAATAAATAAGCAGCTCAAAGAAATACACAAACATTTTGTAATTACTCCGGTTGGCAAAGCTGCTTGCGATTATGCATTTATATGTAAGTCATATTATATAGAAATTACTAAAAATGAACTGCAGTCCAGTAGCACATACAAATACACAGCATCTTCCCCTAATGTAATAATTAAAAAACTAAAGTATAATACCCTAAAATATCTATCTGTTTATATAGGGTATACCTAAATTTCATAAATCATCTTTTTTTTTTTTTTTTTTTTTTTTTTATGTAAACCCCACACACGAGAGGTATTAGAATCTATAGTACTTAGTACCATGCTTGGGTTGGAGATTGAGATGATGAAAGAAGATATTTGTTGACATTGGACTTCAACTTCTGTAGACTGTTATTTTCAGGAAATACGTATGAAGGAAGGTTGTTCCAGAAAACAGCAGTTGAATGAATAAAGGAGGAAGATGAAAAGTTGGTTCTGTGAGTTTGAAGTTGGACAGTAAATGGATGTTGGATGGAAGTATCTGTAGAAGAGGCATGCAGCAGAAACAGTACGTCTATGAGACAGTGAGTGGAGAGACTCTGTTAGAGATGAATCATTAATTAACCTAACTGCCCTCTTCTGAATGGAATCAAGAAGACTGAGAGAGGTTTTGGGGGCACCAAACCAGATGTGGGAACAATATTCCATGGCTAGGCGGATTTGCAATTTATACTGAGTGAGCAACTGTTTGGAAGAAAAGTAACATTGAGAGCAAAAGAGAAAACCAAGTTTTTTTGATGCAGAAAGCCAGAGTGAGCAGCTGTTTGGAAGAAAAGTAATGCCGAGAGCGAAAGAGAAAACCAAGTTTTTTAGATGCGGAGGAAGCAATATTTGTAATGTGTTTGTGCCAACAGAGATTAGAAGTCAGGGTAATTCCCAAAAGAGATATATTATTTTTCCTAGAAATCGGAATGTCACTAAAGATAAGCATAGGAGCAGAAGAATCCTTTTTGCAAGATATAAGCCAAAACTGAGTTTTAGAAAGGTTGAAATCAACTAAGTTGTCTTTGCCCCACTGGAGAATTACCTGAAGATCGGCATTTAAGGAATTGGTAGGAGATTTTCGAGAAGTTGAAGCTGATTGATCAGGACAAGGTTTCTCAAAATGGAAAGTGGAATGCAATGTGCTATCGTCGGCAAAACTATGGATAGGATTTCCAGTCAATGGAAGAAGGTCATTAATATACAAGAGGAAAAGAACCGAACCTTCGGGGACACCGGCATTAGTGGAGAAGTTAGAAGACAGAGAGCCATCACCCTCAGTGAGCGATCAAAGAAAAAACTGGATACCCAATTATTAAAAACAGTTGGCAAGCCAGAAGATGGAAGATTGTTTAGAAGACCTTTACGCCAAACACGATCGAAAGCCTTTGAGATATCAAGAGCAACTACTTGTGTTTCACCGAACCATGGAATTAGTCCATAAATGGATAACATAAGCCAGAATATCACCAGTGGATGGACACTGACGGAATCCATACTGGCAATCGTTGATCAGATGGAAGGTTTCTAGGTAGTTTAAGAGTTTGCGGTTAATTGCTTTCTCCATTACTTTAGATAGAGCAGAAGTAATTGCAATGGGACAATAATTGGATGGGAGGGATTTGTCACCCTTTTTAGGAACTGGCTGGATATGAGCAAATTCCCAAGCAGAAGGAAAAACACCTTTGGTATAAGAAATTGAAAAAAGGGGGCAAAGAATAGGAGTAAGTTCAGGAGCACAGGTTTTGATTTTGTTTTTTTTTAGGAGCATTAGCAACTAAGGCCATATTGCTCCAGGATATGCGGTGGTCATTTCCTGACCTTTCCGCATCCTCTGTATTTGGTGGTGACGGGCTCGAATCCCGGTCTAATCAAGAAGCTAGTGCTACGCACTGCTCCTCCTTCCCACCTGGCTACAGAGGCTTACTTTATTATTATTATTATTTGTTTTTTTTTGTAGGAGCATTAGCAACTAAGGTCATATTGCTCCGAGATATGAGGTGGTCATGCCCTGACCTTTCCGCATCCTCCGTATTTGGTGGTGACGGACTCGAATCCCGGTCTAATCAAGAAGCGTGTGCTACGCAGTGCTGCTGCTCCATCTCACCTGGCTATGGAGGCGCCACAGGTTTTGAGAACAAGTGGAGAAATACCATCAGAACCTGGAGCTTTCTTAGCATCAAGATTCGTCAAAATCCTTCTGATATCCTTTTGACGGAAGACCACAAGAGGCATTGAATGGAACGTGTTGGGAATGGTGGGAGGTGTTTTACCAAGATCATTAATACATGAGTTGGAAGTAAAATGGGATGCTAGCAGGTCAGCTTTATCCTTGGCTGAAGTGGCAACAGAACCATCTGGTTTGGACAGAGGTGGGAGCAGAGATGGGCAAAAGTTGCGGCCAGTAGCTTTGGCAAGAGACCAGAATGCTCGACTACCATTAGGGCAAGAAGCAAGTTTTCTACTCTTAGCCTGTTCAAACTCTAGTTTGGACTGATTAATAACAGCTTTACAATTGTTGCGAGCTTTGGTGTAGGCAGAAAATGAAACTGGAGAATTAGAAACAAGTTAATTATGATATGCAACATTCTTCTCTTGAACAGTCTTGGCACATTTATTGGAAAACCAAGATTTAGTTAAAGGACGAGATTTTAAAGTGGAGTGTGGGATAAAGGATTCCAATCCTGCAAGAATAATTTCACTGACACGATCTGAGCAAACGTTGACATCAGATGTTTTGAAACAGTAATCTGACCAAGGAAAGGAAGAAAAGAAGTCTCTCAGGTCATCCCATTTTGCCTTCTTGTAATGCCAAAGAATGCGAGGTTGAGAATAGCCATGAGATAAAGATTCCAATGGAGAAGAGACAATCACCAAGTTGTGATCTGAAGTGCCTAAAGGACCTCTCACATCGACCGCGTACTTAGAAGGATTGTTAGTGAGAAAAAGATCAAGCGTATTGGCTGTATGATTAGGATTGTCTGGTTGTAGGTAAATAAACAATCCGTGCAAGGTCATTAGTAATTGCAAGAGCCTCAGCATCTCGACCTGCTGGGTCGGTGTGACTAGAAAACATAAGCCAGCTATAGTTGTGAACATTAAAATCACCAAGGATAATTACCTCACAGTTAGGAAAGTTGGACTGGAGAAAGTCAAGTTGCAAAGAGAGGAAGTCAAAGAGCTCCAAGTGATTGAGCTGGGAGAACGGAAGAGACAACAGATGAATTTGAAACAATGAGATAAAGATTTTAAGACAGAGAAGATGAAAGAGAGGAGATTCCAAATTGTAAAGTCTCTGACAGGGAATATCAGAATGGACATATGCACAAGTACCACCTTTGAGGCGAAAGGAATCATACAGCGAATAATTTGGGCATCTGGAATGAGCAGCAGTTGAATCAACCGATAACTGAGATTCTGTCAGAAAAAGTACATGGAGTATGGCAGACTGCAAGTGGAAATGGACTTCGTTGAGATTAGAATTGAGACCACATATATTTGTGAAATGAATTAGGAAGTGCTTGGGAGGTTTAGATCTTTTCGCAGATAAGCTTGCTCTATTAGTTTGACAAATCATGATGTATTCAATAGTAAGAAAAAGTGGTGGGTCATGCCGTATGAAGTAATGGAATTTTTGGATATGGCGTACACACGGTAAGAATATACCCAGATCCTTGACATAACGTGGCCTTGACAATGCTCCCAGCATACACACTACTCGGACTCCCTCCCGTCACCATCTGGCAGAGTACAGGTAGCAAGATTATACACTAACTGATGCGGAAGTCTCCTAGAGAGTTACCAATAGATTTGGTCTGGTGTACTAACTAGCGGCAGGCCTGCGAACACCGTTTTAGAGCTGTACCCTCAAAATGTAAGGAATATTGAATCTCGCCATCATAACCTCAAAAGTCATCAATGATACTGCATGATGGAAGAGTTGACCGGAACTTAGCTCTATAGACTAAACATGGGTTTCACCACTTCAAGCCTCCAATAAGCAAAGTGGTGGTATTGCACAAGTTGATGAGAGTCATCTACCACCTAGTACTGCCTGGTAACATAGAGGGGCGGCATTCCTTCTCCATGTGGTGTGGGCGCCACACCTCGACCCCTGCTTACATTGGTTCACACATGGGTGGTCACCCACCATGTACTTGTGCATGGAGGTTATACCCAGGATTACTAACAGTCCCACTATAGTGAAGGTGCAAGCAGAGGATTTGGCTGTCCCAGACCGTCCAGACTTCGCCAAAATTGGGTCTACTTGACTTGAGTGTTACCCGAATATCAGTTCCTTCAGCATTTTAGACTCCCAGGTAGCAAGTACACTGACACGATCTGAGCAAGCGTTGACATCAGATGTTTTGAAACAGAAATCTGGCATATCTGAGAGAATGTTTGTGACAACTTCAAGGACCAAATCTATTGCAATTAGATTCATAACATCATGTAGAGATAGTTATGTGAAAATTCCAGGTAAAACGTTAGAAAAGTTACTTTAAACTATATTAAATAATGTAAATAAAACTATTATAATAAATAACTTACCGATTATAAATTTAATAAAAAATAACAATATTCAGCAAATACAAACATTTGACTTTAACCGTTTATTCACTAGTATCAATCTCGACAATTTAAAAGATGTTCTCCAAAAACTATATTTGGAACATAAAAATGCCATAAAGTTTGATTTAACTTACTGGGATACTCTAATAAATTTATGTATTTTTAATAATTACATATATGACGGAACTTCGTTATACTTACAAGTGAATGCCACTCCTATGGGAAGTCCAGCATCCTGCATGATTGCAAACCTCTATCTATATGCTACAGAAGGCACCTCCATAGCGAGGTGGGCAGGAGGAGCAGTGCATAGCACACGCTTCTTGATCAGACTGGGGTTCGAGCCAGTGAACACCAAATACGGAGGATGCGGATAGGTCAGGGAATGACCACTGCATATCCCCGGAGCAATATGGCCTTAGTTGTTAATGCTCCTAAAAACCAAATAACAATAACAACAATAACAATATTCTACAGAAAGAACATTCCAAGATAGTTATCTTCAGATACGTAGATGATCTATGTATGTTTAATTGTCCGCATTTTGTTGGGGATTACAGCAGATTACATCTAGAACTTGTATTGGAAAAAAACTAATAGTTGTGATACTATAGCAAATTACCTGGATCTTCGTATAGAAATATTCCATAAGAATATAGATGTAAACGTATATAATAAAAGAGAAATTTAATTTCAATATAGAGTCAGCCTTACAAACTGGAGATCTAATATATCGAAATCAGTGCATGCTAATATCATTTTATTTATCACAATGCCTGAGGATTGCTTCTATTTGCAATAAAAACACAACCTGAGCAGCAAACATAATGGCATTGTACAATAAATTGATAAATAATAATTTCCCTATCGCTTACCACCTGAAGTGGTAAGCGATAGGGAAATTATACCCTATTGCTTCTGCTGAAATACCACTTCAGGAAGGCAATAAATATAATTAATTTAAAAAATTTATTTTTTGAACCCATTGCTTCAATATAATTACCATAATTAAGGATTTAGGGCCATGTATATTATGTACATAGGATACGCTTTGCTTTCTTAGTGTCTTATGGCTTAGAAATCTTGTGCCCAACAGCCTGTAAATTATAGTGTATAATTTATTTTATTTTATGTTATTTTATCTTATCTTATTTTATAATCACACTGTATATACTTAAGTTTACGCTAAGGTGACATGCAAATTCAGCTCAGAATCCTACTATAGGAACGGGTTTGTAATCCCGGGCATACCCGAACTACAACTTATATCTTGTACTGTCTTTAAGCTGTTCTACACTCTGTTCTTATTTCTCCGAAATTATTAGGGTAATCCAAGCATGTAGGAGAAACTATTTCTTATTTGTACTACTATATTTTTGCCTTTATGGAGTTCAGGTTCTATTATTTCTACTCTATTAGTTTTTATTTTTCTTACTATCTGCGTGTTTCTCTTTGGGTTAACTTAATTTTAATTAATTATTTTTACCATATCCATCACATAGGGGTCACCACATATATACTCACAGATGGATTATTATTTCATGACAACTAGTTGATACATTATGTCCTGGATACGGTAGATATGCCTTACACTTTACATTTATTCTTATTTTAATTATTAAATTATGTTCTCTGTCGGGTCAACGATGTTCAATATATGCTTACATTTATACTATCTTTCTTTTGATTCTAAAAAATTTTTAACTACCTTTAATTGGTTTAGATTCAAATTACTTAATCTCTGAATTTTTATAGATATTAGCAGATATTGATCATTACAGAAACAGAGAACTCCTTGTCGTTTTTTTCCTTCAGTCTGGGTGGTTGACCCAGTTGAAGTCATCTAGATTGTGGGAAACAACGATAAGTTATGTATATATATATTTTTTTTATATCCCTTGCTTTTCTTTAAATCCAGGCTGGTATTGTCTGCTTGAATTATCTTCTATATTATTATCTTCAACATTATACAAAATATTTTATATATATATATTATATACACAGCTAGGCCTCGCATAATGCGAGTTCGATTAACGTGTTTTTCAGTTACTGCTATTTGAAAAAATTATACCACTTTTCGCTTTACATGACGGTAATTTCCAGTTAACGCAATCTTTTTTTTTTATATGTGATAGTTGAAAAAGATTTGAATCATGCGTTAAGTTTACTGCGCATCGGACGGGCATACGTTTGCCTGTTGCCCGCCTCAGTGTGTTCCATCAACCATCGGAAGAAGACGTTACTTGTTTGTCTCCCGCTAATAAAGTCAATGCAGACTCGCATTTAAAAATTCTAATTTTTAAATCAGCCAGATGAAAAATGTTACCACAAAGGAGATAATGGTAAAAGAACTAGATGAAATCTTTCGTATCGCAGAGAACCAAGGTTCGAGGTTCTCTGCGATATTTATTTCGCCAGGGCCCAGAGAAGATTGCTGTCAGATATCGGAAATTGACTGGCGAAAAGAGAAAGTCTTCATTTCTCTTTTCGCTAGTTCAAAACACTTCAAACATTTCCATAACAAATTGTTTCTTCACTGTGTATTTTATGTCAGAGGTTTCCAAACTTTCTTGGTTCACGGCGCACCTAGACCCAAAGTTCCTAACAGTTCCGTTTATTAACATTAAGTAGTTAGGTCCAAACAACTTAATATGAAAGGTTGAAACTGTGAACTACCCTGAGCTAGTAGTTTGTGCGGTGTCCGACAGATGTCGAGTATCGCTGTGTTTCCCTTGAAAATTTAAAATATTTCGCGGCGCACAGTTTGGGAACTGCAGTTTTATGCAATAAACATTTAATTCCATAATTATTTTCATTATCTTTTACAGGGTATACAGTTCAAAAGTTATTTAAAAGTTATTTTTAAAATTCTTTATGGACATTCCTGAAGATCAAGGACCAATTATAATTTTTCATATTGATTATTGATCTCATATTCGATTAACGCGTTTCCGTTTTGCACGATGCACTCGCGGAACAAATTAATTGAGGTCAACCTGTATATGAGGTAGAAGTAATAAATCTATTGAAAAGTGTGAAGATGGAGGCATAAATTATACAAAATGCCAAAACTAATAGGAGAAGGATAGCAGCATAAATTGGAGATATTGAAGGCATGAGAAAAATAAAGAATGTGAATATTGGATATGATATAATGAATTAAACAAAATTATAGGCTGAATTCTTTTCGATCTTCTTTGGCTTAAAATCTCTCTACCTCATTGTGTTAAATTCATCTATTGTCTCTACCATTCTCCCAACTCCACTAATCACTTGGAGCTCTTTGACTTGCTCCCTTTCCAACTTGACTTTCTCCAATCCAACTTTCCTAACAGTGAGGTAATTTTCCTTGGTGATTTTAATGTTCACAAATCCAACTGGCTTCCATTTTACTAGTCAAGCTGACCCAACTGGTCGAATTACTAACGCCCTTGCACAGATTGATCATATACATACAAGAATACAGGACAATCCTAACCATACAGCCAACACACTTGATCTTTTTCTCACAAACAACCCTTCTAAGTATACGGTCGAAGTGAGAGGTCCTTTAGGCACCTCAGATCACAACTTGGTGATTGTCTCTTCTCCAATGGAGAAGAGACAATATCTCGTGGCTATTTCCAACCTCATACTGTTTGGCATTACAAGAATGCAAAATGGGATGACCTGCGAGATTTCTGTTAGCATTAGCAAAGGTACATAATGCAAGAAAGCAAGATTATATAGCCTCAGCCAAAAAAAAAAAAAAAAAAAAAAAGCCTTAATTCACCCATCTACTCGCTCCAAATGTTTGTCAAGTTCTGCCTTGAATCTATTTAAGCTATCAACTTCTACATCGACAGATGAAAGTCTGTTCCAGCAATCAACCACCCACTGGCTAAAGGACAACTTCCACACATCTATCCTACAACCGCCTTTCCTCAATTTGAATTTATGCCCTCTCAGGCGAGTAATTTTCAGAGTATTCTGAGCATTTTCTTCTTTTCCTTGGTCGGATTACTGTTTCAAAACTTCTGATGTCAATGTTTGCTCAGATTGTGTCAGTGAAATTATTCTTGCAGGAATGGAATCCTTTATCCCACACTCCACTTTATAAAATTTCGTACTTTATTCGTCCTTTATAACCTTGGTTTTACAATAAATGTGCTAAGACTGTTCAAGAGAAGAATGTTGCATATCGTAATTGGCTTGTTTCCAATTCTTCAGTTTCATTTACTGCCTACACCAAAGCTTGCAACAATTGTAAAGCAGTTATTAATTAGTCCAAACTAGAGTTTGAACAGGCTAAGAGTAGAAAACTTGCTTCTTGCCCTAATGGCACCCGAGCATACTGGTCACTTGCCAAAGCTACTGGCCGCAACTTTTGCCCATCTCTGCTCCCATCTCTGTCCAAACCCGATGGTTCTGTTGTCACTTCAGCCAAGGATAAAGCTGACCTGCTAGCATCCCATTTTTCTTCGAGCTCATGTATTAATGATCTTGGTAAAACACATCCCAACACGCTCCATTCAATGTCTCCTGTGGTCTTCGTCAAAAGGATGTCAGAAGGATTTTGACGAATCTTAAGGCTAAGAAAGCTCCAGGTCCCAATGGTATTTCTCCACTTGTTCTCCAAACCTGTGCTCCTGAACTTACTCCTGTTCTTTGCCGCCTTTTTTCACTTTCTTATTCCAAAGGTGTTTTTCCTTTTGCTTGGAAATTGCTCATATCCAGCCAGTTCCTAAAAAGGGTGACAAATCCCTCCGATCCAATTATCATCCCATTGCAATTACTTCTACTCTTTCTAAAGTAATGGAAAAATAAATTAACCGCCAACTCTTAAACTACCTAGAAACCTTCCGTCTGATCAACAATTGCCAGTATGTATTCCGTCAGTGTCGATCCATTGGTGATATTCTGGCTTATGTTACTCATTTATGGACTAATTCAATGGAAAAGTTCGGTGAAACACAAGCAGTTGCTCCTGACATCTCAAAGGCTTTTGATCGTGTTTGGCATTAAGGTCTTCTAAACAAGCTTCCATCTTATGGTTTTCCAACTTTTTTGTAATTGGTTATCCAGTTTTCTCTCTGATTGCTCACTGAGGGTGATGGTAGATGGCTCTCTGTCTTCTAACTTCTCCACTAATGCCGGTGTCCCCGAGGTTCGGTTCTTTTTCTCTTGTATATTAATGACCTTCTTCCATTGACTGGAAATTCTATCCATAGTTTTGCCGATGATTGCATTCCACTTTCATTTTGAGAAACCTTGTCCTGCTCAATCAGCTTCAACTTCTTGGAAATCTGCTACCAATTCCTTAAATAAAATAATAAATTTTCTGTTTATACTCCGGGACGACCAAAAGGTCAGATGAGTTCACAAGATAGACAGATTACAAGAAACAGCACCGTATTAAGCAG
Source organism: Mastigoproctus giganteus (assembly GCF_048544385.1). Taxonomy (NCBI): domain Eukaryota; kingdom Metazoa; phylum Arthropoda; class Arachnida; order Uropygi; family Thelyphonidae; genus Mastigoproctus; species Mastigoproctus giganteus. The sequence continues at coordinate 118,415,030 of NC_143575.1, read as the reverse complement.
TCACGGGCTTGAACCCCGGTCACTCAAGGCACGTGTACTTATGCACCCGTGCGCCTGACCAAAATGCCGATCTCCAGGTTCTTCTCCAGTGGGGGAAAGACAACTTAGTTGATTTTAACCCTTCTAAAACTCAGTCTTGTCTTATATTTCACAAAAAGGATTCTTCTGCCCTATGCTTATCTTTGGTGACACTCCGATTTCTAGGCAAAATGATCTCTCTTCTAATTTCTCTTGGCACAAGCACATTGCAAATATTTCTTCCTCTGCATCTAAAAAAACTTGGTTTTCTCTTTTTTTTCTCGGCATTACTTTTCTTCCAAACAGTTGTTCACTCTGTACAAATCACAAATCCACCCTACCATGGAATATTGTTCCCACAACTGGGGTGGTGCCCCCAAAACCTCTCTCATGCTTCTTGATTCCGTTGAGAAGAGGGCAATTAGGTTAATTAATGATTCATCTCTAACAGAGTCTCTGCACTCGCTGTCTCATAGATGTACTGTTTCTGCTGCATGGCTCTACTACAGTTATTTCCATGGGCACTGTTCTTGTGAATTGGCTTCTATAATTCCTGCTCTCTCTTTCAAAACAGTCCAAACACGTACCACCAGCAGCCAACATCCATTTACTGTCCAACTTCAAACTCACAGAACCAACTTTTCATCTTCCTCATTTATTCATTCAACTGCCGTTTTTTGGAACAACCTTCCTTCATACTTCCTGCAAATTACAGTCTACAGAAGTTGAAGTCCAATGTCAACAAATATCTTCTTTCTTCTTCTCAACCTCCAACCGAAGCACAGTATTAAGTACTATAGGTTCTAATACCTCTCGTGTTTGGGGTTTACATGAAAAAAAAAAAAAAAAAAAATTGGATAGCCAATTAGAGAGAAGGGTACAGTGAAGTAAAAATGATTAAATTAATACATATATTGATTAATACATAGATTAATATGTAATAGCAAGTATTAGAGAAGGGTAGGATACTTTATTATTAATGAATATTATTATTAATTTATTATTCATTTATTATCAATGAATCCAGAGCACACAGGCCTCTTTAATCATGTGGGATACTTCAGTTATAAATCCAGGGGGGGGGGAGAAAATTGCAAAATTAGAATCTGATGCTAGCTAAAAATAAATATTGATACCTAATCAGGTATTTCTTTAGGGGGACTACACCTGATCATGTGTCAAAAATTACATTTCTATAGTTGTCCCTACTTGTTGAAGAAAAAGAATTTTAAAAATATAAAAATAAGCAAGAGAACCTGTTCATCTTGGATCTACCAATATTTTTACTAATATGAATATATCATCGTATGGTCTCCAGCACATCCCTATGGGTCATTTACTACCCTTCCCTTTGGATATCAGTTAGCTCTTTTAAACATTTTCACCCAAGGATTTCATGGTGTTCATGACATGTTATCTTATATTTCTGCCGTTATTTTCCTCAGTCACCATTGGATTTATTCATTGTTAAAATTGAAATTGTCTTCGGTTATCACCTAGCTATATGTAACTGTTCACTTCCAATATTTTGAATAGTTCTAATTTGGATTTTAAAAAAAAAATTATATACTGTAGTAAGGCTTTTCTTATACAGTCTCCAAAGATTCTGATGCATAATGACCTTTGGATTTCAGTCAATTAATCTTGGCCTGTGTTCATCCTAGATGCTCTTATTTTAAATGCTGAAGACTTTCACAGCTATTTTATTGCTTTTAGATCTACTAGACTTTTCACTCCCATACTTAATTACTTATGAAATATATATATTATTATATCATCTTTGGACTATTCTACTCTAATTTTACAAAGATTTTCAACCTTTTTAACTACAGAATCTAACCATTCTAAGTTTATCTTTCAGCTATCTATTTGCACTATATACTTTCGTGCCACTACAATTATGCTGTACATTACTTCCTCCTTTCCTTCATTTCACTTTCGTATCTTTACACACAAACATTTTTATCAAAAACGACTATAGATGTCACTATTTCTATCCTCTTTTTTTATCTTTCTTTTAAGTCCACATTTCGCTATAAATTATTGCAAGTTCCAGGTATTCTTTCTAATGTGTTACAGCTTTAGCATCAGTTATACGAATCAATCAGACTACAGTTTTATATCTCAGCTGGATATTTTCCTGCCTTAACTATTTTATTTATTTTTTTTTTTTTTATGAAAAACCCCAAACACGAAAAGCATCAAAACCTATAGTACTAAGTACCGTGCATGGGTTGAAGGAGAAGTATGGGGGGAGGGGGATGCCGGAAACTTTGCTCTAGAGACTAAACATGGGTTTCACCACTTCAAACCTCCAATAAGCAAAGTGGTGGTATTTCACCGGTTGATGAAAGTCTATGCATTACAACCCCAGGGGCTTACATCTGGTGAGTATGCACTTGGCACACCCAGGGTCCTGAGCTGGATATCATCATTCTTCTCTCTCTCACACGGGGTAATTCAGAATTTTTTTTTTTTTTTTGGCTGGTGCAGCATAAGCCTTAGGCTTCCTCGCACCATATGGCTAATAATAATAACTTAGAAATTCAAGGTATCTATTTTGTACTCTCTATTTGCAAGTATCCACTTCTTTTCAATTCTTTCAGTTTATATATTTTAGGCTCTCATTATTTTTTTGGCTTTTTACAAAATTCTTACATTGTAAGCATCTGATATTAGTTTCTGTCTTTCTACTAACTCTCTTAGTCAGGGCCCTTTCTAAAAGGATGGGACTTTACAATCCCAGCTCGCCCAAGTATCTTTTAATATCTCTTTTTTTTTCTTAGCTTTTTATCTTTCTACTTCTTTTTTCTGGTTCATAAAGCTATTAGTTTAATACGGGGGTGATACAAATGTTCCTACTGTCAACATCTCACTATCTTCGCCTTTTTTTATCTATACTTTAATCCCTTCCCTTTCCTCGCTTCACTCCCTTGTCTTATACCATTTACTTGCATTATCTTCTAATTTTATATTCTTATACAAATTCTCCCAAATTTTTACTTAATGTTGTTATTTGCTAATTCCCACTTATAACCACCTATTATTGAATCTAGGTTACACTGTAAACACTTATTTTAATTTTATTACTATTTTACTTCTTAATTTACTTTTAATTTCTTATGTTTTACAAAACACACTGCGTTGGGACTACCTTTTACATATTTTTGTGGAAGTTATACTGCTTTAACCTCCTATTTGCTCTCACTTATTTTTATATTTTTAAAATTCCTTTTCTTCCACAAGTAGGGACAAGTATAGAAACAGTTTTTGATGCATGATCAGGTGTAGACCCTTGAAGAAATTGTTGTTGTTTTTTAGGAGCATTAGCAATTAAGGCCGTATTGCTCCGGGAATATGCAGTGGTCATTGCCTAACCTTTCCGCATCCTCTGTATTTGGTGGTGACGGGCTCGAACCCCGGTCTAATCAAGAAGCGTGTGCTACGCACTGTTGCTTCTTCCCACCTGGCTACGGAGGCGCCTCCTTGAAGAAATACCTGATTATGGATCAATATTTATTTTTAGCTAGCATCAGATTTTAATTTTGCAATTTTTCTCCTCCCTTTCTTGGACTTATAACCAAAGTATCCCACCCTTATCTGATGATTAATTCATTATCACTTCATATATTAATCTAATATTTCTGCTTTACAGTTCTCTTCTCTCTATGTCTTCAAATTCAATCTTTAATTTTGTTTAATTAATTCATTATATCATATAGGAGATTCACATTCTTTTTCTCACACCTTCAATATCTCCAATCTTCAATATATCCTTCTATTGTTAGTTTTGGCATTTTGTGTAATTTATGCCTCCATCTTCGCACTTTTCAATAGATTAATTACCTCTACCTCATATATATATATAAACTTTTGTATCGTTTGCTGCTGTTTTGCCCACTCAGGTGCAGCTGTCATATTAATTTTTCTCTCGCAATTATCATTCAGCTTTTCACCCCATTTTTATCCTTATTACATATATATTTATACACAGTGTATTTATTTATTTATTACATATATACATTTATTACAATATTTATTAGATATATATTTTTACACAATGTTTGTAATAAAATTTAAAAATTAATAATGAAATATGTAGTAAAAGAAGGTGAATGAACAAATAATACAGAAAAACGTAATTTTGTATGTCAAAAAGGAATAATAGTGGTGAAGACAATTTTGCATGCCAAAAAAAAAGAAATAAGGAGAGAGGTGCATTGACTAAATTTCAAATCAGAATTTTGGAAGTAAAAAAATTATTAAGAGTAACAGGCAATGGCATAGAAACGGGGAAATAAAACAAGGTAAGGGAAGGAAAAAGTGGTAAAACAGAAAAGGTGAAGATAGCAGAAGAGAAGGAAAGTAAGAGTATAAATATCTCCCTCATATTACACTAATAGCTCAACGGACGAAAGAATTAAAGATAAAAAGCAAAGAAAAGAGTTTAATCAGGCAAGCTGGGTGGGAAAACTCAACCCCTTAGAGAGAGAGGGCCCTGGCTAAGAGAGTGTTAGTAGAAGGAGAAATCAATACTATTAACTTATAATATATTTTAAGAGAAAACAAAAATTTTTTTAGACTGTCGAAAAATGTGGTCAAAAATAAAAATTCAGATGTTGAAAAGAAAAATGAAAATAACGTAAATAAGTAATTACCCCAAATTCCGTGAGTTGATGCGTATTTCCTCAAGGTGAACAAAAATGTAAAGTAAAGCCATGTAATAACACAGGATGAAAATATGATATAAACAGTAGCAAAGAGCTATGACAATTATGGAGTTGTGCAGAGAAAGGAAATAGTATATAAAGTAAAATGCAGAACCGAAAAGAGAACTATGATAAAGAGGGAGCAACTAGTGCCCTCTATAGCTAGTTTTAGTCTAATATGTAAATGAGTTCAAGAAGTAAAGCGTTCAAATAAAAATAAAGATGAAAATATAGTTTACAATGCCTAGAAAAGAAAGGTAAATAATAAAATGAAAAGCAAGCAAATTGAGTCTAAAAAAAGTTTTAAATAAGTTTCAAAAAGTGAATTCTAGGTGATAGTTATAGAAAGGGTTGTGGTAAAATTCGAAAACACTATGAAAATATAAAAATAGATACCTGAAAGCGACAAAAGCTTGACTGTCAATGCTAAAAACATTATTTTGATTTTAGCAAAGATCGAAGAATACATAAAATAGATCCAGAGTAAGAAAGTGATGTACTGTAGATGAAAATAAAGTTTAAATTATTACTAAGTGATGCAAAATAAAAAGAAATGAAAATAAACTTAGGGAGAAAAATAGCATTTTCATCATTCGAATAGAAATCATATAGCGTGATTACTCTCAAAGTAGAGGAAATACCACCATAAAAATTACGACTGAACAAATACCAAGTTAGAGCTAAACAAAATGAAACATTAAATCCACATTTACACTTAATAAATAGAGAAACATTTTTGATGTTATAATTAATAATGTTAATAGAGATAATGTTATGGATCAATTTGATACAGAGGTGATGTAAAGCATATGAAATAATGTTTGACTACTATTTAAGTTGGCAAGTCAAATAATCTGTGTACAGATAATATTTTTTTTTACTTTGATGGAAATATTAGAACTCCAGTTGGTTAGGTAAATAATGTTAAAGTGGAATTTGCTTCTTTTGTCGAATAATTTTTTTTTGTTGGTGGAACAGACTGCCATCCCTTGTGGTGGAGGTTGATAGCCTAAATAAGTTTAAGGCTCAGCTGGACAGGTATTTTGAACGAACAGAGGGGTGAAGTGGAAGTGGGTTTTTTTTTTTTTTTTTTTGGCTGATGCTGCATAAGCTTGCTTTCTTGCATCAAATGCCTCTACTAATGCTAATGCTAATAATTCTAGACTATGAGAAAGAGGAGGACTAGTTAAGGTCAAGGTTAAGGTTGAGATCAAGAAAATTAGCATATTAGTTACCAGTATTTTGTTGTTCAAGGTAAGTTCACTTTGATATGTAGTCTTAGCCAAATGTTCAGATTGAACATTCAGAACAAAAATGTTGTCCACGTAGTGAAAAGTAAAGAAATTATGGTTTGGATTATTGTTAGTATATAATTCTCCATAGTGATGCAAAAATAAATTGGAAACTATGCTAGAATTTTTTAACCCGTGGGCACTCCAACAGTTTGTCTGTATGTATACTTGCCATTATAAATGAAATTATTAAGAATGCAAAAGTTAGCATTAGCATTAGTAGAGGCATTTGATGCAAGAAAGCAAGCTTATGCAGCATCAGCCAAAAAATAAAAAATAAATAAATAAAAAATAACCACTTCCACTTCACCCCTCTGTTCGTTCGAAATACCTGTCCAGCTGAGCCTTAAACTTATTTAGGCTATCAACTTCCACGACAAGGGATGGAAGTCTATTCCAGCAACCAGCCACCCACTGGGTAAAGGCAAATTTCCTCACGTCTATCCTACATCTGACTTTCCTCAATTTGAATTCATGCCCTCTCAGGTGATTATTCTGAGCAAGAGGAAGAATCCCATCAGCATTGAGCATGCTCAAACCATTCAAGGCTTTATACACCTCTATCAGATCACCTCGCCGGTGCCTAGTCTCCAGACACTGTAATTTTCAAAACGTAAGCCTTTCTTCGTAAGAGCACCCCTTTGTTCCATTCACTAATCTTGTTGCCCTTCTCTGTACTCGTTCCAGCATCTCTACATCCTTCTTCAAATGAGGTCTCCAGACCTGTATACAGTACTCTAGGTGCGGTCTGACCATTGCCTTTTACAAGGGAATAATCACCTCCTTATCCATGCTAAGCGGCCTCCGTAGCCGAGTGGGCAGGAGCGGGAGTGCAGTAGCACACGCTCTTTGAGTAGACCGGGGTTCAAGCCCCTGACTGCTGAATACGGTCGATCTGCCAACCCGCACTGGACCAGCGTGGCAGATTATGGTCCATTTCCCTCAACATGAATTGTTGAGGAGGCTTCCATCCTGCAGTGGGTTGATAATGGCTGCACTTTACTTTTTTTTTATCCATGCTAGAAAAATTCCTATATATCATCGACAATACACCATGAGCTACACTTGCAGCCCATCTGCACTGCTCAGAAAACTTCATATCTGCCTGCACAACCCAGCCCAGGTCCCTTTCGTTCTCTACCACTGTCGGTGTAGTACCACAGAGTTGATGTGTTTCTCTGGGGTTGCTGTTTCCCATATGTAGTACTTTACATTTGTCAATGTTAAACTTCATTTGCCACCTCTCAGCCCATCTGGTCAACCTTTCCAGATCCTGTTGCAGTAGCATAGTGTCAGTAGTGTCCTTGACAACCCTGCCAACATTCGTGTCTACAAACTTGGACATTAAGCTTGATATACCATCATCAATATCATTTATAAATATAGAAAACAATAATGGACCCAATACTGAACACACTGAGGGCCTCCACTGATAACATTAGTCCACGATGAGCAGTGTCCATTGATTACCACTCTGTCTTCTCCCCCTCAACCACCCCTTTATCCATAGCAGCAATTTGCCTCCAATGCCACACTGCTCCAATTTGTGCAGCAGTCTTCCATGTGCAACAGTATCAAAAGCCTTTCTAAGATCCAAGTATATAATATCAAAGTTATTCCCTGCATCCAGTTCCTTTGTGACTGCATCATAGTATCCAATCAGATCGGTCAGGCAAGACTTCCCCTTAACAAAACCACGCTGTGTCTGAGCTATAACTGAAGTCTTGTCTAGATGATCCTGCAGTGCTTCTTTAACCAATGCCTCCATTAATTTTCCAAAAACAGAAGTTAAACTAACAGGTCTATAATTACTTGTGTTGCCCTTTGATCCTCCTTTGTGAATTGGGGTCACATTTGCACATCTCCAGTCCATGGGTACTTCCCCTGAGTCCAAGGGGAAGCTCTCATAATTAAGGCTAAGGGTTTGCTTACTTCCTTTGCTGCTTCCTTTAATATAACTGGATAGATCCTATCCACCCCAGGTGCCTTTCTTGTATTTATCTTCAACAATTTCTCCTCCACTTTACTCTGAGTTATTACAAGATTCTCTAGCTTACTGCCAGAGTTGAATACACCTCTGGCATTCCCCTCGCTGAATAACTCCTCATGTGTGAATGTCGATGCAAAATATTCATTTAGTTTGTTAGCTAACTGAGCAGGATCATCAACAGTTGACCCATTGATATCAAGTGAACCAATCTGATTCATTCCCTTCCTTCTAGAGTTTACATAAGTAAAGAACGCTTTGCTGTTTTTCTTTGCATCCCTTCCCAAAGATTTCTCGTAATCTGCCTTCGCCTGCCTAACCTCCTTTGTAACTTGGTTACAGATCAACTTGTATCTATCATAAGCTTCTCTGTCACGTGTTAATTTGTATGTATCCCATGCATTTTTCTTCTCTGCTATATGTCTCATTAGTTCATCTGACATCCACTTAGGCCTAAACCTTGAACAATATTTCTTAGTTGGTATGTAAAGCCTAGTAGCTTCCAAGATAAGTTCTTTGAATTCTTCCCATTTTGAATTTGCTGTTGGTAACATCAAAGTTGGTCCCACTGTATAGAATTTAAATGCTGTCTCAGTCCATCATAGTCACCTTTATGAAAGCAATAACCCTTCCCTTTACCCCTAATGGTAGTTACCTCTTTGAGTAAATCCCACTTCAGCACACTGTGATCACTGCCACCTAGTGGTTCATTTAACTGCAGATTCTTAATGCATGAAGAATCACTACTGATAATCAAATCAAGAGTAGTTTGGTTTAGTTTTTTTGGTTTTATTGGCGCATCAGCTACTAAGGCTATAATGCGCCAAGACCAGACAAATCAAAAGTATTACTCCCTCTAGTTGCCTCCCGAACATGCTGATGTAGAAAACAATCATCCAATAAATCCACAAAAGCCTTGCTAGTGTGTGAGTGACCAGCCCCCAAATTCCAGTCAATATCTGGGAAATTAAAATCCCCCATTATAAGACTCTCTGATTTACTGGCCCACTCTATTTCCCCGTACAGTTTCTTATTATACTCATCAGAGTTATTAGGCCTATAGCACACTCCTACTCTCAATTTTGATCTCCCAATGCTTATGTCACACCAAACTGACTCGACACTGCACTGTCCAGCAATGTCGACTGGCTTCACTTCCTTGGATTTTATGTATTTCTTAACTAATAGCATAACCCCTCCTCCCTTCCTATCCTGTCTATCCTTTCTGTAGACATTGTACTTCCCAAATTCCAGTTCTGCATTCCTTATATCTGTGTAACACCACGTCTCTGAAATCCCCTCAATATCTGCCTTTGATGTTTTGAGCAATACCTCAAATTCATCAAATTTATTTACTAAACTCCTAGTATTGGTATACACGCAAGTATACATGCACCTGTTCTTTTTCTTAGCTACCCTAACACAACCTATGTGTTTATTTGTACCCCAATGATTCCCAGCAGTCTCTGAAATATGCTGCATCTTATTTTCCAGGCTGCAGCTCATTCCAATAGAAGCAGTGCAAGAATCACTTTCACCTCTGCCAGTGGCTACTGTTAATCTATTAGTCCTTGTATCCCCCCAATCTAGCAGTTTTCCGACTCACCTAACACTGCCTCGATAGCATCAGCAAACATTCTTGCACCCTTTCTATTTAAGTGTATCCCATCCCTGTAGAAGCAGTCTCTCCTGTTAACAAGTACAGACCAGGCTGAAAAAAATTCTACCCCTTGAGCCTTGCACAATCCTTCCAGGGCCGAATTGATCGACAGGGCTCTCATCATATACTCCCTCCTATCGTGTCTGGGCAGAATTGCAGACACTTTCAAATTCAACCCTAATTCACGGCTTTTTTTCAACAGTGACCTGTACTTGTTAAGTAATTCTGCCAGTCTCCTATTCTTAATATCATTAGTGCCAACGTGTACAACTATATCACCTTTTGTGCCCTTAAAATATGATATCCGCTCTACAACTTCATCAACCTTTGCCCCTGGCAGACATACCCTGGTCCTGTTCCACCTATCCTTTTTACAAAGCATGTTTCCCGTTTCCCTGGCAATAGAGTTACCCAACAACTACTAGTTCCTTTGGAACCAGCGCATTCTGCCTTGGGGGCTGCCGCTGTGTTGCGCGATGACCAAGTGCAAGCTCAAATACTTGGTAAGCATATAAATATAGTTCTGAGGATCAATAGCAGACAATGTGTCCTCGCACAATAGTACTGCAGAATAATAGTGCTACACTAGTTCCTTCACTATTTTCCTAGTGTTGCCCTAACTTCATCAAACAACTGATGAAGTATCAAAGGTCTGAATTAAGTGTATGACTTTCTTCCAGGATGGTGCAGTCATTGTGCTATAAGCAAAAATATAGTAGTAGTAATAATGGCAACTGATGCTAGAAACCAAGCTTATACAGCATCACCAAAAAAAAAAAAACCTACAGAGTTAACCCATTCGTACCCACCAAGAATGTCTAGTTTTTCATTGAATTTATTCAATCCACCTGCATCCAAGCTTGTTCCAACAATCAACCACCCACTGGCTGAAGGCAAACTTCCACACATCTATCCTGCAATCATCCTTCCTCAACTTAAATTTATGCCCCCTTTTGCATGTAGACTCAGAAAGTGGAAAAATACCATTAACATTCAACTAACTCAATCCATTCGAGGCTTTAAAAACTTCAATTAGATCTCCCCGCAGGTGCCTAGTCTTGAGATGCTGCATTTGCAGAAATGAAGCCTTTCTAGGTGACAGCACCCTTTTCTGACTTTACCAATCAGATTGCTCTTCTCTGCACCTGTTCCAGGAGCCCTACACACCTCCTAAAGTGAGGCCTCCAGATCTCAATAGAATACTCAAGATGCAGCCTAACCATGTACAAAGAGCTAATTACCTCCTTATTCTGAATAGCAAAGTTTCTGTACACTGAGAAAACCTCATGAGCTGTTCTGGACGCATGCCTGCACTGCTCAGAACTTCATATCTGACTACACAACTAAACCTCCCTAGCTCTTTTTCATTTTCCACTACCCTGAGTGCAGTACACACAGCTGAAAAGATACTCTGGGATTACTACAATCCATATGATTACTGGTACCTTTCATTTTTTAATGATAAACTTCAAAAGCCATTTCACAGCCACTTACTCGATTTTTCTAGATCTTGTTGCTCATACACCTTACTGTCATTAACCACCCTGCAAACATTTGTACCATATGCAAACTTAGACATTAGGCCTCATATACCTTTATTATTGATAAATATTGAAAACAATGGACCCAGCACTGAGCCCAGTGGAATTCAACTTATAACATTAATCCATGAATGGCAGTGCCCATTGATATCCACACTGTCTTCTTCCACTTAACCAATCCTTTATCCACAGCAGTAATTTACACTTAATGCCACATTGCTCCAATTTGCACAACAGTCTTATGTGCAACAGTATCAAAAGCCTTCCCGAAATCCAAGCATATGTCAAAACAATTCTTTGCATCCGGTTCCTTGGTCCCTGCATCATAAGTAATCTATCAAATTGGTTAGACAAGACTGCCCCTTGACAAACCCATGCTGTGACTGCAGTATAACTGCATGTTTCTGCATTACTTCTTTAACCAGTGATTCCATTATTTTCCCTCAAACAGATGTTAAGCTAACAGGTCTGTAATTACTCATGTTGCCTTTCAATCGCCCTTTATGGAGTAGTGATATATTTGTACATCTCAAGTCCATAGGGACCTCATCTGAATCCAGGGATGCTCTCATAATTATGGCTAAGGGTTTGCGTATGGATTCCATTTGCCCCGGTGCCTCTTTTATGTCCATCCTCGACAATTTCTCCTCCAGTTTCCTTTCAGTTATCACAAAGTCATTTAGCTCCTCGTTAGAGTTTGATAAACTTCTGGCATCCACTTCCCTAAAGAATTTCTCTTGTGTGAATGTAGAGGAAAATACCTATTCAATTTATCCAAAACTTGAGTAGGGTCATCAACAGTTACCCCATAGACATCAAATGGCCAAACGTGATTCAAACCCCTTCCTTCTACTGTTAATATAAGCACAGAATAATTTGCTGTTTTTCTTTGCATTCTTTGCTAGAAACTTCTCATAATCAGCCTTGGCTTGCCTAACCTCCTTTGTGACTTGATTACAGACTAGTTTACATCTACCATATACTTCTTTATCGCCTGACAATTTATATGCACTTTTCTCCTCCGCCACGTGTCTCAAACAGTTCATCTAGTCCATTTTAGGTCTAAGCCTTGAACACTATTTCTTTGTTGGTATGAAAAGCCTAGTAGCTCATTTGATTATGTTGCTGAATATTTCCCATTTAGAATTTTCAGTTGGTAACATCACCAGTTGGTCCCATTGCACACAATTTAAAAACTTTAACTGTTTCGTAAGGGTGACTTCTGTAGTCACTCTTAAGAAAGCAAAAACTTTTCCCTTTACCCTTGGATAGTAGTTTTTAGATATAAAATTCGAATTAGATAGTAGTCTTTAGTTAAATTCCAAATTAGTACACTGAAAACACTGCCACCCACTGGGTATTTTACCTGCAGATGAAGAAGCAATGCTGATAACCAGATAAAGATTATTGTTTCCGCTTGTTGCCTCTCTAACGTGGTGCTGCAGAAAGCTGTCATCCAAGAAATCCACAAAAGTCTTGCTAGTGTGTGAGTGACCAATCCACAAATTCCAATCAACATCTTGAGAGTTAAAATCCCTATTATAAGACATTTGAATTTACTGGCCAACTCTATTTTTCTGTATAGCTGTTTGATATACCCATCACAGTCATTAGACCCAAAGCACATTCCTACTGTCATTTTTGTTTCCCCAGTGCTTATGCACACCAAACTAAATCAACATTGTACTAGCCACCCTTTGGACTGGATGAACCACCTTACATTTAATATGCTTCTTAACTAAGAGCATACCCCCCCCAACCTTTCCTGTCCTGTCTGTTCTTCCTATATACAATGTACTCCCAACTGTCAAATTCAGCATCGCATATGTTTGACCCCCCATTGTCTCAGCAATCCCTATCTGCATTAGATGACTTAACCAGTAATTTGAATTTACAAAATTTATTTACAAAGTTCCTAGCAGTAGTGCATATGCAAGCAACCATGCACATGATCTTACTCTTAGTTACTCTAACACAGCCAATGTATTTACTTTTACTATGATAACCCACATCAGGGTGTGAAATTCCTGAAATCTTGCTTTCTAGGAAGCTGCATGTTCCAATAGAGGCAGTGCAAGAATTACACTCACCTGTGTCAGTGGCTCTAGTTATTCTAATAGTCTGTGTATTCCCCACCATCAAGCTAGCAGTTTTCTGACACACCTATTATTGCCTTGATAGTGTCAGCAAATATTCTTCACCCCTTCTATTTAAGTGTATCCCATCTCTGTAAAAATAGTCTTTCCTGTTAACAAGCACACACCACACTGAGAAAAATTCTACCCATGAGCCTTGCACATTCTCTCCAAGCCCAAATTGATTGAGAGGGCTCTCAATATGTACTCCTCCTATCACATCTATGCAGAATTGCAGACAATTTCAAATTCAATCCTAACTTGCAACTTTTTCTCAACATTGCCCTGTACTTGTTAAATAAGTCCTCAGATCTCCTACTCTTAATATCATTATTGCCAACATGTATTGCCGACCGGGCTAGCCGAGTGGGTAAAGTACCTGCCCGGAAACCCAAAGGTCGCGGGTTCGATTCCCGCCTCGGGCTTGGATCAAAGTACTGCAAAAACCTTGGGAGGTGCAATATGGCCACGGAAGCCGATGCGCCAACAACTACCAAATCAAAAAAAAAAAAAAAAAAACCAACATGTATAACAATAGTACCTTTTGTACCCTTAAAATATGATATCTGCTCTACAATATTATCTGCGTTTGCCCTTTGCAGTTATATGGCTCACATCTGGTGAGTACGGGCTTGGCACACCTAGGGTCCAGAGCTGGATATCATCATCATTCTTCACTTTCTTGGCGATTCCTTTCTACCTCTCTCTCTCTCTCTCTCTCTCTCTCTGGGTAACGCGTGAATTTTTTTTAGCTGGTGCAGCATAAGCCTCAGGCTTCCTTGCACATATGGCTAATGCTAATAATAACTTCGTCCTATTCCACCAATCTGACTTGCACAACATTTCCTGTTTCCCTGATAACAGAGTCACCAACAATAACTATCTCCATGGGACCAGTGCATTCTGCCTTGCAGATTGCTGCTTTGTTACTTGATGTATAAGTGTAAGCTTATACATCATTGTCTACCACTGATTTTGGCAGCTGAGAGTTTGATAGGCCTCCCATTTTAATTCCTTTGAGGGCTTCCACCCTACCTTCAAGCTCTGATAAATGTCCATCAGAACAGTGAGCTGGCACCAAATTTCTTTGTGTTCTGCACTGAACACAAAAACAGGATGTATCATGTTCTGTTTTATGTGCAACTTGTGTCCGCACAAGTTTCACATTCCGTTAGGCTATTACTAGTAAGAGAATTGGCCCCTTCAGTTCTCCCCATCCCCCCGAGCCACAGCACACCCGCTACTTTATGCATGTTATTTTACTGCTCTCATCAGGGGCACGATTTCCGTTTAAATATAATTTAATGGATTAACAATTAAAATTAATAAAAGTAATCAATTTAATTGATTAATTGACAATACTACATTAAGTTAAATGCAGTGATACGCATTACACTATCAATTTTATGTTATACCTTACACCATCAAGTTCAAGTTACACTATATAGTGTAACTTACTATATCCGGCGCCTCCGTAGCCAGGTGGGAAGGAGCAGCAGTGCGTAGCACACGCTTCTTGATTAGACCGGGGTTCGAGCCCGTCACCACCAAATACAGAGGATGCGGAAAGGTCAGGGAATGACCACCGCATATCACGGAGCAATATGGCCCTAGTTGCTAATGCTCCTAAAAAACCAAATAACAATAACTTACTATATCCTTACTAAAAGTAAAATTTCTTGGATAAAAACAACGAAAATGTCAAACTACATGATTACAATCTTTGAGCTACTTATTTACTGCAAGTAAAACCCTTGCTAACGATAAATAGCTTGCTAACATTTGGTAAAATAAGCTAACGAACATGACTAAGACTATTAAATTATTTGTCAAACACAATTTAATATGTTAATTAATCAAAGACAGTATAAATTTCCAAAAAACTTATCTGTTCCTCCGAGCTTGAAATTCTTCGTCTGCACACTTCTTTGTCGGATGAAAATGTTCTCTCGCTTGAAGATGAAGAATCCTGTTTGTCAGTAGATATTTGAGAAAGTGCAGGATGTTTGTTTCCTTGGATATTGAAGAATTTTTCACAAAAGAAAAGCAAAGAACTACCTACTGAACATCACATTAAACCACAGCAAGGTCCTCTCTTTCTCGTGAAAGCATTAAGTAACGCATCAATTAGACCAGGGGGTCCCCAAAGGGGTCAATATCGACCTCCACTCAAGGACCCCTAATAGAATCTACAAGGTCGATAAACTTCAAGAGGTTGATTGGGGGTTGATTAAACGTTTTCATTTGTATTCATAAATTTCAGGCCAAGTCCAGAAATAGAAGAAATAGCCAAGATTTTAATACTAATATACAAAAATATAAAATATTTTTTTGTATTTTATTGACTTTGTTGAGAAAATTTAGTAATTTTTGAGCGACCTAAAATTATTATTTTTTTAATATTTAAATAAATTTTTTAATTTATTTACTGATCTAATATAGTTCCTCCCATAACTTTACCATTACCTTGTTTTCTATTATATTGTTATACTATGAATACTAAATTTAGAGCTAATCTAACCCAATTGGCTTTCTTTCAGGATGTTTCACATCTGCACTTACTCTAAAATATAAATTTAGCTACAATCCCAATAACTGCAATGGCTGCCACTGTATCTAAGAAAAACTGTCGACAATATTCACAAGAATATTTGATATTTGTGCCCTCGATTAACAATGA
This sequence comes from Mastigoproctus giganteus, assembly GCF_048544385.1. NCBI lineage: Eukaryota > Metazoa > Arthropoda > Arachnida > Uropygi > Thelyphonidae > Mastigoproctus > Mastigoproctus giganteus. Next base: position 118,399,008 of record NC_143575.1, on the reverse strand, counting down.
AACGATGCCTATGCCTCTTATGCGAAAAGACTTTTAGTAATGATGCCATCAAACCTTCGAAGATGAAAGAACAAACTGAATGGATTTATCCTGATAAGAAAAACGAACAACGTAAATTTTTTAAGGCGCTGAAGGAAAAATTCAGAAATTGGCCAAATTTAAATATACTTTTAAAGCATCTGTTCAAGCTGATAACGAAGGAGGACTGAAGACATCATTCAATATCTCTCTTATTATAACGAAGAAAGGAAAAGCGTATACCATTGGTGAGGAGATTACAATAGAGCAATTAAAGAGGTGATAGAAACAGATATGAAGAAGGATTCCTATCCTGTTTTAAAATGCATGCCATTAATTAAGATAACAGTGCAGCAACACATTGATGAGATGGCCGATGATGTAAAGAAAACCTTGGTATCTGAGCATCAAAATTGCAAATTAGCATTAGCTGAGGCATATGATGCAAGAAACCAAGCTTATACAGCATCAACCAAAAAAAAACCGCTTCCCATTTCACCCACCTGGTCACTCGAAATGTTTGTCTAGTTCAGCCTTAAATTTATTTAAGCTATCAACTTCCACAACAACAGCTGGACGTCTGTTCCAGCAATCAACTTACTGTTGGCTAAATCAAACTTTTGCACATCCATTCTACAACTGTCTTTCCTCAATTTGAATCTATGCCCTGTCAGGTTCTTAGTTTGAGCAAGTGGAAGTATCCCATCAGCACTGAGCCTGCTCAACCCATTCAAGGCCTCATACACCTCAATCAGATAACCTCGCAGATGTCTAGTCTCCAGATGCTGCAACTTACAGAACTTAAGCCTTTCTTCATAAGCACACTCCTTTGTTCCTCTCACCAATCTTGTGGCCATTCTCTGTACTCGTTCTAGCAACTTTACATCCTTCCTAAAATGAGGCCTCCAGACCTGTATACAGTACTCAAGGTGCAGACTGACCACTGCCTTATACAAAGGGATAATCACCTCCATGTCTCTGCTAGCAAAATTCCTATATATCATTGACAAAACTCCATGATCTGCTCTGGCACCCAATCTGCACTGATCAGAGAACTTCATATCTGATTGCACAATTACCCCCTTTCTTTTTCATTCTTCACCTCCCTGACATACCAACTATGTAGTACCACACAGTTGGTATGTTTATCTTGGGTTACTGCTACCCATATGCAGTACTTTGCATTTGTCAATGTTAAACTTCAGTTGCCACTTCTTTATTAGGTCCTGTTGCAGTAGCATACTGTTCTTAATGTCATTAACAACCCTGCCAACCTTTGTATCATCTACAAACTTGGACATTAAGCCTGATATACCTTCATCACTATCTTAGATAAACACACAAAACAACAACGGGTCCAACACTGAACCCTGGAGTACTCCGCTAATAACATGTCCACGTAGAGCAGTGTCCATTTAATACCACTCTCTGCAGTCTATCACTCAACCATCCCTTTATCCATTGCAGTAACTTGCCCTTAATGCCAAATGCTCCAATTTGTACAGCAGTCTTCCATGTGAAACAGTATCAAAAGCTTTTCTAAATTCCAAGTATATAATATCAAAATTATTTTTAGCATCCAGTTCCTTTGTGACCACATCATAGTATGAAATCAAATTAGTCAGACTTCCCCTTAACAAACCCATGCTGTGTCTGAACTATTACTGCTGTCTTGTCTAGGTGATCCTGTATCACCTCTTTAACCAATGACTCCATTATTTTCTCTGGAACAGAACTAACAAGTCTATAATTATTTGTATCACCCTCTGAACCCCCTTTGTGAATTGGGGATACATTTGCACATCTCCAGTCCATGGGGACCTCCCCTAACTCTAAAGATGCTCTCATAATTATGGCTTGCTTACTTCTCTTGCTGCCTCCTTCATTATAACTGGATAGTATGAATCAGAGCTGTAATACTCAATATGTTCTACGTTGATAATAATATTAGTAAATTAATAAGAGGAGTAAACCTCAATATAGTACGTGGAACACTTCCGTATGATACCCTCCAGAAATTAAAACGGAAAAAACGAAAAAATCGACAACTTAGCGGTACATTAAAGTAAAATATAAATAATTAAATAATCAATTTAACACAATTCAAAATCAATTCAAAACAATTAAAATTCAAATTAACGCAATTAAAAGAATCTAACGAAAAAATCGTTTTGAATATTTTCGTTAGATTCTTTTAATTGCGTTAATTTGAATTTTAATTGTTTTGAATTGATTTTGAATTGTGTTAAATTGATTATTTAATTATTTATATTTTACTTTAATGTACGGGTAAGTTGTCGATTTTTTCGTTTTTTCCGTTTTAATTTCTGGAGGGTATCATACGGAAGTGTTCCACGTACTATATTGAGGTTTACTCCTCTTATTAATTTACTAATATTATAACTGGATAGATTCCATCTGCTCCAGGTGCCTTTTTTATGTTTAACTTCAACAATTTCTCCTCCACTTTGCTCTCAGTTATCACAAAATCACTTAGCGCCCTCTTAGAGTTTGATAAACATCTGGCATTCCCCTCCTTGAATAACTCCTCATGTGAATTAAATGCAACATACTCATTCGGTTTATCTACTATTTCAGCAGGACCATCAATAGTCGAACCATCTATGTTAAGTTGACCAATCCGATTTATCCCCTTTCTTCTAGAATTTACATAAGCAAAAAACTCTTTGCTGTTTTTCTTTGTGTTCTTTGCCAAAGGTTTCTCGTAATCTGTCTTCGCCTGCCTAACCTCCTTTGTGACCTGATTACAGACTAGCTTATATCTGTCAGTGGCTTCTGGGTCACCTGATAATTTATATGCATCCCATGCATTTTTCTTTTGCCACGAGCCTCTTTAATTCATATGACATCCATCGAACCTTGAACAGTATTTCTTAGTTGGTATGAAAAACCTAGTAGCTTTCAAGATTAAGTCCCTGAAGGCTTCCATTAGAATTCACCATTGGTAAAATCGTCAGTTGATTCCATTCTATAGAATTTAAAAACTGTCTAAAACATCTCTGTAGTCACCATTACACAAACAAAAACCCTTCCCTTTACCCTTGATGGTAGTTACATCTTTAAGTAATTCACACATCAGTACACTGTGATCACTGTCACCTAGTGGTTCCCTTATCTGAAAATTCCTAATGCATGCGTCACCACTGCTGATAATCAGATCAAGGGTATTACTCCTTCTGGTTGCCCCTCGAATATGTTGCTGTAGAAAACAATCGTCCAATAAATCCACAAAAGTCTTGCTAACGTGCAAGTGACCAACCCACAAGTTCCAGTCAATATCTGAAAAGTTAAAATCCCCCATTACAAGACATTCTGATTTACTAGCCCATTCTATTTCCCTGCACAACTGTTCATTGTATTCATCAGTGTCATTAGGCATATAATATACACCTACTCTCATTTTTCCCTTTCCCAGTGTTTGTTGCACCAAACAGACTCAACATTGCACTGTCCACTCGTGTCAACTGGATGCACTGTCTTAGATTTTGTGTTCTTAACTAACAGCATAACCCCTCCTTCCTTCCTACCCTGTCTATCCTTTCTGTATACAGCAGGCCCCCGTTATAACGCAGTTCGCTTTACGCTGATTCACTATAATGCTGTTCTTATATTATAACCCATATCTGACTATAACGCTCTTTTACAGATTGCATTTTTGGCATATTTAACGAAATTGTTTCATTTGATGGAGTCGATAGCTTGAAAATGAATAGCAAAACAGCATTAAAACGTTTCCCACGCCGACTTGAGAAATTTTGCGATGCTCGGTGAAATTTTCTCACACACTAATTTAATGCAGTACAGTGACTTGTTACGTAAGATCAACATTTTAAAAAAATATCAAGTATATTGCTTGTAATATTTGTGTTATATGCATTTATCTGAAGTCTAGTCATCACTCAGTACAGTATTAGACATCGTGCATAATAGCCAGTTTACTCGAACATTGTATCATAATTAATGCAACCAAAGCAGTTACATTTTCGAAGAGCTAATAATGGCCGATAAGAATGAAAAAGCATCGTCTGGGCGCAGTACGATGCGCCCAGACGATGCTTTTTCATCGCTCAGTACAGTATTAGACATCTTGCGTAACAGACAGTTTACTCGAAAATTGTATCATAATTAATGCAACCAAAGCAGTTACATTTTCGAAGAGCTAATAATGGCCGATAAGAATGAAAAAGCATCGTCTGGGCGCAGTACGAAGACTATAAATGTAAGAAAAAGACTGAATTTGAAAATTAAATTAGACGTTTTGAAGTGAATCGATTCCGGTCAACGACAAGCGGATGTGTGCCATAATTTAGGACACTTGAAAGTTTAACTGTAAGAACAATTATAAAAAAAAATAAAGAATTAATTTTAGCAGCGGGAAAGATAGCTGTTCCACTGCAAGCAACTAGGGCTAGGCCAGCTATTAGGATTGAAATGGAAAGACTAATTTTATTAAAGATAATATGAATGCAGAATTCAGTTAAGTTAAATATTATAAAAAAAGAGAGAGAGAGAAAGAGATTAGCCAATATAATGATCTGAAGAAAATTCACAAAAAAAAAAAAAAAAAAAAATGTGGAACCATTTAAAACTAGTAAGAGCTGGCTGGTTGAATAGATTTAAAATCAAGGGAGAAGCTGCAAGTGCAGATCAAGGAGCCAAAACTTTCAAAAAAAGAACTTGTTAAAATTATTGAAGAGGGGTATTATGTGTTATACTTCTCAACAAGTTTTTAACATAGATGAAGCAGGACTTTTATGGAAACGAATGCCTAAAATAAGTTTCATATTGAAAGAAGAAAAAAAAGATGCCAGGTTTCAAAGCGGCGAAGGATTGGTTGACTTTATTGTTGGGTGGTAAACACTGTGGGGGATTTAAAATTAATACCACTTTTTGTTTATTTGGAAGTTGGCCAAAGTTCAACGCAAAATTGACACATTTTTCATGATTAAATTCATCAATTAATTAAATCAATTTAGATCAATTAAATTCATGATTTTAATTGTAATTTTAAGTTTAATTCTGATACGTAAGTAGTTACCACATAATGTCTGCTGACGAGGCTACTAGGAGACGGTCGTGTTCAAAGCCGCTAAGTGGATTTTTCTTATTTATTGATTTCAAATTATTGTTTTTCTAAAACTTTTGATTTAAATTTAGTAGTATAACATTATTTTGTGATTTTCTGATTAATTTGGTGTATTTATTCTTTACTCGGCCTTGTAATTGCATAAAAGTATCGGTAAGGGTATCCCCGTGTTTGCAACTCCGCTGAAAGAGGAGTTCTTTAGCCATATTTAGCCGCTTGATTGAATATTTTTTACATCGAATTATTTCTGTAAGTAGCTTATAGACCTAGTAAGGATCGTTAGTTTATTCTGAATTGAGACAGCGAGATTTGAAAGTTAATTAATACTTAAGTGTCCGTAGATTTACTGATCGTAACTTTCCCGCCTTTGTGATACGATAGTTACATACCGTACTAGATAGCGTTAGTTGAACTTTGTTAGCAGTTAAATTGTACTTTTAAATAAATACATATAACGACTTAGATTACAAACGTAATATAATTAATTATATTTAACATAATTAATAACATAATTAATTATAATTAATAAATTAATAGAATCATGACTCAGACCAGAGCAGCAAAGCAAAAGGCTCAAGCTAATGGAAGTGCTGTGGCTCAGAGGAGAACTGAGGGGGGCAGTTGTCCTCTGACTCACAGCCTTATAAAATGCACTGTTTGCTTGATGTTTGCAGAGTAATCGGGTACGGGACATGATACTGCCATGGGGGATGTCTTTGTGTGTGCACGATGCAAGGAGTGTATCGATATCAGGCAACAACTCAGCATTCTTGTGGGCCTATATGAGAGCTTGAAGGACAGGGTGGATGCCCTCAAAGAAACTAAATTGAGGGGCCCATCAAGCTCTCAGCTGCCCACATCAACGCCAGAGCTTGCACTTGGGCATCACATGACACAGAGGCAACCCCCAAGGCGGAATACGCTGGTCCCGAAGGAACCAGTAGTTGTTGGTGACTCTATTGTCAGGGAAACGGGGAACATGCTTTGTAAAAAGGATAGGTGGAACAGGACCAGGGTATGTCTGCCAGGGGCAAAGGTGGATGACGTTGTAGAGCGAATATCATCTTTTAAGGGCACAAAAGGTGATATATTTGTACACGTTGGCACTAATGATATTAAGAGTAGGAGACCGGCAGAATTACTTAACAAGTACAGGTCACTGTTGAACAAAAGCCGAGAATTAGGGTTGAATTTGAAAGTGTCTGCAATTCTGCCCAGACACGATAGGAGGGAGTATATGATGAGAGCCTTGTCGATCAATTCGGGCCTGGAAAGATTGTGCAAGGCTCAAGGAGTAGAATGTTTTTCAGCCTGGACTGTACTTGTTAACAGGAGAGATTGCTTCTACAGGGATGGGATACACTTAAATAGAAAGGGTGCAAGAATATTTGCTGATGTTATCGAGGCAGTGTTAGGTGGGTCGGAAAACTGCTAGCTTGGGGGGAGACAAAGACCAATAGATTGACAGTAGCCACTGGCAGAGGTGAAAGAGATTCTTGCACTGCTTCTATTAGAATGAGCAGAAGCCTGAAAAACAAGATGCATGATATTTCAGAGACTGCTGGGAGCCATTGCAATTGTGTTAGGGTACTAAGAATAGAAACAGGCACAGGTATACTTGCGTGTACACCAATGCTAGGAGTTTAGTAAATAAATTTGATGAATTTGAGGTATTGCTCAAAACATCAAAGACAGATATTGTTGGGATATCAGAGACGTTGTGTCACACAGATATAAGGGATGCAGAACTGGAATTTGGGGAGTACAACTTCTACAGAAAGGATAGACAGGATAGGAAGGGTGGAGGGGTTATACTATTAGTTAAGAAATACAAAAACCAAGGAAGTGAAGCCAGTCGACATTGCTGAACAGTGCAGTGTTGAGTCAGTTTGGTGTGACATAAGCATTGGGAGATCAAAATTGAGAGTAGGAGTGTGCTATAGGCCTAATGACTCTGATGAGTATAATAAGAAACTGTACAGGGAAATAGAGTGGGCCAGTAAATCAGAGAGTCTTATAATGGGAGATTTTAATTTCCCAGATATTGACTGGAATTTGGGGGCTGGTCACTCACACACTAGCAGGGCTTTTGTGGATTTATTGGATGATTGTTTTCTACATCAGCATGTTCGGGAGGCAACTAGAGGGAGTAATAATCTTGATTTCATTATCAGCAGTGATTCTTCATGCATTAAGAATCTGCAGATAAATGAACCACTAGGTGGCAGTGATCACAATGTCCTGAAGTGGGATTTACTCAAAGAGGTAACTACCATTAGGGGTAAAGGGAAGGGTTATTGCTTCCATAAAGGCGACTACGATGGACTGAGACAGTATTTAAATTCTATACAGTGGGACCAACTGATGATGTTACCAACAGCAAATTCAAAATGGGAAGCATTCAAAGAACTTATCTTGGATATGTAAAGCCTAGTGGCTTTACATACCAACTAAGAAATATTGTTCAAGGTTTAGGCCAAAATGGATGTCAGATGAACTAATGAGGCATATGGCAGAGAAGAAAAATGCATGGGATACTTACAAATTAACACATGACACAGAAGCCTATGACAGATACAAGTTGATATGCAACCAAGTTACAAAGGAGGTTAGGCAGGCGAAGGCAGATTACGAGAAATCCTTGGCAAGGGATGCAAAGAAAAACAGCAAAGAGTTCTTTACTTATATAAATTCTAGATGGAAGGAGATGAATCACATTGGTCCACTTGATATTGATGGGTCAACTGTTGATGATCCTGCTCAGGTAGCTAACAAACTAAATGAATATTTTGCATCGACATTCACACATGAGGAGTTATTCAGCGAGGGGAATGCCAGAGGTTTATTCAACTCTAGCAGTAAGCTACAGAATCTTGAAATAACTGGGAGTAAAGTGGAGGAGAAACTGTTGAAGATAAACAAAAGAAAGGCACCTGGGATGGATGGGATCTATCCAGTTACATTAAAGGAGGCAGCAAATGAAGTAAGCAAACCCTTATCCATAATTATGAGAGCTTCCTTGGACTCAGGGGAGGTACCCATAGACTGGAAATGTGCAAATGTGACCCCAATTCACAAAGGAGGATCAAAGGCTGACACAAGTAATTATAGACCTGTGAGCTTAACTTCTGTTCCAGGAAAATTAATGGAGGCACTGGTTAAAGAAGCACTGCAGGATCATTTAGACAAGACTTCAGTTATAGCTCGGACACAGCATGGTTTTGTTAAGGGGAAGTCTTGCCTGACCAATTTGATTGGATACTCTGATGCAGTCACAAAAGAACTGGATGCAGGGAATAGCTTTGATATTATATACTTGGATCTTAGAAAGGCTTTTGATACTGTTGCACATGGAAGACTGCTACACAAATTGGAGCAGTGTGACAATTGAGGAAAATTGCTGCTATGGATAAAGGGGTGGTTGAGGGGGAGAAGACAGAGAGTGGTAATCAATGGACACTGCTCATCGTGGACTAATGTTATTAGTGGAGTCCCTCAGGGCTCAGTGTTGGGTCCATTATTGTTTTCTGTATTTATAAATGATACTGATGATGGTATATCAAGCTTAATGTCCAAGTTTGCAGTCAATACAAAGGTTGGCAGGGTTGTCAAGGACACTACTGACACTATGCTGCTGGAACAGGATCTGGAAAGGTTGAGCAGATGGGCTGAGAGGTGGCAAATGAAGTTTAACATTGACAAATGTAAAGTACTACACATGGGAAACAGCAACCCCAGAGCAACGTATCAACTCTGTGGTACTACACTGACAGTGGGAGAGAATGAAAGGGACTTGGGGGTGGTTGTGCAGGCAGATATGAAGTTCTCTGAGCAGTGCAGACGGGCTGCAAGAGTAGCTCATGGAGTATTGTCAATGATATACAGGAATTTTTCCAGCAGGGATAAGGAGGTGATTATTCCCTTGTATAAGGCAATGGTCAGGCCACACCTAGAGTACTGTATACAGGTCTGGAGGCCTCATTTCAAGAAGGATATAGAGCTGCTGGAACGAGTACAGAGAAGGGCAACAAGATTAGTGAATGGAACAAAGGGTTGCTCTTACGAAGAAAGGTTTAAGTTTTGCAAATTACAGTGTCTGGAGACTAGGCACCAGCGAGGTGATCTGATAGAGGTGTATAAAGCCTTGAATGGTTTGAGCATGCTCAATGCTGATGGGATTCTTCCTCTAGGTCAGAATAATCACCTGAGAGGGCATAAATTCAAATTGAGGAAAGACAGATGTAGGATAGACGTGCGGAAATTTGCCTTTAGCCAGCGGGTGGTTGTTTGGTGGAACAGACTTCCATCCCTTGTCGTGGAAGTTGATAGCCTAAATAAATTTAAGGCTCAGCTGGACAGGTATTTCGAAAGAAATACCATATTTCGAAAATAATTTAGTATAACAATTAAGTCAATAAAACAACTAAATATAAATGAAAACTTAGCGTTCGCCAGAGCTGCAAAAATCTTCACCAACGTGGTAGTCGCGTTTTAAAAGTAGTAACCAATTTTATATAAAATTCTCCATCCAACTTGAGTCAACTTTCGGCATTTCAAATATTCTAATGGCCTATGTGAGGTTTTATAGCCAAAGCCAAAAAATTTATTGTTGACGAGTTTTTATTTGCCAGGTATATGAAAGTTAATGGAAAAGGTGTGACAATTTTACGATGTTTGGAAGAATACTTTAAGAAAAACAATGTTTCCCTCAGCAATATAACTGCAGTGGCTACCGATGGTGCACCAGAAATGGTTGACCATTAAAGAGGATTTGCCGCCCTTCTCAAAGAAAAGGTTTCAGAAGTACGCGCTGTACATTGTGTGTTACACAGACACCACCTTGTAGCAAAGAAACTCAGTGGTAAGCTGCCCGATGCTCTAAAAGTGTGTATCAGAACAATTAATAAAATCAAAGTGCATCCACTTAATTCAAGTCTGTTTCCCATGTTATGTGAAAAAAATGACACATTCAACATTACTTTTGCATACCGAAATAAGGTGGCTGTCAAGAGTTGATAGTTTGCAAAGACTTGTCGATTTGTATGACTCAACTGTGGAGCTTCTTACGAGCTATGTGACGAGTTGAAAAAGTGTAAGAACCATCTGTTCTATTTGACAGACCTGTATTCAAAATTTAATGAAGCAAAGAACTGACTTTATATTTACCGAGCCCTGACATTCAAGTTTATACAATTCTCTTAAGGTTCCAAGTCAAGATAGACCTATACAGATCTTCACTGGCACACAGAAATTTTCAGTATTTCTCAAACTTATAACAACTGGGAGGAGGAGGTAAAAAAACTTTCAGATGATCATTTGGAAATATACATGAAGCTTCTTGGAAAAATTAAGGGAAAAATTAAGGGAAGACTTTAAAATGGCCTTCAAGGACCTGGTGGAAATGAATGTACCTGACTGGATCACTAGGCCATTTGATATAAATATCGAAAATGGAGTTGAACTAGGTTACTTAAACAATGAATTCATTGATATGTGCGTTGACATAGAAGCTAAATCTTTATTTAATAATAAAAGTATCAGCGATTATTGGAAGAATAAAAACATTACAACAAAATTTTCCCAAACTTTCTGAAGCCATTGAGACATTTTTAATTGCGTTTCCGAGCACTAACATAGTCAAAGCCAGTTTTAGTCACACAAATGGCATTTTAACAAAAGAGAGGAACCAACTAAACTTGGAAGAGCTTTCCAAGTTTAGTCGGTTTGTGAGTTGTAATCTTAGCTGTGAGTTAAGATTAAAACTCACAAACCTCAAACCTAATATTAAAGAGCTTATTAAAACCCATCAACCACATCTTTTGCATTAATGATGTTTAATAAATATAATATTTAATATGATATTAGGGGGACTTCGCCCCCTGCTCGCTGCACTCACTTCTGTTGATAAAATAAAATAAAATACTTACAGAAGCTTTCAACACTGTATCTCTCTTCCTCAGCTATGAATACATAAATATGTTACTATATCTATATAATATCAGGGTATATACACCATAGACAACTCTTAAAGAAAAACTACGAACGTAGTGTGAAAGGCATCATTTCATCTGTATCTCATATTGTGCTCATCCTTCACGAGTTACCATGTATTGCCCCACCTTGAATAAGTAATGCTTTACTAATAGAGAAGACTAATGACACTTATTCTCGGTGGGCACACCACCCAGACTGCAGCGTTTCAAAGCTAGTTGGCTTTTCATCGGTGGGTTTTTTTTTTTTTTTTTTTTTTTATGAGAACCCCAAACACGAGAGGTATTAGAACCTATAGTACTTAGTACCGTGCTTGGGTTGGAGGTTGAGAAGACGAAAGAAGATATTTGTTGACATTGGACTTGAACTTCTGTAGATTGTAATTTTCAGGAAATACGTATGAAGGAAGGTTGTTCCAGAAAACGGCAGTTGAATGAATAAATGAGGAAGATGAAAAGTTGGTTCTTGGGTTTGAAGTTGGACAGTAAATGGATGTTGGCTGCTGGCGGCACATGTTCGGACTGTTTTGAAAGAGAGAGCGGGAATTATAGAAGCCAATTCAGAAGAACAGTGCCCATGGAAGTATCTGCAGAAGAGGCATGCAGCAGAAACAGTACGTCTATGAGAAAGCGAGTGGAGAGACTCGGTTAGAGATGAATCATTAATTAACCTAACTGCCCTCTTCTGAATGGAATCAAGAAGCCTGAGAGAGGTTTTGAGGGCACCACACCAGATGTGGGAACAATATTCCATGGCAGGGCGGATTTGCAATTTATACAGAGTGAGCAGCTGTTTGGAAGAAAAGTAACGCCGAGAGCGAAAGAGAAAACCAAGTTTTTTAGATGCAGAGGAAGCAACATTTGTAATGTGCTCGTGCCAAGAGAGATTAGAAGTCAGGGTAATCCCCAAAAGAGATATATCATTTTGCCTAGAAATCGGAGTGTCACTAAAGATAAGCATAGGAGCAGAAGAATCCTTTTTGCGAGATATAAGACAAGACTGAGTTTTAGAAGGGTTGAAATCAACTAAGTTGTCTTTGCCCCACTGGAGAATTACCTGAAGATCGGCATTTAAGGAATTGGCAGCAGATTTTCGAGAACTTGAAGCTGATTGAGCAGGACAAGGTTTCTCAAAATGGAAAGTTGAATGCAATGTGCTATCATCGGCAAAACTATGGATAGGATTTCCAGTCAATGGAAAAAGGTCATTGATATACAAAAGGAAAAGAGTGGGGGAAAGAACTGAACCTTGGGGGACACCGGCATTAGTGGAGAAGTTAGAAGACAGAGAGCCATCTACCATCACCCTCAGTGAGCGATCAGACAGAAAACTGGATAACCAATTACTAAAAACAGTTGGCAAACCATAAGATGGAAGCTTGTTTAGAAGACCTTTATGCCAAACACGATCAAAAGCCTTTGAGATGTCAAGAACAACTACTTGTGTTTCACCGAACCTTTCCATTGAATTAATCCATAAATGGGTAACATAAGCCAGAATATCACCAGTGGATCGACACTGACGGAATCCATACTAGCGATCGTTGATCAGACAGAAGGTTTCTAGGTAGTTTAAGAGTTGGCGGTTAATTGATTTCCCCATTCCTTTAGAAAGAGTAGAAGTAATTGCAATGGGATGATTAGATTGGAGGGATTTGTCACCCTTTTTAGGAACTGGCTGGATATGAGCAAATTTTCAAGCAGAAGGAAAAACACCTTTGGAATAAGAAAGTGAAAAAAGGCGGCAAAGAATAGGAGTAAGTTCAGGAGCACAAGTTTTGAGAACAAGTGGAGAAATACCATCAGGACCTGGAGCTTTCTTAGCATCAAGATTCATCATAATCCTTCTGATATCCTTTTGACGGAAGACCACAGGAGGCATTGAATGGAGCGTGTTAGGAATGGTGGGAGGTGTTTTACCAAGATCATTAATACATGAGCTGGAAGAAAAATGGGATGCTAGCAGGTCAGCTTTATCCTTGGCTGAAGTGACAACAGAACCATCTGGTTTGGACAGAGGTGGGGGAGCAGAGATGGGCAAAAGTTGCGGCCAATAGCTTTGGCAAGAGACCAGAATGCTCAGCTACCATTAGGGAAGAAGCAAGTTTTCTACTCTTAGCCTGTTCAAACTCTAGTTTGGACTGATTAATAACTGCTTTACAATTGTTGCGAGATTTGGTGTAGGCAGAAAATGAAACTGAAGAATTAGAAACAAGCCAATTACGATATGCAACATTCTTCTCTTGGACAGCCTTAGCACATTTATTGGAAAACCAAGGTTTACATAAAGGACGAGATTTTAATGTGGAGTGTGGGATAAAGGATTCCATTCCTGCAAGAATAATTTCACTGACACGATCTGAGCAAACGTTGACATCAGAAGTTTTGAAACAGTAATCAGACCAAGGAAAAGAAGAAAAGAAGTCTCGCAGGTCATCCCATTTTGCATTCTTGTAATGCCAAACAACACGAGGTTGGGAATAGCCATGAGATAAAGGTTCCACTGGAGAAGAGACAATCACCAAGTTGTGATCTGAAGTGCCTAAAGGACCTCTCACTTCGACCTTGTGCTTAGAAGGGTTGTTTGTGAGAAAAAATTGTATGATTAATTGTATAATAATTGTATGATTAGGATTGTCTGGTATTCTTGTAGGTCAATGAACAATCTGTGCTAGGTCATTAGTAATTGCAAAAGCCTCAGCATCTCGACCAGCTGGGTCGGTGTGACTAGAAAATGGAAGCCAGCTGGAGTTATGAACGTTAAAATCACCAAGGAAAATTACCTCACTGTTAGGAAAGTTAGACTGGAGAAAGTCAAGTTGCAAAGAGAGGAAGTCAAAGAGCTCCAAGTGATTAGTGGAGTTGGGAGAACGGTACAGACAACAGATAAATTTGACGCAATGAGGTAGAGAGATTTTAAGCCAGAGACATCAGAGAGGAGATCAAAGAGAGGAGATTCCAAATTGCCAAGTCTCTACAGGGAATATCAGAATGGACATATGCACAAGTACCACCTTTGAGGCGAAAGGAATCATACAGCAAATAATTTGGACATCTGAGATGAGAAGTAGTTGAATCAACTGATAACTGAGATTAAGTCAGAAAAAGTACATGGGGTTTGGAAGACTGCAAGTGGAAATGGACATCGTTGAGATTGGAATTAAGACCACGTATATTTGTGAAATGAATTAGGAAGTCCTTGGGAGGTTTAGATCTTTTCGCAGATAAGCTTGCTCTATTATTTTGACAATTCATGGTGTATTCAATAGTAAGAAAAAGTGGGTTGGACATGCTGTATGAAGTAATGAAATTTTTGGATATGGCATACATGTGGTAAGAATATACCCAGATCCTTGACATAACGTGGCCTCGACAATGCTCCCCACATACACACTACTCAGACTCCCTCCAGTCACTATCTGGCAGAGTAGAGGTAGCAAGATTATACACTAGCTGATCCGGAAGCCTCCTAGAGAGTTACCAATAGGTTTGGTCCGGTGTACTATCTAGCGGCCGGCCTGCGAACACCGTTTTAGAGCTGTACCCTCGAAATGTAAGGAATAATGGATCTCGCCACAACATTCATCATAACCTCAAAAATCATCAATCATACTGCATGATGGAAGAGATAGGGAAGGGTTGGCCGGAACTTAGCTCTAGAGACTAAACATGGGTTCCACCACTTCAAGCCTCCAATAAGCAAAGTGGTGGTATTTCACCGGTTGATGAGTCATCTACCCCCTTCACACTACAATTGTAGTTTTTCTTTAAGAGTTGTCTATGGTGTATCTACACCGATATTATATAGATACAGAATCTTAAAATATTAAGCCTTTTTGCATTTAGTTTATTTAAATAAATATGTTACATATGGAATCCAAGAATGGTATCACATGGTTCTGTTAGATAAACGTAGCACATGACCACACTTAAATAGAAGCTCACAGGAAAACAAGCTTCTGTTACGTATTTTAGTACAGGCAGTTCTCCCTTTTAGAGTTCCCGAGTTGTTTTTTTTTTTTTTTTTTATCAAGTATCAACAAAATTGAAAAAAATGAATGTTAAACCGCATAAATACCGCATTTCAAACCACGCATGTAGCTATACAATAGTGTACCCCGCTTTACGATATTAATCCGTTACCATCGTATCGTGAAAATATCGTAATGTGAACCCACGTTAATTAGTTACCAATTCAAATCACTAAACGCACTACACTTTCATCATTATCATATGTTCTGTTATAAGAACCAATTTTGAATGGTTTTGTGATATATTTCTAAAGCACATTTTTGGAAGCCACGACCATAAAACAATAAAAACAATCTGCACTTTGCAGTTCATTGGACAATTCTGTTACTGTAAGCAATTATAAATGGGTAGTAAACTCGATGTTACTGCATTTGTGAAAACCGATAGCTGGAATTGTGTGGGTTTTTAAGTTATGGTGAAATGTGTTTGCCCTTTACTGAAATCTTCAATCGTATAAAAAACATAAATAAAATTTCAGAATCTTCTCTTCATTCCTTTCTTTTTTTAAGCTTCGTAAACTTGTTACTCTGCGCAAATCGTGTTAGTTGCAATTTGTATGTTCCGTAAAAAAATGCTTATGAAATTTATAAAGAAAAGAGAAGATTATCTTGGAAATAAACGCCTCTTTGGTAAGTCAAATAATTTCTCTATTATTATAATTTGCTTGATTTTATAGGCTATGTTTTCATTTCTTTGAATAAATCAATAATTGTTTAAACAAACTAATCAGCTAACTAATTTTGTTGTTGATAACATAATCCCTATTTTTAATATTATGTCTATGGGAAATAAATTCCTGCTTTACGAGTTGTTGCTTTACGAACACGCACTATCAACAAATTAACTCATAAAGACAAGAACTACCTGTATTTGTTACGTATTACCATGTAACCCGCATCTCTCTTCTCCCATTGGCTGAATAAATATCACTAGGAGGAAAATTATTTTAATGTATAGAAAGATATAAAATTCAATATGTTAATTTATTTTTAATTCAGAAAATTCAGAAAAAAACAAAAATAATTCAGAAAAAAAAACACGAAGACTTCAAAAGTAAATTTTTAAATTAAAATAAGTAAAAAATTTTGAAATGTTTTAATTTTAAATAATATATACATTAGATCAGACCCCATTTTGGGCTTCATTAAATGTTTCCCACATTTTTTGATATAAATTAAGAAATGCCCTCTTAACTGCGATTAAACTCAGAAACAGTCATTAAAATATTGGTACTATTATTATTATTATTTTTTTATTAAATGGTTGGGGGTCGAAGTATAAAGGATTTCACTAAGGGGTCGCAACTCCAAAAAGTCTGGGTAACCCTGAGCTAGACAGAAGGTTGTTTACGGCAGAACAATTTCATATGGCATAATGAATTTGCTGTGGACAGTGGGGAGCTATAGTGGGCTCGCATGAGCCCATTGTTATTTTTTTGAAAATTTGTGAGCCCATTGTTAAAACGATCATTTATTTTACAAATGAAATCTTGAATGTAATTATTGAGTATACAGAACAGGAACTACGGTGGTGCGAGGAGTCCACAAGGCATTACTTTATAAGGAAACTGTGACTATTTTGGGTGCAGCAATGAAAGCCATAGAATCAGCAAACTCGATAGCTAGTTCTATGTTGCAGTCAAAGAGGGCATAACAAGGAAAAACAAAAGCAGTAACCATTGCCTACTGAATACTCAGATATTTTGTTATGGTTGTAAATGTAACACTGAAGTTGGGTGTGGTTACAAGGATGTGAAACACAATTGACAAACGATCAAACGTAATAATATTTTTGGGTGTGGGATAACATAAGTTACCCAACTAATCTTTAGCAGTGCCTTTGCAGAACAGAGAAGACATCAGCAATTCTCCAATCTAAGGGGACGTTGCTGCAGTTTAATAACACTCTCATTACCATTCCAAAGGCTTGATACATGCATTATAACTGAACATATACCATCTTCTCCTGAGTGTTGTCCTGCTTAACATTGGTAGCTTTGCCAACAAATGCTTTGGGGAGTTCATTATATTATTTATTTTACAGCAGCCTAAATGGACTTTCCTGGAGTTTAATAATAACCGCAGACTCCATGATCTTCTCTACCACAGAAGTCAGATGCACTAAACTACAGAAACCCAATTCCTCTTTATTAGCACTTTTGTGGATTTGGGAAGACATCAGCACTTATCCAGTCTAAAGGGACCTTCTCTGAGTTAAATCATGCTCTCATTAATATTCCAATGATTTGATATAAATATGATCTTTATTGTGAGGTGCAAAGATACCTGCAGGTACCTAGACTTTACAAAACTCTTCACGGCACTAAGCCAGGGGTTATATACTTAATTATGTACAGGGTGTCTCAAAAATATTGGTACAAATGTTTAGGGGAGGTAGGTAACATCTAAAGGAATGTGGATCGTATAGGAACCCATAACCGGAAACGTCACGGGAAAGTAGTAGCAGAGGCACAAGAAGCAGAAATGACACAAGACAGTAATTAGTAGCAAACATTTATTTGACATAATATTAACGATGGAGTACGAGATGGATGCATTTCATGATGTTACAACAGATGCTCGAAGGTTCCACCATGAGACGTGATGCATGCGTGACACCGACGCAGCATGGATTGGCAAAGTTGGTCGAACACACATGGAGTTTCTTTGACAGTAGCAGCAGAGAGGATGAGTCTCACCATGAGATCCATTTCCGTCTCCACAGCGATTCATACACCATAGATTTGAGGGTCCCCACAGAAAGAAATCAAGGCTCGATATATCAGGTGAACGTGGGGGCCAGGCAACGGATCCAGCACGACCAATCCATTGACGCCCAAAACGCCTGTTCAAATGGTCACAAACACACCTTTCATAATGGGCAGGCGCCCTGTCATGTTGAAACCAAATGTTGCGTCTCACATTTGCTGGAACATCGTCAAGTAACCCTGGTAGAACTGGTTCAAGAAAGATCAGATATTTAGCAGAGTTCATGCGGGATGGTAACAGGTATGGGCCGACTAAGCAGTCACTGACCATACCTGCCCACACATTTATTGCAAAGCGATGTTGTGCCGCATGAGGGCACACACCGTGTGGGCCCTCTGCTAATCCATACACTAGGTGCATGTCTGCCAGCTCGCAATTCGTATATCGATGCATGCTCTTCGTGCAGCGACTACTGCTTAAATGAGTAAACCAGAAATTTTCCCTCTCGCAAACTGATGAACAGCACCATGTATCGACTTACAGTGACGTTTCCGGTTATGGGTTCCTATGTGATTCACATTCCTTCAGATGTTACCTACTTCCCCTAAACGTTTGAACCAATATTTTTGAGATACCCTGTATTTGAATATAACTGAACACATATCATCCCTGGATGATATGTGTTCAGTTATATTCAAATGCTTCTCTGAGTTCACCATATCACTTATCTTTTAGCAGCCAGACTCTTTAATAGTCCTTCTTGGCTTACATTCAACTGTAAATATCACTGAGAAGTAGTATTAGCAAATGATACAACAAAGTACGCTTATAACACCATCACTTTAAAATAATAATAATAAATAAATAAAAAACAATTCCCACATTACACACAGTACTGTCCATCCCTTCTAATAAATTTTCCAATTCCTCCTTAAATTTATTCAAACTACCCACTTCCACAACACCAGCTGGAAATGTGTTTCAACAATCAATTACCCTCTCTGGCTGAAAGCAAAATAAATTCTGTATCTATACTGCAGCCATTCTTCCTCAATTTAAATGTATGCCCTCTTATGTGTGTCTACATCACCTGCAGAACTGTCCATTTTTACACTAATAAAATTTCTAATTCCTCCTTAGATTTATTCAAACTACCCACTTCCACAACACCAAATGGAAGTTGTTCCAAAAATCATGTTTCTGTGTGTTGTCTACAACACACAGAAGTGGACCATCAATATTTAACTCACAGGTGCCTAATTTTGAGGTGCTGCAATTTGCAGAATGAAGTGTTTCTTGTTAAAAGTATCCTTTTGTTTCCCCTCGCTAATCTTGTTGCTCTTCTCTGCACCCATTCCAACAGATCTACATTCTTCCTAAAATGAGACTTCCAGAACTACATACAGTACTCAAGATATGGTCTCGCCATTATCTTATACAGTGTAATAATTACCTCCTAATCCCAACTGCCAAAATTTCTGTATATCATATATACAGAAATTCTGTATATCATATATAACACTGACAACCGCCCTCGCTGATCTGTTCCAGCAGCCTGTCTGAACTGCCACGAGAACTTCATATCACACTGCACAATTACCACCAGATCTTTTTCGTTCTCTACTACCTTGAATATGATATCACAGAGTTATGTTATTTTGGATTACTGCTACCCATATAAATTAGATATATACAGTGAAACTTCTCCTAACGGATACCTCTCGTTAACGGACATCTCTCTCTACAACGGACATTTTCAAATTCCCCAACTCACCTCTATTGGTTTTAACGTGTTTTCAGCTTCTGTCTAGCGGACATTCTCTGTAACGGACACGGACAGGCAATCTGCACTGTTTCGTTTAGATTAGCACTTAATTTGATCTCCCCATAATGGACAGCGGGCGAGCTCACGGCCCTTTTTCTAGGAACGTTTCTTCCACGTATTGCCTCAATCGTGTGTTTATTTTCTATTTCCGATTCTCTGAATTTTATCAAGGTTTACGTCACGGTTCTAAACAATTTTTCAAGAATTTTAAGGCACGTGTAAAACTTCTGATGAATTCGGTGTGTGCAGGGTGGGGGGATTTTGTCGGCCTTTCGTCTTTTCAGTTTTGTTCAGTGTCGTGTGAAGTGCACAATGTCTTCTCGTAAACATTTAACTTTAAAAGATAGTCGAACTCATTAATGCGTATGATCGGCAAAAAAATAGTGTTCGCAATCTCGCTGTAAAATTCAAAATCGGGAAGACACAGGTAAGGGCCATCCTAAAGAAAAAAAATTAACAATTTTGGCAACACTTAAATGATCAGGTTCAAAAATCATTCCCGAAAACTGTTGAACTTCAAATTTGTCGTGCACGTGCTAAAAAAATTCCCATTAATGGGCCTATTATTAGGGAAAAGGCTTTGGAGGTTGCAAAATCTATGGGAGTAAATGAGTTCAAAGCTTCTGTGGAATGGCTAGACAAGTTCAAAACTCGGCATAAAATTTCTTGGAAAACCGTAAGTGGTGAAGGTGGATCTGTTGATACTGGGGTTGTAACAGAGTGGACTGTCAAATTGGAAGATTTATGTCGTGATTTCGAAGCTAAGGATATTTACAACTGTGACGAAACAGGGTTGTTTTTTTAAAGCTCTTCCTGAAAAAACAATGAGTCTAAAAAACAAAAAGTGCCAGGGCAGAAAAATTTCTAAGGAACGCTTGACTGTACTATTGTGCACAAATATGCTGGGAGACTTTGAACCTCTTGTTATAGGAAACCCACAAAATCCTCATTGTTTCAAGGGCATAAAGTTGAATCTTTTGGATGTTGACTGGAAGTCTAATAAAAAAGCGTGGATGACACGAGATATCATGAGCGAATGGATAAGTCACTTTAACCAAAACATGATTCGTCAAAACAGAAAAATATTCTTTTCATGGATAATGCTGCATCTCACCCGCACATTGAATTGTCCAACATTCAAATCATTTTTCTGCCACCAAGCACATCTGCAGAGTGTCAGCCCTTGGATCAAGGGATAATAAAAAAATTTTAAACTTCACTACAGAAAACGTGTTTTAAGACATCTCATTGCAAACATGAACGATGTAACATGTGCGAGTGACCTTGCAAAGAAAATCAGCATCCTAGATGCGATTCAATGGATTTCCTCTTCGGTAAACGCAATTAGAAAACAAACTGTCGTGAACTGTTTTGTAAAGTCTGGCTTCTCAAAAGCAAAAATTGAAGTTGTGAACAGCAATGTGGAGCACCAAGAAGAACAAAAACTTCAACATCTATTGATAATGTACGATACTTCCGCTACAAAGATATAGACTCAAACCTCCCTACAGAAGATGGTGCTCTAGATATCAACGACATTATCATCGATATTTTTCAAGAAGTTCCTCATGAGGATGAAGAAATGGAAGGAGGTCATTCTGTCGAAGAACATATTAACGATGAACCACCAATGAAAATAGAAGAAGCGCTCATACAAATCAATCGTTTAAAAATGTTTTTTGCCGCTGAAGAAGATAATGAAGGACTTTCGATGGTTTCTTCACTCCAAACAAATGTTGAAAACAAAATTATCAGCCGGAAGAAGGTGCAGAAGAAAATAAGTGATTACTGTATGAATTTTTCTTAAGATAAAGTCATAATATGCATAGCACAATTGTATGTATATTATTTACAAAAATATTGGGCAAAATCTGTATATAATTTAATTTAATTTTACATTAAACGTTTAACGATTTTTCTTTATCTCTTGTGTATGTAATTGTATATTATTTACAAAAATATTGTTCAAAATCTGTATATATTTTAATTTAATTTTATATTAAACGTTTAACGATTTTTCTTTCTTTCTTCTTTTTTTTCTCCCTCAGACTTCTTGTTAGTGGACACTTCTCTTTAACGGACACATTTTCGTTCCCCATGGCTGTCCGTTAAAGGGAAGTTTCACTGTATTTGCATTAGCAGAGGCATATGATGCAAGAAAACAAACTTATATGGCATCAGCCAAAAAAAAAAAAAAAAAAAACCCCTTCCCATTTCACTCATCCATTCACTCCAAACGTTTCTCCACTTCTTCCTTGAATTTACTTAAGCTATCAACTTCCACAATGACAGATGGAAGTGTGTTCCAGCAACCAATTACTCACTGGATAAAAGCAAATTTCCACACATCTATTACACAATTGTCTTTCCTCAATTTCAGTTTATGCCCCCCTCAGGTTTGTAATCTAAGCAAGAGGAAGAATCCCATCAGCATCGACCTTTTCGAACCATTCAAGGCTTTATACAAGTCAATCAGGTCACCTCGCAGGTGCCTAGTTTCCAAACACTGCAATTTGCAAAACTTGAGCCTTTTTTCATAAGAGCATTCCTTTGTACCGCTCACCAGTCTTGCTGCCCTTCTCTGTACTCATTCTAGCAACTCTACATCCTTCCTAAAATGAAGCCTCCAGACCTGTATGTGGTACTCAAGTGCAGAAGGATGTCCAGGTGCATTATCTAAAAGCAACAGTGCTTTAAAAGTAAGATTATTTTTCTTGCGATAGGCTTCAACTGTTGGACAGAAATAAGATGTAAACCAGTCTTCAAAAGGTCTTTGGTCATGCATGCTATTTTATTTGAATGCAAAATGACTGGAAGAGTTTGATTGCTGTATCCTTTTAAAGCTCTACGATTTAGTGTATGGTACACAAGCATAGGCTTCAATTTGTGTATAGTACACAAGTATAGGTACTAAAGACCACTCTTTTGACCATTGCCTTATACAAGAGGATAACTACCTCTTTATTTCTGCAAGCAAAATTCCTATATATCATTGACAAGACCCGATGACCTGCTCTGTACTGCTCAACTTCATATCTCTTTGCACAATTACTCCCAATTCTTTTTTATTCTCCACTACCCTGAGTGCAGTACATCACAGTTGGTTTGTTGTTCTGGTGCGACCCATGTGCAGTATTCTGCATTTGTCAAAGTTAAACTTCAGTCGCCACTTCTCAGCCATCTGCCCAACTTTTTTTAGATCCTGTTGCAGCAGCATACTGTCATTATTAACCCTGTCAATATTTGTATCATCTGCAAACTTCGATATTACACCTGATATACCTTCATCAATATCATTGATAAATATACAAAACAACAATGGGCCCAACATCAAACCTTGGGGACTCCACTAATAACATTAGCCCACGAACAGCAGTGTCCAATGATACCACTGTCTTCTCAAACTCAACCACCCTTTTATTCATTGTAGCATCTTGCCCTTAATGCCATACTGCCATGTGCAACAGTATCAAAAGCTTTCTTGAAATCCAAGTATATTTTTTGCATCCAATTTCTTTGTGACCACATCATAGTATCCAATCAAATTGATCAGACAAGACAGACTTCCCTTTAACAAACACATGCTTTGTCTGAATTATTACTGCAGTCTTGTCTAGATGATCTTGCAATGCTTCTTTAACCAGTGATTTTTATATTCCACAGAACAGAAGTTAAACTAACAGGCTGATAATTACTCGTGTCACCCTTCGAATATATTCAAATTACCCACTTCCACAACACCAGCTGGAAATTTGTTTCAACAATCAATTACCCTCTCTGGCTGAAAGCAAAACAAATTCTGTATCTCTACTGTAGCCATTCTCGTGGCACCAGTTGGTCCCATTATATAGAATTAAAAAAATCTCTTAGACCACTGTAGTCTTCTTTACGAAAGGAAAAACCCTTCCCTTTACCCCTGATGGTAGTTACATCTTTATGTAAATCCAACATCAGTACATTGTGATCACTGCCACCTAGTGGTTCCTTTACCTGCAAATTCTTAATGCATGAATAATCATTGCTGATATCAAATCAAGAGTATTACTCCCTTTGGTTGCCTCTCAAACGATAGTTGTGTTCCTAGAAACCCTCGTGCAATGCAAAATCGTGCAATATAAACAACAGGCCCTATGGGAAAAGTGGGGTTAGGTGCCGACCACCAAAGATTGAACACACATTTGGAACCAAAACATTACCAAACACAATAAATAATCGGGTAATTTTAATCGTTATAAAATACTTACGTATTTTATAACGATTAAAATACGTAATAAAAAATATAATATATTTTTTATTATTTATTATATTATAATGAAGTATTTTTAGTATTTTTAATACTAAAAAGGAAAGGGTTTACAGGAAAGTGTTTTTTCCGGGTCGTGGAAAATAGGAGTAAAGACGTTCTCCTAGACATTATTAAGACTTCCATTTGGCCCGGTACCACCATAGTATCGGACTGTTGGAAGTCGTATGATTGTCTGGGAGACGAAGGGTTTAAACATCTGACTGTAAACCACTCAATTCATTTCACCGACCCGGAAACAGGTGCAAACACAAACAAAATAGAGGGAACATGGGGTGCCATTAAACGGCAACTGTCATTTAGCAAAGTCAATGATCAGTTCGACTCCTACCTCGCAGAGTACATGTGGCGAAGGAAAAATTACAGCAGCAGTGATCTGGCGCTGGAATTTTTAAAAGCAGTGAGCACTGTATATAAGCCAGAAACCGAGGATTGAAGGAGGACACCCGACCGATGAGGTGAGTGGTTTTTCTTTGTGCCAGTTCAATCTGATAGTTTTTCTTAGAAATAGCATAGAAAAACGTGCATTTTTATATCCTCCTAAGAATCAAGTGATTGCATTTAGTGTAACTTTTTGTTTTATTTTAATATTTTGTTGATTTTCGGTTCCTTTTCTTTTGCGAAATTTCCTTGTCCCCTTTTCAGCTATATCCGACTCATTAAAATATCACGTGACATTTTATTATCGCGAAAAAACGTGCATTTTTTTTTACTTGGATTTACCATTTGTTTTCTGCCGCCATTTTTGTTGCGCGGATGGCACTTGGCGGATGCCAAGTGCCATCCGCGCGTCATTTCAAATCCACCAGGCAAGGAGAGGAGGGGGAACGCAGTGAGTGGGCGGAGTCACAACTCGCCAATCATTGCTTTCCCCCTCCTCTCCTCGCCGCCATTTTGAAAGGGGTACCCGTTTCTGAATCTCTACCCTTTTTTTTTCTCTCTCTCTGAATCTGCAGTGTCTTCGTCAGGACGCTTCCTTTTCACACCTTTTAAGTATTTTGCTAATTTTTAGGGAATAAAGCGCAATTAAAAAACGAGCAGGCACGCTTGATACACATAAACAAAGCGTATAGCAACTGAATAAACAACACCGTAAAGGCCAAGATACACTATTAACACCCCACATTTTACTAAAGCACATTTCTGGGAGTTACTACCATAAAACAATAAAAACAATTTCCAGTTTCATTTCTGCTAGTGGAATCTGTTATAAACTGGTAGCAAACTCCATCTAATTGCATTTGCGATTATATCGATAGCTGGAATTGTGTTGGTTTTTACGTTATTATGGTGAAATAATAACGTAAACTTCCCCTTCACTGATATAAAACACATAAATACATTTTCAGAATCGTCTTCATTCCTATCGTGTTGCGTTCGGTTGGGGTGATTCCGCGTTCGACTGCCATTTCTTGTAAACACAAAGGCGAATCCGGTCCGTGTTATATAAGATAACGTTCCCCTATTTATAAATCGTGTATGATCGAATTCGTGTAATGTAAACACGTGTTATACGAGGACCGACTGTAAATCCACAAAAGTCTTGCTAGTGTGCAAGGGACTAACCCATAAAATCCATTAAATATCTGGGAAGTTAAAATCTAGCCCACTCTATTTCTCTGTATAGTTGTTCATTGTACTCATCAGTTATTTGTACTATAACACACTCCTACCCTCATTTTTGCTTTCCCAGTGCCTATTTCACACCAAGCTATGATTATCCCTTTGTATAAGGTGATGATCGGGCCACACCTTCAGTACTGCATACAGGTCTGGGGACCTCAATTTAGGAAGGATATAGAGCTGCTTGAATGAGAAAAGAGACAGGCAATGTGACTGGTGAGGGGAACAAAGGGGTGTTCTTATCAAGAAAAGTTTAATTTCTGCAGTTTAAATTGCAATGTATGCAGCGTATGAGGTTTATCTTATACATCTTAATCAGATCACCTGCGAAGTGATCTGACTGAGGTGTGTAAGATTTTGAATGGGTTGAGCAAGCTCAATGCTGATGAACTTCTTCCTCTTGCTCAGATTATTCACTTGAGGGGGCATAAATTCAAATTGAGGAAAATGGTTGCAGAATAGCCATGCAGAAATTTGATTGTAGAAGTTGATAGCTTAAATAAATTCGAGGAAGAACTGTACAGATTTATGGAACTAATGGATAGGTTTAAAGGGAAGTTTTTTTTGGCTGACTGTGTATTTATAGGATTGTGTAATTATAAGATAGCTGTTTAATTGAGAATTTTTTTTTCCTTCTTGCAACGATATGTAGCAATGATCATTGTACTTGTGAGAACATACAAATATCAGTGTTTGTTTTGGTTTTCACTATGTTTCAGAAGAACACACCCAAAAAAAAAAATTTTGGAATAAATATGGTTGACCTATGTAGTGAGATTTACAGATTTATTCTGATATATGTTGCCCATTATGTTATTTTTTTAAGATGTTCAAATGTTACTTTGGTGTAAAAGAAAATAGAATTGAAGTTCTGAACAAAAAAGTTTCTCTGCAGTAAGCTTAGTTATCAGGTTTTTAGGTTCGATGACGAGTAATGATGTTTAGCAATGTGAAGCTTTAATCGACAAGAAATAGTATGTTTTTTTGTTTTTTTTCAGAGACGCAGAAGGTAGTCAGCTATCCAATCTAATGTTTTGCAAGCTGGTAAGATAAATAAAGTATTTGCAGATAAACTCAGAATTTTTACTGAAAATTCTCATGGACACAAATACTTTTCTTTCCGTTTTTCTTTTTTTTACCCTTTTTTTTTTTTTTTGTAAATTTACATGGAATTTGATCTCATTTTGATGATGTGCTAATTTTAATGGACAGAGCAGACATTCCATTCTGAGACTAATTTCTCTTATTGAAAAGCCTTTGCATATAGACCACTCAAATATTTTTGATAAGAAAATCTAAAGATTAAACAAGTATTAAAACAGAGAATTTTTTGCTGGAAAGTCTAATACTCTAAAAATCTTACAAAACTGTTTTATTTTTTTGAGAACTCTTTCAAAATTCCAAATGTTTTTATTGTTAAACAAATTAGCATCAAAAATAAAGTATAGTAGCCACATAATTTTTTTTTAGGAATTAACTGATGTCTGCTAACACTGAAAGCACTGTGTTTGAGTTTCTTCATAATTTGTAAATAATTGGTGAACTTTTTTTTTTTAAAGTAATGATCTTTATGTTTCTTTTCCAATTGTTGTTGTGTAGATTACTTAAAAAGTCCTTTTTGTGAAAAACAGAAAATCAAACAGAAACAGCAAGTTTTTGTTAATTTTAGAAATACCCATTTTCTGAGTACTCTCATATGAGGAGGGTGCAGTGAATGAAAACCCATTCTTTTCTTTTCCTTGGCACACAGTACATCTTTTTGAATATTTGTTTTCCAAGCATAATCTAAACAAAGGAACTGAAAGAGTAACAAAAAGCAATACCTCTGCCACACGTCAGCTGACAAGCCAATACACAAAATAACAAAAAGTAATTAGTCACATGACACTACCTGACAGGTTCTTTCCATTTATATTTCTGAGCAAGAAATTTTTCACTTACAAAACATCTCAAATAAAAATTTGGGTGTATTTAAATTTAGGGAGAAAAATATTTCAAATTTTTTAATCATTAATTAACAATAATTAGTAAATATATTTTTTTTTCAATGGGTATCTGTCAGATTCCCCACCAATGCTGCTGGGTTAATGAATACTGAAAATAATGTACTCAGCACTGAACTCTGTGATACTCCACTAGTAATGTTAGTCAAAGAAGAGCAGCAGCTGTGGACAACTCAGTCTTCTCCTATTCAACCATCCCTTTACCCATAGCAATAGGTTGTCCTTAATGCTGCACTACTCCAGTTTATACAACAGAGGGCTCACATCTGGTGAGTATGGGCTTGGCACACTCAGGGTCCTAAGCTGAATATCATCGATCTTCTCTTTTTTGGTGATTCTCTCTTCTCTCTCTCTCTCTCTCTGGTAACTCAATTTTTTTTTTTTTTTTTGGCTGGTGCAGCAAAAGCCTCAGGCTTCCTTGCACCATAAGGCTAATAATAACAATAATAAGGGCAAGACCATCCAGCCCCACCAACTGGAAGTGCTTCCTGTGCAACTGCACCAGTGACCACCCAAGAAGGAAGAAAATGCCAACGCATGAAGTGGAGCATTGAAATGAATATGTACATCATGCAAGCATACTATGAAATAACCAGGCTACAGACCGATACGACAATGTACACGTCGCGACTACATACCAAGTGATTGGAACGATACCCAGATATTCAGGTCACCGAACAGCGATTAGTAGACCAAAGAAGGACCATCGTCACGAAGAACCTAATAGCTCCTGCCATCTTGGAAAAAATCAAGCAGGATGTCGGCGATCAACTACAAAGCACAAAGAATATGGTCAATATGCAACCATAGGAGGAACATCATACCATAGAACAAGAGGAGGAACAGCGAAAAGAAATACAATCCAGAGTAGCTGAAGTCGAAAGAGACAAAGTGATGATATCCAGAATAAAGACGAGTGGAAGAAGACCCTAACAGAATTCGAAGGAATGGACCCCACAAGAACCCACATGATACCTAAGCAGAGGCAAAATAAAATACTGTGGAGAGTAACAGACCACCACAATCAGCAAATAATGCCACATTAACTTGACAACAATGGTACAATGCTGGAGGCTATCCACACAGGCGTATACTGTGCTGCCATAGCAGCTACTAGGATTAATGGAAAAGAAACAAGAGGCCAGCAGCAGAAGAACCGAAAACAGAAGGAACTTCCAGCTTGGGAAAGAAGACTTCGGCAGAAGAGAGAAGAATTAGGAGTCAAGATAGCTCAGTTGACCCAGTACCAACAGGGTAATAGAAGTAAGAAATTGATTGGAAAGGTGAAGAGCATCCTTAAGAAAGACAACTTCCACAGCAAACGTGAGACCAGAAATCAGAGAATAGGAGAATACTTGTGACACACTGAAGTAGAACCTCATCGCACTCAGCAAGAGACTATGCAGATACAAAGAGAGCTCCCAAAGGAAAATAAACAACCGAATCTTCAACGAGGACCAAAGAGCCTTCTATAGAAAAATGGGTGAAGATGAGAAAGCAGGAAATGGACCACCCGAGAAGAAGACGATTGAGGAGTTCTGGGGAAATATCTTGAGCAGTGAAGTAAGACATAACAGCAGAGCATCCTGGATAGATGTAGAATGGAAGAAAACCAAGGACATACAAGAAATGAGAGAGTGGGAGATTCAAGTAAAAGAAGTAAAACAGTCGATCAGGAACACCCACAACTGGCGAACCCCAGAAATTGATAACATCCATAACTACTGGTACAAGAAGCTCTGACCTGCACACACAAGCACCTAGCAGAGAAGTTCACTCGAATGATAAGGCATCCGAAGACAATCACGAAGTTTCTCACCGAAGGAGTCACATATCTGAAGCCTAAAGACAAAGATACAAGAAACCTGGCGAAATACAGACCAATCACCTGCCTCCCAACGATGTACAAGATCCTGACCAGCTGCATAACCAAGAAGTTATCAGACCACTTAGGGAGTCAGAACATAATGGCCGAAGAGTAGAAAGGATGCAAGTGGAGGAGCAAAGCATGGAAAGAGCAATTAACCATAGATGTTGCAGTTATGGAGCAAGCCTACAAGAAGCACCGCAACCTATACACGGCCTACATCGATTACCGCAAGGCCTTCGACTCGTTACTTCACAGATGGCTAACAGAGACCCTGAAGATCTACAAAGTCAATCCAACAGTGACAAACTTCCTAGGAGCAACAATGGCAAAATGGAGTACCACCATTAAGGTCAAAAACATCACGACCAGGCCAATCCCCATTAGAAGAGGAATCTTTCAGAGTGATGCTCTGAGCCCACTGTGGTTATGCCTAGCACTTAACCTGCTATCCACCATGCTAAATAGCACATAATGGCCTATAGCTGTCGTTGCGCCGTAAAACATACAACAACAACAACCACCATGCTAAATGGCAGCAAGTATGGATATAACCTCAAAGAAGGAAGAAAGAACCTGTACACTCTCACCCACCTGATGTACATCATGTTCTATGTGGCAACTGAGAGGCAACTCCAGCAACTACTCCGGATTAGCGAAGAATTTAGCAAGGACATCGGGATGGAATTTGGTCTAGACAAATGCAAGACCCACACGCTGTACCAGGGAAAATTAGTTGGCCGAAACTACCAGCTGCTGACTGGTAAAGAGATTGAAGCTACAACAGAAGGAGAGACCTACAAATACCTAGGAATGGTGCAGGCTCAGCAGTTAGAGCACAAGGAAATCAAAAGTGCCTGATCGGAAAATATCATCAGAGACTCAGAAGCCTGCTGAAAGCAAAATTGAACGGAAGGACCACATATGCAGCTCCAGTACTAGCATACACCTTCGGGGTCATAGATTGGACTAACACCAAGCTAGAAGATATCAAGCGAAAGACAAGGACAATAATGACCAAGAGCCGCCAACACCAGCCAAAGTCAGCAGTGGAGAGACTAACAATAGCTCGGAAAGAGGGAGGAAAGGGCCTGATAGAGCAACAGAAAACAGCGATAGGTAACCTGAAGGATTACTTCGAGAACAACACAGCACCACCCCACCAGGCCATAAGGAAAATAGATAAGTGGTATACCCCCAATCAACCTAAGCGAGGAACCCCCACCCACCCAGAACGGCACAAGAAATGAAGTTAGAAAGATGGGCAAAGAATACACTCCATGGCAGACACTACAATGACCTCCATCAAGATCATATCGATAATATTGCTTCCAATGCATGGCTCAAAAGCGTAACGTTCTTCCCCGAGACTGAAGGATTTATGCTGGCCATCCAAGACCAGGTAATCAACACCAGAAACTATAGAAAATACATCGCAAAGGGGCCCACAGAATGTCAGATGTCGAAAATGCCACCTGGCCTCAGAAACGATCCAACACATCACCGGGGGTTGCAAGGTAATCACCCAGACTAAGTACTCATAGACACGACCAGGTAGCCAGGATAATACATCAGAAGCTAGCGAGGAAATACCAGTTGACCAAAGAAAGTGTACCATACTACAAGTACCAACCCCAGGCAGTACTAGAGACCCGAACCGACAAGCTGTACTGGAATCGCACCATAACAGATAAGACCATCCCACACAACAGACCGGACATAACCCTTGTGGACAGGATGGAAAAGGATACCTACCTGATTGATATAGCGGTGCCGAACACTAGCAATGTCCAGAAAATCCATTTGGAAAAGATTAGGAAGTACACGAACCTGAGACATGAAGTCAAGGAGATGTGACTTCATGTCTTCATGAGTCAAGAAGTATCGACCATCCCGATCATCGTGTCAACCACAGGTATGGTGCCAAAGACTCTACATAGCAGCCTAGCAGCAATAGGTCTTTCAGAGAACACCTACAAGGAACTCCAGAAAGTCGCAATCCTGAACACCTGTAGGATAGTCAGATTTCCTAGACCAACAGTAACACCAAACATTACAACCACCCTGTGTACTTGGTAGCAGTACCCGTCACAGAGTGGAATTCCCCAATCAGGATGAAATAATATAAGAGCAACAATAATAATTAGCATTAGCATTAGCATTAGTAGAGGCATTTGATGCAAGAAAGCAAGCTTATGCAGCATCAGCCAAAAAAAAAAAAAACCCACTTCCACTTCACCCCTCTGTTCGTTCAAAATACCTGCCCAGCTGAGCCTTAAACTTATTTAGGCTATCAACCTCCACCACAAGGGATGGCAGTCTGTTCCACCAACCAACCACCCGCTGGCTAAAGGCAAATTTCCGCACGTCTATCCTACATCTGTCTTTCCTCAATTTGAATTTATGCCCTCTCAGGTGATTTTTCTGAGCTAGAGGAAGAATCCCATCAGCATTGAGCATGCTCAAACCATTCAAGGCTTTATACACCTCTATCAGATCACCTCGCTGGTGCCTAGTCTCCAGACACTGTAATTTGCAAAACTTAAGCCTTTCTTCGTAAGAGCACCCCTTTGTTCCATTCACTAATCTTGTTGCCCTTCTCTGTACTCGTTCCAGCAGCTCTACATCCTTCTTGAAATGAGGCCTCCAGACCTGTATACAGTACTCTAGGTGTGGCCTGACCATTGCCTTATACAATGGAATAATCACCTCCTTATCCCTGCTGGAAAAATTCCTGTATATCATTGACAATACTCCATGAGCTACCCTTGCAGCCCGTCTGCACTGCTCAGAGAACTTCATATCTGCCTGCACAATCACCCCCAAGTCCCTTTCATTCTCTACCACTGTCAGTGTAGTACCACAGAGTTGATACGTTGCTCTGGGGTTGCTTTTTCCCATGTGTAGTACTTTACATTTGTCACTGTTAAACTTCATTTGCTACCTCTCAGCCCATCTGCTCAACCTTTCCAGATCCTGTTGCAGCAGCATAGTGTCAGTAGTGTCCTTGACAACCCTGCCAACCTTTGTATCATCTGCAAACTTGGACATTAAGCTTGATATACCATCATCAATATCATTTATAAATACAGAAAACAATAATGGACCCAACACTGAGCCCTGAGGGACTCCACTAATAACATTAGTCCACGATGAGCAGTGTCCATTGATTACCACTCTCTGTCTTCTCCCCCTCAACCACCCCTTTATCCACAGCAGCAATTTGCCTCCAATGTCACACTGCTCCAATTTGTGTAGCAGTCTTCCATGTGCAACAGTATCAAA
The DNA here is from genome assembly GCF_048544385.1 of Mastigoproctus giganteus. Lineage (NCBI taxonomy): Eukaryota > Metazoa > Arthropoda > Arachnida > Uropygi > Thelyphonidae > Mastigoproctus > Mastigoproctus giganteus. The sequence goes on along the minus strand of NC_143575.1, from coordinate 118,366,247 downwards.
AGCCTTTCTAAGATCCAAGTATATAATATCAAAGTTATTCCCTGCATCCAGTTCTTTTGTGACTGCATCATAGTATCCAATCAAGTTGGTCAGGCAAGACTTCCCCTTAACAAAACCATGCTGTGTCTGAGCTATAACTGAAGTCTTGTCTAAATGATCCTGCAGTGCTTCTTTAACCAGTGCCTCCATTAATTTTCCTGGAACAGAAGTTAAGCTCACAGGTCTATAATTACTTGTGTCAGCCTTTGATCCTCCTTTGTGAATTGGGGTCACATTTGCACATTTCCAGTCTATGGGTACCTCCCCTGAGTCCAAGGAAGCTCTCATAATTATGGCTAAGGGTTTGCTTACTTCCTTTGCTGCCTCCTTTAATATAACTGGATAGATCCCATCCACCCCGGGTGCCTTTCTTGTGTTTATCTTCAACAGTTTCTCCTCCACTTTACTCCCAGTTATTTCAAGATTCTGTAGCTTACTGCTAGAGTTGAATACACCTCTGGCATTCCCCTTGCTGAATAACTCCTCATGTGTGAATGTCGATGCAAAATATTCATTTAGTTTGTTAGCTACCTGAGCAGGATCATCAACAGTTGACCCATCAATATCAAGTGGACCAATCTGATTCATCCCCTTCCTTCTAGAGTTTACATAAGTAAAGAACTCTTTGCTGTTTTTCTTTGCATCCCTTGCCAAGGATTTCTCGTAATCTGCCTTCGCCTGCCTAACCTCCTTTGTAACTTGGTTGCATATCAACTTGTATCTATCATAGGCTTCTGTGTCATGTGTTAATTTGTAAGTATCCCATGCATTTTTCTTCTCTGCCATATGGCTCATTAGTTCATCTGACATTCATTTTGGCCTAAACCTTGAACAATATTTCTTAGTTGGTATGTAAAGCCTAGTAGCTTCCAAGATAAGTTCTTTGAATGCTTCCCATTTTGAATTTGCTGTTGGTAACATCATCAGTTGGTCCCACTGTATAGAATTTAAATACTGTCTCAGTCCATCGTAGTCGCCTTTACGGAAGCAATAACCCTTCCCTTTACCCCTAATGGTAGTTACCTCTTTCAGTAAATCCCACTTCAGCACACTGTGATCACTGCCACCTAGTGGTTCATTTATCTGCAGATTCTTAATGCATGAAGAATCACTGCTGATAATCAAATCAAGAGTATTACTCCCTCTAGTTGCCTCCCGAACATGCTGATGTAGAAAACAATCATCCAATAAATCCACAAAAGCCTTGCTAGTGTGTGAGTAACCAGCCCCCAAATTCCAGTCAATATCTGGGAAATTAAAATCTCCCATTATAAGACTCTCTGATTTACTGGCCCACTCTATTTCCCTGTACAGTTCCTTATTATACTCATCAGAGTCATTATGCCTATAGTACACTCCTACTCTCAATTTTGATCTCCCAATGCTTATGTCACACCAAACTGACTGAACACTGCACTGTCCAGCGATGTCGACTGCTTCACTTCCTTGGGTTTTATGTGTTTCTTAACTAATAGCATGACACCACGTCTCTGATATCCCAACAATATCTGCCTTTGATGTTTTGAGCAATACCTCAAATTCATCAAATTTATTTACTAAACTCCTAGCATTGGTGTATACGAAGTATACCTGCACCTGTTTCTATTCTTAGCTACCCTAACACAACCCATGTGTTTACTTGTACCGCAATGGCTCCCAGCAGTCTCTGAAATACCATGCATCTTGTTTTTCAGGCTTCTGCTCATTCTAATAGAAGCAGTGCAAGAATCTCTTTCACCTCTGCCAGTGGCTACTGTCAATCTATTGGTCTTTGTCTCCCCCCAAGCTAGCAGTTTTCCGACCCACCTAACACTGCCTCGATAGCATCAGCAAATATTCTTGCACCCTTTCTATTTAAGTGTATCCCATCCCTGTAGAAGCAATCTCTCCTGTTAACAAGTACAGTCCAGGCTGAAAAAAATTCTACCCCTTGAGCCTTGCACAATCTTTCCAGGGCCGAATTGATCGACAAGGCTCTCATCATATACTCCCTCCTGTCGTGTCTGGGCAGAATTGCAGACACTTTCAAATTCAGAGTGATTCAAAATTCAAATTGCAGACACTTTCAAATTCAGAGTGATTCAAAATTCAAATTGCAGACACTTTCAAATTCATAATGATATGGAACATTAACAAAAGTTTTTTCTGAAATCATTAATGTCAAAATTATTTTCTGTATCCAATTCCTTTGTAACAACATGGTAGTAGCCGATCAGACTGGTCAGACAAGTCTGCCCATTAAGAAAGCCATTCTGTTATTGCCATATAACTACATTCCTGTATAGACTGTCCTGCATTACTTCTTTAAACAGCAACTCCATTATTTTCCCTGAAAGCAGAAGTCAAGATTCAATGTTTATTCACGTCACCCAAAATCCCCTTTGTCAACTGGGATCTCTGCATATCTCTAAACCAAAGGGAGTTCCAATGAATCCAAGGATGCTTTCGTAATTATGGCTAAAGCTTTTCTTACTTCTTTTTCTGCTTCTTTTAATATACTGTAATTTAATAGCCCTGTTAGCCTTGGGAGCCTTATTTACTTTTAGCTTCAACATCTTTACATTCATTTTCTTCTTAGTTATCACAAAATCATTTAGCTCCCATTTATAACTTTGTGTACTTCTTATAAACTTCTTTGTTGGCGAATACATTCACAAAATATTTATTTAGCTTGTCAGCAAAATGAACAAAAATATTAATAGTTATGCCATTCATAACTAGTGGGCTAATACAATTCATCCCTTTACTTCTAGCGAGAAAAGAATTGAAAGAATTATCATTCAAATATTGATGGCAGACTAGTTTATACTTACTGTAGGTTTCTGTGCCTAGGCTAATTTATAATCATCCCACCTATTTTTCTTCTCTGCCATTAGTCTCATCAGTTCATCTGGCATCCATGTAGTTCTAAACCTTGAGCAATATCTCTAAGTTTGTAAAAAATGGTTGGTAGCATCTGTGATTACTTCTCTGAAGCTTCCCATTTAGAATTTGCAGTTGGTAACATGAACAGTTAGTCCCACTGAAGAGAATTTAAAAATATACAACACTGTAGTTGCCTTTATGAAAGCAAAATCACTTCCCTTTACCCTTGACAGTAGTTATATCATTAAGTAGATCCCACATCAGTATATTATGATCACTAACACCTAGCGGTTCCTTTATCTGCAGATTCTTAATGCATCAAGACCTGTATGATCAAAATTAAGAGTACTGCTTTCACTTACTGCCTCTCTAATATGCTGCCGTAGAAAACATCTAATAAATACAAAATAATCCTTAATGTGTAGGGATACCCCCTGAATCAAAACACGTTATCATAATTAAAGCCTATGATTTGCTTACCAAATCTATTGCTTCCATTAACATAACTAGATAAATTCCATCAGCACTGGTGCTTCTATCATCATTAATTTCTCCTGTAGCTGATTTTCAGTTATCATAAAATCATTTAACTACTAGCTAGAAATTGGTAAATACTGGTATCGAAGAGCTTAAAAAAAATCCTTCACTTGTGAATGTAGAAGAAAAATATTTATTCAGCTTATCAGCAATCCATAGTGAATCTTCAACAGTCAAAATTCTCATAATCTGCCTGAACATCTTACTTTAATTTTACTGCGGACTAATAAATTCTAAATTCTTAGGAACTCAGAAGCCTATAGGCTTCTGAGTTCCTAAGAATTTAGAATTTATAATGTTCCTAAGAAATTTATAATCAACTTATGCATTTTTCTCGTGCAAATTCTTTATCCTACTGGTTAAAATGAACAATGTGCCAATTCCACGATTTCAAAATTTAGGAGAAAACAAGATGTAACTACAGTCAAAGGCAAAGGGAAGGGATTTTGCTTTCATAAAGGAGACTACAATGGTTTCAGACAGTTTTTAAATTATATGCAGTGGGACCAACTGAAGATACCAACATCAACTCTAAATGGGAAGCATTTAGGAAAGAAATCATAGAAGCTATTAGGCTTTTTATACCAACTAAGAGATCTGACCAAGGTTTAGATTTCAATGGATGTCAGATGTACTGAAGCCTCATGGAGGAGAGAAATGCATGTGATGCATATAAATTATCCAGAGAAACAGAAGCCTACAGTAGATATAAATGACTCTGCAATCAAATCACAAAGGGAGGTTAGGCAAGCTAAGACATGTTACAAGAAGCTTCTGGCAAAAAACACATAGATAAGTAGCAAAGGAAAGACTTCTTTATTATGTAAACACCAGAACGATTGATTGAATCACACTGGCCCATTAGATATAATACATTTAACTGAATAGGTATTTTTCATCTACGAGGGGTGTTCCGAAAATACGTGGACTGGCAAATTAGTTTCTTAATTAGTTTATGCAAGTGTATCACGTAGTATTCATTTTTGTGTTCGTTATAACAGTTTATGTGAAGTGTGTTTATGAATGAGGATGAGAAAGATAGTTCATTAATTATTAGACAAAGAATCGGGATTAACAAAAGTGGTCAGAATACATTTGAGATGATTCAAGAAGCATACGGTGAAGAAGCCTTGGGCAGAATGGCCGTGTTTAAATAGTGGAAGCATTTTAAGGATGGAAAAAGAAGTGTACGAGATGAATAAAGAAGCAGGTGCCTGTCAACCTCAGTGAACGATGAAAACATTGGGGAAGTCGAAACATTATTGAAAGGAAATAGATATTTATCGATTTGTGATCTGGCAGTTCAGTTGAATGTTGGTGTAGCAAGATGTCACGAAATTATAAAGACGCACCTTAACATGTCGTGTTTGCACAAGATGGGCACCGCAGAACAAAAAGAACGCCACGTTGAACTTTGTCAAGTCTTTATTGACAAGGTGGAAGAAGAGTCTGACTTTTTGAATAAAATAATCACGTGCAACGAGTCCTGGATTAAACATTTTGATCCCAAGTCCAAACAGCAGTCAAGCATATGGATATACCACAATTTGCCGCCTTCAAAAAAATTTAGAGTTTTGGTTCCTCAAAAATATTTATGTTGATTTTGTTTTTTGATGCCCGCAGAATAATACTGCAGCACTAGGTTCCCGAGAAGCAAACTGTAAATGGAGAATATTATGCTGACACGTTGCAAATTCACCTCAAAGGAGCAATTCGTAAAAAAAGACCAGAACTGCTTAATCAAGAATGGTTTCTTCTTCAAGATAACACTATGCCATATGTTGTACAACTAGCAAAGCAAGCTTTAGCAAAAATTGGTGGTTGACCACTAGATCACCCTCCATACAGCCCAGACCTAACACCATACAATTTCCGGGCTTTCTCAAACCTCAAAAAAAAAGAGTTGAGAGGGAAAAAAATTTAACACAAATGAAGTTAAATCTGTCACATCTGCTATCCTTCAATGCCTTTCAGAAAATGGGCTGCAGCATGTGTTTCAGAAGCTAGTGAACCGCTGTAAAAGGTGTACAAAACGTGAAGGATGCTATTTTGAAAAGGAGACCGTTACGAACCTCCAAAGTGACTCAGACTCAGAGCAATGATCTCAGTCCGCGTATTTTCAGAACTGCCCTCGTACATTCAAACATGGAGAATTTTTTAGGGTTACCAGATGCGTATCTAATTCTTACAGGTGGCTGAATGATTTTTATAATAATTGAAAGCAAAATCATTGAAGCTAAATGTAAAAAAAACGTACCTGTGGTGATGGGATCTAACCAATTATATTAACTGAGGCAGCAAAGAAGGTAATCAAACCTTTTGCCAAAATTATTAGAGCAGTCATGTATTCAGAGAAAATCTCTATGGGTTATATATATATGAATGTATACCCAATTAATAAATGGGGAGGGGGTAATCAAAGGGTAAAATGAGTAATTACAGACCCTTACTTGACAGGGAAAATAATGGATTCACTGGTTATAGGAAGGAGGGAAACTAAACTGGAATGCAAACATACTACAGTCATAGCATGGGCTTTTAACAAATCTATGCTGTGATTGTAGTTCCTGTCTAGGTTGCTCTATTTCCTATAACCAGTCAATCCATTATTTTCCCTGTAACAGAAGTCAAGACTTCATCTGACCAAACTGATTGAAAACTAAGATGAAGTGACAAACGAACTGCTTGCAAAAAAATTTTGACATCACATACAGCAGACTCTCGATTTACCACGATCGGATTAAGTGGGAAGCGGATTAACCAGAACACTTCAAGATTCCAAATTAAAAAAAAAAAAAAAAAAACAACCAGAAATCAAAAAATTCAACTAATAACTAGAATAGGCACAAACAGATATTTTGCAGCAATTCGTAAACAAGGATGAAGAAGCGACATTATAAGTCGTCATTGAGAGATTTGTGTGCCTATTATCTTGCAACTCCCGCTTCGCCTGCACACCCGCCCCTCCAAAAAAAAAAGAGACAAAATGTTTAGTTTGTTTTAGTGCGTCAGCGTCGACTGTTGTGTTCTATCACACCACAAAAGGACAAATTTTGTTTCGTTTTTTGTCAGGAATGTGGGAATTTTTTTTTTTATAATAACAACTTTTTTTTTTTTTTTTTTTGTTTAGAAATCGCAAAAATGATGGGCAAACGCAACAAGAGTTGTGCTGTCAATTAAACAAAAACTTGAAATTATTCAAAAGCTTGAAAACGGTGCATCCATTAAAAATCTAAAGAACCATTATGTTGGTGACCAAACCATAAGTGACATTTGTAAAAAATAAAGGGCAGCTATTAGATTTAAAATCAACATTATACAAAATAGGAAAGAAAAGGAAAGCGATCGATTTGGATCATAAAATTAAAATAATAAGGATGTATGAAAATGGCCAACATTAACAAGTATCGCGCGGAATTCAGATTTGTCAATGGCAACAGTGAACACAATAAACGAGAAAGACAGAATACGAGAAGTGGTTAAGCGATCGGCACCAATGAAGTCAACTATAACAACCAGGGCTGCGAAATACATATCAGTTTTTACAGTAAAATAACATGCGTTTTTTTTCTTCCTTTTATATTTTCTTTTCTTATGTGCCACTCTGACTACTTGACCGCTGTCCCCAGATAAATTTTTTAATTGAACTAATTAAAAATATATAACTATTTTTCTTCTGAGGATATTACGTGGTTTTTAAAAATTTGCCATATCAGGAATATAGTAGCAATATTTCATTTGTCATTCCCGAGTTACGTAAAACTCAACTACGTAAGAATTCCTGGAACGTATCTCTTATGTATGTCTTGGATTTACTGTATTTTTGGATTAACCGGGAATTTTTTTTTACCATCTATCCCAGAAAATCGAGAGTCTACTGTACTTAGATTTCAGAAAAACCTTCAATACTGTTGCACATAAAAAAAATGCTATACAAGTTGGAGCTCTGTGACATTAAGGGCAAGTTAGTGCTGTGAAAAAGGGATGGCTGAGTGGGAGAAGATGGAGCAATTATAAATGGACACTGCTCTTCTTAGACTATTGTAATTTGTGGAGTACTGTGCTGGGCCAATTGTTTTCAATATTTATTAATGATATTTATGAAGTTTGGCAGGTTACTGACAATAATCAGTGTATACTACTGCCACAAGATTTCAAAAAATTAGGTACATGGGAAGCAACTAAAGTTTAACATTGACAAATGTATATGGTAGCAGAAATCCCAAACTAACATGTCTACTATGTGATACCACTCTCAGGGTAGTGAAGAATGAAAAAAGGGCTGGGGATAATTGTGCTATCAACCACGAAGTTCTCTGGACAGGGCAGACAGGTGGTTTGGTCAATGATATATAAGAATTTTGCCAATATGAAGGTGATGTCTGGAAGCCTCATTTGTAGAAGGATGTCTATCTGTTGGAATGGGTGCAGAGAAGAGAAACAAGATTAGTAAGGGAACAAAAGGGTGCTTATACAGTAAACCCCCGCTATTCGCGGTATCTGTATTCGCGGTTTCGCGTATTCGTGATCGCCGATTTAATATAAAATGAAACCTAAAAAATGTGAATTTTAAAGCGCCGTGAACATTTTCCGCCATAAAAAAACATGGGCGTGGCTAAAATTATCTTTCCCGGTCAAAACAGCGCTCAGTGGGTGGGGGGGGAGAGGGGTGACAAAATCGCGAGCGTGGATGTTTCTCGCTAATCCTTGTTCAGTATGTGTTATGCGCTTGTCATGGAAGGTTTCGTCGTTTGCTTTTAATTTATATGCTTATAAATTGAATAAATTTATCAATTTATAAATTGATATGCTTACAAAAATGATAAATCTACCGTTTTGCAGTGTAAAACGGACTTTTTCGAGTGTGTTAACGGAAGAAAGTGACTTTATTGTGGACAAGTTCTTTCTAGCTCCTACAAAAATATGGCTAAAAATAACAAGAGAAATGTGAAAATATTAAAGAAGGTGATGACATTAGCGAATAAAATTGAGTTATTAGATAAAATTTCTAATGGTGAAAGTGTCTTTCTTCAGTGGCAAAACATTATAAAATCAATGAGTCAACGGTACGATCAATCAAGAAATCGGAAGAAAAAATCCACCGTAGTGTCCGTGAAAATGCGCTAATTGCTTCAAAAATTTGCTCTGTAACTCGTGATGTTAAATTAGAAAAAATGGAAAAAGCTTTAAACATGTGGATAGAAGACCGAACTCAAAATAAAATTCCGTTAAGTTCACTCATCATTCGTGAAAAGGCAAAACTCCTTTATCAACACTTGAGCGAAACTGGTGATAGCACTGGCGGGATAGGTTTTTTTGCTAGCAAAGGCGCTGGTTTGAAAGATTTGTTTGAAATTTCTAATAAATATTACGTTTAATATTAAATTGTTTCTTATTTTCATTTCGATGCCATATGCTTGCATTTCACTATGTACTGTCTATGTACATAGTCATATTATGAAGGTACATATAATACATACATAGACAAAATTTTAGACTAGTTTTTCTTATATATTTCATACTTTGGAACGGAACCCCTTTATTACTATGGGAGCCATAACTCAGTATTCGCGTTTTCGGTATTCGCGACATTTCTCAGGAACGTAACCCCCGCGAATAGCGGGGGTTTGCTGTACCTAGAAATTTCTGCAAACTGCAGCAGCTGTGAGGAGATCTGTTTGTGGTATTAAAAGCTGTAAGTAAGAAGCAGTACGCTAAATTCTGATGGTATCTTTCCTCTTCTTCAGACAACACGCATGATGGGGCATAAATTTAAATTGAGGAAGGAACAATGCAGACAGATGCACAGAACTTTGCCTTCAGCCAGTGGGTAATTGATTGCTGGAAAAAACTTTCATTTAGTGTTATGGAAATGGGAAGTTTGAAGAAATTTAAGGAAAAAATAAAGCAACTATAGAGGAGATAGGCGATGTGGGAAGGTTTTTTTTTTGGTTTTTTTTGCTGCTGATGCTACATAACCTTGCTTTCCTGCATCATTTGCTATTATTAATACTATTATTTATTATTAAAATAATACAAGGCACTCACTAAGACCCTAAGCTGCAAGTATTTCAACCTTGTGATTTAGGCTTATAAACAACTTAGAGACAAATACCATTATTCATGATTCTAAATTTCACATTGGAAATTGTGATGAACGAGTTTTGCACAATAAACCACATGATGACGAAGTTGGTAAAGAATATAACCATCACTTTTTTTAAATATTGGGATTTAATTATAATTAAAGCAATCATGTGTACCCATTGTAGTGAAACAGTACTGGTTCCACAAAACTTGTCTCAGTATCCTCAAATACCAAACAAAACATCTCATATGTACCAGTTTTGCTGTAAGTCAACACAAGAACCAAAAATAAAGCATAGCTATTAGTGGTGCCCGATATTCTTCCTGATGAGGTAGAACATGAAGAAAATGAAGAATCAGAGAGTCCCAGGGGAAGATAAAGTTACTGTAGAGTTGTTAAAAGTAGGAGGAAGAGACATAACAAAAAAACAGGCAAGACTTTTCACAAAATGCATTAGAAAAGGTGTGACACCTAAGGAGTAGAATAATGCAATCATAGTTTTGCTGCATAAGAAAGGAGATAAATCAGAAATTGGAAATTATAGACCAATTAGCCTGTAATCCCACATCTACAAGTTGTACACAAGGGTCATTACTAACAGATTGGAAAGAATACTTGATGAGAAAGAGCAAAGCAAGCTTCCTTTAGCACAGGATTCTCAACTATGGATCACCTTCACGTAATATCACAGCTAATGAAGAAAGCAAATGAATATAAAACACCATTACACCTGGCATTTGTGGATTATGAAAAGGCAGTTGACTCCATACAGCATAAGCATTCCCCTCCTTGAATAACTCCTCATGTGTGAATGTAGATGCAAAATAGTCATTCAGTTTATCAGCTACTTGAGCAGGATCATCAATAGTCGAACAATCTATGTTATCTGATTCATCCCCTTCCTTCTAGAGTTTACATAAGTAAAGAACTCCTTTCTGTTTTTCTTTGCATCCTTTGCTAGTTTTCTCATAATCTGCCTTGGCCTGCCTAACCTCCTTTGTGATTTGATTACAGACTAGCTTATATCTGCCATAGGCTTCTGTGTCGTCTGATAATTTATATGCATCCCATGCATTTTTCTTCTCTGCCACAATCCTCATTAATTCATCTGACATCCATTTAGGCCTGAACTCTGTTGTTGTTGTTGTTATTTGGTTTTTAGGAGCATTAGCAACTAAGGCCATATTGCTCCAGGATATGCGGTGGTCATTCCCTGACCTTTCCGCATCCTCCGTATTTGGTGGTGACGGGCTCGAACCCCGGTCTAATCAAGAAGCGTGTGCTACGCACTGCTGCTCCTTCCCACCTGGCTACAGAGGCGCCTCCTGAACTCTGAACAGTATTTCTTAGTTGGTATGAAAAGCCAAGTAGCCTCCAAGATTATGTCCCTGAAGGCTTCTCATTTAGAATTCACCAATGGTACCACATCAGTTGATCCCACTGTATAGAATTTAAATTTAAAAACTGTCTGAGATCAATGTAGTCACAGATGGTACTTGTTCTTTTGTGACATTTATAATAAAGCTTTATTATCACTACAGTAAAATATGGTTTTAGAATAAACATTTTTAAAGAGAAGGAAAGTGAACCTAAACGATAAATTTTTCCAGCTACTCTTGGCCATTCCACAGCCCCCTTTGCTTATGCTTAAGTTTCCTATGCTAAAAGAGAGAGAGAGAGAGAGAGAGAGAGAGAGAGAGAGAGAGAGAGAGAGAGAGAGAGAGAGAGAGAGAGAGAGAGTGGAGGTTATAAATATAATTAAAGGAGCTCAATATTATCATTATTCATGGCTCCCAGAAAGCAGTATAAATCTGATATCACTCTATAGAAAAACTTTGATTTATTAATAAAATAAGAATTAAATATGAACATGAATGCAATTCAATATTTGTAGAACAAAATTATTTGTTACCTATGGCAGTTGGCCTGATTTTATGTTGATAATTAGGGGGGACAAAACATGGTTTTAAACTATAACTGAAAAATACACTCTTTTACAACATTTGGTTGTACAAGTGTTTACTGAAAAGTAATCATCTGAATACATACATGACACAAGTTTTGCGAATGTTTCAAGCTTCAATTGAAACCTGTCTTCAGGCCTAATGGGCACAAAAAATTTTCCATAAACTAAATGATATAACAAATTAAAATATGACCTAATTAAAATAAACAAAAGGGGAATAATGATAAAACCTTAAACAAAAGAGAGCAGATGGCTATGAACAAAGAAATTCATTATAAAATGCAAAAAATATAAAGATAATACTAAAGGAATTCATCGCACTTTTTTTAAAACAAAATTATAATTATAGTGATGTAATATTACGATTACAATTATGTAAAAAATATATATATGAAAGGTAGAAGGGTAAAAGGAGGGCAGTGTTGACATATGAGAAAAAATTGCATTAAAAATTAAAATTGGCTATCTTCAAATTCCACAAGCAGGTAATTATAGAAAATAGAAAAAAGAGTTTTACAACCTTACAAGTGTGGTAAAAGAAGTTTATTTTTTAATTACAGTAAACCCATATTATAGTAATTCCAAAGGGAATGATCTCAGAGAGAATAAGTGGGAAAGCACTATAAGTAATCCTCCCTTTGTATGACTATTTTTCATTAATTTTTTAGCAAATAACATTAATTTTTTTAAACTTTTTTGCAGTGTTCAATGAAACTGGTTATGTGCAACTTGTAAACCTGCACATTTAGGATTAATAGTGGCATATAATGCATGAAAGCATGCTTTTACAGCATCAGTCAAAAAAAAAAAAAAAAACCTCACACACACATTTCCTATTTCACCTATCCATTTCCTAAAGAAGTTTGTCTAGTTCTTCCTTCAATTCATTTAAGCTACCAACTTCCACAAACACATATGGAAGTAAGCTTAACTTTCTGTTACAGCAATCAGCCACTCGCTGGCAAAAATCAAGTTTTAAAACATCTATTCTGCAACCATCCTCCTTAATGTAAATTTAAGCCATCTTATTAGCATAGGTATATGATGCAAGAAAGCAAGCTTATGCAGCATCAGCCAAAAAAAAAAAAAAAACACGCTCCCATTTCACCCCTCCATTCATTCCAACTTTCCAAGTACCTGTCCAGCTCAGCCTTAAATTTATTTAGGCTATCAACTTCCACAACAAAGGATGGAAGTCTTTTCCACCAACCAACCACCCGCTGGCTAAAGGCAAACTTAAGCACATCTAACCTACATCTGTCTTTCGTCAATTTTAATTTATGCCCTCTCCAATGATTATTCTGAGCAAGAGGGAGAATTCCATCAGCACTGAGCAGGCTCAAAGCCATTCAAGGATTCATACACCTCAATCAAATCATCTCACGAGTGCCTAGTCTCCAGACACTGTAATTGAAAAATTTAATCCTTTCTTCACAAGAGCAACCCTTTCTTCCATTCACTAATCTTGTTGCCCTTCTCTGTACTTGTTCCAACAACTCTACATCCTTCTTAAAATGAGGCCTCCAGACCTGTATACGGTACTCAAGGTGTGGCCTGACCATCGCCTTATACAATGGAATAATCACCTCCTTATCCCTGCTAGAAAAATTCCTGTATATCATTGACCAGACACTATGAGCTATTCTTGCAGACCGTCTGCACTGCTCAGAAAACTTCATATCTGCCTGCACAATTACCCCCATGTCCTTTTCGTTCTCTACCACTGTCAGTGCAGTGTCACAGAGTTGATACGTCACTCTGGGGTTGCTGCTTCCCATATGTAGCACTTTACATTTGTCAGGGTTAAACTTCATTCGCCACCTCTCAGCCCATCTGCTCAACTTTTCTAGATCCTGTTGCAGCAGCGTACTGTCGTTAGTTTCCTTAACAATCCTGCCAACCTTCGTATAGTCTGTAAACTTGAACATTAAGCTTGATATACCATCATCAATATCATTTATAAATACAGAAAACAACAATGTACCCAACACTGAACCCTGAGGGACTCCACTAATAACACTAGTCCACGATGAGCAGTGTCCATTGATTACCACTCTCTGTCTTCTCCCCCTTTATTCATAGCAGCAATTTGCCTCCAATGCCACACTGCTCCAATTTGTGCAGCAGTCTTCCATGTGCAACAGTATCAAAAGCCTTTCTAAGATCCAAATATATGATATCAAAGTTATTCCCTGCATCCAGTTCCTTCGTGACCACATCATAGTATCCAATCAAATTGGTCAAGCAAGACTTTCCCTTAACAAAACCATGCTGTGTCCGAGCTATAACTGCAAGTCTTGTCTAGATGATCCTGCATGGCTTCTTTAACCAGTGCCTCCATTAATTTTCCTTTTTTTTTTTTTTTGTAGTTGTTGGCGCATAGGCTTCTGTGGCCATAATGCACCTCCCAAGGTTTTTTTGCAGTACTTTGATCCAAGCCCCAGGCGGGAATCGAACCCGCGACCTTTGGTTTGCCAGGCAGGCACTTTACCCACCCGACTAGCCCGGTCAGCATTAATTTTCCTGGAAAAGAAGTTAAACTAACAGGTCTATAATTACTTGTGTTGCCCTTTGATCCTCCTTTGTGAATTGGGGTCACATTTGCACACCTCCAGTCCATGGGTACCTCCCCTGAGTCCAAAGAAACACTCTCATAATTATGGCTAAGGGTTTGCTTACTTCCTTTGCTGCCTGCTTTAATATAACTGGATAGAACCCCCCCCCCCAGAGGTGCCTTTTTCGTTTATCTTCAACAATTTCTCCTCCACTTTTCTCTCAGTTATTACAAAATCATGCAGCTCACTGCCAGAGTTTAACTCACCTCTGGCATTCCCCTCCCTGAATAACTCCTCATGGGTGAATGAAGATGCAAAATACTCATTTAGTTTGTTAGCCACCTGAGCAGGATCATGAAGAGTTGAACCATCAATATCCAGTGGACCAATCTGATTCATCCCTTACCTTCTAGAGTTTACATAAGTAAAGAACTCTCTGTTGTTTTTCTTTGCATCCTTTGCCAAGGATTTCTCATAATCTGCCTTTGCCTGCCTTATCTCCTTTGTGACTTGGTTACAGACCAGCTTATAACTATCATTGGCTTCCATATCACCCATTAATTTATATGTATCCCATGCATTTTTCTTCTTTGCCACATGTCTCATTAGTTCATCTGACATCCATTTAGGTCTAAACCTTGAACAATATTTCTTAGTTGATATGTAGAGCCTAGTAGCTTCCAAGATAAATTCTTTGAATGCTTCCCATTTTGAATTTGCTGTTGGTAACATCATCAGTTGGTCCCACCGTAGAGAATTTAAATACTGTCTCAGACCAATGTAGTCACCTTTACGAAAGCAAAAACCCTTCCCTTTAGCTCTGATGGTAATTACCTCTTTGAGTAAATCCCACTTCAGCACACTGTGATCACTGCCACCTAGTGGTTCCTTTATCTGCAGAGTCTTAGTGCATGAAGAATCACTACTGATAATCAGATCAAGAGTATTACTCCCTCTATTTGCCTTCCGAACATGCTGATGTAGAAAACAATCATCCAATAAATCCACAAAAGCCTTGCTAGTGTATGAGTGACAAACCCACAAATTCCAGTCAATATCTAGAAAATTAAAATCTCCCATTATAAGACTCTCATTTATTGGCCCACTCTTTATGTGCATAATCTGAGCATGAAGAAGAATCCCATCAGCACTGAGCATGCTCAAACAGTTCAAAGCCTTAAACAAATCAATCAGATCACGTCACAGGTGCCTTGTTTCTAAATACTGTAATTTGCAGAACTGAAGACTTTCCTGAATCACCTGATCCCCTCACCAATCTTGTTGCCCTTCTCTGTACTAGTTCAAGTAGCTCTACAATAGTCCTAAAATGAGGATTCCAGACCTACATGCAATATTCAAGGTGGGTCTTATACAAAGGGATAATCACCTCCGAGTATATCATTGACAAGACCCCATGAGCTGCTATAGAAGCCTGTTTGCACTACTCGGAAAACTTCATATCTGACTGGACAATTACCCTCAGGTCTTTTTCATTCTTCACTACCTAAGTGCAGTACCACATAGTTGTTAAATTACTCTGGAGTCACTGCTACCCATATGCCACAGTTTGCATTTGTCAATGTTAAACTTCAGTTGTCACTTCTCATCCAATCTGCCTAACTTTTCTAGATCCTATTGCAGTAGCATACTGCAACAGGATCCCTGCCAACCTATTAACAAGTACAGGTCACTGTTGAACAAAAGCCGAGAATTAGGGCTGAATTTGAAAGTGTCTGCAATTCTGCCCAGACACGATAGGAGGGAGTATATGATGAGAGCCTTGTCGATCAATTCGGCCCTGGAAAGATTGTGCAAGGCTCAAGGGGTAGAATTTTTTTCAGCCTGAACTGTACTTGTTAACAGGAGAGATTGCTTCTACAGGGATGGGATACACTTAAATAGAAAGGGTGCAAGAATATTTGCTGATGCTATCGAGGCAGTGTTAGGTGGGTCAGAAAACTGCTAGCTTGGGGGGAGACAAAGACCAATAGATTGACAGTAGCCACTGGCAGAGGTGAAAGAGATTCTTGCACTGCTTCTATTAGAATGAGCAGAAGCCTGAAAAACAAGATGCATGGTATTTCAGAGACTGCTGAGAGCCATTGCGGTACAAGTAAACACATGGGTTGTGTTAGGGTAGCTAAGAATAGAAACAGGTGCAGGTATACTTGCGTGTACACCAATGCTAGGAGTTTAGTAAATAAATTTGATGAATTTGAGGTATTGCTCAAAACATCAAAGGCAGATATTGTTGGGATATCAGAGACGTGGTGTCACACAGATATAAGGGATGCAGAACTGCAATTTGGGGAGTACGTCTACAGAAAGGATAGACAGGATAGGAAGGGGGGAGGGGTTATGCTATTAGTTAAGAAACACATAAAAACCAAGGAAGTGAAGCCAGTCGACATCGCTGGACAGTGCAGTGTTGAGTCAGTTTGGTGTGACATAAGCATTGGGAGATCAAAATTGAGAGTAGGAGTGTGCTATAGGCCTAATGACTCTGATGAGTATAATAAGGAACTGTACAGGGAAATAGAGTGGGCCAGTAAATCAGAGAGTCTTATAATGGGAGATTTTAATTTCCCAGATATTGACTGGAATTTGGGGGCTGGTTACTCACGCACTAGCAGAGCTTTTGTGGATTTATTGGATGATTGTTTTCTACATCAGCATGTTCGGGAGGCAACTAGAGGGAGTAATACTCTTGATTTGATTATCAGCAGTGATTCTTCATGCATTAAGAATCTGCAGATAAATGAACCACTAGGTGGCAGTGATCACAGTGTGCTGAAGTGGGATTTACTCAAAGAGGTAACTACCATTAGGGGTAAAGGGAAGGGTTATTGCTTCCGTAAAGGCGACTACGATGGACTGAGGCAGTATTTAAATTCTATACAGTGGGACCAACTGATGATGTTACCAACAGCAAATTCAAAATGGGAAGCATTCAAAGAACTTATCTTGGAAGCTACTAGGCTTTACATACCAACTAAGAAATATTGTTCAAGGTTTAGGCCAAAATGGATGTCAGATGAACTAATGAGGCATATGGCAGAGAAGAAAAATGCATGGGATACTTACAAATTAACACATTACACAGAAGCCTATGATAGATACAAGTTGATATGCAACCAAGTTACAAAGGAGGTTAGGCAGGCGAAAGCAGATTACGAGAAATCCTTGGCAAGGGATGCAAAGAAAAACAGCAAAGAGTTCTTTACTTATGTAAACTCTAGAAGGAAGGGGATGAATCAGATTGGTCCACTTGATATTGATGGGTCGGTTGTTGATGATCCTGCTCAGGTAGCTAACAAACTAAATGAATATTTTGCATCGACATTCACACATGAGGAGTTATTCAGCAAAGGGAATACCAGAGGTGTATTCAACTCTAGCAGTAAGCTACAGAATCTTGAAATAACTGGGAGTAAAGTGGAGGAGAAACTGTTGAACATAAACACAAGAAAGGCACCCGGGGTGGATGGGATCTATCCAGTTATATTAAAGGAGGCAGCAAAGGAAGTAAGCAAACCCTTAGCCATAATTATGAGAGCTTCCTTGGACTCAGGGGAGGTACCCATAGACTGGAAATGTGCAAATGTGACCCCAATTCACAAAGGAGGATCAAAGGCTGACACAAGTAATTATAGACCTGTGAGCTTAACTTCTGTTCCAGGAAAATTAATGGAGGCACTGGTTAAAGAAGCACTGCAGGATCATTTAGACAAGACTTCAGTTATAGCTCAGACACAGCATGGTTTTGTTAAGGGGAAGTCTTGCCTGACCAACTTGATTGGATACTATGATGCAGTCACAAAAGAACTGGATGCAGGGAATAACTTTGATATTATATACTTGGATCTTAGAAAGGCTTTTGATACTGTTGCACATGGAAGACTGCTACACAAATTGGAGCAGTGTGACATTGGAGGCAAATTGCTGCTATGGATAAAGGGGTGGTTGAGGGGGAGAAGACAGAGAGTGGTAATCAATGGACACTGCTCATCGTGGACTAATGTTATTAGTGGAGTCCCTCAGGGCTCAGTGTTGGGTCCATTGTTGTTTTCTGTATTTATAAATGATATTGATGATGGTATATCAAGCTTAATGTCCAAGTTTGCAGATGATACAAAGGTTGGCAGGGTTGTCAAGGACACTACTGACACTATGCTGCTGCAACAGGATCTGGAAAGGTTGAGCAGATGGGCTGAGAGGTGGCAAATGAAGTTTAACATTGACAAATGTGAAGTACTACACATGGGAAACAGCAACCCCAGAGCAACGTATCAACTCTGTGGTACTACACTGACAGTGGTAGAGAATGAAAGGGACTTGGGGGTGATTGTGCAGGCAGATATGAAGTTCTCTGAGCAGTGCAGACGGGCTGCAAGAGTAGCTCATGGAGTATTGTCAATGATATACAGGAATTTTTTCAGCAGGGATAAGGAGGTGATTATTCCATTGTATAAGGCAATGGTCAGGCCACACCTAGAGTACTGTATACAGGTCTGGAGGCCTCATTTCAAGAAGGATGTAGAGCTGCTGGAACGAGTACAGAGAAGGGCAACAAGATTAGTGAATGGAACAAAGGGGTGCTCTTACAAAGAAAGGCTTAAGGTTTGCAAATTACAGAGTCTGGAGACTAGGCATCGGCGAGGTGATCTGATAGAGGTGTATAAGGCCTTGAATGGTTTAAGCATGCTCAATGCTGATGGGATTCTTCCTCTAGCTCAGAAAAATCACCTGAGAGGGCATAAATTCAAATTGAGGAAGGACAGATGTAGGATAGACGTGCGGAAATTTGCCTTTAGCCAGCGGGTGGTTGGTAGGTGGAACAGACTTCCATCCCTTGTCGTGGAAGTTGATAGCCTAAATAAGTTTAAGGCTCAGCTGGACAGGTATTTCGAACGAACAGAGGGGTGAAGAGGAAGTGGTTATTTTTATTTATTTATGTTACTTTTTTTTTTTTTTTTTTTTTTTTTTGGCTGATGCTGCATAAGCTTGCTTTCTTGCATCAAATGCCTCTACTAATGCTAAACTTTCGTATCATCTGCAAATTTGGACATTAAGTCTGATATGCTTCATCAATGTCATTGATAAATACAGAAAACACCAATGAGCATAACACTGAACTCTGGGGGACTCCACTAATAACATTAGTCTATGAAGAGTAGTGTCCATTGATTACCACTCTGTCTTCTCCCACTCAACCATCCTATTATCCATTACCCTTAATGCAACACTGCAGTCTTTTATGTATGAACAGTATCAAAATCTTTCCTAAAATCCAACTATATGACATGGAAATTACTTTTTGTCTCCAGTTCTTTTTTTGTGATAAAATCAAATTGTTCACAAAGGTCAAATTAGTCAGAGATTTTCCCTTAACAAACCCATGTTGTGTCTGAACTAGAACTCAGGCTTGTCTAGATGATCCTGCATTACTTCTTTAACCAGTAACTCCACTGAACAGAAATTAAACTAACAGGTCTATAATTACTCGTGTCACCTTTGATCACTCTTTGTGAATTGAGGATACCTTTGCAAATCTCCAGTTCATGGGGACCTCCCTTGAATCTAAAGATGCTATCGTAATTATGCCTAAGGTTCTGCTTACGTAGCCAAGTGGTCAGGAGCGTGAGTGCAGTAGCACACACTCTTTTGAGTGGACAGGGGTTCAAGCCTGTGACGGCTAAATACAATTAACATTTGAATTTATTGATTTATTGTAAAGTCCACTAACCTGGTGGTTGTGCTGGAGTATAAACAAGAGCTGGTTTTTTTTTGTTTTTTTTACTTCCTTTGCTACATTCTTTAATATAAATGGATAGATACCACCACCACAGGTGCCTTTCTTGTGTTTAACTTCAACAATTAGGAGAGTAGCACCTGCAAGGTGATCTGATTGAGGTGTATAAAGCCTTGAATGGGTTGAACAGGCTGAATGCTGATGGGATTCTTCCTCTTGCTCAGATAAAGAACCTGAGGGGACACAGATTCAAATTGAGGAAAGACAGTTGTAGAATAGATGTGTGGAAATTTGCCTTTAGCCAGCAGGTAGTTGATTGGTGGAACAACAGACTTCCATCTTTTGTTGTGAATGTTGATAGCCTAAATAAATTTAAGGCTGAGCAGGACAGGCATTTGGAACGAATGGAGTGGTGAAATGGGAGGGTTTTTTTTTTTTTTTTTTGGCTGATGCTGCATAAGTTTGCTTTTTTTCATCATATGCCTCTACTAATGCTAATTTCTCCTCCACTTTGCTCTCAGTTATTACAAAATCATTTAGCTCCTTATTAGAATTTGATAATCTTCTGGCCTCCACCTTCCTACAGAATCCCTCATGTGTGAATATAGATACTTAGTACATAATATTGTCAATTAATCAGTAAATTTATTAATTTTGTTGAATTTCATTGTCAATTAAATTTTACTTTTAACTATACATATAACGACTTAGATTACATAACATATATAATTAGTAAAAATAAATAATTAATACTTAACTTGATACGGAAGTTATATAAATGGATTTCATAGATAACACTCAATACTGAAACATAAACATAGTGTTATAATTGTGTTGGGATACAAGTTTGGGGTTTTAATTTTGTACTGAAATTGAAATTTTATTGAAATTAAATCGAAATCATGACTCAGACCAGAGCAGCAAAGCAAAAGGCGCAAGCTAATGGGAGTGCTGTGGCTCAGGGGAGAACTGAGGGGGGCAGTTGCCCTCTGAATCACAGCCTTTTAAAAGGCACTACTTGCTTGATGTTTGTGGAGCAGTCGGGTACGGGACATGACACTGCCATGGGAGATGTCTTTGTGTGTGCGCGATGCAAGGAGTGTAAGGAAATCAGACAACTCAGCGTTGTTATGGGCCTATATGAGAGCTTGAAGGACAGGGTGGATGCCCTCGAAGGATTAAAAGTGAGGGGCCCATCAAGCTCTCAGCTGCCCACACCAATGCCAGAGCTTGCACTTGGTCATCACGCAACACAGCGGCAGCCCCCAAGGCAGAATGCGCTGGTCCCAAAGTTGTTGGTGACTCTATTGTCAGGGAAACGGGAAAGCTTTGTAAAAAGGATAGGTGGAACAGGACCAGGCTATGTCTGCCAGGGGCAAAGGTTGACGACGTTGTAGAGCGGATATCATCTTTTAAGGGCACAAAAGGGGATATAGTTGTACACGTTGGAACTAATGATATTAAGAGTAGGAGACCAGCAGAATTACTTAACAAGTACAGGTCACTGTTGAAAAAAAGTTGTGAATTAGGGTTGAATTTGAAAGTGTCTCCAATTCTGCCCAGACACGATAGGAGGGAGTATATAATGAGAGCCTTGTCGATCAATTCGGCCCTGGAAAGATTGTGCAAGGCTCAAGGGGTAGAATTTTTTTCAGCCTGGTCTGTACTTGTTAACAGGAGAGACTGCTTCTAAAGGGATGGGATACACTTAAATAGAAAGGCTGCAAGAATGTTTGCTGATGCTATCGAGGCAGCGTTAGGTGGGTCGGAAAACTGCTAGATTGGGGGGGATACAAGGACTAATAGATTAACAGTAGCCATTGGCAGAGGTGAAAGTGATTCTTGCACTGCTTCTATTGGAATGAGCAGCAGCCTGGAAAATAAGATGCAGGATATTTCAGAGACTGCTGGGAATCATTGGGGTACAAGTAAACACATGGGTTGTGTTAGGTTAGCTAAGAAAAAGAACAGGTGCATGTTTACATGCGTGTACACCAATGCTAGGAGTTTAGTAAACAAATTTGATAAATTTGAGGTATTGTTTAAAAGATCAAAGGCAGATATTGTTGGGATTTCAGAGACGTGGTGTCGCACAGATATAAGTAACGCAGAACTGGAATTTGGGTAGTACAATGTCTACAGGAAGGATAGACAGGATAGGAAGGGAGGAGGGCTTATGCTATTAGTTAAGAAATACTTAAAATCCAAGGAAGTGAAGCCAGTCGACAATGCAGTGTCGAGTCAGTTTGGTGTGACATAAGCATTGGGAGATCAAAATTGAGAGTAGGAGTGTGCTAAAGGCCAATACTTTGATGAGTATAATAAGAAACGGTACAGGGAAATAGTGGGCCAGTAAATCAGAGAGTCTTATATGGGGGATTTTAATTTCCCAGATATTGACTGGAATTTAGGGGCTGGTCACTCACACACTAGCAAGGCTTTTGTGGATTTATTGGATGATTGTTTTCTACATCAGCATGTTCGGGAGGCAAGTAGAGGAAGTAATACTCTTGATTTGATTATCAGTAGTGATTCTTCATGCATTAAGAATCTGCAGATAAATGAACCACTAGGTGGCAGTGATCACAGTGTGCTGAAGTGGGATTTACTCAAAGAGGTAACTACCATTAGGGGTAAAGGGAAGGGTTACTGCTTTCGTAAAGGTGACTACGATGGACTGAGACAGTATTTAAATTCTATACAGTGGGACCAACTGATGACGTCAACAGCAAATTCAAAATGGGAAGCATTCAAAGAACTTATCTTGGAAGCTACTAGACTTCCTAGTAGCAACCAAGAAATATACCAACTAAGAAATATTGTTCAAGGCCTAAATGGATGTCAGATGAACTAATGAGACATATGGCAGAGAAGAGAAATGCATGGGATACATACAAATTAACACGTGACACAGAAGCCTATGATAGATACAAGTTGATCTGTAACCAAGTTACAAAGGAGGTTAGGCAGGCGAAGGCAGATTACGAGAAATCTTTGGCAGGAGATGCAAAGAAAAGCAGCAAAGAGTTCTTTACTTATGTAAACTCTAGAAGGAAGGGGATAAATCATATTGATCCACTTGATATCGATGGGTCAACTGTTGATGATCCTGCTCAGGTAGCTAACAAACTAAATGAATATTTTGCTTCGACATTCACACATGAGGAGTTATTCAGCGAGGGGAATGCCAGAGGTGTATTCAACTCTGGCAGTAAGCTAGAGAATCTTGTAATAACTGAGAGTAAAGTGGAGGAGAAATAGTTGAAGATAAAAACAAGAAAGGCACCTGGGGTGGATGGGATCTATCCAGTTATATTAGAGGAGGCAGCCAAGGAAGTAAGCAAACCCTTAGCCATAATTATGAGAGCTTCCTTGGACTCAGGGGAGGTATCCATGGACTGGAGATGTGCAAATGTGACCTCAATTGACAAAGGAGGATCAAAGGCTGACACAAGTAATTATAGACCTGTGAGTTTAACTTCTGTTCCCGGAAAATTAATGGAGGCACTGGTTAAAGAAGCACTGCAGGATCATCTAGACAAGACTTCAGATATAGCTCGGACACAGCATGGTTTTGTTAAGGGGAAGTCTTGCCTGACCAATTTGATTGGATACTATGATGCACTCACCAAAGAACTGGATGCAGGGAATAACTTTGATATTATATACTTGGATCTTAGAAAGGCTTTTGATAATGTTGCACATGGAAGACTGCTGCACAAATTGGAGCAGTGTGGCATTGGAGGCAAATTGCTGCAATGGATAAAGGGGTGGTTGAGGGGGAGACGACAGAGTGGTTATCAATGGACTCTGCTCATCGTGGACTAATGTTATTAGTGGAGTCCCTCAGGGTTCAGTACTGGGTCCATTATTGTTTTCTGTATTTTTAAATGATATTGATGAAGGTATATCAAGTTTAATTTCCAAGTTTTCAGACGATACGAAGGTTGGCAGGGTTGTCAAGGACACTACTGACACTATGCTGCTGGCTGCTGCAACAGGATCTGGAAAGGTTGAGCAGATGGGCTGAGAGGTGGCAAATGAAGTTTAACATTGACAAATGTAAAGTACTACATATGGGAAACGGCAAACCCAGAGCAACGTATCAACTCTGTGGTACTACACTGACAGTGGTAGAGAATGAAAGGGACTTGGGGGTGATTGTGCAGGCAGATATGAAGTTGTCTGAGCAGTGCAGACGAGCTGCAAGAGTAGTTCATGGTGTATTGTCAATGATATATAGGAATTTTTCTAGCAGGGATAAGGAGGTGATTATTCCCTTGTATAAGGCAATGTCAGGCCACACCTAGAGTACTGTATACAGGTCTGGAGGCCTCATTTCAAGAAGGATGTAGAGCTGCTGGAACGAGTACAGAGAAGGGCAACAAGATTAGTGAATGGAACAATGGGGTGCTCTTACGAAGAAAGGCTCAAGTTTTGCAAATTACAGTGTCTGGAGACTAGGCACAAGCGAGGTGATCGGATAGAGGTGTATAAAGCCTTGAATGGTTTGAGCATGCTCAATGCTGATGGGTTTCTTCCTCTTGCTCAGAATAATCACCTGAGAGGGCATAAATTCAAATTGAGGAAAGACAGAGGTAGGATAGACGTGTGGAAATTTGCCTTTAGCCAGCGGGTGGTTGGTTGGTGGAACAGAACAGACTTCCATCCCTTGTCGTGGAAGTTGATAGCCTAAATAAGTTTAAGGCTCAGCTGGACAGATGTTTCGAACGAACAGAGGGGTGAAGTGGAAGTGGTTATTTTTTTATTTATTTATTATTTTTTTTTTGGCTGATGCTGCATAAGCTTGCTTTCTTGCATCAAATGCCTCTACTAATGCTAAATGCAAAATACTGATTCAGTTTGTCGTTTGTTTGTTTGTTTGTTATTTGGTTTTTAGGAGCATTAGCAACTACGGCCATATTGCTCTGGGGATATGCGGCGGTCATTCCCTGATCTTTCCGCATCCTCCGTATTTGGTGGTCACGGGCTTGAACCCTGGTCTAATCAAGAAGTGTGTGCTACGCACTGCTGCTCCTGCCACCTGGCTATGTTGGCGCCGATTCAGTTTGTCAGCTACCTGAGTAGGATCATCAACAGTCAAGCGATCAATATCAAGTGGGACAATCTGATTCATCCCATTCCTTCCTCCTATAGTTTACTTAATTAAAGAAGTCTTTGCTGTTTTTTTTCTTTGCATCATTTGTCAATAATGCACTACAGTTACATTTTTGATCCTTTAAACATTTCTTTACATATTAAAAAAGAATGAAAATTTAAAAAAAAAAAAAAAAAAATATATATATATATTAAATTAAGCATATCTTCAATATTACTGTTTCACTGTAATAAATTTAATATTAACATAATAACGACAACTTATACTGAGACCGTACCAATAACGGACGAGATGATTCTGCACAACAGACTAGAAATAACTGCTACTGAAAAGAAGGTAATGGCTACCAACCTGATCGACAAAGCAGTGCCCAACAACAGCAATCTCCAGAAAACCTATGATGAAAAGATCACGAAGTACAGGTGACCCCCACTTAACACTGATAATTCCGGAAAAACAGAGCTTTAAGTGAATCCGCGCTAAGCGAGCACTGCATTCCCATAAGGTAACATATGTATTTGTGAGTTGCGGTCGGTGCCATAGGATATATTTTCTAATCAATAATAAACAGTAGTGAAAAGATGCACAAATATCAGTCAAAATATTTAATATTCAAATATTTGTACATATAAAATATTCTGCATTACATACGTATATAATTATGTGGTAACTACTTACGTATCAAAATTAAACTTAAAATTCCAATTAAAATCATGAATTTAATTGATCAAAATTGATTTTCATTTAATTTAATTGATGAATTTAATCATGAAAAATGTGTCGATTTTGGCCCTCTTCCTGGTAAACTAAAAGGGGTTTTAATTTAAAATCCCCAGCAGCATTACCACCCAACAATAAAGTCAACCGATCCTTTGCCACTTTGAAACTTGGCATGTTTTTTCTTCTTTCAATATGAAACTTCTTTTAGGCATTCGTTTCCAAAAAAGTCCTGCTTCATCTATGTTAAAAACTTGTTGCGAAGTATAACACATAATACCCCTCTTCAATAATTTTAAAAAGTTCTTTTTTGAAAGTTTCGGCTCTATGATCTGCACTTGCAGCTTCTCCCTGGATTTTAAATCTATTCAACCAGTCCTTACTAGTTTTATATGGTTCCACATTTTTTTTTTTTTTAGGTGAGTTTCTTCAGATCATCATATAGGCTAATCCAGTGGTTTTCAACCTTTTTTTAATAACGGCCCCCCTAAGTAATTTATTTTGTTTTGCGGCACCCTCTACTCCATTTTCTGCCTGTTAGGTCCAATATATATATATAATATTAAAAACATATATATATGTTATATGATAGTTATTATTATAACATAATTATAAAAATTACATTTCATAATACAAATTATATATATACAGTATATAATTTGATTCTTTATATAGAGGTGGTCAGTAAACATCAAGTGTAGATCACCAAAAAATTAAAAAGATACTGTACACCTTTTTATAATGAAATAAACATAATTTTTTAAAAAAATAAGTTTAAGTAACTTAAACTGAAATTAACCAACAGCACAAAATAAAACCATAAACCAGGAAGTAACTAGCACTTTTTTTGCCATGGTAATAATACAGTCTAAAACATCAACATTAAAAAGCATAAAGAATAAAATTCTGTACCTTTCCTGAAGCTGGATGGAGCTTCAGGAAATTATTTTCCTGAATAATTATTTTTCAAGGAAAGAATAATACATACTGAAGATAGGCTAGCATTTCATTTTCATTAATATACTAAAGGACACCTCCATTATTACTACTACAAGTACTGGCTGTAGAAAGTTGCCATATACCTTTTAGGTACCAATGTCTGAGATAAGTATTTTGAAAAACCATGTGAATTTTTCAAAAATTTACCATGTGAAATCTACACAGTGTAGAGCAATTTTCCACACTAGCTGTAGTGATAACAGAGATGCCTTTAATATATGTATTAGGAGATGCCTTTAATATATTGACTTTAATATAGTCAATAACCGCTAGGCTTTCTTCATTATATAAGTATCTTAGGGGAGCCTCATACCAAAACAGTTATAAAACAATATTATACAAGTACAGCAACACATTGCAAAGAGTCTTCACAATATGAGGTCGACACAGTAAACATCAAGCCATTTTCTCACTGCTACATACACAGTAAGGCTGTGCCCTATTTGTACAATAATATTTCATAGCTTTCGTAGCATAACTTTTCCCTTAAGTGATTTTTTGCTACCTGCGTTACCATCTCACAAATTCTGGATATATCTAATCAATGGTAATAATACAGATTTTTTTTTCTCACATTTTAACAATGACTACCTATCCCCGAGGAGCACTAATCAGGGTTGCAACCATGATCCAGGTAGTGGAATACATTTTAAATAAATAGCAATATAATTACTTCCCACTGGAGAACTGCTCTTCTTTTGCGTGGTGCAAACTGAGGCAACTTAGGACAAAGTGCATTCACAATATGAAATCAATGCATTAAACAGCAAACCTAGTTTGCCCGTTATCATTTACAGAATGAGGCAGCACCCTATTTGTACAATGTTTTATAGTTCTCACAGCAAGAGGCTTTTCCCAAAATTACTTAAATTTCGCTTGCTTGCAGTACCCTCTTGCATCCCACATATTATGGATATAATTATATAATTAGTCATTGGGTTGTTCAGATCGTCACAGTGAATACCTACCCACTGGTTTGACACATTCAGAGTTGTAACCATGATCTTGGTAGTGACATGCACTTTAAATAAATAATAATATACCTCTCCATTGGAGAAATCCTTTTATTTAATGCAGTCAATACCAAAGCAACTTATGATCAAGTGCACTCACAATATGAGATCGTTGCGCCTGTAACTCTGCTACATTCATATGGCATTCAAATTTTAAACTAATACAGGATCGCTAAATGATTTTTGGCATAAATATAAACTTACATGGATTATTTTTCCATGTTTACTACCACGATAGTAGTCACTTACTCAGTGTTATCACAGGTCTGAATGGAAGTTTCTGCACTTTCTGTTTGTGCATCCACATGCATGTTAACTGCCATTTCAAGATTTCCATTGCAAGCTTCTAGAGTTCGTGCTGCAACATCAACAGGAGCTCCTGCAACGAGTTATATCCAAGTTAAACATTATAGTAGTAGTAGCAATAATAATAATAACAACAATAGTATATTTAAAAGAGTAACAGATTACCTCGGTCTTTTGCGTAGAATGCTTCCAGTCAATGTTCTCCAAATGAAACAAATAAAATAAGATAAACGGATAAAATAATTTAATGATTTCTTTCACTCAAAGATATGACCGATTTGACGTGCAATGGAATCAAAAGCCGAGAGCCCCCATTCGACCCCAAAATACATCAAATCAACTCAGCAAGAGACCATGAGTGTGAGAAGACATTGCATCAGAATAAATAATTAAAATCACAATTAAAAATTAAAATCACAATTAAAACTTTGGATGAACACTCAAATTAAATGAAATTCACAGCTTTTCCCTTCCTTTAATTTGAGTGTTCATCTAAATTTTTAATCATGATTTAAAATTTTAATTGTGATTTTAATTATTTATTCTCAGAAGCAGTTTTCTGATTTTATTTATTCTGACACATTGTCTTCTCACACTCATGGTCTTGCTGAGTTGGTTTGATGTGTTTCGGGGTCGGATGGGGGCTCTCGGCTTTCGATTCCGTTGTGCATTGAATCAGTCATATCTCTATGAGTAAAAGAATTCATTAAATTATTTTATCCATTTATTTTATTTTATTTGTTACATTTGGAGAGCATTGGCTGGAAGCATTCTACGCATATTTTATTCGTCACATTTGGAGAGCAGTGACTGGAACAACCTAGAAGTTACTGTGTTTTTACCAACAACAATAGTAAATTAACATTTTGTATTGAAACATAACATACAACATAACTGAACAATGAAACTGCTACAACATATACAACAGACTCTCGATTTACCGGGATCGGATTAACTGGGACACTAACTCCAAATAAAAAAATCAAAAAAAAAAAAAAAAAAAAAAATCAACCAGAAATCATAAAATTCAGGTAATAACTAGAATAGGCATAAACAGATGTTTTGCAAATCGTAAATAAGCGACAAGAAGTGGCGTTATAAGTCGTCATTGGGAGATTATTATCTTGCAATCCCCACTGTCTATACACCCACAGCTCAAAAAAAAAAACCAAGTGTTTAGTTCTTTTAGTGTGTCACATCAATTGTTGTGTTCCATCACACTGCTAAAGGACAAATTTTGTTTTGTTATTCATGTCAGGGATGTTAGATTTGACATCCCTGACATGAATAACAAAATTTCAATTAAACAAAAACTTGCATCCATTAAATCTCTAATGAATCACTATAATGTTGGTGACCAAACCATATGTGACATTGTAAAAAACAGAGGGAAGCAATTAGATTTAAAATGGACATCACAAAAAATAAATGATTGTCTAATACGCACTACTTGCGTATTGGACACGCGAGTAGTGTGTGGTAAGTGTTTTTCGTTTATTGCCATACTTTACGTTAGGTTGCTGAACATTTTTCAATACAGTAATAAGTCCCCGACTTATGTAGCTTCGGACTTGTTACTTTATATTGTTTTTATATGACTGAAGATTTCAGTGAAGGGGACACACATTTCACCATAATAATGTAAAAACCCACAGAATTCCAGCTATCGGTATTATTGCAAATGCAATAAAATCGAGTTTAATACCTGTTTATAATAGATTGCGCTAACAGAAAAGCCCAGTAACCCAGAAAGTGCAAATTGTTTTTATTGTTTTATGGCTGTGAACACCAGAAATGTGCTTTAGTAAAATGTGAGCCAGCATGGGGTGATAATAGTGAGCTTTCGCCTTAACCCTGTGAAGTTATTTTCGGAAAATTTAATTTAAACTGAAAATTTAAATTTAATGTTATCATCGTGCCGACTAAGAGAATAAGTGACAACGCTACTAGTAAATCTACAAAGAAAAGGAAAGCGATTGTTTTGGATTAAAAAATTAAAATAATAAGGATGTATGAAAATGGCCAAACATTAACAAGTATCGCATGGAATTCAGATTTGTCAATGGCAACAGTGAACAAAAGCCACAGTGATCGCTTCACCCACAGAGTAGGTGAAGCGATCGGCACCAATGAAGTTAACTATAATAACCAAGGCTACGAAATACAAATCAGTTTTTACAGTACAATAACATGCGTTTTTTTCTTCCTTTTATATTTTTTTCTAATGTGCCACTCTGGCTACTTCACCACTGTCTCCAGATAAAGTTTTTAATTGAACTAATTAAAAATTTATAACTATTTTTCTTCATTCTTCTGAGGATATTATGTGGTTTTTTTGTAATTTTGGCATATCAAGGATATAGTAGCAATATTTTATTAGTTATTTCCCAGTTAGTTACGTAAAACTCGACTTACGTAAGAAGTCCTGGAACATATCTCTTACGTATGTTAGGGACTTGCTTATTTTTGAATTACCCGGGAAATCGATTATCCGGAAACTTTTTTTTACCACCTATCCCAGAAAATCAAGAGTCAACTGTATCTAGAATAATGATCACATAAAGCATCACTGGATATAGTATACCAACAATTTAGTTAATGTATACAGTGTGCAGTACAGTTCAGGCACATTAAATTTTCATTTTCTTGAATTAATTGAGTTTTTTTTTTTCTTAATTAATTGAATTTACTTTTCTGAATTTATGAATTTAATTAATAATTGAACAAATGAAGTTATAATCATATTATTAATTGAATTATAAGGGGGTTAAGTCTATTTTTCATTTTTTTTGTTAGCAGCAGGATTTAAACTTAGTTAATGAAACAGTTTTAATTGCAACCAGTAATTGCAAGAAGTCTTAATTGCAAGTAGAATAAGCTTTGTCTTCATAACAAGTTGTGCTGGTATTGCACTGTTGTTTTCATCCGTTCAGCTGCAGCTGACTTTCAGAGACTTTATGGGCGAGCTGCCTCCATGCTGTCTGGTCTTCAACAGCTTCTTTCAAGTTCTTCATGCACATGCCAGTGTCACTCTTGATGGTGTCGAGTCAGCATGTTCTTTGTTGACCTCTTCTCCTTGTTCCACTGACCTTTCCTAGCATTATCGATTTTTCATGAATTGGACCACATTATGTTACCAAAATAGATCAATCGATGTTTCTGGTTTGATGCGATCCAAAACTTCTCTTTTTATAACTTTCGTTGTTTGTGGTATGCAAAACTGCTTTCTCCAGCACCAGAGCTCAAAAAAGTCAATTTTTCTTGTCTGCTTTTTTCATTTTCCAGCTTTCACACCCATAAGTTGTTATGGGAAACACTATAGCATTAACCACTTTGATCTTTGTTCTAAGACTGACATCTTTGTCTTTCCAGATCTTTTCCATGCTCATCATGGTGCTGCATCCAAGTGAAATTCTTCTTTTAACTTCAGGCCCAGATTCTCTGCCTTGGTCGATCTTATATTCAAGAAAGATGAATTCCTGAACAGATTGAACATCTTCATTGTTAATTTTAACTTCTCCAGTCTCGGCTGTTTTAACCATTAAAGCTCTCACTTTAACCATTAAAATCAATTGCGTTAGATCTTCCTCATTTTCTGCTAACCCAGTTGTATCATCTGCATATCTTAAATTATTGATATTTCTGCTGCCAATTTTTACTCCAATTTCTGGTCATCCAAGTACAATTTCTTCATAATTGATTCACAATATAAATAATATAGAAATGGGGATAAGATACAGACCTGTCACCACTTTTTCTGATTTCAAACCAGTCTGTATCTCCAAATGTTGTTTGAACGGTTGCTTCTTGGTTGGTGTACAATGATCTTATTAGCTCAACCAAGTGTGCCTGTACCCCCAATTCTATCAAAGAATTTCGCAATTTTTCGTGATCATCACAATCAAATGCTTTGGTATAGTCGATGAAGCACATCTATTCATCTTTCTTAAAATTAGTGGGCTTTTTCCATATGTTTGCAATATGATCATGAGTGCCTCTTCCTTTGCGGAAATAAGCTTGAACATCAGTGAGCTCTGTTTCTATACAATCTTGCTTGAATGATTTTCTATAGAATCTTGCTTATGTGTGTTATCAAGGCTATTGTACGGTAGTTCGAGCAATTTCGGGCATCTCCCTTCTTCAGGATCGGAATAAACACTGATCTCTTCTAGTCTTTTAGCCACATATTGCTTTTCCAGATCTCCCGGCACAGAGCTGTGATAACTACGATTGGCAAAAGTGTTAACGTTTCTGTTGGTATTCCATCAATTCCAGGGGCTTTTTTTCTAGGTTGTTGCAGCATCCATACTACCTTTTCCTCTAAAATATCCAGTTCTAATTCATCCTGCCCTTTTGCTTCAATCTGTTGATGTTTGTTTCTATTTGCATACAGTTCTTCTGTGTATTCCTGCCATCTTTTTTTTAATTCCTTGTTGGTCATTCAGTTCATTTATATCTTTGTCTCTTATTGAACCTTTACAAGCAGTGAAGGGTGTCCAGATCTTCTTTATTTGTGCGAAGAGATCTCTCGTGTGCCCTTTTTTGTTATTATCTTCTATTTCTTTACAACGTTCCTTCCAGTATTTTTCCTTTTCTCTTCTGGTTGCCCTTTGGAATTCTGTATTAAGCCTTCTTGTCTCATCTCTATCTCCTGCAGCTTTAGCTTTTCTTCTTTCTTCAGCAATCTTGATGGTTTCTTCTGATAGTCACTTACTTGATTTTGCATATTTTTTGTATGGGATGTATTGCTGTGCTATTTCAGTGACAATGTTTCTTATTTCCTCTAAAAGTATATCTGGTTGCCTTTCCGTGTAGTTAAACGAGCCAAATCTGTTTGTTTATCTCAACTGTGTACAATGGAGAAATTTTATTTATATCATATTTCCGTGATGCAGCCTTCATTTTGATATTTTGAGCCTGATTTTAAATTCTAAGAGTTAGTAGTCCGAGCCGCAGTCTGCACCAGGCAAAGTTTTCACTGAAAAAAAAAAAAAAGTGTTTCTCCAACTTTGACTGTACGTGATGTAGTCAGTGCAATCCATTTGGGGATGTCCATGTATACAAACGTTGCTTAGGTTGGATAAACTATGTGTTTGTAATCCTTAATTGATTTTCTTGACAGAACTGCACCGGACAGTTTCCTGCTTCGTTCCTATCTCCCAGACAAAATCTCCCAATGACTCCATCTTCCTCTATGTCTCTTATTTCTGCAATGAAGTCTCCAAGAACATGCACAATGTCTTTTTTTGGTGTTTGACTCAGTGCATTCTGAGCTTCGGCATATAAGAAATGTGACTTTAAGAGGTTTTCCATTAATGCAGATGGCCATTACTCTGTCATTTACTGACCTATAACTATCAACTAATCTGGCAATTCTCTTGTTCACTATAAATGCCACACCACTTCTGATTTTTTTTCATTCCAGAGTAGTAATCTGTAAAATCGTCTGACTGAAAGTAGCCATTTCCTGTCCAATTTATTTCACCGACATCAAAGATATCAATCTTGGTCCTAACCAATCTTCTCTTAATGATATCCAGCTTCCCATGATTCAAATTCCGAAGGTTCCATGTGTGCTTTTGTGTGTGATGGAGGGAACAGTGCAGACTGTTCCCTCCATCATGGGCTGCCTCAGCAAGCAGGCCTCCCGAAGGCTTTAACCAAATTGCATCATCCATACCCATGTTACTAGAAACAGGTCATCGCTCTTCTCCAGTAACATGTTTGATACTTTCCAGCATGGAGGGTCCGCCTTCGGGTATCATCTCTGATAAATTCTTGAGCTTGTTCATAGTTTTATGGTGAAAAATATTGGAATAGGTCACCATGTCCTTCTCTAGACCTCCACATTTATCCAAACTGGGCCAGCATACTTTCAAATAAATGAAATCTCCAAATTGTTAATCACCATTTAAAGTTGAGACAATATCTAAATGGCAGTTTAATCATCTGGGGATGTCCAAGCATTGCAAAAAAAAAAAAAGACTGATCTGCCAAAAATAAATGTTTTAAATTAGAGTAATACCAAGGCAACTCATTGTAAAGGCACAGTCTGTTCTGCTTTGAGCATTACAACTATTGCATTAACAAGGCAATTTAAAACCAACTCCTCATACATTGAATATGTCCTTATTGACAATTTGAAGCAGCTCGTAGCATCATGTGTGTACTCTGATCTGGAAGATAGCGATCTCAAGTATATGATGATTTCAGATTCTCATAAGTCACCTTTCAGGAATACATTCTAAAAAATCAAGGATGTTCCAGTGACTGTTCCTAGAAAGTGGGGGCATCTGGTAGACCTTACATTGCAGTTTAATTCCTACTGGCTATAAAAAACATAAGATAACAGGGCAGTCCCACCTATCCCAACTCCATATAAATTCAGTAAGGCCAAATAGCAACAGCTATTTATAATATTGAAAATAATAGAAATTTCTAATGGGTGTTCATTACAATTATCTCTAAGGCCAATCTAAGGTGGATAAGGAGGTGATTATTCCCTTGTATAAGGCAATGGTCAGGCCACACCTAGAGTACTGTATACAGGCCTGGAGGCCTCATTTCAAGAAGGATGTAGAGCTGCTGGAACGAGTACAGAGAAGGGCAACTAGATTGGTGAATGGGACAAAGGGGTGCTCTTACGAAGAAAGGCTTAAGTTTTGCTAATTACAGTGTCTGGAAACTAGGCACCAGCGAGGTGATCTGATAGAGGTGTACAAAGCCTTGAATGGTTTGAGCATGCTCAATGCTGATGGGATTCTTCCTCTTGCTCAGAATAATCACCTGAGAGGGCATAAATTCAAATTGAGGAAAGACAGATGTAGGATAGATGTGCGGAAATTTGCCTTTAGCCAGCGGGTGGTTGGTAGGTGGAACAGACTTCCATCCCTTGTCGTGGAAGTTGATAGCCTAAATAAGTTTAAGGCTCAGCTGGACAGGTATTTCGAACGAACAGAGGGGTGAAGTGGAAGTGGTTATTTTTATTTATTTATGTTACTTTTTTTTTTTTTTTTTTGGCTGATGCTGCATAAGCTTGCTTTCTTGCATCAAATGCCTCTACTAATGCTAATGCTAATTTTTATACATGGGATCACGTCCATTAATTTGCTGTACAATAGTTCAGTGTAATAACAATTTGCAGCATGAAGGGGCAGTTTATACAACAATTCAGTGATGACACTGTATGAGACAATTCAATGAATGTTTTGAGGGAACTCGGCATGTAACAAAGACAGACGGCATACATTTAACATGCCATGCTATAAATGGTGAATTTATTCTGCACACCGAATCTCTGTTTGGTTTTTAGGAGCATTAGCAACTAAGGCCATGTTGCTCAGGGGATATGCGGTGATCATTCCCCGACCTTTCCACATCCTCCGTATTTGGTATCACTAGCTCGAAACCTGGTCTAATCAAGAAGCGTGTGCTATGCACTGCTGCTCCTGCCCACCTGGAAATGGAGGCGCCGATTCAAAGAAATAATCACCTCCTTATCCCTGCAAGCAAAATTCCTGTATACCTGACAAGACCCCATGAGCTGCTCTGACAGCCTGTCTGCACAAATACCCCTAGGTCTTTTTCATTCTCCACTACCCTTAGTGTGGTACTGCACAGTTGGTACATAACTCTGGGGTTACTGCTACACATTTGCAGTACTTTGCATTTGTCAATGTCTTCAGTTGCCACCTATTAGCCCATCTGTCCAACTTTTATAGATCCTGTTGCAGTACCATTCTGTAATTACTGTCATTTACAACCCTGCCAACCTTCGTGTATTATCTTCAAAGTTAGACATTAAGCCTGATACACCTTCATTGATAAATGTATAAAATAATAAGGGTCCCAACACCGAACTGTAGGGGATCCACTAATAACACTAGTTCACGAAGAGCAGTATCCATTGATTACCACTCTCCATCTTCTCTCACTCGTCAATCCCTTTATCCACAGCAGCAGCTTGCCCTTAATGCCATACTGCTCCAATTTGTACAGCAGTCTTCAGTGTGCAACAGTATCAAAAGTTTTCCTGAAATCCAAGTACGGTTAGTCCCTGACTTGCATAAGCCCGAGTTACGTAACTTCGGACTTATGTAAATTTTTTTGGTAAAATCGTAAAGATACTTTCTGTATAATTTCTAAGAGTGAAGTCGAATGAAGGAACAATAAGCAACAATAATTAAAAGCTTTTATTTTCATTCCCATACAAATTATGTTGGATAATAACCTGTGCAGTAACTAGAATCTAGGTAAATAACTAGAGTTAACATTTCATTTTCTGCTTTAAAAATTCTAAAGAAATATTCGACAATGTGTTTGAGACAGGTGAACTACGTTGAAGAACTTCAGAGATACCTCCACAACATTCAAGCTACATGGACTGTGTGTGTCCCATCAGCTATTTCTTCAGAGAATAACACACTAGTCAGTTCAGTTTTGTTAGAGAGTGAAGCAGGAGCTTTTGTTTGCATTCTGTATGTAATATTTGTTACATGTCGGGCTATACATATGGAATTTAAAAATTCTATACACTTATTACATGTATAGAATTTAAAAACTGTCTGAGACCACTGTAGTCACCTTTACTAAAGCAAAATCCCTTCCCTTCACCCCTTATAATTACAACATAACAGTGAGGATCATCTACCACTTTGATAGAAGAATCCAGATTCAGTTTTCTGTAGTAGCATCACAAATAGTAAATTCAAGATAAATTCGTCTGGAATATTTTTATTTATAGAATATTTAATTTTTTCAAAAATCATTTGAAAAATGGATTACCTAACTTACGAAAGGGATGTGGTTGCTTACCAAGCCAAGATACTTTGAAAAGTGACTGATCTCTCAACTTTTTACTTGCTTGTGTTTTTTTTTTTTTGCTGCTTTCACATGTTTATCTATCCGTAATTTTTTCTGCATGGTACATTATTTTCATAATTACACAAAGGACAATTTTTCTGCCTGTAGTAAAATCTTTTTGGTAATTGTCGATCCACAGTTCTTTTAAACTAGCAGCAAATTTGATTTTTAGCATTTTTAACAAAAGCCACAACTACCAATTCTAAAAATTGTTTTAAGGTAAAACTGAACTGTTATGCTACACATTCAAAGAATGAACTATCATCCAGCATTATCAGTGGCAAAAATTAAAGTAAAACATAATTAATGTTTTCCCATGCTCATTGAAATGTTTTTCCACACTAATTTATTGTAATATGAAGTTTTAAACTTTATATTAAACATTAATATCAATTAATGTTTATTAATGTCTAAAAATTAACCCTAGGGCTCATATCTGGTGAGTATGGGCTTGGCACACCCAGGGTTGGGCAGACTGTAAGTGGAAATGTATATCATTGATATTAGAACTAAGACCACATATTTGTGAAATGAACTAGGAAGTATTTGGGAGGTTTAGACCTTTTTGCAGATAAGTTTGAACTATTAGTTTTAGAATTTATAGTGTATTCAAAGTAGGAAAAAGTGGGGAGGGACATGCTGTATGAAGTAATGAAATTTTTGGATGTGGCGTACACATGGTAAGAATATATCTGGATTCTTGTCAGACTCCCTTCAGTCACTAACTGGCAGAGTAGAGCTAGCAAGATTATCCGGAAGCCTCCAAGAGAGTTACCAATAGGTTCAGTCCGGTGCACAAACTAGCAACCAACGTGCGAACACCATTTTAGACCTGTACCCTAGAAATGTAAGGAAGCTTAGATCTTGCCATGGTGTTCATCATAACCTCAACAGACATCAATCGTACTGCATGATGGAAAAGATGAGGAAGGGTTGACCTAAACTTAGTTCTGGAACGTAAACATGGGTTCCACCACTTCAAGCCTCCAATAAGCAAAGTGGTGGTATTGCACTGGTTGATGAGAGTCATCTACCACCTAGTATTGCCAGATAACACAGAGAGATGGCATTCCTCCGTGTGGTGGGTGCCACACCTCAGCTCCTGCTTACGTTGGTTCACACTTGGGTGGTCACCCATAGTGTGCTTGCGCATGGGGGCTACACCCAGGATTACTAACAGTCCCACCATCGTGAAGATGCAAGCAAAGGATTTGGCTATCACAGACTGTCCAGAATTCGCTGAAATTGGGTCCACTTGACTTGAGTGTCACCTGAATATCACTTCCATCAGCATTTTAGACTTCCAGGTAGCAAGCATAACTTGTCTGGCATATCTGAGAGAACGTCTGCAACAACCTTAAGGACTATAGCTTCAAGTACCACACAGTTGATACATTACTCTGGGGTTTAATGCCACCCAGCAGGACTTTGCATTTGTCAATGTGAAACGTGAACTGTCATTTTTCAGCCCATCTGCCTAAACTTTCTAGATCCTGTTGCAGTGGCATACTACCATTAACAGCAATGCCAATCTTTTAATCATCTGCAAAACTGGACATTAAGCTTCATATACCTTCATCAGTATCATTGATAAATATAGAAAACAACAAAGGGTCCAAAACCAAAACCAAACCCTGGAGAGACTCTGCTAGTAACATTAGTCCAAGAAGAGCAATGTCCATTGGTTACCACTCTGTCTTCACCCACTCAATCATCCCTTTATCTATAGCAACAAGTTGCCCTTAAAGCCACACTTCTCCTATTTGTCCAGGAGTCTTTTATGTGTAACAGTATCAAAAGTTTACCTGAAATCAAAGTATCATATACTTGGATTTCAGGAAAGCTTTTCATCCAGTTCTTTTGTGACCACATCATAGTATCCAATCAAATTGGTCAGAGAACATTTTCTCCTTAATAAACCCATGCAATGTCTAAAATATAACTGCAATCTTTCCTACATGGTTCTACATTGCTTCTTTAACTACTGACTACATTGTTTTCCGTGAAACAGAAGCTAATATAGTGGATATATGTGGATATATTTGCACAGTTATGTGCAAATATATCCACATAACTGTGGATATATTTGCACATCGTCAGTCTCCGAGGACTTTCCCCGATTCCAAAGATGCTCTCATAATTATGGCTATATGGCTGCACAGATCCCATCCAATCCAGGTGCCTTTTTTATGTTTAACTTCAACAATTTCTCTTCTACTTGCCTCTAAGTTATTACAAAATCATTTAGCTCCATGTTAGAGTTTGATCAACTTGTGGCATTCACTTCCCTAAAGAATTCTTCATGTGTGAATGTAGGTGCAAAATAATCATTGTTTGTCAGCAACCTGAGCAGGATTGCCAACTGTCGAGCCATTGATATCAAGTGTACTTATGTGATTCTTTCCCTTCTTTGTGGCATTTACATAAGTAAAGAAATCTTTGCTGTTTATCTCTGCATCCTTAACCTAAGATATGCCTTGGCTTGCCTATGAAAATTATGATATCCTTCTTCGTGACTTGATTACAGATTAGTTTTTATCTATTGTAGGCTTCTGTGTCACCTGATATTTATATGCATTCCATGGATTTTTCTTCTCCGTCATGAGTGTCAGTTCATCTGACATCCATTTAGGACTAAACCTTGAAAAGTTTGTTTTTTTGTTTTTTTTAGGAGCATTAGCAACTAAGGCCATATTACTCCAAGGATATGCAGTGGTCATTCCCTGCCCATTCCGCATGCTCCATATTTGGTGGCTCACGGGCTCGAACCCCGGTCTAATCAAGAAGCGTGTGCTACGCACTGCTGCTCCTGCCCACCTGGCTACGGAGGCGCCACCTTGAACAGTATAAGTACTCCTCGACTTGCATAGCATTACGTAAGTCGGGGAATTTCTCCCATGCTTGTGCAGCACTTGCAAATGTGTTCACTGAATTGATTGAATCAAAAAAGAAATGTTTGACAAACATGTAAATAGAATTATTTATTGTATTTATTCAATTTTTTATCTCATGCACAGGAAAAATTACAAAAGCATGTAATTTTTAAAAAATTTCAAAATTACAAAAAAAAGAGATA
This sequence comes from Mastigoproctus giganteus, assembly GCF_048544385.1. Classification (NCBI taxonomy): domain Eukaryota; kingdom Metazoa; phylum Arthropoda; class Arachnida; order Uropygi; family Thelyphonidae; genus Mastigoproctus; species Mastigoproctus giganteus. The sequence continues at coordinate 118,326,353 of NC_143575.1, read as the reverse complement.
AGACAGGCATAACATCAGTAAGTTTTTCCTCTCAAGCATTGTTGCCAGAATTGACGTCTTCAGCTGATAAGTATGCCACTGCGGAGTTTGAGGGCTGTGGAGATTTAGAAAGGGTCTGTCGCTCAACCTTAAGAAAGAACATATTAATGGATGACATGATTGGACAGTGGCTTTTTTCCTTTTCATCATAGATTTCTTTGGAGCAAGCAAGCATAACATTCACCCCTCTGTTAACTTTTAAGAATCGTTCACTGTCAGGATCCATCTTCTCAAACCTCGTCATTCCCGATGCAATTTCAGAAAATTGCCATTGCCATCTCTCTGGCGATGAAGCATCTTGGCTCCTCATTTGGTTCATCTTGAGCTTCGTCAGCATTTTCTTCTTTCACTATTGCTGCCTGCAAGTCAATATGTTATTCGTTAGATAATTCCCTCTCTTCTTCCTCTATTAACTGCTCGTCTTTGACATCAATCTCCAACTGAAGTAGCTCTGCAACCTTTACAATCTTATCTGTAACTTCTTCATATGATTCTTTTTCAAATCCTTGGCAGCTTTTATGTGGCATGGGCACATTGTCTTCCATACGCCATTTAAACAACTTTTAGTAATTTCCGCCCAGGCCTTATTGATGTTTATATTGTAAGGTTTCCAGAAGTCTCTCAATGTAAAATTTCTCATCATCTACTGCAGACAATGCCTGAGCAAATGTTCTGCATAAATAGTATGCTTTTAAATTCGAAATAACACCCTGATCCCTAGGTTGGATGAGTGATATTGTGTTTGGCGGTAGAAATATGCCTCTCACATTGAAATCATCTAGATGCGTAGGATGTCCAGGAACATTATCTAATAGAAGCAAAATGATGAAAGGAATATCGTTGTCTTTACAATATTTTTCAACCTTGGGAATGAAGCAGCATTTAAAAAAATCCACAAAGAGAAATGTTAACTGCAGGGACTCACATCTGGGATAGTATGGGCTTGGCACACCCAGGGTCCTGAGCTGAATATCATCATTCTTCTCTCTCTCTCTCTCTCTCTCTCTCTCTCTCTCTCTCTCTCTCTCTCTCTCTCTCTCTCTCTCTCTCAGGGTTGCTCAGAAATTTCTTTTGGCAGGTGCAGCATAAGCCTCAAGCTTTGTTACACTATATACGCTGTGATCACTGCCACCTAGTGGTTCCTTTATCTGCAGATTCTTAATGCATGAATAATCAACGCTGATAATCAGATCAAGAGAATTATTCCCTCTGGATGGCCCATGAACATGCTGCTGTAGAAAACAATCATCCAATAAATCCACAAAAAGCCTTGCTAGTATGCAAGTGACCAACCCACAAGTTAGAGTCAATATCGGGTATGTTAAAATCCGCCATCTGGTTCACTAATCCACAATTTCTCTGTACAATTTTTCGCTGTTCTCATCAGAGTCATTAGGCCTATAACACACTAATAGTTTCATTTTTGCCTTCCCAGTGCTTATGTCACACCAAACTCACTCAACATTGCACTGCCCACCCATGTCAAATGGATGCACTGCTTTAGATATATATATATATATATATATATATATATTTTTTTTTTTTTTTTTATGTAAACCCCAAACACAAGAGGAATTAAACCATATAGCACTTAGTACCATGCTTGGGTTAGAGGTTGAGAAGATGAAAGAAGATATTTGTTGATATTGGACTTCAACTTCTGTAGACTGTAATTTTCAGGAAATACTTATGAAGGAAGACTGCTCCAGAAAATGGCAGTTGAATGAATAAATGAGGAAGATGAAAAGTTGGTTCTGTGAGTTTGAAGGTGGACAGAAAATGGATGTTAGCTGGTGGCTGCACGTGTTCGGACTGTTTTGAAAGAGGGAGCAGGAATTATAGAAGCCAATTCAGAAGAACAGTGCCCATGGAAATATCTGTAAAAGAGGCATGCAGCAGAAACAGTACATCAATGAGAGAGCGAGCGGAGAGACTAACTGCCCTCTTCTGAATGAAATCAAGAAGCCTGAGAGAAGTCTTGGGGGCACAACCCCAGATGTGGGAACAATATTCCATGGCAGGGCGGATTTGCGATTTATACAGAGTGAGCAGCTGTTTGGAAGAAAAGTAAATTTTTCTTCCAAACAGCTGCTTCCAAAAAGTAAAGAAAAGTGCATTAAAGAGAAAACCAAGTTTTTTAGATGCAGAAGAAGCAATATTTGTAATGTGCTTTAGCATTAGCATTAGTAGAGGCATTTGATGCAAGAAAGAAAGCCTATGTAGCATCAGCCAAAAAAAAAAAAAAAAAAACAAATAAATAAATAAATAAATAAAAAATAACCACTTCCACGTCACCAATCTCTTCGTTCGAAATACCTGTCCAGCTGAGCCTTAAACTTATTTAGGCTATCAACTTCCACGACAAGGGATTGAAGTCTATTCCAGCAACCAACCACCCGCTGGCTAAAGGCAAATTTCCTAACGTCTATCCTACATCTGTCTTTCCTCAATTTGAATTTATGCCCTCTCAGATGATTATTCTAAGCAAGAGGAAGAATCCCATCAGCATTGAGCATGCTCAAACCATTCTAAGGCTTTATACACCTCTATCAGATCACCTCGCCGGTGCCTAGTCTCCAGACACTGTAATTTGCAAAACATAAGCCTTTCTTAGTAAGAGCACCCCTTTGTTCCATTCACTAATCTTGTTGCCCCTCTCTGTACTCGTTCCAGCATCACTACATCCTTCTTGAAATGAGGCCTCCAGACCTGTATACAGTACTCTAGGTGCGGTATGACCATTTCCTTATACAAGGGAATAATCACCTCCTTATATCTGCTAGAAATCACCTGCTAGAAAAATTCCTATATATCATAGACAATACACCATGAGCTACTCTTGCAGCCCATCTGCACTGCTCAGAAAACTTCATATCTGCCTGAACAACCACCCCCAGGTCCCTTTAATTCTCTACCACTGTCAGTGTAGTACCACAGAGTTGATACGTTGCTCTGGGGTTGTTGTTTCCCCATATGTAGTACTTTACATTTGTCAATGTTAAACTTCATTTGCCACCTCTCAGCCCATCTGCTCAACCTTTCCAGACCCTGTTGCAGCAGCATAGTGTCAATAGTGTCCTTGACAACCCTGCCAACCTTCGTATCGTCTGCAAACTTGGAAATTAAACTTGATATACCATCATCAATATCATTTATAAATACAGAAAACAATAATGGACCCAGTAATGAACCCTGAGGGACTCCACTAATAACATTAGTCCACGATGAGCAGTGTCCATTGATTACCACTCTCTGTCTTCTCCCCCTCAACCACCCCTTTATCCATAACAGCAATTTGCCTCCAATGCCACACTGCTCCAATTTGTGCAGCAGTCTTCCATGTGCAACAGTATCAAAAGCCTTTCTAAGATCCAAGTATATAATATCAAAGTTATTCCCTGCATCCAGTTCTTTTGAGACTGCATCATAGTATCCAATCAAACTGGTCAGGCAAGACTTCCCCTTAACAAAACCATGCTGTGTCTGAGCTATAACTGAAGTCTTGTCTAGATGATCCTGCAGTGCTTCTTTAACCAGTACCTCCATTAATTTTCCAGGAACAGAAGTTAAACTAACAGGTCTATAATGACTTGTGTCACCCTTTGATCCTCCTTTGTGAATTGGGGTCACATTTGGACATCTCCAGTCCATGAGTACTTCCCCTGAGTCCAAGGAAGCTCTCATAATTATGGCTAAGGGTTTGCTTACTTCCTTTGCTGCTTCCTTTAATATAACTGGATAGATCCCATCCACCCCAGGTGCCTTTCTTGTATTTATCTTCAACAATTTCTCCTCCACTTTACTCTCAGTTATTACAAGATTCTCTAGCTTACTGTCAGAGTTGAATACACCTCTGGCATTCCCCTCGCTGAATAACTCCTCATGTGTGAATGTCGATACAAAATATTCATTCAGTTTGTTAGCTACCTGAGCAGGATCATCAACAGTTGACCCATCGACATCAAGTGGACCAATATGATTTATCCCCTTCCTTCTAGAGTTTACATAAGTAAAGAACTCTTTGCTGCTTTTCTTTGCATCCCCTGCCAAAGATTTCTCGTAATCTGCCTTCGCCTGCCTAACCTCCTTTGTAACTTGGTTACAGATCAACTTGTATCTATCATAGGCTTCTGTGTCACGTGTTAATTTGTATGTATCCCATGCATTTTTTCTTCTCTGCCATATGTCTCATTAGTTCATCTTGACATCCACTTAGGCCTAAACCTTGAACAATATTTCTTAGTTGGTATGTAAAGCCTAGTAGCTTCCAAGATAAGTTTTTTGAATGCTTCCCATTTTGAATTTGCTGTTGGTAACATCATCAGTTGGTCCCACTGTATAGAATTTAAATACTGTCTCAGTCCATCGTAGTCGCCTTTACGAAAGCAATAACCCTTCCCTTTACCCCTAATGGTAGTTACCTCTTTGAGTAAAACCCACTTCAGCACACTGTGATCACTGCTACCTAGTGGTTCATTTACCTGCAGATTCTTAATGCATGAAGAATCACTACTGATAATCAAATCAAGAGTATTACTCCCTCTAGTTGCCTCCCAAACATGCTGATGTAGAAAACAATCATCCAATAAATCCACAAAAGCCTTGCTAGTGTGTGAGTGACCAACCCACAAAATCCAGTCAATATCTGGGAAATTAAAATCCCCCATTATAAAACTCTCTGATTTGCTGGCCCACTCTACTTCCCCGTACAGTTCCTTATTATACTCATCAGAATTATTAGGCCTACAGCACACTCCTACTCTCAATTTTGATCTCCCAATGCTTATGTCACACCAAACTGACTCGACACTGCACTGTCCAGCAATGTCGACTGGCTTCACTTCCTTGATTTTATGTATTTCTTAACTAATAGCATAACCCCTCCTCCATTCCTACCCTGTCTATCCTTTCTGTAGACATTGTACTCCCCAAATTCCAGTTCTGCATTCCTTATATCTGTGTGACACCACATCTCTGAAATCCCCACAATATCTGCCTCTGATGTTTTGAGCAATATCTCAAATTCATCAAATTTATTTACTAAACTTCTAGCTTTGGTGTACAAGCAAGTATACATGCTTGTGCCAAGAGAGAGATTAGAAGTCATGGTAATCCCCAAAAGAGATATCATTTTGCCTAGAAATCGGAGTGTCACTAAAGATAAGCAAAGGAGCAGAAGAATCCTTTTTGTGAGATATAAAACAAGACTGAGTTTTAGAAGGGTTGAAATCAATTAAGTTATCTTTGCCCCACTGGAGAATTACCTGAAGATTGGCATTTAAGGAATTGGTAGCAGATGTTCGAGAAGTTGGAGCTGATTGAGCAGGGCAAGGTATCTCAAAATGGTAAGTGAAATGCAATGTGCTATCATCGGCAAAACTATGGATAGGATTTCTAGTCAGTGTCATTGTTATACAAGAGGAAATGAGTGGAGGAAAGAATTGAACCTTGCGGGACACCGGCATTAGTGGAGAAGTTGGAAGACAGAGAGCCATCTACCATCACCCTCTGTGAGCAATCAGAGAGAAAACTGGATAACCAATTATTAAAACAGTTGGCAAACCATAAGATGGAAGCTTGTTTCGAAGACCTTTATGCCAAACACGATCAAAAGCCTTTGAGATGTCAAGAGCAACTACTTGTGTTTCACCGAACCTTTCCATTGAATTAGTCCATAAATGGATAACATAAGCCAGTGGATCGACACTGACAGAATCCATACTGGCGGTCGTTGATCAGACAGAAGGTTTCTAGGTAGTTTAAGAGTTGGCGGTTAATTGATTTCTCCATTACTTTAGAAAGAGTAGAAGTAACTGCAATGGGATGATAACTGGATGGAGGGATTTGTCACCCTTTTTAGGAACTGGCTGGATATGAGCAAATTTCCAAGCAGAAGGAAAAAAAAAATCTTTAGAATAATAAAGTGAAAAAAGGCAGCAAAGAATAGGAGTAAGTTCAGGAGCTTAGGTTTTGAGAACAAGTGGAGAAATACCATCTGGACCTGGAGAGAGCCTAGCATTAAGATTCGTCAAAATCCTTCTGACATCCTTTTGACGGAAGACCACAGGAGGCACTGAATGGAGCGTGCTGGGAATGGTGGGAGGTGTTTTACGAAGATCATTAATACATGAGTTGGAAGAAAAATGGGATGCTAGCAGGTCAGCTTTATCCTTGGCTGAAGTGACAACAGAACCATCTGGTTTGGACAGAGGTGGGAGCAAAGATGGGCAAATGTTGCGGCCAATAGCTTTGGCAAGAGACCAGAATGCTCGGCTACCATTAGGGCAAGAGGCAAGTTTTCTACTCTTAGCCTGTTCAAACTCTAGTTTGGACTGATTAATTACTGCTTTACAATTGTTGCGAACTTTGGTGTAGGCAGAAAATGAAACTGAAGAATTAGAAACAAGCCATTACGATATGCAACGTTCTTCTCTTGGACAGCCTTAGCACATTTATTGGAAAATCAAGGTTTAGATAAAGGACGAGATTTTAAAGTGGAATGTGGGATAAAGAAAGGAAAAGGGTGAACAGAAAGTGGACATGGAAGAGTCCAAATGGATTAACAACTAATGAAATCGACTTCATCTTCACTAACAGAAGATATATTGTGAATGATGTTACCATTCTGAATAAGGTAAATGTTGGAAGTGATCACAGAATGGTAAGATGTACACTTCATATAGATGTAGGAAGGGAAAGGAAAAAACTGACTCAAGTAAATAATACAAAGGTCTTTGAGATAACAGAAGAGGAGAAAAAGCAGTATGTGCTGGAACTTAAGAACAAGTTTGAGCTTCTGCAGACTGCTCAGGACCAAGATATCGACGAGGAATATTACAACTTTCTGAAAGTGATAAAGCCCAAGAACTCTATAGGGAAAAAGAAATTGAAAGAAAAAATTAGTCAAGAAACACTTGTTATGATGAACCAAAGGCAAAAAATGAAGAGCAAGATAAACACTGACAAGGAGAAAATTCAGTATACTGATATATGCAAAGCCATTAGAAAGAGACTCAGAGAGGGCATAAGAAGATTTAACACAAGAAAAGTAGAACAAGCATTAAGGGAAAACAAAGGATTTAAATCAGCAGCCATGAGCAGTAATACAGAAAGACAAATGATACTGAAAATGAAGAATAGCGATGGTGTACTTATAAACAGCAGAGAAAGCATAATTCAAATAGCAAAAGACTCCTATAGAGAATTATACAAGGGGTGAGGGAATGTTGCCAGCAGTGGGGAAGATGGATTGAAAATTAGCAACACATACAACATACCCGATATTCTTCCTAATGAGGTAGAACATGGTATGTCTGGCAGGGGCAAAGGTTGATGACGTTGTAGAGCGAATATCATCTTTTAAGGGCACAAAAGGTGATATAGTTGTACACGTTGGCACTAATAATATTAAGAGTAGGAGACTGGCAGAATTACTTAACAAGTACAGGTCACTGTTGAACAAAAGCCGAGAATTAGGGTTGAATTTGAAAGTGTCTGCAATTCTGCCCAGACACGATAGGAGGGAGTATATGATGAGAGCCTTGTCGATCAATTCGGCCCTGGAAAGATTGTGCAAGGCTCAAGGGGTAGAATTTTTTTCAGCCTGGACTGTACTTGTTAACAGGAGAGATTGCTTCTACAGGGATGGGATACACTTAAATAGAAAGGGTGCAAGAATATTTGCTGATGCTATCGAGGCAGTGTTAGGTGGGTCGGAAAACTGCTAGCTTGGGGGGAGACAAAGACCAATAGATTGACACTAGCCACTGGCAGAGGTGAAAGAGATTCTTGCACTGCTTCTATTAGAATGAGCAGAAGCCTGAAAAACAAGATGCATGGTATTTCAGAGACTGCTGGGAGCCATTGCGGTACAAGTAAACACATGGGTTGTGTTAGGGTAGCTAAGAATAGAAACAGGTGCAGGTATACTTGCGTGTACACCAATGCTAGGAGTTTGGTAAATAAATTTGATGAATTTGAGGTATTGCTCAAAACATCGAAGGCAGATATTGTTGGGATATCAGAGACGTGGTGTCACACAGATATAAGGGATGCAGAACTGCAATTTGCGGAGTACAACGTCTACAGAAAGGATAGACAGGATAGGAAGGGAGGAGGGGTTATGTTATTAGTTAAGAAACACATAAAAACCAAGGAAGTGAAGCCAGTCGACATCGCTGGACAGTGCAGTGTGGAGTCAGTTTGGTGTGACATAAACATTGGGAGATCAAAATTGAGAGTAGGAGTGTGCTATAGGCCTAATGACTCTGATGAGTATAATAAGGAACTGTACAGGGAAATAGAGTGGGCCAGTAAATCAGAGTGTCTTATAATGGGAGATTTTAATTTCCCAGATATTGACTGGAATTTGGGGGCTGGTTACTCACACACTAGCAGGACTTTTGTGGATTTATTGGATGATTGTTTTCTACATCAGCATGTTCGGGAGGCAACTAGAGGGAGTAATACTCTTGATTTGATTATCAGCAGTGATTCTTCATGCATTAAGAATCTGCAGATAAATGAACCACTAGGTGGCAGTGATCGCAGTGTGCTGAAGTGGGATTTACTCAAAGAGGTAACTACCATTAGGGGTAAAGGGAAGGGTTATTGCTTCCGTAAAGGCGACTACGATGGACTGAGACAGTATTTAAATTCTATACAGTGGGACCAACTGATGATGTTTCCAACAGCAAATTCAAAATGGGAAGCATTCAAAGAACTTATCTTGGAAGCTACTAGGCTTTACATACCAACTAAGAAATATTGTTCAAGGTTTAGGCCAAAATGGATGTCAGATGAACTAATGAGGCATATGGCAGAGAAGAAAAATGCATGGGATACATACAAATCAACACACGACACAGAAGCCTATGATAGATACAAGTTGATATGCAACCAAGTTACAAAGGAGGTTAGGCAGGCGAAGGCAGATTACGAGAAATCCTTGGCAAGGGATGCAAAGAAAAACAGCAAAGAGTTCTTTACTTATGTAAACTCTAGAAGGAAGGGGATGAATCAGATTGGTCCACTTGATATTGATGGGTCAAGTGTTGATGATCCTGCTCAGGTAGCTAACAAACTAAATGAATATTTTGCATCGACATTCACACATGACGAGTTATTCAGCGAGGGGAATGCCAGAGGTGTATTCAACTCTAGCAGTAAGCTACAGAATCTTGAAATAACTGGGAGTAAAGTGGAGGAGAAACTGTTGAAGATAAACACAAGAAAGGCACCCGGGGTGGATGGGATCTATCCAGTTATATTAAAGGAGGCAGCAAAGGAAGTAAGCAAACCCTTAGCCATAATTATGAGAGCTTCCTTGGACTCAGGGGAGGTACCCATAGACTGGAAATGTGCAAATGTGACCCCAATTCACAAAGGAGCATCAAAGGCTGACACAAGTAATTATAGACCTGTGAGCTTAACTTCTGTTCCAGGAAAATTAATGGAGGCACTGGTTAAAGAAGCACTGCAGGATCATTTAGACAAGACTTCAGTTATAGCTCAGACACAGCATGGTTTTGTTAAGGGGAAGTCTTGCCTGACCAATTTGATTGGATACTATGATGCAGTCACAAAAGAACTGGATGCAGGGAATAACTTTGATATTATATACTTGGATCTTAGAAAGGCTTTTGATACTGTTGCACATGGAAGACTGCTACACAAATTGGAGCAGTGTGACATTGGAGGCAAATTGCTGCTATGGATAAAGGGGTGGTTGAGGGTGAGAAGACAGAGAGTGGTAATCAATGGACACTGCTCATCGTGGACTGATGTTATTAGTGGAGTCCCTCAGGGCTCAGTGTTGGGTCCATTATTGTTTTCTGTATTTATAAATGATATTGATGATGGTATATCGGGCTTAATGTCCAAGTTTGCAGACGATACAAAGGTTGGCAGGGTTGTCAAGGACACTACTGACACTATGCTGCTGCAACAGGATCTGGAAAGGTTGAGCAGATGGGCTGAGAGGTGGCAAATGAAGTTTAACATTGATAAATGTAAAGTACTACACATGGGAAACAGCAACCCCAGAGCAACGTATCAACTCTGTGGTACTACACTGACAGTGGTAGAGAATGAAAGGGACTTGGGGGTGGTTGTGCAGGCAGATATGAAGTTCTCGGAGCAGTGCAGACGGGCTGCAAGAGTGGCTCATGGAGTATTGTCAATGATATACAGGAATTTTTCCAGCAGGGATAAGGAGGTGATTATTCCATTGTATAAGGCGATGGTCAGGCCACACCTAGAGTACTGTATACAGGTCTGGAGACCTCATTTCAAGAAGGATGTAGAGCTGCTGGAACGAGTACAGAGAAGGGCAACAAGATTAGTGAATGGAACAAAGGGGTGCTCTTACGAAGAAAGGCTTACGTTTTGCAAATTACAGTGTGTGGAGACTAGGCACCAGCGAGGTGATCTGATAGAGGTGTATAAAGCCTTGAATGGTTTAAGCATGCTCAATGCTGATGGGATTCTTCCTCTAGCTCAGAAAAATCACCTGAGAGGGCATAAATTCAAATTGAGGAAAGACAGATGTAGGATAGACGTGCGGAAATTTGCCTTTAGCTAGCGGGTGGTTGGTTGGTGGAACAGACTTCCATCCCTTGTGGTGGAGGTTGATAGCCTAAATAAGTTTAAGGCTCAGCTGGACAGGTATTTTGAACGAACAGAGGGGTGAAGTGGAAGTGGGTTTTTTTTTTTTTTTTTTTTTGGCTGATGCTGCATAAGCTTGCTTTCTTGCATCAAATGCCTCTACTAATGCTAATGCTAACATGCATTGAAGAAAATGAAGAATCAGAAAGCCCCAGGGGAAGATGAAGTTACTGTAGAGTTTTTAAAATTGGGAGGAAGAGACATAACACAAAAACTGGCAAGGCTCTTCACAAAGTGCATTAAAAAAGGTGTGACGCCTAAGCAGTGGAATAATGCAATCACAGTTATCCTACATAAGAAAGGAGATAAATCAGAAATTAGAAATTATAGACTAATTAGCTTGTTATCCCACATCTACAAGTTGTTCACAAGGGTCATTACTAACAGATTAGAAAGAATACTTGATGAGAATCAACCGAAAGAGCAAGCTGGCTTTAGGACAGGATTCTCAACTATGGATCACCTTAACGTAATATCACAGCTAATGGAGAAAGCAAATTAATAGAAAACACCATTATGCCTGCCATTTGTGGATTATGAAAAGGCATTTGACTCCATACAGCATAAGGCAATGTTTCGGGCACTGGAAAGACAAGGCATAGATACCCCATATATTATGATTTTGAAGGAAATACAGGAAACCCTTGATTAGTGCGGTTAATGAATCCTTGAAATATACCGCACATATTAAAACTGCACTAATCAAACTTAAGAAACAATGGGAATAATTATAATGAATCCTTGAAAATTATGAAATTGTAAAAATATATTTTTTCTTACTCAATACGTACCTATAATGCACTGCATAGTTCTTAAATTATTAAGGAATAAATTTAAAAAAAGATAGTATGATTTAAATTTTATTTTTTGCAAAAAAAACTTATGTAACTTCAATTGAACAGTGGTGGCTTTCTTCCTTTCCTCCATGATTTTGCGATAACAATCAATTTGCTTATCTAACCCTCAACGAACGTTCATGCTTCTCTCTGCATCTGGATCAATCTCTAGTATGAATTCTTTTGCTTTTTAAAGTGTATTAAATAGTTCAAGTTTTTTGAATGAAATTTCTTTGGGAGCAAATTGCTTTTCTTTTGCTTCATTTTCGTCTTCTTCCTCGTATGCATGTTGATGCTCAATTTCAAGATCGTCGTTACTTACGTCTTTTGAATGCGATTCCAATAATTCTCTAACGTTTTCTGAATCTACTTCCTCAAAGCCGAGGTCTTTTCCAATTGTAGTAATTTCATCAATAACTTTGTTGACAGGATTAATGAAACCGCAAAAATCATTTGCGCATTCAGGCAAAAGATTCTGCCAGATAGCTCTCATGCAGCTGTTCGTCATTTCTTCACACAATTTGTGTATGTTCTCAACTGCTTCTTTAATATAATAATATTAAAGAAGTTTAATATTAATAATAAAATAATAAAAGAATATGAGTTACCAGAGCAAATTTCAATTTCAGAGAGGTATGGGGTGCTGCTGTCGAGCATTTTGGAGTCGATTCCCATTCATTTAAGTTAGAAGACCCTGGTGAGTGCGTGTCACGTATTTGCTGCTTTAGGTGCCGTTGTGAGTTGCCAAGCACCGCAAGAAAAAAACAGCGCACTAATCAAATTTGATAACGCATATATTAAGGGGATACTATCAAAAAAATTTTTCGCACTAATTAAAACCGCATTGTTCAAAACCGCATTAATCAAGGGTTTCCTGTATATGAGAATGCTACCTCCTTTATTAGACTAGACAAACACAGTATGAAAATTAAAATCGAGAAAGGAGTTCGACAAGGAGACACTATCTCCGAAGCTGTTTACTGCTGCCCTGAGGAAGCTTCCAGAAGATTAGACTGGTCGCAGAAAGGAGTCAATGTGAACGGAGAGTACCGAAACCATTTACGATTTGCAGATGACATGGTGGTCATAAGCCACGATCCCAAAGAATTAGACGAAAATCTTTATCAGTTATGCACAGTTAATAAGTAATTATTTTGGACTAAAGATGAATATGGTTAAAACAAAAGTAATGATGAACAAGTATGCCACAGAGGGGGAAATAATGATTGAAGGAGCAGTAATTGAAAAGGTGGAGTCATATATACTTATCTGGGACAAGTTATTAGCTGTAATAATGATAAATGGCTGGAAGTCAAGAGAAGAATAAATTTTGGATGAATAGCATTCAGGAAATATAGTCACATACTGAAGAGCAATATCCCAGTTTGTCTGAAACGTAAAATAATGAACCAATGTATACTCCCCACCATGACTTAATGGAAGTGAAACTTGGGCACTCACCAAAAGAATGGAAGAGAGGTTGAGAACTACACAGCGAAGAATGGAACTAATTATATTGGGAATTAGACTGTTAGATAAGAAGAGAAACACATGGATTTGGCAGCAAACTCAAGTAAAGGACATTCTTATCAAAAAAGAACTAAAATGGTCTTGGGCAGGACACATGGCTCGAAGACAAGATGACAGATGGACTAAGAAAATTACAGAATGGTACCCAAGAGGAGCTAGAAGAAAACCTGGAAGACGAAGGCAGAGATGGATAGATGAAATCACATGAGTTTGTGGGTAGTAAATGGATGGGCAGTGCTCAAAACAGAAGGAAATGGAAAGTTGCTGGAGAGCCTGCATCCTGCAGTGGATTGAAAATGGCTGATAATGATGTGGGATAAAGGATTCCATTCGTGCAAGAATAATTTCACTGACACGATCTGAGCAAATGTTGACATCAGAAGTTTTGAAACAGTAATCCAACCAAGGAAAAGAAGAAAAGAAATTTTGCCGGTCATCCCATTTTGCATTCTTGTAATGCCAAACAACACCAGGTTGGGAATAGCCATGAGATAAAGGCTCCATTGAAGAATAGACAATCACCAAGTTGTGATCTAAAGTGCCTAAAGGACCTCTCACTTCGACCGTGTACTTAGAAGAGTTGTTTGTGAGAAAAAGATCAAGCGTGTTTGCTGTATGATTAGGATTGTCCAGTATTCTTGTAGGTAAATGAACAATCTGTGCAAGGTTATTGGTAATTTCAAAAGTCTCAGCATCTCGACCAGCTGGGTCGGTGTGACTAGAAAATGGAAGCCAGCTGGAGTTGTGAACATTAAAATCACAAAGGAAAATTACCTCACTGTTGGGAAAGTTGGACTGGAGAAAGTCAAGTTGCAAAGAGAGGAAGTCAAAGAGCTCCAAGTGATTAGTGGAGTTGGAAGAACGGTAGAGACAACAGATGAATTTGATGCAATGAGGTAGAGAGATTTTAAGCCAGAGAAGATCAAAGAGAGGAGATTCCAAATTGCCAAGTCTCTGACAGGGAATATCAGAACGGACATATGCACTAGTACCACCTTTGAGACGAAAGGAATCATACAGCGAATAATTCGGGCATCTGAGATGAGCAGTAGTTGAATCAACCAATAAATGAGATTCTGTCAGAAAAAGTACATGGGGTTTGGCAGACTGCAAGTGGAAGTGGACATCGTTGAGATTAGAATTGAGACCATGTATATTTGTGAAATGAATTAGGAAGTGCTTGGGAGGTTTAGATCTTTTCGCAGATAAGCTTGCTCTATTAGTTTGACAATTCATGGTGTATTCAATAGTAAGAAAAAGTGGATGGGACATGCTGTATGAAGTAATGAAATATTTGGATATGGCGTACACATGGTAAGAATATACCCAGATCCTTGACATAACGTGGCCTCGACAATGCTCCCAGCATACACACTACTCAGACTCCCTCCAGTCACTATCTGGTAGAGTAGAGGTAGCAAGATTATACACTAGCTGATCTGGAAGCCTCCTAGAGAGTTACCAACAGGTTCTGTCCGGTGTACTAACTAGCGGCTGGCCTGCAAACACCATTTTAGAGCTGTACCCTCGAAATGTAAGAAATATTGGATCTCGTCACAATGTTCATCATAACCTCAAAAGTCATCAATCATACTGCATGACGGAAGAGATAGGGAAGGGTTGACCGGAACTTAGTTCTAGAGACTAAACATGGGTTCCACCACTTCAAGCCTCCAATAAGCAAAGTGGTGGTATTGCACCGGTTTATGAGAGTCATTTACCACAAAGAACGTGTACCTATCATAGATGCTTAACATTCTGATTCATAAGCAACCAAAACAAAATTCTTATAATACTGTAATGCACCTCTATTTAATTTTTATTCTTTATATTAATATGTTAATAATAATACAGTAACTCTCCGACTTATGTAAAACTCTACTTACACAAATTAGACTTTATGTAAGTTTTTGATGGCAGGTGCAAACTGAAAATAATATTGAAACGCATTTTGCATCTGTAGGGATGAATAGAGGTATTGTGAAAATATCGTAATGCGAACCCAATAACATATTGGTTTTTTTTTGTAATTCATTCCAATTCCTTGGAAGTTGAAAATTTCGCTATATTACTAAGCTATCTCTCTTTACCACTCTATTTATCTCTCTAAACTGTTATATTTATAATGGAAATTACACTACATTTTCAACATTATCGTATGTTACTATTATAAGAATCAATTTTGAATTATTTAGCCTTTGTGATATTTTTCTAAAGCATGTTTCTAGAAGTCTAGACTAAAAAACAATAAAAACAATTTGCACTTCCCGGTTTATTGGGCTTTTCTGTTAGCGCAATCTACTATAAACGATAACTCACTCTTACTGCATTTGCGATAATACCGATAACTGGAATTGTGTTGGTTTTTATGTTACAGTATTATGGTGAAATGTTCCCCTTCACTGAAATCTTCAATCATATAAAAAACAAATTTTCAGAAACTTCTCTTCATTCCTAATTAAGTATTACAATAATGAAGGGATAGGGATCAATGGAAAGTGCTGGTGGTGCTAGGAAACAAAAGAAAATTGATTTAGAAATGAAGATGATTAATTAAGAAGTACGAAGACGGACAAAGTTTGTCATCTATTGCACGGAATTAGGTCTCGCTGCTTCAACAGTGAATATTATTTTAAGAGACAGTGCGTGTATAAAAGAACATGTTAAAGGATCAATGCAGTTATGATCAACAGTGACCACAAAACAGCGTTCAGGTGCTATATCGAAGATGGAAAAGCTATTAATAATATGGATGGAAAATCAGATTCAGAAGCAAGTGCCTCTGAGTCCAATGGCCATTCAAGCAAAAGCAAGAAGTATTTATGAAGATATTAAGGATAAGTATGGCAAACCCCAAGACAAGTTAGTGGCAACAGGTGGTTTAACAGGTTCAAGCATCATACTGGTTTCCAAAACATTAAAGTATGCGGTAAAGTTGCCAGTGCCAATTCTGCAGCTGCAGAGAAATTTTGTGATGTGTTGGAAAAAATTACTGAAGGCAGCTATTCAATGAAGCAAATGTTTAACGTTGACGAGACTGCTCTGTATTGGAAAAAAATGCTGGATCGAACATAGATTGCCAAAGAGGAAAAGACAATGTCTGGTTTTAAGGCTTCAAAAGATAGGGCCATGCTCTTGCTTTTGACTAATGCAGTGGGAGATTACAGATTAATACAACTGCTTGTGTACCATTCTGGAAATCCTCATGCATTAAAGGGCATCAATAATGCCACCCTACCTGTGCATTTCTGATCAAACCAGAGAGCATGGATAACAATATCTCTCTTTGAGGATATTTTTATCTATGGTTTAAATGCTGCTTCATTCCCGAGACTGAAAAAGACAACTACGTTCCTTTAAAGATTTTGATTCTATTAGATAATGCTCATGGACATCCTACGCATTCTAGATGATTTCAATTCGAACGTGAAAGTCATATTTCTACCGCCAAACACAACGGCACTCATCCAACCTATGGATCAGGTTATTTAAAATTTAAAAGCACACTATTTGCTCAGGCATTGTCTGCAGTACACGGTGAGAAAATTTTACGTTGACTTTTGGAAATTTTACAATATTTACCACGGCATCTTAAACATTAATAAGGCCTGGGCAGAAATTACTAAAAGTCGTTTAAATGGTGCATGGAAGAAGAAAATATGCCCACGGCACATAATAGGCTTTGAAGGGTTTGAAAAAGATGAATCATATGAAGAGGTTACAGATAAGATTGTAAAGGTTGCAGATCTACTTCAGTTGTAGGTTGTTGCCAAAGATGTGGAGGAGTAAATAGAGGAAGAAGAGAAGGAATTATCTAACGAAGAACTTATTGATTTCCATGCAGTGAATTTGAAAGTAGAAAATGCTGAAGGAGCTCAGGATGAATCAAATGAGAAGCCGAGATGCTTCATCACCAGAGAGAGATGGCAATGTCATTTCGTGAAATTGCATTGGCAATGGCGAGGTTTTAGAAGATGGATCCTGAGAGCAAATGCGTCTTAAAAGTTAACAGAGGGGTGAATAATATGCTTGCTTGCTACAAATAAATCTACAATGAAAAGAAAAAAGCCACCGTCTAGTCATCCATTAATATGTTCTTTTGTAAGGTTGAGCAGCCGACCCCTCATAAATATCCACAGCCTTCAACCTCCACAGTAGTGTAACTTATCAGCTGAAGATGTCAATTCTGCCAACGATGCTCGAGAGGTAACATTTACTGACGTTATGCCTGTGTCCTCTCTTTTTTTTTTGTAATTTTACAATTTTGAAATTTTTTAAATTGCACGCTTTTGTAACTTATCCTGTGCATGAGATAAAAAATTGAATAAATACAATAAATAATTCTATTCACACATTTGTCGAACATTTCTTTTTTGATTCAATCAATTCAGCGAGCACAGTTGCAAGGGCTGCACAAGAAGGGAGGAAATTCCGACTTATGTAAAATCTGACTTAAGTAGAGTTCTGCAGAACGCAACCCTAACGTTAATCAGGGAGTATTCGTGTTTAGATTAACTGTTGATGATTCTACTCAGGTTGCTGACAAACTGAATGAATATTTTTCATCTACATCACACATGAGGAATTTTTTTAGGGATGTGGATGCCAAAAGTGAGTAAAATTCTTGAAGGGAGCTGAATGATTTTGTCATGAGGAGGAGAAGGAATTGAAGATAAACATAAAAAAGGCACTTGAGGTGGATGGGATCTATCCAATTAAACTAAAAGAGGTAATCAAACCTTAAGCTATGATTATGAGAGCATCCTGGATTCAGAGAAGGCCCATATGTACGACGTATCCTCAACTCACAAAAGTGGGTCAAAGGGTTAATTAGCTTGACTTCTTGAACAGAAGTCAAGCTAACAGACCTGTTAGCTTTTTTTTTTTTTTTTTTATGAGAACCCCAAACACGAGAGGTATTATAACCTATAGTACTTAGTACCGTGCTTGGGTTGGAGGTTGAGAAGATGAAAGAAGATATTTGTTGATATTGGACTTGAACTTCTGTAGATTGTAATTTTAAGGAAATACGTATGAAGGAAGGTTGTTCCAGAAAACGGCAGTTGAATGAATAAATGAGGAAGATGAAAAGTTGGTTCTGTGGGTTTGAAGTTGGACAGTAAATGGATGTTGGCTGGTGGCGGCACATGTTCGGACTGTTTTGAAAGAGAGAGCGGGAATTATAGAAGCCAATTCAGAAGAACAGTGCCCATGGAAGTATCTGTAGAAGAGGCATGCAGCAGAAACAGTGCATCTATGAGAAAGCGAGTGGAGAGACTCTGTTAGAGATGAATCATTAATTAACCTAACTGCCCTCTTCTGAATGGAATCAAGAAGCCTGAGAGAGGTTTTGGGGGCACCACCCCAGATGTGGGAACAATATTCCATGGCAGGGCGGATTTGCGATTTATACAGAGTGAGCAGCTGTTTAGGAGAAAAGTAACGCCGAGAGCGAAAGAGAAAACCAAGTTTTTTAGATGCAGAGGAAGCAATATTTGTAATGTGCTTGTGCCAAGAGAGATTAGAAGTCAGGGTAATCCCCAAAAGAGATATATCATTTTGCCTAGAAATTGGAGTGTCACTAAAGATAAGCATAGGAGCAGAAGAATCCTTTTTGCGAGATATAAGACAAGATTGAGTTTTAGAAGGGTTGAAATCAACTAAGTTGTCTTTGCCCCACTGGAGAATTACCTGAAGATCGGCATTTAAGGAATTGGCAGCAGATTTTCGAGAGCTTGAAGCTGATTGAGCTGGACAAGGTTTCTCAAAATGGAAAGTTGAATGCAATGTGCTATCATCGGCAAAACTATGGATAGGATTTCCAGTCAATGGAAGAAGGTCATTGATATACAAGAGGAAAAGAGTGGGGGAAAGAACTGAACCTTGGGGGACACCGGCATTAGTGGAGAAGTTAGAAGACAGAGAGCCATCTACCATCACCCTCAGTGAGCGATCAGAGAGAAAACTGGATAACCAATTACTAAAAACAGTTGGCAAACCATAAGATGGAAGCTTGTTTAGAAGACCTTTATGCCAAACACGATCAAAAGCCTTTGAGATGTCAAGAGCAACTACTTGTGTTTCACCGAACCTTTCCATTGAATTAGTCCATAAATGGGTAACATAAGCCAGAATATCACCAGTGGATCGACACTGACGGAATCCATACTGGTGATCGTTGATCAGACGGAAGGTTTCTAGGTAGTTTAAGAGTTGGCGGTTAATTGATTTCTCCATTACTTTAGAAAGAGTAGAAGTAATTGCAATGGGACGATAATTGGATGGGAGGGATTTGTCACCCTTTTTAGGAACTGGCTGGATATGAGCAAATTTCCAAGCAGAAGGAAAAACACCTTTGGAATAAGAAAGTGAAAAAAGGCGGCAAAGAATAGGAGTAAGTTCACGAGCACAGGTTTTGAGAACAAGTGGAGAAATACCATCAGGACCTGGAGCTTTCTTAGCATCGAGATTCATCAAAATCCTTCTGATATCCTTTTGACGGAAGACCACAGGAAATGGAGCGTGTTGGGAATGGTGGGAGGTGTTTTACCAAGATCATTAATACATGAGCTTGAAGAAAAATGGGATGCTAGTAGGTCAGCTTTATCCTTGGCTGAAGTGACAACAGAACCATCTGGTTTGGACAGAGGTGGGAGCAGAGATGGGCAAAAGTTGCGGCCAATAGCTTTGGCAAGAGACCAGAATGCTCGGCTACCATTAGGGCAAGAAGCAAGTTTTCTACTCTTAACCTGTTCAAACTCTAGTTTGGACTGATTAATAACTGCTTTACAATTGTTGCGAGCTTTGGTGTAGGCAGAAAATGAAACTAGTTAGAAAATTATAAGAAATTAGAAAATTAGAATTAGAAGAATTTGAAACAGCTTGACTTCTGTTCAAGAGAAAATAATGGAGTCACTACTGGTTTTAAGCAATAATGTAGGATCATTTGGATAGAAGTAATGTAGGATCATTTAAATAGAAAGTCTAAATGATAGAAATACTGGAGTCATGGCACGGACATTAAGGGGTTATTTGGTTTGAGCAATCTGATTGCATGCTCTGACAGTAACAACGGAACTGACAAAAAATAATTTTGACATCATATACTTGGATTTCAGAAAACCTTTTGATACTGTTGCACATAAAAGACTGCTAAATAAATTGGAGCAGTGTGGCATTAAGGAGAAATTGCTGCTACAGATCCGCAGGTAGGTAGCACAGTTGTATCGTCACCGTCCTTTCCACAGAAGGTGGAAAAAGGCACGGGTTCGAAGAATCCCGTCTATGACGTGAGGAACTTTAGTGGGCTATTTTTTAACCCCGAGGGCTCACATCTGGTGAGTATGGGCTTGGCAAACCCAGGGTACTGAGCTGGATATCATCATTCTTCTCTTTCTTGGTGATGCCTCTCTCTCTCTCTCTCTCTCTCTCTCTCTCTCTCTCTCTCTCTCTCTCTCCCCCCCCCACACACACACACACAGGGGGGTAACTCGGGAATTTTTTTTTTTGGCTGTTGTTGTTATTTGGTTTTTAGGAGCATTAGCAACTAAGGCCATATTGCTCCGGGATATGCAGTGGTCGTTCTCTGACCTTTCCGCATCCTCCATATTTGGTGGTGACGGGCTCGAACCCAGGTCTAATCAAGAAGCGTGTGCTACGCACTGCTGTTCCTTCCCACCTGGCTACGGAGGTGCCCGTTTTTTTTTTTTTTTTTTTTTTTTGGCTGGTGCAGCATAAGCCTCAGGCTTCCTTGTACCATGTGGCTAATAATAATAATAATAATAAAAGGATGGTTGATAGAAAGAAAATAGAGTGGTTATTAATGGGCACTGTGCATCTTAGACTGTTATTAGCAGAGTCACCAAGGGTTCAGTGTTGGGCTCATTGAGATATATATATATACACATATATGTGAAGTTATGTAGAAGCATAAGAGGAATAGAAATAGAAAAAGAGTATCAGAACAGATTAATGCCATCACATTACTGATTGAACATTACAGTCTGTACATAACCTTTATTTTTTGTTTTTGTAAATGTATTACCAACTGGATAAATTGTAGAATTTAGAATATAAGTATTAGGGATGAAAACTATACCCATTAGGTAAAAGGGCCAAGTATTTAGGTAACCTAAGTTGGACTTCTTTGTTGTACCCTATAAATAAACACATAGAATATAATAAAATAAAATAAAATAGCAAAATTAAAATGATGTAGCTAATTATAGATATATGGATACATTAAATGGAACGCTAACTACGGCTAGCTCCACTCAATATATCCCATCAGTAATTAGCTGAGGCTATTTGTTTCTGTTTGCCATTTGCCAGTTTTTCTATGTTCAAATATACTGAGAATTTACTACGAATATATTATTATCAATTTAGTTTAATTAATTTAATATGCATTAAATTTAGCAGAAAACTGGCAGAATGACCGCTAGCCCGACAGTTAGCAGTGATAATTAATAATAAAAATAATGGAAGGAATCAAGAATAATATTTCACTATAAAAATAAATAGTACCAACTATTTATTTTTGTAATGAAAAGGAAAGGTTTATGCCTAAAATTAAGGCGAATAGGAAGAGGAATAAGTATAGTAATAGACCTCAATCTCCCTCGAATTGCTCTAATAGATTTTGAGGTATAAAAATTTTAGAGGCAGAAAGCAAAAGCATAGAAACAGCATATTATATAGATACTTGGGATTTACCAGGAGCGTAACTGCCTGACCTTTTATTAAGGATCCTGGTATTATAGTATGTAGTGATATTTGATCTAAATGAGATGAAATTTTAGAATACCCATTGCTTCATAAATCCAATAATGATTAGAAAAAGTACCTGATATATTAGAAGTTTTACGAATAAAATAAAATAAAAATAAGATATAAAATAAAGTAATGAATAGAAAATACCTGATATAATGGAAATTATATGGATAAGATAAAAATATAAAAATATAGAAGCTCCTTTGGAAATTATAAGAATAAATCCACATTTACTTAAATAGCAGTTCAAATAGTTAATCAAAATTAATTTTCTGTAAAACAACAAGAAGGTATAGTTCATTTTCTATAGGTATAGTTCTATAGGCAGTGCTTTTTGGGATGGTACGCAATGGTACGGCGTAGCAGCACCTTTATTAACAGTGACGTGTGACATTTGGATGCAGTGAACTTCGAAATTTGTAATATTCCGTAAATTTTTTTTCACATGTTTACCTACTATTCAAATAGGCTTAAAATTATTTAACTAAATTTGCATTTTTCACTGTCTATTGTTAAGATATTTTCT
The DNA here is from genome assembly GCF_048544385.1 of Mastigoproctus giganteus. NCBI lineage: Eukaryota > Metazoa > Arthropoda > Arachnida > Uropygi > Thelyphonidae > Mastigoproctus > Mastigoproctus giganteus. The sequence continues at coordinate 118,303,985 of NC_143575.1, read as the reverse complement.
ACATAAAACTGTATAACCATTTTCATAATTCTAAATTGCTCAGTCGGACCTCTGTTTAACGAAGTCCTTTTATAGCAAATTATTTTGAATTCCCCTTGGAAGTAACGTTTAAAATATCTTCCGTTGAGCAAAGAAAATTTTCACATAACGAACGGAGAGAATTAACTCAGTACACACTGTTCGCATTTCTGGCCTTCAGGCAATTAGTGCTGCTGCGCGAATTAAGAGAGCTAAAGGGATTACAATTCTACAACTTAGTGGTACTAGGTAAAACCTATCTGACCACCTGTCCCACATACAGAGAAATCGTGCTGGTCAACCGTGAGCAGATCAAGGGGTATTCCCAATGGGCTCTGGTCTACCTTCTACTGCAGTGGTGTTCAAACTTTTCCCATACTGGGGCCATAATCAAAAAAAATTCAAAGATTTCTTTATGCTGATTTAGTTGACTTTCGGGGCAGGCTGTAGGTTGAACATCGCTGTGAATCAATTGTAAATGCTCCGTTTGAGAATTAGGAAAGAACAATTTTCTTTTTACCCCGAAAAATAATCATCTGTTCTTTTGCAGATGTGCGTTATCGACATTTTTCATAAATTTTCCCTGTCTCTGTTTACATGATCACAGTACCTGAATATCAAAATGACACTAACATTTTGGACAGTTTCAAAAAAAATAAATAAATAAAAAAATAAACAGAGAGAAAGAAGAAAAATTTCAAATTTAAGAACTAATAACAATATCGATGACGAGAGAAGGACAATGAGGACAACAAAGGTTTAAACCTTCTAAACAAGAATTGTTGCTATTTGGTGAAAATGAAGTTAGAAAATTGTCAATTTTCTGAAAATTTACAGTTAAATGAAAGAGATACAATTCGTGGATTTCGGGAATACCTAATTGCATTTGATGGATGCTCTGAGTACAATACCAATTTCATCGAGTCAATGTGAACGAGGATTTTCACAAATGAATCCTATCGCCAGCCCAACAAGAGCTACATTGATGACAAAAATAGTTTCTTCACTACTGTTTCTTAAAATTGCAGGCCCCACTGACCTGCTTCGATCCAGCAAAATATGCCGATTCGTGGCTGCTTCGGAAATGTCATTCAGCAACCGACACACACACAGAGGAATAAAAGAAGTCGGCATAGGGTGTTGGATGAGAACTTAATAAAAATTTGGAATATTCTACAAAAACTTTATGAAATTAATTTTATTTATGTTATTTATTTTTACTTATTATTTTTAGGGTTCTTAGTCTAACGAAAGACCCTTATAATGTCACTCAGTTGTCTGTCTTTCTGTCTGTCCATCCATCTGTCGCAGCATTGTATCTCTGGAACCACTCAACCTATTGACTCAAAATTTTGCATGGGTTTGTACATCATGTGGGCTAACATAATGCCATATTGATCGCTGTTGACAAAAATTTGGCTGAGAAATGGAGGGGTAAAAGTGGGGGGGACAAAAATATCGACAACCTTAGCTTATTATACACCATTGGAAAGAGCTCAACCAGTAGATTTAAAATATAATTTTAAAATATTTTTTAAATTAAAAATGGCGGCGCCAGACAGGAAAATGTGAGTAATTTTCGTGTTTCCTTATTTCCATTGCTAATGGAGCTAAAAATTTTAAAATCACATTAGCTACGCTTTATTCGATGCTTATCAAGGAAAAACTATTCTGATTGAAACCTATCATTTACTTTTTATGTTAAAATTAAAAAAAAAAAAAAAAATTATGCACTTCGATAGCGAGCTTCTTTGTACTAAGTAACTCTCCTTTTGGTGATAAAAAGGTTGCTAAATAGTTAGTTAATAATTCTATAAAGGTCATTTATAAATTTTGAGAAGAAAAGTATTTTTTAAAAATTTTCAAAGCCGGAGTTGTCCCGGCAAGGAGGTACTCAGACCCAGTGCTGAGGCGTCGGTGGTAGGTAGGCACCTGTGCGGAGCCTTGCATGGCTCTCACCTGCCAGTCGCTTCTCCAGGAAGAAGTCTGAGTTGCTTCTCCCACCCTTGTCATTCACAACAACTGGAAACACTAATAGACAAAGTTTTTGTTAGTTCATTGGTTTCAGGCCAAGCCGGGGTACTGGAAACTTTTTTCAGTTACCATAAAGCTCTCTATTTGAACTAATGACCATTTGTGACTACAGACCCTTTCATCCGGAGTGCCTGGCACTCAGTAGTTGTCCGATTTATTTACTTATTTTACTCACAGTTAATTATTTTTTTAAATACTTGAATAATAAATTTATGCTAAATAAACTGTGTTAATATACTAAATTTGTTGTTCTTAATCCAAAAACATTCCTACTAAACTAACAATATCAGGAAAAAATTTTTTTCACAATACTTTTCATATCCTTTTAATTTTCAATTTTTCCTCATAGCAAAGAATGAGTACCAGCACCTATTTTTTTTAAAAACAAGCACTGTCTATAAGTATAGTTCCACAACAAGAAGATATAATTCATTTTCTATTTATTTAATTTCTGTTTTTACAGAAAATTAATTTGTATTAACTATTTGAATTGCTATTTAAGTAAATGTGGATTTATTCTTATAATTTCCAAAGGAGCTTCTATATTTTTATATTATCCATATATAATTTCCATTATATCAGGTATTTTCTATTCACTACTTTATTTTATATCTTATTCTCATTCTATTCATAAAACTTCTAATATATCAGGTAATTTTTCTAATCATTATTGGATTTATGAAGCAATGGGTGTTCTAAAATTTCTTCTAATTTAGATCAAATATCACTACATACTAAATACCAGGATCCTTACTAAAAGGTCAGGCAGTTACGCTCCCGGTACATCCCACGTATCTATAAAACATGCTGTTTCTATGCTTTTGCTTTCTGCTTGCAAACGCTAAAATTTTTATACCTCAAAATCTATTAGAGCAATTCAAGGGAGATTGAGGTCTATTACTATCCTTATTCCTCTTTGCCTTAATTTTAGGACCTTAATAATATTGTCCTTGAGGTTGTCACAGACATTCTCTCAGATATGCCACACAAGCTGTACTTGCTACCTGGTCTAAAACGCTGTTGGAACTGATATTCGGGTGAAACTCAAGTCAAGTGGACCCAATTTCAGCGAAGTCCGGACGGTCTGTGACAGCCAAATCCTCTGCTTGCACCTTCACGATGGTGAGACTGTTAGTAATCCTGGGTATAACCTCCATGCACAAGTATATGGTGGGTGACCACCCAGCTGTGAACCAACGTAAGCATGGGTCGAGGTGTGACGTCCACACCACATGGAGGAACGCCGCACCTCTATGTTACCAGGCAGTACTAGGTGGTAGATGACTCTCATCAACCGGCGAAATACTACCACTTTGCTTATTGGAGGCTTGAAGTGGTGGAACCCATTTTCAGTTCCGGTCAACCCTTCCCTATCTCTTCCATCATGCAGTATGATTGATGACTTTTGAGGTTATGATGAACATCGTTGCGAGATCCAATATTCCTTACATTTCGAGGGTACAGCTCTAAAACAGTGTTCGCAGGCCGGCCGCTAGTTAGTACACCAGACCGAACCTATTGGTAACTCTCTAGGAGGCTTCTGGATCAGCTAGTGTATAATCTTGCTACCTCTACTCTGCCAGATAGTGACTGGAGGGAGTCCGAGTAGTGTGTATGCGGGGAGCATTGTCGAGGCCACGTTATGTCAAGGATCTGGGTATATTCTTACAACGTGCACGCCACATCCAAATATTTCATTACTTCATACAGCATGTCCCACCCACTTTTTCTTACTATTGAATACACCATGAATTGTCAAACTAATAGAGCAAGCTTATCTGAGAAAAGATCTAAACCTCCCAAACACTTCCTAATTCATTTCACAAATATACATGGTCTCAATTCTAATCTCAACGATGTCCACTTCCACTTGCAGTCTGCCAAACCCCATGTACTTTTTCTGACAGAATCTCAGTTATCGGTTATTATTATTATTAGCAGCTATATGGTGCAAGGAAGCCTGAGGCTTATGTTGCACTAGCCAAAACAAAATTCTTCAGTTACCCTAAGAGAGAGAGAGAAGTAGAAGGGAATCACCAAGAAAGAGAAGAATGATGATATCCAGCTCAGGACTCTGGGTGTGCCAAGCCCATACTCACCAGATGTGAGCCCCTGGTTGTTTCAACTACTGCTCATCTCAGATGCCCAAATTATTCGCTGTATGATTCCTTTCACCTCAAAGGGGGTACTTCTCATACGTTCGTTCTGATATTCCCTGTCAGAGACTTGGCAATTTGGAATCTCCTCTCTTTGATCTTCTCTGGCTGAAAATCTCTCTACCCCATTGTGTCAAATTCATCTGTTCTCTCTACCGTTCTCCCAACTCCACTAATCACTTGGAGCTCTTTGACTTCCTCTCTTTGCAACTTGACTTTCTCCAGTCCAACTTTCCTAACAGTGAGGTAATTTTCCTTGGTGATTTTAATGTTCACAACTCCAGCTGGCTTCTGTTTTCTAGTCACACCAACCCAGCAGGTCGAGATGCTGAGGCTTCTGCAATTACTAATGACCTAGCACAGATTGTTCATTTACCTACAAGAATACCGAACAATTCCAATCATACAGCCAATACGCTTGATCTTTTTCTCACTAACAACCCTTCTCAGTACACAGCCGAAGTGAGAGGTCCTTTAGGCACTTCAGATCACAACTTGGTGATTGTCTCTTCTCCAATGGAACCTTTATCTCATGGCTATTCCCAACCTCGTGTTGTTTGGCATTACAAGAATGCAAAATGGAATGACCTGCGAGACTTCTTTTCTTCTTTTCCTTGGTTGGATTACTGTTTCAAAACTTCTGATGTCAATGTTTGCTCAGATAGTGTCAGTGAAATTATTCTTGCAGGAATGGAATCCTTTATCCCACACTCCACTTTAAAATCTCGATTGGTTAATAAATAAATGTGCTAAGGCTGTTCAAGAGAAGAATGTTGCATATCGTAATTGGCTTGTTTCTAATTCTTCAGTTTCATTTTCTGCCTACACCAAAGCTCACAACAATTGTAAAGCAGTTATTATTCAGTCCAAACTAGAGTTTGAACAGGTTAAGAGTAGAAAACTTGCTTCTTGCCCTAATGGTAGCCGAGCATTCTGGTCTCTTGCCAAAGCTACTGGCCGCAACTTTTACCCATCTCTGCTCCCACCTCTGTCCAAACCAGATGATTCTGTTGTCACTTCAGCCAAGGATAAAGCTGACCTACTAGAATCCCATTTTTCTTCCAACTCATGTATTAATGATCTTCGTAAAACACCTCCCACCATTCCCAACACGCTCCATTCAATGCCTCTTGTGGTCTTCCGTCAAAAGGATATCAGAAGGATTTTGATGAATCTTGATGCTTAGAAAGCTCCAGGTCCTGATGGTATTTCTCCACTTGTTCTCAAAACCTGTGCTCGTGAACTTACTCCTATTCTTTGCCGCCTTTTTTCACTTTCCTATTCCAAAGCTGTTTTTCCTTCTGCTTGGAAATTTTCTCATATCCAGCCAGTTCCTAAAAAGGGTGACAAATCCCTCCCATCCAATTATCATCCCATTGCAATTACTTCTACTCTTTCTAAAGTAATGGAGAAATCAATTAACAGCCAACTCTTAAACTACCTAGCAACGTTCCGTCTGATCAACGATCGCCAGTATGGATTCTGTCAGTGTCGATCCACTGGTGATATTCTGGCTTATGTTACCCATTTATGGACCAATTCAATGGAAAGGTTCGGTGAAACACAAGTAGTTGCACTTGATATCTCAAAGGCTTTCGATCGTGTTTGGCATAAAAGTCTTCTAAACAAGCTTCCATATTATGGTATGCCAACTGTTTTTAGTAATTGGTTATCCAGTTTTCTCTCTGATCGCTCACTGAGGGTGATGGTAGATGGCTCTCTGTCTTCTAACTTCTCCACTAATGCCGGTGTCCCCCAGGGTTCAGTTCTTTCCCTCACTCTTTTCCTCTTGTATATTAATGACCTTCTTCCATTGACTGGAAATCCTATCCATAGTTTTGCCGATGATAGCACATTGCATTCAACTTTCCATTTTGAGAAACCTTGTCCTGCTCAATCAGCTTCAACTTCTCGAAAATCTGCTACCAATTCCTTAAATGCCGATCTTCAGGTATTTCTCCAGTGGGGCAAAGACAACTTAGTTGATTTCAACCCTTCTTGTCTCAACTCAGTCTTGTCTTATATCTCGCAAAAAGGATTCTTCTGCTCCTATGCTTATCTTTAGTGACACTCCGATTTCTATGCAAAATGATATATCTCTTTTGGGGATTAGCCTGACTTCTAATCTCTCTTGGCACAAGCACATTACAAATATTGCTTCCTCTGCATCTAAAAAACTTGGTTTTCTCTTTTGCTCCCGGCGTTACTTTTCTTCCAAACAGCTGCTCACTCTGTATAAATTGCAAATTCGCCCTGCCATGGAATATTGTTTCCACATCTGGGGTGGTGCCCCCAAAACCTCTCTCAGGCTTCTTGATTCCATTCAGAAGAGGGCAGTTAAGTTAATGATTCATCTCTAACAGAGTCTCTCCACTCGCTTTCTCATAGACGTACTGTTTCTGCTGCATGCCTCTTCTACAGATACTTCCATGATTACTGTTCTTCTGAATTGGCTTCTATAATTCCCGCTCTCTCTTTCAAAACAGTCCGAACACGTGCCGCCACCAGCCAACATCCATTTACTGTCCAACTTCAAACCCACAGAACCAACTTTTCATCTTCCTCATTTATTCATTCAACTGCCGTTTTCTGGAACAACCTTCCTTCATACGTATTTCCTGAAAATTACAATCTACAAAAGTTCAAGTCCAATGTCAACAAATATCTTCTTTCGTCTTCTCAACCTCCAACCCAAGCACGGTACCAAGTACTATAGGTTCTAATACCTCTCGTGTTTGGGGTTCACATAAAAAAAAAAAAAAAAAAAAATTTTAGGCATAAGCCTTTCCTTTTCAGAACAAAAATAAATAGTTGGTTCTCCCATTTATTATTCTTCATTCACTTCCATTATTTTTATTATTAATTTTCACTGCTATCTATTGGGTTAGCAGTTATTCTGCCAATTTTCTGCTAAATTTAATGTATATTTAAGTAATTACACTAAATTGATAATAATAATATATTCACAGTAAATTCTCAGTATATTTGAACACAGAAAAACTGGCAAAGGTCAAACAGAAACAGATAGCCTCAGCTGATGGGATATATTGAGTGGAGCTAGCCATAGTTAGCTTTCCATTTAATGTATCCATATATCTATAATTAGCTACATCATTTTAATTTTACTGCAGTCCATTTCGGTTATTTGAGACACATCGGGACTAGTGCATTTTGGCCCGATTAAGCGGCTGTCCCAATTATCCGAAGTTTCACGTAATTAGTTAAAAATACAATGTACCCCCCCTTTACAATTGGTTCACTGTACAATCAAATCACGTTACGATGAACTGAACATGGTAAAGTACCATTCACTTTTGTGAATTGAATTTTAATTCTATTAAACAGCAATTCTAATTAGCGAAAATAGGAGGAATATTATCCACAGATTATGAAAGCAAAGATATATTAAGCACAAATTTACCCTTTATTACCTTACCAATTAAAAAATATGTGAAAATCGGAAGAATATACGTGATAATCGGAATAATTAATATATACTGTAATATGTACATACGAACTAGTCGACATTTCTGTTCACTTGTGGGTGGGGGTTAAAATTTAAAACAGTAAAATGTTTGTTGTTTGTTATTTGGTTTTTAGGAGCATTAGCAACTAAGGCCATATTGCTCCGGGATATGCGGTGGTCATTCCCTGACCTTTCCGCATTCTCCGTATTTGGTGGTGACGGGTCGAACCCTGGTCTAATCAAGAAGCATGTGCTATGCACTGCTGCTCCTTCCCACCTGGATACGGAGGCGCCAAAACAGTAAAAAGATAAGCAATCACTAACAAAGAACACGGCACACACAAATTGCAAGTAACACGATACGCGCAAGTGAGAACGTATTAACGAGTTACAAAGCTTTAAAAATAGGAATGAAGAGAAGAGCTGAAAATTAATTTTTTTATATGATTGAAGATTTCATGGAAGTGTAAACACATTTCACCATAATAACCCACAGAATTCCAGCTGTCGGTATTATTGCAAATTCAATAAGATCGAGTTTACTGTCCGTTTATAATAGATTTCACTAACAGAATAGCCCAATAAACAGGTGACTGCTAATTGTTTTTGTTTTATGGTTGTGACTTCCAAAATTTCGACCGAACCACGTGGTACCGTCGGAGACAATCGTAGGGTAATCTTCAGTGCTGCAGTCTCCTGCCCCGATTAAACGGCATGCTGTCCCAATTAAGCGAAGTAAACTCTGGCTATTTTCTCGATTGGTTTCTGTTTTTTAAGATTTGCCCCAATTAACTGGTGGCCCAAATAAAAGGAATCCACTGTATTTTATTTTATTATATTCTATATGTTTATTTATAGTGTACAACAAAGAAGTCCAACTTGGGTTACCTAAATACTAAACCCTTTAACCTAATGGGTATAGTTTTCACCCCTAATACTTATATTCTAAATTCTCCAATTTATCTAGTTGACATTTTATTTACAAAAAATTAAGATTGTATATATATATATTTTTTTTTTCTTTATTTATGAATGAAGGCATATCAGACAATATATAACTTTGAAGATGATACAAAGGTTGGCAGGATAGTTATTCACAGTAAATGGGGTATGCTACTGCACAAGATCTAGACAAATTGTGCAGTGGGCTAAGAAATTGCAACTGAGATTTAATATTGACAAACACAAGTTACTTCATATGGGATCAATAATCCCAAATTAACATACCAGCTGTGTGGTATCACTTTCAGGGCATTGCAGAATTAAAAAAACAGAGTAATTATGCAATCAGATATGAAGTTCTATTAGCAGTGCAGACAGGCAGCCAGAGCAGCTTATGGAGTTCTGTGATATACACAGGAAATTTTTCAGCAGAGATAACAATGTGATTACCCCATTATATAAGGTAATGGTTAGGCCACATCCTGATTACCGCATACAGGTCTAGTAGCCTCATTTTAGGAAGCACGTGGATCTGTTGAAACAGGTGCAAAAAATCCAATAAGATTTACGAGCAGCAAAAGTTTTACCAGGAAAGGCTTCAGTTTTGCTGTTTACTAAACTGAGCATCTGGAGACTATGAACCTGCAGGAAGATCTGACTGAGACGTTTAAGGCATTGACTGGATTGAGTATGTTCTGTGCTGAAGCAATCCTTCTGCTTGCTCAGAATACACACATTGTTGTTGTTGTTATTGTTGTTTGGTTTTTAGGAGCATTAGCAACTAAGGCCATATTGCTCCGGGGATAGCGGCAGTCATTCCCTGACCTTTCCACATCCTCCGTAATTGGTGAGCACGGGCTTGAAACCCAGTTTAATCAAGAAGCATGTGATATGCATTGCTGTCCTACCTGGCTACGGAGGCGTCTGTGTATGTTATAGCACTTATTAAATCTATCGAACCAGGCCTTACTAGCATTAAATGGTTCCACATTTTTTTCAAGGTGAGCTTTCTTCAGATCTTCATATAGGCTATATCGCATTTTATCTTAATAATAATTTACCTTAAGGAAATTCGGCATTGTATATTATCTTCAATAAAATTATTTAGAGGTGTCTCCCATTTCAATCATAATAGCTGGCCTAGCACTAGTCAATTTAGTTGCCGGCTGACAGTGTAACAGCTGTCTTCCCTGCTGCTAAAATTAATTCTTTATTTTTTATAATTGTTCTTAGAGTTGAATGTGCCAAGCTTAAATTATTGCACACATCCACTTGTCGTTGAATGGAATCGATTCGCTTCAAACGTCTAATTTAAATTTTCAAACTCAATCTTTTTCTTACTGCGACCAGACATTGTTGCTTTTTCATTCTTATCCAGTATTATTAACTCTTTAAAGATGTAACTTCATTGCATTAATTATGATACAATTTGAGTAAACTGTCTGGTATGGACGACGTCTAACACCGTACTGAGTGATGACTAGATTGTGGATAAGTGTATATAATGCAAAGTTAGGTGAGGCAGTACAGGTGACCCCCGCTTAACGCTGATCATTCATTCCGGAAAAATAGAGCGCTAAGTGAATCCGCGCTAAGCGAGCGCCACATTCCCATAAGGTAACATATGTATTTGTGAGCTGCGGTCGGTGCCATAGGATATTTCCTAATCAATAATAAACGGTAATGAAAAGATGCACAAATGTCGGTCAAAATATTTAATATTCAAATATTTGCACATATAAAGTATTCTGCATTACATACGTATAATTATGTGGTAACTACTTGCGTCTCAAAAATAAACATAATTCCAATTAAAATAATGAATTTAATTGATTTAATTTAATGGATGAATTTAATCATGAAAAATGCGTGGATTTTGAGTTGAACTTTGGCTGTCTTCCAAATAAACTAAAAGGGGTATTAATTTTAAATAGCCCGCAGCGTTACCACCCAACAATAAAGTCAACCGATCCTTCGCCGCTTTGAAACTTGGCATGTTTTTTGTTCTTTCAATATGAAACTTCTTTTAGGCATTCGTTTCCACAAAAGTCCTGCTTCATCTATGTTAAAAACTTGTTGAGAAGTATAACACATAATACCCCTCTTCAATAATTTTAACAAGTTCTTTTTTGAAAGTTTCGGCTCCTTAATCTGCACTAGCGGCTTCTCCCGGGATTTTAAATCTATTCTACCAGTTTTAAATGGTTCCACATTTTTTTTTTTAGGCGAGTTTTCTTCAGATCATCGTATTGGCTAATCTCTTTCTCTCTCTCTCTCTTTTTTTAATATTTAATTTAACTGAATTCTGCATTGGAATATTATCTTCAAAAAAATTAGTTAGTCTTTCCATTTCAATCCTAATAGCCGGTCTAGTCCTAGTTGCTTGCAGTGGAACAGCTATCTTTCCCGCTGCTAAAATTAATTCTTTATTTTTTCATAATTGTTCTTACAGTTAAATTTGCGAGTCCTAAATTATGGCACGCATCCGCTTGTCGTTGACCGGAATCGATTCGCTTCAAAACGTCTCATTTAATTTTCAAATTCAGTCTTTTTCTTACATTTATAGTCTTCGTACTGCGCCCAGACGTTGTTGCATTTTCATTCCTGTCGGTCATTATCATTATTATCATTATCAATAGCCATATGGTGCAAGGAAGCCTGAGGCTTATGCTGCACTGGCCAAAAAAAAAAAAAAAAAAAATTTCCCTATTACCCTGAGAGAGAGAGAGAGAAGTAGAAAGGAATCACCAAGAAAGAGAAGAATGATGACATCCAGCTCAGGACGCTGGGTGTGCCAAGCCCATACTCACCAGATGTAAGCCCCTGGGGTAATTATTAGCTCTTAGAAAATATAACTGCGTTGGTTGAATTAATTATGATACAATGTTCAAGTAAACTGTCCGTTACGCACGATGTCTAATACTGTACTGAGTGACGACTAACTAGACTTCGGATAAATGCATATAACGCAAATATTACAAGCAATATATTTGATCATTTTTTAAAATGTTGATCTCGGAACTACGTAACAAGTGACTGTACTTAAATTAGCGTGAGAGAAAATTTCACTGAGCGTGGGAAAATTGCTCAAGTCGGCGTGGGAAACGTTTTAATGCTGTTTTGCTATTCATTTTCAAGCTATCGACTCCATCAAATGAAACGATTTCGTTAAATATGTCAAAAATGTAATCTGTAAAAGAGCGTTATAGTGATCTGTGACAGCGTTATAGTCAGATACGGGTTATAATATAAGAACCGCGTTATAGCGAATCAGCGTAAAGCGAACCGCGTTATAACGGGGGCCTGCTGTATTAAGAATAATACTGCATCACTTAACTTGACCATTTTTTCAAATGTTGAACTGGGAACTAAGTAACAAGTCATTGGACTGCAATTAAACAGCATGGGAGAAAATCTTACTGAGTGTGGGAAACGTTTTATGCTGTTTTGCAATTCATTGTCATTAGTAGAGGCATATGAAGCAAGAAAGCAAGATTATACAGCATCAATCAAAAAAAAAAAAAAAAAAAAACACCTTTCCATTTCAACAATCTATTTACTCCAAAAGTTTGTCCACTTCTACCTTAAATAAATTTACTTAAGGTATCAAATTCCACAATGGCAGATGGAAGTTTGTTCCAGCTCTCAACTACCTGCTAGCTAAAGGCAAATTTCCACACACCTACTCAACAACTATCTTTAGTCAATTTCAGTATATGCCCCCTGAGGTTTGTAATCTAAGAAACAGGAAGATATACAAAGTACTGCATATGGGGAGAAGTAACCCCACCACAGAAACGTACCAACTGTGTGGTACTACACTTAAGGTGGTAGAAAATGAAAAAGACCTGGGAGTAATTGTGCAGTCAGATATGAAGTTTTCTGAGCAATGCAGACAGGCTACCAGGGCAGGTCATGGGGTTTTGTCAATGATATATAGGAATTTTTCTAGCAGGGAAAAGGAGGTGATTGTTCTTCTGTATAAGGCAATGGTCAGGCCACGGCTTGAGTACTGCGTACAGGTCTGGAGGCCTCATTTTAGGAAGGATGTAGATTTTGCTTGAGCGTGAACAGAGAAGGGCAACAAGATTAGTGAGGGGAATGAAGGGATCCTCTTATCAAGAGAGGCTTAAGTTCTGCAAATTGCAGTGGCTGGAGACTAGGCACCTGCGCGGTGATCTGATTGGGGTGTATAAGGCCTTGAATGCGTTGAGCACGCTGAATTCTGATGGGATCCTTCCACTTGTTCACATTATGAACCTAAGAGGACATGAACTCAAATTAAGAAAAGACAGATGTAGAATAGATGTGGGGAAATTTGCCTTTAGCCAGCGGGTGGTTAATTGCTGGAACAAACTTCCATATGTCGCTGTGGAAGTTCATAGGTTGAAAAAATTTAAGGAGGAACTGGATAGGCATTTGGAGGGAATGGTGTGATTTTTTTTTTTTTTTGGCTGATGCTGCATAAGCTCATACACTTGCTTTCTTGCATCACATGCCACTACTACTACATCAGGTGCCTTCCTTATGGTTAACTTCAACAATTCCTCCTCCAATTTGCTCTCTGTTAGATTTTGGCACTTGAGGTTGTCACAGACATTCTCTCAGGTATGCCAGACAAGCTGTACTTGCTACATGGGAGTCTAAAACGCTGATGGAACTGATATTCGGGTAACATTCAAGTCAAGTGGACCCAATTTCAGACAATCTGCAAAAGCCAAATCCTCTGCTTGCACCTTCATAGTGGTGGAGCTGTTAGTAATTCTGGTTATAACCTCCATGGACAAGTATACTATGGGTGACCACCCAGGTGTTAACCAACATAAGCAGGGGTTGAGGTGTGGCGCCCACACCACATGGAGGAATGCCACCCCTCTTTGTTACCAGGTAATACTAGGTGGTAGATGACTCTCATCAACCGGTGCAATACCACCACTTTGCTTGTTGGAGGCTGGAATTTGTGGCACCCATGTTTAGTCTCCAGAGCTAAGTTCCGGTCAACCCTTCCATCATGCAGTATGACTGATGACTTTTATGGTTATGGTGACCATCATGGCGAGATGCAATCTTCCTTACATTTTGAGGTTACAGCACAAAAACAGTGTTCACACGCCGGCCAGTAGTTAGTGCACCAGATCTATTGGTAACTCTTTATGAGGCTTCTCGATAAGCTTTTTTTTATGTAAATCCCAAACACGAGAGGAATTAGAACCTATAGTACTTAGTACGGTGCTTGGGTTGGAGGTTGAGAAGACGAAAGAAGATATTTGTTGACATTGGACTTGAACTTCTGTAGCCTGTAATTTTCAGGAAATACGTATGCAGAAAGGTTGTTCCAGAAAACGGCAGTTGAATGAATAAACGAGGAAGATGAAGTTGGTTCTGTGAGTTTGAAGTTGGACAGTAAATGGATGTTGGCTGGTGGCAGCACGTGTTTGGACCGTTTTGAAAGAGAGAGAGCGGGAATTATAGAAGCCAATTCAGAAGAACAGTGCCCATGGAAGTATCTGTAGAAGAGGCATGCAGCAAAACCAGTACGTCTATGAGAGAGCGAGTGGAGAGACTCTGTTAGAGATGAATCATTAATTAACCTAACTGCCCTCTTCTGAATGGAATCAAGAAGCCTGAGAGAGATTTTGGGGGCACCACCCCAGATGTGGAAACAATATTTCATGGCAGGGCGGATTTGCAATTTATACAGAGTGAGCAGCTGTTTGGAAGAAAAGTAACGCCGAGAGCGAAAGAGAAAACCAAGTTTTTTAGATGCGGAGGAAGCAATATTTGTAATGTGTTTGTGCCAAGAGAGATTAGAAGTCAGGCTAATCCCCAAAAGAGATATATTATTTTTTCTAGAAATTGGAATGTCACTAAATATAAGCATAGGAGCAGAAGAATCATTTTTGCGAGATATAAGACAAGACAGTTTTAGAAGGGTTGAAATCAACTAAGTTGTCTTTGCCCCATTGGAGAATTACCTGAAGGTCGGCATTTAAGGAATTGGTAGCAGATTTTCGAGGAATTTAAGCTGATTGAGCAGGACAAGGTTTCTCAAAATGGAAAGTGGAATGCAATGTGCTATCATCGGTAAAACTATGGAGAGGATTTCCAGTCAAGGGAAGAAGGTCATTAATATACAAGAGGAAAAGAGTGGGGGAAAGAACTGAACCTTGGGGGACACCGGCATTAGTGGAGAAGTTAGAAGACAGAGAGCCATCTACTATCACCCTCAGTGAGCGATCAGAGAGAAAACTGGATAACGAATTACTAAAAACAGTTGGCAAACCATAAGATGGAAGCTTGTTTAGAAGACCTTTATGCCAAACACGATCAAAAGCCTTTGAGATGTCAAGAGCAACTACTTGTGTTTCACCGAACCTTTCCATTGAATTAGTCCATAAATGGGTAACATAAGCCAGAATATCTCCAGTGGATCGACACTGACGGAAGCTTGTTTAGAAGACCTTTATGCCAAACACGATCAAAAGCCTTTGAGATGTCAAGAGCAACTACTTGTGTTTCACCGAACCTTTCCATTGAATTAGTCCATAAATGGGTAACATAAGCCAGAATATCTCCAGTGGATCGACACTGACGGAATCCATACTGGTGATCGTTGATCAGACGGAAGGTTTCTAGGTAGTTTAAGAGTTGGCAGTTAATTGATTTCTCCATTACTTTAGAAAGAGTAGAAGTAATTGCAATGGGACGATAACTGGATGGGAGGAATTTGTCACCCTTTTTAGGAACTGGCTGGATATGAGCAAATTTCCAGTGAGAAGGAAAAACACCTTTGGAACAAGAAAGTGAAAAAAGGCGGCAAAGAATAGGAGCAAGTTCAGGAGCACAGGTTTTGAGAACAAGTGGAGAAATACCATCGGGACCTGGAGCTTTCTTAGCATCAAGATTCGTCAAAATCCTTCTGATATCCTTTTGACGGAAGACCACAGGAGGCATTGAATGGAGCGTGTTGGGAATGGTGGGAGGTGTTTTACCAAGATCATTAATACATGAGTTGGAAGAAAAATGGGATGCTAGCAGGTCAGCTTTATCCTTGGCTGAAGTGGCAACAGAACCATCTGGTTTGGACAGAGGTGGGAGCAGAGATGGGCAAAAGTTGCGGCCAATAGCTTTGGCAAGAGACCAGAATGCTCGGCTACCATTAGGGCAAGAAGCAAGTTTTCTACTCTTAGCCTATTGAAACTCTAGTTTGGACTGATTAATAACAACTTCACAATTGTTGCGAGCTTTGGTGTAGGCAGAAAATGAAACTGTAGAATTAGAAACAAGTTAATTACGATATGCAACATTCTTCTCTTGAACAGTCTCAGCACATTTATTGGAAAACCAAGGTTTAGTTAAAGGACGAGATTTTAAAGTGGAGTGTGGGATAAAGGATTCCATTCCTGCAAGAATAATTTCACTGACAAGATCTGAGCAAACGTTGACATCAGACGTTTTGAAACAGTAATCTGACCAAGGAAAAGAAGAAAAGAACTCTCGCAAGTCATCCCATTTTGCATTCTTGAAAATTACCTCACTGTTAGGAAAGTTGGACTGGAGAAAGTCAAGTTGCAAAGAGAGGAAGTCAAAGAGCTCCAAGTGATTAGTGAAATTGGGAGAACGGTAGAGACAACAGATGAATTTTACACAATGAGGTAGAGACATTTTAAGCCAGAAAAGATCAAAGAGAGGAGATTCCAAATTGCCAAGTCTCTGACAGGGAATATCAGAACAGACATATGTACAAGTACCACCTTTGAGACGAAAGGAATCATACAGCGAATAATTTGGGCATCTGAGATGAGCAGTAGTTGAATCAACCGATAACTAAGATTCTGTCAGAAAAAGTACATGGGGTTTGGCAGACTGCAAGTGGAAATGGATGTCGTTGAAATTAGAATTGAGACCACATATATTTGTGAAATGAATTAGGAAGTGCTTAATTCCTTAATTAGGAAGTGGAAAAGCTAGTGTATAATTTTGCTACCTCTACTCTACCATATAGTGACTGGAGAAAGTCTGAGTAGCGTGTATGCAGGGGGGGGGGGGGCGTTGTCAAGGATCTGGGTATATTCTTAATATGTGCACACCATATCCAAAAATTTCATTACTTCATACAGCATGTCTCCCACCCACACTTTTTCTTACTAATGAATACATCATGCATTGTCAAACTAACAGAGCAAGCTTATCTGCAAAAAGATCTAAACCTCCCAAAGACTTCCTAGTTCATTTCACAAATATACATAGTCTGAATTCTAATCTCAACGATGTCCATTTCCACTTGCACTCTGCCAAACCCCATGTACTTTATTTGACAGAATCTCAGTTATCGGTTGATTCAACTACTGCTCATCTCAGTTGCCCAAATCATTTACTGTACGATTCCTTTCAACTTAAGTGGTACTTGTGCATATTCCCTGTCAAAGACTTGGTAATTTGGAATCTCCTCTTTTCGATCTTCTCTGGCTTAAAATCTCTCTACCTCATTCTGTCAAATTCATCTGTTGTCTCTACTGTTCTCCCAACTCCATTAATCACTTGGAGTTCTTTGACTTCCTCTCTTTGCAACTTGACTTTCTCCAGTGCAACTTTCCTAACAGCGAGGTAATTTTCCTTGTTGATTTTAAATTCACAACTTCAGCTGACTTCTGTTTTCTTTCTTCCATTTTCCGTCTTAAACAGACTCAGCTGGTCGAGATGCTGAGGCTTTTGCAATTACTAATGACCTTGCACAGATTGTTCATTTACATACAAGAATACAGGACAAACCAACACGATTGATCTTTTTCTCACAAAAGAACCCATATAAGTTCACGGTTGAAGTGAGTGGTCCTTTAGGAACCTCAGATCACAACTTGCTGATTGTCTCTTCTCCAATGAAGGTTCTTTATCTCATGGCTATTCCCAACCTCGTATTGTCTGGCATTACAGGAATGCAAGATTTCTTTTCCTTGGTCAGATCACAGTTTCAAAACTTCTGATGTCAACGTTTGCTCAGATTGTGTCAATGAAATTATTCTTGTAGGATTGAAATCCTTTATTCTACACTCCACTTTAAAATCTCGTCCTTTATCTAAACCTTGGTTTTCCAATAAATGTGCTAAGGCTGTTCAAGAGAAGAATGTTGCATATCGTAACTGGCTTGTTTCCAATTCTTCAGTTTCATTTTCTGCCTATATCAAAGCTCGCAACAATTGTTGCAAGCTTTGATTATTAATCAATCCAAAGAAGATTTTGAACAGGCTCAGAGTAGAAAACTTGCTTCTTGCCCAATTGGTAGCCGAGCATTCTGATCTCTTGCGAAAGCTATTGGCTGTAACTTTTGCCTATCTCTGCTCCCACCTCTGTCAAAAACATATGGTTCTGTTGTCACTTCAGCCAAGGATAAAGTGACCTGCTGGCATCCAATTTTTCTTCCAACTCATGGATTAATGACCTTGGTAAAACACCTCCTACCATTCACAACACACTCCATTTAATGCCTCCTGTGGTCTTCCGTCAAAAGGAGATCAGAAGGATTTTGACGAATCTTCATTCTAGGAAAGCTCCAGGTCCTGATAGTATTTCTCCACTTGTTCTCAAAACCTGTGCCCCTGAAATTATTCCTGTTCTGTGTCGCCTTTTTTCACTTTCTTATTGCAAAGATGTTTTTCCTTCTGCTTGGAAATTTGTTCATATCCAGCCAGCCAGTTCCTAAAAAAGGGTGACAAATCACTCCCATCCAATTATCATCCCATTGCAATTATTTCTACTCTTTGTAAAGTAATGGAGAAATCAATTAACCGCCAACTCTTAAACTACCTACAAACCTTCCGTCTGATCAACAATTGCCAGTGTGGATACCGTCAGTGTCGATCCACTGGTGATATTCCGGCTTATGTTACACATTTAGCGCCAAATTCAATGTTCGGTGAAACACAATCAGTTGCTCTTGACATCTCAAAGGTTTTAGATCATGTTTGGCATAAAAGTCTTCTAAACAAGCTTCCTCTAGAAGGAAAGTGATGAATTAGATTGGACCACTTAACATAGATGGGTTGACTACTGATGATCATGCTCAGGCAGCCGATAAACTGAATGAGTATTTTGCATCTACCTTCACACATGAGGAGTTATTCAATAAGGGGAGTGCCAGAACTTTATCAAACTCCAACAGGGAGATAAGTGATTTTGTAATAACTGAGAGCACAGTGGAGGAGAAATTGTTGAAGTTAAATATAAGAAAGGCACCTGGGGTGGACAGGATCTATCCAGTTATATTAAAGGAGGCAGCAAAAGAAGCAAACCCTTAGCCATAATTATGAGAACTTCTTTGGACTCAGGGATGTCTCCATGGACTGGAGGTGTGCAAATGTATCACCATTTCACAAATGGGGTTCAAAAGGTGACACAAGTAACCATAGACCTGTTAGTGTAATTTGTGTTCTGTGGAAAATAATGGAGTCACTGGTTAAAGAAGGATTGCAGGATCATCTGGACAAGACTGCAGTAATTGTTAAATCAGAATGGGTTTGTCTGACCAGTTTGATTGGGTATTATGATGTGGTCCCAAAGGAACTGAATATCAAAAATAATTTTGATATCATATACAGTACTTGGATTTCGGGAAAGCTTTTGATATTGTTGCACACGAAAGACTGCTGTTTCATAAAAAAAAAAAAAAAAACAAATTGGACAGGTATGGCATTAAGGGTAAGTTGCTACAATGGATAAAGGGATGGTTGAGTGGGAGAGGGGTAATCAATGGACACTGCACTTCGTGAGCAAACGTTATTAGTGGAGTTCCCCAGGGTTTGGTGTTGGGTCCATTGTTGATTTGTATATTAATCAATGATATTAATGAAAATATATCAGGTTTAATGTCAAAGTTTGCAGATGATACAAATGTTGGCAGGGTTGTTAAGGACAGTAAAGACAGTATGCTACTACAACTGGATCTATTATTATTATTAGCAATATTGTACAAGGAAGCCTGAGGCTTATGTTGCACCAACCAAAATTCCCCGAGTTACTCCCTGAGAGAGAGAGAGAGAGAGAGAGAGAGAGAGAGAGAGAGAGAGAGAGAGAGAGAGAGAGAGAGAGAGAGAGAGAGAGAGTATAAAGGAATCACCAAGAAAGAGAAGAATGATGATATCCAGCTCAGGACCCTGAGTTTGGCAAGCCCATACTCACCAGATGTGATCCCCCAGGGTTTAGATAAGTTGAGCAAACGGGCTGAGAAGGGACAACTAAAGTTTAACACTGACAAATGCAAAGTACTGCATATGGCTAGCAATAACTGAAGAGAAACCTACCAACTGTGTGCTACTACACTCAGGGAAGTAGAAAGTCAAAAAGAACTGGGGGTAATTGTGCAGTCAAATATGAAGTTCACTGAGCAGTGCAGACAGGCTGCTAGGGCAGGTAATGGAGTCTTCTCAATGATATATAGGAATTTTGCTAGCAGGGACAGGGATGTGATTATCCCATTATACAAGACCATGGTGAGGACACACCTAGAATACTGTGTACAGCAGTGATTTTCAATCTTTTTTTAATAACGGCACCCCTAAGTAATTTATTTTATTTTGAAGCACCTCTTCTCAATTTTCTGCCTGTTAGATCCGATTCTGTGTGTGTGTGTGTGTGTGTGTGTGTGTGTGTGTGTGTGTGTGTGTGTGTGTGTGTGTGTGTGTGTGTGTGTGTGTGTGTGTGTGTGTGTGTGTGTGTGTGTAATATATATATATATATATATGTTACATGATATTTATTATAATAATATAACTATAGAAATTATATATACAGTAAGAATATTTTATTCTTTATATAGAGGTACTAAGTAAACACCAATTATAGATCACCATAAAATTAAAAAGATACTGTACACCTTTTTGTAATGAAATAAATAAAATATATAAATTAAAAAATAATAATAAGTTCAAGTAATTTAACCCAAATTACGTGGCACCCCTAGAATGTTGTTGCGGCACCGTGGTTGAAAACCACTGGTGTACGCAGGCCTCATTTTAGGAAGAATTTGGAATTGCTAGAATGAGTACAAAGAAGGGCAACAAGATTGGTGATGGGAACAAAGGGGTGCTCTTACAAAGAAAGGCTTAAGTTCTGCAAATTGCAACACCTAGAGAGAGTAGGCACCTGCAAAGTGATTAATTGAGGTGTTTAAGGCCTTGAAATGGGTTGAGCAAGCTCAATGTTAGCATTAGCATTATAGAGGCATATGATGCAAGAAAGCAAGCTTATGCAGCATCAGCCAACAAAAAAAAAAAAAAAAAAAGCTCCCATTTCATCCCTCCGTTCATTCCAAATACCTGTCCACTTCAGCCTTAAATTTATTAAGGCTATCAACTTTCACAACGAGGGTTGGAAGAGGTCCACCAACCAACTAACCACAGGCTAAAGGCAAACTTCCACACATCTATCCTACATCTGTCATACCTCAATTTGAATTTATGCCCTCTCAGGTGATTATTCTGAGCAAGAGGAGGAATCCCATCAGCATTGAGCATGCTCAAACCATTCAAGGCTGAATCAGATCATCTTGCAGGTGCCTAGAATCCAGACACTGTAATTTGCAAAACTTAAGCCATTCTTGTTACCTTTCTCTGTACTCATTCCAACAGATCAACATCCTTCTTAAAATGAGGCCCCCAGACCTGTATACAGTACCCAAGGTGTGGCCTGACAATCACCTCCTTATCCCTGCTAGAAAAATTCCTGTATAGCATTTAAAAGAAACTATAAGCTACTCTTGGAGACCGCCTGCATTGCTCATGCTCAGAAAACTTCATATCTGCCTGCACAATTACCTCCAGGTCCTTTTCTTTCTCTACCACTGTCAGTGCAGTACAACAGACTTGACAAGTCACTCTGGGGTTACTGCTTCTCATATGTAGTACTTTACATTTGTCAATGTTAAATTTCATTTGCCACCTCTCAGCCCATCTGCTCAACTTTTACAGATCTTGTCGCAGCAGCATACTGTCATTAGTGTCCTTAACAATCCTGCCAACCTTCGTATCGTCTGCAAACTTGGACATTAAATTTAATATACCATTATCAATATCATTTATAAATACAGAAAACAACATTGGACCAAACACTGAACCCTGAGGGACTCCACTAATAACATTACTCCACGATGAGCAATGTCATTGATTACCACGCTCTGTCTTCTCCCACTCAACCATTACTTTATCCATAGCAGCAATTTTCTTCCAATGCCACACTGCTCAAATGTGTTTAGCAGTCTTCCAGGTGCAACAGTATCAAAAGCGTTTCTAAGATCCAAATATATGATATCAAAGTCATTCCCTGCATGCAGTTCCTTTGTGACCACATCATAGTATCCAATCAAATTGGTCAGGCAACACTTCGCTTAACAAAACCATGCTGTGTCCATGCTATAACTGAAGTCTTGTCTAGATGATCCTGTAGTGCTTCTTTAACTAGTACCTCCATTAATTTTCCCGGAACAGAAGTCAAACTATCAGGTCTATAATTACTTCTGTTGCCCTTTGATCCTCCTTTGTGAATTGGGGTCACATTTACAGATCTCCAGTGCATGTGTACCTTCCCCAAGTCCAAATAAGCTTTCATAATTATGGCTAAGGGTTTGCTTACTTCCATTGCTGCCTCCTTTAATATACCTGGATAGATCCCATCCACCCCGGATGCCTTTTTTATGTTTATCTTCAACAATTTCTCCTCCACTTTCCTCTCAGTTATTACAAAATGATCTAGCTCACTGTCAGAGTTTAACTAACTTCTGGCATTCCCCTCCCTGAATAACTCCTAATGGGTGAATGTAGCTGCAAAAAAAAAAAAAAAAAAATCACTTATTTTGTTAGCCACCTGAGCAAGATCATGAACAGTTGAACCATCAATATCCAGTGGACCAATCTGATTCATCCCTCTGCTTCTAGAGTTTACATATGAAAAGAACTCTGTTGTTTTTCTTTGCATCCTTTGCCAAAGTTTTATTATTTTATTATTATTATTATTATTATTATCCATATGATGCAAGGAAGCCTGAGGCTTATGCTGCACCAGGAAAAAAAAAAAAAAAAAAAGTTCCCGAGTAACCCTGAGAGAGAGAGAGAGAGTCAAAAGTAGAAGGGAATCACCAAGAAAGAGAAGAATGATGATATCCAGCTCAGGACCCTGGGTGTGCCAAGCCCATACTCACCAGATGTGAGCCCCCGGGTTTTCTCATAATCTGACTTTGCCTGCCTAATCTCCTTTGTGACTTAGTTACAGACCAGCTTATATCTATCATAGGCTTCCATGCCACCCATTAAATTA
The DNA here is from genome assembly GCF_048544385.1 of Mastigoproctus giganteus. Classification (NCBI taxonomy): domain Eukaryota; kingdom Metazoa; phylum Arthropoda; class Arachnida; order Uropygi; family Thelyphonidae; genus Mastigoproctus; species Mastigoproctus giganteus. The sequence continues at coordinate 118,281,065 of NC_143575.1, read as the reverse complement.
TATCTATCCCATGCATTTTTCATCTCAGCCATATGTCTCATTAGTTCATCCGACATCCATTTAGGCCTAAACCTTGAACAATATTTGTTAGTTGGTATGTAAAGCCTAGCAGCTTGCAAGATAAATTCCTTGAATGCCTCCCATTTTGAATTTGCTGTTGGTAACATCATCACTTGGTCCCACCATATAGAATTTAAATACTGTCTCAGGCCACCATAGTCACCTTTACAAAATCAAAAACCCTTCCCTTTACCCCTGATGGTAGTTACCTCTTTGAGTAAATCCCACTTGATTGAAGAATCACTACTGATAATCAGATCAAGAGTATTACTCCCTCTAGTTGTCTCCTGAACATGATGATGTAGAAAAACAATCATCCAAAAAATCCACAAAAGCCTTGATAGTGTGTTAATGACCAACCGAGAAATTCCAGTCAATATCTGGGAAATTAAAATCCCCCGTTATAAGACTCTCTGATTTACTGCCCCACTCTATTTCCCTGTACAGTTTCTTATTATACTCATCTGAGCCATTAGGCCTATATCACAATCCTACTTTCAATTTTGATCTCACAATGCTTCATCATCAGCCATTTTCAATCCACTGCAGGATGAAGGCCTCTCCAGCAACTTTCCAGTTCCTTCTGTTTTGAGCACTGGCCATCCATTTACTACCCACAAACTCACGAATTTCATCTTTCAAGTTCCTTCTGTTTTGAGCACTGGCCATCCATTTACTACCCACAAACTCACGAATTTCATCTATCCATCTCCGCCTTTGTCTTCCAGGTTTTCTTCTAGCTCCTTTTGGATACCATTCTGTTATTTTCTTAGTCCATCTGTCATCATGTCTTCGAGCTATGTGTCCTGCCCAAGACTATTTTAGTTCTTTAGTTTTGATAAGAATGTCCTTTACTTGAGTTTGCTGTCTAATCCATGTGTCTCTCTTCTTATCTAACAGTCTGATTCCCAATATAATTCATTCCATTCTTCGCTGTGTAGTTCTCAACTTCTCTTCCATTCTTTTTGTGAGTGCCCAAGTTTCACTTCCATAAGTCATGGCGGGGAAGTATACATTGGTTCATTATTTTACGTTTCAGACAAACTGGGATATTGCTCTTCAGTATGTGACTATATTTCCTGAATGCTATCCATCCAAAATTTATTCTTCTCTTGACTTCCAGCCATTTATCATTATTACAGCTAATAACTTGTCCCAGATAAGTATATGACTCCACCTTTTCAACTGCTCCTTCAATCATTATTTCCCTTTCCGTGGCATACTTGTTCATCATTACTTTTGTTTTAGGCATATTCATCTTTAGTCCAAAATCCTTACTAACTGTGCATAACTGATTAAGATTTTCCTCTAATTCTTTGGGATCGTGGCCTATGACCACAATGTCATCTGCAAATCGTAAATGATTTAGGTACTCTCCGTTCACATTGACTCCTTTCTGCGACCGGTCTAATCTTCTGAAAGCTTCCTCAAAGTCAGCAGTAAACAGCTTCGGAGATATTGTCTCCTTGTCGAACTCCTTTTTCGATTTTAAATTTCCTATTGTCTTTGTCTAGTCTAATAAAGGAGACAGCATTCTCATATATTTTCTTCAAAATCATAATATATGGGATATCTATGCCTTGTCTTTCCAGTGCCCGAAATATTGCCTTATGCTGTATGGAGTCAAATGCCTTTTCATAATCCACAAATGCCAGGAATAACGGTGTTCTATATTCATTTGCTTTTTCCATTAGCTGTGATATTACGTGAAGGTGATTCATAGTTGAGAATCCTGTCGTAAAGCCAGCTTGCTCTTTCAGTTGATTCTCATCAAGTATTCTTTCTTATCTGTTAGTAATGATCCTTGTGAACAACTTGTAGATGTGGGATAACAAGCTAATTGGTCTATAATTTCCAATTTCTGATTTATCTCCTTTCTTATGCAGGATAACTATGATTGCATTATTCCACTGCTTAGGCGTCACACCTTTTCTAATGCACTTTGTGAAGAGCCTTGCCAGTTTTTGTGTTATGTCTCTTCCTCCCAATTTTAACGACTCTACAGTAACTTCATCTTCCCCCGGGGCTTTCTGATTCTTCAATGCATGTTCTACCACATCAGGAAGAATGTCGGGAATGTCTTATGTGTTGCTACTTTGCAATCCATCTTCCCCACTGCTGGCATCATTCCCGATAGTAGTCTTCTGCTATTTGAATTATGCCTTCTCTGCTGTTTATAAGTACACCATCGCTATTCTTCAGTTTCATTTGTCTTTCTGTATTACTGCTCATGGCTGCTGATTTAAATCCTTTGTTTTCCCTTAATGCTTGTTCTACTTTTCTTGTGTTAAATATTCTTATGTCCCCTCTGAGTCTGTTTCTAATGGCTTTGCATAACGCAGTATACTCAATTTTCTCCCTGTCACTGTTTTCTTGCTCTTCATTTGTCGTCTTCAGTTCATCATGACAAGTGTTTCTTGACTAATTTTTTCTTCTTTGGATTTCTTTTTCCCTATAGGTTTTTTGGGCTTTATCACTTTAAGAAAGTTGTAATATTCCTCGTCGATATCTTGGTCCTGAGCAGTCTGCAGAAGCTCAAACTTGTTCTTAAGTTCCAGCATATACTGCTTTTTCTCCTCTTCTGTTATCTCAAAGACCTTTGTATTATTTACTCGAGTCAGTTTTTTCCTTTCCTATATCTATATCAAGTGTACATCTTACCATTCTGTGATCACTTCCAACATTTACCTTATTCAGAACGGTAACATCATTCACAATATATCTTCTGTTAGTGAGGATGAAGTCGATTTCATTAGTATTTAATCCATTTGGACTCTTCCATGTCCACTTTCTGTTCACCCTTTTTCTTGAAAAAGAAGTGTTCATTACTGACAGTCTTTGAGAATCTGCAAATTCCACAAGTCTTTCACTTCTTTCATTTCTTTCACCAATTCCAAAATTTCCTATAGTTCCCCTTTCTGCACTGTTTCCTCTTTTTCCAATCTTAGCATTGAAGTCCCCCATAATAATAGTGTAGTGCATTTTCTGCTCATTTAGAAGACATTCAATTTCATGGCTCGATGTTGGTGCATAAATCATTATAATCTTTAGCTTGTACCTCTTAGAAAGCTTGAGCATTAGTCTTGACACCCTTGGTGATGTACTTTTGAATTCCAAAATGTTGTTTTTAAAATCTTTATGGACCAGAAACCCAACTCCACCTTCACTTGTTTCACTGTTTCCATTGGTGTACAGCAGATTTCCACTTGATAAACTTATAAGTGATTCATTTCTTCTTCTTGTTTCAGCCAAACCGATGATATTCCAATTCACATTTTCTAATTCCTTTTCCAGCTCTAATATCCTGTCTTCACCAATGATGATCTTACGTTATAACAGGCCAAGTTCAGTTTCCATGCTCGACAGCGTGGTCGTACCCAGAGATTCTTAGCACCCTCTGCTTCCACTCTGATCCTCTTGCTGCCGTAAGAGGGAGAGTGAAAGCTGCTGGGGACTAAGGGCCATTTGTCTTCTCGTGCTGTCATATGCTGGAGGGTTTCGTCTTTTCCTCTTCATGCTGACCAGGCATCGTGAAGAGAACCACTCTACACATTCGTTGCCACCTAAGTGACGTAACAGTGCTTTCCATCGAGAAGGTGTGCATGAGTGGATTTTAGGGAGGCAGGCCAACCGGACTTCTCCTAAATCTTCTGTAATAGAGAGATATTGGATCCATCAGTGTTTTAGGCTTAGTGTCTGATAACACACAAACAGGATACCTGTACCCCTCTAAGCTCCTTAATATGCTTATGTCACACCAAACTGACTGGACACATGCACTGTCCAGCGATGTCGACTGGCTTCACTTCCTAGGATTTTATGTGTTTCTTAACTAATAGCATAAACCCTCCTGCCTTCCTACCCTGTCTATCCTTCCTGTACACATTGTACTCCCCAAATTCCAGTTGTGAATTGCTTATATCTGTGTGACACCATGTCTCTGATATCCCAATAATATCTGCATTTGATGTATTGACCAACACCTCAAATTCATTCACGAAACTTCTAGCATTGGTGTACATGCAAGTATACATGCACCTGTTCCTATTCTTAGCTACCCTAACACAACCCATGTGTTTACTTGTATGGCAATGACTCCCAGCAGTCTCTGAAATACCCTGCATCTTATTTTCCAGGCTGCTGCTCATTCCAATAGAAGCAGTGCAAGAATCACTTTCACTTCTGCCAGTGGCTACTGTTAATCTATTAGTACCCGAAGCTAGCAGTTTTCCAACCCACCTAACATTGCCTTATAGCATCAGCAAATATTCTTGCACCCTTTCTATTTAATTGTATCCCATCCCTGTAGAAGCAGTCTCTCCTGTTAACACTTACAAGCCAGGCTGAAAAAAAATTCTACCCCTTCAGCCTTGCGCAATCTTTCCAGGGCCAAACTGATTGACAAGGCTCTCATCATATACTCCCTCCTATCGTTTCTGGGAAAAATTGCAGACACTTTCAAATTCAACCCTAATCCACGGCTTTTAGCTCACCTCTGGCATTTTGATGGGATTCTTCCTCTTGCTCAGATTAAGGACATGAGGGGGGGCACATATTCGAATTGAGGAAACAGTTGTAGAATAGATGTGCGGAAATTTGCCTTTAGATAGCGGATAATTTATTGGTGGAATAGACTTCCATTTTCTTTTGTTGTGGAAGTTGATAGCCTAAATAAATTTAAGGATGAATTTATGCAGACACGGATTGCATAAATTCATTTATGCAGTCCGTGTCTTTATGCAGACACGGAATTTATGCAGACACGGACTGCATAAAATACTTGTTAACAGGAGAGATTGCTTCTACAGGGATGGGATACACTTAAATAGAAAGGGTGCAAGAATTTTTGCTGATGCTGTCGAGGCAGTGTTAGGTGGGTCGGAAAACTGCTAGTTGGGGGGGATACAGGGACTAATAGATTAACAGTAGCTACTGGCAGAGGTGGAAGTGATTCTTGCACTGCGTCTATTCAAATGAGCAGAAGTCTGAAAAACAAGATGCAGGATATTTCAGAGACTGCTGGTAGTCATTGCGTTACAAGTAAACACATGGGTTGTGTTAGGGTAGCTAAGAATAGAAACAGGTGCATGTATACCTGCGTGTACACCAATGCTAGGAGTTTGGTAAATAAATTTGATGAATTTGAGGTATTGCTCAAAACATCAAAGGCAGATATTGTTGGGATATCAGAGACATGGTGTCACACAGATATAAGTAATGCGGAACTGGAATTTGGGGAATACAATGTATATAGAAAGGATAGACAGGACAGGAGGGGAGGAGGGGTTATGCTATTAATTAAGAAACACATAAAGTCAAAGGAAGTGAAGCCAGTTGACATCGATGGACAGGGCAGTGTCGAGTCAGTTTGGTGTGACATAAGCATAGGGAAATCAAAATTGAGAGTAGGAGTGTGCTATAGGCCTAATGACTCTGATGAGTATAATAATATATTGTACAGGGAAATAGAGTGGGCCAGTAAATCAGAGAGTCTTATAATGGGGGATTTTAATTTCCCAGATATTGACTGGAATTTGTGGGTTGGTCACTCGCACACTAGCAAGGCTTTTGTGGATTTATTGGATGATTGTTTTCTACATCAGCATGTTCGTGAGGCAACAAGAGGGAGCAATACTCTTGATCTGATTATCAGTAGTGATTCTTCATGCATTAAGAACCTGCAGATAAATGAACCACTAGGTGGCAGTGATCACAGTGTGTTGAAGTGGGATTTACTCAAGGAGGTAACTACCATCAGAGGTAAAGGGAAGGGTTTTTGTTTTCGTAAAGGCGACTATGATGGTCTGAGACAGTATTTAAATTCTATACAGTGGGACCAACTGATGATGTTACCAACAGCAAACTCAAAATGGGAAGCATTCAAGGAACTAATCTTGGTGGCTACCAGGCTTTACATACCAACTAAGAAATATTGTTCAAGGTTTAGGCCTAAATGGTTGTCAGATGGACTAATGAGACATGTGGCAGAGAAGAAAAATGCATGGGATACATACAAATTAATGGGTGACATGGAAGCCTATGATAGATATAAGTTGGTCTGTAACCAAGTCACAAAGGAGATTAGGCAGGCAAAGGCAGACTACGAAAAATCCTTGGCAAAGGATGCAAAGAAAAACAGAAAGGAGTTCTTTACATACTTGAACTCAAGAAGGAAAGGGATGAATCAGATTGGTCCACTGGATATTGATGGTTCAACAGTTGAGGATCCTGCTCAGGTGGCTAACAATCTAAACGAGTATTTTGCATCTACATTCACGCATGAGGAGTTATTCAGGAAGGAGAATGATGTAGGTAAAGTAAACATTGGCAGTGAGCTGGATGATTTTTAATAACTGAGAGGAAAGTGGAGGAGAGATTGTTGAGGATAAACATAAAAAAGGCACCTCGGGTGGATGGGATCTATCCAGTTATATTAAAGGAGGCAGCAAAGGAAGTATGCAAACCCCTAGCCATAATTATGAGAGCTTCTTTGGACTCAGGGGAGGTACCCATAGACTGGAGATGTGCAAATGTAACCCCAATTCACAAAGGAGGATCAAAGGCTGACACAAGTAATTATAGACCTGTTAGTTTAACTTCTGTTCCAGGTAAATTAATGGAGGCACTGGTTAAAGAAGCACTGCAGGATCATCTAGACAAGAATTCAGTTATAGCTCAGACGCAGCATGGTTTTGTTAAGGGCAGGTCTTGCCTGACCAATTTGATTGGATACTATGATGTAGTCACAAAAGAACTGGATGCAGGGAATAACTTTGATATTATATATTTGGATCTTAGAAAGGCTTTTGATACTGTTGCACATGGAAGACTGCTGCACAAATTGGAGCAGTGTGGCATTGGAGGCAAATTGCTGCTATGGATAAGGGGATGGTTGAGTGGCAGAAGACAGAGTGGTAATCAATGGACACTGCTCAACGTGGACTAATGTTATTAGTGGAGTTCCTCAAGGTTCAGTGTTGGGTCCATTGTTGTTTTCGGTGTTTATGAATGATATTGATGATGGGATATCAAGTTTAATGTCTAAGTTTGCAGATGATACAAAGGTTGGCAGGGTCGTTAAGGACACTACTGACGCTATGCTGCTGCAACAGGATCTGGAAAGGTTGAACAGATGGGCTGAGAGGTGGCAAATGAAGTTTAACATTGACAAATGTAAAGTACTACATATGGGTAACAGTAACCCCAGAGCAATGTATCAACTCTGCGGTACTACACTGACAGTGGTGGAGAATGAAAAGGACCTGGGGGTAATTGTGCAGGCAGATATGAAGTTCTCTGAGCAGTGCAGACGAGCTGCAAGAGTAGCTCATGGTGTCTTGTCAATGATATACAGGAATTTTTCTAGCAGGGATAAGGAGGTGATTATTCCCTTGTATAAGGCAATGGTTAGGCCACATCTTGAGTACTGTATACAGGTCTGGAGGCCTCATTTCAAGAAGGATGTAGAGCTGCTGGAACGGGTACAGAGAAGGGCAACAAGATTAGTAAATGGAACAAAGGGTTGCTCTTACGAAGAAAGGCTTAAGTTTTGCAAATTACAGAGTCTGGAGACTAGGCACCGGCGAGGTGATCTGATAGAGGTGTATAAGGCTTTGAATGGTTTGAGCATGCTCAATGCCAATGGGATTCTTCATCTTTCTCAGAATAATCACCTCAGAGGGCATAAATTCAAATTGAGGAAGGACGGATGTCGGATAGATGTGCGGAAATTTGCCTTTGGCCAGCGGGTGGTTGGTTGGTGGAAACGACTTCCATCACTTGTTGTTGAAGTTGATAGCCTAAACAAATTTAAAGCTCAACTGGACAGGTATTTCGAACGAACGGAGGGGTGAAATGGGAGAGGGTTTTTTTTTTTTTTTTTTTTTGGCTGATGCTGAATAAGCTTGCTTTCTTGCATCATATGCCTCTACTAATGCTAATCATATACTCCCTCCTATCGTTTCTGGGAAAAATTGCAGACACTTTCAAATTCAACCCTAATCCACGGCTTTTAGCTCACCTCTGGCATTTTGATGGGATTCTTCCTCTTGCTCAGATTAAGGACATGACGGGGGGCACAGATTCGAATTGAGGAAACAGTTGTAGAATAGATGTGCGTAAATTTGCCTTTAGATAGCGGATAATTTATTGGTGGAACAGACTTCCATTTTCTTTTGTTGTGGAAGTTGATAGCCTAAATAAATTTAAGGCTGAGCTTGACGCCTCTGTAGCCGAGTGGGCAGGAGCGCGAGTGCAGTAGCACACGCTCTTTGAGTAGACCGGGGTTCAAGCCCCTGACTGCTGAATGCGGTCGATCTGCCAACCCGCACTGGACCAGCATGGCAGATTATGGTCCATTTCCCTCAGCATGAATTGTTGAGGAGGTTTCCATCCTGCAGTGGGTTGATAATGGCTGCACTTTACTTTTGACAGTCATTTGGAACAAATGGAGGCATGAAATGGGAGGGTTTTTTTTTTTTTTTTTGGCTGATACTGCATAAACTTGCTTTCTTGCATTGTATGTCTCTACTAATGCTAACTATTTTTTGTAATTGGTTATCCAGTTTTCTCTCTTATCGCTCAATGAGTATGATGGTAAATGATTCTCTGTCTTCTAACTTCTGAACTAATGCTGGTGTCCCCCAAGGTTCAGTTCTTCCCCCCGTTCTTTTCCTCTTGTATATTAATGACCTTCTTCCATTGACTGGAAATCCTATCCATAGTTTTGCTGATGATAACACATTGCATTCCACTTACCATTTTGAGAAACCTTGCCCTGCTCAATTAGCTCCAACTTCTCGAAAATCTGCTCCAATTCCTTAAATGCCGATCTTCAGGTAATTCTCCAGTGGGACAAAGACAACTTAGTTGATTTCAAACCTTCTAAAACTCAGTCTTGTCTTATATCTCACAAAAAGGATTCTTCTGCTCCTATGCTTATTTTCGGTGACAATCCGATTTCTAGGCAAAATGATACATCTCTTTTGGGATTATCCTAACTTCTTATCTGTCTTGGCACAAGCACATTACAAATATTGCTTTCTCTGGATCTAAAAAACTTCGTTTTCTCTTTCACTCTTGGCATGACTTTTCTTCCAAACAGCTGTTCACTCTGTAACAGTCTGTTCTTCTGAATTGGCTTCTATAATTCTCGCTCTCTCTTTCAAAACAGTCTGAACACAGGCTGCCACCAGCCAACATCCATTTACTGTCCAACTTCAAACTCACAGAACCAACTTTTCAACTTCCTCGTTTATTCATTAAACTGTGGTTTTCTGGAACAACTTTGCTTCATACGTATTTCCAGAAAAGATGTCTACAGAAGTTCATGTCTAATGTCAACAAATTTCTTCTTCCGTCTTCTCAACTTCCAACCCAAGCATGGTAGTAAGTACTATAGGTTCTAATACCACTTGTGTTTGGGGTTTTCATAAAAAAAAAAAAAAAAACACCTCTCCTCATGTGTGAATGTAGATGCAAAATACTCATTCAGTATATCAGCTAGCTGAGCATAATCATTAACAGTCAACTCTTCTATGTTAAGTGGTCCGATCTGATTCATCCCTTTCCTTCTAGAGTTTACATAAGTAAGTAACTCTTTGCTGTTTTGCTTTGCATCCTTTGCCAAAGATTTCTCGTAATCTGCCTTCACCTGCCTTACCTTGTTTGTGACTTGATTACAGAAAAGCTTATATCTGGCATAGGCTTCTGTGCCACCTGATAATTTATATGCATCCCTTACATTTTCCTTCTCTGCCACGAGCCTCATTAATTCATCTGACATCCATTTAGGCCTGAACCTTAAATAGTATTTCTTATTGAAATGAAAAACCTAGTAGCCTCCAAGATTAAATCCCTGGAGGCTTCCAATTTAGAATTCAACGTCGGTAACATCATCAGTTGACCCCACTGTATAGAATTTAAAAACTGTCTGAGACTCTGTAATCACCTTTACGAAAGCAAAAGCCCTTCCCTTTAGCCTTGATGGTAGTTACATCTTTAAGTAAATCCCACACCAGTATACTGTGGCCTAGTGGCTCCGTTAACTGTAAATTACTAATGCATGAATAATCACTGCTGATAATCAGATCAAGAGTGTTACTCCTGGTTGCCTCTCGTACATTCTGCTGTAGCAAACAATCATCCAATAAATCCACAAAAGGCTTGCTAGTAGGAGAGAACAACCCACAAATTCCACTCAATATCTGAGAAGTTAAAATCTCCCATTATAAAACACTGATTTACTGGCCCACTCTATTCTCTGTATAATTGTTCATTATAGTCGTGATAGTCATTAGGCCTCTAACAAACTCCTACCATCATTTTTGCTTTCCCAGTGCTTATGTCACACCACTCTGACTCAACATTGCTCTATCCATCTATCTCAACTGGATGCACTTCCTTGGATTTTGTGTGTTTCTTAACAGCAAAACCTCTCCTCCCTTCCTATCCTTTCTGTACGTATTGTACTCCCCAAATTCCAATTCTGCATTCCTTATATCTGTGTGATACCACGTCTCTGATATATCAACAATATCCACCTTTGATGTCTTGACCAGCACTTAAAATTGAACAAATTTATTTACTATACTCTTATCATTGGTGTACATGCAAGTATACATGCACCTGTTCTTATTCTTCGTTTCTCTAACACAGCCCAAGTATTCACTTGCTTCATGACTCCCAGCAGTTCCTGAAATCCCCAGCAACTTGCTTTCCAGGCTGCTGCACATTCCAACAGAAGCAGTGCAAGAATCACTTCCACCTCTGCCTGCGGCTACTGATAAACTGTGAATACCCCAAAGCTAGCAATTTTCTGACCCACCTAAAATTGCCTCAATAGGATCAGTAAATATTCTTGCACGCTTTCTATTTAAGTGTATCCCATCCCTGTAGAAGCAATCTCTCCTGTTAACAAGCACAGACCATGCTGAGAAAAATTCTACTCCGTGAGTCTTACCAAATCTCTCCAGGGCCGAATTGACTGACAAGGCTCTCATCGTATATTCCCTCCTATTGTGTCTGGGCAGGATTGCAGTCAGTCAAATTTAACCCTAACTTGCTACTTTTTTTTCAACACTGACCTGTACTTGTTAAGTAAATCTGCAGATTTCCTACACTTAATGTCATTAGTGCCAATGTGTACAACGATATCACCTTTTTGTGCCCTTAAAATATGATATCTTCTCTATAACGTCAACTTTTGTCCCTGACAGACATACCCTGGCCATATTCCACCTATCCTTTTTGGACAATATATTTCACGTTTTCCTGACAATTGAGTCAACGACAATAACTAGCTCCTGTGGGAACAGTGAATTCTGCCCTGAAGATCGCCGCTGTGTTGCCTGGTGCACAAGGGTGAGCTCTGGCATTGAGTTGGGCAGCTGAGAATGTGATGGACCCCACATTTCAATTCCTTTGAGGGCATCTACCCAAATCTTCAAACTTTCATAGACACCCATCAGAACGCTGAGTTAGTGCCTAATTTCTTCACATTCTCTCAAAGACATCCTCCATGACTAGATCATGTCCTGTTCCATAAAGATCTGCAAACATTAACGTTTTGCAAATTTTTTTTGACTGTGATGCATTGGAGAATCGTCCCCTTCAGTTCTCCCCTGAACCACAGCACTTCCACTACTTTGCGCACATTGCTTTGCTGCTGTAGTCTTGGGCATGATTTCCATTAATATGTAAATTAATTAACAATAAAAATTAATAAGATTTATAAATTTAATTGATTGATTGGCAATATTATACTAAGCTAACAGATTCCTAATACACTGCTATGTATTACACTATCTAGTTTTAAATTATACTTGACACTATCAAGTTTGGAATATACATTACACTATTCCATATCTATCTAATATACTACAACAATGGCAGCAAGTTTCAAACGTACAAGTTTTACTGATACTTACTAATAACCTACAAAATCTCTGTCTAAATTCAAAATAAACTAAGTATCGTAACTAGGAATATAAAGCTTCTTCTAGAAACAAATTAATATGCCAAGTCAATAAAACGGCAAAAATTTAAGAAAAACTTCCCTATTAGATGAAGCCATAAATAGATAGCATTCTCATTAAGTCTATAGCATGCTACCGACTACCTCAGATGAAACATTTTCATTAAACACGCCAAAAATCAATCTGTATGCTGGTAAAAGAGCATTATAGTGAGTTGTGATAGTTTTATACACAATATAAAGAACAAAAAGGACCTGGAGGTAATTGTGCAGGCAGATATGAAGTTTTCTGAGCAGTGCAGATGGTCTGCAAGAGTAGTTCATGGTGTCTTGTCAATGATATACAGGAATTTTTCTAGCAGGGATAAGGAGATAATTATCCCCTTGTATAAGGAAGGCAATGCTGTATACAGAGCTGTTGGAACGAGTGCAGAAAAGAGCAACAAGATTAGTGAATGGAACAGAGGGTTGCTCTCACGAAGAAAGGCTTAAGTTTTGCAAATTACAGTCTCTGGAGACTAAGCACCTGCGAGGTGATCTGATTGAGGTGCATAAAGTCTTGAATGGTTTGAGCATGCTCAATGCTAATGGGTATAATCACCTGAGAGGGTATAAATTCAAATTGAGTAAAGACATGTAGGATAGATGTGTGGAAGTTTGCCTTTAGCCAGCTGGTAGTTGGAACAGACTTCCATCCTTTGTTGTGGAAGTTGATAGCCTAAATAAATTTGAGACTGAGCTGGACAGTTATTTGGAACGAACGGAGGGATGAAATGGGAGCGTTTTTTTTTCTGACTGATGCTGCATAAGCTTGCTTTCTTGCATCATATGTCTCTACTAATTATAATATATGAACATAGTTCAAAAGTGAATGAAACAGCGTAAAGCAAATTGCATTATAAAGAGGGCCTACTCTATAGGAATTTTGCTAGCATTTTACAATGCAATGTTTAGGTCATGTTTTGAGTACTGAATACAAGTCTGGAGGCCTCAGTTTAGGCATAATAGATTTGCTAGAATGAACGCAGAGAAGGGCAAAGATTATGAAGGGGGACCACAAGAGTGCCCTTACCAAGAAAAGTTTCAATTCTGCAAATTGTATCATCTAGAGACTACGCACATGCAAATTGATTTGATTTAAGGTGTTTAAGGCTTTGAATAGATTGAACAAGCTGAATTGTGATGAGTTTCTTTCTCTTGCTCAGACTATACACATGAAGGGGCATAAATTCAAACTGAGGAAGGATGGTTGCAGAATAGATGTGCAGAAGTTTGCCTTAACCCAGACAGGTGGTTGATTATTGGAACAAATTTCCATCTGTTGTTATGGAAGTGGATAGAATAAATTCAAAAAAACTAGACAAATTACTTAAAGATATGAATGGGTAATGTCGGAATGTGGGTTTTTAATTTTTGGCTGATCCTGTATAAGCTTACTTTCTTGCATCATTTACCACTACTAACACTATTACTGTATGAATAAAAGGTTTTGAAACATACATATGCCCAGTTACTTTTCACAATATAGTGTACATATATTACACAATTTGTCAAAAATAATTTTGTGGTTTTTTACTTACCTCTGATATGGATTTAAATTAACTCTGTATTTTGTCATGCGGGGTTGATTCGACCCCATGCAACTAATAGCGATTTGTGCTTCATCTACTCCATCCACACAGTTGAAACTCCTAATACCTGTTTTTGAAAATGGTTTCTTTGAATTGGTCATAAATTCTAGAAATGCCTTAATTACTGTACAATTAGTAATAATTCTTGAATTAAGTTTAACCTAATTATATGAATGTGTTCATTGACACGTCTTAATGAGATACTGATATTAAATTTGCTTTACTGCTGCATGCTTTCCTCCAGAGAGAGAGAGAGATGTAGGATATAAAAAAAGGAAAGGAAAAAACTGACTTGAGTAAATAATACGAAGGTCTTTGAGAAAACAGAAGAGAAGAAAAAGCAGTATGTACTGGAACTTAAGAACAAGTTTGAGCTTCTGTAGACCTTTCAGGACCAAGATATCGACGAGCAATACAACTTTCTGAAAGTGATAAAAACAAAGAAACCTATAGATAAAAATAATCCAAAGAAGAAAAAATTTGTTAAGAAACACTTGTCATGATGAACCGAAGACGACAAATGAAAAGCAAGATAAACAGTGACAAGTACAACATTGAGTATACTGAGTTATGCAAAGCCATTAAAGACTCAGAGAGAACATTAGATTTAACACAAAAAGTAGAACAAGCATTAAGGGAAAACAAAGGACTTAAATTAGCAGTCATGAGCACTAATACAGAAAGAAATAATACTGAATCTGAAGAATAGTGATGGTGTACTTATAAATAGCAGAGAAGGCATAATTCAAATAGCAGAAGACTACTATAAAGTATCATATAAGGAGCAAGGGAATGATGAGGGCAGCAGTGGGGAAGATGGATCACAAATTAGCAACACATACAACACACCTGATATCCTTCCTGATGAGGTAGAACATGCACTGAAGAAAATGAAGAATCAAAAAGCTCCAAGTGAAGATGAAGTTACTGTAGAGTTGTTAAAATTGGGAGGAAAAAGCCATGACAAAAAACTCGTAACACAATTCACAAAATACATTAGGAAAGGTGTGATGCCCGAGGAGTGGAATAATGCAATCATAACTTTGGTGCATAAGAAAGGAGATAAATCAGAAATTGGAAATTAGAGACCAATTAGCTTGCTATCCCACATCTACAAGTTGTTCACAAGGCCATTATTAACAGATTAGAAAGAATACTTGATGAGCATCAACCAAAAGAACAAGCTGGCTTTAGGACAGGATTCTCAACTACAGATCACCTTCACGTAATATCACAGCTAATGGAGAATGCAAATGAATTCAGAACACCATTATGCCTGGCATTTGTGGATTATGAAAAGGCATTCGACTCCATACAGAATAAGGCAATGTTTTACGCACCGGAAAGACAAGGCAATGTTTCACGCACCAGAAAGACAACCCATACATCATAATTTTGAAGAAAATATATGAGAGCGCTACTTCCTTTATTACACTAGACAAAGACAGTCGCAAATTAAAAATTGAGAAAGGAGTTCAACAAAGAGAAACAAAAAAAATCTCCGAGGTATTTTACTGCTGTTCTTGAAGAAGCTTTCAGAAGACTGGACTGGTCATAGAGAGGAGTCTATGTGAATGGAGAACGCATAAACCATTTACGATTTACAGATAACATTGTGATCATAAGCCGTCATCTAAAATTAGAGGATCAGTTAGGCACAATCAGTCTTAATCAGTTAGGCACAGTTAGCAAGAATTTCGGACTAAAGATGAACATGACTGAAACAAAAGTAATGATTAACGAGTATGCCACAGGAAGGAATATTATTATTGACTGAGCAGTAATTGAAAAAGTGGATTCATATACTTATCTTGGCCAAGTCATTAGCTGTAATAATGATAAATGGCTAGAAGTCAAGAGAAGAATAAAATTAGGAAGGATAGCATTCAGCAAATAGTCACATACTGAGGAGCAATATCTCAATTTGTCTGTAACATAAAATAATGAACCAATGTATACTCCTCACCATGACTTACGGAAGTTAAACTTGGCCACTCACCAAAAGAATGGAACAGAAGCTGAAAACTACACAGCAAAGAAATGAAAGGATTATATTAGAAATCAGACTATTGGATAAGAAGAGAAACATGTGGATTAGGCAGCAAACTCAAGTAAAGAACATTCTTATAAAAACTAAAGCACTGAAATGGACCTGGGCAGGATACATAGCTCGAAGACATGGCAGATGGACTAATAAAATAACAGAATAGTAGACAACAGAAGCTAAAAGAAAACCTGGAAAACAGCAATGGAGATGGACAGATGAAATTCAAGGCAATAAATGGATGGCCATTGAACAAAACAGAAGGAACTGGAAAGTTACTGGAGAGGATTTAAAATGGCTGTGATGATGATGCTTTCCTACAATTGGTAATGCTCTCTGCCATTGTGACATTGATGCATCACCTGGAATCGAACAGTTTATGCATGCACTTCACATTTCATACAGACAGGCACTGCTGCAAGTGACATTTGTTCTCCAACAGGTCTAGTCAGTTATTTAATTTTCAAAAATTAATTAATGAGATATGATTTTAACTTCGAACATTGGTTTTTCACAGTTGTGTTCTGAAAAGACTGAAATTATAACTGGCATCAAAAAGGTCAACAATTTTGAATTTTTTTTTTTTTTTTTTGATTTTTCAGCTTTGCAGATAAAGGAATTTCACATTTTTATCCAACCAGTACAGGGTGCCATAAATCTCAGTTCACCCAATGAAATAAAATTCTTTATTTCGATATGAAACATACTTGATTTCAATTTATTGTTATCAGTGATATTCAAATTTATTATGGGCACTTTTTTTTTTGTTTTTTAAAACCCCAAATACAAGATGTATTAGAACCTATAGTACTTAGTACCGTACGTGGGTTGGAGGTTGAGAAGATGAAGGAAAATATTTGTTGATATTAGACTTGAACTTCTGTAGACTGTAATTTTCAGGAAATATGTATGAAGGAAGGTTGTTCCAGAAAACAGCAGTTGAATGAATAAATGAGGAAGATGAAAAGTTGGTTCTGTGGGTTTGAGGATGGACAGTAAATGGATGTTTGCTAGTGGCAGCACGTGTTTGGACTGTTTTGAAAGAGAGTGGGAATTATATAAAAGGCTACAGCAGAAACAGTACATCCAGGAGAGAGAGAGAGAGAGAGAGAGAGAGAGAGAGAGAGAGAGAGGGGGGGGGGAGCAGCGATACTCTCTTAGAGATGAGTCATTAATTAACCTAATTACCCTCTTCCAAATGCCATCTAGAAGCCTGAGGGAGATTTTGGGGTCACTGCCCCATATGTGGGAACAATATTCCATGGTAAAGCAGATTTGCGATTTGTACAGAGTGAACAGCTGTTTGGATGAAAAGTAACACCGAGAGCAAAAGGGAAAACCAAGTTTTTTAGATGTAGAGGAAGCAATATTTGTAATGTGCTTGTGCCAAAAGAGATTAGTCAGAGTAATCCAAAAAGAGATATATCATCTTGCCTAGAAATCGGAGTATCATCAAAGATAATCATAGAAGCAGAAGAATAATTTCTGTGAGATATAAGACATTACTGAGTTTTATAAGGATTGAAATAACCTAAGTTGTCTTTGCCCCACTGGAGATAGGCATTTAAGGAATTGGTAGCAGATATGCGAGAAGTTGAAGCCGATTGAGCAGGGCACGGTGTCTCAAATTGGAAAGTGGACTACAATATGTTACCATCACCAAAACTATGGATAGGATTTCCGGTCAATGGAAGAAGGTCATTAATATACAAGAGAAAAAGAGTGGGGAAAAGAACTGAAACTTTGGGGACATCAGAATTAGTGGAGAAGTTAGAAAACAGAGAGCCAATTACAAAAAACAGTTGACAAACCATAACATGGAAGCTTGTTTAGAAGACCTTTATGCCAAACACGATCAAAAGCCTTCGAGATGTCAAGAGCAACTACTTGTGTTTCACCGAACCTTTCCATTGAATTAGTCCATAAATGGGTACCATAAGCCAGAATATCACCAGTGGATCGACACTGACGGAATCCATACTGGCGATCGTTGATCAGACGGAAGGTTTCTAGGTAGTTTAAGAGTTGACGGTTAATAGATTTCTCCATTACTTTAGAAAGAGTAGAAGTAATTGCAATAGGACAATAATTGGATGGGAGGAATTTCTCACCCTTTTTAGGAACTGGCTGGATATGAGCAAATTTCCAAGCAGAAGGAAAAACAGCTTTGGAATAAGAAAGTGAAAAAAGGTGGCAAAGAATTAAGTTCAGGAGCACAGGTTTTGAGAACAAGTGGAGAAATACCATCAGGACCTGGAGCGTTCTTAGCATCACGATTCATCAAAATCCTTCTGACATCCTTTTAATGGAAGACCACAGAAGGAACTGAAAGGAGCATATTGGGAATGGAAGGGCAGGTCAGCTTTATCCTTAGCTGAAGTGACAATAGAACCATCAGGGTTTTGACAGAGGTGGGAACAGAGATGGGCAAAAGTTGCGGCCAATAGTTTTGGCAAGAGTTCAGAATGCTCGGCTACCAATTGGGTAAGAAGCAAGTTTTCTACTCTGAGCCTGTTCAAAATCGAGTTTGGATTGATTAATAACTGCTTTACAATGGTTGCGAGCTTTTGTGTAGGCAGAAAATGAATCTGAAGAATCGGAAGCAAGCCAATTACAATATACAACATTCTTCTCTTGAACAGCCTTAGCACATTTATTGGAAAACCAAGGATTTAAAGTGGAGTGTGGAATAAAGGATTCCATTCCTACAAGAATAATTTCACTGACACGATCTGAGCAAACGTCTACATCAGAAATTTTAAAACAGTAATCCGACCAAGGAAACGAAGAAAGAAATCTCACAGGTCATCCCATTTTGCATTCTTGTAATACCAAACAACACAAGGTTGGGAATAGCCATGAGATAAAGGCCCCATCTGTGAAGAGACAATCATCAAGTTGTGCCTAAAGGACCACTTTGACCGTGTAGTTAGAAGGGTTGTTTGTGAAAAAAAGATCAAGCACGTTGGCTGTATGGTTAGGATTGTCCAGTATTGTGGTACGTAAATGAACAATCTGTGCAAGGTCATTTGTAATTGCAAAAAGCCTCAGCATCTCGACCAGCTGGGTCTGTGTGACTAGAAAACGAAGCCAGCTGGAGTTGTGAACATTAAAATCACCAAGAAAAATTACCTCACTGTCAGGAAAGTTGGACTGGAGAAAGTCAATTTGCAAAGAGAGGAATTTAGAGTTCCAAGTGATTAGTGGAGTTGGGAGAATGGTAGAGACAACAGATAAATGTGACAGAATGAGGTAGGGAGATTTTAAGCAGAAAAGACTGAAAAGAGAAGATTCCAAATTACCAAATCTCTGACGGGGAATATAGGAACAGACATATGCACAAGTACCACCTTTGAGGCAAAAGGAATCGTACAGCGAATAATTTTGGTAAGTGAGACGAGCAGTGGTTAAATCAACCGATAACAGACTCTGTCAGAAAAAGTACATGTGATTTGGCACTCTAAGTGGAAATGGACATCATTGAGATTAGAACTGAGACCGTGTATATTTGTGAAATGAACTAGGAAGTGTTTTGGAAATTTAGGTCTTTTCGCAGATATGTTTGCTCTATTAGTTTGACAATTCATGGTGTAGTAAATAGTAAGAAAAAGTGGCGGGTGCATGCTGCATGAAGTAAAGAAATTTTTGGATAGGGCGTACACATGGTAAGAATATACTTACCAGATTCTTGACATACCGTAGCCGCGACAATGACCCCCCACATACACAATACTCGGACCCCCTCCAGTCATAAGCTGGCAGAGTAGAGGTAGCAAGATTATAGCTGATCCAGAAGCCTCCTGGAGAGTTACTAATAGGTTCAGTCCAGTGTATTAACTAGCAGCCCTCCTGTTAACACCGTTTTATTGCTGGACCCTCGAAATGTAAGGAAGTTTGGATTTCACCATGGTGTTCATCAACCTCAAAAGTCATCAGAGTCATACTGCATGATGGAAGAGATTGGGAAAGGTTCACCAGAACTTATCTCTGGAGACTAAATATGAGTACCACCACTTCAATTTTCTAATAACCAAAGTGGAGGTATTTTAGCAAAGTAAAGTGGAATTATCATTAGCAAAGGCACATGATACAAGAAAGCAAAATTTAAGAACATCAACCATAAAAAAAAAAAAAAAGGACTCTTCTCATTTCATCCATCCACACTCCCTCCAATTGTCTGTCTAGTTCTGCCTTGAATCTATTTAAGCTGTCAACTTTTACGACAGATGGAAGTTTGTTCCAGCAATCAACCACCCGCTAGCTAAAGGAAACTTCCGCACATCTGTCCTACAACTGCCTTTCCTCAATTTCAATTTATGCCCTCCCATTCTGAGCAAGAGGAAGAATCCCATCAGCATTGAGCATGTTCAAACCATTCCAGGCTTTATACATCTCAATCAGATCACCTTTAGCATTAGTAGAGGCATTTGATGCAAGAAAGCATGCTTATGCAGCATCAGCCAAAAAAAAAAAAAAAAAACCCACTTCCACTTCACCCCTCTGTTTGTACAAAATACCTGTCCAGCTGAGCCTTAAACTTATTTAGGCTATCAACTTCCACTACAAGGGATGGAAGTCTGTTCCACCAACCAACCACCCGCTGGCTAAAGGCAAATTTCCGCACGTCTATCCTACATCTGTCTTTCCTCAACTTGAATTTATGCCTTCTCAGGTGATTATTCTGAGCTAGAGGAAGAATCCCATCAGCATTGAGCATGCTCAAACCATTCAAGGCTTTATACACCTCTATCAGATCACCTCGCTGGTGCCTAGTCTCCAGACACTGTAATTTGCAAAACTTAAGCCTTTCTTCGTAAGAGCACCCCTTTGTTCCATTCACTAATCTTGTTGCCCTTCTTTGTACTCGTTCCAGCAGCTCTACATCCTTCTTGAAATGAGGCCTGACCATTGCCTTATACAAGGGAATAATCACCTCCTTATCCCTGCTGCAAAAATTCCTGTATATCATTGACAATACTCCATGAGCTACTCTTGCAGCCCGTCTGCACTGCTCAGAGAACTTCATATCTGCCTGCACAACCACCCCCAAGTCCCTTTCATTCTCTACCACTGTCAGTGTAGTACCACAGAGTTGATATGTTGCTCTGGGGTTGCTGTTTCCCATGTGTAGTACTTTACATTTGTCAATGTTAAACTTCGTTTGCCACCTCTCAGCCCATCTGCTCAACCTTTCCAGATCCTGTTGCAGCAGCATAGTGTCAGTAGTGTCCTTGACAACCCTACCAACCTTTGTATCGTCTGCAAACTTGGACATTAAGCTTGATATATACCATCATCAATATCATTTATAAATACAGAAAACAATAATGGACCCAACACTGAGCCCTGAGGGACTCCTAATAACATTAGTCCACGATGAGCAGTGTCCATTGATTACAGTGTCTGTTTGCAAATTACAGTGTCTGGAGACTAAGCACCTTGCAGGTGCTTAGTCTCCAGACACTGTAATTTGCAAAACTTAAGCCTTTCTTCATAAGAGCAACCCTTTGTTCCATTCACTAATCTTGTTGCCCTTCTCCCTTCTCTGTACTCGTTCCAGCAGTTCTACATCCTCTTAAAATGTGGCCTCCAGACCTGTATACAGTACTCAAGGTGTGGCCTGACCAATGCCTTATACAAGCGGATAATCACCTCCTTATCCCTGCTAGAAAAATTCCTGTATATCATTGACAAGACACCATGAGCTACTCTTGCATACCATCTGCACTGCTCAGAAAACTTCATATCTGCCTGCACAATTATCCCCAGGTCCTTTTCATTCTCTACCACTATCAGTGTAGTACCACAAAGTTGATACTGTTACTCTGGTGTTACTGCTTCCCATATGCAGTACTTTACATTTGTCAATCATTTGTTAAACTTCAGTTGACATCTCTCTCAGTCCATGAGCTCAACTTCTCTAGATATTGTTGCAACAGCATACTGTCATTAGTGTCATTAACAACCCTCCCAACCCTCATATCATCTGTGAATTTGGACATATACCATCATCAATATCATTTATAAATACAGAAAACAACAATGGACCCAACACTGAACCCTGAGGGAAACCACTAATAACATTAGTACACGAAGAGCAGTGTTCATTGATTACCACTCTGTCTTATCCCACTCAACAATCCCTTTATTCATAGCAGCAACTTGCCTCCAATGCCACACTGCTCCAATTTGTGCAGCAGTCTTCCATGTGTAACAGCATCAAAAGCTGTTGCACATGATATCAAAATTATTCTTTGCATCCAGTTCGTTTGTGACTACTTCGTACTATCCAATCAAATTGGTCAGACAAGACTTTCCCTTAACAAAATCATGCTGTGTCCGAGCTATAACTGAAGTCTTGTCTAGATGATCTTGTAATGCGTCTTTAAACAGTGACTCCATTAATTTTCCTGGAACAGAAGTTAAACTAACAGGTCTGTAATTACCTGTGTCTCCCTCTGATCCTCCCTTGTGGGATGGGGTCACATTTGCACATTTCCAGTCCATGGGTACCTCCCCTGAGTCCAAGGAAACTGTCATTATCATGACTATGGGTTTGCTTACTTCCTTTACTGCCTCCTTTAATATAACCGGATACATTCCATCCAACCCAGGTGACTTTCTTATGTTTATCTTCGACAATTTCTGCTCCACTTTGCTCTCAGTTATTACAAGATTATCTAGCTTTCTGCCACAGTTTCATACACCTCTGGCATTCCCATTCCTGAATAACTCCTTATATGTGAATGTAGATGCGAAATATTTATTTAGTGTGTTAGCTACCTGAGCTGGATCATCAATAGTTGGACCATCGATATCAAGTGGACCAATCTGATTCATCCTCTTCTTCCTTCTAGAGTTGACATAAGCGAAGAACTCTGTTGTTTTTCTTTGCATCCTTTGCCAAAGATTTCTCGTAATCTGCCTCTGCCTGCCTAACCTCCGTTGTAACTTGGTTACAGACCAGCTTATATCTATCATAGGCTTCTGTGTCACTTCTGTAATTAGTTCATCTGACATCCATTTAGGCCTAAATCTTGAAAAATATTTCTTAGTTGGTATGAAAAGTCTAGTAGCTTCCAAGATTAATTCTTTGAATGCTTCTCATTTTGAATTTGCTGTTGGTAAAATCATCAGTTGGTCCCACCATGTAGAATTTAAATACTGTCTCAGACCACCATAGTCACCTTTACGAAAGCAAAAACCCTTACCTTTACCCCTGGTGGTAGTTACCTCTTTGAGTAAATCCCACTTCAGCACTATGTGATCACTGCCACCTATCTTATCTGAAAATTCTTAATGCATGAAGAATCACTATTGATAATCAGATCAAGAGTATTATTCCCTCTGGTTGCCTCCCAAACATGCCGCTGTAGAAAACAATCATCCAATAAATCTACAAAAGCCTTGCTAGTGTGTGAGTGACCAATCCACAAATTCCAGTCAATCTCTGGGAAATTAAAATCTCCCAATATAAGACACTCTGATTTACTGGCCCACTATTTCTCTGCACAATTGCTCATTAGATTCATTAGGCCTATAACACACACCTACTCTCATTTTCCTTTCCCAGTGCTTATGTCAAACCAAACAGACTCAACATTGCATCGTGCATCAACATCAATTGGATGCACTTCCTTAGATTTTGTGTGTTTCTTTTCTAACAGCATAACCCCCTCCTCCCTTCCTGTCCTGTCTATCCTTTCTGTACACATTGTACTCCCCAAATTCCAATTCTGCACTGCTTATGTCTGTGTGACACCAAGTCACTGATATCCCAACAATATCTGCCTTTAATGCCTTGACTAGCACTTCAAGCTCATCAAATTTATTAACTATACTCCTAGCATTGGTGTACACACAAGTATTCATGCACCTGTTTCTACTCTTAGTTTCCCTAACACAACCCATGTATTTACTTGTTCCACTATGACTCCCAGCAGTCCTGGAAATCCCCACTGCCTTGTCTTCCGGGCTGCTGCTCAATTGCAATTCAATAAGCAGTGCAGTTGATACGTTACTCTGGGGTTACTGCTTCCCATATGCAGTAATTTCCATTTGTCAATCTTGAACTTCAATTGCCACCTCTCAGCCCACCTGCTCAACTTTTCTAGATCCTGTTGCAGCAGTATACTGTCATTATTGTCATTAACATCCCTGCTGACCTTCGTATCATCTGCAAACTTGGACATGGACATTAAGCCTGATATGCCACCATCAATATCATTAATAAATACAGCAAACAGCAATGGACCCAACAATGAACCCTGGGGGACTCCACTAATAACATTAGTCCACGAAGAGCAGTGTCCATTGATTACCACTCTGTCTTCTCCCACTCAACCATCTCTTTAACCATAGCAGCAATTTGCCTCCAATGCCAAACTGCTCCAATTTGTCAGCAGTCTTCTATGTGCAACAGTATCAAAAGTCTTTCTAAGATCCAAAATATATGATATCAAAATTATTCTTTGCCTCTAGTTCCTTTGTGACCACATCATAGTATCCAATCGAATTTGTCAGACAAGACTTCCCCTTAACAAACCCATGCTGTGTCTGAGCTATAAATGAAGTCTTGTCTAGATGATCCTGCAATGCTTCTTTAAACAATGCCTCCATTAATTTCCTGGAACAGAAGTTATGATAAAAGTCATCTACCACCTAATATTGCTTGGTAACACAGAGGGGCAGCATTCCTCCATGTGGTGTGGGCACCACACTTCAACCCCTGCTTACGTTGGTTCATACCTGGGTGGTCACCTACAGTATGCTTGCATACTGTAGGTGACCACCCAGGGGGTTTATACCCACCATTGTGAAGGTGCAAGCAGACGATTTGGCTGTCACAGACCGTCTGGACTTTGTCGAAATTGATTCCACGACTTCAGTGTTACCTGTATATAAATTCCATCAGTGTTTTAGACTCTCAGGTAGCAAGCACAGCTTGTCTGGTATATCTGAGAGAATGTCTGTGACAGCCTCAAGAACCAAGCACTACTAATCTAAAACACCTAAAAACGCAGAAGAGACTCAAGATAAATCACTCTATAACAATATATTAATCTCAAATAGTCAATATTACTGTAGTGATTTTTTTGTTCTTCACACATACTCTCTTAATGGAATATAAAGGAACTTCATTTATAACCTTAAAATCAGCAAGACAATAATTCAAAATTGTCCATTTTTAATTTTTACCTATATTTTCAATCTTTTGTGAACATAACTGTGAAAAATCCAGTTTTTTATGTTAAAAACATACATGTATTTTTGATTTTTTTTTTTTTAATATTATCTCATTTATTACCTTTAGCTGACAGTGAATGAAATGTCAATCAAATGATGCTTGAACAACCAGACATTAATCATGATGCAAAATGAAGGTGGGCATAATAACAACTGGATGCACCATAAAGCATAGGGGTTTCATGCTTCAATAACCAGTTGCAAGAAATGCATGCTAATTTTAAATTCACATTTTTTTTCAGCACATGCTCGTAATTATCGAGAATAAACTTAACTTGGTTCTACATTTTTTTTTTACTTTTTGCACAAATTAAAATTTCTGAAATTTTCAACAGCAAAATCACAGAAAACACTTTCATTCAAAGTGTTGAGAGTTTTAACTGTGTGGACCAAATAAAAAGAGCAAGACATCACTGCAAATCACATTGGGTGTTAAGTCAACCCACATGCCTCAACTCAGTATCTGTGCTTCAATGCAACTAAACTCCTTTTATGATCTGTTTGAAAATTCACAAATAGCAGTTGGCTTGTACATACTTAGTTGAAAGTCTTGTGTCACAGCTCATTATACAAGTGGCATGGCTCCTTTATAATTCACCTGTTTGTATGTTTACAGGTTTTAGCATTAGTATGGCAATATCATACAAAGAAGCAAAGCTCATACAATTACCAGCCAAAAAGATAAATAAATACAATAAGCGCTGGTTATAGTGTTCACATTTGCAAATTGATTCTCGATTCCAATAAATGGTGATTCTAATAAGTGAAAATTGACAAATATTATCCACAGGCTATAAAAATAAAGATATAAAGCACAGATACGCACTTTATTACCAAAAGTTTATTACCAATTGAACGATGCGTGAAAATCAGAAGAATATATTATCCATAGGTTAGCAAAATAAAAATAAATTTATACTTACGTACATAGCTTAATTTTTATACATATTAATTATGTTCACTTTTTAAATATTCACTTAATTTAGATTGCTTTAAATTATCACTACCAAGTCTATTTATAGATACTTCAATATTGTATAACAGTCCACATTCACGATCACCAGTTACTTGCACCAGTTTCTTCCAACGCTCTCCTCAGAAAGGCTATAGCTTCACGAGTTTGCCATTCTGTAACTGGAATTTGTTCGGGTTCATCTTCATTTTCCTCCTCCCCGGAAAATCAACAGTAACAGATTGGGCAATTTCTTCTTCTGAAAAAGCTGTAGTTACTATCCATTTATAACAGATTGCACAAACAAAAACGCCCAATAAACCGAAAGCTGCAAATTGTTTTTATTGTTCTATGGTTGTGACCTCTAGAAATGTAACCTCCAGAAATATGCTTTAGAAAAATATCACAGAGGTATTCAAAATTGATTCTTATAACCAAAGATGTGATTCTAATAAACAATGAAAATGTAGTGCATTTTATTGATTTGAATTGGTGCTTTGAAATTTGATTCTCTAAAGTGGCTGATTCTAATAACCAGTGATCACTATAACTTGCACTTACTGTATATATATATATATATATAATTATGAATAAAAATTAAAATTAAGTAAAGAAAGAAAATGAATTTGAATAGAGATAAAATGAAAAATCAATAATATGAATTATGGATCAGGGACACTGCAAGAGCAAAGGTACCCTACAACCATAATGTATATATAGAAAATTATTTTAATGTTATGTGCAAATCTTTAATTTAACTTATGCTAATAAAGAAAATACAGTGTACCCTGGGAGCGATGTATGTTGAATAAAGGGGGGGGGAAAAGAACGGAAAAAAGTAACGTTCTAAACAAAGTGACGTTCTAAACAAAGTGCGAATTTTGAAAAATGCACAATTTGAAAAGAACGAAAATAGAAATAGCCGATTTTTGAAAAGAACGACCAAAGTAGAAATAGCATTGCAGTATCTTTCACAATTTCTGTGTCTTCTTCAGAGGTCATCCACCTAAATTATGAAAAAGAACAGCAATACTCTTACTTCTGTATCTGAAGTAAGAGTATTGCTGTTCTTTTTCATAATTTAGGTGGATGACCTCTGAAGAAGACACAGAAATTGTGAAAGATACTGCAATGCTATTTCTACTTTGGTCGTTCTTTTCAAAAATCGGCTATTTCTATTTTCGTTCTTTTCAAATTGTGCATTTTTCAAAATTCGCACTTTGTTTAGAACGTCACTTTGTTTAGAACGTTACTTTTTTCCGTTCTTTTCCCCCCCCCCTTTATTCAACATACATCGCTCCCAGGGTACACTGTATTTTCTTTATTAGCATAAGTTAAATTAAAGATTTGCACATAACATTAAAATAATTTTCTATATATATATATATATATATATATATATATATATATTCAATGAGTATTGACAAATTATGCAATCAGCCAAAACAAATAAAATATATCCTTTCTAATAATTTGTCTAATTTTTCCTTAAATTTACTCAAATTACCCCCTTCCACAACAACAGATAAAAGTTTGTTCAACGATCAACTACACTCCATGTGAAAGCAAATTTCTGCATATCTATCAAGCAACCATCCTTCAATTTATGTTTTAAATTTATACTCGCATGGGTTATATAGATTAAGAAAGCCATCAACATTTAGCATACTCAATTCACTCAAAGTTTTAACAGAACAGATTCACATCACTCCTAAAATTTCCACATGCTTTGGCTGCACCCAACAACAACAAAACAAAACAAAAAACATTACATGTTCCACTCCTCACATAGGTGCTGATTGAACTGACTTTTCTATTTTCCCAATGTTAGCCTCAACTACTCAGAAAGTAACCTATTCCAGTGACATACAATTCATCAGCCAAAAGAAAACTCCCTAATATCTAGTCTCTGCTGCTTCTTCCATAATTTAAATTTATGCTGCCTAGAAATAACAGCTTTTAAAACTGTTATTAGCTTGTTTTAAGCTAAAACTGTTATTAGCTTGTTCATTGGCTGAGCCCCAGCACCTCAGAATAATATCCCTTGGAAAAGCATAAAGATATTCCTGATACCCATAAGACTTGCACCTATTCTGCATGTATAGCTGCAGCATTAATTCCATTAAAGGCAGTACAAAGACACAAAATGGGAAGCAGCCTTCCTAACCTTCCGTGTTACCTGCTTCCTGGTAACATGGTAGCCAGAAACAACTAAATTACTCAACATACTCTAGAAATGTTCGTGACACTGCCAGGAGGTTAAAAGATCATATCTCAGCGCATGAGGTGACTCTCCGCACCACTAACTTTGAATGTTCTCGTTGTGCTAAACATTATTGGGTTGAGCAAAATAACCTTGATTCCCAAAGAGACATTGAAACCGTCAACTATTCATGTGATTACCACCAACGCTCATGGCACATCACATAGTCACCTTAATACTGAATCATAATAGGGGAGTTCACATACACCCCATTACAGAGTCTGCCATTCTACAGTGCGATGGGGCTGGCATTCCTTACACATGCGTTATTTTTTTTTATTTATTTTTTTTATGTGAACCCCAAACACGAGAGGTATTAGAACCTATAGTACTTAGTACCGTGCTTGGGTTTGAGGTTAAGAAGACGAAAGAAGATATTTGTTGACATTGGACTTGATCTTCTGTAGATTGTAATTTTCAGGAAATACGTATGAAGGAAGGTTGTTCCAGAAAACGGCAGTTGAATGAATAAATGAGGAAGATGAAAAGTTGGTTCTGTGGGTTTGACGTTGGACAGTAAATGGATGTTGGCTGGTGGCGGCAAGTCTTCCGACTGTTTTGAAAGAGAGCAGGAATTATAGAAGCCAATTCAGAAGAACAGTGCCCGTGGAAGTATCTGTAGAAGAGGCATGCAGCAGAAACAGTGCGTCTATGAGAAAGCGAGTGGAGAGACTCTGTTAGAGATGAATCATTAATTAACCTAACTGCCCTCTTCTGAATGGAATCAAGAATCTTGAGAGAGGTTTTGGGGGAACCACCCCAGATGTGGGAACAATATTCCATGGCAGGGCGAATTTGCGATTTATACAGAGTGAGCAGCTGTCTGGAAGAAAAGTAACGCCGAGAGCGAAAGAGAAAACCAAGTTTTTTAGATGCAGAGGAAGCAATATTTGTAATGTGCTTGTGCCAAGAGAGATTAGAAGTCAGGGTAATCCCCAAAAGAGATATATCATTTTGCCTAGAAATCAGAGTGTCACTAAAGATAAGCATAGGAGCAGAAGAATCCTTTTTGTGAGATATAAGACAAGACTGAGTTTTAGAAGGGTTGAAATCAACTAAGTTGTCTTTGCCCCCTGGAGAATTACCTGAAGATCAGCATTTAAGAAATCGGTAGCAGATTTGAGCAGTTGAAGCTGATTGAGCAGGACAAGGTTTCTCAAAATGGAAGGTTGAATGCAATGTGCTATCAATCGGCAAAACTATGGATAGGATTTCCAGTCAATGGAAGAAGGTCATTGATATACAAGAGGAAAAGAGTGGGGGAAAGAAATGAACCTTGGGGGACACCGGCATTAGTGGAGAAGTTAGAAGACAGAGAGCCATCTACCATCACCCTCTTGGGCGCCTCCGTAGCCAGGTGGGAAGGAGCAGCAGTGCATAGCACACGCTTCTTGATTAGACCGGGGTTCGAGCCCGTCACCACCAAATACGAAGGACGCGGAAAGGTCAGGGAATGACCACCGCATATCCCGGAGCAATATGGCCTTAGTTGCTAATGCTCCTAAAAACCAAATAACAACAACAACAATAACCATCACCCTCAGTGAGCGATCAGAGAGAAAACTGGATAACCAATTACTAAAAACAGTTGGCAAACCATAAGATGGAAGCTTGTTTAGAAGACTTTTATGCCAAACAGGATCAAAACCCTTTGAGATGTCAAGAGCAACTACTTGTGTTTCACCGAACCTTTCCATTGAATTAGTCCATAAATGGGTAACATAAACCAGAATATCTCCAGTGGATCGACACTGACGGAATCCATACTGGTGATCGTTGATCAGACGGAAGGTTTCTAGGTAGTTTAAGAGTTGGCGGTTAATTGATTTCTCCATTACTTTAGAAAGAGTAGAAGTAATTGCAATGGGACGATAATTGGATGGGAGGGATTTGTCACCCTTTTTATGAACTGGCTGGATATAAGCAAATTTCTAAGCAGAAGGAAAAACACCTTTGGAATAAGAAATGAAAAAAGGCGGCAAAGAATAGGAGTAAGTTCAGGAGCACAGGTTTTGAGAACAAGTGGAGCAATACCATCAGGACCTGGAGCTTTCTTAGCATCAAGATTCATCAAAATCCTTCTGATATCCTTTTGACGGAAGACCACAGGAGGCATTGAATGGAGTGTGGTGGGAATGGTGGGAGGTGTTTTACCAAGATCATTAATACATGAGCTGGAAGAAAAATGGGATGCTAGCAGGTCAGCTTTATCCTTGGCTGAAGTGACAACAGAACCATCTGGTTTGGACAGAGGTGGGAGCAAAGATGGGCAAAACCAGAATGCTCGGCTACCATTAGGGCAAGAAGCAAGTTTTCTACTCTTAGCCTGTTCAAACTCTAGTTTGGACTGATTAATAACAGCTTTACAACTGTTGCAAGCTTTGGTGTAGGTAGAAAATGAAACTGAAGAATTAGAAACAAGCCAATTACGATATGCAACATTCTTCTCTTGGACAGCCTTAGCACATTTATTGGAAAACCAAGGTTTAGATAAAGGACGAGATTTTAAAGTGGAGTGTGGGATAAGGGATTCCATTCCTGCAAGAATAATTTCACTGACACGATCTGAGCAAACGTTGACATCAGAAGTTTTGAAACAGTAATCCGACCAAGGAAAAGAAGAAAGAAGTCTCGCAGGTCATCCCATTTTGCATTCTTGTAATGCCAAACAACACGTGGTTGGGAATAGCCATGAGATAAAGGTTCCATTGGAGAAGAGACAATCACCAAGTTGTGATCTGAAGTGCCTAAAGGACCTCTCACTTCGACCGTGTACTTAGAAGGGTTGTTTGTGAGAAAAAGATCAAACATATTGGCTGTATGATTAGGACTGTTCGGTATTCTTGTAGGTAAATGAACAATATGTGCTAGGTCATTAGTAATTGCAAGAGCCTCAGCATCTCGACCTGCTGTGTCGGTGTGACTAGAAAACGGAAGCCAGCTGGAGTTGTGAACATTAAAATCACCAAGGAAAATTACTTCACTGTTAGGAAAGTTGGACTGGAGAAAGTCAAGTTGCAAAGAGAGGAAGTCAAAAAGCTCCAAGTGATTAGTGGAGTTGGGAGAACGGTAGAGACAACAGATGAATTTGACACAATGAGGTTATACCATGTTACCAGCAACAGAGTTGTGATTTTACAATCATTCCTGGTCGTCTTCTGTTATTTTACCCAATATATATATATATATATATATATATATATATATATATATATATATATATAATAATAATTATGAATAATAAAATTAAAATTAAGTAGAGAAAATGGATTTGAATTTGAATAGCGATAAAATGAATTATCGATAATATGAATTATGGATCAGGGACACTGCAAGAGCAAAGGTACCCTACAACCATAATGTATATATAAAATTATTTTTAAAGTTATGTGTAGAATGTAGTAGGTATAAATCTATAATATAACTAATGCTAATAATGAAAATACCGTGTATCCTGGGAGCGATATATGTTGATTAAAGGGGGAAGAACGGAAAAGAAAAATGTAACGTTATAAACAAAGTGCGAATTTTGAAAAAATGTAAATTTTGAAAAGAACGACCAAGGTAGAAATAGCAGATTTTTGAAAAGAACGACCAAGGTAGAAATAGCATTGCAGTATCTTTCATAATTTCTGAATTTCATAATTTCTGAGAAGACACAGAAATTATGAAAGATACTGCAATGCTATTTCTACCTTGGTCGTTCTTTTCAAAATTTACATTTTTTCAAAATTCGCACTTTGTTCATAACGTTACATTTTTCTTTTCCGTTCTTCCCCCTTTAATCAACATATATCGCTCCCAGGATACACGGTATTTTCATTATTAGCATTAGTTATATTATAGATTTATACCTACTACATTCTACACATAACTTTAAAAATAAGTTTTATATATATACACACACACACACACACACACACACACACACACACACACACACACACACACACACACACACACACACACACACACACAGGGTGATTCACTACCAGTGCAACAAACGTGCAGGAGGTGTAGGGGACACAAAGATGAATCGGAATCACATAGCATTGCAGGGTCCAAAATGCCTTCATCATGCGGTAGAGGACGTTGAACGGGAGGTCGCATGAACAGCGATCCCGCTGGAAGTCAGCATTTGCGAACCGGTTCCCGAGGCAGTATGATGGACAAGTATTCAAACGTTGAACTGGCCGACATGCACCTCATGTGTGGAGCTGCGGACTGTAACAGGCACGCCGCTCTGCGCTTGTACCAGGAACGTTTCCCGCACAGGCGTGCTCCCATCATACGATTTTCGCATGTGTGCACAGAAGGTTACATGAGACTGGTTGTTTCATGAGAGGTACCATGAATCGAGAGCGAACAACGAGGACACCAGACAATGAGGAGAATGTCCTACGTCTTGCAGAAGGCAATCCGAGTACGAGTACTCGAGCGATAGGCCAACGATTGGGGTATTTCCCAATCCACTGTATGGAAGATACTGTCAATAAACCAAATGAGTTCATACCATCTGCAACGCGTCCAATCATTGGAGCCTGTGGATTATCAACTCAGACTTTTGCTACTTGGTTTCTTCAACAGAAATGGTTCGCAAATGCTGACTTCCAGCGGGATCGCTGTACACACGACCTTCCATTCAATGTCCTCTACCGCATGATGAAGGCATTTCGGACCCTGCAATGCTATGTGATTCCAATTCGTCTTTGTGCCCCCTACACCTCCTGCAAGATTGTCGCACTGGTAGTGAATCGCCCTGTATAATCATTACACCGACTAGCGGACGAAAGGACACTTCGCCCCAAAAGCTTCTATTTTATTGCTTTTTACTTGTATATATATTTTAACACTTATTTTATATCTGTTTTAGTAATTTATTTATATACAGTAATACCCCGAAGTTACGCGATAG
Organism: Mastigoproctus giganteus; assembly: GCF_048544385.1. Classification (NCBI taxonomy): domain Eukaryota; kingdom Metazoa; phylum Arthropoda; class Arachnida; order Uropygi; family Thelyphonidae; genus Mastigoproctus; species Mastigoproctus giganteus. The sequence goes on along the minus strand of NC_143575.1, from coordinate 118,247,980 downwards.
GTGGGTCCGACGAAAATCGCGTAAGTCGAATTCGCGTAAGTCGGGGTACAACTTTGCATATAAATACATATAAATTTTGCTTAATTGGGACCAAGGACTAACAAAAACACTAGTTTAGAAGAAAAATATTAATAAAATTGCAGTTCTTTATACATATTAATACAAAATATGTATTAAAAAAACAAATGACTTACGTAAAAAAGTTATTTCGATGTCGATGGCTTCATAAAATCTAACAAATTCGTCTGACGACACAGCGCGTTCTTTTTTTCACGCAGAATTTCTTCGTAGCAAGCTAATAATTTTTTTATTCCTTGCTTTGTAGCTATAACGCGTTCTTCGTTGGAGTCTATGTTTTCTAAAATTTTTAAGCCCTTTACAATTGAGCCCTTTTCAATTTTCAACCTGTCAAGTTTGCAATTGTCATGTGCTTTTCGCCGTTGCTTCATTTAGGCCTGTAGCACGTGCAATATCACATGGTCTTTCATTTCGCTCAAAGCCTTTCACAATTTCATATTTTTTCTCTATCGACAGAGGCGGACTGGCCATAAGCCTTGCCGGGGAAACCCCGGTGGGCCGGTGTGATTTTGGCCATAAACCATAGTATGAAGCCACTATAAATTTTCCTGGGTAAGAATTTTTGATCCAGTCCGCCTCTGTTTATCGATAATTGCTTTTCTTTTTCTCTCTGAATCTGCAGTGTCTTCACCAGGACGCTTCCTTTTCACACCTTTTAAGTATTTTACTCATTTTTAGGGAATAAAGCACAATTACAAAACGAAGAGGCACGCTTGATACGCATAAACAAAGCTGCGCGCATGTAGCAACTGAATAAACAACACCATAAAGGCAGAGATACACTATTAACACCTCACATTTCTAGGGGTTACTACCATAAAACAATAAAAATCCAGTTGCGTTTCTGCTAGTGAAATCTGTTATAAACTGGTAGTAAACTCGATCTAATTGCATTTGCGATTATACCGATAGCTGGAATTGTGTTGGTTTTTACGTTATTATGGTGAAATGTGTTTCCCCTTCACTGATATAAAAAACATAAAAGCAGCAAAGTTGAATTTTGTTCATCTTTCGCTCTCATTCTCCGCCGTCGCACCGTATATCGATAACATATGAAAAACGACCTTGAAGATAGTGGGCGGCAGCGTTGCCAAACGAAAAAATCAAGAACCGCGTAACTCCGAGTTCGCGTAAGTCGGGGTATTACTGTATATATATATCTATATATTTATATTATTATAATAAAGTTAAATCAGTCTGTCGGTCGTTACCACAAACTATAATGATACCACCATACACATTTCTGTCAATTTTACAGTTACATATGATCACTAGGTGGCAGTAATCATAGTGTGATTTACTCAAAGAGGTAAATACCACCGGGGGTAAAAGGAAGGGTTTTTGCTTTCATAAAGGTGACTACGGTGGTATGAGAGAGTATTTATATTTAAATTCTATACAGCGGGACCAACTGATGATGTTACCAACAGCAAATTAAAAATAGGAAGTATTCATACCAACTAAGAAATACTGTTCATGGTTTAGGACTAAATGGATCTCAGATGAACGAATGAGACATGTGGCAGAGAAGAAAGATGCATATGATACATATAAATTAATGGGTGATACGGAAGCCTGTGATAGATATAAGCTGGTCTGTAACCAAGTCACAAAGGAAGTTAGAAAAGCAGAGGCAGATTACAAGAAATCATTCACAAAGAAAAACAGCAAAGAGTTCTTTACTTATGTAAACTCTAGGAGAAAGGGGATGAATCAAATTGGCCCACAATATCGATGGTTCAATCATTGATGATCCTGCTCAGGTAACTAACAAACTAAATGGGTATTTTGCATCTGCATTCACACACAAGGAGTTATTGAGGGACTGGAATGCCAGAGGTGAATTAAACTCTGGCAGGGAGCTAGATAATTTTGCAATAATTGAGAGCACAGTGGAGGATAAATTGTTGAAGATAAACATAAGAAAGGCACCTGGGATGGATGGGATCTATCCAGTTATATTAAAGGAAGGAGGCAGCAAAGGAAGTAAGCAAACCCTTAGCCATAATTATGAGAGCTTCCTTGGACTCAGGGTAGGTACCCATGGACTGGACATGTGCAAATGTGACCCCAATTCCCAAAGGAGGATCAAAGGGCTACAAGTAATTACACACCTGTTAATTTAACTTCTGTTCCAGAAAAATTAATGGAGGAACTGGTTAAAGAGGCACTACAGGATCATCTAGACAAGACTTCAGTTATAGTTCAGACAGAGCGTGGTTTTGTTAAGGGGAAGTCTTGTCTAACCAATTTGATTGGATACTATGATGTGGTCACAAAGGAACTGGAGGCAAAGAATAATTTTCATATCGTATATTTGGACCTTAGAAAGGCTTTTGATACTGTTGCACATGGAAGATTGCTACACAAATTAGAGAAGTGTGTCACTGGAGGCAAATTGTTGCTATGGATAAAGGGATGGTTGAGTGGGAGAAGACAGAATGGTAATCAATGGACTCTTCGTGGACTAATGTTATTAGTGGTGTCCCCCAAGGTTCAGTGTTGGGTCCATTGTTGTTTTCTGTATTTATTAATGATATTGATGATGGCATATCAGGCTTATGGTCCAAGTCTGCAGACGATATGAAGGTCGGCAGGGATGTTAATGACAGTATGCTGCTGCAACAGGATCTAACGTTGACAAATGTAAAGTACTGCATATGGGAAGCAGTAACACCAGAGTAACAGTATCAAGTTTGTGGTACTACACTGATAGTGGTAGATATACAGGATATATCTACCCTGTGATATACAGGATAGATATATATTGCAATGATATACAGGAATTTTTCTAGGAGGGATAAGGAGGTGATTATCCCCTTGTATAAGGCAATGATCAGGCCATACCTTGAGTACTGTATACAGGCCTGGAAGCCACATTTTAAGAAGGATGTAGAGCTCCTGGAACATGTACAGAGAAGGGCAACAAGATTAATGAATGGAAGAAAGGGTTGCGCTTTTGAAGAAAGGCTTAAATTTTGCAAATTACAGTGTCTGGAGACTAGGCACCTGCAAGGTGATCTTCAAAGTACCTGCAAGGTCCCTTGAATGGTTTGAGCATGCTCGATGCTGAGAGGATTCTTCCTCTTGCTCAGAATAATCGCCTGAGAGGGCATAAATTCAAATTGAGGAAAGACAGTTGTAGAATAGATGTGCGGAAATTTGCCTTTAGGCAGCAGGTGGTTGATTTTCTGGATCAAACTTCCATCTGTCATAGAAGTTGACAGCTTAAATAGATTCAAGGCAGAACTAGACAAACATTTGGAGCGAGTGGATGGGTGAAATGAGAAGGGTTTGGTTTTTTTTTTTTTTTTTTGGCTGATGCTATATAAGCTTGCTTTCTTGCATCTGTGCCTTTACTAATGCTAATCACAGGGTACCATGACAGGCCAGGCCCTAGATAAAACAAACTGACATGTCCTGCAGTCATTTTATGATCCATCTAACAGTCTTACTTATAATACCAATATTTTCCAGTTTATACAGTACCCTGTCAAATGCTTCTTTCAAGTCCAAATAAATTAGGTGAAAATTATTTCCTAATATCTAACTTACGAGTTACTCTTTCATAACAGCTAACCAGATAAGGTAAACATTTTCTCTTTACAAAACCATTCTGAGTTTCCTTCAGGATACCATTTCTAGAGATGCCCGTGTACTGCATTTTTAATCATCACACATCCAGTGAAGTTAGAAAGACTGGTCTGTAGTTAACTCACTATGCTCTTAGAACCATCTTTATAGGTTAACAATGCATGTGGAATTTTTCCAATCCAAGGAAAGGAATCTCCTGCCATTAATCTTAATGGTACAATGCATTCTTTTTTTGCACCCCCTCCTCTCAAAAATACTGGGTATATACCTTAAACTCCACAAGGCATACTTACCTTTTGGTTCAAAAGTTTTTGATAAACAATCTTCTGTAATATCAGTATGATATCACTAGTTAAATACTGCTCAGCTTGATTCACACAGTTTCTGTTTCTTCATGAAAAGTCTTTCAAACGCAAATTACCTATTCAATCTCCTGACAACATCAGCTGGCTTATCTGCAACTTTCCTGTTCCAATTACATAATAATTAGATTTCATTCATTATTTTCTTCTTCTTGTTCACATATGTGAAAACATCTTGCCCCTGTTTCTTGCTCTCTTAGCCAATGATTTCTTGTAATCAGCAATCACCAGCAACAGGAGAGATTGCTTCTACAGGGATGGGATACACTTAAATAGAAAGGGTGCAAGAATATTTGCTGATGCTATCGAGGCAGTGTTAGGTGGGTCGGAAAACTGCTAGCTTGGGGGGAGACAAAGACTAATGGATTAACAGTAGCCACGGGCAGAGGTGAAAGAGATTCTGGCACTGCTTCTATTGGAATGAGCAGAAGCCTGAAAAACAAGATGCAGGATATTTCAGAGACTGCTGGAAGTCATTGCGGTACAAGTAAACACATGGGTTGTGTTAGGGTAGCTAAGAATAGAAACAGGTGCATGTATACTTGCGTGTACACTAATGCTAGGAGTTTAGTAAATAAATTTGATGAATTTGAGGTATTACTCAAAACATCAAAGGCAGATATTGTTGGGATATCAGAGACGTGGTGTCACACAGATATAAGGAATGCAGAACTGGAATTTGGGGAGTACAACGTCTACAGAAAGGATAGACAGGATAGGAAGGGAGGAGGGGTTATGCTATTAGTTAAAAAACACATAAAATCCAAGGAAGTGAAGCCAGTTGACATCGCTGGACAGTGCAGTGTTGAGTCAGTTTGGTGTGACATAAGCATAGGTAAATCAAAATTGAGAGTAGGAGTGTGCTATAGGCCTAATGACTCTGATGAGTATAATAAGATACTGTACAGGGAAATAGAGTGGGCCAGTAAATCAGAGAGTCTTATAATGGGGGATTTTAATTTCCCAGATATTGACTGGAATTTGTGGGTTGGTCACTCACACACTAGCAAGGCTTTTGTGGATTTATTGGATGATTGTTTTCTACACCAGCATGTTCGGGAGGCAACTAGAGGGAGTAATACTCTTGATCTGATTATCAGTAGTGATTCTTCATGCATTAGGAATCTGCAGATAAATGAACCACTGGGTGGCAGTGATCACAGTGTGCTGAAGTGGGATTTACTCAAGGAGGTAACTACCATCAGAGGTAAAGGGAAGGGTTTTTGCTTTCGTAAAGGAGACTATGCTGGTCTGAGACAGTATTTAAATTCTATACAGTGGGACCAACTGATGATGTTACCAACAGCAAATTCAAAATGGGAAGCATTCAAGGAACTAATCTTGGAAGCTACCAGGCTTTACATACCAACCAAGAAATATTGTTCAAGGTTCAGGCCTAAATGGTTGTCAGATGAACTAATGAGACATATGGCAGAGAAGAAAAATGCATGGGATACATACAAATTAATGGGTGACGTGGAAGCCTATGATACATATAAGTTGGTCTGTAACCAAGTCACAAAGGAGATTAGGCAGGCAAAGGCAGATTATGAGAAATCCTTGGCAAAGGATGCAAAGAAAAACAGAAAAGAGTTCTTTACCTATTTAAACTCAAGAAGGAAAGGGATGAATCAGATTGGTCCACTGGATGTTGATGGTTCAACAGTTGAGGATCCAGCTCAGGTGGCTAACAATCTAAACGAGTATTTTGCATCTACATTCACACATGAGGAGTTATTCAGGAAGGGGAATGTCGTAGGTGAAGTAAACATTGGCAGTGAGCTAGATGATTTTCTAATAACTGAGAGGAAAGTGGAGGAGAAATTGTTGAGGATAAACATAAAAAAGGCACCCGGGGTGGATGGGATCTATCCAGTTATATTAAAGGAGGCAGCAAAGGAAGTAAGCAAACCCCTAGCCATAATTATGAGAGCTTCTTTGGACTCAGGGGAGGTACCCATGGACTGGAGATGTGCAAATGTAACCCCAATTCACAAAGGAGGATCAAAGGCTGACACAAGTAATTATAGACCTGTTAGTTTAACATCGGTTCCAGGAAAATTAATGGAGGCACTGGTTAAAGAAGCACTGCAGGATCATCTGGACAAGAATTCAGTTATAGCTCAGACACAGCATGGGTTTGTTAAGGGCAGGTCTTGTCTGACCAATTTGATTGGATACTATGATGTAGTCACAAAAGAACTGGATGCAGGGAATAATTTGATATTATATATTTGGATCTTAGAAAGGCTTTTGATACTGTTGCGCATGGAAGACTGCTGCACAAATTGGAGAAGTGTGGCATTCGAGGCAAATTGCTGCTATGGATAAAGGGATGGTTGAGTGGCAGAAGACAGAGAGTGGTAATCAATGGACACTGCTCAACGTGGACTAATGTTATTAGTGGAGTTCCTCAGGGTTCAGTGTTGGGTCCATTGTTGTTTTCTGTATTTATAAATGATATTGATGATGGTGTATCAGGCTTAATGTCCAAGTTTGCAGACGATACAAAGGTTGGCAGGTTATTTGTTATTTGTTATTTGGTTTTTAGGAGCATTAGCAACTAAGGCCATATTGCTCCGGGATATGCGGTGGTCATTCCTTGACCTTTCCGCATACTCCGTATTTGGTGGTGATGGGCTCGAACCCCGGTCTAATCAAGAAGCATGTGCTACGCACTGCTGCTCCTTCCCACCTGGCTACGGAGGCGCAAAAGGTTGGCAGGGTTGTTAAGGACACTACTGATACTATGCTGCTGCAACAGGAACTGGAAAGGTTGAGCAGATGGGATGAGAGGTGGCAATTGAAGTTTAACATTGACAAATGTAAAGTACTACATATGGGAAACAGTAACCCCAGATCAACGTATCAACTCTGTGGTACTACGCTGACAGTGGTAGAGAATGAAAAGGACCTGGGGGTAATTGTGCAGGCAGATATGAAGTTCTCTGAGCAGTGCAGACGAGCTGCAAGAGTAGCTCACGGTGTCTTGTCAATGATATACAGGAATTTTTCTAGCAGGGACAGGGATGTGATTATTCCCTTGTATAAGGCATTGGTCAGGCCACACCTTGAGTACTGTATACAGGTCTGGAGGCCTCATTTCAAGAAGGATGTAGAGCTGCTGGAACGAGTACAGAGAAGGGCAACAAGATTAGTGAATGGAACAAAGGGTTGCTCTTACGAAGAAAGGCTTAAGTTTTGCAAATTACAGAGCCTGGAGACTAGGCATCGCCGAGGTGATCTGATAGAGGTGTACAAGGCTTTGAATGGATTGAGCATGCTCAATGCCGATGGAATTCTTCCTCTTGCTCAGAATAATCACCTGAGAGGGCATAAATTCAAATTGAGGAAGGACGGATGTCGGATAGATGTGCGGAAATTCGCCTTTAGCCAGCGGGCAGTTGGTTTGTGGAATAGACTTCCATCGCTTGTTGTTGAAGTTGATAGCCTAAACAAATTTAAGGCTCAGCTGGACAGGTATTTCGAACGAATTGAGGGGTGAAATGGGAGTAGTCGTTGTTTTTTTTTTTTTTTTTTTTTTTCTTTTTTTTTGGCTGATGCTGAATAAGCTTGCTTTCTTGCATCATATGCCTCTATTAATGCTAATGCTAATGCTAATAACCCATACTATTATTTCTGTGATACTATTACAAATAAATCTATATCTGCAGTACTTTTCATTACTCTGTAAGTCATTGATGCCTTTTTCTGTTCTACTAAACTGGCAACTCCAGTCATATCCAGTCATCTTGGTTTGGCATCCTCAACGTTTCTTCTTTGGTTTTAGACAATTAGATATTTTTATTAAAGAAAATAGCCAATCGGTTGGTAGTAGAAGCAAAAAATGAAGAATGGGAAAGGAAATACACACCTATTAATAGCAAATTGGGCTTCAAGCAATCAGCGGAATCATGGAAGGTCTTAAAGACTTCAGAAAACAGAATAAACACAATGCTGGTTTGCAATTAATACCTTTGAAAGACTGGACAGAGTACTACGAAGGACTTTTAAAAGAAGACCGGGAAGAGTTCAAGACGATGCAGAATTTTGGTGTAGAAGACTCGGGCTTAAAAGTTTCTGTTAGGGAAGTGGAAATCCTGCTAAAGGAAGGAAGGAATGGCAAATCACCTGGAGGAGTTTACATGGAACATTTGAAATATGGAGGATTTTTTTTTGATTTGGTAGTTGTTGGCGCATCGGCTTCTGTGGCCATATTGCACCTCCCAAGGTTTTTGCAGTACTTTGATCCAAGCCCGAGGCGGGAATCGAACCCGCGACCTTTGGGTTGCCGGGCAGGTACTTTACCCACTAAATATGGAGGAAGAGGAGTGGCTGTTCTGATACAAAAACTGTTAAATAGTATACTGAGAGGAGAAGAAATACCGAAAGAAATGATAACAGGATATATTACATCAATTTATAAGGGCGATCGGAAAAGCTGTTCAAATTACAGAGGAATATGCATCCTGAACCTGCTGTTAAAGATCCTTGGAAAATGGATTAGGAACCATTTAGAAGCCCGAATCGAGGTATCAGAAGAACAAAGTGGTTTTTCATCTGGGAGGTCATGTATAGATCATATCTCAACAGTACGACAGATCCTTGAAAAATGCCAATCAAAAGGAAAAATAATCTTTTATGATTTTCCTTGACCTTGAAAAGGCATATGACAGTGTTCTCAGAAAACTCTTATGGGAAGCACTGAAAGAGGCAAACATTGATGGACAACTGATTAACATTATTAAGGCAATTTACAGGAATAATAGATGCAGAATTAAAGTGGGATCAGCTTTGTCACCTGAATTCCACTCTTCAAAAGGCTTATTATAAGGTTGTTGTTTTTTTTGTTTTTTTTGGTAGTTGTTGGTGCATCGGCTTCTGTGGCCATAATGCACCTCCCTAAGTTTTTGCAGTACTTTGATCCAAGCCCGAGGCGGGATTCAAACCCGCGACCTTTGGGTTGCTAGGCGAGTACTTTACCCACCCAGCTAGCCCGGTCGGCTCAAGATTGTTGTATGTCACCAACACTTTTCAAAATTTATATCGACATCTGCCTAAGATCCTGGTCAAAAAAATGTAATAAAATGGGATTGCCGATTAATAAGAACACCTATATTCACAATTTACTTTTTGCATACAATCAGGTGGTGATAGCACAAGACTTAGAAGATGCAAAGTATGCATGTCGTCAATTGTTTGAGGAATATAAACAATGGGGTCTAAAAATCAATTTTAGCAAGACTGAAACGTTGTCTTCAGGGCCAGGACGCATTCTAAATATTGCAGGTTTTAAAATCAAGCAAGTCGATAAATTCAAATATTTGGGATCAATCTTACAAAGTGATGGATCATCCCAAGCAGAGATCAATAAGAGAATTACAGACGGCAGAAAGGCTATCGGCATGTTAAACTCTGTTCTGTGGAGCAAAAATATCCTACATAAAACAAAGAAACTTATATTTCAAACGTTTGTACAAAGTCTTCTATTGTATGGAGCGGAAACCTGGACATTGAACAGGCGAGCGGAAAACAAATTGCTCTCCACAGAAATGGATTTTTGGAGACGCTCAGCAGGAACTTCTAGAAGAGACAGAAAATGGAATGAAGACATAAGGGAAAAAATGGAAGTGAAAAAGACTATTATTGACACCATCAGAGAAAAACGTCTAACATGGTATGGACATGTAAAACGGATGCAAGAAAACAGATATCCAAAGGCCATCCTGGAATGGATACCTCCTGGAAGAAGTAGAAGAGGAAGACCTAGGAGGACATGGATGGATGTACGGGAGTGCATGACAGTCCGAGGCTTAACCGACCAAGACACCTTGAACCGCACTTTATGGCGGGAAAAAATTCCTAACAAGAAATAACTTGTAGACTGAGGAAACCCATTGTAAATGGAAACACTCCTCTTGAAGAAGATATTTTTAGTAAATTAAAATATTATGAATTTCAGAATGGAATCATAAAAAACGTTGACTATTAGAGGGATGAGCACATTTTTGCATTTTTCAAAAATATGAAGTTTCTGGTATGAAAATTTTAAAGAGACTGGAGCACATATCATTCCAGAAACTAATTGTACTACAGAATTTGTTTTAATTTTTTACTGTGTAAAGTTTGGACTACTAAAACCTTCTAAACAATTTAAGTGGAAATGCTAAAAAGCTATAACTTTACATTTTATTACAGATTTCCCACTTTTGTATTTACAAAAGCAGGACACTAATCTATAATGTGGCTGTTGTAAACAAGTGTTCCACTTTTGTAAATATTAACTCTGGTCATTATAACCACATTCACACTTTGCACTTGGGGGGGGGGGGAGATAATTGTAAAAATACATACACTGGGCCTTATGATGCATTCTTTTGCTAATTGAGTTGATTTATTGGTCCTGATGTCAACCCTAAGGAATGCTGTTCAGTTACTTTTGCAAGATTGAGGAAAGAGAAAATCACTGTTCCATCAATGGTAATATATTTCCCACAGTTTTGGAAGCTAAAGATCTAGGACCCACATTTACTGCAGAATGTGATTTTGATAGACATAACTGGTGTGTTACACCAAGCAAAAAAACAAATTGGTTTCTTCAAACAACAGACATGATTATATGATCCTTAGTTCTCTGTGCTTCTTTTTAAAGCAACTATACTTCCTATATTGTATTGCTGCTCTAATATGAAATCCCCACGGTACAACCTTGATACTACAAATTGAATTGCTGCAAAAGAAATTAATCAACTAACTTTCTAGATAAAATTCCATATTGTACTACTAATCCAAAGGATACTACTGGATTCTACTTGGACTATTTGGATACTACTATCCAAATTTGTGCAACAATTTCAAGCTTTGGAAATTTTTTTAATTTTAAATTTTAAAATTTAAAATTTTAAAATCTTTGGAAATGAAACTGTCTTGAATCAGAAGCAGCAGCTACTGGTCAGAGGATTATCTTCAACATCCACTGAGTGAGGTTAGAAGAATCCAGGAGCTTATTTCTTAACCTTTTGCATCCTATGTGGAATATGAACACTCACTTGCATTGCATCTGAAAAGGCACCTTTTTATGTCCAAATTATAAAAAATCAATTTTTAGCTTTATATACTGAATTGAAAATGGTCTTCTATTATTTTGATCTGTTAAACTCCATTGCAAAATATCAAACAAAAATAAACAAGAGAAATAAACAAAAGAAAAACAATAGTAACAAATGTTTTATAGTATTTCTTAGAATTTTCAAGAACATTCATCCCCTGAATTTAAATACAGATGCCATGTTTTGTCAGCTGTTCATGTTTTGCTTCTCCTAAGCCCTATGACAAGATGTGATAGGGTCTCAGGCTCCAGATAAGAGTGGTAAGAGTTGGCTACAAGAAACATATGCTACTGCATGCCTACCATCTGTTAAACACCAAAAAAAAAAAAAAAAAAATTTCTCATAGTTCAGAGTATATGAAATATATGAAATAATATAAACTTCTACTGGGTGCCTGACCTGCCTCCTTGTGGCAAAGTGTGGGCAACAGTGGATCCCAACAGGAGACCAATGGCTAAAAGATCAGAGAAACAAAATACCACAACATTACACAACAGAACAATACCCCTATAATTTTTGAAAAATCTCTGGCCTTAACAGAGTTCTGTGACACAAAAACAGGGTACACAACAAAATCCCTGGTCCATTATACCCTAAACACACTTTCGTTCAGAGTATATTAAAACAAAAAAAATAATACTGCAAAATAATTTAGAGAACATTGGTAGGAAAGGCACGCAGCACGTTGTGATTTTATTATCAAACATAAAAAAAAAAGGAAATTTTCAAAAGGCAGCATCAGTGAGAAGCCAGCAAACAGCAGAACGAAATGGTTAAAACTGTGGCCTCAATAAACAAACATAATTTTGATCTAGCTTTGGCTAGGAAAGCTGCACAAGGCTCTTTGCAAATGATTACCTGATTGATGGAATGTTGCTGCTACATTAAGCTATTTTCATTTAATCATGATATATGATAAAATCTTTTGCATATCTTGCTATCTTGGGTTATTTTCAGGATACAGGAGAAATTAAGAACAATCAAGAACTTTGTGTACTTTTATTTTCCTACTTATGTTCTGATATACACATCAATGTATAAATAATGAGCTGATGAGAGAAATTCCTATCATCGACACATTATCACATTTTCAAGATAAAGGTGTCCAACTGATTATCAATAAATTAATTTAACACTACTGTGAATGAAACCTCAAAATGTTCATAACAGCAAAATAAAATTGCATTCGGTAATAAACTATTTACCTGTCACAGAACAAAACTGCTTAATGGAATAGCCCACTTCGGTTACATCTGGGGTTGAATCCATCTTCGTAAATGAAAATGTTTCAAATCTTGCACCAATAATTCATTAAATCAAGGCAGTTCATTACATCTGTACGTGATCACTAGATGGAGCGCCCTAATGTTAAAAGTTCGACCCAACAACGAACAGCTTTGTACACATTATGCTCTTCAATACTTCTTCCCTAGAAATACGAGGAAAATTTTATTGCCTTCTCTCTCTCTTTTTTTTTTTTTTTTTTTTTTTATTCAGAACCTCACCAAATTTCATAGAAATATAGGAAAATAAAACAACAAACAAAAAATAAATAAATAAAAACATTTTCTTGCTGTTGTGGATTAATAACTTTTAAGCCACAATATGGCTGTTACAGGTCCATATTGTGCCTTGCAATTTATTAATATAAGGGTTTAAGGTTTATTATTATTATTATTATTATTATTATTATTATTATTATTATTATTATTATTATTAATAGCCATATGATGCAAGGAAGCCTGAGGCTTATGCTGCACCAGGAAAAAAAAAAGTTCCCGAGTTACCCTGAGAGAGAAAGAGAGAGAGAGTCAAAAGTAGAAGGAAGTCACCAAGAAAGAGAAGAATGATGATATCCAGCTCAGGACCCTGGGTGTGTCAAGCCCATACTCACCAGATGTGAGCCCCCCGGGGTTTGTAAGTTTTTAGATCAACATGCTTCTCAGAGGTGAGAAAACATCCTTACCTTCTTTTGAAATCATCAGAATTCAGCTGGGTTTGTTTCATTTCCTGAATTCTTTCCTAGAAGGATTTAAATGGGGGGGGGGCGAGGGGTAATCGGCTTGATCAACAGGCAACACAGCAGCAACCCGCATGGCAGAATGTGCGGGGTCCCAATGGAGCTAGTCGTTGTCCGTAAAGGAACAGGAAATACATTGTGCAAAAAGGATTGGTGGAACAGGAGCAAGATTTCTGCCAGGGAATAAATAATGCCGTCGTAGTGTAGATATCCTCTTTTAAGGGCCCAAAAGGTGATATTGTTTTACACACTGGCACTAATGATATTAAGGGTAGGAGATCTCAAGGCTCAGTCAAGAAGGACATCTCCTTAATTACGTAGAAGGTCTCAAGAAGTACAGAACAATTTCAGAAAAAGTTACCAGTTACCATTAAATTAGAGGAAGTTCAGGACAATTTCAGGAAATTTGCCAGTTATGATTGAATTTGAAAGTGTCTGCAATTCTGCTCAGACACGATAGTGTGAGTACAAGTTGAGACCTAGGTCAATCAATCGGCCCTGGAAAGAACATGCAAAGCTCATGGTATAGAAATTTTTCCAGCGAGGTCTGTGCTTGTTAACAGGAGCACTCCTTTTAAAGGGATGGGATAAACTTATATAGAAGGGGTTCAAGAATATTTTCAGCCATTATCGAGGCAGTGTTACTTGGGTCGGAAAACAGCTAGCTTGTGAGATATATAGACTAATTTGCATTAAATGGCCCGTGTCCTGTGAGCAGAAAGGTGACGTGGAGCCCCGGCTGGAACCAACTCGGGGGTTTTGGAAAGACTCTGTTTACGCTAGGGAGGAACTTCTTGGTGATTTCCCCTTTAGTGGATTCTCTCCACCGATCCTGCCATTCCTGTCGGAGGTGGTCGAGGTTTTTTCAGGCTTCCTGTTGTTGACGAGATCCAACGTGAAGTTCAGGACAGTACACGGTATTTCTTTTGCCATATTATATGTCAGGGCGCATCTAATGATTTCCAAGTCCAGCGGGAGGACTCCGGCCAGAACCTGGAGTGCGTGCGTGCTGACTGTGGAGACAGCTCGTATGATTGTCAGAATTATTGACCGCTGGATACTGTCCAAGGTTCTTCTATTTACTACTGTGGTTACCTTTTTGTACCAAACTGGTGAAGCATATGTGATGACCGTGATGAAGGTGGATTTGTAGTAGAGGGACAGGGTCTGCTTGTTTAGCCCCCAGTCCCTCCTGGTCACTCTTGCGACCAATGCAGAATATTTCCGTATCTTTTGTTTAATGTACTTTAGATGGGGCTGAAAAGACAGATTTTTATCAATGATGATTCCGAGATATTTGATTTCTGTAGCAAGTTTTATTGTGGTGCCTTAAATTTTCACTTGCGGTGGTCTGGCAAGGTCGAGTCTGCCCTTCAGGAGTACCGAGCAGGTCTTACTTGGAGAAATCCGCAGGCAATGGATTATAGCCCAGTTTTGCAAAATTCCTATCGCGTGGTTGGCTTTTTCTTCGATCTGCGCTCGTGAGTCAGCAGCAACAGTTATTATCAAATCATCGGTGAAGGCCTGGGCAACGACTTCGCCAATATCAAGGGCCAGGAATTCATCTAAAATCATATTCCATAACAGGGGTCCTAAGACAGAGCCCTGTGGGCACCCACTGTGGATCTGTCTGGTTAGCTTCCTATACGGTGCATGTACTTCGATCGTTCTCTGTGTTAGGTAACTCCTGATTGTGTTATACAGGTTTAGAGGCACTCCAGCCCGCCTAAGTCTCGCGAGGACGCTCGGTCACCAGATGGCGTCAAACGCCCCCGCAAAGTCAATACTGATAACAAGAAAATATTGGTAGTACAGGCTTCTACTTTATCCAGCAGTGTCTTGAGGGCTTCGATCGTGGATAGGCCAGGTTTGAATCCAAATTGCTAGGTTTGTTAGGTTTGCCCCTTCGTAATAGTGAAGGAGCCTCTTGTGCAGCATTCTCTCGAATAGTTTGCTTACAACTGGGAGTAAGGCGATCGAACGGTAAGACTCTGTTTTTTCTGGCTGCTTTGATGGATTTTTCAATTTAAGTTTGATGTTGGCAATTTTCCAGTCGTTAGGAAAGGTTCCTTCTTGGAGGCAGGTGTTATATAGCGTGAGTAACAGATCCGGGGTGTATTCCACCGTTTTCTTCACAATTTCCGGTTCAATTAGGTCTGGGCAGGGCATTTTTTGCTTCTGATTTGCATGGCGGCCGCATGCAGCTCATCCACAGTGAAGGGTGTTTCCTGTTGGTCAGTGAAGTATGAGTTATTTTCTTGACAGATACGCAGTTGTTCTGGGAGGGTAGGAGTTACCTGTTCCAGGAAGATGGTGGTTAGGATATTATTTACAGAGTCATCCCACGTAGTCGTCAGGGAACCCAGCTGGGTCATTGTTGCTTCTGCGACTTCTCCTCTGGGGTGTCTGTTAGTGGCTACTTTATAAACCACTTCCCAGGGGTTAGCGTTCCCTGCTGTGGAAACAAAATTTTCCCACGTTTTGCGCTTGGTGTCCTTTATTAGTTTTGTGTATCGATTCCTTGCGTCTTTATACCTATCCCTCATGGCCGCGACCTCAGCGACCGGCAAAGATCGCCGGACCCATTGGAAGTCTTTTCGTCGTCTCATTACTTCACTTCTCAGGTTTTCAGTGTCGGGGGTCCACCAGGGCATGGCGCCTGGCTTTGGGATTTTCCTTTTCATTGCCTGTTCGCTAGCTTTTATGATGATTTCAGTTACTTTTCTTTGCAGGTCATTTGCCTCTCTGGGTCGGCTCACAGTCTGGTAGTGGTCCCTAACCTCAGCAGTGAGTTTTTCCTTGAGAGTTTCCCAATTTGCCTTATTAACTGCGAAGCGGTTTAGTGATGTTTTTGTCATCGGGGTTCTACTGAGTTGGCTCTGTATCTGGTATGTAATCACTCTGTGGAAGAGAATACATACCAGCCACTTGGTATGTATTCTCGCCTTGTAAGTTTTCATATCGGTCTCCAGCTTGGTTATTTCAGTAGTGGTATGTTCTTCCTCCTCTGGTTTCATATTCTTTATCCTTTTCAGTTGATTGCTCATGTCGTATTTGATTTTTTCCAAGATTGCAGGAGCTATTAGGTTTTTCGTGACATTGGTTCTTCTCTGGTCCGCTATTCGCTGTTCGGTGACCTGGATATCCGGGAACCGTTCCAGCCACTTGGTATGTAATCTCGCCTTTTAAGTTGTCATATCGGTCTCCAGCTTGGTTATTTCGTAGTATGCTTGCAATGTCGACTGATTACAAGACACTTTATAAGTAAAATGACGGGAAGAACATCTTCCCTTACGTAAAGCAAAAATAGCACTCTTTCTTCGTCGCGTCAACTGCACGTAACTCACCATCCTGACACAAGCAAGGAATAACTGCAACTCTTGCAGAGCGTGCATGTATAGCTGAAAGTAACAGCTGGTGCAATATTACGTCATTGCCTATGCGTGTCCCGCTTATCTGAAAGAAATTTTGCCATATATTTGCAATCTGTAAGAAATATTACCATATATTTGCAATCTGTAAGAAATATTGCCATATATTTGCAATCTGTAAGAAATGTTGCCATATATTTGCAATCTGTAAGAAATATTGCCATATATTTGCGTTATTCGGACAACAATTACAATTTTAAGGGGTGATGTACTTTCTTTGAACACCAGTGTACATAGTAATAGCGGCCATGTTGGTTCGTATACTCTATTGTTGAGTATATGCTCAACAATTTTGTTAAAGTATATGGCACACGTTACGGGATCTTCATTTTTTAATGTAGCTCTTTCCACGTAAGGTAGATCCATAACTTCGTTAGTTGTAATTTCTCCTTTATATCTGAATTTATACAACATACATAGTAATACGGGCCATGTCGGTTCACACGCACTCAAAATTAAGAGCATTGTAGGTTTTCCTAATTGGCGAATCATGGCAAACACACCGTTTACGTTGCCTCCAATAATATACTGAATTGGGAATTGATTTTAGAAATGCCAAGTTAGACTCTAATGACTTGTTTATAAATTCTTTCGATTCCAATATAGCACGAGTAATGTTAGTTGTTATTCCTACTTATTTAAATGCAATTTGAAAATTTTCTGCGGTACGCATTCGCATAATTTTCATTGCCATATATAGCAAAAGTTGTGGAGTTACCACAGGACGATCAGATCTACAAAATTCACTCGATGCCATCATAAAGGGAATAATTTTCAATCCAATTTTAAATGTTCGTGCATGTCCCAAATATATATCTGCAAAAGAAAGTTTTCCTGCATGTATATCAAATATGAAACTTGTTGGACCGGGTGCTATACATAAATATTTGTCTTCAGACCATAATAATGTTTGTTGTTGAATTCACAATAGTTCATCATCATCATTTTATCAAGTTCCTCTGAATTTTCCTGTTGTCTATCACCATATATCCCCAAGAAATTGTCACTCACTTTTATGCCGTAGAATTTATACAAAGGTGAATTAATGAAATACCATAACCATATTTTCACTATTTTCTTCTGCACACATCCTGTAGATATAATGATTTATGTATGAATATTCGTTTTATATGTACATTAATGGCATAATCGTCATCGATTAGTAATCTAATCTAATTCTCTAGGCAATTAATGAACTATCTTATTTACATTAACTGGTACATTTATTACTTGTCCAATGATCACATATTGTCCATGTTCATAAGTAAACGACGGATTTGCCTAAAGGGTAATCGTGGTGATATCAAACACTCAGTTACAACATCCGATGGAGGCAAATAAAATAGGATATGTTGGATATATAAATCCATTTGACGTGGCCATAGTTGGTTCCCGTCCCTCTTTTAATGAAGTATGACATCATGAAAGTACTCACTTCTTGTAAATGAAATTCATTTTGAAGTAATTCATATGAAGTTGTTGCTAATTGTTTCAAATCTAATTGAAACCATAAACGATCACAAACATTACAACTCTTCCTAGTTAATTTCACAAATATACGTGGTCTCATTTCTAATCTCAACGATGCCCATTTCCATTTGCAGTCTGCCAAACCCCATGTACTTTTCCTTACAGAATCTCAGTTGTCGGTTGATTCAAATACTGCTCATCTATATTGCCAAATTATTCGCTGTATCATTCCTTTCGCTTCAAAGGTGGTACTTGTGCATATGCAAGTTCCGATATTCCTTGTTAGAGACTTGGTTATTTGGGATCTCCTCTTTTCGATCTTCTCTAGCTTAAAATCTCTACCTCATTCTGTCAAATTCATCTGTTTTCTCTACCGTTCTCCCAACTCCACTAATCCTGGTCCTTGAGGTTGTCACAGACATTCAATCAGATTTGCCAGACAAGCTGCTGCATTTGCTACCTGGGAGTCTAAAACGCTGATGGAACTGATATTCGGATGACACTCAAGTCAAGTGGACCCAATTTTGGCGAAGTCCGGACGGTCTGTGACAGCCAAATCCACTGCTTGCACCTTCACGATGGTGGTACCGTTAGTAATCCTGGGTATAACCTCCATGCACAATTACATGGTGGGTGAACACCAAGGTGTGAACCAACGTAAGCAGGGGTCGAGGTGTGGCGCCCACACCACACCACATGGAGGAACGCCGCCCCTCTATGTTACCAGACAGTACTAGGTGGTAGATGACTCTCATCCACCGGTGCAATACCACCACTTTGCTTATTAGAGGCTTGAAGTGGTGAAACCGCTGTTTAGTCTCTAGAGCTAAGTTCCGGTCAACCATTCCCTATCTCGTCCATCATGCAGTATGATTGATGACTTTTGAGGTTATGATGAACATCGTGGCGAGATCCAATATTCCTTACATTCCGAGGGAACAGCTCTAAAACGGTGTTCGCAGGCCGGCCGCTAGTTAGTACACCGAACTGAATCTGTTGGTAACTCTCTAGGAGGCTTCCGGATCAGCTAGTGTATAATCTTGTTACCTCTACTCTGCCAGATAGTGACTGGGGAGTCCGAGTAGTGTGTATGCAGGGAGCATTGTGGAGGCCACGTTATGTCAAGGATCTGGGTATATTCTTACCATGTGTACGTCATATTCAAAAATTTCATTACTTCATACAGCATGTCACACCCACTTTTTCTTACTATTGCATACACCATGAATAATCAAACTTATGGAGTAAGCTTATCTGCGAAAAGTTCTAAACCTCCCAAGCACTTCCTAATTCATTTCACAAATATATGCGGTCTCAATTGTAATCTCAACGATGTCCATTTCCACTTGCAGTCTGACAAACCCCATGTACATTTTCTGACAGAATCTCATTTATCGGTTGATTCAACTACTGCTCATCTCAGATGCCCAAATTATTCGCTGTATGATTCCTTTCGTCTCAAAGGTGGTACTTGTGCATATGTCCGTTCTGATAATCCCTGTCAGAGACTTGGCAATTTGGAATCTCTTCTCTTTGATCTTCTCTGGCTTAAAATCTCTCTACCTCATTGCGTCAAATTCATCTGTTGTCTCTACCGTTCTCTCAACTCCACTAATCACTTGGAGCTCTTTGACTTCCTCTCTTTGCAACTTGACTTTCTCCAGACCAACTTTCCTAACAATGAAGTAATTTTCCTTGGTGATTTTAATGTTCACAACTCCAGCTGGTTTCTGTTTTCTAGTCACACCGACCCAGCTGGTGTCGAGATGCTGAGGCTTTTGCAATTACTAATGACCTTACAGATATTGTTCATTTACCTACAAGAATATCGGATAATCCTAATCATACAGCCAATACGCTTGATTTTTTTTATCAAAAACAACCCTTCTAAATACACGGTCGAATTGACAGGTCCTTTAGGCACTTCAGATCACAACTTGGTAATTGTCTCTTCTCCAATGGAACCTTTATCTCATGGCTATTCCCAATGTCGTGTTGTTTGGCATTAGAAGAATGCAAAGTGAGATGACCTGCGAGAGTTCTTTTCGTCTTTTCCTTGGTCAGATTACTGTTTCAAAACTTCTGATGTCAACGTTTGCTCAGATCGTGTCAGTGAAATTATTCTTGCTGGAATGGAATCCTTTATCCCAAACTCCACTTTAAAATCTCGTCCTTTATCTCAACCTTGGTTTTCCAATAAATGTTCTAAGGCTGTTCAAAAAAGAACGTTGCATATCGTGATTGGCTTGTTTCTAATTCTTCAGTTTCATATTCTGCCTACACCAAAGCTGGCAACAATTGTAAAGCAGTTATTAATCAGTCCAAACTAGATTTTGAACAGGCTAAGAGTAGAAAATTTACTTCTTGCCCTAATGGTAGCCGAGCATTCTGGTCTCTTGCCAAAGTTATTGGCCGCAACCTTTGCCCATCTCTGCTCCCACCTCTGTTGTCACTTCAGCCAAGGATAAAGCTGACCTGCTAGCATCCCATTTTTCTTCCAACTCATGTATTAATGATCTTGGTAAAACACCTTAAACCATTTCAAACCTGCTCCATTCAATGCCTCCTGTGGTCTTCCGTCAAAAGGATGTCAGAAGGATTTTGACGTATCTTGATGCTAAGAAAGCTCCAGGTCCCGATGGTATTTCTCCACTTGTTCTCAAAACCTGTGCCCCTTAACTTACTCCTATTCTTTTCCGCCTTTTTTCACTTTCTTATTCCAAAGATGTTTTTCCTTCTATTTGGAAACTTGCACATATCCAGCCAGTTCCTAAAAAGGGCGACAAATCCCTCCCATCCAATTATCGTCCCATTGCAATTACTTCTACTCTTTCTAAAGTAATGGAGAAATCAAGTAACCGCCAACTCTTAAACTACCTAGAAACCTTCCGTCTGATCAACGATCGCCAGTATGGATTAAGTCAGTGTTGATACACTGGTGATATTCTTGCTTATTTTACCATTTATGGACTAATTAAATGGAAAGGTTCGGAGAAAAACAAGTAGTTGCTCTTGACAAAGGCTTACGATCGTGTTTGGCATAAAGGTCTTCTAAACAAGCTTCCATCTTATGGTTTGCCAACTGTTTTCAGTATTTGGTTATCCAGTTTTCTCTGTGATCGCTCACTGACGGTGATGGTAAATGGCTCTCTGTCTTCTAACTTCTCCACTATTGCCGGTGCCCCCAAGGTTCAGTTCTTTCCGCCACACTTTTCCTCTTGTATATTAATGAACTTCTTCCATTGACTGGGAATCCTATCCATAGTTTTGCCGATTGATAGCACATTGCATTCTACTTTCCATTTTGAGAAACCTTGTCCTGCTCAATCAGCTTCAATTTCTCGAAAATCTGCTACCAATTCCTTAAATGCCGATCTTCAGGTAATTCTCCAGTGGGGCAAAGACAACTTAGTTGATTTCAACCCTTCTAAAACTCAGTTTTGTCTTATATATCGCAAAACGGATTCTTCTGCTCCTATGCTTATCTTTAGTGACATTCCGATTTCTAAGAAAAATGATATATCTCTTTGGGGATTATCCTGACTTCTAATCTCTCCTGGCACAAGCACATTACAAATATTGCTTCCTCCGCATCTAAAAAACTTGGTTTTCTCTTTCGCTCTCGGCGTTACTTTTCTTCCAAACAGCTACTCACTCGGTATAAATCGCAAATCCGCCCTGCCATGGAATATTGTTCCCACATCTGGGGTGGTGCCCCCAAAGCCTCCCTCCGTCTTCTTGATTCCATTCAGAAGAGGGCAGTTAGGGTAATTAATGATTCATCTCTAACAGAATCTCTCCACTCGCTGTCTCATAGAGTACTATTTCTGCTGCATGCCTATTCTACAGATACTTCCATGGGCACTGTTCTTCTGAATTGGCTCTATAATTCCCGCTCTCTCTTTCAAAATGGCCCGAACACGTGCCGCTAACAGCCAACATCCATTTACTGTCCAACTTCAAACTCACAGAACCAACTTTTCTTCCTCCTCGTTTATTCATTCAACTGCCGTTTTCTGGAAGAACTTTCCTTCATACGTATTTCCTGAAAATTACAGTCTACAGAAGTTCAAGTGTAATGTCAACTAATACCTTCTTTCGTGCTCTCAACCTCCAACTCAAGCACGGTACTAAGTACTATAGGTTCTAATACCTCTCGTGTTTGGGGTTTACATAATATAAAAATAAAATAAAAAAATAATAATAAAATAAAAAAAATCACTTGAAGCTCTGTGACTTCCTTTCTTTGCAACTTGACTTTCTCCAGTCCAGCTTTCCTAACAGTGAGGTAATTTTCCTTGATGTTTTTAATGTTCACAACTCTAGCTTACTTTCGTTTTCTAGTCACATCGACCCAGCTGGTCGAGATGTTGAGGCTTTTGCAATTACTAATGACCTCGCACAGATTGTTCATTTATCTACCAGCATACCGGACAATCCTAATCATACAGCCATCTTTTCTCACAAACGACCCTTCTAAGTAAACGGTGGAAGTGAGGGGTCCTTTAGGCACCCCAGATCACAACTTGGTGATTGTCTGTTCTCCAATGGAACCTTTATCTCATGGCTATTCCCAACCTCGTGTTGTTTGGCATTACAAGAATGCAAAATGGGATGACCTGCGAGATTTCTGTTAGCATTAGCAAAGGTACATAATGCAAGAAAGCAAGATTATATAGCCTCAGCCAAAAAAAAAAAAAAAAAAAAAAAACCCTGTTTTCTGTTTCAAAACTTCTGATGTTTTCAACGTTTGCTCAGATCGTGTCAGTGAAATTATTCTTGTCTACAGAATAACGACAAATAATCTCCCCAGGGGAGAAATCATCCCCGCAATAAAGACGCCGCTAGGTACTTATACCAAGACTGGCAGGTTAATATCAACAACATCTTGGACAGCATGTTTCTGGGACATATTACTCCCACTACACCAGAACAGCAACAATTATATCAAGACAATGATACCTATACTACCACCAATAAGGAAGAATCGCTGACCATCAGCGAACTTCACACTGCTGCAGCAAAACTGTGCAACAAGGAACCACTGGGTATCGACCTACTGGATCCTGAAATCGTCAAGAAGGCCGTCGAGACAATTCCAGAAGTAATACGCACCCTCTTTAATCACTGCCTTAATGAGGGATGCTTTCCACAAGCTTGGAGGACTGCCAAATTGCGCTTAATCCTGAAAAGTCCAAACAAGCAACAGGACCTTCCGGAGTCATATGGCGTACATATTGTAAGAATGGTTTACGGAAAAGTGGCCCCCGCATTTCGCCCCCCCCTCATTTCGCCTCCCATATTTCACCCCCTTCCGCATTTCGCCTCGCACATTCGCCCCCGGCACATTTTTTCCGAGTAGATAATGAGTAGTCTACAGAAATGTAAATACTGTTCAGTCAACTCTCGATAACTCGAATTTTTATTGAAGTCCCAGCCCCTTTAGTGGAGATTCCATGTTAAACTCTCTCGATTACCCGAACTGAACTTCTGATAACTCTAACCTTTCCGAACAAATTATCAAAATGACATTCGTATACAAATTGTCACGTAGCTTCTAAACTAATTTCTCCCCTTTTGTATGTCTTCAGGGTTCTCTTTCCATTGTGAAAGGATTAATTGGAACTGTTAATCCTTTCACAATGGAAAGAACACATACTCGACCACGAGGGCGATAGTCACGTGGTTAGTGACGACGGACATGGGGGAGGGAACAGTGATTAATCTTATAGGAGTCTTTTCAGTAAAAAGTGAATCTTCTTCTGATTTGTCTAAATTCAAACAATAAAAGTTCCTGCATCTAGCTCTCCTCACATTTCGTGGCGCAGTCGACAGTGCGGGTTTGCTGTTTTCGCCGCCTCCACAGAGAAGTAAGATACAGAGTGGACTCTTGCTCAATTCAAAAACGTTCCACCTGCAAAGGGCGTGTATGGACAGAGGGTTTGGAAGGCCCAGTTATGAAAGTCGTAACTAAACATAACCATGCAGCTCAAGCTGCAAGGTCGGAAGCATTGCAATTGATTGGTCAAATACGGCAACATGCAACAACCACGAACGAACGGCCACAGCAAATTGTTGCATCAGTTATTGCAGAGGCTCAAACCAATGTCACGGCATTACTTCTAAAAAGGATTCACTTAAACGAACCATTCGTCATGTTCGATGCAACAATGGTACTCCTGCTTTACCGAGCAATCTCCAGGACCTAGTAATTCCACAAAATTATCAAGAAATTATTATCGATGGCAATACACAACGGTTTTTAATTATATCATAAATGAACATGGATTACCTTTATTTTAGATATAGGAAGCTTCTTTTCCAACTCTCCTAGTCCAACTCGCCAATAATTCTTGAGGATGGCGATATCAATGATTAATTGTGAGTTGCTCTATTTCTGTGAACGTGACGCCCGAAAAGTTCTAGTCCGACTTAAGGAATGTAGAGAATAATCACCCCCCCCCCCATATCTAATTTTATTAAAACCCCTAAATTTAACTCTAAAGTCCAGCTACAGGACCAAAAGAAATAATCGGTCCATATTTATTAAACAGTTTAGACCTTCAAAAATCTAATTTTATGCCAATCCACGTAATGGTTTCCTTGCTGCCAGAGGTATGGTGTTTGAAGACAGAAGTCTTGAGCGCCAATTGTTGAGACCGCACGGTCTGAACACTACGGTTCTGACAGTGGGGAAGATGTCCCACCTGTTTTGGAAAATTGATATCACCATCCTCAAGAATTATTAGCGAGTTGAACTAAGAGAGTTGGAAAAGAAGCTTTCTATATCTAAAATAAAGGTAATCCCTGTTGATTTATAATATAATAGAATATAGGAATTATCGAGCACTTAATAGCTCTCAATTATCAAATCTATTAAACAGTTTTTAATGTATGATTCTCAGGACGAACTGCTCCCGGGTCGCATGCTTATTTTTTCCACTAGTAATAAGCTTCAGTTATTGGCGCGTAGCCAGGAGTGGTTTTCTGATGGAACAAGAAGTATGCTGCAATTTCTGCTAGAATCAAAAGAATAGTCCAAGATTTTCAAAATCGTAATGTGATTGATTACCTTAGAGGCATTGCATACAACTTCGAGTTTTAAACAATAATAATGTGCATTTATTCTATGATTGATTTTGATTTGATTACCTTTACCTTTGATTGATTGATTACCTTTGATTGATTCATTCTATTAGAACAAAATAAATTAGAATTAATAAAAAATTAGGTGTATTATTTACATTTCTATAGCCTATTCATTATCTACTGGGGGCTAAATGTGTCGGAGACGAAATGTGCCGGGGGCGAAATGCGGAGGGCGAAATGCGAGGGGCGAAATGCGGGGGACAACTTTTCCGGATCCCGGTAAGAATATACCCAGATCCTTGACATAACGTGGCCTCGACAATGTCCTCCGCACACACACAAACACTACTCTGACTCCCTCCAGTTACTATCTGGCAGAGTAGAGGTAGCAAGATTATAGACTAGCTGATCCGGAAGCCTCCTAGAGAGTTACCAATAGGTTCGGTCCGGTGTACTAAGTATCCGCCGGCCTGCTGGGTACAGTTCTAAAACACCGTTTTAGAGCTGTACCCCCGAAATGTAAGAAATAATGGATCTCGCCATGATGTCCATCATAACCTCAAAAGTCATCAATCATACTGCGCGATGGAAGAGGTGGGGAAGGGTTGACAGGAACATAGCTCTGGAGACTAAACATGGGTTCCACCACATCAAACCTGCAATAAGCAAAGTGGTGGTATTGCACCGGTTGATGAGAGTCATCTACCACCTAGTACTGCCTGGTAACATAGAGGGGCGACATTTCGCCATGTGTTAATAATCCTGGGTAGCAAGTACAACTTGCTACCCAGGATTACTAACAGTCCCACCATCGTGAAGGTGCAAGCAGAGGATTTGGCTGTCACAGCAGTCCGGATTTCACTTGACTAGAGTGTCACCTGAATATCAGTTCCATCAGCGTTTTAGACTCCCAGGTAGCAAGTACAACTTGTCTGGCATATCTGAGAGAATGTCTGTGACAATCTCAAGGACTTCTACAAAAATTCAAGTCTAATATCAACAAATATCTTCTGTCGTCTTCTCTACCTCCCATGCACGATTCTAAGTGCACGGTTCTCTACCCATGCACGGTTCTAAGTGCTATAGGTTCTAATACCTCTCGTGTTTTGGGTTTTCATAAAAAAATAAAATAAAAAAATAACACCACCCAGTACTGTCCTATCTGTCCTTTTTGTAAACATTGTACTACCCATATTCATATTCTTTATCCATTATATTCATATTTGGATCCCTGAGTGACACCATGTCTCCGATATCTTCAGAATGTCTGTATTTGGTGACTTGACCAGCACTTCAAATTCATCATATTTATTTACTATGCCCTAGCATTGGTGTACATGCACCAATTTTTGCTCATAGTTCTTTGTTTTGTTCTACCGTACTAAGTAAAGTGTTACAATGGTGAGTGACAAATTCCCTTCATGGCAGTAAATGCCCATTTATTTCTTTTTTCCATGATGATCCACAGCTAGTCTTGAAATCCCCTGTTGCTTTCCTGGATGTGGCATCTTCCAATAGAAGCAGTGGAAGAATCACTTTAACTTTTCCTGCGGCTATTATTTATCTATTAATCTGTATATCCCACCCACGCTATTGGTTTTTCGACCCACCCAACACTGCCTCGATACCATCAACAAATATTCTAGCACCCTTTCTGTTTGCCCTCGTGGGTAGCACAGCGGTTAGAATCGCCATCCTCCCAACACTGGGGGAAAAAGACCTGAGTTCGAATCTCGTCGATGACAGAAGGAATTTTATGGGCCTACGAGGCTAAGGTCTATCTCAGGCGAGGGTCGCATAGGTTTTTCTCCTGGAAACTAGGATTTTTCGTCCAGAAAAATCGACCTCAGAACACACGCAATTTGCAGACAATATACGCGGAGCAACGGTTTTTAGGCGCATTAGCGACTAAGAAATCGCTGATGCTCCTAAAAAAACTCAATGACAAGCAACCTTTCTGTTTAAGAGTATCTCATCCCTGGAAAAAAACATTCTCTCCTGCAGAGACCAAGCAGAGACCACGCTTTGAAAAAATTGTATCCCATAAGACTTGCACAATCTCTCCAGGAACCAACTGAATGACAAGGCTCTCAGCATGTACTCCTTCCTATCATGTCTGGGAAAAATTATGGCAGAATTATATATTGTAGATTAAGGTAAAATTACAATAACTATAACAATAATATAAAATAATTCCATTTATATTTCATAGTCTGAGGCTTTTGCCCTAGGCTTAACTATTTCAATTCCGAGTTATTACTAATTTAAGAACAAAATTAACAAAATAACACTAGGAACAAAAAAAAAATAAATAATATATATATATATATATATATATATATATATAGCTTTAATCTGGAACTCAAAAAAAGAAAGTGATACTGAAAGAATCTATTACTGAATTTTTATTATCTGAATGTTCTAAGTGAAAATTTGAATTTTTTTTCCTCTCAAAAAAGTAATACAGGCATACCTCGGTTAACGTTACCTCTGATAACGAAGCTTCGATATAACGAAGTCCGCAATTTCAAGCCCCATTTAACATAAAAAAAATATTCCAGTTTAATCACCTGAAATCTAAACAAACTGACGAAATTACGGAAACCTTTTGGGCTTCTCGTGGTTGGTTCGAGAAATTTAAAAAACGGGCCAGGGTTCATAGTGTAAAATTAACAGGAGAAGCCGCAAATAAGTTTTCAGAAAAACTAAAGGAAATAATTGAACGTGAAAATTTTCCACCAAATTTGGTGTTCAGTGTTGACGAAAGCGGTTTGTTCTTGAAACGGCTACCAACAAAAAGTTTCATTTCTATTGAAGAAAAACCAGCTGCTGGGTTCAAAGCAGCTAAAGACCGTTTAAAACTCTTTCGATCAAATGCCTCTGGCGATTATAAATTAAAATTGTTATTAGTTTACCATTCAGAAAATCCGAGGGCGTTAAAAGATAACATAAAAATGAATTTACCTGTAATATGGAAAGCAAATAGAAAAGCGTAGGTTACCAAGGAGTTATTTACTGATTGGTTTGTTAACCACTTTTGTCCTGAAGTAAAACGGTATTGTCAAAAAAACAACTTTGAAGAAAAAGCTCTTTTGTTGTTAGCCAATGCTCCGGGACATCCTACTGATCTTAATTGGACACATGCATTCCTGTCAAAGTTGTGTTTCTTCCAGCAAACACAACTTCTCTGATTCAACCATTGGATCAGGGAGTGATAGCATCATTTAAAGCTTATTATCTGCGTCGAACATTAAGCAATTTAACTGAACTAGAGGATAAAGAGGAAATGACAGTTAAAACATTTTGGAAAAACTACACCATTAAAAAGGCAATTGAAAACAACATTGATAGTTCTTGGAAAGAAGTCACTAAGAAATGCTTAATTGGAGTTTGGCGCAAAATATGGTCAGAAGTTGTACTAGAAGAAGAAAATAGCATCCAAGAAATTAGAAATGAAGTTATCCAGATGGCTCAATCAATAGGTTTCGAAAATGTCGATGAAGAGGATGTTAGAAATTTATTGAATGCAGAAGATGATGGTTTTTCAGTGGAAGATTTAGAAAACCTTGTTAGCAACGAAGACAAAGATAATGAAGACGAAGTTAAAGAAGTTCCTGCCGAAAAAGTGTTAACAAACAAAGATTTAAAAAGCTGCTTAAATGACATTGAAAACGTTTAAATTTTTTTAGTGAAAATGATCCTGATTTAGGAAGAAGTTTTATTGTTAAGCGATCAGTGCTAAATGCAATAACTCCGTATAGGCAATTGTTAAATGAAAGAGAAAAAAAGCATAAGCAATCAACTTTAGACTCATATTTTAAAATGTGATTTCACTTTGTATGTAAGTTGAATGTTTATTTAATAAAACTTTTCTTTGTTCGAAAAAAAAGCTTTTCATTTTCTTTACGTAGGAACGTATCCCTATTCTGGCCATAGTATTTTTACCTCTGAAAACGAAGTTTCGCTTAACGAAGTAATTTCGTGGAACGCATCCTATTCGTTATTCCAGGTATGCCTGTATTTCAATAATGACGTTAAAAAGTACTAATTTTATCTTTAATGACATTTCCACATAAAGGACATAAAAATAAGTTTTAAAATTTCCGAGACAGTGCAATGTATGGTTCTATAGTATTTTAATGGTGTTCGTTACTGAAAGTTGTTTGGAACGGTAATCTGAATTTAATGGTCTTTTTCCTTCATGCTAGTTACTTATCAGTAATAAAATAATCTTTGTTGACAACTCTGTAAGTGGTCCAATCTAAAACAGTATATCATTTGTTGTTCTCACTAGCAGCTATTTTGATTTTTCAGCTATTTATTCTTTATATTCTGCAATCATTTTAATTTGCTTTTCTCTTCCCTTCAAGAGAGATATCATATCTTTGCTAGCACACATCGCATAATGAACGGAACCTTCATTCTACTCATCGAGAATGGTACAGAAAATTACAATAATTCGGTGGGATATTTCGCAAACAAGGTGGAGAAAATGACTTCGATGAAAATTATCCTTGATGCTTTACTCTTGGCCATATTGATAATCATTATGCTTTCGATGGGATGTGATATTACATGGAATCAGGTAATTTTGCCCCTCCATTTATTCTTTATTACTTTTTATTTTTTGAAATGTACACAACAGCTAGTAACAGAACTAATTCAGTTACTGATAATAAATTATGTTTAAATGAATAATTATAATTGTATTAATAATTCATCATAATTAAACAAAAAATATAGCAAAAGTTCTTGCATATTTAAACTCACCTCCTTAATGAGTATGGCTTTGTGGTGAATTAAGACTAAATTAAAGATGATTAGTAATATTCACCTAGCTAAAAGTTTACACTTCCGGGATCGATTCTTCAACGTTATTAAAATCTTAAACACACTACAAATAGCATTCAAAAACTATCCTTTTGGGCGCTTGATTTTAAAATTTAAGCGATTCAGTCCAGCGATACGGAAAGCACAATTTTCACAAAGGTGTTACTACAAACGATTTTAATCTATAATTTTATCTGAATTCTTAACTATTTAAATTTCTAGGTGGATCTAGGAATGTATGAACTTTGCTAGCACTGTGGTTAAGATCATTGTTCTTTCATAGTTTGTGAAAAGGCCTATTTTGAGTTCCGGTTTCAGTGGGGTGCTAATAGGAAATTTTTATAGCACGGCCGTATTAGTCGGCCCCTGACACAAATTTGATTTTTTTTTCTTTCATTCCGGAAATATGAGAAACAAAAATAAACAAACAAACAGGCATGCCGACCTAAATATTCGTGTATTTTACAGCCATTATATAAAGACGCCTCATAGCCTCAATTGCTTTTGTGTAAAACAAAACACCATAGGCATTTTATTATTTTCTTTA
The DNA here is from genome assembly GCF_048544385.1 of Mastigoproctus giganteus. Taxonomy (NCBI): domain Eukaryota; kingdom Metazoa; phylum Arthropoda; class Arachnida; order Uropygi; family Thelyphonidae; genus Mastigoproctus; species Mastigoproctus giganteus. The sequence continues at coordinate 118,217,450 of NC_143575.1, read as the reverse complement.
ATTTTTGAAGAATGAATTTGCATATCTCACCAAAACCAAGTAATGGTGGGAGAGTAACGCCTTAGGTTATCTGTAGCGGTAGGCGAGGGGGTTACCTTGTAAAAACAAGAAAATGGCATATAATTAGGGGATAATAAAAATTTAAAGAAATAATCTTTGTTATTATAAGTGTCCATACTATCGGATATAAGGTATTACTAAAATATGCTCATCACGGCAGCAGGGCCATGAGCTTTACGCTTTAATTGAGAAATTATTAACATTAATTGAGTGAGATATTTACATAACTTTATACACACTATTATTATCTATCATCATGGTAGTATTATAATGACGATGAATGGATGTCACATAAATAAACTTGCATTATATACAATTATAAATTTAGAACAAGATATACGTAGAAAACAAGTCAGATTGAGTTCGCTAGATCAGTTTATCTGTTAGTTCTGATTCACATGTAAAGCATTTGTTAGAAAGAGGCTGTAAGATGTAAAATCTTACACGTTTAATAATTTAGAAATGAGTGAGATTTATTTAAAATAAAGCTTAGGAAATAGCAAAATAGGACAGTAAACATTACCAGTCACTAATATTATTCTAGGTCACTCACTAGGAATTAAAAATTAGACAAGGTTGAATTAGAGAAGGGAGCGGTAAGCTATTAGCAATTAGGAGTACATTTCAGTTCCCACCATGGCAAAGAACAAACAATAACAACGGGAATGGTGGCAGCGACTACTGGCGAGCAGGTGCGAATAACTATGGCCAAGAAAGAACAAAGGGCTGTAGACTGAACATTGTCGGACATCCCTTTGTCCGGTGACACCTTAATATCGGTCAGGTAGTAATTACGGGTCAAATTACTCCGGTTAGCAATCACATTGGCATCTGACTGTCGGCGATGGCATGGTTGTTAGATCATGTAAAATAAATCTGCTAAGTTTAACGAGGGGTGGCGAAGGTGACGGCGAACTTCAAAGCAGCGGATTGCCTGGGAAAAATTTGGAAATTTATTAAAATGAGCGCTGAATTTTAAGAGCTTGAGAAATTTTAAAGGACGAATAGGAAATGATGAAAGTCGACAAAAAGGAGAAGATTGGTTAAAATCTGAGAAAAAGACAGGCCCGACATAAGGAGGTGGTACATAATTGAGATGGACATAAAGGAAGAACGGGATGGAAAAAGGCTGTGCTATGAGCTTGGAAGGAGTTTTTTTTTTGTTAGTGTTTTGTGAAGATGAGTAAGGAAGGACAAAGTTGAGTTTTGACAGTGTTAGTGGGAAAATGAGTTGTGTAGGGTTAGATAAGTCCTGTCCTGTCAGCGAGTTGGGAAAGATCTGACAAATTAAGATGGAGTAGTGAAGGGTTAGATAAGTTTAGTGCAGTTAGTAAGTTAAGAAAAGTTAGTGGAGTTTCATAATAGAAGAGAACAGTCGAGTTGTCCGTCATCAGAAGACAAGGGTAGTGGCCCGTATGCAAATAAGTCTAGTCCGTCATCGGAGGAAGGCAAGGGTAGTGGCCCGTATGCAAATAAGTCTGTCCGTTATAGGAAGGCAAGGGTAGTGGCCCGTATGCAAATAAGTCAGTCCGTCGTCGGAAGGCAAGGGTAGTGGCCGTATGCAGATGAATGAAGTGTAAGGAGAATAAGCCTGTCCGTCGTCTAAAGGCAAGGGTAGTAGCCCGTATGCAAACGACTGAAGTGTATGGAGAAATAAATCTGTCCGTAATAGGAAGGTAGTGAAAGTGGCCAGCGTGCGAATAAGTAGAGTAAGGAAAAAAATAACCCTAGCCCATCATAAGAAGGCAGTGATAAAGGCCAAGGAAAGAAATAACCCTAGTCCATCATCTGAAGGCAGTGATAAAGGCAAGGCGCGATAAGTGAGCTGAGAAGATCAAGTTGTAATTCCTAGTCCGCCAGAATAGCTGAACCGAAGGTTAAGTAGCAGGATCGAAGACGAGCCCATAAATTCCTAAAAGACACAATGATGCCCTATCCAGTCGTAGACTACAGCCCATGGAGAAACTTGAAGTTCTGAGATGAATGCAGTTGGTAAACGATGATGCCATTCCCAGACAAGGAGCTGAAGGCCCCAAAACGGAGAAATCCGATTCGCAAAATTAAGTAAGTGACTAGTTATATAGTATTCTCCCTCACAAATAAAGGACTGTTGGAACTCTAATATCAGATTAGTATAATGTTTAGAAAGATGTTAAGGGAAGGATGTACAAAAATATAATAATATATACATAAATATAGAGATAAGTCAGATGATAGTTTTGGGTTTTGATTAATGTATAATTAGACATATGTAGAAAGGCAAAGGAGAGAAATTTGATATTTGTTATTAGTTATTGTATAACATATAGGTATAATATATTTTGGAAGGGAAGGGTAGAGAATACAGAGAAAGAAATAGCCTTATGAATGTAGCTAACACTTGGGACCAGCATTAGTCCAGAAATTGATGTCAAATGTACTATCTGTCTTGATTAAAGAAAGTTGTGAAGTTATATTCCCCAAGACAAAATGGGGCACTAATTAAAACGGAAGTAAGAGTGAAATTCCTAAATCAATACATAAGGTAAGAATTTGATTTAAAGTGGAGAAAGGATGTATCTAATCCTCTTAAATAATTATTGTTCATGTGTGAAGAAGAAGCTATAGCAGTTTTGTAAAGATATTAAGTTTGTTGTGTATAAAGAAATAACCTTTCTAGTGTAAAACCAATGTATTTAATTGCCATATATAACTGATAATACATAGGCAAATTTGAGTAATAATAATATGTGCTTGAGAGTTGTTAATTTTCTATATTGTGTATATAAGTGTAAATAAAATGTTATGTTATATATTAATGTGTGTGTTGTTTGTTATATATTAATGTGTGTGTTGTTCTTGAACACTCAGCCTGTTCGAAGGGAATTATAAATAATTGAGAAGTTCCCTTGAATCTGGAATTCTCCTGTAAAGTCAAGTCAGATGTGTAAGTGGGGAAATTAAAATAAGGTGGACAACAACTCGTATAAGGGAATGAATAAAAATAAAAACAAAATAATAATTAAAATAAATAATTATAAATATAACTAAATATATAGAATATTTTTTTTTAATTCCACCCCTCACAAGGCATAGTTGCTTCAGAGCTGTTTGTCACAATAATATCTGGCACACAGTTGTTTTTCCTTGAATCCATTTACTTTGCATTTAGATGAGAGATCCACTCTGTGAGGAACTGCCTGCGTTTCTTTGTTTGTACGCATCTTGGTCTGATAAGAATCGACCACGCATGTGCAGCTGGTTCCCTTTTAATATGATCTGGAGACTTGATCTCAGAGATTGCGGAAGGACTTGCTATTCACAAATATTCCAAATATTTGGACATTTGTCTCACCTGTTAGCATTTTTACCACGATCATCGTACGCCTAATAGTGTAAAGTGCGTTAGTTGTCTGATGGCACCAGGGGTTTCTTCCCTCTCCGCGTTGTATGCTTTGTTTTTGTGAAAAAGAAATTTGTGGAGGCCAGAGATTTAAAAGTGTATGGGGAGTGAAATGTCGTGTAGTGTTTTGTACCGTTGTATCTCTGACCATTTAGACGTTGGCCCCTAGTGGGACCCACCGTTGCCTACATGTTGCCACGAGTAGGCAGGCCAGGCACCCAGTAGAATTTTTATAGTACGCTGAATGGACAGAAATTATGGGATACCTACCTAGTAAGAGTTACTTACCTAGTATGTGGTACCTACCTAGTACTAGGTGGAAGTGATCACAGTGTGCTGCAGTGGGATTTAATCAAAGGAGTAACTACCATCAGGGGTAAAGGGAAGGGTTTCCGCATTCGTAAAGGCTACTACGATGGTCTGAGACAGTATTTAAATTCTATACAGTGGGACCAACTGATGATGTTACCACCAGCAAATTCAAAATGGGAAGCGTTCAAAGAATTTATCTTGGAAGCTACAAGGCTTTACATACCAACTATAGAATTTTGCTCAAGGTTTAGGCCTAAATGGATGTCAGATGAACTAATGAGACATATGGCAGAGAAGAAAAATGTATGGGATACATAAACATTAATGGGTGACATGGAAGCCTATGATAGATATAAGTTGGTCTGTAACCAAGTCACAAAGGAGATTAGGCAGGCAAAGACAGATTATGAGAAATCCTTGGCAAAGGATGCAAAGAAAAACAGAAAAGAGTTCTTTACCTATATAAACTCTAGAAGGAAAGGGATGAATCAGATTGGTCCACTGGATATTGATGGTTCAACTGTAGATGACCTTGCTCAGGTGGCTAAAAAACTAAATGAGTATTTTGCATCTACATTCACACATGAGGAGTTATTCAGGAAGGGGAATGCCCAGAGGTGAAGAAAACTCTGTCAGTGGGCTAGATGATTTTGTAATAACTGAGAGGAAAGTGGAGGAGAAATTGTTGAGGATAAACATAAAAAAGGCACCCGGGGTGGATGGGATCTATGCAGTTATATTGAAGGAGGCAGCAAAGGAAGTAAGCATAGTCTTAACCATAATTATGAGAGCTTCTTTGGACTCAGGGGAGGTACCCATCAACTGGAGATGTGAAAATGTGACCCCAATTCACAAAGGAGGATCAAAGGCTGACGCAAGTAATTATAGACCTGTGAGTTTAACTTCTGTTCCAGGAAAATTAATGGAGGCACTGGTTAAAGAAGCACTGCAGGATCAGCTAGACAAGACTTCAGTTATAGCTCGGACACAGCACGGTTTTGTTAAGGGAAAGTCTTGCCTGACCAACTTGGTTGTATACTATGATGCAGTCACAAAAGAACTGGATGAAGGGAATAACTTTGATATTTGACATTTGGATCTTAGAAAGGCTTTTGATACTGTTGCACATGGAAGACTGCTGCGCAAATTGGAGCAGTGTGGCATTGGAGGCAAATTGCTGTAATGGATAAAGTGATGGTTGAGGGGGAGAAGACAGAGTGTGGTAATCAATGTACACTGCTCATCGTGGACTAATGTTATTAGGGGAGTCCCTCTGGGTTCAGTGTTGGGTCCATTGTTGTTTTCTGTATTTATAAATGATATTGATGATGGTATATCAAGCTTAATGTGCAAGTTTGCAGACGATACAAAGGTTGGCAGGGTTGTTAAGGACACTAATGACAGTATGCTGCTGCAACAGGATCTAGAAAAGTTGAGCAGATGGGCTGAGAGGTGGCAAATGAAGTTTAACATTGACAAATGTAAAATACTACATATCGGAAACAGTAATCCCAGAGCAACGTATCAACTCTGTGGTACTACACTGACAGTGGTATAGAATGAAAAGGTCCTGGTAGTAATTGTGCAGGCAGATATGAAGTTTTCTGAGAGTGCAGACGGGCTGCAAGAGTAGCTCATGGTGTCTTGTCAATGATATACAGGAATTTTTCTAGCAGGGATAAGGAGGTGATTATTCCCCTGTATAAGGCAATGGTCAGGCCACACCTTGAGTACTGTATACAGGTCTACAGCCTCATTTCAAGAAGGATGTAGAGCTGCTGGAAAGAGTACAGAGCAGGGCAATAAAATTAGTGAATGGAACAAAGGGTTGCTCTTACGAAGAAAGGCACCGGCGAGGTGATCTGAATAAAGCCTTGAACGGTTTGAGCAAGCTGAATGCTGATGGGATTCTTCCTCATGCTCAGAATAATCACCTGAGAGGCCATAAATTGAAATTGAGGAATGACAGATGTATGATAGATGTGCGGAAATTTGCCTTTAGCCAGCGGGTAGTTGGTTGGTGGAACAGACTTCCATCCCTTGTTGTGGAAGTTGATAGCCTAAATAAATTTAAGGCTCAATGGACGGATATTTCGAACGAACGGAGGGGTGAAATGGGAGTGGGGTTTTTTTTTTTTTTTTGGCTGATGATGCTGCATAACCGTCTCTCTTGCATCATATGCCTCTACTAATGCTAATGCTAATGGTAGTAACAGGTAGGGTAGGCCCACCTTTCGCACGGATAAGGGCAGTCACACGGCAAGGCATTGAGTCCACTAGTTCACGAAAGCGTTCTACAAGTATTTCCATCCATGCTTGCTGCACTACTGTACACAATTCCGTCGCATTCCTGGGTTGAGGATCCAAAGCTCGAACGGACTTTTCCACAGCATACCAATGATGGAATGGACCACAGGGTTCATGTGCGATGAATGGGGAAGCCATTCCATGGTGGTAAAATCTGCGGAATGCTCTTCGAACCATGTTCTGGTCACCACGGCTCTGCATCGTCCTGCTGGAAGAGTCCATTACCCTGTGGGTGATCGCCAATATGGCTGCCTTCAGTATGGATTTGTCGTTTATCGCTCTGCATTAATTTGTCTGAATTATGTGTTTTAAATGTAATAGAGTTAAAAATTGTTGGTTCTAGTTGAAGATCAACCTACAGTGGACTCATAGGGTGAGATTTTTCTAACATTGTAGGGAAATATAATCAGATTTTTTCATTCTTTATCTATTTCCTTTGTTGTGAGATAAGTCACCATGTCGCCCAAAACGACGTAATGGAGAGTGCTCCAAGATAACTCGGCTGCCACGTTCAAAACTGATTCTTGACTTGGGAGGATCCACCGATTAGTGCTCTCTAGGCTGCAAAGGGCCAACCGTTCTGTGTTATTTCTATCTCTGCGGAACTAAATGTACCATGTGCTCGCGAAACTATATGTACCATATGCTCAGTGTTCCCCCCCCCCCTCCATCGACATTCTGTTCTCAGTTAGTTGGTTTTTAGGAGCATTAGCAACTAGGGCCATATTGCTCCGAGAATATGCGGTGGTTTTTCCTGACCTTTCCGCATCCTCCGTATTTGTTGGTGACGGGCTCGATCCCGGGTCTAATCAAGAAGCGTGTGTTATACACTGCTGCTCCTTCCCACCTGGCTACGGAGGCGCCCCATCGACATTCTATGGAAGAGACAGATCTCTCTAATTATTGTTCCTGGAGTAAAACTGACTGATTTCACCGGAGTGATTAGCGCTTCCGAAAACCATAACGGGAAGTAACCCCGTTTTTCTAGGAGAATTTTCATACCTAGGTGTTTCTACCCCCCCCCCCCCCCACACACACAGCTGACAGAGTGGATAGCTCAAAATTCTCCTAACTTCAAATTAAGCCACAGACGTGTGGTGGGCATCATTTGCTATCATTTGCAGTGACCTATCCCACTGTCCTACCATACACCAGATAATCTGAACTGTTCCGGTTATCCGGAATTCGTGAAATGGAAAGAAGAACAGAAAAACTCAATGATCACCAGGGCCAGAGTGACGACCCTGTTATTGTGGAACCCCAGGACGAAGTGAAGGACCCCCGTTCTGGATCCCAACTCACCAACGGAAAAATCGCAATCAGCTGATTAGCATTAGCATTAGCATTAGTAGAGGCATTTGATGCAAGAAAGCAAGCTTATGCAGCATCAGCCAAAAAAAAAAAAAAAAAACCACTTCCACTTCACCCCTCTGTTCGTTCAAAATACCTGTCCAGCTGAGCCTTAAACTTATTTAGGCTATCAACCTCCACCACAAGGGATGGAAGTCTGTTCCACCAACCAACCACCCGCTGGCTAAAGGCAAATTTCCGCACGTCTATCCTACATCTGTCCTTCCTCAATTTGAATTTATGCCCTCTCAGGTGATTATTCTGAGCTAGAGGAAGAATCCCATCAGCATTGAGCATGCTTAAACCATTCAAGGCTTTATACACCTCTATCAGATCACCTCGCTGGTGCCTAGTCTCCAGACACTGTAATTTGCAAAACTTAAGCCTTTCTTCGTAAGAGCACCCCTTTGTTCCATTCACTAATCTTGTTGCCCTTCTCTGTACTCGTTCCAGCAGCTCTACATCCTTCTTGAAATGAGGCCTCCAGACCTGTATACAGTACTCTAGGTGTGGCCTGACCATCGCCTTATACAATGGAATAATCACCTCCTTATCCCTGCTGGAAAAATTCCTGTATATCATTGACAATACTCCATGAGCTACTCTTGCAGCCCGTCTGCACTGATCAGAGAACTTCATATCTGCCTGCACAACCACCCCCAAGTCCCTTTCATTCTCTACCACTGTCAGTGTTGTACCACAGAGTTGATACGTTGCTCTGCGGTTGCTGTTTCCCATGTGTAGTACTTTACATTTGTCAATGTTAAACTTCATTTGCCACCTCTCAGCCCATCTGCTCAATCTTTCCAGATCCTGTTGCAGCAGCATAGTGTCAGTAGTGTCCTTGACAACCCTGCCAACCTTTGTATCGTCTGCAAACTTGGACATTAATCCCGATATACCATCATCAATATCATTTATAAATACAGAAAACAATAATGGACCCAACACTGAGCCCTGAGGGACTCCACTAATAACATCAGTCCACGATGAGCAGTGTCCATTGATTACCACTCTCTGTCTTCTCCCCCTCAACCACCCCTTTATCCATAGCAGCAATTTGCCTCCAATGTCACACTGCTCCAATTTGTGTAGCAGTCTTCCATGTGCAACAGTATCAAAAGCCTTTCTAAGATCCAAGTATATAATATCAAAGTTATTCCCTGCATCCAGTTCTTTTGTGACTGCATCATAGTATCCAATCAAGTTGGTCAGGCAAGACTTCCCCTTAACAAAACCATGCTGTGTCTGAGCTATAACTGAAGTCTTGTCTAAATGATCCTGCAGTGCTTCTTTAACCAGTGCCTCCATTAATTTTCCTGGAACAGAAGTTAAGCTCACAGGTCTATAATTACTTGTGTCAGCCTTTGATCCTCCTTTGTGAATTGGGGTCACATTTGCACATTTCCAGTCTATGGGTACCTCCCCTGAGTCCAAGGAAGCTCTCATAATTATGGCTAAGGGTTTGCTTACTTCCTTTGCTGCCTCCTTTAATATAACTGGATAGATCCCATCCACCCCTGGTGCCTTTCTTGTGTTTATCTTCAACAGTTTCTCCTCCACTTTACTCCCAGTTATTTCAAGATTCTGTAACTTACTGCTAGAGTTGAATACACCTCTGGCATTCCCCTCGCTGAATAACTCCTCATGTGTGAATGTCGATGCAAAATATTCATTTAGTTTGTTAGCTACCTGAGCAGGATCATCAACACTTGACCCATCAATATCAAGTGGACCAATCTGATTCATCCCTTTCCTTCTAGAGTTTACATAAGTAAAGAACTCTTTGCTGTTTTTCTTTGCATCCCTTGCCAAGGATTTCTCGTAATCTGCCTTCGCCTGCCTAACCTCCTTTGTAACTTGGTTGCATATCAACTTGTATCTATCATAGGCTTCTGTGTCATGTGTTAATTTGTAAGTATCCCATGCATTTTTCTTCTCTGCCATATGCCTCATTAGTTCATCTGACATCCATTTTGGCCTAAACCTTGAACAATATTTCTTAGTTGGTATGTAAAGCCTAGTAGCTTCCAAGATAAGTTCTTTGAATGCTTCCCATTTTGAATTTGCTGTTGGTAACATCATCAGTTGGTCCCACTGTATAGAATTTAAATACTGTCTCAGTCCATCGTAGTCGCCTTTACGGAAGCAATAACCCTTCCCTTTACCCCTAATGGTAGTTACCCCTTTGAGTAAATCCCACTTCAGCACACTGTGATCACTGCCACCTAGTGGTTCATTTATCTGCAGATTCTTAATGCATGAAGAATCACTGCTGATAATCAAATCAAGAGTATTACTCCCTCTAGTTGCCTCCCGAACATGCTGATGTAGAAAACAATCATCCAATAAATCCACAAAAGCCCTGCTAGTGTGTGAGTATCCAGCCCCCAAATTCCAGTCAATATCTGGGAAATTAAAATCTCCCATTATAAGACACTCTGATTTACTGGCCCACTCTATTTCCCTGTACAGTTCCTTATTATACTCATCAGAGTCATTAGGCCTATAGTCCTACACACTCCTACTCTCAATTTTGATCTCCCAATGTTTATGTCACACCAAACTGACTCCACACTGCACTGTCCAGCGATGTCGACTGGCTTCACTTCCTTGGTTTTTATGTGTTTCTTAACTAATAGCATAACACCTCCCCCCTTCCTATCCTGTCTATCCTTTCTGTAGACGTTGTACTCCCCAAATTGCAGTTCCGCATCCCTTATATCTGTGTGACACCACGTCTCTGATATCCCAACAATATCTGCCTTCGATGTTTTGAGCAATACCTCAAATTCATCAAATTTATTTACTATACTCCTAGCATTGGTGTACACGCAAGTATACCTGCACCTGTTTCTATTCTTAGCTACCCTAACGCAACCCATGTGTTTACTTGTACCACAATGGCTCCCAGCAGTCTCTGAAATACCATGCATCTTGTTTTTCAGGCTTCTGCTCATTCTAATAGAAGCAGTTCAAGAATCTCTTTCACCTCTGCCAGTGGCTACTGTCAATCTATTGGTCTTTGTCTCCCCCCAAGCTAGCAGTTTTCCGACCCACCTAACACTGCCTCGATAGCATCAGCAAATATTCTTGCACCCTTTCTATTTAAGTGTATCCCATCCCTGTAGAAGCAATGTCTCCTGTTAACAAGTAAATTGTTAACAGGAGAGTAAATTGTAACAAGTAAATTGTTAACAGGAACGTGTTTCCCTCCCCAAGTTGGGGAGGGAAACACGTTCCAGGACAGAGACTAGACAACAGCCAGAAATAGCCACATCACAAAAAGACCCAAAGAAGACAAACAGCAGGACTCACCCCTCGACCCTGCCATACCAGAGGATACCATATATGAAAAGACGCTCTTTCTCAAAACCGTACTTCAGAAAACTCAAATAGAGTGTCAGCTGCGCTCAGATTGTCACAATCTTCCACAAGAGAGAGCTACCACACGGCTACAGGCCTATATGGAATGCGGGGCAAGTCAAATGCCACAGCGCGCCCCGACATATTCTGATGCGCTGAGGAATCAGTCTGCGACAACAATGGCTGTCACAAACACTACCAACTCCAAGTCCTCACCGAAGAAGACGCTACTCCCTACACCACATCTTGTGGTTCTTAAACCAACCACTACTGACAGTCTTAAAACTAGCGAAGAGGTCAAGAAGAAAGTCATTGACTCTCTGACGCAAGAATTCAAAACAGCCAAGATGTGAGCCATCAGGAAAACGGTAACACTGACGTATTAATCGAGACGGAAACAAAAGACGATGCCAACTTGATTATAAATAATGCCAAGATACCGAGGCTCGGACTTTCTGCTGAGCTGCCGAGAGAAAAATGACCCTCAATTGTTATATTCAGCATAGACCTGGACTTGACCCCCACTTCCATCTGCGAGGAGATATACACACGAAACCTCCAACAATACCTACCAGACAGAGACTATGCAAGCCTACTGGTGCCTAAACACCAAACCAAGAGCGGGAATGGCAGCTCAATAAACTGAGTGGTCGGACTGTCCTCCGAGGCATGGAGGGTGATAACAAAACAAGAGAGAATATATATAAACTGGAGCTCGCACCGCTTCGGGGAACACATCCCAGTACCAAAGTGCTTGCAGCGTTGCCGAGTCGGCCACACCACCAACACGTGCGTCCAGCAGGAGCCTACCTTTGGGCACTGTGCGGAAAAGGGGCACAACTACGCAAACTGCCCAATTAAAGAAAGAGACCCAGCCCGTGCAAATTGCAAGTGACATAAACTCCCCCCCCCCACACACACACACTTAGTCAGAGATAACAAATACCCGGTGTATATATTAAAGCAAGAAGCGCCCAACAATTAAGAATTCATTATGGGAACTCTGCTTAAAAGTTATAACACCACTTGCGTTAAATTCCCCCAACTCCATGCGCAACGAGCAATTGCCGTAGCGGAACAGATAAGGCAAAATGCTGAAGAAGAAAACCTAGACATCCTCCTGCTGCAAGAACACTACACCCGCGACGGTGCCCCGTCCGGGAGTACCCACTCAGCTATAAGATTGTTCAGTTGGACGGAGCAACCCCATGGGCTGCTGTCATTGTAAGAAACCCGTACATAACCGTCACCAGGATCTCACACCTGTGCCACTAGTGGGCATCTTGTGCACACACCGTTAATTCCCTAGGAGAACTTTACGTCATCTCCTTGTAATGTCGTCCAGAGGCGAACATTCTCCTATACATTCAATATCTACACAAAAGTGCACACTGAACTAACAGGAGCAAAGATCCTTATATCTGCCGACCTGAACTGCCGTTCACCTCTGTGGCACAGCAAAACCCAGGAGTGTAGAGGCTCTAGAATTGGGCAGCAGATGGAGTAATTCCTAGCCAACAGCAACTTTGTAGTCATCAGTCGCGCCAACAATCTTCCCACATTTAGTTCGACACTGTGGGAGGCCACCCTGGATGCCACTATCGCCACTAGACCTCTAGTTAGTCACCTCAACGATTGCATGGTGCAAGAGGATTGGAGTGTTTCCGACCACAGGTCCACCACCTTCATTATGCGATGTCCACCACCTTCATTCGATGGTCACTCCATCGAATCCAGATATTCAGCTACAAGCAGGAAAGATATGCTGCGAATAGAGCAGACTCGGCTAAATTCAAACAGGCGATCACCAGAAACGCACACAACCATCATTCAACCAGCTCCAGAAACTGATCCCTGACCAATCAACGCGCTGTAACCAATGCCACAGTCAACGCGGATAATCAATCAATCAGGACGAGGACCGTGGAAGACTGCTGCACAAATTGGAGCAGTGTGGCATTGGAGGCAAATTACTGCCATGGATAAAGGGGTGATTCAGGGGGAGAAGACAGAGAGTGGTAATCAATGACATTGCTCATCGTGGACTAATGTTATTAGTGGAGTTCCTCAGGTTCAGTGTTGGGTCCATTGTTGTTTTCTGTATTTATAAATGATATTGATGATGGTGTATCAGGCTTAATGTCCAAGTTTGCAGACGATACAAAGGTTAGCAGGGTTGTTAAGGACACTACTGACGCTATGCTGCTGCAACAGGATTTGGAAAGGTTGAGCAGATGGGCTGAGAGGTGGCAAATGCAGTTTAACATTGACAAATGTAAAGTACTACATATGGGAAACAGCAACCCCAGAGCAACATATCAACTATGTGGTACTACACTGACAGTGGTAGAGAATGAAAAGGACCTGGGGGGGGGGGGGTAATTGCGCAGGCAGATATGAAGTTTTCTGAGTAGCGCAGACGGGCTGCAAGAGTGGTGTCTTGTCAATGATATACAGGAATTTTTCTAGCAGGGATAAGAAGGTGATTATTCCCTTCTATAAGCCAATGGGCGAGCCACATCTTGAGTACTGTATACAGGTCTGGAGGCCTCATTTCAAGAAGGATGTAGAGCTGCTGGAAAGAGTACAGAGAAGGGCAACAAGATTAGTGAATGGAACAAAGGGTTGCTCTTACGAAGAAAGGCTTAAGTTTTGCAAATTACAGTGTCTGGAGTCTAGGCACCGGCGAGGTGATCTAAATAAAGCCTTGAATGCTTTAAGCATGTCGAATGCTGATGGGATTCTTCCTCTTGCTCAGAATAATCACTCGAGAGGGCATAAATTCAAATTGAGGAAAGCAAGATGTAGGATAGATGTGCGGAAATTTGTCTTTAGCCAGCGAAATACCTGTCCAGCTGAGCCTTAAATAAATTTAAGGCTCAGCTGGACAGGTATTTCGAACGAACGGACGGGTGTAGTGGAAGTGTTTTTTTTTTGGCTGATGCTGCATAAGCTTTCTTTCTTGCATCATATGCCTCTACTAATGCTAATGCTAATGCTAAAGGACTTCCCAGTTGGGAGCTGTCTCGTGGTGGTCGCAAGGGCTCGACCAGCTTAGAAGAGCAATGAACCAGAAGAGAGGCGCCTTTCAAAGAGGTAGACAGACCTGGCCACCCTCTAAAGTGGATACTCTCAGGCAACAGTACTGGGAGGCCAGAAAGACCTATACTGTGATGATCAGCAGCGGTAAAAGCTGTTCTGGGAGCATGTGGTTTCTACTGTCGGCAACTATGACCCCTGGAGCATAATCTACTGGATAACCACAAAAAAGCTGCCTAGGGGGAGAGGTAACCCCTTCCACCGTCACCCCACAAGGTGTCATGACCAATAACTGGCATGACACAGTTAATAACATACTAGACGCCACTTTCAAAACAATCGAAGGAAACAACACCCCTGCGTAGCAACTGCTATGCCAGGCCAGTGAAGTATACAAATCCCCCAGAACGGAGGATCCCTTTACCCACTCAGAACTACAAACTGCCATAAGCAAGATAAGAATTAGGAAAACCCTAGAGCTAGATATGCTTGAGCCAGAGCTGGTTAGGAAAGTGATCGAGTACACCCCAGATCTGCTCCTGGACCTTTTCAACCACTGTCTCCATTCAGGCTGTTTCCTTCTCGACTGGAAAGTGACAAGCATCAAAATGAGCTTAAAAAATCCATCCAAACCACAGTCTGGATGGATATCGACCAATTGCCTCACTGTTTATGCTTAGCAAAGTACTGGACCAGCTGGTCAGACAGAGGATTGAAGTGCCTTCACCACTGCAAGCTTAACAGCAAACAAACAATTTGGATTTAAGCCAGGAAATTCGACCGTTGACGGACTGGAATTCATCCTTAACATGGTGGAGAGCTACAGACAAAAATACTTTCTCGTCATCTCTATTAACTTTGCGGAGGGGTCTGACGCCCTTTGGTGGCCGAGCATCCTCGCAAGACTCAGGACTGCCCAACTGCCAACCTCTATGATTGCGTAAGAAGCTATTTGACCAATCGACGGGTCCTGGTATAGGCCCCATTTTGCGAGGTTGACCGACAAATACACCGGGGATGCCCGCAGGGCTCTGTCTTAAGTCGTCTCCTGTAGAACTATGTACTGGACGAGTTCCTTTCCCTCGACTTAGGCGCGTACAGAAATTGGCCTAATTGACCTGTCCCTAGCCCTTACTGCGGATTCAAGAGCCCAACTAGAAACTCTCGGAATGCAGCAGTAACCGCACTGCGAGAATGGACGGAAAGGCATCGACTCACCATACCGGCCACCAAGACCAAATCCATCTTACTTAAGGGCTACGTAACCCCAACTAGACCACCGCAAATAAGAATCAACAATAGAACAATTAAGCTAGCCACAGAACTAAAGTACCTGGGAGTTATCCTGGACCGTATTCTATCTTTCATCCCACAGCTAAAATATGTACAGGCTAAGATGAAAAAATACTCTGCCATGCTTGCCTGAGTCACACGTCGTGACTGGAGCCTAAAAATGCTCACCCTTGCGATCCTTTATAAAGCAGCCAATCACATACGCCTCCGGTGTCTGGTTCCACAAAGCCTCAACAGTGATAAAGCGCATACGACTGGATATTATACATAGACCCCATCCTATTGAGCCTCACTTCGTAGAGCTCACACTCGAGCATGCTACTCGAGTGTGAGCTCTACGAAGATCTGTGTGGACACCTCATCACACGAGTCTGGTTCAACCCCAAAAATCGAGAGCAGTACCTACTGAAGGACGAGGGAACATACAATGCCCTCACCAACTTTGCTCAGTACGTCTTTGCAACTCTACCTTTGCCGGCAAACCTAGAACAACTAGGATAAATGCAACAACAATCACAATAAATGACGAACCAAGAGAAAACTGGACTGCATTCCAGCTGTAACTAAACTCCACTCTCCCAAATACTGACCCATGGATGGGATATCGATTCCATTTGAGAACTGTTAACCAATCACATCGCACGACCTACAGTGACTACAATCGGACCTTCGGGAGTGCAGCCTGACTGTGACTGAACCCTATCCTATTGAACATCGACCAGAGGACGGACCTGGATCCACGAGTAACTACTTAATAAAAGACCAAACAGGACCCGCACAGACAGACCTGGACTGAAAATCTGGACAGAGATACCTTCACTGGAATCCTGGGAATCCCGAATGGGGAGTCCTGGGGCCCAGACTGAAGCCACCCCACATCTATGCCCTGTTGGCGATCAGACCGGCTCCCTTGCCTGGCCTACTTTTTACCCAACCCCGGCAGGGGGAGGAGACCCCTCCCCTTCTCGCCACCCCTTCTTTTCCTTCGAGTGGGTGTCTGCGTGGGTAGCACAGTGGTATCGTCACCGTCCTCCCCACACCGGGTGGAAAAGGCTCGGGTTCGAATCCCGTCGATGACGCGAGGAACTTTAATGGGCTTTTTTCACTCCGTGGCTGAGTTAGTCGGTCTCAGGCGTAGAAAACAAGGTTTTCCCCTTAGAAACAGGTTTTTTCGTCCAGCAAAACAGGCAAATCGACCAGAGAACACACGCAATTTACAGACACGCATACGGGTTAATTTAATCATTTACGGGTAACCCTAATATAGTAATTTTTTAAAAAAATTCCTTCGGGTGGGGCATGGGCATGCCCCTCCAGTTTACAGTGTGGCATACAGAGTACTTACTATGATTTTCCTCTGAGAAAGGTAGCTTCGGATGCAGTTATAAAGGTTCTTGGGCAGGATGGCAGTGTGAAGTCTGCCGAGGATGCTTGATCACCAAAGTGACTCAAACATCCCGGGAAAGTCATTGGAGATGACTAAAAAGTATTTTTTTTTATCTGTGTTTTGTGCGGCTGATGATCACTTGCAGAGCGTCCACTGTAGACAAGCCTTCGCGGAATCCATATTGGTTTGGAGATTGAAGTTCGGCTGAGTTATAATGGTTTTCAATACGTTGATGGATGAGATGTGCCAATAGCTTGCTAAGCACAGTAGGGAGGGCAATAAGCCTGCAGGAGTTTGGCTGGTCTAGTGGTTTGGTCTGGTTTTTGAGGATCAGTCTGTTTGTAGACAGTGGTTAAACAGGCGGACAGGTTGTGAGGTATATTCTATTGTCTTCTTAATGATTTCAGGTTCAAGAAAGTTTAGGCCTGGGGATTTCCTTGTTCTGATTTTAGAGGCAGCAGTGTTGAGCTACTCCAAAGTGAAGGGTGGTCCAAGTAGTTGGTTGCTATATGTCTCAGTTTCTGTTTGTAGTTGCGTCTGCCTTTGGGTACCCGACATACCTGGGTTTTGAAGATGGTGTCTAGGATGTTATTCACTGAACTGTGCGAAGTGGTGGTCATATTTCCTTGGGGAGTTTTGGTTGATGACCCTACCTCTCCTCTTGGGAGTTTATTTGTTGCAATTCTATATACTATTCCCCATGGGTCAGTATTTCCAACCGTGGAGACGAGCTCCTCCCAGGATTTCTGTTTTCTTTTTCTTATAAGCGCAGTATATTGATTACGGGTTCCCTGTACTGTAGCCGTAGAACAATTATCTCCTTCTCCGGCCAAGCCCGAACCGCGCGTTGAAATCTCCTCCGTTTTTGGTTCACATCCTGTCGCAGATTGCGTAGCTCCTGGTTCCACCAGGGTACTGCCCCTGGCTTGGGATTCTTCTTCCTTGGCTATGTTGCTGGCTGTTGTTATGGCATTTGTAATTTTCCTTTGGTGGTAGTTCAGGTGGTGTGGATTTGTAATATCTTCTGGGGATCCCTGAAAGAGGGTCACTAGAGTTTCTCTGAACAGCTCCCAATTTGCTTTGGCTATGGCATATCTTTAGGTCATTAGTCGCACTATAGGTTGCTGTGCAAGGAATGCTGTTATCCTACAGGTTATTGCTCTATGGTCGGATGTTGTCCAGTCTTCATGCACGTTCCAGTCTGTGATGTAAACAGCGAGGGGCCTTGTAGCCAGGGTCACGTCAATCCAGGATTCCCAGAGGGTGCTCGAGAAAGTTGCTGGGTGGTTGGGTTGGTTGAGGTGTGAATTAAGAAGGAATTCCTATAGGCGTTGGCCATTGCTTGTTCCACGCTGGTCACGAGCTCACTGTGCCGCAGTCCGGAGCAGCAGTTGGCATCTGTGGCAAATAGTATTTTCGCTCTTTGAAGCTCCATTAAAAGGTACTTGGAGATAGTTGATTGTGGGGAGTATGTCTTGTCCTGGTCTACAGTAGAGCGAGACAACGTACAGTTCTCCAAGTGGGGTTACCATGTGGGCACATGCTCCCCAGGGGGAGCAGACATGGGAAATTCTGGTACAGGTGATATCCTGGTTCCTGACTGCAATAGCCGTCCTAGGCGTATCATCGTTTATTTAAATCACTTTGTGTGCCAGGGGGGTAGCCCCTGACTTTTTTGTTGTGGATGTATGGCTCGTGAAGGAGCAGGACATCCAGGTTCTGTTCAACTGCCTTTAGCCAAATCTACTCAACTACAGCTCGGGCACAATGTGCATTGAATTGTAGGATTTTAAGCTCTTTTGTGCTGCATCTATTAGGCAGCGCACCTATAATCTATGCAGGTTTGGTATGCGCTCTTCACCTTTGGTAAATCGGGCATTTTCTGGCCCTTATGGAGTGGCTGTCGTTTATTTTTTATGCCTTTCAGTTTGCACAGACCGGCTGAGCTATTTTGTTAGGACAGTTGGCAAATTCATGTTCTTTCTTCCCCACAGTAGCCGCATGTTGACTCAGCCTGACCACATGTATGAGTAGTGTGGCCAAAATGGCAACACTAGAAACACTTGGGGACAGACAGATGCTCTTGAATCAGTGGCTTCCCCAACAAATGAATATCCTGCTTTGTGTACTCAAGGTTTGCCCACCTTCGGGGCCAACTCAACGACCCAGTTAAATTTGTTACCATCCCTAGACTTGGTTTGGTATTTGGGGAAGATGAGCGTGTCTGTGCTGCAATCAGGAAATCTCTCTTGTAGGTTCCTGTGATATATTTTCTCCCTTAAATTCTCCCGGGCCTGGTTTTTATCTGTGTCATAGATTACAATTGAGGGCCTTTCCTTTTCGGGGCCTCTGCTACAAGTCCCAGTGTTGGTATTTTTAGATCGGTTATGAGGGTCTAGAATTCTTTTTTGTCTCCGTTTCGATAATTATCCCTACGTTTTTTTGTCTTTCGAATTGATTTGATTTTTATTGTTTTCAGATCGCCATTTAAGTTTGCAATAACCGAGGTCTTGATTCCTTCGTTCAATTTAGGGGCATCTTCTATTGCTGGCTTAAGGATGACGAGGTTTGGATGTGGCAGGAGCGTCTTTTTTCTGGGTGGTAGGTAATAGAATAGAAATTCATTACTCCAAGGCTAGCCTACACTCTGAAAACCAATACGGCTTTAGAAGGGGATGCTCCACGGTGGACGCCTTAGAGAATATCGTCAAAGCAGCTACCACTACCAGCCATAAATACTTCCTTGTCATTTCAGTGGATTTTGCCGGGGCGTTTGACTCCCTCTGGTGGCCAAGCGTCCTCGGCAGACTCCGGAAAGCAAAACTACCGGCTAATTTGTACAATTGTATAAAAACCTATATCGCAAACAGAACAGTAACCATCAGTGCTCCGTACTGTTCAGCCACACGACCAGTCTATAGAGGATGCCCACAAGGCTCAGTACTTGGCCCACTTCTCTGGAATGTGGTGCTCGACAGCTTTGTAAACCTTGACCTTGGTGATGTGTGGTCACAGGCCTACGCGGATGACCTGATCCTGATGCTGGCGGCAGACTCAAGAACTGAACTAGAGATCTCTGCAAACCGTGCTATAAATATCCTACAAGACTGGGCCACCAAAAACCACTTAAAGATATCCCCAACAATCACCTGCTCCATCCTACTTAAAGGTTTTCTCAATATCAGACGGCCTCCCCAGATAAAGATTCAGGAAACAACAATTAAGCTTTCCACCCAACTTAAATATCTTGGTATTCTGCTGGATAAAAATCTGTCATTCACACCCCATCTTACTTACCCCCGAAGCAAAATCAAAAAATACTCCGCACTAATAGCTAGAGTCACTTGTCGTGACTGGGGGCTTAGGAAGAGGACCCTAGCTCTCTTCTATAAGGCAGTCTTCTTACCAGCAATAACATACGCATCAGGAGTCTGGTTCCACAAGGCGGTAAACAGCAGTAAACAAAAGGAAGCTAGAGACCATTTAACGTTCAGTCCTACTGACAATCTCGAGAGCCTGCTGTACTGCAAGCACCCACGCCCTCCAGGTCCTCTTGGGCGCTCTCCCCTGAACCTGAAGATCGTCCGCTGTGGGCTGCTTTATCAACTATCCAAAGGCAAAGCAATCACCTGCTTAGACTACACAACTGATCCGGCGAACGATTGTAAACTCGAGAAAAAATGCCTTCTCACCCACCTACAGCAGGCTTCGTAAACCCGCTGGGCGACTTCGACAAAAAGGAAAGTCACCCGAAGATTCATACCGGATAATCAACTAGTGTTTCCCAAAAGCCCAAACTGGTTTTCACCGGGACTGCTGACATCTTACCTACTCACGGGACACGGCGCAATAAGAGCAAAACTCTCCAGTTTCGGATTGAGTGACACCCCTCTCTGCCACTGTGGACAAATTATTTATTATTATTATTATTTTAGGGTTGCCCGTAATTAAATACATTAACCCGTATTTGTGTGTGTAAATTGCGTATGTTCTATGGTCGATTTGCCTGTTTTGCTGGACGAAAAAACCCCAGTTACTGGGGAGAAAAACCTTGCTATCTACGCCTGAGACCGACTAACTCAACCACGGAGTGAAAAAAGCCCATTAAAGTTCCCCGCGTCATCAACGGGATTCAACCCAGGCCTTTTTCACACGGTGTGGGGAGGACAGTGACGATACCACTGTGCTACTCGCCCAGATTGCCACTATGGACAGCCAGAGACGTGGGAGCACCTCATGCACCACTGCCAACTACACGAAAACCTCCGCTGCCTCTTAATAACTAGAATAGGTTTCTCGCCAATAAACCAAGAACAATATCTCCTGGAGAGCGAGGACAACTATGAATTCTTAACGCAGTTTGCGCAGGATCTTTTTACTAGAAGAAGAACATACCCACAACTTTAGCAGGAATTTTCCCACAAACTAACCACTCGTCATCCATAATTGGAATGTTCAATTTCAATGCTCATTCCCTATTGGAATGAGCAGCAGCTTGGAAAATAAGATGCAGGATATTTCAGAGACTGCAGGGAGTCATTGGGGTACAAGTAAACACATGGGTTGTGTTAGGGTAGCTAAGAAAAAGAACAGGTGCATGTATACTTGCGTTTACACCAATGCTAGAAGTTTAGTAAATAAATTTGATGAATTTGAGGTATTGCTCAAAGCATCGAAGGCGGATATTGTTGGGATATCAAAGACGTAGTGTCACACAGATATAAGTAATGCAGAACTGGAATTTGGGGAGTACAACGTCTACAGAAAAGATAGACAGGATAGGAAGGGATGAGGGGTTATGGTATTAGTTAAGAAACACATAAAATCCAAGGAAGTGAAGCCAGTCGACATCGCTGGACAGTGCAGTGTCGAGTCAGTTTGGTGTGTCATAAGCATTGGGAGATCAAAATTGAGAGTAGGAGTGTGCTATACGCCTAATGACTCTGATGAGTATAATAAGAAACTGTACAGGGAAATAGAGCGGGCCAGTAAATCAGAGAGTCTTATAATGGGGGATTTTAATTTCTCAGATATTGACTGGAATTTGTGGGTTGGTCACTCACACACTAGCAAATCTTTGTGGATTTATTGGATGATTGTTTTCTAAATCAGCATGTTCGGGAGGCAACTAGAAGGAGCAATAGTCTTGATTTGATTATCAGTAGTGATTCTTCATGCATTAAGAATCTGCAGATACAGGAAACACTAGATGGCAGTGATCACAGTGTGCTGAAGTGAGATTTACTCAAGGAGGTAACTACCATTAGGGGTAAAGGGAAGGGTTATTGCTTTCGTAAAGGTGACTACGATGGTCTGAGACAGTATTTAAATTGTATACAGTGAGACCAACTGATGATGTTACCAACAGCAAACTCAAAATGGGAAGCATTCAAAGAACTTATCTTGGAAGCTACTAGGCTTTACATACCAACTAAGAAATATTGTTCAAGGTTCAGGCCTAAATGGATGTCAGATAAACTAATGAGACATATGGCAGAGAAGAAAAATGCATGGGATACATATAAATTAACATGTGACACAAAAGCCTATAATAGATATAAGTTAATCTGTAACCAAGTTACAAAGGAGGTTAGGCAGGCTAAGGCAGATTACGAGAAATCTTTGGCAAGGTATGCAAAGAAAAACAGCAAGGAGTTTCTAGAAGGTAGGGGATGAATTAGATTGGTCCACTTGATATCGATGGTTCAACTGTTCATTATCCTGCTCAGGTAGCTAACAAACTAAATCAATATTTTGCATCTACATTCACACATGAGGAGTTATTTAGCGAGGGGAAAGCCAGAGGTGTATTCAACTCTAGCAGTAAGCTAGAGAATCTTGTAATAACTGAGAGTGAAGTGGAAGAGAAATTGTTGAAGATAAACACAAGAAAGGCACCCGGGGTGGATGGGATCTATCCAGTTATATTAAAGGAGGCAGCAAAGGAAATAAGCAATCCATTGGCCATAATTATGAGAGCTTCCTTGGACTCAGAGGACACACCAACAGACTGGAGATGTGCAAATGTAACCCCAATTCACTAAGGAGGATCAAAGGCTGACACAAGTAATTATAGACCTGTGAGTTTAATTTCTGTTCGAGGAAAATTAATGGAAGCACTGGTTAAAGAAGCACTGCAGGATCATCTTGACAAGAATTCAGTTATAGCTCAGACACAGCATGGTTTTGTTAAGGGAAGGTCTTGCCTGAACAATTTGATTGGATACTATGATGTAGTCACAAAAGAATTTGATGCAGGGAATAACTTTGATATTATATATTTGGATCTTAGAAAAGCTTTTGATACTGATGCACATGGAAGACTGCGGCACAAATTGGAGCAGTGTGGCATTGGTGGCAAATTGTTGCTATCGATAAAGGGATGGTTGATTGGCAGAAGACAGAGAGTGGTAATTAATGGACACTGCTCATCGTGGACTAATGTTATTAGTGGAGTCCCTCAGGGTTCAGTGTTGGGTCCATTGTTGTTTTCTGAATTTATAAATAATATTGATGATGGTATATCATGCTTAATGTCTAAGTTTGCAGACGATACAAAGATTGGCAGGGTTGTTAAGGACGCTACTGATGCTATGCTGCTGCTGCAACAGGATCTGGAAAGGTTGAGCAGATGGGCTGATAGGTGGCAAATGAAGTTTAACATTGACAAATATAAAATACTACATATGGGAAAGAGCAACCCCAGAGCAACGTATGAACTCTGTGGTACTATACTGACAGTGGCAGAGAATGAAAAGGACCTGGGGGTAATTGTTCAGGCGGTAATTGTTCACATATGAAGTTCTCTGAGCAGTGCAGACGGGCTGCAAGAGTAGCTCATGGTGTCTTATCAATGATATACAGGATTTTTTCTAGCAGGGATAGGGAGCTGATTATTCCCTTGTATAAGGCAATGGTCAGGCCGCACCTTGAGTACTGTACTGTATACAGGTCTGGAGGCCTCATTTCAAGAAGGATGTAGAGCTGCTGGAACGAGTCCAGAGAAGGGCAACAAGGTTAGTGAACGGAACGAAGGGTTGCTCTTACGAAGAAAGGCTTAAGTTTTGCAAATTACAGTGGCTGGAGACTAGGCACCGGCGAGGTGATCTGATAGAGGTGTACAAAGCCTTGAATGGTTTGAGCATGCTCAATGCTGCTGGGATATTTCCTCTTGCTCAGAGTAATCACTTGAGTAGGCATAAATTCAAATTGAGGAAAGACAGATGTAAGATAGATGTGCGGAAATTTGCCTTTAGCCAGCGGTTAGTTGGTTGGTGGAATAGACTTCCATCCCTTGTTGTGGAAGTTGATAGCCTAAATAAATTTCAGCCTTCGCTGGACAGGTATTTCGGAAGAACGGATGGGTGAAGTGGAAGGGTTTTTTTTTTTTTTTTTTGGCTGATGCTGCATAAGCTTGCTTTCTTGCATCACATGCCTCTACTAATGCTAATGCTAATGCTAATGCTAATAATAAAGATCCTTAGATGTGTTAACCTACAATCTGAAGAACAACTATTCATTAACTTAACCTGGATCTGACCCCTGTCTTAAACTGGAGTCATTATCTGGACTTGACCACTCACACGGACAGGACAACATATCCCAGGAATGGCATACGAAGACATGTCAAAGGCATTATGCAGTTTTCTGCCGAAACATTATTTGGCGATCTGAATTGGGTACCCTCACTCGGTTCACTTTCTTTCCCTTCCCTTGGCAGGGGGATGGTTACTCTGTACCCTCCCCCTGCCATTCCCTATCTTCACCTGGTGAGGCATGGGTCTGTCCCACCGAGTTTTGGGGTTATCTTCACTATGGACCCCATATTTCTGTCTTTCACCCCCCCAGTCTTCAGTCTCCCTTACCTCTCTAGCTATCTTGCGACTAGCGTTTGACCCTTGTCAAAACTACACAAGCCCCAGACTAAAAAAAAAAAAAAAAAAAAAGGAACTCTAACCCGCATAACGTATAACTTATATCTCATTCTAGCGTTTCTCTTACACCTACTTTTTTTTTTTTAGGTCCTAGACACTGAAATCTCAGGAAATTAGGTGGCAGGACCTGCCAGAGTAAATAGTAAATTTCTAAAATACTGGTATACCTGGTCTGCCTCCACGACGTATAGAGTGGGCAACGGTGGGTCTCATTTGAAACCCAACGGCTAAAAGACCAGATGAACAACGGTACAAAACATTACACACACACCACAATATCCACACACTTTTAAACCTCTGGCCTCTACAGTGTTCTGTATCACACCACAATGTATAATACGCGGAGATGGGGGAAATCCCTGGTGCCGTTAGACCCTAAACACACTATACACTATACACCTGCAGCAGGAGAGTCTGACCCTATACACCATACACCTGCAGCAGGGGAGTCTGACCCTATACACCATACACCTGCAGCAGGGGAGTCTGGAGTCTCCTTTTTTTTGCAGCGTGGTTTGCATTGAAATACTGGTGTGTGCATGAGTAATCATGACCTTCAGCTGTCAACATTGTTTGTGTCTTTGGCTGATAGTCGGTTGTGCGAGAAGTGATTCGATGAGTATCGCTGTGTGTACGGAAGTTATACTAAAAATTTAAAATAAAATGTACTGAACTCGGGAGACTTGATTCCGTTGTCATTTCGATGCTTTCTTGCAGACTTGCAGGGCAGCTGCTTTAATGTATTAATAAGTTGGCAGTTTCCGGTGAACCACTATTTTTGACAATAAAACCCAGAGAACAAAAATCACACAACTTTCTCGTGTGAGTGGCATGCTATATGTCAGGGGGAAAGCGAGAACCGGTCCCAATCTGCCAAGGGGAACGGGTGAACAGATAGTCCTGCATGGGTGCCCATTTCAGATCGCCTCAATGCGCTGTGGCGGAAAAGGAAAAGCTGCAGAGCTGTCGACGATCCAGGTCAAAGTATGTCTTCCTTTTTTTCTCTCTCTTTTTTTTCATATACAACAATAAACAACAAACAAAAAAAAAAAAAAAAAACAGTTCCAGGTCGCCAGTTGGCCTTCTTATGGTCCTGTTCTTAGAATACAAGTTCAGACTCAATCTAGTAATGTCAGGTTCATCAACTGTATTTTACTTTCAGAATACTCTCCAGACGGGCGTTGTTAACAGGAGAGATTGCTTCTACAGGGATGAGGTACAATTAAAAGGAAAGGGTGCAAGGATGAGCAGCAGCCTGGAAAGCAAGATGCTGGAGGTTTTCAGGACTGCTGGGAATCATCGCAGAACAAGTAAATACATGGGCTGTGTTAGGAGTAATGAAGAGTAGGAACAGGTGCATGTATACTTGCATGTTCACCAATGCTATAAGTATAGTTAACAAATTTGATAAATTTGAAGTGCTGGTAAAGATATGAAAGGCGGATATTGTTGGAATATCAGAGATGTGGTGTCACACAGGTATAAGCAGTACGGAATTGGAATTTGGAGAGTATAATATATACAGAAAGGATAGACAGGGCAGGAAGGGAGGATGGATTATGCTGTTAGTTAAGAAACATAAAATATAATGAAGTGCATCCAATTGATGTTGGTGGACAATACAATGTTGTGTCAGTGTGGTATGACTTAAGCACTGGGAAAGGGAAAATGAAAGTAGGTGTGTGTTATAAGCTTAATGACTCTGATCAGTATAATGGACAATTGTGTAGAGAAAAATTACTATATTAGGGTTACCCGTAAATGATCACATTAACCCGTATTCGTGTCTGTAAATTGCGTGTGTTCTCTGGTCGATTTGCCTGTTTTGCTGGACGAAAAAACCACAGTTTCTGAGGGGAAAAACCTTGCTATCTACGCCTGAGACCGACTAACTCAGCCACGGAATGAAAAAAGCCCACTAAAGTTCCTCGCGTCATCGACGGGATTCGAACCCGGGCCTTTTCCACCCCGTGTGGGGAGGACGGTGACGATACCACTGTGCTACCCACGCAGCATTGCGCAGAGAAAGAGAGTGGGACAGTAAATCAGCATGTTTTATAATGGGGGATTTTAACTTTCCAGATATTGACTCGAACTTGTCGATTGGGCACTCGCACACTACCAAGACTTTTGTGGATTTGTTGGATGATGGTTTTCAACAGCAACATGTTTGAGAGGCAACCAGAGGGGATAATACTCTTGATCTGATTATCAGCATTGATTATTCATGCATTAAGAATTTGCAGATAAAGGAACCACTGGGTGACAATGATCACAATGTACTGATGTGAAATTTACTTAAAGATGTAACTGCCATATCTAGTCTAAAGGGAAGGGCTATTGCTTTCGTAAAAGTAACTAGAAGGAATCTCAGACAGTTTTTAAATTCTGTACAGTGGGACCAACTAATGATGTTACCAACACTGAATTTTAAATGGGAAGCCTTCAGGGACTTACAGGCTACTAGGCTTTTCATATCGACTAAGAAATACTGTTCAAAGTTTAGGCCTAAATGGATATCAGGTGAATTAATGAGGCTTGTGTCAGAGAAGCAAAATGAATGGGATGTATACAAATTATCAAGCAGCACAGAAACCTATGATAGATATAAGCTATTCTGTAATCAAGTCACAAATTAGGTTAGGCAGGCGAAGACAGATGACGAGAAATCTTTGGCAAATGATGCAAAGAAAAACAGCAAAGAGTTCTTTAGTTATGTAAACGCTAGAAGGAAAGGGATGAACACCAATGGTTCGACTATTAATGATCCTGCTCAGGTATCTGATAAACTGAATGAGTATTTTGTATCTACATTCACACATGAGGAGTTATTCAAGGAGGGAAATGCCAGAAGTGTATCAAACTCTAACAGGGAGCTAAATGATTTTGTAATGACTAGAAATTGTTGAATTGGAACATAAGGAAGGCACCTGGAGTGGATGGGATCTATCCGTTTATAGCAAAAACACAGCAGGATGCTGAGGAGCTACAGATCTCAGTCACGGCAGTGAGTATTGTCGAATTGGTCAGATCAGGTCCAAAATTTCCCTACATGGGACAGGGTCCCATCCAAGGTATGCTTACTGAATTTAATGGGTGGTGTCAAGAACAGTAGCGCAGTAATAAGCGGGACACTGGTCCCATCTGGGTTCAATTTAATGGCTTCAAGCTCGATAATACAGATACACAAGATGTGCAGGTTCCGTCCTACGGATGAGTCCAGTTCCACCGGTGTCATCAGATACCATTGCTGGGGCCAGAGGAATTTTCATGCTTTCCGTTTGGTAGATGCACGGGCTTTGGAGTTTGGCGATGTTATCCAGTTTGAATTATGGCCAGCATATTCTAGAATTACTTGGGTCTATTGTGCTGTCTGTTCATGTTGATGGGGTTGCCACTCGTAGGGACATGTTTGAGAAAGGGTTCTTTCCCTGGAGAAGAGTTCTTGGGCGAAAGTGGAGAAGGCACGGTAATGCTCTTCATTCTCTAATAGGTGTATTTCTTGCCATTGCGGGAGATAATGAATCTGTGTAATTAAGGTGTAAGGTCGTCATAGTGTAGGCACTCGTACATCAAACGATGCTGTAATGGAGCCATGTCCCGTCAGGAGAAGCCTTGTTTGAAGGCCTGGAGTGAACCACGTCGGGCATTTAAGATACTCTGTTTGGACATCTACGATAAATTTGCGTGTTATGGCGCCCTTCATGGACTCAGCCCATCTATGTTGCTAAATTTGAGTTAGATAAGTGATTAATCTCTTTTCCTTAGCCTTCCTGCTGTTAAGTGGATTCAGCATGAAGCTTAGGATTGTGTCCGTTTTTACCTTGGAGAGTTGGTGGAGAAGGCCAGTACACGCAATTTCAAAGTCTAAAGGAAACTCGCCGGGGGGGTATGATTTAAAACTGTACGACATGCTCTGGTTTTCGTTAGAAGGATAGAGCGCTGCATGGTTTCAATTTTACGTCTGTTAAAAATCGTCTGCGTTTTGGAGAACCATACCCCAGAGGAACAGGTGACGGCGGGGATGAAGACTGCTTTATTGAAGAGCACCATGGTGCGCTTCTTGAGGCCCCAGTTCCGCCGGGTCACCCTGGTCACAAGGGTAGTGTTGTTAGTCGTCTTCTAATGAATATAAATTAAATGTTTTAGAAGGACAGATTTTTATCTAGGACTAATCCTAGATGGAAACAGTACACCAATGGAAACAGGGAATGGAACGAAGGTGGAGTTGGCTTTCTGGTCCATAAAGATATAAGAAACAACATTTAAGAATTCAAAAGTACATCACCAAGGGTGTCAAGACTACTATTCAGGATTTCTAAGAGGTACAAGCTAAACATTATAATGATTTATGCACCAACATCGAGCCATGACGATGAAGAGGTTGAAGGAATGTACACCGAAATTGAGAGTCTTCCAGATCAGCAGAAAACCCACTACACTATCATTATGGGGGGGGGGGGACTTCAATGTTTTCCCTTAATGCATTTATTTTCCCCTGATGTTTTCCCCTAATGCATTAAGCAAAAACAGGTTGGAAACAGACAAAACAGCGCAGAAAGGGGAATTTTGGAGATTTTGGAAATGGTGAAAGACTTGTGGAATTTGCAGAATCTCGAGGAATGCCAGTAATGAACACTTTTTTCCAAGAAATGGGTGAACAGAATGTGGGCATGGAAGAGCCCGAATGGATTAACAACTAAATCGACTTCATCTTCACTAACAGAAGATATATCGTGAATGATGTTACCGTCCTGAACAAGGTAAACGTTGGAAGTGATCACAGAATGGTAAGATGCACACTTGATATAGATGTAAGAACAGAAAGGAAAAAACTGACTCGAGTAAATAATACGAATGTCTTTGAGATAATAGAAGAGGAGAAAAAGCACTTTTGTACTGGAACTTAAGAGATTGAGAACTTAAGAACTTGAGCTTCTGCAGACTGTTCAGGATCAATGTATCGACGAGGAATACTACAACTTCCTGAAAGTGATAAAACCTAAGAACTCTATAGGTAAAAAGAAATCTAAAGAAGAAAAAATAGTCAAGAAACATTTGTCATGATGAACCGAAGACAACAAATGAAGAGCAAGATAAACACTGAGAACGATAAAATTGAGTATACTGAGTTATGCAAAGCCGTTAGAAAGCAACTTAAAGATGACATAAGAAGGTTAAACACAAGAAAACTAGAACATTAAGGGAAAATATAGGATTTAAATCTTCAGCCATGAGCAGTAAGACAAATAATACTTAAACTGAAGAATAGCGATGCTGTACTTATAAATAACAGATAAGGAATTATTCAAATAGCAGAAGACTACAATAGAGAATTATACAAGGAGAGAGGGAATGATAGGAGCGGTGGGGAAGATAGATCACAAATTAGGAACACATACAGCAATCCGATATTCTTCGTGATGAGGTAGAACATGCGTTGAAGAAAATGAAGAATCAGAAAGCCCCGGGGGAAGATGAAGTTACTGTAGAGTTGTTAAAATTAGGAGGTAGAGACATGGCACAGAAACTGGCAAGACTCTTAACAAAATGCATTAGACAAGGTGTGACGCCTAAGGAGTGGAATAATGCAATCATAGTTTTGCTGCATAAGATCATAAATTGAAAATTATAGACCAATTAGCTTGTTATCCCACATCGACATGTTGTTCCCAAGGATTAGAAAGAATACTTGATGAGAAAGTGCAAAGCAAGCTTCCTTTAGGACAGGATTCTCAACTATGGATCACCTTCACGTAATATCACAGCTAATGGAAAAAGAAAATGAATATAAATACCATTATGCCTGGCATTTGTGGATAATGAAAAGACATCTCACTCCATACAGCATGAGTCAATGTTTCGGGCATTGGAAAGACAAGGCATAGATACCCCATATATTATGATTTTGAAAAAACTATATGAGAAAGCTACCTCCTTTTTTAGACTAGACAAAGACCGTAACAAATTTAAAATTAAGAAAGAGTTCGACAAGGAGACATAATTAGCATTAGCATTTAGCATTAGTAGAGGCATTTGATGCAAGAAAGCAAGCTTATGCAGCATCAGCCAAAAAAAAAAAAAAAAAAAACCCACTTCCACTTCACCCCTCTGTTCGTTCAAAATACCTGTCCAGCTGAGCCTTAAACTTATTTAGGCTATCAACCTCCACCACAAGGGATGGAAGTCTGTTCCACCAACCAACCACCCGCTGGCTAAAGGCAAATTTCCGCACGTCTATCCTACATCTGTCTTTCCTCAATTTGAATTTATGCCCTCTCAGGTGATTTTTCTGAGCTCGAGGAAGAATCCCATCAGCATTGAGCATGCTTAAACCATTCAAGGCTTTATACACCTCTATCAGATCACCTCGCTGGTGCCTAGTCTCCAGACACTGTATTTCGCAAAACTTAAGCCTTTCTTCGTAAGAGCACCCCTTTGTTCCATTCACTAATCTTTTTGCCCTTCTCTGTACTCGTTCCAGCAGCTCTGCATCCTTCTTGAAAAGAGGCCTCCAGACCTGTATACAGTACTCTAGGTGTGGCCTGACCATCGCCTTATACAATGGAATAATCACCTCCTTATCCCTGCTGGAAAAATTCCTGTATATCATTGACAATACTCCATGAGCTACTCTTGCAGCCCGTCTGCAATGTCAGAGAAATTCATATCTGCCTGCACAACCACCCCCCAAGTCCCTTTCATTCTCTACCACTGTCAGTGTAGTACCACAGAGTTGATACGTTGCTCTGGGGTTGCTGTTTCCCATATGTAGAACGTTACATTTGTCAATGTTAAACTATATTTGCCACCTCTCAGCCCATCTGCTCAACCTTTCCAGATCCTGTTGCAGTAGCATAGTGTCAGTAGTGTCCTTGACAACCCTGCCAACCTTCGTATCGTCTGCAAACTTGGACATTAAGCCCGATATACCATCATCAATATCATTTATAAATACAGAAAACAATAATGGACCCAACACTGAGCCCTGAGGGACTCCACTAATAACATCAGTCCACGATGAGCAGTGTCCATTGATTACCACTCTCTGTCTTCTCCCCCTAACCACCCCTTTATCCATAGCAGCAATTTGCCTCCAATGTCACACTGCTCCAATTTGTGTAGCAGTCTTCCATGTGCAACAGTATCAAAAGTCTTTCTAAGATCCAAGTATATAATATCAAAGTTATTCCCTGCATCCAGTTCTTTTGTGACTGCATCATAGTATCCAATCAAGTTGGTCAGGCAAGACTTACCCTTAACAAAACCATGCTGTGTCTGAGCTATAACTGAAGTCTTGTCTAAATGATCCTGCAGTGCTTCTTTAACCAGTGCCTCCATTAATTTTCCTGGAACAGAAGTTAAGCTTACAGGTCTATAATTACTTGTGTCAGCCTTTGATCCTCCTTTGTGAATTGGGGTCACATTTGCACATTTCCAGTCTATGGGTACCTCCCCTGAGTCCAAGGAAGCTCTCATAATTATGGCTAAGGGTTTGCTTACTTCCTTTGCTGCCTTCTTTAATATAACTGGATAGATCCCATCCACCCCGGGTGCCTTTCTTGTGTTTATCTTCAACAGTTTCTCCTCCACTTTACTCCCAGTTATTTCAAGATTCTGTAGCTTACTGCTAGAGTTGAATACACCTCTGGCATTCCCCTCGCTGAATAACTCCTCATGTGTGAATGTCGATGCAAAATATTCATTTAGTTTGTTAGCTAACTGAGCAGGATCATCAACACTTGACCCATCAATATCAAGTGGACCAATCTGATTCATCCCCTTCCTTCTAGAGTTTACACAAGTAAAGAACTCTTTGCTGTTTTTCTTTACATCCCTTGCCAAGGATTTCTCGTAATCTGCCTTCGCCTGCCTAACCTCCTTTGTAACTTGGTTGCATATCAACTTGTATCTATCATAGGCTTCTGTGTCATGTGTTAATTTGTATGTATCCCATGCATTTTTCTTCTCTGCCATATGCCTCATTAGTTCATCTGACATCCATTTTGGCCTAAACCTTGAACAATATTTCTTAGTTGGTATGTAAAGCCTAGTAGCTTCCAAGATAAGTTCTTTGAATGCTTCCCATTTTGAATTTGCTGTTGGTAACATCATCAGTTGTTCCCACTGTATAGAATTTAAATACTGTCTCAGTCCATCGTAGTCGCCTTTACGGAAGCAATAACCCTTCCCTTTACCCCTAATGGTAGTTACCTCTTTGAGTAAATCCCACTTCAGCACACTGTGATCACTGCCACCTAGTGGTTCATTTATCTGCAGATTCTTAATGCATGAAGACTCACTGCTGATAATCAAATCAAGAGTATTACTCCCTCTAGTTGCCTCCCGAACATGCTGATGTAGAAAACAATCATCCAATAAATCCACAAAAGCCCTGCTAGTGTGTGAGTAACCAGCCCCCAAATTCCAGTCAATATCTGGGAAATTAAAATCTCCCATTATAAGACACTCTGATTTACTGGCCCACTCTATTTCCCTGTACAGTTCCTTATTATACTCATCAGAGTCATTAGGCCTATAGCACACTCCTACTCTCAATTTTGATCTCCCAATGTTTATGTCACACCAAACTGACTCCACACTGCACTGTCCAGCAATGTCGACTGGTTCTCTTCAGAGATAATATCTCTGAAGTTGTTTACTGCTGCCCTTGAGGAAGCTTTCAGAAGATTAAACTGGTCGCAGAAAGGAGTCAAGGTGAATGGAGAGTACCTAAACCATCTACGATTTCCAGATGGCATTGTGGTCATAAGCCATAATCCCAAAGAATTAGAGGACAATCTTAATCAGTTATGCAGAGTTAGTCAGGATTTCGGACTAAATATGAATATCGCTAAAACAAACGTAATGATGTACAAGCATACCACAGAAAGGGTGAATTCAATCATGGAAGGAGCAGTAATTGAAAACGTGGATTCATATACTTATCTGGGACAAGTCATTAGCTATAATTATGATAAATAGCTGAAAGTCAAGAGAAGAATAACTTTCGGATGGATAGCATTCAGGAAATGTAGTCACATACTGAGGAGCAATATCCCAATTTGTCTGAAACGTAAAATAATGAACCAATGTATACTCCCCACCATGACTTATGGAAGTGAAACTTGGGTGCTCACCGGAAGAATGGAACTGAAGCTGAGAACTACACAGCGAAGAATGGAAAGAATTATATTAGGAATCAGACTGTTAGATGAGAAGAGAAACACATGGATTAGGCATCAAACTCAAGTAAAGGACATTCTTATCAAAACTAAAGAACTAAAATGGTCTTGGGCAGGACACATAGCTCGAAGTCATGGCAGATGGACTAAGAAAATAACAGAATGTTCTTGTTTATACTCCGGCACGAGCACCAGGTCAGTGGAATTTACAATAAATCAATCAATACAAATGTTAATCGTATTTATCAGTCACGGACTCGAACGCCGCCGGTCCATTCAAAGAGCATGTGCTACTGCACTCGCGCACATGAACACTCGGATACGTCAAGCCAATGGTACCCAAGAGTAGCTAGAAGAAAACCTGCAAGACAACGATGGAGATGGACAGATGAAATTCACGAGTTTCTGGGTAGTAAATGGATGTCTATTGCACAAAACAAAAGGAACTGGAAAGTTACGTGAGAAGCCTTCATCCTACAGTGGATTGAAAATGGCTGATGACGATGACTCATAGATATTTCATTGTGGCTGCAGAGTTTGATGTATCTTTATGTTTATTTGTGGCGGTCTCCTTTCTTGTAGCGTGCCTTTCAGCAGCACAGAACAGGTCTTGGAAGGTTAGATGCTTAGCTGGTTGTGGGAGGTCCAATCCTGCAATTTTTCCAGAGCATGATTTGCATGGGTTTTCAGGAATGCCCTAGTGTCTGCCCCGAGCATAAGGATCAAATCGTCCGCGTAAGCATTCGACCGAACCTTCCCGACGTCAATATTTGAGAATTCATCCAACACGTAATTCTACTTAATATGAATTAGGGGCCCTAATACCGAGTATTAGGGCCCCCAATACTCGGTATTAGGGGCCCTAATACCGAGCCCTGCGGGCATCTCGGTGCAGTTGCCTTGTCACTTGACTGTAGGAGGTTTTGACCATGATGTACCTGTTTTCTAAGCCTAATAGTGATGAGGTTTAGCAACCTCGGAATGTTCAACTGTTGTGCCATATCTGTGGTTCTAGTTTGAGCGGGGAGGTGGCTCTTGGCATTCGCCCATTTCAAGGTCCAGTATTCGGTGTTGTTATTATTGTAGTAGTAGGGTTTTAGGAGCATCAGCGACTAAGCTCAAATTACCCCAGTACTTTTTCGTTCTCCTGTAACTTGCTTACGGTAGATCTCGGATAAAAATACTACAGAGTTGGTACAGTTATCTGATATTACTGTTACCCATATGCACAACATTGCATTTTTCAATGTTTAACTTTATTTTCCACTTCTCAATCCACTTGTCTACATTTTCAAGACCTTGTTAGTGATGAGCCACTCTGCCAACCTTTGTATCACCTGCAAAGTCAGCCATTAAGCCTGATGTGCCTTGATCAATATAATTAATAAATACTGAAAACAACACTGGGTACAGCACTGAACCCTGGGAAATCCACTAACCACATTAGACCAGGAAGCGAAATGCCCATTGGCGACCACTCTCTGTGTTCTCCCGGTCAATGGCCATGATGTACCTGTTCCCTTTATCCATAGTAGTGACTTGCTCCTTTTTCGTTTAATGCCCATTTGTTACTCCTTTGTGAATCAGGGATAAAGTCGCTCGTCTCCAGAATCCCAGAATCTCTCTCTTATGGGTAAAGGTTTGCTTACTTCTTTTGCTGCCTCTCTTAATATAATAACTGCATAGAATCTGCCCACCTCCAAGTGCCTTATTTACTTATAACTTCAACAGTTTCTTTGCTACTCTTCTCTCAGTTATCACAAAATAATCTCTCACTCTCTCTCTCTCTTAGAATTTGATATACTTCTGGCATCCCCGTCCCTAATAAAATACCTCATATGTGAATGTAGACACAAAATATATATTTAGTTTGTCAGCAACCCGAGCAGGATTATCAACAGTTTTTCATTCTTTCATCCCTTTCCTTCTAGTATTACCATAAATAAAGACGTCTTTGCTGTTTTTCTTTGCATTCTTTGCCAGAAACTTCTCGTAATTTGCTTAGCTTCCCTGATCCCCCTTTCGTCACATGCAGACTAGTTTATACCTATTGTTGGCTTTTCTATCTCCTGATAATTTATATGCATCCAATGTATTTTGATTCTCTGCTACTATTCTTTTCTGATCGTATTACACCAATTTAGGTCTAAGCTTGAAGAGTATCTCTTAGTTGATTTAAAAAACCTAGTATGATTACTTCCGTGACTGCTTCCCATTTAGAATTTCAGTAGAACCAACATCATCAGTTGGTCCCAGTGAAATAGAATTCAAAAATTGCCTGAGGCCATTCAATCACCTTTACGAAAGCAACATTCTTTCCCTTTACCCTTGAGAGCAGTTACTTATTTAAGTAAATCCCACGTTATCTATATAGTACCAATAACATTTTCACATTTAAACCACTCTCTGAAGATCAGTTTTTCTTTCATCGTGCTTTCCGATTTCTAACGATTCCATTGTATTAACCAACAAATAAGTAATGCTTCTATTAGGTGTTTATTTCAATCAAAACATTGTCATTGATTTCCTTGTACGCAATGCAACAGGAAAGTTAAATCATTTTCATCCCACCCTCCAAAAAAGTTTAAAAAAAAAAAAAAGAAAGGATTGGCGAAATCTGATGGAAAATATTTCTAAATAAGAAGTAACTAGACCTTAAAATAACTGTTGATTTACCCATTTGAACAGGCCTGTTAAATGATATGATCCTCAGAGAATATTGATTCAACCAGAAATTTTGTGGGCGCCGTATTAGCTATGTTGAAATGTTTCTGATAATTTAAATTTCGGATGACTCTACTGCATCTACGAAAAATATGTACAGTATATATTGTATTTGTTTACGAAAAGCTGCTGAAAGAAATATACTTCAACATACGTTATCGTTCCTTAGTTCTAATTGCTACCAATTTACTTCATTCATTATTGCTCTAATTTTTTATAGTAACTAATGTATCGTCACTTAAGTTATAAATATTTCTACATTTATTGCAACTTGTACAGTCGAGTGATATATGATAAGCAGCATTGAATTATCTGATTTTGATATCAAATTTTTTTTTTTTTCTGAATGACATTACCACAGATTCAGAAAAAATAGGACTGTTATTAGGAGGAAATTAAAAACAAATAAATAAATATAAGCAGATGGAACAAAAAAGCCGCCTATAGTTTATCTTTTTTAGGAGAGTTTCTCGATCACTTTCCCTGAGAGTGATCGAGTTTCAAGGGTAATACCGATTGTTGATTCCCAAAGGGTGATAGAGAAAGTTGGTCGGAGTTTGATAAAGGACAGATTGTGGGTGCTAGACGAGCTGGTGCCTCGATTTCCCAAGCGGTTGAACTGGAGGGGGGGGGTGTTTGAGAGCCGCCGTAGTTAAAGTGTACCAGGACTAGCGTCAAAATGGTCAAACAACGACCCGACGGCAAATCTGCAAAGGTCAGCGAAAGGTTGATGTTAGAGGTGAGCGCCGGGAACCGACGACTCGTGCAGGCGAACAGGCGCAGCGCTGTTGAAGAGTTGACCCAATACAACATTGCCCCTACGTCATCCTCTCCTAACGAAGGTTCATCGGCGTAAAAGATTCGCCTGGTGCAAAGCGCATGCAAGTTGGACGTTAGAAGATTGGAAGAAGGTGTGCTGGTCGGATGAGTCACGTTATTTACACCACACCATGGATGGTCGTGTACGCATTTGGCATCAACAACATAAGGCTCTTGATCCATCATGCATGGTATCAAAAGTGTTGGCTGGTGGAGGCGGTTGTATGTTGTGGGGCATGTTTCACTGGCAGGAACTTGAACCCCTGGTGCCTGTGGAACAACGTATCCGTGGTCTCCGCTATCGGCAACTGCTTGCTGACTGTATACACCCCGCTATGTTACACTTTTTCCCAAATGGCGATATTATCTTCCAAGATGACAATGCGCCGAGCCATCGGGCACTAAATGTGCAGGAACACAGTTCTGACTTCCAGCATATCGATTGGCCTCCGAACTCCAGCGATATCAATCCCATAGAGCACTTGTGGGACACTATGGAAAGGCATATCAGGGTTCTGGATACACCAATCACTTCCATACCTGCATTGCTGACCGCATTACACACAACTTGGTTGGCCATACCTCCCGAACGCTTCCGACATCTTGTTGAATCAATGCCACGTCGGATAGCTGCTGTACTGAGGGCAAAAATAGGACTTATGAAGTATTAGATAGGTGGTCAGAATTCAGTGATCATTCAGTGTATACATACACACATAAACATATATATATATATATATATATATATATATATATATATATATATATATATATATACTGTATACATGTTTATGTATATATATATATATATATACTGTATACATGTTTATGTATATATATATATAGGAGTCCGTAAATTTTTTTTGATTTTTGAAAGGGTACGTAGATCTCAGTAGGTTGGGAAACACTGTACAGCTAATACATTGTCTAGAATAAACCAGTGCCCTACCTAGGTAGGGGCCAACCGGATAGCTATCCGGCGACCGGAAATGTAGGAGGCCCGAATTCCGATGATATATACCGGTATATTTTTTTTAAGTATATAGTATCGGTGTAAATACACCATAGTTAACCCATATATTTGAACTACTTTTTTTTTAAGTATAAACAAAATGGTTGTTTCTTAATATAATATTTTAATTAAAACAAAAAATTCAATATTGCAGTAAATTTATTTATTTTATAATCAGATATTGAAAGAAATTAATTTTTACTTATTTTTATTATGTAAATCTAGTTTTAATGCAACAAAAACCGAGAATAATGCAGATTCAAATTTAAAACTGTTCGCTTTTCTCTGAATGTAACGATATCAAACACCAGGTATTACAACTGCATTAAATGAAATCAAAGAACAGGCCAGAGGAAAATATGTAAAATTGCAGTCTGATACAAGATTTGTTAACAGAAATTACTTTTTTTAAATTTATTATAAAGTGTAGTTGTTATGAAATATTGTTAAGCCATGCAAAATAGTACAATTGATATGAACACCGCAATTATATTGATAGAAGGTGGTCTTAGTCAACAAAACGAATTTAGAACAACAGGTTTAAAATTGTTCATGAATGAAGTTATAGATAATGCAAATGAGTTGGAAGTACCATCAGTATTACCAGAAGTGCGAGTTTCTAAAAAAAACGCACGACTTTATCTATGAAACTTCATCAGATGAACCTCTATTGATCCAATCAAAAGGTTCGAAACGGAATTAATATAATGAGCTATGTAGCTATCGTTAGCTTACAAGAAAGATTTGATCAGATGAATGAAGTATCCTCGGCTTTTCATCTTATTCTAAAATCAGAAAACTTCATGGATTTATTTGAAAATGCATTAGAAACTAAATGTCAACACCTTGAAGGAATTCTCAGTGGCGAAGACGGGAACTGCTCCCGACTTCTCCACTGGATGGAATCAATGGAATAGACGTCGATGCCAAAGAGTTTGCAGTATATTTTAAAAGGGAAAAAAAAATTGTTGCTTAGAATAATTTACATTTATTCAAGAAAAAAACTTAGTTGAATTACACCCCAACATCACCATTTCTCTTTGGATATTATTAACATTGCCAATTACGGTTACGTCTGGAGAGAGAAGTTTTTCAGGACTCAAATTGATTAAAACATATTCAGGAGCAACAATTCGCCTAAAAATAATTAATAGATTAGCCATTATTTCAATAGAACAAGACGTATTAAAAGATATAAAAAAAACATCAGACGTTATAGACAATAGACAAATTCGTATCAAGTAAATATCGTAAGGTAATGGTGTGAAAAGTTTATATAAATAATTATGATTTGAATAATTTTTGGGTTTTTTTGTTTTTTTTTTGTTTCAATTTTATGAATTCCACCTTTAATTTTTGCGAGGGGGCCAAACTGAATATTTCGTCCGCGGTCAATAGAAGTCTGCAATAGGTACGGCACAAGAATAGACTATAGAGTATTTTAGGGCAAGAGTCGCACGCTACGTGGTAGAATGACTAGCGTATAGGTTAGAGCAATTGCGACATTTTAATTCTTAGTTAAGTTCTGCCAAAGTAGTTAAGTTGGTAACGTTTTAATTATATCTCATATTGTGAATACCTTCGCAACTTCGAGTTGCCTACCTTTCGCATTAGCATTAGTAGAGGCATATGATACAAGAAAGCAAGCTTATGCAGCTTCAGCCAAAAAAAAAAAAAAAAAACACACTTCCATTTCACCTCTCCATTCGTTCGAAATACCTGTCCAGCTGAGCCTTAAATTTATTTAGGCTATCAACTTCCATAACAAGGAATGGAAGTCTGTTCCACCAATCCGCTAGCTAAAGGCTAATTTCCGCACATCTATCCTACATCTGTCTTTCCTCAATTTGAATTTATGCCCTCTCAGGTGATTATTCTGAGCAAGAGGAAGGATCCAATCAGCATTGAGCATGCTCAAACCATTCAAGGCTTTGTACACCTCTATCAGATCACCTCGCCGGTGCCTAGTCTCCAGACACTGTAATTTGCAAAACTTAAGCCTTTCTTCGTATGAGCAAACCTTTGTTCCATTCACTAATTTTTTGCCCTTCTCTGTACTCGTTCCAGCAGCTCTACATCCTTCTTGAAATGAGGCCTCCAGACCTGTATACAGTACTCAATGTGTGCCTTGACCATTGCCTTATACAGGGGAATAATCACCTCCTATCCTTGCTAGAAAAATTCCTGTATATCATTGACAAAACACCATGAGCTACTTTTGCAGCCCGTCTGCACTGCTCAGAGAACTTCATATCTGCCTGCACAATTACCCCCAGGTCCTTTTCATTCTCTACCACTGTCAGTGTAGTATCACAGAGTTGATACATTGCTCTGGGGTTGCTGTTTCCCATATGTAGTACTTTACATTTGTCAATGTTAAACTTCATTTGCCACCTCTCAGCCCATCTGCTCAACCTTTCCAGATCCTGTTGCAGCAGCATAGCATCAGTAGTTTCCTTAACAACCCTGCCAACCTTTGTATCGTCTGCAAACTTGGACATTAAGTTTGATATACCATCATTAATATCATTTATAAATACAGAAAACAATAATGGACCCAACACTGAACCCTGAGGGACTTCACTAATAACATTAGTCCACGATGAGCAGTGTCCATTGATTACCACTCTCTCGTCTTCTCTCCCTCAACCATCCATAGCCGCAATTTGCCTCCAATGCCGAACTGCTCCAATTTGTGCAGCAGTCTTCCATATGTAACAGTATCAAAAGCCTTTTTAAGATCCAAATATATAATATCAAAGTTAGTTCATCCCTGCATCCAGTTCTTTTGTGACTGCACCATTCCTTTATCCATGGCAGCAATTTTCCTGGAACAGAAGTTAAACTAACAGGTCTATACTTACTTGTGTCAGCCTTTGATCCTCCTTTGTGAATTGGGGTCACATTTTCACATCTCCAGTCTATGGGTACCTCCCCTGAGTCCAAGGAAGCTCTCATAATTATGGCTAAGGGTTTGCTTACTTCCTTTGCTGCCTCCTTTAATATAACTGGATATATCCCATCCACCCCATGTGCATTTCTTGTGTTTATCTTCAACAATTTCTCCTCCACTTTACTCTCAGTTATTACAAGATTATCTAGCTTACTGCCAGAGTTGAATACACCTCTGGCATTCCCCTCGCTGAATAACTCCTCATGTGTGAATGTCGACGCAAAATATTCATTTAGTTTGTTAGCTACCTGAGCAGGATCATCAACAGTTGAACCATCGATATCAAGTGGACCAATGTGATTCATCCCCTTCCTTCTAGAGTTCACATAAGTAAAGAACTCTTTGCTGTTTTTCTTTGCATCCTTTGCCAAAGATTTCTTGTAATCTGCCTTTACCTGCCTAACCTCCTTTGTAACTTTGTTACAGATCAACTTATATCTATTATAGGCTTCTGTGTCACGTGTTATATGTATATGTAACTTTTGTATTTATATGTATCCCATGCATTTTGCTTCTCTGCCATATGTCTAATTAGTTCATCTGACATCCATTTAGGCCTTGAACAATATTTCTTAGTTGGTATGTAAAGTCTAGTAGCTTCCAAGAGAGGTTCTTTTAATTATTCCCATTTTGAATTTGCCGTTGGTAACATCATCAGTTGGTCCCACTGTATAGAATTTAAATACTGTCTCAGACCATCGTAGTCACCTTTATGAAACAAAAACCCTTCTCTTTACCCCTGATGGTAGTTACCTCTTTGAGTAAATCCCACTGCAGCCCACTGTGAGCACTGCCACCTAGTGGTTCCTTTATCTGCAGTTTCTTAATGCATGAAGAATCACTGCTGATAATCAGATCAAGAGAATTACTCCCTCTTGTTGCCTCCCGAACAAGCTGATGTAGAAAACAATCATCCAATAAATCCATAAAAGCCTTGCTAGTGTGTGAGTGACCAACCCATTAATTCCAGTCAATATCTGGGAAATTAAAATCCCCCGAATAAGTAACCTTGAATACCTCGAGTATTCGAGTATACCTCGAATATATCTTATCCTCGAGGTATCGAGGATAAGAATACCTCGCATAACTAACGCTTCACCAGTAGAGAAAACTACTATGTTACTTATTCTCGGCGAATATCACCATCTAGACGGCGCTGTTTAAAAATTGGTATGGAATAAAACACTATGTTATCAACATACTGTCCCGATTAGACACAGGAAAGCAAAAAAAGGTGTAGGAAAGTGATAGTAGGAGAGGAAGAGAAAGAAAAGCCGTCGAACGGGAAAGTTACTCCTCACATTCACTCACTCACTCATTGAACGAAACCACTCGAATGGTGTCGAGTGGTTTCGTTCAATAAATCCCCCGAATGGGCAATGCTTCACCATTACAGAAGACTGTTAACTCCTCTGACCGTTTGGTCGTCCCGGAGTAGAAACAGAAAATTTATTTATTTATTATTGTTGTTACATATTCGCGGTAACGAGGGTCCATCAAGTACTCCCGCCGCTTTCCCCACACTGCAACGTCGGAGCTTGTTGGTTCCTCATCGGTGGTTGGGCAGATACCCTGGTTGTCGCAATAGTAACAACCCAGTTATGAAGTATACCTCCACAATATGAAAGATGCCTGATGGTGTCCAATAGAGTATAATGCCTAATGCTACGTGGTAGAATGACTAATGAATAGGTTTGTGCAATTGCATCAGTTTACCCTCTACCAAAGTAGTTAAGTTGGCATCTTTTAGATTATATCTCTTATTGTGAATACCTTCACAACAAGTTGCCATGGTATTGCACCTCGAAAAAGTAACGCATCACCGATTGTCTAGAATAATAACATAGGTTACCAGCTCATCCTACTACGTTCTATTATTAATTCCCTTATACGTTTTTTCTTCTTTATTCCTTTAGTGCCCTTACATCATTTCATGGTCATTAACTTTATCTACAATCTAACCCAATTCAATAACTTAGTTGTATATTAAAAAAATATTTCATTTGAAAGAGATTATCAAACAATTTCTCACAGAGTTTAGCTTATGAGTCTATGAGTTCGGGGTTCAATAAAAAACTGGAACACACTTACGTTCCGAAATGGGCTGCTACTTTCAATTATTTTGCACTTTGTATTTTTTTCTCCGTGGCAAACATTCTTCTCAACTCTGCTTCAAATCTCTCTGGTGGTCTATCTGGGGCTCTTGGACTGCACACCACTTCCACGTAGATTTCTCTACTCACATACTAGAATCAGCCACATACGTGGCTGATTCTAGACATGTGTAGCTTCCTACACATTTTTAACTTCAGAAATACACCATGCGATTTCGTTGTTAGACACGCCATCAAACGACGACTGGACTCTGCTTCCAAGTAAATTCCTTTCTACATATCTGCATACCTGGCTCATTCTCGATGGACTGGACCTAGACGCAAGCGTAGCTTCCTAAATGAATTAACCTCAGAAATACAGAGTGCGATTACGTTGCTAGACACGCCAATCAGCCGACAGATGGCCAACTCACATTTACTTTAAACTTTAGACCCACATACTTTCCAACTCCACTGCACTTCACAAACCAAAAAACCATCATCAGTCAGTCCGCACGTTCTCCCCCCCCCCATTACTTTTCCTTTTTCGTTTCCCTTTTTCTTCTTCATCTCAGGTCTCTCACACTGCAAAAACCCTTCACTTTACTCCTGATGGTAGCTACATTTTTAAGTAAATCCTACATCAGTACACTTCGATCACTGCTAATGGTTCCTTTATCTGTAAATTCTTAATGCATGAATAATCACTGCTGATAATCACATCAAGAGTGTTGTTACTGCCTCTTGTTGCCTCTCTAACATGCTGCTCTAAAAAACAATCATCCAACAAATCCACAAAAGCCTTGTTTGTGTGCGAGTGACCAATCCACAAGTTCCCCTCTATATCTGGGAAGTTAAAATCTCCCATTATAAGACACTCTGATTTACTGGCCCACTCTATTTCTCTGTATAATTGTTCATTATATTCATCAGAGTCATTAGCCTATTACAAACTCCTACCCTCATTTTTGCTTTCCCAGTGCTTATGCCACCCCAACATTGCACTGTCTTTCTATGTAAACTGGATGCAATTCCTTAGATATTATGTGTTTCTTAACTAACAGCACAATCTCTCTTCCCTTCGTATCCTGTCTATCCTTTCTCCAAATTCCAATTTTGCATCCGTTATTTCTGAGTGGCACCAAGTCTCTAATATCTCAACAATATCCGCCTTGGATGTATTAACCAACAAAGTATAAAATACAGAGGTGCTAAAACCTGGAACAAACTTCCTGTAAAAATCAAAATTTTCACTTGACTAAATCAATTCAAGAAACTACTAATCGAACACATCACCAAGGATGTCTGATTCAAATTACCTTCCACTCAACTCCTGGATTTTAAAAACGCCAACATGGAAATAATGTACAAATGTTAAAGAAAGCAGTTGGCAAATAGTTTGTAAATTTCTGTGCGTGTATTTCATCATTTTTTTTCTCTCCTCATTTAATTGTAAAAATGTTCACAATGATATTATAAGTAGTGATGCTTTTCGAAGTTTTCTATAAATAAATGTACAAAACACTCCAATTTATTTATTTATTTCCTGTTGAACATTACCTGTACAATTTCAGAACTGTACATTTTTCAATTGTA
Organism: Mastigoproctus giganteus; assembly: GCF_048544385.1. Lineage (NCBI taxonomy): Eukaryota > Metazoa > Arthropoda > Arachnida > Uropygi > Thelyphonidae > Mastigoproctus > Mastigoproctus giganteus. The sequence goes on along the minus strand of NC_143575.1, from coordinate 118,172,638 downwards.
ATTTGTATATTCATCATTTTGTAAGGGAACACCCGCTAAAAAGCCATTGGCTTATGTGTTCTCCCTCCCTTTTTTGCTGTTATATCCCAGAAAAGTGTAACATAAAATAGGGATAAATAAATTATTATTCTTATTATTAACACTTCAAGTTCATCAAATTTGTTTACTATACTCCTAGCATGCAAATATACATGCACCTGTTCTTACTCTTAGTTACTGTAACATGTCCAATATTCCTGAAATCTCCAGCAACTGGCTTTCTGGGCTGTTGCTCATTCCAATAGAAGCAATGAAAGAATCATTTCCATCTCTGCCTACTGTTAATTATTAGTCTCTGAATCCCTCCAAGCTAGCAGTTTTCCGACCCACCTAATATTGCCTGGATAGCATCAGCAAATATTCTTGCACCCTTTTCGATTTAAGTGTATCCCATCCCTGTAGAAGCAATCTCTCCTGTTAACAAGTACAGACCACGCTGGGAAAAATTCTACCCCTTGAGCTCTAGACAGTCTCTCCATGCACAATTTATTGACAAGGCTCTCGTCATAAACTCACTCCTATCGTGTCTGGGCAGAATTGCAACACTTTCAAATTTAACCCTAACTCGCGACTTTTTTTCAGCATTGAACTGTACTTGCTTAGTAAATCAGCAGATCTCCTACACTTAATGTCCTTAGTGCCTACGTGTACAACGATATCACCATTTGTGCCCTTAAAAGATGATATCTGCTCTACAACGTCATCAACTTTTGCCCCTGGCAGATACCCTGGTCATATTCCACCTATCGTTTTTGCGTAATATATTCTCGTTTCCCTGACAATTGAGTCACCAACAATATCTAGCTCCTGTGGGACCGATGCATTCTGCCCTGAAGGTTGCTGCTGTGTTGCCTGGTGCATAAGAGTCTGCTCTGTCGGTTAGTTGGGCAGGTGAGAACTTCATGGTCCTCCTCCATTTTAATTCGTTTGAGGTCATAAACCCAACTCTTCAAGCTCTCATAGACGCCCATCAGAAGGCTGAGTGAGTTGGTGCCTTATTTCTTCACATCCTCTGCACCTAACACACACAAAGACATCCTACATAGCTAGAATATGTCCTGTTCGAGCAGTCCGCAAACATGTTGCATTTTGCACATTTTTTTAGAATGTGATGCCATGGAGAATTGTCTCCTACATTTCTTCTGCGAACCAAAGTACTTTCGCGAAAGTTGCTTTGCTGCTATAGTCTGGGCCATGATTTCCGTTTAAATACAATTTAGTTAACAATAAACATTAAAGGATTTATAAATTTAATTGATTAATTGCCAATACTATACTAAGCTAATAGATTCCTACTGCAGTCCTACGTATTACGCTATATAGAGTTACGTTATGTCTTACGCTATCAAGTTCGAGATATACATAATATTAATCCGTATCGATACTACACAATGGTGGCAAAGTCCGAACGGTACAAGTTTAACCGATACTAAGTAATAACTAAAGTAAGTAATACTAAAGTAATAAAGAGATTTGAGTACGAGCGTAGCCTGTGGGGACATACATTTTTGCCGCTCCTGGAACAGAGAAGTTTTTTCTGATTTATTTTCTGTTTTATTAGCTTAAATTGGCATATTAACTTATTTTCTAGAGTAGTTTTATATTCTTATTTACGATACTTAGATTAAAGTAACTTAGATAGAGATTTTGTAGGTATTACTTAGTATCGGAAAGGGTATCAAATCCACGTGTTTACCGTTCATAATTAGCCGCCTTTGTTACGCGATATAAAATATCTCGAAATAGATAGTATAAACTTAACATAGTATAGTATAGTACATAATATTGTCAATTAATCAGATAATTAATCTTGTTGAACTTCATTGTCAATTAAATTGTACTTTTAACTATACATATAACGACTTGGGTTACGTAACAGAAATAATTAGTAAAAAATAAATTATTAATACTTAACTTGATACGGAAGTTATATAAAGGGATTTCGTAGACAACACTCGACACTGAAACATAAATATAGAGTTATAATTGTGTTCAGGTATAAGTTTAGGGTTTTAATTTTGTACTGAAATTGAAATTTTATTGAAATTAAATCGAAATCATGATTCTGACCAGAGCAGCAAAGCAAAAGGCTCAAGCTAATGGGAGTGCTGTGGCTCAGGGGAGAACTGAGGGGGACAGTTGCCCTCTGAATCACAGCCTATTAAAATGCACTAATTGCTTGATGTTTGTGTAGCAGTCAGGTACGGGACATGACACTGCCATAGGGGATTTCTTTGTGTGTGCGCAATGTAAGGAAATCAGGAGACAACTCAGCATTGTTATGGGCCTATATGAGAGCTTGAAGGACAGGGTGGATGCCCTCGAAGGATTAAAAGTGAGGGGCCCATCAAGCTCTCAGCTGCCCACAACAATGCCAGAGCTTGCACTTGGTCATCACGCAACACAGCGGCAGCCCCCAAAGCAGAATGCGCTGGTCCCAAAGGAACTAGTAGTTGTTGGTGACTCCATTGTCAGGGAAACGGGAAATATGCTTTGTAAAAAGGATAGGTGGAACAGGACCAGGCTATGTCTGCCAGGGGCATAGGTTGATGACGTTGTAGAGCAGACATTATCTTTTAAGGGCACAAAAGGTGATATAGTTGTAGACGTTGGCACTAATGATATTAAGAGTAGGAGACCGGCGGAATTACTTAACAAGTACAGGTCACTGTTGAAAAAAAGCTGTGAATTAGGGTTGAATTTGAAAGTGTCTGCAATTCTGCACAGACGCGATAGGAGGGAGTATATGATGAGTGCCCTGTCGATCAATTCGGCCCTGGAAGGATTGTGCAAGGCTCAATGGGTAGAATTTTTTTCAGCCTGGTCTGTACTTGTTAACAGGAGAGACTGCTTCTACAGGGATGGGATACACTTAAATAGAAAGGGTGCAAGAATGTTCGCTGATGCTATCGAGGCAGTGTTAGGTGGGTCGGAAAACTGCTAGATTGGGGGGATACAAAGACTAATAGATTAACAGTAGCCACTGGCAGAGGAGAAAGTGATTCTTGCACTGCTTCTATTGGAATGAGCCGCAGCCTGGAAAATAAGATGCAGGATAGTTCAGAGACTGCTGGGAATCATTGGGGTACAAATAAACACATAGGTTGTGTCAGGATAGCTAAGAAAAAGAACAGGTGCATGTATACTTGCGTGTACACCAATGCTAGGAGTTTAGTAAATACATTTGATGAATTTGAGGTATTGCTCAAAACATCAAAGGCAGATATTGTGGGGATTTCAGAAACGAGGTGTCACACAGATATAAGGAATGCAGAACTGGAATTTGGGGAGTACAATGTCTACAGAAAGGATAGACAGGGTAGGACGAGAGGAGGGGTTATGCTATTAGTTAAGAAATACATAAAATCGAAGGAAGTAATACCAGTCGATATCGCTGGACAGTGCAGTGTCGAGTCAGTTTGGTGTGACATAAGCATTGGGAGATCAAAATTGAGAGTAGGTGTGCTGTAGGCCTAATGACTCTGATGAGTATAATAAGAAACTGTACGGGGAAATAGAGTAGGCCAGTAAATCAGAGAGTCTTATAATGGGGGATTTTAATTTCCCAGATATTGACTGGAATTTGGGAGCTGGTCACTCACATACTAGCAAGGCTTTTGTGGATTTATTGGATGATTGTTTTCTACATCAGCCTGTTCGGGAGGCAACTAGAGGGAGTAATACTCTGGATTTGATTATCAGCTGTGATTCTTCATGCATTAAGAATCTGCAGGTAAATGAACCACTAGGTGGCAGTGATCACATTGTGCTGAAGTGGGATTTATTCAAAGAGGTAACTACCATTAGGGGTAAAGGGAAGGGTTATTGCTTCCGTAAAGGCGACTACGATGGACAGAGACAGTATTTAAATTCTATACAGTGGGAACAACTGATGATGTTACCAACAGCAAATTCAAAATGGGAAGCATTCAAAGAACTTATCTTGGAAGCTACTAGGCTTTACATACCAACTAAGAAATATTGTTCAAGGTTTAGGCCAAAATGGATGTCAGATGAACTAATGAGGCATATGGCAGAGAAGAAAAATGCATGGGATACATACAAATTAGCACGTGACACAGAAGCCTATGATAGATACAAGTTGATCTGTAACCAAGTTACAAAGGAGGTTAGGCAGGCGAAGGCAGATTACGAGAAATCTTTGGCAAGGGATGCAAAGAAAAACACCGAAGAGTTCTTTACTTATGTAAACTCTAGAAGGAAGGGGATGAATCAGATTGGTCCGCTTGATATCGATGGTTCAACTGTTGATGATCGAGCTGAGGTAGCTAACAAACTGAACGAATATTTTGCATCGACATTCACACATGAGGAGATATTCAGCGAGGGAAATGCCAGAGGTGTATTCAACTCTGGCAGTAAGCTGGAGAATCTTGTAATAACTGAGAGTAAAGTGGAGGAGAAATTGTTGAAGATAAATACAAGAAAGGTACCTGGGGTGGATGGGATCTATCCAGTTATATTAAAGGAGGCAGCAAAGGAAGTAAGCAAACCCTTAGCCATAATTATGAGAGCTTCCTTGGACTCAGGGGAAGTACCCATGGACTGGAGATGTGCAAATATGACCCCAATTCACAAAGAAGGATCAAAGGGGGACACAAATAATTATAGACCTGTTAGTTTCACTACTGTTCCTGGAAAATTAATGGAGGCACTTATTAAAGAAGCACTGCAGGATCATCTAGACAAGACTTCAGTCATTGCTCAGACACAGCATGGTTTTGTTAAGGGGAAGTCTTGCCTGACCAATTTGATTGGATACTCTGATGCAGTCACAAAAGGACTGGATACAGGGAATAACTTTGATATTATATACTTGGATCTTAGAAAGGCTTTTGATACTGTTGCACATGGAAGACTGCTGCACAAATTGGAGCAGGGTGGCATTGGAGGCAAATTGCTGCTATGGATAAAGGGGTGGTTGAGGGGGAGAAGACAGAGAATGGTAATCAATGGACACTGCTCATCATGGAATAATGTTGGATTCATTGGATCTATTGGATCCATTATTGTTTTCTGTATTTATAAATGATATTGATGATGGTATATCAAGCTTAATGTCCAAGTTTGCAGACGATACGAAGGTTGGCAGGGTTGTCAAGGACACTACTGACACTATGCTACTGCAACAGGATCTGGAAAGGTTGAGCAGATGGGCTGAGAGGTGGCAAATATAGTTTAACATTGACAAATGTAACGTTCTACATATGGGAAACAGCAACCCCAGAGCAACGTATCAACTCTGTGGTACTACACTGACAGTGGTAGAGAATGAAAGGGACCTGGGTGTGGTTGTGCAGGCAGATGTGAAGTTTTCTGAGCAGTGCAGACGGGCTGCAAGAGTAGCTCATGGTGTATTGTCGATGATATATCGGAATTTTTCTAGCAGGGATAAGGAGGTGATTATTCCCTTGTATAAGGCAATGGTCAGACCACACCTAGAGTACTGTATACAGGTCTGGAGGCCTCATTTCAAGAAGGATGTAGAGATGCTGGAACGAGTACAGAGAAGGGCAACAAGATTAGTGAATGGAAGAAAGGGGTGCTCTTACGAGAAAGGCTTAAATTTTGCAAATTACAGTGTCTGGAGACTAGGCACCGGCGAGGTGATCTGATAGGGGTGTATAAAGCCTTGAATGGTTTGAGCATGCTCAATGCTGATGGGATTCTTCCTCTTGCTCAGAATAATCATCTGAGAGGGCATAAATTCAAATTGAGAAAAGACAGATGTAGGATAGACGTGAGGAAATTTGCCTTTAGCCAGCGGGTGGTTGGTTGGTGGAATATACTTCCATCCCTTGTCGTGGAAGTTGATAGCCTAAATAAGTTTAAGGCTCAGCTGGACAGGTATTTCGAACGAACAGAGGGGTGAAGTGGAAGTGGTTATTTTTATTTATTTTATTTATTTATTTATTTATTATTATTATTATTATTATTTTTTTTTGGCTGATGCTGCATAAGCTTGCTTTCTTGCATCAAATACCTCTGCTAATGCTAATGCTAATGTTAATGCTAACCCAACAAATCTCTATGTAAATTCAAAATAAACTAAGTATTGTAACTAGGAATATAAAGCTACTTCTAGAAAATAAATTAATATGCCAATTTAGTCAATAAAATGTTAAAAATTTAAGAAAAACATCCCTATTTTCTGGAGCCGTAAAATCTTCGCCCACACCAAGTTAATCTCCAATAAAAGTTAATACTCATACCTTAATACTGTATAGCAAAACACTTAAAAAATTTTAATAATGTTAAGAGTGAACGTGAGTCATACAATTAATTACCAGTGAAAATGAATTGTTCGGTGAACCGGAGTAGTTGCTGCAGTTGTTTATCGGTTGTCGCGTAGAGCTTGATGTCAACCATTACCATCAGGTGGGTGAGGGGTGTACAGGTTCTTTCTTCCTTCTTTGAGGTTACATCCGTACGTGCTGACGTTAAACATGGTGGATAGCGGGTTGAGTCTTAGGCAGAACCACAATGGGCTCAGAGCATCTCGCTGAAAGATTTCTCTTCTGAGGGGGACTGGTCTGCTTGCGATGTTTTCGACCATAATGCTGGTACTCCATTTTGCCATTGTTTCTCGTAGGACGTTTTTGACTATCGGATTGACGTTCAGGGTCTTTATTAGCCAACTATGAGGTACGGAGTCGAAGGCCTTGCAGTAATCGATGTAGGCCGTGTATAGGTTGCGGTGCTTCTTGTAGGCTTGCTCCATAACTGCGGAATCTATGGTTAATTGCTCCTTACATTCTTTGTCCTCCGCTTGTATCCTTTCTGCTGTTCAGCAATTAAGTTCTCACTCTATAAATGGTCTGATATCTCCTTAGTTATGCAGCTGATTAGGATCTTGTACATCGTTGGGAGGCAGGTGATTGGCATGTGTTTCGCCGGGTTTCTTGTATCTTCATCTTTAGACTTCAGATATGTGACTGCTTCAGTGAGAAACTTTGGGATTGTCTCCGGGTGCCTTATCATTCCAGTGAACTGCTCTGCTAGGTGCTTGTGTGTGTGTGTGTGTATGTGTGCAAGTGAGCTTCTTGTACCAGTAGTTGTAGATGTTATCAATTCCTGGGGTTCGCCAGTTGTGGGTGTTTCTGGTCGACTGTTTCTCTCCTTCCTCTCGAATCTCCCACTCTCTCATCTCTTGTATGTCCTTGGTTTTCTTCCGTTGTACTTCTATCTAGGGGGTTTGGCTGTTACGCTTTACTTCACTGCTCCAGATATTTTCCCAGATCTCCTCGATCGTCTTCTTATCGGATGGTCCGTTTCCTGCTTTCTCATCTTCTTCCAGTTTCCTGACCAAAGAGTCTTCCAGGCTCTTCAGTCCTCATAGAAGATTCGGTTATTTATTTTCCTCTGGGAGCTCTCTTCGTATCGGCGTTGTCTCTTGCTGAGTGCGAGGAGGTTCTATTTCGGTATGTCCAAGTATTTTCCTATTATCTGATTTCTGGTCTCATGTTTGCTGTGAACGCTGTCTCTCTTGAGGATGCTCTTCACCTTTCTAATCAATTTCTTACTTCTATTACCCTGTTGGTACTGGGTCAACTGACCCATCTTGACCCTTAATTCTTTTATCTTCTGCTGAAGTCTTCTTTCCAAAGCTTTCTGTTCCTTCTGTTTTCGGTTCTTCGGCTGCTTGTCTCTCGTTTCTTTTCCATTAATGCTAGTGGCTTCTATGGCAGCACAGTACATGGCTGTCTGGATAGCCTCCAGCGTTGCACCATTGTTGTCAAGGTAATGTGGTATTATTTGCCGATTCAGGTGGTCTGTTACTCTCCATAGGATTTTATTTGGCCTCTGCCTAGGTATCACGTCGGTTCTTGTGGGGTCCATTCCTTCGAATTCTGTTAGGGCCTTATTCCACTCATCTTCTGTTCTGGATATCATGAGTTCGTCTCTTTCCACTTCCGCTACTTTGGGTTGTATTTCTTCTTGCTCTTCCTCCTCTGGTTCTGTAGTATGATTTCCCTCCTCTGGTACGATATTGACCATATTCTTTGCTCTTTTTAGTTGATCGCTCTCATCCAAGGTGGCAGGAGCTATTAGGTGCTTCATGATGATGGTCCTTCTTTGGTCCACTAATCACTGTTGGGTGAACTGAATATCCAGGAATCGTTCCAACTACTGGGTGTGTAGTCGTGACTGTACATTGTCATATTGGTCTCTAGCATGGTTATTTCATAGTATGCTTGCATCATGTACATATTCATTTCGATGCCCCACTTCATGCGTTGGCGTCTTCTTCCTTCCTGTGTGGTCAGTAGCGCAGTTGTGCAGAAAGCACTTCCGGTGGGTGGGGGCTGGAAATTTCTTGCCCTTCTCTTGTGGTAGCTATTTGTGGAACAGAGCTATTTGGTCCGCTCTCTTTCTCGGGAGACTGTTTCCAACTTTTCGAACCAACCCCTCTGCCTAAGGACTGAACACGAGTGACTTTTTCCTGCACATACTAGATGCAGTATGATTAATGTTTCTCTGTGACATCATCCATCTATGGAGGTGGACTTGTTTATCTTCGGTTTATGCCCAGTGTTTTTTTCAGTTCTCGAGACTAAAACCAGATGGCGCCACTATTTGGCCTCAGCCGTCACTCCGACCTGGGGAACGATAAGGCCAATCGAGCAACTTTCGCTTTTTTTATTATTATTATTATTATATTGGTTTTTCAGCCCAATAGAGCCGCGTTCGCTTCCACCAAGGTGGCATTCGAACCTGGGTCAATCAGGCTGCTAGTCTATGGGCCGTCGCGCCCTTTATTATTATTATTATTATTATTATTATTATTATTATTATTATTATTATTAAATTCGATTCACCCTCTGTACAGCTCGTTGGCTAGAAGGGTGTACATAGAATTATTAAAGCATATTAAAATTTATAAAACCCTAATTAGAAAAACATACATTAAAAGGACGATTGACAGTGTTTGATAATGCACTTGATTGGAGTTGATATAGTTTAAGTATACACTGATGAGCGAAAACATTATGGCAGCGAGCCGTTATTCAAATCGAAGCAACTGCATGTGAACTAGGGTGCAGGCGCGGGTTGGCACACAGTATAAAAACACCTGATCCTGAATTCCTAATATCAGCGTTACTTATGTTCTTCAGATGGGAAAGACAGCGGACTTAAGCGAGTTTTTTTTTTTTTTTATGAAAACCCCAAACACGAAAGGCATCAAAACTTATAGTACTTAGTACCGTGCATGGGTTGAAGGAGAAGTATGGGGGGGGGGGATGCCGGAAACTTTGCTCTAGAGACTAAACATGGGTTTCACCACTTCAAGCCTCCAATAAGCAAAGTGGTGGTGGTATTTCACCGGTTGATGAAAGTCATCTACCACCTGACAATTTTTGACAAAGGCCAAATCGTAATGGCCAGATGACTGGGTCAGAGCATATCCGAAATGACAGCTTGTAGGATGCTCATGGTCAGCCATGTGAACTGTCGATCCCCGACATGGCACAGTACTACTCCTGGCAGGCGTGGAACCAAAAATGGTCAACTCCTCGAGGATTACTTGGCAGGATCACAGCTGACAGTGCTAAATCAACCTGTGGTTCCCCTCACCACTTGCCAACCTTTTGCAACACCCTCTGGGAGGCCATGATTGATGTATCCCTAGCCACTAGGAACTTGGTGGGATTTGTGACCGATTGGAGGGTGGAGGAGGCATGGACTACCTCAGACCACCGAGAAATCACCTTTAAAATAATCAGACAACTGACAACAGTAACACTAACAAACCAACAGAAAAACAGATATGCAGTTGCCAAAGCAGACTGGATGTCATTCAAAAACCTGCTCGTCACAGCCATAGAAAGCAGCCGAGCCAATATAAACCCACAGAATGACCCGGAAGACCTGCTGAGGGGAACCACAGACCTAATACAAGCAATTAGCCATCGAACCATCAAAAGAAAAAAACCCGAAACCTGGTGCTGTTCCTTGGTGGACCCCAGAAATAGCTGTGCTTCGACGCCAGATGCAAAAAGCTAGGAAAGATTTCCAGAGAGCCCGTAGGACTTCGCCCGCACATGAAGTGGAGGCTTTAAGACAGCGCTTTCGAGAAGCCAGAAATCACTATACGGACACAATACAGAAAAGCAAGAAGCGTTCCTGGGGGCGTCTTGTATCCACGACAGGAAGCACTGACCCCTGGGGTGTAGTTTACAAGGTGGCTACAAACAAACTGCCCATGGGGAAGGTGATCAGCACCACCAGGACCTCGCAAGGAGACTATACAACCCTTTGGGAGCAATCGATGGGTAATATACTCGACACAATTTTCAAGGAACCCTGGACCCTAACTCTGCAAGAACAACATAAAATCTGCGAAAAAAATGAAAAATATATCACCCCTGCGCTCGAGCCCCCTTCACCCATGAGGGACTCGGCGCGGCTGCTACCAGGATCAGAAACCGCAAATGCCCTGGACTTAATATGATCGAACCGGAGATACTGAAAAAAATAGTAGAAATTGCCACGCAAATCCTATTCACCCTCTACAACAGATGTTTGGAAACAGGGAAATTCCCTGCGGCGTGGAAAACTGCAAACACCAAGCTAATTCTAAAAAAACCCTACTAAGAACTCAGAATGTCCATCATCATACAGACCCGTCGCGCTGCTCTCAGTGGTCAGTAAATTATACGAGAGGCTGTCCCACATGCAGATACAGAACCACTACGAAAGGGCAGACCTGGTAGCTAAAAATCAGTTTGGCTTTAAGCCAGGATCCTCTATGGTGGATGCCGTTGGAGATCTGCTTAGGAAAGCACAAGAGTGCAGGAAAAAATATCTATTAGTCATTTCAGTCGATTTCGCCGAGGCATTCGACTCACTTTGGTAGCTGGCTGAAGCACAGACCTTTGCGGACAATCCCATTTCTACTATTGAGGCAGATTCCAAAGTCCAACTGGAAAACATCGGTAATCAGGCAATGCAGAAATTACAATACTAGGCAACAAAATCCAGCTAAAAATTGCACCGACGAAAACCATATCCATCTTGCTGAAAGGAACTCTTCAGGTACAGCCTCCGCCCCAAATGAAAATAAATGGCCTGACCATCAAACTCATCAAGAAAATGAACTACTTAGGAGTTATCTAGATAATAACCTATCCTTCATATCCCACCTAAAACACATAAGAATGAAAATAAGAAGATACTCAGCCCTAGTGGCTAGGATTATGAGGAAGGACTGGGGACTGAAAAAACGAACCCTAATGCTATATTATAAGTCAACCTTCATCCCAGCAATAACCTACGCAGCTGCAGTATGGTACACCAAAACATCACTGGTAATCAACAAAAAAATCCTGGACATGACACATAGGACTATCCTTTTGACAACCACACGAGCTTGCCGCACGGTAAGCACACCTGCACTGCAGGTGCTTGCTGGAGCGCTCCCCCTGGATTTAGAAACTGTGAAAGCAGAACTCTACCTGCACTCAAAAGGGAGTGGCCGCAAATCATCAGGACTTCCCAATCAACCCAGCAAGCAGTCAAAAAACGGAAAGAGCACGACTACAGACCTACCTCCTTAAGGAGTGGCAGCAAAGATGGACAGAGACGACAAAGGGCGAGATCCCTCGTAAATTCTTTCCAGAACTGAACAAAATATACCCAAGGCAACTGGGCTGGTTCTTCCCGGGCTTGCACCAGACTTCGTTACTCACGGGACATGGACCCTTCAACCAGAAACTGTTCGGCTTCGGCCTCGCCGATGACCCAAATTGCACGTGCGGGGAGGTAGAAAGCTGGGACCGCCTACTTTACGACTGCCCACAATACGCATATCTCAGATGCACCCTCATCACGAAAATCCATTAACTCCCCAAAGGACTTTAACTTCACTTCATTGACACGGAAGAGGAATACCGAGCGCTTTCCCAGTACGCACAGGACCTCTTCACAAGGAGCATGGTGTTAATTGCCATACATCGAGACTGATAGTATAGTAACATAAACAAATCGCATAAGACAGAGACTACTCCTGGAAAAGAAAACTGTGGAAGAAAAGAAAATGAACGGAAAAGAAAGGGAAAAAGAAAATAAGAGGGGAAAAAGAAGAAAAGAGAATGAACAAAGGAATAAAGAAAAGAATAAAAAAAAAAAAAAAAAGGACTGGGATTGTCCCATGAGTGTCCAAACCTGAATCAAGTGGACAAGAATAGAGATAACACACTGCAGCCTAGCTCCCAAAGCCTTACGGCAGCCTGAAGAGGGCACCCTAGCCCCCTTCACCTTTAAACCCGACTCCCCTGGGGAGACGATTCTCTCGTCCCCCACCCTTATTTCTACTTTGCCTCACTTGGAGCTGTTTTCCCAATTGGCCCCATACTTCTGTCTTTCGCCCCCCCCCCTCTCTATCTTCACGCTAGCGAAGCCCCACACACCTAAATTTAAACACATCCAAAATACCTTCACCCACGTCCCGGCCTATCAACTCAAGCGATATCAACCCCACGATTGACGCTGGTATGTGTATGCACGTTGTGTGCATATGTGTATATATGTACTTGTATACACAAATATATACATGCAATATAAATACAATATAAGAATTTTTTTTATTTTTTTTTATTATTATTTTTTTTATTTATCTTTTTTATTTTTATTTTATTTATTTATTTTATTATTTTTTTTAAGGTACTAGCCACTGAAATCTCAGGAAATTAGGTAGCAGGACCTGCCAGAATAATTAAGTCTACTGGGTTCGTGGTCTGCCTCCACGAGACGAAGGTGGGGCAATGTTGGGCCTCAGCAGGGGTCCAGCGGCTAAACGACCAGATGAACAACGGTAGTACGCGACACTGCACATATACAATATCCATACACTTTTAAATATCTGGCATTTCCATTGAACTGATACACCCACAATGAAAGCTACGTGGAGATGGGGGAAACCCCTGGTGCCGTCTGACCCTAATTACACTTTACACTTTACCTAAACATCAAATCGCCAATATGGCTGCCATTCAGTGTGCACATGCTAATTAACGCTCTGTTAATTTCACTATAAATTAGTGATTTTAACCTGTGCTACAGCTTATATTTTCTGAATAACAAGGCTTTTAAGGACGAAGAACAACGTGGCGAGGTTTGTGGGTCTATTTATAAGTCTATTCGTGCGTTTCAACGCGTGAACTGAACGCCAACGATAATGTGTCTTACCACTTGACGTGAAGATCATGATATGTCCGCCGTTATAGTTGGACACGTGAAACATTGCCTAATAAGATGTGCTTGGATTATAGTCTAAGTTTCAAAAAGTGATCCCATAAGAAGGTATCAACTGCAAGAGTCCAGTGGTGAGCAACGTTTGGTTAATTTCAGGTGGTAGATGACTTTCATCAACCGGTGAAATACCACCACTTTGCTTATTGGAAGCTTGAAGTGGTGAAACCCATGTTTAGTATCTAGAGCAAAGTTTCCAGCATCCCCCTCCCCCCATACTTCTCCTTCAACCCATGCACGGTACTAAGTACTATAGGTTTTGATACCTTTCGTGTTTGGGGTTTTCATAAAAAAAAAAAAAAAAAATCATTGGGATTTACGCCAGATGCTAGCGTTATTTTCTGTTCTCCTTTGTTCGCGAGGCTGCATGGTCACCATGTCGCTCGCGGAGGGAGAATAGAGAAGCGCTCCGAGATAACGCGGCTGCCGTGCTAGGATCTGGTCCTTGACTGGGGAGGGTGCCTCCATCTGTGTAAACCAAATAGACTACTTCTCCGACCTAACTGTGATCAAAATTGTGTCTCTAATGCTGCAAAATATGTACTTAGTGATTCCTCCCCTCCATCATAAACTTTCCATGGTGTCATTCAAATTTCTTTCTGGTGCATTTTACAGCAATTTTAATGTCATCATCATCTCTGCAGCCCCGAAAAAGCCCATAGGTAACTAGCTCTACCGCTCTAGGGACATTGCATCACCTGGCTGTTCCCCCCCACCCCAAAGTGATAGAGGGGTGATAGTCCATATCTTCAAAGGCACACCAGTAGCCACCAAATACACCCATAAACTTGTGGCGGGAATTATTTGCTAGCATTTTACAAACCCCAGCCAACCTATAAATAATTTCTTGCTCATTCGAACAGTCTCGCTAAATCGGATCTGTAACGGAATGGAGTCTACGCGGGTAGCACAGTGGTATCGTCATCCTCCTCCCCACACCGGACGGAAAAGGCACGGGTTCGAATCCCGTCGATAACGCAAGGAACTTTAATGGGCTTTTTTTCACTCCGTGGCTGAGTTAGTCGGTCTCAGGCATAGATAGCAAGATTCTCCCCCCGCCCCCCAGAAACTGGGGTTTTTTCATCCAGCAAACAGGTAAATCGACCAGAGAATACACGCATTTCACAGACATAATATATAAAATGGGTATATCTAAGAAATTATGGGTGGCCCTAATGTCAAATGTAATAATTTTTTTTTTTTTTTTTTTTTTTTTTTTGTAACGGAATGGAAGGGTAAATGTAAAAAATCAAGGTTTCCTAGCAATCAAAACAAACCGAAGACATTCAGATCTTAATGGACCGACTGGATGACCTGGAAGACACCCAGTCCAGAGTGTCTTCCAGCACCAAACGAAAGAACCAGAAGCCGATGGTTTTCAACTTGGAACGGGAATCCCGTTCCCAGACTGAGGCAAGGGAGCCACAAGAGATAAACACAACACAAAAGGAACAGCAAGACGACAAACAGCAGGACCCACCACTGGATTTTACACTACCAGAGGGCACTGTATACGAGAAGTCTCCCTTCCTCAAAACGGCCCTGGAAAATATTTTCGAAGAACACGGAACAGAATGACTACTGAACTGAGAGCCTAGATAGTAACTATATTTAACAAAATGGAGACCATTCTCGTGGATACCTATTTAGAGAGTGAAAGAGCCACTACACGGCTCCAAGCATACATAGAATGTGGGACAAACCAAATGCCACAGCGTGCGCCCACATATGCCCAAGCGCTGAGGACACGGGGACCACCGACGATGACAATGCAAACTGCACCCAGACGAAAGACACTACTGCCAACTCCTCATTTGATCATCTTCCGACCAATTTCAGAGAAGAACACGCCACCAGTGAAGTGATAAAAAACACTCATAACGAAACTAGCAGAGGACCAGAATTAAATCTGTCCGGAAAACACGCAACACAGGTGTAATAATTGATACCCTAACACAGGAAGATGCCCAAAAAAAAAAAAAAATCGCAAACCCAAGAATGCAAACCCTTGGTCTGGAAGCTGCACCCTCGAAACAAAGAGAACCCAGCATAATTATATACAAACATTGAAATAACATTGAAAATGATCTGACGCCAACCAGGCTAAGAGATAAGTTATATGCAAGAAATCTCCAGCAAGAACATTCGAATGCAGATCCAACAACACTAATAATCCCAATATACCAAACCAAATCCCGAACAGGCAGTACCACCAATTGGGTTGTAGAGCTGTTGCCAGCCACCTGGAGAACCATCAACCAACACAACAAGGTTTTTATAAACTGGGGCAGCCATCGCTACAACAAGCACATGATTGTCCCCAAGTGTTTCCGGCGTCGCCGTTTTCAACACACCACTCACATGTGTGCCCAAACTCAGCAAATATGCCGGCACTGCGCTGAGATAGGCCATGAATTCATAATATGCCCCAAGAAAGAAGATTCACCAACATGCGCAAATTGTAAAGCGCAAAAAATGCAAGCTGATCACTCAAACATGGACAAGTGCCCGGTATACATCGAAGCAAAGGGAGCGTACCAACTACAGCTTGATTGTGGAAGTACACCCTAAATATAGATTTATTTTTTTTATTTATGTATATATAGATTTATTTATTTTTTTTTTTAATTTTATTTATTTATTTTTTTAAATTTTATTTATTTATTATTATTTTTTAATTAATTTATTTTTATTATTATTATTTTTTAATTTATTTATTTTTATTATTATTTTTTTAAATATTTTATTTATTTATTTTTAAAGGTCCTACCCACTGAAATCTCAGGAAATTAAGTGGCAGGACCTGCCAGAATAAATAGAAACTATTGGCTACCTGGCCTGCCTCCACGGGGCGAGGTGCGTGAAACGTCGGGCCTCAGCAGAGGTCTGGCGGCTAAAATGGCCAGAAGGACAACGGTACATGACACCACACATTCCAAGGTCCACACACTTTTAAATCCCTGGCCTTTACAGCGAACTGTATCACACCGCAATGTAAACTACGCGGAGAGGGCGGAAACCCCTGGTGCGTGCCGTCTGACCCTAAATGCACTTTACACTTTACCTAAACATCATTTCTGACCAGGTACACCCTTTCATGGCAACGGTCTTCCCCTCTGGCGGTGCCGTCTTTCAGCAGGATAATGCACCATACCACACCACCCGGATTGTTCGAGACTGGTTCGCGCAACATGAAGAAGACTTCCAGCTATTGCCCTGGTCTCCAAATTTCCCAGACATCAATCCCATCGAGCATCTGTGGTTTGTGTTGGAACAGCAACCCCGATCTGCAGCGTTTCAACCACGGATCTTTCAGAAGTTAAAGGATCTGCTGGTTACATGTTGGTACCAGATACCAGAAGACACATTTAAAAATCTTGTAGTGTCCATGCCTTGCCGGGTACGAGCTGTTTTGGCTGCACGTGGAGGACCAATATCATATTAGCTAAGTGGTCATAATGTTTTGGCTCATCGATGTGTATATATTAACATGAGGTAGATAACTAAGTTTTGAACATTTATACACAGGAACATTAAGTTTGCAATATGAATTCAGTTACATTCTGTCAAAAAGACAGCCAAAGACTTCAAGTACAAGAGTTGCTGAATGTATGCATTTGTAGATAGCATGTGATGGAGTGATATGATCGTGTCAGGATTCACTATAGGCAAAGACTTCGATGCAGTCCTTCCAGGATATTCTTCCTGTATTTCTTGTCATCCAATAGTTGTTGGGGTCAGTTTGTAGCTGGTTGAAATGTTCGATAATATTTGCTAGGAACATGTTTCTACAGCAGACAAGGTTGGTAAGTGTCGACCTATAACGTCGATTATGTCACTCTGTAGTGACATAATCGAAAAATAAAAATTTTATTTTTCCATGGTGTCATATTCATGTTTACATGTAATATATATATATATATATATATAGATGGTGAATCGGTTACCATAGATCCTGTTCAACCACCTCAGAACTCAATATTCAATTGCCATGAATTTCTTTGAAACTTGATGGGGCTGAGGACTATAGCTCAGATCCGTATAATGCAATGGGCGTGAGGCACCTTTCAATGTATTTGCAAATGACGGATGCACTCTGACAACCAACAAGCTCTTGGGGGATCGCCCAAAAGGTTGCATATGTTTTCTTCTTTGAATATATGAAATGGTCCTGGAAAGTAAGGTTTTCATCCCAAGCAAGCAAGATCCGTGTGGGATGATACCTTGGTGACTTTATTGCCTTTATTACCGCTTGAATTTTTTAATTTTTTCTCCGCTTCTTGGTGATAGATATTTGGGAGGACTTTTTTTGATTTACTTGTAGCCCTGCAATATGTAAGTAGTTAGTAGTAAACAAGTTGATTAATTTATACAGCAGTACTTTGGTTTATTTCTTGAACTCTTAATCGTCGTAATCTCTGATGACTTAATGTCATCAGAGATTACAACAGCTTCAAGTCGTCAGATTAAGAGCTGAAGTTTGTAAACTTCGCTAGAAATGGTTCTAAGATAAGGGCAAAGAACGTGGTAGAGAAGACCCTACCTTTGGTACTCCTCTACTTACAGTTAACATAGTCTGGTAATGACAATTGGTTATAATGAGTATCCTCTAGTTAACGAAGTTGCGGGGAATGCAGATTAATGAGTCAGTTGGCTTGAAACAGTTTTGTAATATATGCAGCAATGTTTGAATTGACACATTGTCGAAAGCTGATTTTATGTCAAAAAAATATTATGTCTATTTGAGATCTCATACTGGTGGCACGTTGAATGTGTTTCAAGCAGGTTTGTTTAGTAAATCGGTGGCTTGTTATAATAAATCGGTGGTGTAGTTGTGGAGATGTGAAAGCCTGTCACTGAAGCAGTGGCCTATTATTGCAGGAAGTAACAGCCTTTCAAAGATTTTCAGAAGGGAGCATCCGATGGATATTGGACGGAAATCAGTCAGTAACTTTAGACATTTGTTTTTTGGTATACCGGTTCGACATAATAGGTCCTCCATTTAGTTGGGACAATCCCAGTTTCCAATATGTCCCGGAAAATATGTAACATGGTTTTAGCAACATAGATTAACGATAGTTTGATTGCAAATAGGGGAAGCCCTCCAGCTCAACAATAGCCTTAAGGTGCTGATAACATCAATTAACTGTTGCTTAGTAATGGTGACTTCTTTCATGGCCTGCGGGAGGTAACGGTCCACATCAGATCAGAGTCTGGTAGTTAGCAGTTGTTGATCTCTGAAGGCCTGTTCCCCCATTTTGTAAAGAGGTCTTTGGGTATGTCAACCTTACGGTCTTATCACACAAGAATTCTTCTAGACAGTTTAATGCAGGAATGGATGAGATTGTTGTAGGCTGCATTCTTTAATCTAAGGAAGTGAGCACAGTCCCTTTTGTATGTTTCGTGGTTGGCTAAGGTTCTTGATTTAAGCCACTTTCTGTACGATTTTTGCTGTCTTCTGAAAGCCATCGTGATGTCTTCGTTGAACCAGTTTTGGGTATGATCAGATATTGTGGGTTCTTTTGATGCTCCACAACTGGAGCATCAAAGGAGCATCACAACAGCTGAATAAGTTTAAGCTGTTGTGAGAGTTCCAGGTTGCTTCCTCTGTAGTCAAACGTTTTAGGCTGGTCCAATCATAAGTAGTCAGGTGGGCCATGACAACCTACGGCTTGAGAAATTGAAGGGAGTAAGTTAGTTTGTGTTGAGTTGCAGCTGCGTGGGTACTAATTGGTTTGTTTACTCTCTTTGGGACAATGAAGGCACATGTGAGGGGCAGGTGGTCTGACATAAAGTAAAACCATAAAGTGTCAGGTGGTCTGACATAAAGTTTGATCTCATTTTCCACCAAGCAAGCTGTGGAAAATGAGGTCAAAAGCCTGCACATCTCTTGTAGGTGGCTTATACGTTCAGCGGAGTTTACATGTCACATCGAGCTGAAGCATGCTTTGGAAGTGATATGTTGAAATCTCCACCTAGAATAGTTGGGAATGCTGGGTTGAGATTTGTTACCAGCCAAGATTTAAGCTTGAGCTTAGATGCATCAGTGTGGTCAGGTCGGAGGTAAACTAGGCCAAACTGTATGATGCTTTCTTGGCGTTTGAAGGTGATACTTATGGCCTCAAATTTCTATGTTTTACTCGAGGTAAATTTTGTTGTTTTCGTCGGGTTCTTAGGAGAAGCGGCAAGTAAGGGCATGTTGCTCCGTCTATATTGCTTGTAAATTCTGTTTGTTCGACGAAAAACCCGAGTTTCTGGGAAAAAAATACATGCTATTCTCTCCTGAGACTGACTAACTCAGCCACGTTGTGAAAAAAAATCCATGAAAATTCATCCTGTCATCAACAGGATTCGAACCGAGGCCTTTATATCTAGTGGGGGGAGGACGGCAATCCTACCAACTGTGCTACCACGAGGGCAAGTAGATTTTGTAGATTTTCAGTGGTCTACACTTTAACTATGGCGGCTCCCGAAAACCTCACCATTTCGACCGTTTGGGAAATCGAGGCACCATCGAGCACCCACAATCTGTCCTTTATCAAAGTCCGATAAATCCTTCCCTTTAGCCATTACACTCGGAATTTCACTACCTACTGAACCACTAACACCTTATCTATGCTACGTAGTCGACTAATTCCACACTCTCGTACCTCACGTGGTCAACAGGTCGCATTCAGTTTTCACAGGGGTGGTCATTATTCAATGATCACTCAGTGTATATCACTGTACTGGAAACACGACTGCAAAGTTCACACCCTTTAGAATCACTTCTTTTTTTAATACTTGCAGACACAGTACGTGCTCATTATCAGCACCACAAAAACAGATAGATATATGAGCTGCGAGGAGGAGACTATTTATTTAGCCATTGCCATGTCGAGAGTGTACTAATAGAGCGAAAGAACTTCTGCTTCACAGAAGTTCTTTCACTGTGTAAGAGTAGCATGCTGTTTAAGTGTCAAGATTTTTATTCACTACAATTTTTAGAAAGTTTTTGAGAGACAGCGAAACTTACATAGATTAGAAAGAGCGATAATCCCGAAATATTTTAGTTATGGAATATCTAATTCTGCATATATCGGTCAGCATGGATATTTATCCAGAAAATACACAATCGCACTATACTGTGAGACTACTCCATCCTATCAATCTAGCAGAATTTGACAATATCGATGAATCTTTTGACAAGATTATTGACGAGGAAATTTTGATGACCAGTATGAAGTTTTTGACTGTGATGTGAAACCGCAATTGGCCTTGCCTGTGATGCAGGAAGCATTAGTAGAGCAGCTTTTGTATGAAATTCCAGATACACTGAGATCACACATTATTTTGGTGTAGAGCCGAGGGGTGCAAACATGCATTTTGTTATTTATGTAAATGGTCAATTATTCGTATTTATATTCCAACTGATTTTGTATTCGCTTTTGGAACACCTCCATTCAGGAGACGGATTGCTTCCTATCGACAAGGAAGATTGCCTCTATGACAGAGAGCCACGCAATAAAGATAAAAAGAGAAAGACTGAAATTTCTGACAGTGGATGGCAAACTGCCGGGACGCGTCAGTTATTGCATTTGATGCCACTTGGGAAAACTACATTTGGTAAGAAATTCCGTATTCTTAAACAGTTCAAAGCAGCATATCATGAAAAGAAATTATTCAGCATTCACACGGATATTGTCGATTATCGCATTCCACACGTATATTATCGATTATCGCATTCCACACACGGATATTATTACGGATATTATCGATTTTCGTTACCGGGTGTTTATTTGCGCAGGGCGCAGATGGAAAAGTTAAGATTAGTGTATCCGACGATGTATGTCTATATATTTTCCGAAAAGCGCGGTTGCACAGTTGTATTTCGCCGGGGCTTGCTCTGGTGGCCAAGTATATTACGTAGACTCAGAGAAGCTAGCGTTCCAGCAAATCTTTACAGCTGCATACAGGACTATCTTCACAACAGAAGTATTACAGTCAGAAATGATTATCGACAATTCTCCAGAAATGTCTACAGAGGTAGACAGGGCTCTGTCCTTGGCCCTTTCCTATGGAATATGGTCATGGACGAGTTCCGGAACCTAGACCTGGGGGATGTTTCCACCCAAGCCTTTGCAGACGACTTGTTACTGACAGTCACTGGAAACTCGAGAGCTTCACTGGAAACAACAGCCAACGGAGCCCTTGAAAGCTACAAGAATGGGCCAGCCTCCAAAAACTCCATATATTCCCTGAGAAACTATTTCAATTCTACTCAGAGGAACCCTTCAAATAAGCAGGCCGCCGCAGATTAAAATTGCTGCTAGAACCATCAAACTGACAACTGAGATGAAGTACCTTGGGGTAATTCTCGACCCCAAGCTCACGTTTTACCCGCATATAGACTACCTTCATCGCAAAGTCAGGAACTACACGGCAATGGTAGTGAGGATCAGCAGGTCTGACTGGGGCCTAAATCGCCGCTCACGGAAAATGCAAAAAAAGCTGTATTTATTCCCACTATAACCTGCACAGTAGGTTATAGTGGGAATAAATAAGGCTAAAGGCAAATTTCCGCACACCTATTTGTGTGCGGAATAACATACTAGGTGGCAAATTTCCGCACAGCTATTCTACAACTGTCTTTCTTCAATTTGAATTTATTCTTAATCTGAACTAGAAGAAGAATCCCATCAGCATTCACATTGCTCAACCCATTCAAGGTCTTATACACCTCAATCAGATCACCTCGCAAGTGTCTACTCTGCAGGTGCTGCAATTTGCAGAACTAAAGCCTTTCTTGGTAAGAGCACCCCTTTGTTCCCCTCACCAATCTTGTTGCCCTTCTTTGTACTCGTTTTAGCAACTCTACATCCATCCTAAAATGAGGCCTCCAGACCTGTACACAGTACTCTAGGTGTGGCCTGACTATTGCATTAGCATTAGAATTAGCATTAGAATTAGCATTAGCATTAGTATTAGCATTAGCATTAGCAGAGCTATATGATGCAAGAAAGCAAGTTTATATAGCATCAGCCAAAAAAAAAAAAAAAAAAAAAAAAAAAAACCCTTCCCACTTCCATTCGCTCCAAATGTTTGTTACCTATATGCAGTACTTTGCATTTGTCAATGTTAACTTCAGTTGCCACTTCTCAGCCCATTTGCCCCAACTAGATCCAGTTGGAGTAATATGCCAGATATCAAACTCTGTCGTCTGTACACAGGACCTCTCAATTTTTGTCGCCAAGAGCCAGTATTACTTAGATCTCAATCACAATGCTTTATTTGAAAGCGAAATTTTTAAACGAAGATGGAACGGACCTCAAAAGCGAGGCTGCATTCATTTTTCAGTCAGGTTGATTTGTGTTTACAAGATACCCTAATGGAATCTAATCAGTATCCCCACCACAGTTATTTAGAGATCCTATTGAATTGTCTGCGCGTGTAGTAGCACAGTGGTATCGCCACCGTCCTCCCGACACTAGATGGAAAAGGTCGGGGTTCGAATCCCGTCGACGACGCGAGGAACTTTAATGGGATTTTTTCACTCCGTGGCTGAGTTAGTCGGTCTCAGGCGTAGACAGCAAGGTTTTTTTCGTCCAGCAAAACAGGCAAATCGACCAGAGAATAAACGCAATTTATGGACAAATTACATATATGGGCATATATTAGAAATAATGGTGGTCCTAATATAATAGTTTTAGTTTGAGACCCTATTGAATTATGGAAACAGTGCAAAAAAGAAATTTAACTACTGAGTTGTATTACCATGACAGCGACCCTTCCACTGTAACGTTCGAAAACATGGCCACAAAAATGGGGCTTCTGCAGTGACAGAAAGCCGTTTCTGGCTCGAAAGCAATTGGGTAGATTGCATCTCAATCTCTTTCATCACGATAAGAATTTGCTGAATCAAATTAATATGAAATTGAGATTAATTCGTGCTAAATGCGAATTTTCTTTAATTTTGGCAGACCCCCTCTCAAAAGTTTAATATAATTGTTGAAGACGCCATTCTTTTTTAAGAAAGATCAAGCTATCTCCCTATTCAGTTGGCACATGCAGATGTGCTTCTGAAAGCTAATGCGAAGTACTCGAGTCGAATTAAAAACTTTACAGTTAATTTCAGACTGCGAAATATAACACACAATAATCTAATTATTGGCCAAATTCCGAATCGCATCATTATAGGTATTATTAACAGTGCCTCACTTAATGGAAATTATGGCAAAAACTCTTTTAATTTCGAACATTTCAATTTAAATTTCCTAGCGATTAACATTCGGAGCACATTCCAGCTAAACCTTTTACGCCAGATCATGCAGGAAAACACTATACTTGGGAATACTTTGCACTGTTTGACTCATTACGAATTTTGCACACCAACCGATCAAACAACATTAGTATAAACGTGTTTCCTCGTGGTTATACACTGTATTCAGTCAACTTAACAGCCAGCAGTGAGTCAGATGGGGCTCATTCTGAACAAAGACACAGTGGCAACCTCTGTCTAACATTAAAAATTGCTAAAGACCTCACACGCAATGCAACAGTGATATTGTTAGCAGAATTTGAGAGCATTATGGAGATTTCACATCAGAGAGAAATCCTGTTTGATTATTTATTATGAACAGTGAAGAAATAAGAGAGTTATTTAGTCGCGATCCTCTCATGGCAGATATACCAGTACCTGTGACTAGTTGTCATCTCAGATCATTGCTCCCTTTGAATCAATCTGCAATTTTTCACCACATTATGAAGAAGGACTTGACTGAGTAGTTGTGATTCTGGACAGTAATCAACGAGGTGCATATTTTTGGTGGTATGGGACCAGACCGACACTTCCATTTATTGTGTTTTTCAAGAAAAACTGCATCATGTGTGCTATAATGATAGACAACTGCAAGCTACGACACGATCTCCTGTGGGCTGCATGCAATATATTTCCTTTTAAAGTACAGAAGAGGGGCAGAGGTGAACACTATAATTAATGAGTTTTATTGAAATATTGTTACTAACGAATATATTGTACTCAGTTCTTTGTTGGATTTGTAGATATGAATAAAAAGTAGTCTTTATTTGTACATAATAAAATATATTTATATATAAAAATTGATACGTAATAAAGAGTATATATATTTATATATATATATTTTTTTAAAAAAAGTACTAAACACACCCATATTGGAATTCGTTTTTATTTTTTTTTTAAAAATACATCAATATGTCAGACATGCCGTATTCTTAATTATGCCTTACAAAGCTGTTGCAACCAGTGGTTTGACATTGTTGTAATCTGCTGGCTGCTTGGTTTAGTGTTTAATGGTACATTAGCAACTCATAATCTGCTGGCAAACAAACAGTTCAGTTATATTTGTATTTGGCAAAACACTATCACGCACTAAAATTGCTCCTTCTGGTGTCCAAGTAACCCCAATTTTCTTAAGGAAAGTCATCAGAAATTTCACATTAGAATGGATGCTTTGCAGAAGTTACCACTCTGAGTTGGACCACTGATGATTGCGGTGAAGGGATGTACTAATATTACCAAAATAGTGTCTTCGTGACTAACTGTCAGCATTGGGATGACAGGAAAGGTGGTGGCACATTTTGTTTATTGAACACTAGGTATTTCTGCAAACCTCTAGGTAACGCTCTGCTTTTTTGGCGTCCAACACACCTTTACTTTTTAAATTTCTGAGATTTCAATATCCAGACTGCTGATTTTTTCTTGTAGAACCTACTTTTCACCACAGAATTCATCATCTCACGAATAACATTCCTAACACTGAAGCAACTATTGACAACAGAGCTGCGATTAAACCTTCCCCATACTCAGATTGTCAGTATTTTTCGCTTTGATGACAGTTTTTTTTTTTTTATTTTATCGGATAGCCTTCTTATCTGAGTTCTGAATGGACTGATTTGTTTGTATTGAGACTGTATTGTGGGAATACGACTGTGTTGCAAATTCAGGTACAATTCACAGATGGAAGAAATTTCATTTTTGTTTGCACTTGTAAGCAGAGATCAGCTGTCATGGAGAACTGCAGGCACTCAGAGCTATAATAAACCTTTTCTGATCTGTTTCCTCTATGTCATAGCTCTGTTAAAAATATCATCGATCACAATTAACATACACTGAATTCATTTCACATTTCCCTAGTTTGCAGTTTTAAATAAATGAAGAGGTAACTCCTTGCCGTGCTCACTGCATCCGTATACGATTCGACCAAAATTGTTGGTTTCTGGGGATACATCTCTCTTGCTAAGAACTAAATTTGGGACATATCACGTGTATTTTTCAGCAAAACCACTTTGTGGCAATTTGGACTTATCGTGCTGGCTTCTTTACCTTTTGTAAATAATATTGCAATAGTGGAAACACAGATAAATTACAATGGTGTGATCCACGTGTTAAACAATCCAAAATTTCCACTATGTCATAGCTTTGTTAAAAATATCATCGATCACAATTAAATTTCTATTATCGGGATAAAATCGATATCCTCTAATCCTTTGCGAAATTCGATGTTCAAAAAAATTCTCTCTCTCTCTCTCTCTCTGAAACTTCTCGTACATATGTTGAGGTTCACCAAACAGGTACACTATTCTTGTATCATTTGGGATGATGAGGTGGTCTCTGTTACAAAGAATTTGGGACACTAGCATATTTTTACCACTCTGAGATGGACCACTGATGATTGCCATGAAAGGGTATACTAATATTCCTTCCATCTGAACGGATACGTTAGGTAGGTGTTAGGGTTGACTCCTCTCTTGTAATAGGAATAACGAAAAAAATTGTGGTGTCAGTCTCTATTTAAGATCTTGGAACTATATTTGTTACTCATAATCTGACCTTTCAGCAGTACAGGCACCGTTGCTCGTTCTTCAAGCACTTTTTTCATAATTTTTCATAAAAAATATGTTCACAGGCGAGTCCAGATAGTGACATTCCTTTGCATTTAATGATGCTCAATCCATCAGATACCTGTGGTATTAATTCTTTGGACCACTGTCGACAAAATGTGGTATTTTTCCAGACACTAATTCTCTGATAAGTTGTCCAAGATGATTGCCAATTTCAGGTGATTATGTTTGTTAAAGGATGCAATTGCAGCATTTCCATTTTTATTAGTCAGAACGGCTTGTTCTATCGGTTTGCTGTTCGATACAAGCAGTGTTTCCTCATTTACGAAATGAAGATCAGAGACAGAACACCACCAAATACGGAGGATGCGGAAAGGTCAGGGAATGACCACCGCATATTCACGGAGCAATATGGCCTTAGTTGCTAATGCTCCTAAAAACCAAATAACAAACAAACAACAGAGACAGAACATGGGGGGGGGGGGGGTCTGACACGATCTCAAGCAGTTTTTCATATGAATTTATATACTCGCTGTTGGCACATCTGAGATCCTGACAAAACTTTCCCCATAACTGATTTAGCAGCAGCTTTGCATTTGCTCTTTTCCTTGGTTATGGATATTAATATAAAATTACTGTTGCTCAGAGCGGAACAGATTATGGTTATGGATATCTGCTATTTTTAATTTATCCCGTCATGATGACAAAAATCGTCGAGATATTCTTGTCGGGTTTTACATCGCCAGGAAAGCCAGCATTCGCATGTTTAAGCCTTAAAACTTTATCGATGTAATCTCCGATAAGCTCTCTTGCCTTAAACCTGGATAGGTAGTGCCAGACTTCAAATATTTTGACGATCTGGTAATTATGTCCAACTGACTCGTAAAGCTCACGCGAAACCCAGGCACTGTCTATGGTTCTCTCACTTTTGACTACGTGAATGCAGTTGTCTTGTCATTGAATTTCCATGCAGGTGCGACATAAAGGAAACACGAGTCTGCCATCAAACTTTACCGAAAGCACAGGATGAAATACCTTGATTATGCCAAAATAGTGACCTAGCTCATAACTGGAGTTATTTATTGGATGACATTTTGGATATTCCATGCTTTTATTAAGAAATGGATAAAGCAAGCAGAAATTGACATATTCCATACTAGAGTCATTCCTTGCTTCGCAGTAAAGTCAGATACAATCAACTCGGCCACTGTTAAGATATTCGCGGTTGGTAATGGGGGAAACGATAACTTTACCATAGAACAAACACTTTAAAAGCTTCCTCAAAGTCTGGTGCTACAACTTATATATAAAAAAATATAAGATTCTTTATTAATAAATTGTATGCATTAGTGATTCTTTACACAGAAAGCTAGAGGAATCTTACAATACATTGTCTACAGTGAACAAATACAGAGATAGTAATTTCAGTTATATTAAGAAGTTACATAAAATAACGAATAAAAAAACGTAATTAAAACGAAAATGACAAGTTCAGCAGTACACAAAATGACATCGGCAAACTAGGACTGGAACTTACACAACTGTGCTTTACAAACACAATGATAGGCCAAAATGTCATCACGATATGAATTTGCAATAGACCACAGGTTGATGTCGATGTTGATCGAGTTGAAAGTGTACAGAGTCACATTTGGGAAATGCTTCTTGAAATTCGATAACCTCCGGAGCCTTGAGCACAAGGAGGAAGTACTGTGGAGATGTCTTCCTCGCCAACCAACCATGTGCCAGGTGTTCATGTGATCATGCTTGAATGAGCACAGATGAAAGAATGTCTCTTTTTTTAAGAACATGGGCTCTGGTGGATTGTGGGCATGTATTGCAAGTTGGAGTCGACTTCAGATTTCGAGGTCTTATAGATCTGGTGAGACCACAAGATGGCCCACTTCAGCACCCAGAATTTTAGGCCCCATAGTCTCCTAAGGCTGGAAGGTTGTGCAGCAGACCAAACTTCCACAGCATAATAAAGCACACTACTTAAGTAAGTTGCAAGGTATTTCCTGATTATTTGTTTATTGTGAGTTTTACACAGATCTATTTTCTTTCCCCAGAAGGCTTTCAAGGCTTTGGAATCGCTGTTTTTAAGTGAGTTTGGCATCAAAAATTACTCCTAGGAATTTGATACTGTCTGTGGGAGTCAGAACATTTCCTGCCAATTCCAGAACTAGAGAACATGCAGTATCAGCAGAAGTCATCCGACTTGGAGTAAAGATGAGATAGCTTGACTTCTCTGGATTAACTGACAGGCCAAAAAAATTGGCATACTTATAGAATGTATTCAGGTTGCTGTTTACAGTTTCAGAGGAGGTTTGCCTTGCTTGTGAATCACCAACAAGGCTTTTGCATGGCAAGTAGCATACAATATTATCTGAATATGATAGAAATGGTGAAATTGATCCATGAGTGGAACGAATATTGCTGAAAATAGCAAGGCTGAGAAAGAACCATCTTGTGGAATCTCTACCTCCACGCTTTTACAGACTTTTACAGTGAAGTGAGGCTTTCGTCTAGATATCAGATTATAGAGGATCTTGAGTATATTTCCGGATATCCCACAGAATCTTTCAAGTAAGGCAAGAAGGGATGTGATTTGGACTGAGTCGAAAGCAGATTTCATGTCCAGAAAAATAGTGTGACAATTTTCGTTGTCATTCTATGTGTGAAGTATTTTCTGTGATGAGGACTGTAGGCAGGTTACAGTGGTTCTTTTAGGCATGGCATAATGGGTATGTTCGAGCCTATGCGCAAAGATTGTAAGTGCTACATCATTATAGATGCACTTCTTGAGGCATTTCAGGAAGGGAGAGGCAATTGATATTGGCCTGAAGTCAGCCGGTCCATTAGCACGAAGTTTTTTCGGAACTGCCACGTCTCTGCGCGACAACCAGCTTCATGGCACCTGTGCATGTTTGAATACTTTATTGTAGAGATGGGTGAGCTCTCTGCTGATAAAATAAGAAGCAATTTTTAGACTAAAAAGAGATATTACGTCAATTCCTGTGGTGGACTTGTCAGGTAGTGAATTCATTATTTTAGTCAGCTGTTCTTCGGAAATTTCAATATTACTAGTAGGTGAAGAAAGGTTAACCGCTTCGTTTCAAGGATATGCTTGCAAGAAAAGGTGAAAGTGATTCCCGCATTACATCTTTTGGAATGAGCAACAGCCTGGAAAGCAAGATGTTATGGATTTCAAGAACTGCTGGGAGTCATCGTGGAAAAAGTAAATATATGGGCTGTGTTAGGATAACTAAGAGTAAGAAGAGGTGCATGTATACTTGCATTACATCACTGCTAAGAGTAGAGTAAATAAATTTGATAAATTTGGAGTGCTGGAGAAGTTTTCAAAGGAGGATATTCTTGGGATATCAGAGACATGGTGTCATACAGATATAAGAAATACAGAATATGAATTTGGGGAGTAAATTGTGTACAGAAAGGACAGACAGGATAGGAAGGGAGGAGGGGTTATACTGATAACTAGGAAACGCATAAAATCTGTGGCAGTGCATCCAGTTGAAATGGGTGAAAAGTGCAATATTGAGTCAGTTTGGTAAGACTTTTATGTTTTATGTTTGCAATTTTACCCTTTGTTGCATGGCAAGTTGCATTATCCGTTTTTTGGTCTGTCTAAAATTTGTCTAAAAGTTCCTTTAATTGAGGGGACCTTCCTCTTTTAAACGATGTATAAGGATCCAAATTCTGATTAAAATTTCCCATTTAAAAAGTTTGCCGAAAATCTTGCGTTTTTACCGTTACGATAGTTTCTAGACATCCGTTACGACAACGTGAATCGAGGGCGCAGTCGATTTCATTAAGTACATGTAATTCAATTTACACATGACAAATAATTAGTAAAAGTATGCAGCAATAATACACAATCAGTAGTGATATTAAGTGACAATTTTTATCACTTAACATGCAGTATTTAGCAGGTTTAAAGCACTTCGCTCGTAAACAACCCCGGGGGCTCACATCTGGTGAGTATGGGCTTGGCACGCCCAGGGTCCTGAGCTGGATATCATCATTCTTCTCTTTCTTGGTGATTCCCTTCTACTTTTGACTCTCTCTCTCTCTCTCTCTCTCTCTCTCTCTCTCTCTCTCTCTCTCTCTCTCTCTCTCTCTCTCTCTCTCAGGGTAACACGGGAACTTTTTTTTTTCCTGGTGCAGCATAAGCCTCAAGCTTCCTTGCACCATATGGCTAATAATAATAATAATAATAATAATAACAGATCCAAGATGGCGGCCAATATGGCGTCGCTATTGTTGCGATAGCAGCAGATCGAGAGCGCGTGATATAAAATAACTCTAGACTATTCAAAATTTCTTTTTTTTTTTTTTGTAGCACAACTACCTTAAAGGGGAAATAATTAGGAATTATTTTGTGGGTTATTGTGGGTGGTGAGTGGTGAGTTGTGAATATTTTAACAATGGGCTCGCAGTTTTTCTACCGAGTAATTTTGATCGGTCACGGAAGTGACGTCATCAGCGGCTTCCACTAGAGGCGCTTCCCACGCTCGCAAGTAATGTGATTTGAGCGCGTGACGCATTTTTCGTGACCGGTATGATATCTCGAGTGAGGGGTTGATTTAGTGGGGTGGACAGATGCGGCTTATTACCCCCCCCCCCTTAACCATGCGTATAAGTGAATGTGTAAAACGTTTCTAGATCTATCAAAAAAAAAAAAAGAAAAAAAAAAACTTAAAAACCTGGTTGTCATGCCTCGCCTTACAATGGTAACTGAATACGACAGTGTCTGGAGTTCTAACTTTTTAGAATTTTTCAATAGTATGACATCACAATCATGCTTCCTGAAGTTACTACTGCAGTATGTATGATTACAACAATACAAATATTTGTAATCACTATCTTTTTTTTTCGTCTCGCATTTTCGTTACATTCCATTGTTAGGTTCCCCTAACAGCTGCGTATATCGCTTCAAATACACGATCGGATACATCAATCGGTGCTGTTTTACAGAGATATTTAGATACGTTGCACTTGCAAGTATACATCTCTTACTATAGTTATCATAAATTCATTGTATCTTGTCTTCCAGAAATTATGAAAATCTGTGAATGATGAATAAAATAATTACAATAAAAAAAGCTCTTTTTTATTTTGTAATCAATATATACAAATCAAAATTCCTAAAAGAAATGCGAAGGATGTTTCGCATAAACCATCTACCGCGCGTGCTCGGCACACGCGCAACTTTTTTTATTGGTCTTTTTTTTAACAACTAGGGAAATATAATGGATACATTTTTCTCGTGTTAAAATTTTAATAATGCGAATAAAAATTAACATGAAATATTTCCCACATCACAAATAACATAAAAACTGTCACAAAACATTGCACAATATAAAAACAAATATTACATAAAAAACAAACTTTCTAGAAAAAATACAGAAAAAAATAACAGATTTCATGAAAAAAAATTATTTCACAAATATTCAAGAAAAATTTATTCTAAAAATTGCTGATTTACTTCTTTATTAATATGTGTTGTCCATCTTCTGTTTTGTTCAATAGCTGAGGGATGATTACAGAGGAATGATTTGACGTAACGATCCGGATCAAATTGAAGCAATGGTTTTCCATTTAGATGTATGGTCATCATAATCTGCAACACGTTCATTTGTCACAATATTATTCATTACGCCGCTGAAAGCTCACTCAGCATCAGCACTGCTAATCGCAATGGTTTCAAAAGCATTTCTGGCTTTCTTTATTGAAAATGGAACTTCACTCGATTTTAAAGATAAACTGCCTTTGGCAAAATCTCTAAAACCATTAATTTTTATTTCATATTTTATCAGAAAAATTAAATTTTTATTCGGTTTTCACCGTCTTGTAACCAAGACGAAAGTTTTTTTCACATTCCACGATTTCTTTCAACGTTATCGTAATTTTCTTTATTTTTTAATTTAAAATCACCCTGTTGCATTAATAACTTATCCTTTAAGGATAAAATAATGCATTTAATAACTTGGATAACTTGGAACGAGGTAATTTTTTTTTTTACTTTAGATTTTGATTCCTTCAAATTCTCTCAACTTCAACATGTTCTCAACTTTAGCTTCATAATTTCCTTCAGAAATTTTCAAATTAGCAATTGCATTGACAGTTCGAATGATTAATTTATCTGCTTTTACCATCATCATCATCAGCCATTTTCAATCCACTGCAGGATGAAGGCCTCTCCAGCAACTTTCCAGTTCCTTTTGTTTTGAGCACTGGCCATCCAAAAACTCATGAATTTCATCTATCCATCTCCGCCTTTCTCTTCCAGGTTTTCTTCTAGCTCCTCTTGGGTACCATTCTGTTATTTTCTTAGTCCATCTGTCATCATGTCTTCGTGCTATGTGTCCTGCCCAAGACCATTTTAGTTCTTTAGTTTTGATAAGAATGTCCTTTACTTGAGTTACCGTGGCATACTTGTTCATCATTACTTTTGTTTTAGCCATATTCATCTTTAGTCCAAAATCCTTACTAACTGGGCATAACTGATTAAGATTTTCCTCTAATTCTTTGGGATCGTGGCTTATAACCACAATGTCATCTGCAAATCGTAAATGGTTTAGGTACTCTCCGTTCACATTGACTCCTTTCTGCGTCCAGTCTAATCTTCTGAAAGCTTCCTCAAGGGCAGCAGTAAACAGCTTCGGAGATATTGTGTCTCCTTGTCGAACTCCTTTCTCGATTTTAAATTTGCTACTGTCTTTGTCTAGTCTAATAAAGGACGTAGCACTCTCATATATTTTCTTCAAAATCGTAATATATGCCTTGTCTTTCCAGTGCCCGAAACATTGCCGTATGCTGTATGGAGTCAAATGCCTTTTCATAATCCACAAATGCCAGGCATAATGGTGTTTTATATTCATTTGCTTTCTCCATTAGCTGTGATATTATGTGAAGGTGATCCATAGTTGAGAATCCTGCCCTGAAGCCAGCTTGCTCTTTCGGTTGATTCTCATCAAGTATTCTTTCTAATCTGTTAGTAATGACCCTTGTGAACAACTTGTAGATGTGGGATAACAAGCTAATTGGTCTATGATTTCCAATTTCTGATTTATCTCCTTTTTTATGCAGCAAAACTATGATTGCATTATTCCACTGATTAGGCGTCACACCTTTTCTAATGCACTTTGTGAAGAGCCTTGCCAGTTTTTGTGTTATGTCTCTTCCTCCCAATTTTAACAACTCTACAGTAACTTCATCTTCCGGAGATCGCCGCCAGGTGGCCGGTAGTACTAGTTGATGGTAAATTGTGCTCTCTAAAGTAACTTAAATTTAGTAAAAAAATCTAGATTATTACCCAATATGATAGATATCATCTTATAGTGGACGCCATATGCTTTCCAATCATATGGGTCATGGAGGCACTGGACTTATAGCAGATAAGTAACTTTTAATTTTAATTTGTGTTTGAACAATTTTGTTAAAGCCGAAGCAAACTACTGCCATTGTCTTGACCGGCTGAAGGTCACTGGTGTGAAAGTAGCTTTTTGGTCGCTATATTGCCTTCGGCAGTAGTTGCCCGCCCGCGACCACCTGTAGTTAACCCAATTGACTTAAAAGTTATTGTTCTTCCTACAACTCTACTGCAGAACAGTAAACTGACTACCCTTCCCCTATTAATGCTTGTTTTGTCATCTGCTGCTTATAGCTCTGCATAATGGCTGGAAAAGTAAAAGTAAATGCACATCGTAGAGCTTCACTGCGTTCCTGCAGGCAACCGCACCAGTCCTCGGGGGAAGAAAACTCGGAGGGGGTTCCCTCCTCGATCGCGATGACTAAAAACAAAATTCGGACCGCGAAACAACAGGCTTCCGCGGCAAATGAACACGGCGTACCTGCCGCGCACAACTCTCCCGGCGGCGACGATGCTGATTTTAATGGGGTGAACAGCGATTGCGATCCTGCAGCATCCACGAAGAGACTTCCTACCCTCAAGAAAAAGGTTCTCAAAAGACCAGACACATCTGGTTCACTCCCCCCTAAACAATGGGAGGATGAAGAGGAATGGGATGATATGCCGAATTTATTCAGCAAAGATTTTCCCAACCTGAAAATTATACACAAACTGAGGCGCAAAATGGAATACTGTCTCAGTAGCAAAAACAGCAACGTCACCAGGGCCGTATCATTACAAATTTCGCGCTGCTGGGGCTCTTTAGAGAAGAAGTTATATGAGGTCATTATAGAAAATGAACAGCTGAAGGCCACCAATGCCCAACTCCAACAAACTAATAAAATTCTATCTAAAGTAACAAAAAATCCAACTATAGCAGCTCTGAATACCGGGCTACCTTCCAACCAAGCTTCTGATGAAGATACTCGGCACCAGTTGTCTTATGCTGCCACGCTCAAACTACCTCAGATCCCCACCACACAGAAAAAGCATATGCTGATTATAAAAGCTAGAGAAGGGTGCGACATCCCAGATAGCGATGGAGTGAAGGACACCGTCCTAAAGAAGATAAAACCAAAATTAGACAATCTCCAAATCAAAAACATTCGCAAAATTCGCGACAAAGGGATAATATTGGAAGCAGCCACTAAGTCAGATCTAGAACAGATCAAGTCTTGCGGCACAGCTGAAGATCTAACTCTTACCTTTGAAACCCCTAAACTCAGGGGACCAAGTTTAATTGTGTTTGATGTAGATGGCTCAATCCAGAAAGTTGACCTACTGGAGGAAGTATATAACAGAAATCTCTTTGAATCCATGAGCAAAGAAGAAGCCATTAAGGAGATGAAAATTCAATTTTCCACCAATGCACGGACTCGCGGTCGACTTAATTGGGTTATAGAAGTGTCCCCCAGGATAAGGAGATTCCTACACAGCCAGGATAGAATTTTTCTGGGCTGGTCATCCCACAGATTCAGAGATTTTGTACCAGTCCTGAAATGCTACAAATGTCTTGGTTATGGGCACACCTCTGCTAAGTGTCTTAAAAAACAACCAATATGTGGGCACTGTGCTGAGGCAGGGCATCTCTACAAGAACTGTCCCAACAAAGCCTCACCTCCTAAATGCTCAAATTGCAAAGCAATTAACAAACCCTATGATCACTCTGTGCGGGATGGAGCGTGCCTTGTATATAGAAGAGCAGCAGATATAGTACGCAATAAGACCAACTATGGAAAATAGGATGCTCAACCCCCCCTCTCCCAGACTTCGTATAGCTCAAATCAATGGCCAAAAATCCATCTCAGTGGCAACACAGCTTCATCCCCTAATGGACGAGTTGAATCTAGACATTCTTCTCCTTCAGGAACCATACTGCGTCCGTGGAAGGGTCTCTGGTTACCCCCTGGCTTTCAGGAAAATCCAGACGACAAACCAACTGTGCCTCGCTGCTATCATCGTCCGCAATCCAGACTTAGTAGTAACACAGATAGAATCACTCTGCACTCCCCACCTAGCGGGGGCTACAATAGAAGGCAGCTTCGGCCGTATTGCGGTCCTAACAGCATACTTCCAATTTGGTACAGATATCCTCCCACACATAGCTCGACTAGAACAAGCTCTTGACCTCCTGGAGAACACTGATGTCATCATAGCCGCAGATTCGAATGCCCGGTCAACACAATGGTTCAACACCTCTACCGATGCAAGAGGAGATATGTTAGATGAATTCATTGCCTCACGCAGCCTTGAAATCATTAACAGACCAGGACAACCAACCACCTACTCTTCGGGAACTGGAGAGTCTAACCTGGACATCACACTAACTACTTCTTCTCTTCGCAATAGACTCCTCCATTGGCAGGTGCATGACACAGCCACTACTAGCGACCATCGCCTCATCACTTACAGTGTCACCGATTCTGCCCTCCCTCGTCAAGTGCCTATCCAGGATATCGTAAGATTCTCTACTAAAACAGCGAACTGGGACCAGTTTGACAATGTAATTCAAGATGCTCTTCATGACCCAGCTAGCAACTTCTACCAATCAATGAACAGTGCGCAGAAAACAGACTTTGTGCAGAGTCTGCTCCGCAAAGCTTCAGAGGCTTCCATGAAAAAATGTTCCAGGAAACCAAGATCTGTTCCATGGTGGTCGCAGGAACTCACTAACCTGCGCATTTCTCTGAAGCGCGCTCGGAAAGAATACCAACGCAAGAGAAGGACTGAACCTGCTCACATTGCAGAACAGTATAGAGACCAATTCAAAGCAGCCCGCCGTGAATATACTAACAAAATTTACCATGCCAAGCAAAGCTCCTGGCGTTCCCTTGTCGAGACTGAGGGGAACCGGAATCCGTGGGGTTTAGTCCACAAACTCGTGAGGAATAAGCTGGGATCCACGGACGTCATACATTCTGTCCGCTCTGATGACTCGTCTGAGACTACACACTGGGAAGATACAATCAACCGGATTCTGGATGAACTAATATATCAGGACAACACCAACTCTGACACTGACATCCACAGGACGATAGCAGTACAAAATTCCAGCTTCCAGCCAGACAACATGGAGGAACCATTCACGGAGGAAGAAGTCGATGCAGCAATTAAAAAAATCAAAAAAGGTAAAGCTCCTGGTCTGGATTTTATTGAAGGCGAGACTGTGCAACGTCTCTGGGCCATAGCTCCAATGATACTTCTTCAGCTCTTCAACACCTGTCTGAATGAGGGTAACTTTCCATCACGTTGGAAGCATGCTAACCTGAGGCTCTTACCTAAGGATCCCACAGGTACCTCCAAGGCATATCGCCCGATTGCGCTGCTTCCCATTCTCAGCAAGGTTTTTGAGAGACTGCTGCTCTCCCGCTTCCAACCCCGATATGAAGCCAGTGGTTTGGCATCCTCGCTTCAATTTGGTTTCAAACAAGGGTGCTCCACAATTGATGCTCTATCTAAAACCCTCAAAGTTGCAGAACAGTCGGATGCAACTTATGTACTGGCAATCTTCATTGACTTCAAAGGAGCTTTTGACACAGTGTGGTGGCCGGGCGTTCTTCAGAGGGCCAGAGTCTCTAACTGCACTTGGAATTTCTACCACTGCCTCAAAAGCTACTTCTCTAACCGCAAGGTCAGCATCAAAACAAAATATCACTGCATCACCCGACATCTAACCCGAGGCTGTCCCCAGGGCTCCATCCTGGGGCCAGCTGTCTGGAATATGATACTCGACAACTGGCTCCTGAGGGACTACCCACACACTACTCAGCTTTCTTATGCCGACGACATGGTTATTATCATTGAGGGCCCCACCCGCGCCACCATAGAAACCCAGGCTACGGTTGTTCTCGCTGCTCTGTCCGTATGGGCCACGGAAAATAAACTCTCAGTCTCCACTGAGAAGAGCAAAACCCTCCTATTAAAAGGCAAACTGGACTTCTCCAGACCTCCTACCATACGTTTTAATGGCCGCCCACTGAAAAACTACCGATCGGTGAAGTACCTAGGAGTAATTTTGGACGACAGGAGAACTTTCATTCCTCATATCCAAGCTATCAAAGAAAAGATAAAAAATTACATCAGTATGTTAGCACGCTTTACCCGCAAGGACTGGGGTCTTAAAGGACCAACTCTACGCCTTTTATACTCAGCAGTATTTATACCAATTGTCACATATGGAGCTGCAGTATGGTACCACCGAATGACTTTAGTGCATGCTCAACGTAAAATTCAGCAAATTCAACGACTTATGCTACTACAAATGACCCGCGCATGTAGAACGACATCAACTGCCGCCCTACAGCTACTAACAGGCCGCCTCCCTTTGGACCTCCACGTCGCTTTTATCGGACTTTCTCATGCCATCAAGAAGAATAAGGAAGCTGAATTCCTCACTATTCAAACCCGTACCGATACCGACATCAAACAGGAACATAAACGTGTGTGGCTACAATTCATAAACTTATGGCAAACCCGCTGGAATAACTCCACAACTGGTGCAACTACTAAACTTTTCCTTCCTGTGGTAACCTACATCAACAAGCAACGTTCCACTTGGTTCTTCCCTAACGTCTATGCTTCCTTCCTATTAACTGGCCACGGGTCCTTCAAGAGACGCCTTCTAGAGTTCGGCCTAGTCGAGGATGCCCTCTGTACCTGCGGAGAACCTGAAGACTGGGATCACGTGATGCACTCATGCAACGTATACTTAGATCTAAGAAACCAACTACTCCTAGACCTCCACACTACATCACTTCGTCCAGAAACCAAGTTATTGGAATCTAATGATGCCTTCCGTGCACTGACCAGTTATGCCAACGAGGTCTTTCGTCGTCGCTGGCATCACCTGCAACTCCCGAACACTACTCCTGGATAACCTCCTCTAGACAGCAACTGATACCCAGCACCGGAAACTTCCAGACATGAAACTGCAAATGGCGGACAGCCCTGTCGACGCCGCTCCGTGATTTTCCATTGTGACGATCCTGGACTCTTTAATTTGAACTTTACCTATTCTCTTTTTCCTACCCACAGTCTTTCTCCAGGACTCTCACAACTGCACCTAGCACTCTTCCTGCTCCGTTTAGCCTGGGAGGATGCCTACGCTCTGTCATCCTCGCTATCTTGTCTGTCTTCCACTTTCCTGTCTCTTCTCCGCTCTTTCCTTGGCTCTCCCCACTCTCGCTCCTGCAAGAGTGTGGACGGCCCGTCAGATGTCTTTTACTCCCTGGTCCGGCTCCTCGTGCCAGTGGACGGATGCTGGGAGGCTCCTTCCTGGTGATCGCGCCTCCCAGTAACGAAGAGGCCAGTCAAACAACACAAACAACACACTACTCACACATAACCCACACTGACTGGCTTTGCTATGTTAACAGAGTATTTAACGCGGATTTGTGGGAAACCACGGGAACCGCATAACAAAAAACACTATGTCCACTATGTCCACTAACTTCATCTTCCCCCGGGGCTTTCCGATTCTTCATTTTCTTCAATGCATGTTCTACCTCATCAGGAAGAATATCGGGTATGTCGTATGTGTTGCTACTTTGCAATCCATCTTCCCCACTGCTGGTATCATTCACTCGCTCCTTGTATAATTCTCTATAGTAGTCTTCTGCTATTTGAATTATGCCTTCTCTGCTGTTTATAAGTACACCATCGCTATTCTTCAGTTTCAGTATCATTTGTCTTTCTGTATTACTGCTCATGGCAGCTGATTTAAATCCTTTGTTTTCCCTTAATGCTTGTTCTACTTTTCTTGTGTTAAATCTTCTTATGTCCTCTCTGAGTCTCTTTCTAATGGCTTTGCATAACTCAGTATACTCAATTTTCTCCCTGTCAGTGTTTTTCTTGCTCTTCATTTGTCGTGTTCGGTTCATCATGACAAGTGTTTCTTGATTAATTTTTTCTTCTTTGGATTTCTGTTTCCCTATAGGTTTCTTGGGCTTTATCACTTTCAGAAAGTTGTAATATTCCTCGTCGATATCTTGGTCCTGAGCAGTCTGCAGAAGCTCAAACTTGTTTTTAAGTTCCAGTACATACTGCTTTTTCTCCTCCTCTGTTATCTCAAAGACCTTTGTATTATTTACTCGAGTCAGTTTTTTCCTTTCCTTTCCTACATCTATATCAAGTGTACATCTTACCATTCTGTGATCACTTCCAACATTTACCTTATTCAGGACGGTAACATCATTCACAATATATCTTCTGTTAGTGAGGATGAAGTCGATTTCATTAGTTGTTAATCCATTTGAACTCTTCCATGTCCACTTTCTGTTCACCCTTTTCTTGAAAAAAGTGTTCATTACTGACAGTCCTTGAGATTCTGCAAATTCCACAAGTCTTTCACCTCTTTTATTTCTTTCATAAATTCCAAAATTTCCTATAGTTCCTCTTTCTGCGCTGGTTTGCCTTTTTCCAACCTTAGCATTGAAGTCCCCAATAATAATAGTGTAGTGGGTTTTCTGCTCATCTAGAAGACTCTCAATTTCGGTGTACATTTCTTCAACCTCTTCATCATCATGGCTTGATGTTGGTGCATAAATCATTATAATCTTTAGCTTGTACCTCTTAGAAATCTTGAGTATTAGCCTTGACACCCTTGGTGATGTACTTTTGAATTCCAAAATGTTGTTT
The DNA here is from genome assembly GCF_048544385.1 of Mastigoproctus giganteus. Classification (NCBI taxonomy): domain Eukaryota; kingdom Metazoa; phylum Arthropoda; class Arachnida; order Uropygi; family Thelyphonidae; genus Mastigoproctus; species Mastigoproctus giganteus. Next base: position 118,132,401 of record NC_143575.1, on the reverse strand, counting down.
TTAAAATCTTTATGGACCAGAAACCCAACTCCACCTTCACTCCTTTCACTGTTTCCATTGGTGTACAGCAGATTTCCACTTGATAAACTTATAAGTGATTCATTTCTTCTTCTTGTTTCATCCAAACCGATGATATTCCAATTCACATTTTCTAATTCCTTTTCCAGCTGTAATATCCTGTCTTCACCGTTGAGTGATCGTACGTTATAACAGGCCAAGTTCAGTTTCCGTGCATGGCAGCCTGCTCGTACCAAGAGATTCTTAGCACCCTCTGCTTCCAGTCTGGTCCTCTCGCTGCCCTAAGAGGGAGAGTGAAAGCTGCTTGGGACTGAGGGCCATTTGTATTGTTGTTCTGTCATATGCTGGAGGGTTTGGTCTTTTCCTCTTCACGCTGACCAGGCGTCTTGAAGAGAACCACTCTACACGTTCGTTGCCACCTAAGTGACGTAACAGTGCTTTCCTTCGAGAAGGTGTGCATGAGTGGATTTTAAGGAGGCAGGCCAACCGGACTTCTCCTAAATCTTCTGTAATAGAGAGATATTGGATCCATCAGTGTTTTAGGCTGAGTGTCTTATAACACACAGGATACCTGTTCCCCCTCTAAGCCCATTCTATAAAGCTTCTGAAAGGTAAGAGAGCTCCTGCAGGATATCGATCATTAGTGCTAAATGTTTAAGAAATTCCAGATTAAAAGTAGGATTAATAATCCTGAATATTTAACTTCTGATTCAAAACCTTTGCACAAAGCGGATAATTCCTCCAACTTGCAATCGCCGTCCGCGAGCTACATCGCGGCCTGAACATGCGACCGATCTTTACAGTTTCCACATCAAGTTCTTTAGCAATCATCCTTAATTCGCGCTAGTTTTTTGGAGATTGGTAATACAGTTTTTTTTTTTTAATTATTGCCTGTATGCCATTATATTTTAGAACATTTTCTACCCAGTGAAAGGCTCGACAAAGTCTCAAAATCTGCCAACATTTCATCTTCATTAATTTTATATAATATCTTAGTTGTCTCAACCCCCCCCCCCCTCTAGTTGCTACTGTCACTTCTTTGAATACTATGCAAAAAGTAGGAATCACACGGATATTCATCTACTGTGACCATGTAAACATAGACGGAGAAATTTAGTGGAAGGCATGGATCACTCACTTCTCCAAAAAACATATGCCCGTTTGTCGGAGTAAAGGGGAACCACAACACAGGTTGACCAGAGGCTGTTATCAATGTCGGAAATGGTTTTAATCCTCTGACTGGCTATGGAAAGCATATTGAATAGCGCTACTTCTCGGTATGTGACTGCATAGGTTTTACGGACACCACTAACATTGCGAAACGGTAATCCTTTTCACCCTTAATTCGCACTTTCTAATTACCTAAATTGCCTAAAGGCCAGAGGTGAGAACAATGCATACAAAGTTGTCTCTCCTAATCCGTTCGTTCGTTACATGGAAATTTTCTTCGTTCAACGGAAACTATTTTAAATGTAATTACCAAGGGGGAACAAAAAAATTCGCTATAAAGAAGTTCGTTATACAGAGTTCCGACTGTAATTAAATAAAAAATGAAGCAATTTTAAAATACATAGCCAATTGATTGTGCCAGTAAAATGCTGGAATGGGGCCCCGCTCGCCCCACCATAGAAACTATGCAATTATTGAGTATCCAGAGCCGTTTCGGCTCTGGATACTCAATAATTGCACACAGGATTTCATATGTAAAATAAATGATCGTTTCAACAATGGGCTCGCAAATTTTCAAAAAAAAATAACAATGGGCTCTCGCGAGCCCATGCGAGCCCACTATAGCTCACCACTGGTTATATTCCAAAAGCTTGGTCCCTCCAATCAAAGCATGTATAGTATCCATAGGCTTACATATACTGCCATCATGTTAGTATATGGGTATAGGAGGTCACAAAAACGGTCATAATTCAAATATCATAAAAAGTGACACTTGAACAGCTATTTCAGCTGGTACCATTTTCCTTCCAAAGGTCGATGTTTTATCATAAAAAATTATAACTTTTTTTAACGGAACTTACTTATTGAGTGATTGCACTGACCAAGGCACTAGCGCCCTCGATCTTACGTTGTAACAGACCAAGTTCAGTTTCCGTGCATGGCAGCCTGATCGTACCCAGAGATTCTTAGCACCCTAGCTTCCGCTCTGATCCTCTCGCTGCCGTAAGAGGCGGAATGAAAACCGCTGGGGACTGCGGGACATTTGTTTCGTTGTGCTGTCATGGGCTGGAGGGTTCTTTCTGGGTCTATCTGGAGGGATCTATCTTGTAAGGCCAACCCAAATCGTTCTGCAGGCCACCTTGACGAACTACAAATTTTTTGCGGGCTGGGGTTAAAATAAAACAATCTTTTAAAAATAAAAAATCAAATGCCATAATTTATTTTATTCATTCATTTTTATTATATGTCAATGAGATATTTGATTTTCTTTGTGATCACTCAAATGTTTTTTTTCAAATCGACTTCAATATCAATATTGGTAGTTGCACATCTTTAATTGATTTGTTATTGAAGCTCGAGATTTACTTTTAATAAATTTCATTTGTGAAAAGAAAGTTTCATAAACGTATGTGTATCCGAAGGTGCTGACAATCTTTTGTGCGAAAAACTCTTAATTTGGGGTACTTTTCCTCTGTCACATACGTCTTGTTAAAGTTGATTTTTGATGTTGTGGCGTGGATGCGTTTTAATTCATTGTTGCACTGTAAATCAATTACTTCCATCAGCGAAGTTTCTGGTTCGATGGGAATGAATGGTGGATTCGAAAAGTACAGCTGGTCTAGTATTATATTTCTGGTTATTTATCGTGCCTAGTGCAGCTAGTGAATGATTTCCCAATGATGTAGTCAGTAGTATAAAAATCATTGGTAGGGCTGCACAGAATAATGTGGCAGGTCGCATGAGGCCCATGGGTTGGTAAGGCCTGTTGTAAGACCATATCCGAAAATAAGAACGCCATCATTGAAGAAACACTTCAGACCCATCTCCAATTCCTCATGTCTCCTGAAACTACTAGAAAGGACCCTCCTTCCAACTCTAATAACTCACATACTTTCAGATGCCCCAACACAAATTCATTCTTCATTACCAAATAGGCCCACCATTACCAATCTCCTTGCCACCACCCACAGCATCCTTAAAGCATTTGAAAGAAAAGAACTCCTCATAACCTAATTCGACATCGAAGCAGCTTTGGATGCTGTTCAATTACCTGTCCTCCTACGACTGCTTGAAGACTCGATAGACGGAGATGCATTGCACTTCCTCTAATCACCCTTTCTCAACTGTACTGTCATACTCCATTATTAAAAAAAAAAAAAAAAAAAAATATATATATATATATATATATGCCAAGAAAACATCTACAGGAGTACCAAGAGGGGGGAGTCATCTCTGGCCTCCTCTTTACTGCCATAATCTTCCCTTTTTATAAACCAGAGATCAGATGTATCATATTACAATTTGACCTTAACATTAACCCAGCAAAGTCTAAGTGCATAGTCTATTCCCTGAAGAGGGAATCAACAACATCTCACCACAAATATCAGTGGAGTTTCCATCCCGGCTGTTCCATATCATTTACTTTCGGGAGTTGTCTTCGACACAAAACTGATTCAACCAGCACATTGACAAACTCAGCAGTCATGTGGCTCACCTGAAATGGAGAGCGAAACCATACCTGCATTACGTCTCACAGGAACAAAATATGTCAGGACCATTATATACTTCCCGCTACTTTATGCAGCTGAAATCTGGACGTCAGCAGCACCTACGATCAGAAAACTTATCTGAACAGCGGAATATTGGTTCCTCAAATGGGTAACCTATAAGCATCGGTTAATATCCCCATGTTCATACGACTGAAATGGCCCTGGTCCTGGGAATCCTCCGGCTGCCTTCTCTCTCATTGATGAAAAAAGACTGGTAATCACAGTAAAGATGTTGACCCGTCTGATTACGTTTCCTTTATTTTGGGACCTGTGCGGCTGGGGGATTCCACCTTCCCAGCTCAGAGTCACCCCAACTATTTGCCCTTTCATTCACGCCTCCACTTATCAGATCGTTTCCTACCATACCAGTTGCCCGGACAAATCCCGGACATTGATAGCGGCCTTCAAAAATCTAAGGAAAAAACTGTCTAGACCTTAATGAAGGGTAAATTGAGCATGAACAGACATCCTACAGTACAATTGGAAGGAGAACCAATACGTTATGCCAAAAAGACAAAATACTTGGGTGTGCAGTTAGAGGAACGGCTGTTCTTCACTGAACATGTCCGCTACATCAAGGATAAAACAAGAATGCTGTACGCTAAAATCAAGAGAGTAGTAAGGACAGACTGGGGCATAAAAGGACGCTCCTTGAATATGTTATACCAGTGTTTATTTGTCCCAATACTAACTTACGCCTCTGGTGCATGGGTTCACCGAGTTGATAAGACTATAATACAAAAGCATCTCATACAGGCTCAAAGATTTGCTTTACTCGGAATTACACGTGCATGCCGTACAGTCTCCTCTGATGCACTCCAGGTACTGGCGGGACGAAAACCTGCTTATTTTGAAGTATTACTAAAAGGGCTAATATACTTCACCAAGAATAATATCAGAAAAACCATATTGGGTGTGACTTCCTGTCCAGAAGATGGGCGAGAATACTCTAGGAATGAAGTCCGAGACGAGAAGATAAGAATAAACACTGAGATAGTTGGTCTTTGGCAAGCGAGTTGGGAAACCTCTGAAAAAGGTAGACAAACATATATGTTCCTGCCTGATGTGAGACTGGTAGATTGTAGGTTAAAACCCTGGTTACAGTTTGGGCTAAGAGCGAGTTTTCTACTTACTGGACATGGCCTGAAGTATAAGTTGTCACAGCTCGGGTTACATTGCTCTGGATTGTATGCTTGTGGAGAAGTTGAAACTTCCAAACATCTGATGCTCGAATGCAACGCATACTTGGACATACGCAGGAGATTAGAAATGCTTGTAGGAGTATTAGACGAGGATAGTCTGGGGATCCTGTTCACAGATTGCAATAATTTTGCTCTTTTTAACAAATTTGTTAATGAAATGTTTAATAAAAGAGCCCTGATAGATAGTGGCGACCCACCTCCCCGTGGTTAGGGACGGGAACTATGCTGATCAGGATACATAGACCTGGTCCAAATGTATTGCTCCTCAGAATAGGCTAAGTGGTCACAAATGTATTTTGAGTTATAAAATTGAGTTCAAATTTTTTAAATTTTTATAAATAATTGTAACCTAAGATTCAGACGCCGGAAAGTAAGATCCTAGCCATGGATGTGCTTCGGCACCGGTAATGGTAGGATCTGGTATTTCTAATGTAATGTAATGTAATACCAGTTGCCCGGACAAATCCCGGACATTGATAGCGGCCTTCAAAAATTTGCTGTCAACCGATCATATAGACGTGGGATACTGGGCCTCACACACCCCATAGACCGCGAACTGTCAGATGCATCTGACAATCGCCAAACCCCTTAACTAGAACAGGGAATAGCGATCCCAGGAGACGTGGCGCCACCATCTCTTGACAAAGCGTTACAACGCATCATAACCGTCTAGGCGGAAGTGAAACTCTGCCCCGGTTGCTCCCACTATGGAATACTCTACTTTGGTCCAGGCAGTATGCACAAGGAAAAGCCTTCTTTCTTCACCACTTGGAGATCCCTGTGAATTAACTAATGAGCATAACGGAAAATGAGCCTGGCACTGCTCTTGCTGCTCTCTCCCATGAACTGTGAGGACAATAATCACTACTGTAAATGGTATATGTATCGATTGTCATTTGGTGTATTTAAGTTTAATGTTCTTAATCTCATGGTACGCCATCTTGTAAAGTAATTTGTTTAATGCGAGTCCTCGGCACCTTAATATCTTATGTAAATTAATGGCACCCTATATCATTTAATGTCATTTTTTTTTTTATGTAAACCCCAAACAAGAAACTATAGTACTTAGTACCATGCTTGGGTTGGAGGTTGAGAAGACGAAAGAAGATATTTGTTGACATTGGACTTGAACTTCTGTAGATTGTAATTTTCAGGAAATACGTGTGAAGGAAGGTTGTTCCAGAAAACGGCAGTTGAATGAATAAACGAGGAAGATGAAAAGTTGGTTCTGTGAGTTTGAAGTTGGACAGTAAATGGATGTTGGCTGGTGGCGGCACGTGTTCGGACTGTTTTGAAAGAGAGAGTAGGAATTATAGAAGCTAATTCAGTGAACAGTGCCCATGGAAGTATCTGTAGAAGAGGCATGCAGCAGAAACAGTACGTCTATGAGACAGCGAGTGCAGAGACTCTGTTAGAGTTGAGTCATTAATTAACCTAACTGCCCTCTTCTGAATGGAATCAAGAAGCGTGAGAGAGGTTTTGGGGGCACCACTCCACATGTGGGAACAATATTCCATGGCAAGGCGGATTTGCGATTTATACAGAGTGAGCAGCTGTTTGGAAGAAAATTAACGCCGAGAGCGAAAGAGAAAACCAAGTTTTTTAGATGCACAAGAAGCAATATTTGTAATGCGCTTGTGCCAAGAGAGATTAGAAGTCAGGGTAATCCCCAAAAGAGATATATCATTTTGCCTAGAAATCGGAGTGTCACTAAAGATAAGCATAGGAGCAGAAGAATCATTTTTGCGAGATATAAGACAAGACTGAGTTTTAGAAGGTTTGAAATCAACTAAGTTGTCTTTACCCCACTGGAGGATTACCTGAAGATCGGTATTTAAGGAATTGGTAGCAGATTTTCGAGAAGTTAAAGCTGATTGAGCAGGACAAGGTTTCTCAAAATGGAAAGTGGAATGCAATGTGCTATCATCGGCAAAACTATGGATAGCATTTCCAGTCAATGGAAGAAGGTCATTAATATACAAGAGGAAAAGAGTGGGGGAAAGAACTGAACCTTGGGGGACACCGGCATTAGTGGAGAAGTTAGAAGATAGAGAGCCATCTACCATCACCCTCAGTGAGCGATCAGAGAGAAAACTGGATAACCAATTACTAAAAACAGTTGGCAAACCATAAGATGGAAGCTTGTTTAGAAGATCTTGTTTTGTTCATTAATGTCTTATGTTATTTAATGTTTTTTAACACCTTATCTGTAACATTTTGGCCGTGAAGGGAAATGCAACACTATTAAACCTTGTAACCAGTTACAATCAATTGTTGTTTCAATAAAGATTCTCTCTCTCTAATAGTATTCGCCATTTAGTGTAAGGAAGCCACAGCCTTTTGCTGCACTGGCAAAAGAAAAAAAAAAAAAATAGAAAGGAAAACCCAAGTAGATAAGAAAATGCAAATTATATCGTTGGCGTTATATCAAAACCTCGTATGTTGAAAATGACTACTTTTCAGGGGAGCAAAAAAACTGTTTATTATTTAGAGAAATAATTGAAGTAATTTTTTCAAAACATTTTTAATGGACAAAAATATCATCTGGATCAATTATACAATTTCTAAAAAATCTTGTTATTTAGCAGTTTTAACTACATGCAGTAATTTGTACCTTATATTGAATGTTACAACTCTACATACTAGGTTTTGACAGTATCTTATATCGTGTTTCAAATTACACATAATTTAAAAAGTGATGACACTTACTTTGCTAGGGTAAAATGGGTTTATTTATTTATTTATGTAGTACAATAAAGGAGAGGATGCATTTAAACAATGAGCATGTGAACATATGCAGCATACATAATGAGCATACATTACGTAGCATTACATTTGTTTTTGATACGCATGAAAAGAAACAATTAAAAAATACACAGCATTTATTGAAACATTTTTGTCATTACTGCAATATAACCATTGAAAAATACAAAGCACTTTAACTTGCTTTCTGTTGCAAGCAGAATAACCATTTAAAATTTAAAAAAAATAATGTGCAATGACACATCTGTCCAGTTCTTACATTTTGTCTTGAATGTGTGGACATTTACCTTCCTTTTCAACACATGAATGAGGTAAGTTATCATAAAAGTACATGCAGTCATCCAAAAGATTAAATTTGAGTTCTTGTAGTTGTTTAAACTTCTCCAAGAGAATGTCAATCGTTGAGGAGTATAGAGGTTTTGTGAGAAAATGAAGGTTTAAAGATTTGTTTGGTCTTCTGGGCAAATGACACCATTCACCATAAGTTTATATTGGATTGTGCGATTTGTTTCATACAAAATTGCTTTCAAATCAGTGACAACTGGGTCTCCAACATGAACTCCAGGACGAAGGCTGGGATAGTATAAATTGCTAGAGAAATCACTGAAATCCTGGAAAGCCATGGATTTCGTTTCGAACGAAGATGGTGAAGACATTGCATTCCTACAGATTTCAACATACTCTGCAGGAACACTAATTACCTTTTTGCTAAACTTTCTCTCTATTAAACTGTGACATCCATCTACCTCCATTCGTGTATGGCCCTTTTCTAAATATTTATGAATGATAGTGATATCTTTTTGCACTGCGAGATTCAAAAGTGCATTGGTATGGTATATGCAACCATTGGTATGTCCATACAATTATTTTTTCACAGTTGGGTGTAAATTGCATTCGGTTAGTAGGAAGTTGTAGAGAATCGATGAGAAAATACCAGCTGACATTCCACCATCCGATTCGTTCCATAGATAGCATATTACCTCTTCTGTTACTTGATTGTATATTGTACAGTTGTGTAATTTGAGTTTTGTTTTGTAGTACGTTGCAGATACATCAAGACTGGGAGACAGGAGTACAGCCAGTACATCCATAGTATAGCACCGAATACTGGATATAATTGTGCTTGTTCCTTATCTTTTGATTTCTCACCTCTTACCAGCTTCTTTCTTTCTTGGTGTGCATCGTAGTCTGATTGTGGAAGGTTTCCATACTGTATTGTGAGCAAGTGTCACACTGATCCTTTTCCCGGCGTAGAGATTCATGTCATGAAAGACCCTTTGAAATGCACTCCACTGCATTACGTCTTTGTTCTTTGCTGCTGCTTGTTTTTGGTATTCTTTGAAAAGATGGCGTTTGGATTTCCATATAGGTTCCAAGTACAGTTTGGTCGTATCGCACGGCAGTAATAAGACTCCAATTTTGGCACTTCAGTCAGGAAATCTCCCAGGTACTGCTTGCATTCATTGTCAGTATCTCTTTTCTTATTAGTTTATTTTGCCTTGTCACAAGGAGCAGTTGGTGTTCCATTAATAATTTTCAACACTCAGTCCCGAACAGAAAATTCTCCTACATCAAAAGTAGCCAAGAATATTAACTTGCAAACTCGTAACAGTTCGACATTATTCTTCTTGAGATGGTATTGAAAATCATTACGTTTACGAGACGACTCCTGCTCATGATAACCTTTTCTTCTAGTAGCAGGGGCACTGCTGTTGACAAGTGAAGCTACGTACACTTTTCGCTGGTTCCAATCCATGTGCTCCCAAAAACTATTAAACAGTGCAAGTCTTTCTTCATCAGAGAATTCGTGGCAATGAAATTTCTTGCTTTTTTCACTGCGCTTACAGTTGCATCTGTCACCCATTTTTCTTTCATTCTTAGGCGCACTTTGAGAATATTTTCCAGACTGCAAGTCCTTTTTCACTCCTAAATATCTTTCTGTAAGCCTGCGGGCTTTCTTTTGTTTACTTCTTTGCCAGGATTCAAGATCTGCAAGACCTTTACGCTTTCTTTTTTTTTTTTTTTTTTTTGTTTTCCATTCATTTCGCTACTATGTGAGTGGACTCTCCCTTGTTCAGCGCTTTAGCTTGAAAAGTTAGCTCCCTGATAATTGGTTTGTTTTGTCTGTCCTTGGTCACCCCAAGTCAAAAGAAAGTTATCGTCTTATTTGTGAAGTGTTGGACACGGGAACCTTAACAGCAAGTTATTCTCTTTTGGTTTGGTCAACTCTCCTCTCTGTCATTGCTGTGCTCCTGAGACTGTGGTACATCTGTTATATGACTGCAACATATATTTAAATATTATACGTGAGCTTCAAACCTAAGTGGGATATTTGATTCGTTCAATTGGACCCAGTTCTTAGAGAACAAGGATAATTTTATGGCTTTATCTGAATATGCATCTGAATAGGCTATTTAACAGAAGAAAATCTACAATGAATAGAAATATACCTTGAAGTGACTAACACGATTGCGGTGCATTAATTTATTAGTATGTATTTGGATTCTAAGATTTATAGAAGACAATGATTGGATATGAGCTGGTTGTTTCATGAATGGAACATTGTACATAGTTGTATATAATCTTTGGACTGAAATTAAGGGTCCATGTTTCTGACCAGATTAATGATTCTGGATTAAAACTTGGAAAGATTATTAAATATATTTATTAAATGTATTTATTTAATGTATCTATTAAATGTATTTTTGCTGTATTACAAAACATTAATCTACAGTCCTAGTATTATTAGGACTGAATCAGACAGATAATTGGTTTTATTGTTTTTGAAAGTGATATGTTTTTTATTTATTTATTTATTATGTTTATTGAACTTGAATTGCACTGCTGATATTTAGTTACTCTATATGAGACTTGGTTTGTACATGGTTGGATTTCTCTTCCATGTATGCGACTTTGGCTCACAGAAGTATTGTGGGAACTTATGATTGGTTTATCCAAGGTGTAGATATGGCAGTTGTGGATGAGACAAGATCCTTAGATCTCTGTATCTAGCTCAGTGCGAGTAATAGATGTTTTTTCTGTTTTGGTCTTGAGTTGATTGTAAGGACTAAACTCAGGATAAGGTTTGATTTGTTTATGTTCATTGTTATTTTGTTGGGCAGTGTGAAAAAAAAAGCACGATTTAAGCATGGAAAAAATACATGCTGTATGTTTATTTTCTCTTTTAGGTGTGTGCGTGTTGGTTAACCTACTTGATAGGGTTAATGAAAGTGTATCCTCTAAAATGGATGGAGTTTACATGCTAAAGCTGATTTCATCATTATTGCTTTGTTGTAGAGAGTTTCTTTACTGTCTTATTATTAGTAAAATAATAAGAGGAGTTTACCTCAATATAGTACGTAGAACACTTCCGTATGATACCCTCCAGAAATTAAAACGGAAAAAGTCGACAACTTACCGGTACATCAGAGTAAAATATAAATAATTAAATAATCAATTTAACACAAATCAAATCAATTTAAAACAATTAAAAATCAAATTAACGCAATTAAAAGAATCTAACGAAAATATTCAAAACGATTTTCCTTCCTGAAGCTGACAACGCTTTTCGACCGTATGTCGTGATCACAGGAATGAAAATTACCGAATCGGGTTAAACCTGAAACTTAAATAGTGATTATCTGTCTTCTCGCATGCGCGAAAAGGTCCACGCATCGGAGATCAAATATCATACGGAAGTGTTCTACGTACTATATTGAGGTAAACTCCTCTCATTATTTTACTAATATTATTATCAACGTAGAACACATTGAGTATTACAGCTCTGATTCAAACTGTCTTATTATGAATGTTCTGATTTCTTCGCATAAGTTCAGGAGTGAAAACACCCTTCCTACAAGGGCTAAATTAACTTAATCTCCAAAAGTGATTATAGTTTTGATACATCCTTAAATTGTACTTCCCTGTCCCTGATCCTTCTCCTTGAAGCTCACCTTAATGCCGCAAGCCAGCAATATGACATGAAGATGGCTTACCAACTAATCTTGCAGTTTTCCACCTATATATTCTTTGTACATCGTGATGTTTATAATTGTATTATGCTTTGAGTGTTGAGCTGTATTTACTTTTATTCGTTCACATATGCATTTTTTATATTTAATTTAATTTATTAATTTCTTTTTCTTACATATTGTAATATTACTGTTAACCCCTGGCCTTGTGGCCGTGAAGGGCTACATTGCAATGTATCCATTGTATTATTATTATTATTGCAATAAAGATTTCTATAAAGAAATTTGGTATTTATTTATAGGTGTAAATAGTGATTTGTCTATTCTTCTCTAGTTGAGAGAAATGTTAAATTGTTGGCTTTGTAAATAATGTGTATATTAGTTTTACTTTTATTTGGCTGTGTGGCCTTTCCAAAATCTGTAAGCTTTGTCCACTAGTATCTTTTTATCTTTAATCTCTTGCTGACTTCCTCTTCTGGGGATGCCTATTTCTTTCATCCCCTTGCTTTCCTTTTTTTTCCCATCCATACCATTACCCCTACTTCTCACGCTATGTTCCTTCCTTTTCATTTTTCATTATTTATTGGGATAACAAGTTTTCTTGTTATCCCAATAAAAAATGAAGAGTCTTTACCTGTTTGTGGTCCCTGGCACACCTCCACGTGGCATGGGATGGGAGTCAGGGGGCGGCGGATCAGGTGTTCACTGCCCTCTGGCTGCGAAGTTGCCAGGCGCCAGCACTCAACGTTCAACCTAACACACACATAAACTTTACACACCAACACTTTCCTGTTAGGAAAACACTCAGCACTTCGATAAACCAGACAATTCCGACTATCCGGAAAAACAAATAAAATGCATGAAAACGACACGGAAGTCATTGAGATTGGCACCGTCAGCCAAACTGAAGAGAGACAGGAAGAAGAGGCCGAGGATCATAGACCAATTGCCAAAAGAAAAAATAAAAATGGAACAGTACCAAAATCTGACAGGAAAACCCGGAGTGTCAGCGAAATAAAGGATCACCATGAACACCCAGGAGGGACAGACGACCAATCCAAGCCTTCAGAAAATGCTAAACTCGATCCGACACTACCAAAGGGAACCGTTCCAGAGCAAACATTACTGCTGCGAACGGCCATAGAAAATCTGATGAAGGAAAACAGCAGCAGAATAACATTCGTACTACGAGCAGAAATCGTACACCAATGTAATAAACTCGAAGTCATCTTAATGAACACATTCGGCCAACTACAGAAGGCAAAGGCAATATTGGATAGCACGAAACATGGATGGAAACAAACAAATGCTACAGCGCGCTCCATCGTATGCACAATCGCTGGGGACACCAGCAAGTGACTCGATAGTGGCTGGCAAAGCACCTGAACCCGAAAGAAAGACCCTACCTAACCAAAAACACTTTGTGGTGCTATGACCAACAAAACCCGACGACAACCAATCGAGTGAACAATTCAAATCCCAAATAATGACTAACCTAAATGAAGAATTTAAGGCAACAAGAATAAAGGCTGTAAGGAAAACAAGTAACGTCGGACTACTGATAGAAACGGAAACAGGAGAGGAAGCACAAAGAATAATAGAAAATCCGAAAATACCTGAAATAGGACTAACCGCTGCTGCACCCAAAAACCGAGGCCCTTCAATCGTAATATATGACCTGGCCAAAGACCTTACCCCAGATCAACTATCAGAGGAGCTATTCCAAAGAAATCTACAAGCCATATTTCCGGACAGGAATAAGGAAGGCCTAGCGATGCCCAAGTAGTAGTAGTAGTAGTAGTAGTAGTAGTAGTGGCATGTGATGCAAGAAAGCAAGTGTATGAGCTTATGCAGCATCAGCAAAAAAAAAAAAAAAAAAAATCACACTATTCCCTCCAAATGCCTGTCCAGTTCCTCCTTAAATTTATTCAACCTATCAACTTCCACAACAACAGATGGAAGTTTGTTCCAACAATTAACCACCCGTTGGCTAAACAAATTTCCGCACATCTATTCTACATCTGTCTTTTCTTAATTTGAATTTATGCCCCCTTAGGTTCGTAATCTGAACAAGTGGAAGGATCCCATCAGAATTCAGCGTGCTCAACCCATTCAAGGCCTTATACACTTCAAACAGATCACCGCGCAGGTGCCTAGTCTCCAGTCACTGCAATTTGCAGAACTTTAGCCTCTCTTGGTACCCTTCATTCCCCTCACCAATCTTGTTGCCCTTCTCTGTACACGATCAAGCAAATCGACATCCTTCATAAAATGAGGCCTCCAGACCTGTACGCAGTACTCAAGGTGTGGCCTGACCATTGCCTTATACAGAGAGACAATCGCCTCATTTTTCCTGCTAGCAAAATTCCTATATATCATTGACAAAACCCCATGACCTGCATTGGCAGCCTACCTGCATTGCTCAGAAAACTTCATATCTGACTGCACAATTACTCCCAGATCTTTTTCATTTTCTACAACCTTAAATGTAGTACCACACAGTCGGTACTTTTCTTTCGGGTTACTTCTACCCATATGCAGTACTTTGCATTTGTCAAGGTTAAACTTCAGTTTCCACTTCTTAGCCCATCTGCCCAAATTATCTAGATCCTGTTGCAGTAGCACACTGCCATTACTGTCATTAACAACCCTGCCAACCTTTGTATCATCTGCAAACTTCGACACTAAGCCTGATATACCTACTTCAATATCATTGATAAATACACAACACAACAGAGGACCAACACCGAACCCTGTGGGACTCCACTAATAACATTAGTCCGCGAAGAGCAGCACCCAATGATTACCACCCTCTGTCTTCTCCCACTTAACCATCCTTTTATCCATTGTAGCAACTTACCCTTAATACCATTCTGCTCCAATTTGTACAATAGTCTTCCATGCGCAACAGTGTCAAAAGCTTTCCTGATATCCAAATATATGATATCAAAATTATTTTTTGCATCCAGTTCCTTTGTAACCACATCATGATAACCAATCAAATTTGTCAGACAAGACTTTCCCTTAAGAAACCCATGCTGTGTGTGAATTATTGCTGCAGTCTTGTCTAGGTGATCCTGCAATGCATCTTTAACCAGTGACTCCATTATTTTACCCGGAACAGAAGTTAACTGTGTAATTACTCGTGTCACCCTTCAATCCCCCTTTGTGAATTTGGGGATACATTTGCACATCTCCATTCCGTGGGAATCTCCCCTGAGTCCAAGGGTGCTCTCATAAATATGGCTAAGGGTTTGCTTAGTTCCTTTGCCGCCTCTTTTAATATAACTGGATAGATCCCATCCACCCCAGGTGCTTTTCTTATGTTTAACTTCAACAATTTCTCCTCCACTTTGCTCTCAGTTATTACAAAATCATTAAGTACCCTGCTACAATTTGATAACCGTCTGCCATTTTCAAACCTTAATAATTCCTCACGTGTGAATGTAGATGCAAAATACTCATTCAGTTTGTTTGCTATCTGAGCAGGATCACCAACAGTCGAACCATCGATGTCAAATGGACCAATAAGATTCATCCCCTTCCTTTTAGAGTTTATATAAGTAAAGAAATCCTTGCTGTTTTTCTTAGCACCCTTTGCCAAAGATTTCTCGTAATCTGCCTTCACCTGCCTAACCTCCTTTGTGACTTGATTACAGACTAGCTTATATCTGCCATAGGCTTCTGTGTCGCCTGATAATTTATATGCATCCCATGCATTTTTCTTCTCTGCCACAATCCTCATTAATTCATCTGACATCCATTTAGGCCTGAACTCTGAACAGTATTTCTTAGTTGGGATAAGCATCCCATGCATTTTTCTTCTCTGTTACGAGTCTCATTAGTTCATTTGATAACCATTTAGGCCTAAACCTTGAACAATATTTCTTAATATGTATGAAACTTTTAGTAGCATCCACGATTAATTCCTTGAATGCTTCCCACTTAGAATTTACTGTTGGTAACATCGTCAGTTGATCCCACTGTACAGAATTTAAAAACTGTCTGAGACCACTGTACTCACTTTTATGGAAGCAAAAACCCTTTCCTTTACCCCTGATGGTAATTAAATCTTTAAGTAAATCCCACATCAGTACACAGTGATCACTCTCCCCTAGTGGTTCCTTTATCTGCAAATTCTTAATACACGAATGATCACTGCTGATAACCAGATCAAGAGTATTAGTCTCTCTGGTTGACTCTGGAACATGCTGCTGCAGAAAACAATCATCCAATAAATCCACAAAATCTGACTAGTGTGTGAGTGACCAATCCACAAGTTCCAGTCAATATCTGGGAAGTTAAAATCCCCCATTATGAGACATTTTGATTTACTAGCCCACTCTATTTCTCTGTACAATTGTTCATTGTACACATTCGAGTCATTAGGCCTATGACACACTCCTAATCTTATTTTTGCTTTCGCAGTACATAACCAAGTCAAGGGACGGAAGCCGCCAGAACTGGGTTGTTGAATTCGCGCCTATGGCGTGGAGGGCTTTAAGCACCCAGAACAAAATCTATGTTAACTGGGGCAGTCACCAATTTCCGGAGCATGTCACTGTGCCCAAATGTTACAGGTGCTGCAAATTTGGGCATACAATCCACACATGCACCCAAACAATTCCCACGTGCGGGCATTGTTCGGCAAAATTTCACGCCTTCCGTGACTGCCCAAACAAAAACACCGACCCATCCTGTGCAAACTGCAAGAGTTTACAGAGTGTAAGATAGCGCACATTCAATCAGACAGGGTCAATGTCCTACATACCTCAAAGCAAAGAGTTTATTCCAATCAAGAGGTATGAGGTATATTGAGGGGTCTAGTGGCTCCTGGGATTTCTCCCATCTCCGCGAATGTTCTATGTATCGGTGACAGTATCCTGTCAAAGCCAGAGATTTAGAAGTGTGTGGGTCATGAGTAGTGTTATATGTTGTGCCCATTGTTTATCCTGCTTATTGGCCGCCAGGCTCCTAATGGGACCCGACGTTGCCCATACCTCGCCACGTGGAGGCTAGCCGGGTGTTACCAGTGAGTCCATTATACTATGGCAGGTCCTGCCACTGACTTTCCTGGGATTTTAGTGGCTAGGACCTAAAATAAAATTGGAACGAGCGCGATTGAATTTAGTTACATTAAAGTTCAGTTACATTAATTTTAGTTACATTAAAGTTCAGTTACATTAATTTTAGTTACATTAAAGTTCATTACATTGTTCAGTTACATTAAAGCGCTAATATGGGGTTTGACGCTAAAGGCCTGTTTCTGAAGTGCCTAAACGGTCGGGTGAAAATTTTTTGGTGTATTTTAAATTTGGACGTGTATGGCTATACGCTGTGCTAGAGAAAGTGCTGGGAGGGGAAAGTGAAGGCTGGGGGTGAAATAGGAAGAAGAGGGTCGATAGGGTAGGTGACCCCCAATTATTCCGTGAGGTTACATCAAGGTTAAATTCATGCAGATACATGCACATAGAACCAAGGCGGTCGCCGACCAAATCCGCAAGAAGGCAGAAGAAGAAAACATTGATGTTGTAATACTACAAGAACCATATGTACATATGAAAGCTGCCAGGGGCTATCCCATAACATAAAAAGTAGTCCAAACGGGGGATGACCCCCCCATGGGCAGCGATCTTGGTAAGAAACCCAGATATAACGGTGAACAAAATCACTCAGCTATGCACATCTTGGGCTGCAAGTGGCCAGCTCACCACGGCCTTGGGAGCGTTTTATGTCATAGCCTTTTACTGCCGCCGTCCGGATGAGGATATCGAGTTCGCAGTAGGGTACCTAAGTCTGGCTTGTGATATATTCCCAAATGCAAAAACCATCGTGGGAACAGACGTTAACTGCCGGTCTCCAATGTGGCACAGCCATACCCCAGACAGACAGGGTATCAGAAAAGGGACCAGGTTGGAAGATTTCCTGGCAACCTCAACATTAACTGTACTAAACTTACCCAAAAATTTGTCTACATTCTGCAACACATTATGGGAGGCCCCTATAGACGTCACCATGACAACGAGGAACGCTGTCAACAACATTTCCAATTGGACCTTCCATGAGGTCTGGACAACGTCTGATCATTTCGCCATTACGTTCAGTCTAGACAAATCACTGGGCCACAGTACCTGTGAACAGACAAACCGCCCATAGATATGCCACAGCAAAGGCAGACTGGGAACTCTTCCAGACCACCCTACGAAATAGCATACAACAACGACAGAGAGAATTCCAACGCATCGAGAACCCAAGAATCCTCCAAATTAAAACGACTGAAATCATAAAACAAGCCAGCGACACAGCCATCAGGAAGAAAAAGAAAAATCTAACACCAGGGGCAGTGCCCTGGTGGAATCAAAACCTCCAGCGACTCAGGAAGGAGGCGCAGGAAAGAAGTAAGGCCTTCCAGCAAGCCAGGCGCTCAAAATATACATCACAAAAAACCAATCCTGGGAGAGCCTGGTTTCCACCACTGGAAACAAGTACCCTTGGGGACTTGTACACAAGCTCGTCACCAACAAACTCCCCAGAGGGGAAGTAGTTGAAGCCACTAAAACGCCCCAAGGATACTTTACTATAACTTGGGAACACACCATCAACAATATGCTTGACGCTGCCTTTCATCCAGAGATACAAACAATGACAACAGAACAGACCCAAGTTTGCCAGGCCAACGAGACTCATCAAACGGCAACAAAAGAGCACCCTTTCACCATGGAAGAGAACAGCAATGCAGCAGACCTAATAAAGGGAAATAGATGACCTTCTGGAACCCGAAATTATCAAAAAAACGGTAGAGTATGCTCCGAAATTACTATTAAACCTATATAACCTTTTTCTCAGAGAAGGTACCTTCACGACTTCCTGGAAGATGGCGAATGTTAAACTCATCCTAAAGAATCCAACAAAGCCACCACACCTTCCGGACTCCTACTGGCCCATTGCACGTTTGATAGTTATCAGTAAGCTAATTGAACGACTACTCTACACACGGATCCAACATTACTATGATGAGGCCGGCCTGGCCTCAGCAAACCAATTCGGCTTCAGGCGGCAAACTTCAGCCGTGGACGCCGTAACTCACCTCCTGACCAAGGTAAACAGATGTAATACAAAATACTTCCTAGTGATAGCCGTGGTCTTCGCTGGGGCGTTCGACTCACTTTGGCCGAGCGTCCTGGCAAGGCTGAGCGAAGCCAACATGCCGGAAAACCTCTATAACACCATCAAAAATTACCTAAGCAACAGAACCATCAAAGTCACCGCCCCCTATGGCACACTCTCCAGGCATGCCCATCGGGGCTGCCCTCAAGGTTCGGTCCTTGGCCCACTACTGTGGAATATTGTCTTGGACACCTTCCTTAACATCGATCACCAAGAAGTACAATCTCAGGCATTTGCGGACGATCTCATTCTGACGATACGGGCAAACTCAAGAACCGCGTTAGAGGTCCTCGCAAATCGGCCCTGACCACTCTCCAAGAATGGGCAAACCGAAATCAACTCAAAATATCCCCCACAAAAACAAACTCCATCCTACTAAAGGGACGCCTTGATCTTAGGCGGCCTCCGCAAATAAAAATTGGGCAGGAAACAATCAAATTCTCCAACCAACTGAAATACCTAGGCGTGATATTGGACGTCCTGAAATGGTCCTGAAATGTCAAAACCTGACATTTCAGGACCATCTGAAATATCTCCGTGAAAAAATAAGACGCTACGCTGCCATTGTTGCCAGGGTCACGCTTAAAGAATGGGGCTTGAAAAAGCGAGTCCTCCAACTGTTCTACAAAACTATCTTCACTCCAATCGTCACCTACGCATCCGGCGCATGGCTTCAAAAAACTACAACGGTAGTAAACAGACGTATCACAGACCAAATTCACAGATCCATCCTCCTAACCATCACTCGCGCTTACCGCCGGGTGAGCACCCATGCTTTGCAGGTTCTCGCCGGCACTCTCCCGCTGGACTTCGAAATCATACGACGCGGCCAATATTGAACAAAGCTACCCAACCTCACCAAACTGGTTCTTCACAGGTCTACAAGTAACTTACCTCTTAACTGGACAGGGAGCGATTAACGCCAAACTGTCTCTACTTGGGATCCAGGATCCAACTTGCATTTGCGGGGGGGCTGGAGAGCTGGCAGCACCTCATGTATGACTGCGGGCTCTATGAAGACCTACGTGGTGATTTAGAAGAACTCTTTATTGCATACAAAACGCACATGCCGTACACAATACCCTTCACGGCTAAAAGCCAGGGGTTTACAGTAAAGGCTAATGCAAGGTTACAAAGTCTAATATAAGGTTACAGAGGCTAATACACTGTGATAAACAAGGATGAGATAAGAGAAAAAAATAATATTACTAATTATACAAGTGTAGGAAACCGAATGAAAAATTTACATATGAACATATATACACAACAGCATGTCATCATGTTCAATTATTCTCCGGGGAGCAGTCCTTTTACAGTGCTGGATTCATCTGAGCAGGTGCAGAAAGTTGGAACATTTAGTGAGGGATCCACGGGAGTGATGGACAGGTCCTTGGGAACAGGTCCTAGTGTCCTGTGACGTGGTCCTGAGAAGGAAGTGGATGGAGTAAGTTCTGCCTGTATTTTTTATCCAATGCGAACTTGTAGAGGTCGCCATCCAAGGAGTATATGTACTGCAGCATTTGCACGGGTAAGAAGCGATCGGATAACTTTAACCGGTTTGGTGTGGCCTGGAGGACTAGATTGGCCCGAAGGCTTGGGACTGGGATCCTCCAACCGCAGTTAGCCCAGAAGTCTGGTTCCGAAATAATGCCAACCATCATTTTTACAGAAAAGACGAGTCTTCTCTCATGGATAATGGCAGGAAGACGTCTGATGTTTAGAGCTGCTGCCATCTGGGTGGTCCTTTGTGCAGGGGGAAGCCGAAATTTCCATGTGGCCCACTTCAATAGCCAAAATTCGCCTGCAAAAATCCGTCTTAGATGCGTTGCGGCAGTTGAGGTCCAGACTTCTGCTCCATAAAGAATGACCGGATAGACACATGTCTTGATATACCTGTATCCAACGGCCTGGTCATGGACATGCATAAGTTGTTGCTTAAGCATCCACCGGAGTCAACAGAATTTTTTTTGCAGGTGGTCTGTGTGTGGTAGAAAGGAGAGCTTCTGGTCAAAAATAACGCCCAGGTCTGTGTGTTGCTGAACAGCAGAAATCGCGGATCCTCTTATATTGGGTTGCACCATCGTTGGGTTACGTTGAGCGAGAAAGTCAACTGTTTCGACTTCCCAGGATTGATGTGAAGGCCGAAACCGGAGAGGAAAGCCTCGAGGTTCTGGATTTTATGCTCGATTAAGACATTTGTGTAGTCAGCAGTGTCTTCGGGGTTGATAGGAGTGAACAGCTTTGTATCATCAGCGAAGGTGATAATATCAGTTCGGCCCGTCACGAAAAGAAGAACAGCTGAGAACGGAATACCAGAGAGGACCCCACCTTGTGGGACTCCAGCTGTAATAGTTCTGGTGTAGCGCCGATTGGAATCGCGAACAATAATAGTCCTATTCCCAAGCATTGACTGAATGAACCAGAGCACGTCTCCGCCAATGAGGTAATACTCACGTAATAGCCTTACCAACGCGTGAACGGATACCGAATCAAATGCTGCCTGGACGTCGATATAAGTAACGGTGATTTCCGAACCGTGCTCAAATGCCTCGAGGATCTTGGTAGTGGTACTGACTAGATTTGTAGCGGTGGATTTTGACCGGGTGGCATAGTGGATCTGCGGTGGTTGATGTGGCATTATTTGGGTGATTAACGTTTTCAGAAGAGCTTTCTCAAATATCTTTAATAGGCTTGATGCAGAAGAAATAGGACGGAAGTGACTGGGCTGAGAAGCAGAGCGTATTTTTGGCAGCGGTCTTACTCACCAGAATCCACTACTTACCACAGGGACAAGAACATAACCTCCTAGACACGAAGGAGGAGTATCAAGCCCTCTCAGATTACGCACAGGCACTGTTCGCGAGGAGGAGGAAACCAAATGGCCGCAGCCCACAACCCACTACCATTATAACCAAAGAACGTCTGTTCTTCAGCTCGCTTGGACTGAGACACCAGAAATGACCCATCTCCAATCATTAGAAAACTCAGGAAACAAACTATACCAAAATAGACTAACATGGACGGGAGCCATGTCCCATGAATGACAAATGGAGATGACTATCAAACTTAGACACCCCACCAGCTGGGTCTATGTGAACAAGACACATTCCTGAGAACTGGAAGGCTTAGGAAATAAATCACACTAAGGTAAAGGACTAACACGGACGGGACCCAGGTCCCACGGATGACAACTCGGACATGACACGAGACTGAACACCACCAACATTATACATAGTTTTCCTGCAGACGCCTGTTGGCGATCGCACCGGACTCCCTTGCCTGGTGCTTTTCCACCCCCTCCCCCTGCGCCAGTGGTGGGACGGTCCTCCCCGACGTCCCCTACTTTCTCCTGGTGAGGCATTAGCATTAGCATTAGCATTAGTAGAGGCATATGATGCAAGAAAGCAAGCTTATTCAGCATCAGCCAAAAAAAAAAAAAAAAAAAAAAACATGGGCCTGCCTCACTGATTTCTGGGGTTGCCTACACTGTCATCCCCATATTTCTACCTTAACCTCCCCCAGCCTTCAGTCTCCCACCCACTCTATCTTTATGCCAGCGAATGCCCCACACATAAAAACTGAATTATGTCAAAACCGTTCGCCCCATTTTTCGGCCTTTATTATAAAAGAGCGCGCTTTTGTTTTTTTTTTTTTTTTTTATAGGTCCTAGCCACTGAAATCTCAGGAAATTAGGTGGTAGGACCTGCCAGAGTGAAACTAAAACTATTGGGTTCCTGGTCTGCCTACACGGGGCAAAGGTGGGGCAACGTTGGGCCTCAGCAGGGGTCCATCGGCTAAACGACCTGATGTACATGACACTACACATATACAATATCCACACACTTTTAAACCTCTGGCATTTCCAGCAAACTGGTACACCCACAATGAAAACTACGCGGAGATGGGGAAACCCCTGGTGCCGTCCGACACTAAATACACCAACACTTATTCACACTTCCCGGCTTTGGCAAATTTGCTTTTCGGACGCTACTACGGCACATAGGGGGAACCCTGGAGACCGCCTCAAAAAACAAGAATACCTTCGCTAATATATTCTTCTTGTATCATAGGATTAAGAGTACAGCCTTTTTGAGGTTCTTCTTCTTCTTCTTTAATGCTGCCGAATGGCGTTTGCGACTTCGTTTCGATATTGTTCTCTGTCTAGCGCTGCGTGTAGAATTTGTGCTGTTGTCATGTGAAGCCAGGTGTTGATGTTATCTAGCCATGCCATTTTCGGTCTGCCTGGGCGTTTCTTGCCTTCGATCTTTCCCTCCAGGATGAGTGGTAGTAGGTGATGTTTTTGTTGGTTCCTAGCGATGTGACCTAGGTATTTGCATTTCCTGCTGATGATGGTTTTGAGCAGGTCCCGTTCTGTGTGCATGTCCTGCAGGACCCGTGCGTTGGTTATCTTGGCTGTCCACGGAATTTTCAGCATTCTTCGGTAGAGCCACATTTCGAAGGCCTGGAGCTTTTTTGTAGTGGCTGATGTTAGAGTCCAGGTTTCTACACCGTAGAGCAGTATTGGCCAGATGTAGCATTTCAATGTGCGTAATTTGAGCATGATGTTCAAGCTTCTGTCGGTGAGGAGGGTTCTCCATTTGGTGAATGCCTGCCTGGCTTGTTCAATTCTGCTTTTGATTTCGGCCTCATGGTTCAGCTGGTCATCAATGAGTACTCCGAGATACTTGAAGCGGTGTATTTGCTCTAATTTTTCGTTGTTTAGTTTGATCGTGATATTGCTTGCAATATCACGATCAAACTAAACAACGAAATTTTGAAAACATTGCTATTTTGAGGTTCTGATGTAGAAGTACTCAGAAGATCACTTGGTACAGATGAAGATCCCTGTCGATGTGTGTGCGCGCACTGAGTAAGCTTGGTATTTTTTTCCCCCGTATCTTCCATGTTGGTTTCCTTCTTCGTTCATTACTCGAGCAGCTAGAGCCCGAGGAATTATGGCAGTATTCAGACGAGTCTGAAAATAATCAAAAATCTGAGGCTATTCCATTGTATTCACAACTAATTTCAACTATTTCTTCATGGCTGACCAAATTTGTTGGATTCATAGTATTCATAGTATTTATTTCCCCGACAAGCACTATTTCCACCGTCATCTTGCCCCTGCTAGCCATTTTTTGTGATCTGAAAACATGCACAAAGAAAGATTCGAAATCTCGTATGTTGACGCAAAGTAACATACAGGAATTTAAAATTAAGTTTTATATTGGCAGAATAATGTAGATATGAATGCCAAATATTTTACTTTAGTTTTTAAAGTTAAATAAGTACACTCTTATAACATTTAACAATATCACTTGGAGAACACCAGTAACCGTTTGCAACGATAGAGAACAAAATTACAGTTAGGTTATATATGGGTTATGTACTTTTGTATGTGATTATGTAAAAAAATATGGCTTCTTACCTGGTGTTAATATATACAGTTGCTTTTTAAACACTCAAAATGAGGTATAGAATTATAATTGCAATCAACACACTTTAAAACACTCATATCAACAGAAGTCACTCATGGCAACTTAACAACGCCATACATAACATACGAGGTTTTGATGGTCACAATATACAGCCAGTGGCATGCGAGGTTTCTGCATTGTCTTCAAACACTTGTTTTGATCGGTTGATTACTTCCGAGGTTTTGCAGGGCAATGTGGGACAAAAAATGAAACTCATTACAAACAAAATCAATTTTTTTTAATAATTCAGCATACGGGGATTTGATTGAACGCCAATGATATGCTTCCCTCCTAAGGGAAGAAATAATTTGCATATTCAAAGGTATTCATCCAGTCGACTTTCGAATTTATTCAAATTGTCAGCCTTGACTACCAGCCTGATTGCTGGAACAAGCTGCCTCAACGAGGGCAACTTGTTCCAGCAATCAACGACTCGCTGGCCAAAAGAAAACTTCCTGCAATCTAATTTAAAATATCCCTTAGTTGTAGAATTCTTTATAACAATGAGAATGCTACCTTCATTCATTTACTAATCCCTCTCAGAGCTTTATAAATCTCAATCAGGTCACCTCTGATGGACCTGGAATGCGGGATATAACTCCAGAAGATACCACGAAAGTTATGATTCATGGCTTTCCCCATTTTGACCTAGAGCCATGACGCACAACGGCTTCTATTGCCGCCAGAGGTGATCGCTTCATAATGATGAATACCAAGTGAAGATATTTTAAATGAAGATCATGAGATAGTAGTAGTAGTAGTAGTAGTAGTAGTGCCATGTGATGCAAGAAAGCAAATGTATGAGCTTATGCAGCATCAGCCAAAAAAAAAAAAAAATCACACCATTCCCTCCAAATGCCTGTCCAGTTCCTCCTTAAGTTTATTCAACCTATCAACTTCCACAACGACAGATGGAAGTTTGTTCCAGCAATTAACCACCCGCTGGCTAAAGGCAAATTTCCGCACATCCAATCTACATCTGTCTTTTCTTAATTTGAATTTATGCCCCCTTAGGTTCGCAATCTGAACAAGTGGAAGGATCCCATCAGAATTCAGCGTGCTGAACCCATTCAAGGCCTTATACACCTCAGTCAGATCACCGCGCAGGTGCCTAGTCTCCAGCCACTGCAATTTGCAGAACTTAAGCCTCTCTTGATAAGAGGATCCCTTCATTCCCCTCACTAATCTTGTTGCCCTTCTCTGTACACGCTCAAGTAAATCTTCTAAATCTACATCCTTCCTAAAATGAGGCCTCCAGACCTGTACGCAGTACTCAAGGTGTGGCCTGACCATTGCCTTATACAGAGGGATAATCACCTCCTTTTCCCTCTAGCAAAATTCCTATATATCATTGACAAAACCCCATGACCTGCCCTGGCAGCCTGTCTGCATTGCTCAGAAAACTTCATATCTCCCTGCACAATTACTCCCAGGTCTTTTTCATTTTCTACCACCTTAAGTGTAGTACCACACAGTTGGTACGTTTCTCTGGGGTTACTTCTACCCATATGCAGTACTTTGCATTTGTCAAGGTTAAACTTCAGTTGCCACTTCTTTGCCCATCTGACCAAATTATCTAGATCCTGTTGCAGTAGCACACTGCCATTACTGTCATTAACAACCCTGCCAACCTTTGTATCATCTGCAAACTTCGACACTAAGCCTGATATTCCTTCATCAATATCATTGATAAATATACCCAACACCGAACCTTGTGGGACTCCACTAATAACATTAGTCCGCGAAGAGCAGCACCCATTGATTACCACCCTCTGCCTTCTCCCACATAACCATCCTTTTATCCATTGTAGCAACTTACCCTTAATACCATTCTGCTCCAATTTGTACAATAGTCTTCCATGCGTAACAGTGTCAAAAGCTTTCCTGAAATCTAAATATATGATATCAAAATTATTTTTTGCATCCAGTTCCTTTGTAACCACATCATAATATCCTATCAAATTTGTCAGACAAGACTTTCCCTTAACAAACCCATGCTGTGTCTGAATTATTGCTGCAGTCTTGTCTGGATGATCCTTTAACCAGTGACTCCATTATATTACCCGGAACAGAAGTTAAACTAACTGGTCTATAATTACTCGCGTCACCCTTCGATCCCCCTTTGTGAATTGGGGATACATTTGCACATCTCCAGTCCGTGGGAACCTCCCCTGAGTCCAAGGATGCTCTCATAATTATGGCTAACGGTTTGCTTAGTTGCTTTGCCGCCTCCTTTAATATAACTGGATAGATCCCATCCACCCCAGATGCTTTTCTTACGTTTAACTTCAACAATTTCTCTTCCACTTTGCTCTCAGTTATTACAAAATTATTAAGTATCCTGCTACAATTTGATAACCTTCTGCCATTTTCAAACCTTAATAATTCCTCACGTGTGAATGTAGATGCAAAATACTCATTCAGTTTGTTTTTTAAAGTAAAGATGAAGGTAATTGTGTTCATACTTAATCATTTCTTGCCTTAGCCTCTCCTAATTTGAACACCAAAGCTCAGATAAATCAAAATACATTTCTGGCATGGCAGTTTTTTTTACACTGATTTTATTTAATGTGTAAACTTTCTTCATTAGCCTGTATATATTTTTGATATATTATACGTGTAATAACTGTATCAGCATCACATCTCTATCTGAAGCTTTTATTCCAGCTTCATAGATTTTCGCCATTATTTATGTTACAGCTGTACAGCCATGTACGAAGACCCATCGGCATTGGTATAGGTATCACAAGTCAATTTCTCATCGTGCCTCTTTGTGCATTTCTCTTGATGCATATCCTGAAGGTCAGTGAGCTGTATGCTACTGGTGTCCTCATTATATCCTGCTGTCCTGGAGGAGTTCTTTCAAATGCATTCACATACTTTTGTGATGGAGATCTTTCTCTTAGGTAAACATTTAATTTATTTTTACATTGCATATTGAGTAGCACACTAAGGTATCATTTTAACATACAGTGAACTCAAAGAAGCAAAACAAGTTTGCAAAATAGCATCATTACTATACATCTCATATTGTGAACTCGTTCACACTGATTTACTTAACTTTATACTTTCGAATAAGTAACGCTTCTCAGATAGAGAAGACTGTTGTTGCTTATTTTCACCCAGATGTGAACGTTTCGGGATTAGTTGCTCCCGCTTTGGTGGGTGAGTAGGCACCCTGAGCGAGAATAGACAAGTGGTCGTAGAGAGAGTCAGGGTGCCTATCCTGAAACGGCGCCGTCTTATCAAAGTATAATTTAACAGATTGAGTAATTTGTAGCACAGCCTGCTGTGTAGGCAGGTAACACAGAGGCTATAATCATCCTCTTTATCGTATGGGCTATACCAGGTCGTCTGCTGGTATAGCCCATACGTGCAACGCATGGTCATGCCAGATATTGTTCCGGGTTGGCCCATGTTGTATTGGGTAGTCAACTCTTCAACAGCGTTGCGTGTGTTCGCCTGTACGAGTCGTCAGACGAGGCGCTCACCTTTAACATCAACCTTTCGCTGACCTTTGCAATTTTGCCGTCGGGTTGTTGTTTGACCATTTTGACGCCAGTCCTGGTACACTTTAACTACGGCGGCTATCGAATACCCCGCCAGTTAAGCCTTTTGGGAAATCGAGGCACCAGCTCGTCGAGCATCCACAATCTGTCCTTTATCAAAGTCCGATAAACCCTTCCTCTTACCCATCACACTCGGAATTTTACTACCTACTGAACCACTGACACCTTATGTATGCTACTACGTAGGTCGACTAACTGCGCACTCTCGTAGTTCACGTGGTCAACGGGTAGCATTCAGTTTTCATAGGGGTGGTCATAATTCAGTGATCACGCAGTGTATATTTTCACTCACCAGTTTATGATCAATCGCGAGCGATTCTCAATTCCTCTGTCAGTTAAATTACTGTTAGCACTGTCTCATCAGAAGGCGATCTTTCCTTAGGGTGGGACTCTCTTGATCTCCTTGTCGAAACCCGCGGGCTTGTCCACTCCTCACATTCTCTCCTCTACTCTCTTCGTCTCTCTGGGATCCCCAAGGACCCGCTTTTATGTCACAAGTTCTCCCAAAATGTTTACTTAACACTTTCTTCTCATTGGCTCTTGGAAAGAGATTCAAGGCTTCAGACACTCGGTCGGCACGTGATGGAATTTCCATCAAAGGGGTAATTAGTTATCCCCTCATCATGCAACGTTTTGAGTATGGCTACAATGCATGAACACGCTCTTCCATATCTACTTTTAAGGTAAATGTAAAGCGATAGCATACATCTGCACAGACCTTACATGGGCTCAGAAGAATTTTAGTTATTTATTCACGTGAGAATCATGGTTCTTACCCCCCTCTCTTATCCCTGCGTTCATATTCCGACCTGAGTGGAACCGTCCGATTTTTTAAAAATTTTTAATAACGCATTGGACCCGTAAGCACCCAACAGAAATAACTGTTCCTAAAAATCTCTATTGCACAGTTATAGTGGACAATTTCGCTTTCGCAATCTTCTTTACAAGACACACACACACACACACACCCTTTTTTAAAATGACATTTCATTCGTTTTTACTCCTTAGCTGAAACTCTAGGTTAATAATAAAGTGAGATATTGAAAGGTATCCAGGGTGACAAGGATATGGTAATTTCAGTCATTACTTAACAGTAATCAGGTTGAAGGAGAAAGTGACAATTTACTCTATAACACCCTCTTCTGCGCTTCCTTCAGAATTGAAATGCCAGGATTTAAAAATCCCAACTTCTCAATTCTGCCCATGGATTACGAAAAAAATTTTATGCTTGATTTTTTTTTTGAAAATGGTTTCTCTCTTTACAACTTTATAACTTAACCAGACTAATATTAAAATCAATATAACATCAAGCCAATACTAATATTCCAGTATGAATACTAAATCAAACTGCAGCTTAATATATATTACATATGTTATAATTAAATAGCAACATTCATTATTCTTCTGGTATTAACAGTCGAGTGTCTTCCCACACTATCAAGCAAAGGATGAACAAGATATAAGGCGCCTCCATAGCCAGGTGGGAAGGAGCAGCAGTGCGTAGCACACGCTTCTTGATTAGACCGGGGTTCGAGCCCGTCACCACCAAATACGGAGGATGCGGAAAGGTCAGGGAATGACCACCGCATATCCCGGAGCAATATGGCCTTAGTTGCTAATGCTCCTAAAAACCAAAATAACAATAACAACAAGATATAAAGTTAATCAAATTTCACTTTTCTTCTTATTTGCACTGTGCCCTTCAATGTGTCCATATTCATATTTTTTCCAAACAAAAAGATATTAACACAGTTCTGTTGGTTCACTCATTGGGGGGGGGGGGTGTATCTTTGTCTGTTCTCTTTCGAGTTATTTAGATTCAAAATCTACTTCTTTCTTTGGCACAAACCTATTGTCCCCCGATTTATTCAAGGCACAATTCATGTAATATAAAAGAAATAAGTATTAATATATGCTCTTTTTAACATACGTAAATAATGTATAAGCAACGAGTCATACGGTTACAACACAGCTAATGACCAGTAATACTGAATATCAAGTACTCTTCAAACTATATTCCAAAAGTTTATTACATTTCTGTATACTGCTTCACATTCAGAACTATTTTGTTTTAACAAAGATTTCATCATTACCTAAACTTTAGTATTATTAGTAAGAGTATTTCCAGAATGTCTGAAAACTTAAATCACTCTAAATTTTTCGCTTCTTTGCTGCGGTGATGAATTCTCTCACCGAAAATTTCTATATCATTCTCATGACTGAAGTTAAAGTACACACATCACAACTGATGAAACATCTAATTCCAGTATGACAGAGTTGAAGTACTGCAACGGATAAGGTTAAGTGCACTAATCTGTGTTATGAGAGTCCTCATGTGGTCGCAATTCTGAAGTTCACTTTCTTGAAGTAAGATCCACTTTTATTTCACAAGTTCCAATAATTGACACTGTCACTTCCGTTTTTAACTTGAGTCCGTTGTGCTTCTTCATTGATGAAAGGCAAGGTTACCTCATAACTAATGTAGGGATCCGAGGAATCTGAAGAATGTGTTTCTCCTTTTTTTTCCATTATTCATTCTACCTCACCTTTTACAGAAAACATAGCATCAAAAGAAAGTTTGTCCACAACATATATTTGTTGAAGGAGTTAAAGAGAAATAGCTTGTAAACATGGGTACACATAAAACCAACCAGACCATGCCTTAGAAGTCGGTCTGGTGACCAAGAAGATCAAGATAATCACGTGGTTCAGATTACACTGTCGTTGCTGACGAAGCGGCAACATTTATGTCTGCCACGAACAAAACCTTCCCCAAGTGGGAGTAAAAAAACCCTTCTCTTTTTCACTCTAGGTAAATTATGCTTTCATCATCAACGTCGTTTCCACTATGATATACACTGAGCGATCAATGAATTATGGCCATCCCTATGAAAACAGAATGCGACCCGTTGAGTAGGTGAGGTAGGAGAGTGTGCACTTAGTCGACCTACGTAGCATAGATAATGTGTCAGTGGTTCAGCAAGTAGTAAACTTCCGAGCATTAGCATTAGTAGAGGCAAATGATGCAAGAAAGCAAGCTTATGCAGCATCAGCCAAAAAAAAAAAAAAAAAAAAAAACACGCTCCCATTTCACTCATCCGTTCGTTCCAAATACCTGTCCAGCTCAGCCTTAAATTTATTAAGGCTATCAACTTCCACAACAAAGGATGGAAGTCTGTTCCACCAACCAACCACCCGCTGGCTAAAGGCAAACTTCCGCACACCTATACCACATCTGTCTTTCCTCAATTTGAATTTATGCCCTCTCAAATGATTACTCTGAGAAAGAGGAAGAAACCCATCAGCACTGAGCATGCTCAAACCATTCAAGGTTTTATACCCCTCAATCAGATCACCTCGCAGGTGCCTAGTCTCCAGAAACTGTAATTTGCAAAATTTAAGCCTTTCTTCGTAAGAACAATCCTTTGTTCCATTCACTAATCTTGTTGCCCTTCTCTGTACTCCTTCCAGCAGCTCTATATCCTTCTTGAAATGAGGCCTCCAGACCTGTATACAGTACTCAGTGTGTGGCCTGACCATTGCCTTATATAAGGGATAATCACCTTCTTATCCCTTCTAGAAAAATTCCTGTATATCATTGACAAGACACAATGAGCTACTTTGGCAGACCGTCTGCACTGCACAGAAAACTTCATATCTGCCTGCACAATTACCACCAGGTCCTTTTTGATCTCTACCACTGTCAGTGTAGTACCACAGAGTTGATACGTCACTCTGGGTGGTTGTTGTTTCCAATATGCAATACTTTACATTTGTCAAAGTTAAACTTCATTTGCCACCTCTCAGCCCATCTGCTAAACTTTTATAGATACTCTTGCAACAGCGTACTGTCATTAGTGTCCTTAACGAATGCAAACTTGGACATTAAGCTTGATATACCATTATCAATATCATTTATAAATACAGAAAACAACAATGGATCCCACTGAGGGACTCCACTAATAACATTAGTCCACGATGAGCAGTGTCCATTAATTACCACTCTCTTCTCCCACTGAACCATCCCTTTATCCATACAAGCAATTTGCCTCCAATGCCACACTGCTCCAATTTGTGCAACAGTCTTCCATGTTCAACAGTATCAAAAGCCTTTCTAAGATCCAAATATATGATATCAAAGTTATACCCTGCATCCAGTTCCTTTGTGACCACATCACAGTATCCAATCAAATTGATCAGGCAAGACTTTCCCTTAACAAAACCATGCTGTGTCAGAGCTATAACTGAACTCTTGTCTAGATGATTCTGAAGTGCTTCTTTAGCCAGTGCCTCCATTAATTTTCCTGGAACAAAAGTTAAACTTACAGGTCTATAATTACTTGTGTTGCCGTTTGATCCTCCTTTATGAATTGGGGTAAGATTTGCACATCTCCAGTCTATGGGTACCTCTCCTGAGTCCAAAGAAGCTCTCATAATTATGGCTAAGGGTTTGCTTACTTCCTTTGCTGCTTCCTTTAATATAACTGGATAGATCCCGTTCACCCCGGGTGCCTTTTTTATGTTTATCTTCAAGAATTTCTCCTCCACTTTACTCTCACTTATTACAAAATAATCCACCTCGCTGCCAGAGTTTAACTCACCTCTGGCATTCCTCTCCCTGAATAACTCCTCATGGATAGATGCAAAATATTCATTTAGTTTGTTAGCCACCTGAGCAGGATCGTCAACAGTTGAACCATCGATATCCAGTGGACTAATCCGATTCATATCTTTCCTTCTAGAGTTTACATAGGTAAAGAACTCTTTGTTGTTTTTCTTTGCATCCTTTGCCCAGGATTTCTCATAATCTGCCTTAGCCTGCCTAATCTCCTTTTTGACTTGGTTACAGACCAGCTTATATCTATTATAGGCTTCCATGTCACCCATTAATTTATAGGTATGCCATGCATTTTTCCTCTCTGTCACATGTCTCATTAGTTCATCTGATATCCATTTAGGCCTAAACCTTGAACAATATTTCTTAGTTGGTATGTAAAGCCTAGTAACTTTCAAGATAATTTCTTTGAATGCTTCCCATTTTGAATTTGCTTTTGTTAACATCATCAGTTGGTCCACCGTATAGATTTTAAATACTGTCTCGGACCACTGTAGTCACCTTTACGAAAGCAAAAACCCTTCCCTTTACCCCTGATGGTAGTTACTTCTTTGAGTAAATCCCACTTCGGCACACTGTGATCACTGCCGCCTAGTGGTTCCTGTATCTGCAGATTCTTAATGCATGTAGAATCACTACTGATAATCAAATCAAGAGTATTGCTCCCTCTATTTGCCTCCAGAACATGCTAATTTAGAAAACAATCATCCAATAAATCCACAAAAGCCTTGCTAGGGTGTAAGTGACCAACCCACAAATTCCAGTCAATATCTGCGAAATTAAAATCCCCCATTATAAGACTCTCTGATTTACTGTCCCACTCTATTTCCCTGTACAGTTCCTTATTATACTCATCAGAGTCATTAGGCCTGTAATACACTCCTACTCTCAATTTTGATTTTCCAATGCTTGTGTCACACCAAACTGACTCGACACTGCACTGTCCAGCGATGTCGACTGGCTTCATTTCCTTGGATTTTATGTGTTTCTTAACTAATAGTATAACCCCTCCTCCCTTCCTATCTTTTCTATCTGTGTGACACTACATTCCTTATATATGTGTGACACCACGTCTCTGATGTCCCAACAATATCTGCCTTTGATGTTTTGAGCAATATCTCAAATTCATCAAATTTATTTACCAAACTCCTAGCATTGGTGTACATGCAAGTATACATGCACCTGTTCCTATTCTTAGCTACCCTAACACAGCCCATGTGTTTAATTGTACCGCAATGACTCCCAGCAGCTGCTGAAATACCCTGCATCCTCTGTTCCAGGCTGCTGCTCATTCCAATAGAAGCATTGCAAGAATCACTTTCTCCTCTGCCAGTGACTACTGTTAATCTATTATTCCTTGTATCCCCCCCCCCCAAGCTAGCAGTTTTCCGACCTACTTAACACTGCCTCGACAACATCAGAAAATATTCTTGCATTCTTTCTATTTAAGTGTATCCCATCCCTGTAGAAGCAGTCTTTCCTGTTAACAAGTACAGAGCAAGCTGAAAAAAATTGTACCCCTTGAGCCTTGCACAATCTTTCCAGGGCAGAATTGATTGACAAGGCTCGACTATACTCCCTCCTATCGTGTCTGGGCAGAATTGTAGACTCTTTCAAATTCAACCCTAATTCACAGCTTTTTTTCAACAGTAACCTCTACTTATTAAGTAATTCTGCCCGTTTTCTACTCTTAATATCATTAGTGCAAACGTGTACAACAATATCACCCTTTGAGCCCTTAAAAGATGATATCTGCTCTACAACGTCATAAACCTTTGCCCCTGGTTCCGTTCCACCTATGCTTTGCATGTTCCCCGTTTCCCTGACAATGGCGTCACCAACTACTATTAGTTCCTGTGGGACCAGCGCATTCTGCCTTGGGCGCTGCCGCTGTGTTGCGTGATGATCAAGTGCAAGCTGTGGCGTTGATGTGGGCAGCTGAGAGCTTGATGGGCCCTTCAATTTAGATCCTTTGAGGTCATCCACCCTGTCCTTCAAGGTGCCATATACGCTGAGTTGTCGCCTCAATTCCTCACAGTCCTTACATTGCCCGCACACAAAGACATCCCCCTTGGCAATATCATGTCCCGTACCTGATTGCTCCACAAACATCAAGTAAGCAGTGAATTTTAAAAGGCTGCGATTCAGAGGGCAACTGCCCCCGCCTCTGTTCTCCCCTGAGCCACAGCACTCCATTTAGCTTGAGCCTTTTGCTTTGCTGCTCTGGTCTGAGTCATGATTCCGATTCAATTTCAATTAAAATTTCAATTTCAGTACAAAATTATAACCCTAAACTTGTATCCCAAAGCAGTTGTAACACTATATATCTATATACAGGGTGATTCACTACTAGTGCGACAAACTTGCAGAGGTGTAGGGAGCACAAAGACGAATCGGAATCATATAGCATTGCAGGGTCCGAAATGCCTTCGTCATGCGGTAGAGTACGTTGAATGGGAGGTAGTGTGTACATCGATCCCGCTGGAAGTCAGCATTTGCGAACCGTTTCTGTTGAAGAAACCAAGTAGCAAAAGTCCTCCGGAGTGGATAAACTGCAGGCTCCAAAGATTAGACGCGTTTCAGATGGTATGAACTCAATTGGTTTGTTGACAGTATCCTCCACACAGTGGATTGGAAAATACCCAATCGTTGGTCTATCGCTTGAGTACTCGTACTCGGATTGCCTTCTACAAGACGTAGGACATTCTCCTCATTGTCTGGCGTCCTCGTCGTTTGCTCTCGATTCATGGTACCTCTCGTGAAACAACCAGTCTCACATAACCTTCTGTGCACACGTGCGAAAATCGTATGATGAGGAGCACGCCTGTGCGGGAAACGTTCCTGGTACAAGCGCCGAGCGGCGTGCCCGTTACAGTCCGCAGCTCCATACGCGGGGTGCATGTCGCCCAGTTCAACATTTGAATACTCGTCCATCCTACTGCCTCAGGAACCGGTTCGCAAATGCTGGCTTCCAGCGGGATCGCTGTTCACGCGACCTCCCGTTCAACGTCCTCTACCGCATGACGAAGGCATTTCGGACCCTGCAGTGCTATGTGATTCCTATTCGTCTTGGTGCCCCCTACACCTCCTGCAAGTTTGTCGCACTGGTAGTGAATCACCCTGTATATCTAATTACGACTCTCATAGTATTTCAAACAAAAAAAAAATTTCTTGTTCAGCTAAACTGATTTGTGATATTGATATGTTGGATTATTTGAGTTTTAAAAGGAATATGCATTATAAATATATGTAATAGGGAGAAACAACTAAAAAAATTCAGAATTAAGTGTTCAAATAGCAATAATATGCCATAGAGTTTACCTGATAATTGTTTCTCCTAAATATGAGTAAAATTTCCTTCACTGTTATAATCAGCTTGCAAAGTTGATGCATATTTGTAAATTGCAACCTGAAAACACTCGTATCATCAGCAGAGCAACCTCCCATGAGACGTGTCATTGATAAAATGAGTGGACAAAAATGTGTAATTTGTACTATATGCAAAATTTTTCTCAATAATTATATTAGAAATAAGAATGACAAAGATAACTCAAAATTCAAAGGATGTTGGGAAAAATAATTAGTTTAATCTTGCAATTGCTTTGGAAATTATGTAATGAGCAGATTGCTTTATTTGTTCAGGTTGTCTTTTAAATTATGAGCGATCATATTTTATATTAAAGAAAAGTAATCTCTCTTTAGTTGTGGTTTTTCTTTAAAAAAAGTTGACAAAATGTATATGATTTGTCCTGTATGTCAATTTTTTTTCTGAATAATTATATTAGAAATAAGAATGACAAAAATACAAATAACGTAATTTAAGATATAATGTGTTCACATTACATCTTAAATTACGAGCTATATTTTTACGAATAAATATCTGTTATTTTTCTGAAATTAATGATCATTCATCATGAACTTGGTCCAGCTTAGGTCTTTTAAGACCTGTTCCGTTGTAGCTCTTGGAGGTGGTCTTGATCTCGCCATCTTTGTCTTGGTCGACCAACATCTCTCTTGCCTGCAGGTTTGTAGTTAAAGGCTAATTTTGGGATCCGGTCTGGGTTCATTTTTCCTGATACCGTTTTATGTCATTTACTATGTTATCTACTTTTAATTTCTCGCGGATATCTAAATTTCTTTGGTGGTCTCTTCTTGTAAAGCCTAATAATGGTCTTAAAAATCTCATTTGTGCTGCTTCTAGTTTGTGTGCATATTTCTTATTTATGACCCAAGTCTCACAGCTGCAGAAGAGGGCTGGTTTTGAAGTGATGTTGTGCAGTTGTAATTTTGTTTCAGTTGTCATTTGTTTTCCGAAGTGGCGTTTAATCGTTCAATTCCTTTTATTATAATTTTGTAGTTTAGTGTGGATGTCTTTCCCTTCATTTGATATTAAATTTCCCAAATAGGTGAAGTCAAATATTTGTTCTATTATTTTATCATCAATAACAATTTTGACTCTTTCTATGTTTTTTCCACATTGATTTTGATTTTGAGGAGAAGATTTTCATCTCGTAGTTTTTACCTATTTTATTAAGTTCATTTGCTGCTATCTGTAGTTCATCTTCGGATTTTGAAATTATTACTTGATCATCGGCATATAATATAGTTTGGATTTTATTCCTGTTGTTCAACTGTATTCCGTTGTTAATTGTTTGTTTCCATTCTTTGAGAATTTTATTGATGTAGATATTAAATAAATTTGCTGATAGTCCAGATCCTTGTTTTACTCCTTTATTGGTGTTAATTGGGTTTGATAGTTGGCCATTAGAATATTTTATTAGGACTTTTGAGTTTTTATATAGGCTTTGGATCGCTTTCCGGAGTTGGGGTGGGATATTTTCTTCACGTAGAATCTGCCAAAGTTTTCTGAAAGGCTCTGAAACAGCATTACTGCCAAAGGCTCTGAAGCAGCATTACTGGAATACCTCAACTCCCTGTCTAATTTCATCCAGTTTACTATAGAGTTAGAGGTCAACGACGCGCTCCCGTTCCTGGATGTCCTAGTGCATCGCGTAGGCCGTTCGGTATACCGCAAACCCATGTGGTGCGGACAATTTGATAACTACAGATCCGGCCACGCAC
The DNA here is from genome assembly GCF_048544385.1 of Mastigoproctus giganteus. NCBI lineage: Eukaryota > Metazoa > Arthropoda > Arachnida > Uropygi > Thelyphonidae > Mastigoproctus > Mastigoproctus giganteus. The sequence goes on along the minus strand of NC_143575.1, from coordinate 118,094,821 downwards.
CCAGTCATCTCAACAGCACTGCCCGCACCCTATTCTCCAGGGCTTGGAGCCATTCCAGCACTGATGCAATTAGACGTAACGAGATTTCCCGTGTGAAGGCGGACCTAACCAAATGTGGTTATCCATCCCATGTGCTAAACAGGTGCCTATTACAGGCACAAGAACTCATATCCCACCCAAGACCACTGAACCAATACGGTATACCGTCTGCCTACATTCCCTATTATCCAGGCGTGTCAGGACGGATCTCAAAAATTCTTAGAAATTACAACATCAGATGCGTACAGTTACCCTGCCGAAACCTACGTTCACTTGTCTCTAGTGTGAAGACCCCTGTCACACCTCTCTTACGCAGCAATGTAATATATCGCATCACCTGTAGAGACTGTGACAGTTGCTACAAAGGAGGCCCATCAAGACATCTTCAAGATCGCCTTACGGAGCATGACAGAGCAATCCGGCTTTTCGAAACTGACCAATCCGCAGTCGCGGAACATTTTTGGGCCACCAACCACAATCTTGATCCCAAACGTGACTTCGAAATAGACTCACGACACTTTCGCCACCACCTATGGCTAGAGTCACTTAATATATTAAACAATCCAAAGGCCATAAACCGCTGCAAAGGCAGACGTCTGCACCCCATCCTAGAGACAACCATTTTAAGGCTGGTAAACGCTGGAGTAAAAAACAGCGCATGTCCGTGCAACAACAATAGGAAATGAATAAGGTGCCTCACTCTCAACTCATTGCACTTAACTGTTGTATTCAAATCATGTTATCAGTTGAAAAAGAGACTTGTCAGTATTGAAAGCTGCTGCCATTGTATATTTTATTGTATTATATTAAACTGTGTTATCACTGTACATTCTTCACAAGAGAAAACGGATATTTTATTTCAATAACAAAGATGCAATATGTAGTTTTCGGTGCCTCTTATTTGTATCTGGCACAAATAATGTTCCATTTTGCAGCTCTGTTAGATTTAAGCACTGGAAATGTCGAAATTCAAACGTTCTGTATCGTAAGAATTCGTTACAACACAAACAATTTCACAAAATGGAAATTAATAGAAAAGGGACTTCAAAAATGGGGTAGAATTTTTCTCAATGATGGTCTGTGCTTGTTAACAGGAGAGACTGCTTCTACAGTGATGGGATACAATTAAATAGAAAGGGGGCAAGAATATTTGCTGATGCTATCAAGGCAGTTTTAAGTGGGTCGGAAAATTGCTAGCTTGGGTGAATTCACAGACTAATAGATTAACGGTAGCCACAGGCAGAGGTGAAGGTGATTCTTTCACGGCTTCTATAGGAATGAGCAGCAGTCTGAAAAGCGAGGTAATGGAGATTTCAGAGGCTGCTGGGAATCATCAGAGAACAAGTAAATTCATGGGTTATGTTAGGGTAACTAAGAGTAGGAATAGGTGCATGTATACTTGAATGTACAACAATGCTAGGAGTATATTAAATAAATTTCATGAATTTAAGGTACTGGTGTGGTTGGGATATCAGAGAGATGGTGTCACACAGAGATAAGGAATGCAGAATTGAAATTTGGGGGGTACAATGTGTATAGAAAGGCTTGACAGGGTAGGAAGGGAGGAGGGGTTATGCTGTTAGTTAAGAAACACATAAAATCTAAGAAAGTACATCCAACTGAGAGGGATGGACAGTACAATGTTGAATCTCTTTAGTGTGACATAAACACTGGGAAAGGGAAAATGAGAGTAGGAGTGTGTTATATGCCTAATTAATGTGATGAGTACGACGAACAGTACAGGGAAATAGAGTGGGCCAGTAAATCAGATTGTCTTATAATGCGGAATTTTAACTTCCCAGATATAGACTGGAACTTGTGGGTTGGTCACTCACATAATAGCAAAACGTTTTTGGATTTATTGGATGATTGTTTTCTACTCTAGCATGTTCGAGAGGCAACCAGAGGGAGTAATACATTTGATCTGATTAGCAGCAGTGATTCTTCTTGCATTAAGAATCTGCCAATAAAGGAACCACTAGGTGGCAGTGATCACAGTGTACTGATTTGCGATTTACTTAAAGATGTAACTACCATCAGGGGTAAAGGAAAGGGTTTTTGCTTTCGTACAGGTGACTACAGTGATCTCAGAGATTTCTAAAATTTTATACGGTGGACCAACTAATGATGTTACCAACAGCAAATTCTAAATGGGTAGCATTCAAGGAATTAATCTTAGAAGCTACTAGGCTTTTCATACCGACAAAGAAATACTGTTCAAAGTTTAGGCCTAAATGGATGTCAGATGAACTAATGTGACTCGAGGCAGAGAAGAAAAATTCATAGGCAGCATATAAATTAGCGGAGGACATAGTAGATGCCTATGGTATATGTAAGATTGTCTGTAATCAAGTCACACAGGACGTTAGGCAAGCAAAGACAGATTACGAGAAATATTTGGCAAACAATGGAAAAAAAAACAAAAAACAGTAAAGTCTTCTTTACTTATGTGCACTCTAGAAGGAAAGGGATGAATCAGATTGGTCCACTTGACATCGATGGGTTGATTGTTGCTGAACCTGCTGAGGTAGCTGACAAACTGAATGAGAATTTTGCATCTACATTCGCAAGAGGAGGTTTGTAGGGAAGTGGAGGAAAATTTTTGAAATTGAACATAAGATAGGCACCTGGGGTGGATAGGATCTATTCAGTTATATTAAGGGAAGCAGCAAAGAAAGTAAGGAAACTCTTATCCATAATTATGAAAGCTTCCTTGGACTCAGGGGAGGTCCCTATGGACTGGAGATATGAAAATATGTCCCAAATTCTCAAAGGGATATCAAAGGGCGACATGAGTAATTAAAAACCTGTTAGTCTTCTGTTTATTGGATTTATTGGATGTTTCAGGGAAAATACTGGTTAAGAAAGCGATGCAGAATCATCTGGACAAGACTGATGTTATAGTTCAAACACAGCATGGGTGTGGTAAGGGGGAGTCTTGTTTGATAAATTTTATTGGATACTATGATGTGGTCACAAAGGAACTGGATGCAAAAATTAATTTTGATAACATATACTTGGAATTTAGGAAAGCTTTTGATACTGTGGTACACGGAAGACTACTGTACAAATTGGAGCAGTATGGCATTATTAAGAGCAAGTTGCTGCAATGGATAAAGGGATGGTTGAGTGGGAGACGACAGAAAGTGGTAATCAATGGACACTGCTCTTCGTGAGCAAATGTTATTAGTGGAGTTCCCCAGGGTTCGGATGATCATGCTCAGGTAGCTGATAAACTAAATAAGTATTTTGCGTCTAAATTCACACGTAAGGAGTTATTCAATGAGGGGAGTGCCAGAAGTTTATCAAACGCTAACAGGGGGCTAAGTGATTTTGTAATAACTGAGTGCAAATTGGAGGAGAAATTGTCGAAGATAAACATAAGGAAGGTACCTGGGGTGGACGGGATCTATCCAGGCAGCAAACGATGTAAGCAAACCCTTAGCGATAATTACGAGCGCTTCCTTGGACTCAGCGGAGGTCCCCATGGACTGGAGGTGTGCAAATGTATCACCAGTTCACAAAGGAGGTTCAAAAGGTGACACAAGTAACTACAGACCTGTTAGTTTAACTTGTGCTCCGGGGAAAATAACTGAATCACTGGTTAAAGAAGCATTGAAGGATCATCTAGACAAGACTGCAATAATAGTTAAGACACAGCACGGGTTTGTCAAAGGGAGGTCTTGTTTGACCAATTTGACACTGTTGCACATGGAACAGCTTTTGACACTGTTGCACATGGAAGACTGCTGCACAAATTGGAGAGGTATGGCATCAAGGGGAAGCTACTACGATTGATAAAGTGATGGTTGAGTGGGAGAAGGCAGACAGTGGCTATCAATGGACACTGCTCTTCATGCACTAATGTTATTAGTGCACGAAGTTTGTTTTGTTGTTTTTTTTGTTTTTTTGTTTTTTTTTGTTTGTTTTGTTATTGTTGTTTTCATTATTTATCAATGATATTGTTGAAGGTATATGAGGGTTAATGTCTAAGTTTGCAGACGATACGAAGGTTTGCAGGGTTGATAATAACAGTAACGATAGTACGCTACTGCAACAGAATTTGGAAAAGTCGGGAAGATGGGCGGAGAGGTGGCAACTGAAGTTTAATATTGACAAATGTAAAGTACTGCATATGGGTAGCAGTAACCTCAGAATAACGTATCAACTGGGTGATGCTACACTCAGGGTAGTGGAGAATGAAAAGAACCTGGGGGCAATTGTGCAGTCAGATAGTTAGTTTTCTGAGCAGTGCAGACAGGCTGCAAGATTAATCGTGGTATCTTGTCAATGATATACAGGAATTTTGCTAGCAGGGATAAGTGAGTGATTGTCCCCTTGTATAAGGCAATGGTCAGGCCACATCTTGAGTACTGCATACAGGTCTGCAGGCCTTATTTTTGGAAAGACGTAGAGCTGCTGGAACGAGTACAGAAAAGAGCAAAGAGATTGCTGATTGGAACAAAGGGTTGGTATTACCAAGAAAGGCTTATGTTCTGCAAATTGCATCTTCTGGAGACTAGACACCTGCGAGGTGAACTAATTGAGGTATATAAGGACTTGAATGGTTCAAGCAAACTCAATGATAATGGGATTCTTCCTCTTGCTCAGATTACTCACCTGAGGGGACATAAATTCAAATTGAGGAAAGACAACTGTAGAATAGATGTGCGGAAATTCGCCTTTTGCCAACGGTGGTTGATAGTTGGAACAAACTTCCGTCTGTTGTAGTGGAGGTCAACAAATTAAATAATTTCAAGGCAAAACTAGACAAAAATTTGGAGTGAATGGATGGGTGAAATGGGATGTGTTTTTTTTTTGTTTTTTTTTTGGTTAACGCCAAAAAAAAAAAAAAAAAAACATAAGAAAAACATAAGTTTTAAAAAAGTGGACTAATTGACGACGTTGCACAAGCAGCACTAAGAATTTAAAAATTGGAAACATATTTAAAATAATATTAAAATTTATATTGTTATGTGCAGAAAATAATTTCATATTTCCTGGACAAGTTCGTTAAACAGAGGTCCGACTGTATTGATTATTATTTTTTATGATTTTACCGATTACTGAAAAAAGGCCCGTAGCCACGAATTTGCCAAGGGTGTCAAAACCTAACTATTCCTCTGCAGTATTTTCAAACAGGAACTGATTGACCAGCCTTCGCACAAAGAAACAGACTTTGGAATCTCTAACAGTATCCGATCGTTCTTTAAATATTTCTGATGCTATTCGCTTTGGTCAATATCCATTTCTAAATATTGCAAAGTCAAAATAAAAGAAGACGGTTAGTTTTAATAAAAAGTCGGTTAGTTTAAATAATGAAGTTAAAATATTATGACAAAAAAAATTAAAAATAAAGATTTAGAACAAGAGAAATAAATAAATCTTGGCAGTTATTAAGTGTGATGTGATAGATTCTAATAACTGTGAACAATAATACAAATAGAATTATTTTTTGACAGAAGAAATAGTTAGTTGGTTAAAGTGTGTTACCTACAAGAACTGGTTGCATGAAAGGTGCACTAAGTAGGGAGAACAAGACACTTTTTGTGAGTGTGAAAAGAAGAACAATAATAATTATATAATGAAATTATATAATTATTATTTAATAAAACTAATAATCATTTTTATTAAAACAGTAATAATTACAAAAACATTTTTGATATTACATAGTTTCGCATAATTTGAAATGAATATTTTCTGTAGGGGTATCTATCCCTTTACAGGAGGTAAGTATATTAAAATATAAATGTACAAAGCATAATACGATATGAGCTTAAAATATACTATAAAATATCGGTGTTAATACACCATAGATAGCCCATAAAAGAAAAGTACAGTAGTGTAAAGGCAACCGATTTAAATGAATAACATATATTGACTACCTTCACAACAAGTTACCATGTATTACACTACCTCGAATAAGTAACACTTCACTAATAAAGAAAAGACTGTTGTTACTTATTCTTAGTGCGGTGGTACCCACTGAGATTAAGTAGCAATAAAAGATTTTTATATTTATTATTTCCTATTTAGCTTGCAGATTAAGAAAAATACAAGTTTTGTTACTTTGACAGATATATTCTGATTTTTTTTTTTTTTTTTTTTTGAAATGTGAGGCAACTATACAGGAAATATTAAATTTTTAGAGGCATTCCTGTATTAAAACTTGTGCAGTTTTAGTTTGCTTATTTTTTTTTTATGGTTATTATTGCTGACAGCTGTAGTGGATTTATCCAGAAAAACTCTGTGCAATTTAAGGAATGCTTTTTTTTTTTAAATCAAAGAAGTAGTCCTGTAGACGCTGCAAAGATGTCGATCCTGTTTGATTAAAAATCTAAAAATAAAGAAACTTTAATATAGTTTGCTATTGTTATTATATTATATTTACGTTTGCTATTATTATGAAGACTAACTTAATCATCCAGCTAGTTACCTGTTAAGTGAATAGCAACATTGAGGCAGTAACAAATTTTCTTCCCGATTACCTTCCAGTATTGCTATGACTTCTTTATCCACAGTTCTTGCAATGGGTTTCATGCCACTAAATATATGGATTTATGGTCGTTACCTCGAGACTGAAGATTTGGTAATCCCATATGCAAACTTAGCCTCAACCCTTGTTTCAGTGACTTCTCCAGCTGCAGCTGGAATATTTATACGTTGGAAATTTCCCAAAATAGCAGCGTTCGTAACCAAGGTAATTTTTTTTAAAATATTTAATTTTTATAGATTTTTAATATTACAGCATAATATATAAAATTGTATTATGAACCCTTTTAATCTGGGAAACATGGAAGCTTTCTAAAACTTTGGGGCTGATCTTTCGTAAGGCGCATATTGGAATAAAATACGAGTAGAATGCTAACTTGCAGAGTTGTGATACTTCTAAGTAGGCCACTGAATTATATTATTATTATATTATATTATCTTATATTATATCATATTATCTTATCTTATATTATTCCTCATGGTCAGTTTGCTTACTTTTATAGTGAAATACTAACATCTGAAAGAACCTATGCCAAAGTCATGAACTTCGAGCACAGTGTGAGATGAGAAGTATGCATATTTATTTTAGCAACCGAAAATAATTAAGTAAGCAAAAGCCTTTTCACATTCCCTGTGTAGGAATGGACTGGTCTGTGACGCTGGTGAAGGCTCAAAGTCGGAACAGCTGATATAAGATTGTCGTTCGCACAAGTAGCGATTAATGTTTTGAGGGTCTGCGAGGAAGAATGGATCGGCGACAAGATCTTTCCGACTTCGAACGTGGAATGACTGTGGAGGCAGACATGCAGGTGCCAGTCTCTTGACCATGGTCGAGATACTGGCACCTGTATGTCTTGCCTCCACAGTCATTCCAAAAGGCACTTACCCATGGGATACCATTCTGTGGTGTCACGAGTCTGCCGTAACTGGCTCAACAGCGGTCGGAAAACCAACTAAAGATCACGCACACACGCACACACAGGACACAATATGTGGTCGAGGCCTGCGGTGAACAACACGTGTCTTCTCATCTCGTAACCGCAGCAGCAACAACATGGCCCTGATAACCACCTAGAACAATCTAGTACTAGCAAAACCAATATACACATGAACTATGCGCCGAACATTAGTTCGTATAGGCTGCAGCCGCCACGACTCATGGGTACCCATGCTCACTGCGAGACACAAGAACCTGCGCATTGCATGAACACGTCAGCACCAATACTGGCCTACAGACGTGTGGAAATCTGTCGTCTAGTTCAATGAATCCCGTTTCTAACTTTATCATATTGATGAGCGTATCCGCATTTAGAGAAAGCAACATAAGGCCATGGCCGCTGGATGCACTTTTAGTGTTCCGCAGGCAGGAGGCGGTGATATTATGTTTGGAGACCGTTTGGGTAGCATGCCCTGGGTCCTCTGATAATGATCAGAGGACCCAGAGCATGCTAACATTCCTCTGACAATCATTAATCAAAATTGAAAATTGGCCCTCTCTTGGTCTTAGATACTGATACTGTGGAAACACAATTAAAATTTTATATTAGTATACACTCAATGATCACTAATTTGCTACAAACCCAACCGTAATATACTATGCCGCATAGCTCGCAGTATATAAAAAGCCAAACAGCTACGTACTCTAGAGCAGTGATAATTTACATCTGGTTGTACAAGTCAAAGCGATAAAGTAGCAGTTATGGGCCGTAAAGATATCGCGGAGTTTCAAAAGGGTATGATTGTGTGAGCTCAATCGGCAACACTAGCTCAAGAGCGATTGACAAACCAGCCAAAGGTCAACGTTTGACCTTAAGTGTTGTCTTCCTATTGGACAGATTTTTTTTTTATTCCTATTACTTTAACCATCCCTCCAATTTACTTATTTTTGAAAAGTCTCTTGGGGATTAGTTTATGTAATATACATTTCCAAAGTTTGGAAATTTCTGTTATCTCCTGCTACATTTTCCACTTCTGATAACTGGGCCACTGCGTGTATAACATATATCTCATAATATAACTTGTGTGATATAGATAAGTATAACTGTTCTTTCTTCCAGGATTTCTTCGAAGTCGTCCAGGATATTTTCTAAGAAAAAAAAAAAAAAAGACTGACACTTTAAATAAACTTTATTTATTTCAAGACAAGTTGAAATAACTATTATGGAAGCTAAAATTAGATCTGATAAAGTGTCTGGTATGCCTGACATTGAGGATGAGGACTTTCCTTCGCTCTCAAATAAATCTTCACAGTCACAGTCTGATGGTGAAAAACAAACTGATACAAAAACTGCTCGTGCTAGACATCTCGGGTTGCATTAACTAGCTGTGACCAAAACTCTACAGTTGAGCAAAAGCCAGTTTCTACATATACTGAGCCTACAAGCATTGATCTAGAGACTCATGAAGATATTATTAAAGAGGATAATCCTCCAGTCTTCTCTACTTGTGAGAGTAACACTGCACAACCTCAGTATTTGTCTACTCCCTCGGTTGAGCCTAATATGATTAACGATATTTCCTACCTATACAAATCAGTGACTAATTGAGAGAAATAGCTCATCGAATAAACTATAAATTAGACTAATAAGATAACTAAGACTTCCCTAATTTTGTTTTAGAATTATGAGCAGATCTAGAAATTTATTACCATAGCCTTAAATAATTGAAAACGAGCGTCTACATGTTAAGATAGATGAACTCAGATCAGAGCCAAACCGTTTTGACAATCTAATATAGAGTGAGTCGGTTTACAGTTCAGCATATCGGAAATGTCATATTTCCGATATACTCGACTGATTCTTCTCAGGATGTGATGGATGTGGTCTTGGATGTGAGAGACACTGTTGATGATACTCTCCGTAAAGAGCACAGAAACATAAAAATCAATTAGGATGATACATAATAAAGCATTTCTTGCTGAAACTGCAGATTCCCAAAGATAATGATAAATTAGTGAACTCATCTTCTTTCACTATTGCAGTGTTAGTACATGAACTCTCTAATCAAAAACTTGATTCATCATCATCATGATCATCATCATCATCATCAGCCATTTTCAATCCACTGCAGGATGAAGGCCTCTCCAGCAACTTTCCAGTTCCTTCTGTTTTGAGCATTGGCCATCCATTTACTATGCAAAAACTCATGAATTTCATCTATCCATTTCCGCCTTTGTCTTCCAGGTTTTCTTCTAGCTCATCTTGGGTACCATTCTGTTATTTTCTTAGTCCATCTGTCATCATGTCTTCGAGCTATGTGTCCTGCCCAAGACCATTTTAGTTCTTTAGTTTTGATAAGAATGTCCTTTACTTGAGTTTGCTGCCTAATCCATGTTTTCTCTTCTTATCTAACAGTCTGATTCCCAATATAATTCGTTCCATTCTTCGCTGTGTAGTTCTCAGCTTCTCTTCCATTCTTTTGGTGAGTGCCCAAGTTTCACTTCCATAAGTCATGGTGGGGGTATACATTGGTTCATTATTTTACGTTTCAGACAAACTGGGATATTGCTCTTCAGTATGTGACTATATTTCCTGAATGCTATCCATCGAAAATTTATTCTTCGCTTGACTTCCAGCCATTTATCATTATTACAGCTAATAACTTGTCCCAGATAAGTATATGACTCCACCTTTTCAATTACTGTTCTTCAATCATTATTTCCCATTCCGTGGCATACTTGTTCATCATTACTTTTGTTTTAGCCATATTCATCTTTAGTCCAAAATCCTTACTAACTGTGCATAACTGATTAAGATTTTCCTCTAATTCTTTGGGATCGTGGCTTATAACCACAATGTCATCTGCAAATCGTAAATGGTTTAGGTACTCTCCGTTCACATTGACTCCTTTCTGCGTCCAGTCTAATCTTCTGAAAGCTTCCTCAAGGGCAGCAGTAAATAGCTTCGGAGATATTGTGTCTCCTTGTCGAACTCCTTTCTCGATTTTAAATTTGCTACTGTCTTTGTCTAGTCTAATAAAGGAGGTAGCACTCTCATATATTTTCTTCAAAATCATAATATATGGGGTATCTATGCCTTGTCTTTCCAGTGCCTGAAACATTGTCTTATGCTGTATGGAGTCAAATGCCTTTTCATAATCCACAAATGCCAGGCATAATGGTGTATTATATTCATTTTCTTTCTCCATTAGCTGTGATATTACGTGAAGGTGATCCATATTTGAGAATCCTGTCCTAAAGCCAGCTTGCTCTTTCGGTTGATTCTCAACAAGTATTCTTTCTAATCTGTTAGTAATGACCCTTGTGAACAACTTGTAGATGTGGGATGACAAGCTAATTGGTCTATAATTTCCAATTTCTGATTTATCTCCTTTCTTATGCAGCAAACTATGATTGCATTATTCCACTGCTTAGGCGTCACACCTTTTCTAATGCACTTTGTGAAGAGCCTTGCCAGTTTTTGTGTTATGTCTCTTCCTCCCAATTTTAACAACTCTACAGTAACTTCATCTTCCCCCGGGGGCTTTCCGATTCTTCATTTTCTTCAATGCATGTTCTACCTCATCAGGAAGGAAGAATATCGGGTATGTCGTATGTGTTGCTACTTTGCAATCCATCTTCCCCACTGCTGGTATCATTCACTCGCTCCTTGTATAATTCTCTATAGTAGTCTTCTGCTATTTGAATTATGCCTTCTCTGCTGTTTATAAGTACACCATCGCTATTCTTCAGTTTCAGTATCATTTGTCTTTCTGTATTACTGCTCATGGCTGCTGATTTAAATCCTTTGTTTTCCCTTAATGCTTGTTCTATTTTTCTTGTGTTAAATCTTCTTATGTCCTCTGAGTCTCTTTCTAATGGCTTTGCCTAACTCAGTATACAGTATTCAATTTTATCCCTGTCAGTGTTTTTATTGCTCTTCATTTGTCGTCTTCGGTTCATCATGATAAGTGTTTCTTGACTAATTTTTTCTTCTTTGGATTTCTGTTTCCCTATAGGTTTCTTGGGCTTTATCACTTTCAGAAAGTTGTAATATTCCTCGTCGATATCTTGGTCCTGAGCAGTCTGCAGAAGCTCAAACTTGTTTTTAAGTTCCAGTACATTCTGCTTTTTCCCATCGTCTGTTATCTCAAAGACCTTTGTATTATTTACTCGAGTCAGTTTTTTCCTTTCCTTTCCTACATCTATATCAAGTGTACATCTTACCATTCTGTGATCACTTCCAACATTTACCTTATGCAGGACGGTAACATCATTCACAATATATCTTCTGTTAGTGAGGATAAAGTCGATTTCATTAGTTGTTAATCCTTTTGGACTCTTCCATGTCCACTTTCTGTTCACCCTTTTCTTGAAAAAAGTGTTCATTACTGACAGTCCTTGAGATTCTGCAAATTCCACAAGTCTTTCACCTCTTTTATTTCTTTCACCAATTCCAAAATTTCCTATAGTTCTTCTTTCTGCGCTGTTTGCCTTTTTCCAACCTTAGCATTGAAGTCCCCAATAATAATAGTGTAGTGGGTTTTCTGATAATCTAGAAGACTCTCAATTTCGGTGTACATTTCTTCAACCTCTTCATCATCATGGCTTGATGTTAGTGCATAAATCATTATAATCTTTAGCTTGTACCTCTTAGAAATCTTGAGTATTAGCCTTGACACCCTTGGTGACGTACTTTTGAATTCCAAAATGTTGTTTTTAAAATCTTTATGGACCAGAAACCCAACTCCACCTTCACTCCTTTCACTGTTTCCATTGGTGTACAGCAGATTTCCACTTGATAAACTTATAAAAGATTCATTTCTTCTTCTTCTTCTTCTTGTTTCAGCCAAACCGATGATATTCCAATTCACATTTTCTAATTCCTTTTCCAGCTCTAATATCCTGTCTTCACCGATGAGTGAGCGTACGTTATAACAGGCCAAGTTCAGTTTCCGTGCATGGCAGCCTGCTCGTACCCAGAGATTCTTAGCACCCTCTGCTTCCACTCTGATCCTCTCGCTGCCGTAAGAGGGAGAGTGAAAGCTGCTGGGGACTGAGGGCCATTTGTATTGTTGTGCTCTCATGCTGGAGGTTTGGTCTTTTTCTCTTCACGCTGACCAGGCGTCTTGAAGAGAACCACTCTACACGTTCGTTGCCACCTAAGTGACGTAACAGGGCTTACCGTCGAGAAGGTGCGCATGAGTGGATTTTAGGGAGGCAGGCCAACCGGACTTCTCCTAAATCTTCTGTAATAGAGAGATATTGGATCCATCAGTGTTTTAGGCTGAGTGTCTTATAACACACAGGATACCTGTTCCCCTCTAAAACTTGATTAGAGGAAGTCATTAGATATTCTAAGGAAGTCATTTACTACAAAGATCTCCAGGATTACGGTTTCACATAAAAATAAATTAAGATGTAATTTTGAATTGAATTCTGGATCCTAAAATGAATTTTAAAACTAGGTTATAGGACATGGATTTTCTCCCAGATTATTGAATCATTTAATGGACAATGACTGACTTCATTAAGGCTTTTCTTCTCACAAATTCAAGAGATTCACTACGTTGTCGAAGTGCTTCACTACGTTGTTGAAATGCCAATGAGTCCTCATCACAATACTCTTCACGCAAAATTGTGTCTTGTGGCCACTGTGCCAATGGTGATCATATCTTCGCAGAATATACACATAAAGATGAAATCCCAAAGTATATCAACTGTAAGCGGAGAAACGGTGATTTTAACCACTCTGTTCGGGATGCAAAATCTCCCAAATACATCTCTGCAGTTGATTTAGCCCGTACGAAAATCGTTCATGAATAATACAAACTTTAATACCACTTCTGTGCACAAAATAATCTAAGATCGTACCACATCAAAATTCTTAAATTAATTGGACAGCGTTCCCGAGCTGTTTCTAATGAATGCCGCCTTGTCGTTGAGGGATATCAATTCGATATTATATGCTGTAGGAACTGTTCTGATATACACAAACAGGTGTAAATTCTTTCAAGGTCGTGGGATATCCTTTAAATGTACGAATCACACACACATATCTGAGGACAATCCAAAATCATCCATAGTAATTTTTTTAAATATAATGTCACAAAGACTAGACATTTTAAATATAATGTCTAGTCTTTGTCTGGTTTCTGGTTTCTACGTAGTTATTATTCTTTTATCTCGTTTCTTTATATTGTCCACCTGCAGATGATTTTAATAACTCACTTCATTACTTGGACAGGATTTTCAGTCTGTTTGAATATTTCAATATTTTAATCACTATGGGCGCTAATGCAAAATCACCTCTTTGGCACAGGGGACTTAATGTCCGGGAGGAACCTTCTCGAGGAATTTTTCTTGTCATGTAATTTGAATATTCTAAATCTCCCAGACAAGCCCTACACCTTTTCTAATGTACACGATGAATCAAATAGTGATCTCTTCATTTTTTCTCCAGGTTACACTAATTAGCTACTCGACTGGAAAAGCCACATGGATTTGACAAATAGCGATCATAGAGATATCTCCGTAAACATCTCCTTTTCAACAAATTCGCATGACTTATCTCTTCCCCAGGATATCAGAAGATTATCCCTATAAAAGGTGAATTGGGAAAATTTTAAGGAATTGGTTAACGTGGATTTTCGACATGCTTCTGTTTGCGGAGCTGGGTTCTTTAAATGTTGCAGAGCTGGGTTCTTTAAATGTTGCAGAGCTGGATTCTTTAAATGTTGCAGAGTTCAAAATCTCTATATTTAAAACTCTTAAGTGCCATCGTGAGTAGTACATTTGGTAGAATCACGGCTAACCCTCACCGTATAGAAAAGACCTGAGTTCAAATCCTGTTAATGACGCAAGGAATTTTTATTGGCTTTTTTACAACGTAGTTAAGTTAGATCGATCTCAGGGGATGGTAACTTATTTCATAGCATAACCGGTGCGCAGTGTTATTACTGCATTAGGGTATAAGTTTAGAGTAGTATTTTTAATTATATTGAATTTGAACCGTGCAGACTAGAGCAGTAAAGAAAGAGGCTCAAGGTAGTGGTAGGGTCGTGGCTCGAGGGGAGAGAACTGAGGGGGTTTGTCCTCTGAATCGCACCCTTATGAAATATACTGCTTGTTCAATGTTTGTAGACTCTCAGGAATGAGACATGATATTGCTAAGGAGGTCTTGTGTGTGCTCGATATAAAGAGTGCGAGGATGATAGATGTTCAACATTCAGCATTGTTATGGGCCTTTATGAGAGCTTGAAGAACAGGCTAGATGTCCTCGAAGGATTTAAATTGGAGGGCCCATCAAGCTCCGAGAGGCCTACATCAACCCCAAAGCTTGTACTTCATCAGGCAACACAGCAGCAATTCCCAATGCAGAATGCGCTGGTCCCACAGCAGCTAGTTGTCGGTAACGCTATTGTCAGCGAAACGGGGAAAATAATGTGCAAAAAGGATAAGTGGAATAGGACCAGATTATGTCTGTCAGGTAAAAAAGTTGATGATGTTGTTGAGCATATATCATCTTTTAAATGCGCAAAAGGTGATATTGTGCAAGGTGATATGTACACGTTGGCACTAATCACATTAAGAGTAGGAGATATGCGGACTTACTTAAAAAGAGCAGGTCAATGTTGAAAAAAGTCGCGAGTTAAGAGATAAATTTAAAAGTGTCTGCAATTCTGCCCAGACACTATAAGAGGGAGTACATGATGACAGCCTTGTCAATCAATTCGGCCCTGGAGACATTGTACAAGGAGATTATTGTACAGCATCCGCCAATAAAAAAAAAACGTTCTTGCAACGCCGGATAGAATTTTTCTCTGTATGGTCTGTACTTGTCAACAGGAGAAACTGCTTCTATAGGGATGGGATACAATTAAATATAAAGGGTGTAAAAGTATTTGCTGATGCTATCAAGGTAGTATTAATTGGCTCGGAAACCTGCTATCTTTGAGAGGAAAGTTCAAGGAAGAACAGACAAATTTTTAAAGCGAATGGATAGGTGTAATGGAAATATATATATATATATTTTTTTGGCTGATTCTGTATTAGCTTTCTTTCTTGCATCATATGCCACCACTAATGCTTATGCTAATGCTAATCTCCGTTTGTATTCCTTTCTTTAGGTGTCGGTTTAGTTCACTGTTAATCACCTCCAAGTACAGGGGCAGAAGACTGGCTAGGACTTGAAGGGCTTGCGTGCTCACAATGCAAGTCTGGTAACTGTGAGATGGAGTCTAGTTTCTATTAATATCAAATTACTGTGGAACACTCGGCCATTGCCGGTTGCCGAACACGTTTGGCCAACCACCACGACATTGACCCACACCGTGATGTAGTGATTGCAGATAGGTCCCGCCACTACCGACGACGCGCCTGGTTGGAGTCGTTGAACATCACATGCTCTAATACCTCGGTTAACAGGAGCAGTGGATGTCGTGTCCACCCTATCATCGAAACAACCATTTTTATTAATGACAAACGTTGGCAACGTCCATATGCATCACAGCCACAGGCTTCAACATCCAACAATTAATCACTCAGTTTATGTACATTATTGCCAGTACACGCCCTCATGTTTCACTCTTAACTGTCAGTTTGCCTAAGGAAGGTTACCAAATTAACCGAAAGCTTTTTGTATGTATCTAATCTAATATATGTATGCGTTTTTCCTATTATTAAACTTATCATAATTTATTCTGTCTCCGTTTCGCTCTGTGTCCACAGTAATTCGATATTAATAATGAATCCAGAGCGCACAGGCCTCTTTAATCATGGTCTAGTTTCTGTTTATTACGGACTAGTGTAACTCAGGTAAACCAAACTACTGCGCCAAAACAAACGATTGATAAGAATATGATATTGTACAGAAAGCTATTGCCTTTCCTTTGAGGTCCCAGTCCGCACGGCAGATTTTAGTTATCATTGTGGTGCATGTACATATTTTTGCAAAGGGGTGGACAAGATAAGGATGAAAAGTAAGTTTTCTGTCTATAATAATACCCAGGCACTTAACTTCTCGGTAATGTAAAGATCCTGATGGAAGTGTTGGCTATTTGTTATAACAGATCTTGTTTTCTGACGGTTACCCTTGAGAAGGATCTGTTTGGTTTTTTTCTCCAGATATGTTAAGCCTGTGTGTGGTGGTTCAGTCCTGAAGGATCCTAAGAGTATGGTGTTCTGGAACAAACTTCCATCTGTCGTTCTGAAAGTTGATAGCTTAAATAAATTCAAGGAAGAACTGGACAAACTTTAGGAGCGAATGGATAGGTGAAATAGGAAGTGTTTTTTTTTTTGGTGGGGGAAGATGCTTATATAGCATCCGGCAAAAAAAAAAAAAAAAAAAAAACACGTTCTTGCATCATGTGCGACTACTAATGCTAATGAGAAAATTATCAACGCAATCGATCTTAGCCTGCTGCAGATGTCGCTGCATTTAAAAACACATATATCGAAAAACATAAGTAATACCTTAGATCAATTTTGGACAAAGAAAGACCCTGTCAAAATTTAGTTTCCCAAAAACAAAATCTCCGTTTTGCCCAAAATCCATGGATCCATGGAAACTAATATAAAATATTTGTACAAACAAGATAATGTACTGATAATACAGAACATCTGTACTGATAATACAGAACATCTGTACTGATAATACAGAACATTCTTGCATCACATGCCACTACTACTACACTGAAAGGACAGAATTTAAGAGATACCTGGTTCCTGGATAACGCTACGCTGTCGCCCTTCTCACTAATGGACGAACCTACTGCTTGGCAGGTATATAGGTACACTGCATTACTGCATTCACGTAGACGGTAATTCGATGCCAGTATAGATAAACGTTGTGAGTTAAACCGACTTTGAAAGAGGGTTGAGAGTAGGTGCCCGAAGCATGAAGCACTCTATCGCGGAGTAGTACAGAAATTGCGCTATCCTCGTTCGACAGTATCAACAGTGTATAGAGAATACGCCATTTCCGGAATAACATCTCAACGTGGGCAGCACTGTGGGCATTCCATTTAAGCCGCCAGATCCCACCACTCCCTGTGCAAAAGTACATCCGTGGCTGGGGTCTTAGTTTTATGGCTGACAAGTTCCTTTCTGGAACCCAACTGGTTGCGGCGTCCTACTAGCAGAGGGAAGTGCGTCAGTGACAGGGAAAACTCTGATCCTCGTCCGACCTAGCGCGGTCCGTCATTCAGATGGGCACCAGCCACCCTTCCACTGACTGAATCCCCCCCCCCTTTCGGCGGCCCACCCGGTTGCCTCTGAGAGGTTTCATGTACTCTTGAACTCTCTCATCAAAGTTCTTTGCAACTTTCCCTCACGGTACTTGTTTGCTATCAGTCTCACGGCCGTATTTAGCCTTAGGTGGAATTTACCACCCACTTAGGGCTGCACTCCCAAGCAATCCGACTCTAAGGAGATCGCAACCAATGGAGATGGCATCAGCTATGGGCCTCGCACCCGCTCTGGGTCACAGCCCCGTTCAGGGAGACTTGCGACGCCGTCAACCGACAGAACGCTCTCTCCTAAACGCCACATTTTCCAGATGCCCACAGGGGACGCGGAATTCGGCGCTGGGCTTTTCCCCGTTTGCTCGCCGTTACTAGGGGAATCCCTGTTTGTTTCTTTTCCTCCGCTTATTTATATGCTTAAATTCAGCGGGTCGTCTCGTCTGATCTGAGGTCTACATTTTTGTTAAAAAAATTTTCGTCGGTTGCACATTGGCAACCAGTGGCACTCAACCTCCACACCACCCTAGCGCTAGGCCAGCGAATTGTTCGCTGCTTAAAGTCCGCCTTTTCGCGAAGGGCAGCGCATTTCGGAGGTCGTTTTCATTTTCATTCTCAGCGACTTTCTACTTGAGCCGACCAGGCGACTTCTACACCCGGAGACAGCCACATAGGAGAGCGCTGACGAACTCATCGCCGCAGACAATCCTTCGAATTTAGTCATCCGACCATTAGACAGGCGAGGCCCCGGGAAGTACCTGAGGCCGCAATGTGCATTCGAAAAATCAGTGCTCAATGTGTCCTGCAATTCACACCAAGTCTCGCAGCTGGCTGCTTTCTTCGTCAACCTGAGTGATCCACCGCTCAGAGTTGTTCAAGGTTTTATTTCAAGAAATTTCAGCCAGACATGGACATGCGCCTCATGGCGACGCCATTTTGGGGCGTCGATTTTTTACAAGTGTTAAGATTGTTACAAGTGCTGAAAATCCCGATTCGCACAGATATATTGTTGCAAATGGTATCAAAGCTTCCATAGCTCGCTTTACAAGACGAGGATAGGCTTATCTCAGGGAACACCAGAATTCTCCAAGGCTTTTTGAGGTAAACTCCAACCGTAGTAAGTTTTTTGACCTAAGATCAATGAGTTCATCTTTGGTTAAGTCAACATCTTCGATACAGTTTATATCAGAAAGAAAAGGATTTCGGATCCATGGTTAAATTTTCATGCCATCAAGATAGAAATAACTTTTAAGAGTTCTGTAATGTTTCCAAGTGTTCGCAGATATCTTTTCAAAAAATTGAGAGAGAAGTTTGCATTTCAACTACATCTTGGTAAAGCACTTCCTGCAACAGTGGAAAGTTTGCAAGAATGTCGGTCTCTACTCTCTTCTTCCATATTGGTAACTGAGCCAAGAAAGCTTGTAATATTTCAATTGCATCCATAATGGTGACTTCATGACCTTGAATGGAAAGATTTATCTCATTCATATGGTGAAAAATATCTGCCAGGTAAGCCAACCCATTGATAAAATCCTTCCTTTCAAAATGTTCCAAGAATGGGTTTTCTCTTTCTTCCAGAAAAAGTGAAACTTCTGCCCTTAGTTCGAACAAGCGCTTCAAGACTTGTTCTCTTGAAAGCCAGCGCACTTCTGTGTGGTCATATTCTGCTCCCATTTCTTGACAAAATCTTTTAAAAATACGATGATTCAGGGAACTTCTTTTGATAAAGTTGATAACTTTTATGGCTGTTGACAATACTTCTTTCAGGGTTGTCTGAAGAGTCTTTGTGGCCAGTGCATGTCTGTATAAAAAGCAATGAGTGTGACGACGACTTGAGGAACTTCTTTTTTCACTAAAGTAGCAAAACCAGACGTATTACCAAGCATCACAGGAGCTTCATCAGTGCAAAGAGAATGAAGTTTTCCTTTCCATTCAAAGTTTCGTTTGTAAAAAAAACTTTTTACCATTTCGAAAACGTCGACTGCCTTTGTAGTTTCCGAAAGAGACTCACAAAATAAGAATTCTTCTTTGATGGTGTCAGCATGCACACAGCGAACAAAAACAAGGAGCTGGCTACATTGAGAAATGTCTGTAGTTTCACCCAATTGTATATAATGAAGGGGAATGGCGAGGCTGCCATTTCCTCGATGACCATAGTCTGCGTGGGTAGCACAGTAGTATCGTCACCGTCCTCCCCACACCGGGTGGAAAAGGCCCGGTTTCGAATCCCGTCCATGACGCGAGGAACTTTAGTGGGCTTTTTTCACTCCGTGGCTGAGTTAGTCGGTCTCAGGCGTAGATAGCAAGGTTTTTTCCCTCAGAAACTGAGGTTTTTTCGTCCAGCAAAACAGGCAAATCGACCAGAGAACATACGCAATTTATCAGTTAATATAATCATTTATGGGTAACCCTAATATAGTATTTTTTTTTTTTTCCTCGACGACCTGTTTCAAAATATTAAAAGACATATCAACTATTCTAGAACGTATTACATCATTTGACAAGGGAACAGCTTCCAGTTTTTTTCTCTGTTCCAGTCCACAGACCAGTTCGACCATTTCCAGTGCACATGGCTTTACTAAAGTCTCTCCAATAGTGTGGGGCTTCTTTTGCTTGGCAATACCGTAAACAATTTTATAGGATGCTTCAAGAAAAGGTTTTCGTGAAATGGAAAATCCAAGTTTTGGAAGTGTCCCTGCTTTTTCGAATTGAGATTTTTTTGCACGAAAAAAACCAGCATCTTTAGATGCATTTTCAGCATGGACAGACTTGAGATGGACTTTCAGTTTTGCTGGCTTCATACTTCCGTTCGCAAGAATTTCTCCGCACAAAAAACACTGCGGTATTTGAGTCCCGTCAACTTCATTAATGCAAGTGAAACCAAATAATACATAGTTTTCATCATACTTCCTTTTCTTCGACATTTCAACTTAAATTTGGTCTGTAACAAATGTCAAATAATTAATGTAAAAATAATTAATGCAATATTAGCAACTAACGAAGACATATACGAAGACTGTATGCATTGACAGACACACGGTGGGCGTGCATACACGCCTGTAGCACTGCAGTGGCCTCCACCGTTGGACCGGTATACACGCACATAGCAGCGAAAAGGTTAAATTACACACTTCAACTGTTATCTAAACCGTAGGACGTGTTTGAACATACCTGGTTTACACTCGTAGCCAGCATATCTATTCGTGTTAAAAGTGGCTTGCTAGGCGCTGATTTTTCCGGATAGTTTGCCCACTACGTCGCATGATAGTCTGTCCACAGCAAGACTGCAATCAAGTGCGATCTAGCGGCAGGTCTAATAACTGCCGTAATTTCAAAGTTCCGATGAGCGTAAGCGATTTTTCTAGATATGCAATAACTATAATATGATATGAAAATATCTGTTATTTCTATTGGTGACTACAGTTACAGCTAATACAATTGTAATTTATTACATACATTCATAAATGAAGGAAATTAATGAGTTGATTTTTTTCCTATCCACGCTCACGGACCCCCAAGGGGTACTTGGACCCCTGGTTAAGAAACCCTGCTCTAAATGATCAAGTTTGGTCATCTTTCTGGCACGCCGGTGCAACACGGTGGCCGCTCCGAGCGTCAGTCCGAAGACCTCACTAAATCATTCAAATCGGTAGTAGCGACGGGCGGTGTGTACAAAGGGTAGGGACGTAATCAACACGAGCTTATGACTCGTGCTTACTGGGAATTCCTCGTTAAAGGGGAACAATTACAAGCCCCTATATCCCCATCACGGAGGAGGTTGATGGGGTTACGCAGTCCTTCCGGACAGCGATGAGCACGCCGTTTCTTCTGTGTAGCGCGAGTGCAGCCCCAGACATCTAAGGGCTACACAGACCTGTTATTGCTCTGTTTCGTGCGGCTAACCGCCGCTTATCCCTCTGAGAAGACGGACCGACTTCGGTGATCGGTCCCCTATTTAGTAGGCTAGAGTCTCGTTCGTTATCGGAATTAACCGTAGAAATCGCCCCCCCCAGAACGGCCCAGCACCAACACAATCAAGAAAGAGCTCTTAATCTGTCAATCCTTCCCGTGTTGAGTCAAATTAAGCCAAAGGCTCCCCTCCTGGTGGTGCCCTTCCGACAATTCCTTTAATTTTCAGCTTTGCAACCATACTTTCCAGGGAACCCCAACACAACACTTTCTAAATAAATAAATAAATTTCCTGGAAGCTGCCCCCCCCCCCCCCAGACAGTTGAGGAACTCAGGCGGATCGCTGCTTGGCATCGTTTTTGGTACTAGGGCGGTATTTGATCGCCTTCGAATCTCTAACTTTCGTTCTTGATTAATGAAAATATTCTTGACAAATGCTTTCACAGTAGTTCGTCTTGTGACTCTCGAGGAATTTCACCTCTATCGTCGCAATACGAATGCCCCCTTCTGTCCCTCTTAATCATTACCTCGTGTTCCCAAAACAGAACCGAGGTCCTATTCCATCCCCCATTATTCTGGCGTTACACCTGCTTTAAGCACTCTAATTTTTTCAAAGTAAACGTGCCGGTCACCCAAGACACTCCGTGAAGAGAATCAAGGAAAACCCGCGAGATTGTTCTGGCCCGGAAGTAGCCACCATGCGGTGGACCACCCCTCTGGAACTGAGATCCAACTACGAGCTTTTTAACCACAACAACTTTAATATACGCTATTGGGGCTGGAATTACCCCGGCTGCTGGCACCAGATTGGCCCTCCAATAGATCCTCGTTAAAGCATTTAGAGTGTACTCATTCCAATTACGAGGCCTCTATTGTTATTTTTCGTCACTACCTCCCCGTGCGGGGAGTGGGTAATTTGTGCGCCTGCTGCCTTCCTTGGATGTGGAAGCCGTTTCTCATGTTCCCTCTCCGGAATAGAAACCTGATTCCCCGTTACGACCATGGTAGGCGCATAATAGTTGCTAATTTAGACACTTGAAAGATGCGTCGCTGGTACGAGACCGTGCGATCTGCTCAAAGTTATCCAGAGTCACCAGGAGTTTGGGACCGAAGCCCGATTCGTCTTGGTCTAATAAAAGCGCTCGTCCCGAAGGTCGGAGCTCTACAGCTATCCAAGTAAAATGTACGATCTAAGGAACCATAAATGATTTAAGGAGCCATTCGCGGTTTCACCTTGCTTAGGCATGTACTTAGACATGCATGGCTTAATCTTTGAGACAAGCATATGACTACTGGCAGGATCAACCAGGTAGCATTCGCAACAGTCCACGAATGCACTGCACCAATTCCGACACACCGCGGTACACTCTCAGCATACCATGGCTTAAACAAGACCTCGCAATGGGGAGCAGTTCGCCTCGACCCCGCTCCGCTGTCCAACTCGTGGTGTGGAAGAATTCTTCGACTTCATAAGAAATCTCGGCGCTCGTTCGCATAGGCAGCAAACTCAATAAATAGAAATTCGAATCCAGAACGCCCCCCGATCAGAGCTCAGGCCGAAACATGCGACTGGATCTGCTGTGTAGACCAACAGGCACTACTTTGCAAACGGAACGAGAGGCATAGAGAGATGAAACACATGGCAGCAGTTCACAGGACGCTGCACTTTATCAGAGCCGATTAGCCATCGGTATTGATCAGCGCCCACATATACATATTTTCCACCATTCATTTCGATTACACTTCTCTTATCGGTGTCAGTATCTGCTTTATTCGCCCTCGTCTCTGGAAGCTACTCTTCGAACACCCAGCGATTTTAGGGTGACGAAGACATCCGACCACCACACGCTTCTCAGCGAAAGTGGCCCAAAATCGTCCCTTTTTGGCTTACATTTCCTTTTTCATTTCTTCTGCTTTAATTTACTTGACAGTACAGGTACCGTCAATTTGTGTAAACGCTTCTCACCATTCTTTCCGGTGATCGCAACGTACGCCGCATTTTTCGTACATTCAAGCGACTGGTTAGGTCGCAGGGATGGTTTTTGCTGCACCCACTTATTCGATATAGAATCGTGCTCTGGTGACGGCTCGCATTTGAGATTCATTGCCGTCGGCAAGCGTCCTTGCTCCCACACACTCCATAGACACTGCTCGAACCATCCTCCCCTCTCGAATGAGAGGACTGCCTCTCTCATATATACGAGAGCGGAGGTATATAGGTTGCTCGGCCGATACTTCGGAAACAGGGCGACGGCTGGCAGTTCGAGATATCGCCGCGGCCTCCCGACGAATGGATCTACCTTCCGTACCCTTGCTCAAAAAGTACGGTCAAAAAATCGCGAAAAGCGTTTTCATTTTACTCTCCAAACATTTATTCTTATCTCTGTTTTGCTTGGAAAGTTCAAAAATCGGACACCGATACCACGCGGACGGTGTACACACGCCACCGACAACGTGTAGCGGCAAGAGACGGCAGTGCTCACTCCGCCGTAGTCCACTGTTGAGACGAAGGCAATTCTCATTGCGCTTCCATCGTGTAGCGGCAAGCGACGGCAGTGCTCACTCTGCCGTCGTCCACTCTGCGGCAGTTTACACGCCGCCGCCATCCACTGACCGGCAGCAGAGGCAGTGCCCGCACGACTTCTTCCCTTCACTGAAACCTGCGGCAGTGCTCTTTGCACGTCGCCCCAGCCGTCGGCGCCACTGTCGCCACGTTCCGCTTTATTCAGTTAGCGACCGACCGTTCTGTTTCAACAGGGCGGCCAACGGCAGCGTCACTGAAACCAGCCGGCACGCTACACGCGAACGTTGGACAGTCGCCAGAACGCGGAAGCGTCAGCAGCTCCAAGCAACCACTACTCCCTATATATACACGTGCGAAGCAGTGTTGCCAACTCTTAATAATACTTCCCGTTAGCCGCATGCTGAAAATCCGCTATTTTTAACACTTAACCCGCCAACTTTTTAAATTTTCATTTGGGTTAAATCCTATTAATGGGCGCCATAAAAAATGTTAAGACCCTACATAAGACCCCAGACAAAAACCTCCAAATTGCATATCAAATGCAGTTTATTCTGAGGAAGAAGTCAAAAATAACAACTTCCGTTTAACGGAGTTGATGAATTTATGCAGTGGCAATATAATCACTTGATTTCTTGGTTGGCGAAAAATTACATTTTGCAAAGTACAGCTTTTGGTGAAATTTGCAAACTTGAAATGCGGCTAACAAAAAGTAAATGTAAAACTTATATGTTTAGATGGGGTTGTAAGAAACCTTGCCGTAAAACAGAGAGTATTAGACATAAATCATTTTTTGATGACAGTACATTAGCGTTATCTCAAAATTTATTATTTCTATGCTTCTGGTCCTAAGATTGGTCTCAAGATCGCATTGCTCTTGATTTAAATATCAATTAAAAAAATAAAAATAATAAAAAAAACTGTTATTGGAAAATGAACAGATCTGAGGGAGATCTGCATGATATCAATAATTGATTAAGGTAGACTATGTATAAATATGCCCTAAACGCTTGAGTCTTGATTAAGGTAGTTAACTAGGGGGATTTCAGAAAATGGAATAGCTATCGGAGTTGAAATTAATGAATCAGCATTTTTCAAAAGAAAATATATAATAACCCCAGGGACTCACACCTGGTGGGTATGGGCTTGGGATACCCAGGGTCCTGAGCTGGATATCATCATCGTTCTTCTCTTTCTTGGTGATTCCCTTCTCCTTCTCTCTCTCACTCACACACAATAATTCAGACTTTTTTTTTTTTTTTTTTCAGCTGGTGCAGCATAAGCCTCAGGCTTCCTTGCACCGTACAGCTAATAATAAAATAATAGAGGACGACTAGGAACACAATGGATTTTTTGTGCATTCGAAAGAATTACCAAACGATGTTTTTTTAGTTCCGGTAGAAAATAGAGATAAAGCAACTCTATTATCAATTATAAGAAAGAGAATATTGTCAGGTACAAGAATCATCAGTGATGGATGGCCTGCATATAAAGATCTCTACCGAGACATTAATTATACCCATGATGAGGTTATTCATCGCTATAATTTTGTTTCTCCAGATGATTCAATTATGACGAAGAAAAATAATCCAATGGCATTCCTTCGCGGTTTCAAAAAAAGGTGGAGCTAATTCATTAGAATTTTTTCCACATTTTTAGATTTGATTCAACAATTTAAAGCTATGAACCAACGTCATATCGTTTGACGGCGAGTGTAGCTACGTATAGAAATAGTTATGGTTCCCCTCAGGGGATCCCTGAATAATATAAAACCGATTCTTCGCTTTATATAAAAAAAAACTATTAAATAAGATATCCCTACTATGTTTACGATGTATATCAATAAAACATTTCAATTATGAAATATTTATATTGTTAAATAAATATTTCTTAATTTAAATGTCACATTGCCAAAATATATAAAATGCTAAACATATTTTAAATTTTTACATTTAAACTCATTCCGCTAAAAAAACCGCTATCCGCTATTACATATTTTAATCCGCCAAACCTGAAACAATTCAGCTAAATCTAGCGGGAAAACCGCTAAATTGGCAACACTGGTGCGAAGGTCTTTAGGTTGCTCAGCCAAAGGCTTTTTTTTAGCCATTCAACGCAGGCCATTAATTTTAGTCTGCTTCGATTCAGAACGTTAACGATAGACATAACTGACTGTTTAAAGTTACGTTTTTAAAAATGATTTTACATATTTTATACGAAAAAGACAAGGTTCACACGCATTTTCAGTGGTTTCTCATGTATAATTTTTAAATTTCAAGTAAATCTTCCGAACAAAAGAGCGGCTTTACTTAATCTCATAATTCCCCGTCGAATGGTACCAAAATATACAAGAAAAAATAAGTAGAAATGCGAAATCAAACGATTCACGAGCAGCCTCTAGAACTAACTTTTGCCAATAATGTACGTTCATTTGAGATGCCCGTTCTCTTGAACTGAACGAGGCAAATAATGATTCTCTTCATTATTAACAACTTTAAATAAAAGTCACTTTAACATTTTTTTTGTAATCGGGAGAAAAAACAGGATTTTTCCGGTTTTATTCGAACCATTCTTAAACTTTACGGAATATCTGCGAAAAAAAGATATATTATTACTTTCGTCGTCAGTCCGCATCGAATGACACCAAAATTTGTTCGGGGAAATGAAGGGAAAGGCGAAATCGATTTCCTACCAGCCCTGAGAACTACTTTCAGTAATTCTTGAGGTTGCTCGGAAAACGCCGTTTACGCGATTCGTACGACATAGAACAATGAAACCAACGGCATTCGACGTGGACGGTAAAAGTATTGATAACTGCTGGCTTTAAACTAAATGGATCATAATAGTTGTTTTGCAATCGGAAGGAAAAACCGAATTTATCCAGTTATTCCTGAACCGTTCTTAAATTTCGTGGGATATCTGCGTAAAAAGGTATATTATTACTGTCCTCGTCAGTCCGCATCTAATGACACCAAAATTTGTTCGGGAAAATGAAGGAAAACGCGAAATCAGCGATATCCGACCAGCCCAGAGAACTACTTTCAGTAATTCTTGGGGTAGTTCGGAAAACGCCGTTTACGACCGTACGACCTAGAACGATGAAACCAATGGCATTCAAGGTGGACGGTGAAACTATTGATAACTGCTGGCTTTAAACTAAATGGATCATAATCGTTGTTTTGCAATCGTGACGAAAAACCGGATTTTTCCAGTTTTTCCTGAACCGTTCTTAAATTTCTTGGGCTATCTGCTTAAAAAGGTATATTATTACTGCCCTCGTCAGTCCGCATCGAATGACACCCAAATTTGTTCGGAAAAATGAAGGCAAAGGCGAAATCTGCGATTTCCGACCAGCCCTGAGAACTACTTCCAGTAATTCTTAAGGGTGCTCGAAAAACCCCGTTTATGCTAACCATACGATCTAGAACGCTGAAATTAATGGCATTCGATGTGGACGGTGAAACTATTGATAACCTATCGCTTTAAACTAAATGGATCATAATAGTTGTTTTGAATCGGAAGGAAAAACCGGATTTTTCCAGTTTCTTCTGAACCGATCTTAAATAATTTCGTGGGATATCTGCGTAAACAGGTATATTATTACTGTCCTCCTCAGTCCGCATTCAATGACACCAAAATTTGTTCGGGGAAAAAAGGCGAAATCAGCGATTTCCTAGCAGCCCTGAGAACTACTTCCAATAATTCTTGAGGTTGCTCGGAAAACGCCGTTTACGCGAACAGTACGACATAGAACGATGAAACAACGGCATTCGATGTGGACGGTAAAACGATTGATAACTGCTGGCTTTAAACTATATAGATCATAATACAGTAGTGGTTTTGTAATCCTGAACCGTTCTTAAATTTCGGGGGATATCTGCGTAAAAAAGTTATATTATTATTACTGTACTCGTCAGTCCCCATCAAACAATACCACATTTTTTCGGGGAAATGAAAGGAAAGGCGAAATCAGCGATTTCCGAAAAGCCCTGATAACTGACTAAACAAATTCTAGAGTGTGCTCGGAAAACGGGGTTTTTGCGAACCGTACGAGCTAGAATGGTGAAACCAACGGTATTCGACGTCGACCGTAAAAGTATTGATAACTGCGGGCTTTAAACGATTTGGATCATAATAGTTCTTTTGTAGTTGGAAGGAAAATAATGATTTTTCCAGTTTTTCCTGGACCGTTCTTAAATTTCGTGGAATATCTGCGTAAAAAAGGTATATTATTACTGTCCTCCTCAGTCCGCATCGAATAACATCAAAATTTGTTCGGGGAAATGAAGGCAAAGGTTAAATCAGCGATATCCGACCAGCTCTGAGAACTATTTCCAGTAATTCTTGAGGTAGATCGGAAAACGCCGTTTACGGGAACCCTACGACCTAGAACGATGAAACCAATGGCATTCGACATGGACGGTGAAACCATTGATAACTGCTGGATTTAAACTAAATGGATCATAATAGTTGTTTTCTATTCCGGAGTAAAAACCGGATTTTTCCAGTATTTTGTGAACCGTTCTTAAATTTCTTGGGATATCTGCTTAAAAAGGTATATTATTACTGTCCTCGTCAGTCCGCATCGAATGACACCGAAATTTGTTTGGAAAAATGAAGGGAAAGACGAAATCAGCGATTTCCGACCTGCCCTGAGAACTGACTAAACAAATTCTAGAGGGTGCTCCGAAAAGGGGGTTTTTGCGAACCGTCGAGCTAGAATGATGAAACCAATGGCATTCGACGTGGACGGTAAAAGTATTAAAAGTAATAACTGCTGGCGTTAAACTATATGGATCAAAATAATTCTTTTGTAATCGGGAGGAAAATCATCATTTTTCCAGTTTTTCCTAGACCGTTTTTAAATTTCGTGTAATATCTGCGTCAAAAAGGTATATTTTTACTGTCCTCGTCAGTTCGCTCTGAATGACACCAAAAATTGTTAGGGAAAATGAAGAGAAAGGCGAAATCAGCGAATTCCGACCAGCCCTGAGAACTATTTCCAGTAATTCTTGAGGTTGCTCAGAAAATGCCGTGTACGCGAACCGTACGACCTAGAACGATGAAACCAATGGCAATCGACGTGGACGGTGAAACTATTGATAACTTCTGGCTTTAAACTAAATAGTTGTTTTGTAATCGGGAGGAAAACACGGATTTTTCTAGTTTTTCCTGAACCGTTCTTAAATTTCTTGCGATACCTGCTTAAAAAGGTATATTATTACTGTCCTCGTCAGTCCGCATCGAATGACACCGAAATTTGTTAGGGAAAATGAAGGCAAAAGGCGAAACCAGCGATATCCGACCAGCCCTGAGAACTACTTTCATTAATTCTTGAGGTTGGTCGGAAAACGCCGTTTACGCGAACCGTACGACCTAGAACGATGAAACCAATGGCAATCGACGTGGACGGTGAAACTATTGATAACTTCTGGCTTTAAACTAAATGGATCATAATAGTTGTTTTGAATCGTGAGGAAAAATCGGATTTTTCCAGTTTCTCCTGAACCGGTCTTAAATTTCGTGGGATATCTCGTAAACAGGTATATTATTACTGTCCTCCTCGGTCCGCATTCAATGACACCAAAATTTGTTCGGGAAAATGAAGGAAAAGGCGAAATCAGCGATTTCCGCCCAACCCTGACAACTACTTCCAATAATTCTTGAGGTTGCTCGGAAAACGCCGTTTACGCGAACCGTACGACCTAGAACGATGAAACAAACGGCATACGATGTGGATGGTAAAACGATTGATAACTGCTATCTTTAAACTATATGGATCATAATAGTTCTTTTGTAATCGGGACAAAAATCCTGATTTTTCCAGTTTTTCCTGGACCGTTCTTAAATTTCGTTGGATATCTGCATAAAAAAGGTATATTTTTACTGTCCTCGTCAGTCGGCTTCTAATAACATTAAAATTTGTTCGGGGAAATGAAAGAAAAGGCGAAATCAGCGATTTCCGATCAGCCCTGAGAACTACTACTTGACAGGTTGCTCGGAAAACGTTTATGCGAATCGTACGACATAGAACGATGACTGTACGACCTAGAAAGATGAAACGAACGGGATTCGACGTGGACGGTAAAAGTATTGATAACTGCTGGCTTTAAATTAAATGGATCCTAATAGTTGTTTTGTAATTGGGAGGAAAAACCGAATTTTTTCAGTTTTTCCTGAACTGTTCTTAAATTTCGTGGGATATCTGCGTAAAAAAGATATATTTTTACTGTCCTCGTCAGTCGGCTTCTAATAACATTAAAATTTGTTCGGAGAAATGAAGGGAAAGGCGTAATCAGCGATATCCGACCAGCCCTGTGAACTACTTTCACTAATTCTTGAGGTAGTTCGGAAAACGCGTTTACATGAACCGTACGACCTAGAACGATGAAACCAATGCCATTCGACGTGGACACTGAAAATAGTGACAATTTGTTACTTCAAACTAAAGGAGTTATAATTGTAGTTTTGTAACGGGAGAGAAAACCGGATTTTTCCTATTTTTCGTGAACCGTTCTTAAATTTCGGGGGATATCTGCGTAAAAAATATATATTATTACAGTCTTCGTCAGTCCCCATCGAACCCCACCAAAATTTGTTCTGGGAAATGAAGGAAAAGCCGAAATCAGCGAATTTGGGGCAGCCCTGAGAGAGGGAACTGATTTCAATAATTCTAGAGGTTGCTCGGAAAACGGCTTTTACGCTAACCGCACGAGCTAGAACGGTGAAACCAATGGCATTCGACGTGGACGCTGAAACTATTGACAATTTCTCACTTCAAACTACAGTAGTTATAATAGTTGTTTTGTAAGTGGGAGGGAAAACGGGATTTTTCCTCATTTTCCTGAACCGTTCTTAAACTTCGGAGGATATCTGCGTAAATAAGATATATTATTACTGTTCTCGTCAGTCCCCATCGAACCCCACCAAAATTTATCCTGGGAAATGAAGGGAAAGCCGAAATCAGCGAATTCGGGGCAGCCCTAGAGAGGGAACTGATTTCAATAATTCCAGAGGTTGCTCGGAAAATTGCTTTTACTGTAACCGCACGAGCTAGAACGGTGAAACCAATGGCATTCAATGTGGACGCAGAAACTATTGACAACTTCTCACTTCAAACTAAAAGAGTTATATTAGTTGTAAACGGGAGAGAAAACCGGATTTTTCCAGTTTTTCCCGGACATTTCTTAAATTTCTAGGGATATCTGCATAAAAAAGATATTTTATTACAGTTCTCGTCAATCTCCATCGAATGACGCAAAAATTGTTCGGGTAAATGAAGGGAAAAGTGAAATCCGCGATTTCCGACCAGTCCTGAGAACTGACTAATCAAATTCTAGAGGTTGTTCGGGAAAGGGCGTTTTTGCGAACAGTACGCTAGAATGATGAAACCAACGGCATTCGACGTGCATGGTGAAACTGTTGATAACTTCTGGCTTCAAACTAAACGGATTATAATTGTTCTTTTGAAATCGGGAGAAAAACCGGATTTTGCCAGTTTTTCCTAAACCGTTCTTAAATGTCGGGGAATATTTGCATAAGAAAGATAAATTATTACTCTCCTCGTCGGTCTCCATGGAACGACTCCAAAATTTGTTCGGGAAAATCAAGGGAAAGGCGACATGAGCGATTTCGGACCAAGCCTGAGAACTGACTTCAGAAATTCTAGAGTTTGTTCGAAAAACGGCTTCTACGCTAACCTCACGATGAAGCCTCCGGCATTCGACGTGGACACTGAAACTAGTGACAATTTGTTACTTCAAACTAAAGGAGTTATAATTTTAGTTTTGTAACGGGAGGGAAAACCGGATTTTTCCTATTTTTCGTGAACCGTTCTTAAATTTCGGGGGATATCTGCGTAAAAAATATATATTATTACAGTCCTCGTCAGTCCCTATCGAACCCCACCAAAGTTTGTTCTGGGAAATGAAGGGAAAGCCGAAATCAGCGATTTCGGACCAGCCCTGAGAACTGACTTCAGTAATTCTAGAGGTTGCTCGGAAAACGGCTTTTACGCTAACCGCACGAACTAGAACGATGAACCCAATGGCATTCGACGTGGTCAGTGAAACTAGTGATAACTACTGGCTTAAAACTAAGCGAATTATGATAGTCCTTTTGGAAACGGGAGAAAAAAACCGGATTTTTCCAGCTTTTCTGTACCGTTCTTAAATTTCGGGGGTTATCTGGGTAAAAAATAAATTTTATAACTGTACTCGTTAGTCACCATCAAATGGCACCAAACTTTTTTCGGGGAAATGAAGAGAAAGGCGAAATTAGCGATATCCGACCAGCCCTGACAACTACTTTCAGTAATTCTAGAGGTTGCTCGAAAAAGGACGTTTTTGCGAACAGTACGAGCTAGTATGATGAAACCAACAGCATTCGACGTGGAGGATAAAAATATTGAAAACTGCTGGCTTTAAACTAAATGGATCCTAATTGTTCTTTTGTAATCGGGAGGAAAATGCTGATTTTTCCAGTTTTTCCTGGACCGTTCTTAGAGAACTACTTTCAGTAATTCTTGAGGTAGTTCGGAAAAAGACGTTTATGCGAACCGTACGACCTAGAACGATGAAACTAATGGCATTCGACGTGGATGGACGGTGAAACTATTGATAATTTCTGGCTTTAAACTAAATGGATCATAATAGTTGTTTTTAATCGGGAGGAAAAACCGGATTTTTCCAGTTTTTCCTGAACCGTTCCTAAATTTCGTGGGATATCTGCTTAAAAAGGAATATTATTACTGTCCTCCTCAGTCCGCATCGAATGACACCAAAATTTGTTTGGGAAAATGAAGGAAAAGGAGAAATCAGAGATTTCCGATCAGCCCTGAGAACTACTTTCAGTAATTCTTGAGGTTGCTCGGAAAACGCCGTTTACACGAATTGTACGACATAGAACGATAACCGTACGAGCTAGAATGATGAAACCAATGGCATTCGACGTGGACGGTAAAACGATTGATAACTGCTAGCTTGAAACTATATGGATCATAGAGTTGTTTTGTAATCCTGAACCGTTCTTAAATTTCGGGGGATATCCGCGTAAAAAAGATAAATTATTACTGTACTCGTCAGTCTCCGTCGAACGATACCAAATTTTTTTCAGGGAAATGAAAGGAAAGGCGAAATCAGCGATTTCCGAAAAGCCCTGAGAACTGATTAAACAAATTCTACAGGGTTCTCGGAAAAGGGGGTTTTTGCGAACCGTACGAGTTAGAATGATGAAGTATTGATAACTGCTGGCTTTAAA
Source organism: Mastigoproctus giganteus (assembly GCF_048544385.1). Taxonomy (NCBI): domain Eukaryota; kingdom Metazoa; phylum Arthropoda; class Arachnida; order Uropygi; family Thelyphonidae; genus Mastigoproctus; species Mastigoproctus giganteus. The sequence continues at coordinate 118,061,424 of NC_143575.1, read as the reverse complement.
CTATATGGATCATAATAGTCCTTTTGTAACTGGGAGGAAAATACTGATTTTTCCTGTTTTTCCTACAGCGTTCTTAAATTTCGTGGGATATCTGCGTAAAAAAAAGGTATATTTTTACTGTCCTCTTCAGTCCGCATCGAATAACATTAAAATTTGTTCGGGGAAATGAAGGAAAAGGCTAAATCAGCGATATCCGACCAGCCCAAAGAACTACTTTCAGTAATTCTTGAGGTAGATCGGAAAACGCCGTTTACGTAAACCGTACGACCTAGAACGATCGTGGACGGTAAAACTATTGATAACTGCTGGCTTTAAAATAAATGGATCATAATAGTTGTTTCGTAATCAGGAGGAAAAACCGGATTTTTCCCGTTTTTCCAGATCCGTTCTTAAATTTCGTGGGATATCTGCTTAAAAACGTATATTATTACTGTCCTCGTCAGTCCGCATCGAATGACACCGAAATTTGTTCGAAAAAATGAAGGGAAATGCGAAATCAACGATTTCCGACCAGCTCTATAAGTACTTCCAGTAATTCTTGAGGTTGCTCAGAAAACGCCGTTTACGCGAACCGTACGACCTAGAACGATGAAACCAATGGCATTCGACGTGGACGGTGAAACTATTGATAACTTCTGGCTTTAAACTAAATGGATCCTAATAGTTGTTTTGTAATCGGGAGGAAAAACCGAATTTTTTCAGTTTTTCCTGAACCGTTCTTAAATTTCGAGGGATAACTGCGTAAAAATGGTATATTTTTACTGTCCTTGTCAGTCCGCATCGAATAACATTCAAATTTGTTCGGAAAAATGAAGGAAAAGGCGAAATCAGCGATATCCGACCAGCCCTGAGAACTACTTTCAGTAATTCTTGAGGTAGTTCGGAACACGCCGTTTACGGGAACCGTACGACCTAGAACGATGAAACCAATGGCATTCGACGTAGACGGTGAAACTATTAATAACTGCTGCTCAACTAAATGGATCCTAATAGTTGTTTTGTAATCGGGAGGAAAAACCGGATTTTTCCAGTTTTTCCTGAACCGTTCTTAAATTTCGGGGGATACCTGGGCAAAAAGATACATTACTATTATACTCGTCAGTCCCCATCGAACGATTCCAAAATTTGTTCGAGGAAATGAAGGGAAAGGCGAAATCAGCGATTTCCGACCAGCCCTGTGAACTGACTAAAATTCTAGAGGGTGCACGGAAAAGGGGTTTTTTGCGAACCGCCGGAATTCGACGTGGACGCTGAAACCATTGACAATTTCTCACTTTAAACTAAAGGAGTTATAATAGTTGTTTTGTAAACGAGAGGGAAAACAGGATTTTTCCTCTTTTTCCTGAACCGTTGTTAAATTTCGTTGGATATCTGCGTAAATAAGATATAAAGATACCGTCCTCGTCAGTTCCCATCGAACCCCAGCAAAATTTGTCCTGGGAAATGAAGGGAAAACCGAAATTAGCGAATTCGGGGCAGGCCTGAGAGAGGGAACTCATTTCAAAAAATCTAGAGGTTGCTCGGAAAACGGCTTTTAGGCTAACCGCAGGAGCTAGAACGGTGAAACCTATGGCATTCGATGTGGACGCGGAAACAATTGACAATTTCTCACTTCAAACTAAAGTAGTTATAATAGTTGTTTTGTAAACGGGAGGGAAAACCGGATTTTTCCAGTTTTTCCTGGACATTTCTTAAATTTCGAGGGATATCTGCGTAAAAAAGATATTTTATTACTGTCCTCGTCAATCTTCATCGAATGACACAAAAATTTGTTCGGGTAAATGAAGGGAAAAACGAAATCCGCGATTTCCGACCAGTCCTGAGAACTGACTAAACAAATTCTAGAGGTTGTTCGGAAAGGGCGTTTTTGCGAACCGTACAAGCTAGAATGATGAAACCAACGGCATTCGACGTGCACGGTGAAACTGTTGATAACTTCTGGCTTCAAACTAAACGGATTATAATTGTTCTTTTGAAATCGGGAGAAAAATCCGGATTTTGTCAGATTTTCCTAATTCGTTTTTAAATTTCGGGGAATATTTGAGTAAGAAAGATAAATTATTACTATCCTCGTCGGTCTCCATCGATCAACACCAAAATTTGTTCGGGGAAATGAAGGGAAAGGCGACATGAGCGATTTCGGACCAGCCCTGAGAACTGACTTCGGAAATTCTGGAGGATGTTCGGAAAACGGCTTTTACGCTAACCGCACGATGAAGCCGCCGGCATTCGACGGTATTCGAAGTGGATGGTGAAACCATTGATAACTACTGGCTTAAAACTAAACGGCTCATAATAGTTCTTTTGTAATCGGAAGAAAAAACCGGATTTTTCCAGTTTTTCCTGTACCGTTCTTAAATTTCCCGTATTATCTGCGTAGAAAAGATATACTGTTACTGTTCTTGTCAGTCCCCATCAAATGGCACCAAAATTTGTTCGGGAAAATGAAGGAAAAGGCAAAATCAGCGATTTCCGACCAGCCCTTAGAACTACTTTCAGTAATTCTAGAGTTGCTCTGAAAAAGCCGTTTACGCGAACCGTGCGACCTAGCACGATGACTCTGACGGCATTCGACGTTGATGCTGAAACTGTTGACAATTTCTCACTTCAAACTAAAGGAGTTGTTTTGGTAACGGGAGGGAAAACCGAATTTTTCCAGTTTTTTCTGAACCGTTCTTAAATTTGGGGGGATATCTGTGTAAGAAAGATATAACTGTAGTCATCGGTCCCCATCGAACCCCACCAAAATTTGTTCGGGGAAATAAACGGAAAGGCAAAATCAGCGATTTCGGACCAGCCCTGAGAACTGACTTCAGTAATTCTAGAGGTTGCTCGGAAAACGGCGTTTACGCGAACCGCACGATGTAGCACGATGAAGCCGACGGCATTCGACGTTGGTGCTGAAACTATTGACAATTTGTCACTTCAAGCTAAAGGAATTATAATAGTTTTTTTTTTTGTGAATGGGAGGGAAAACCGGATTTTTCCAGTTTTTCCTGAACCGTTCTTAAATTTCGGGGGATATCTGCCTAAGAAAGATATATTACTACTATACTCGTCAGTCCCTGTGGGCATTTCCATTTCAGCCACCATTTAGGATTCCACTACCTGAGCCGTAGCTCATCCATGGATTTTGCCTAATGTGTTCATAATTCTTTATCATTAAGAGTTCATTTTTTATTTAACCCAATATAATTAACTCTCAAAAGAAAGAAAATTTCAACACGAAAAAATTACGGCCTCTCAGCCTCCCGTCAGAAAGATTTAACTTTGAATTATTAAACTCCATTAATCTTAATGAGGAGAGTTCCCGTCCCTGCCGCGTGGAGGCGGGCCTCTACTACCTAGCAATCGAAATCTTCTTTTAAATACTCCATCAACATACTTGTTGAAATAAGTGAACAATCTTTTATCTCCAAACAGGACCCACAGAGCATCTCTCTCCAGCATACCGACCGAGTTTTCCAATTCATGTCTTAAATCTAAATAATTTGTACAGTCGAGCATGACATGCTCAGATGTCTCCGAAATTCCACACTCACACAAACCACTATCCCGAAGCCCTAACTGGTACAATCTTAAGGCAAGTCCATGCCCTGTTATTAAATAAGTTGCATTTAAACCAAACTGCAACCAATTCTTGTTGCTATCATTTATTAGGTCTACTTTTGGAAAGAACATATAGGTTGTTCTACCTTTTATACTATTTTCCCATTGCTCTTGCCATATTCCAAATATTTTTCCCAAAATCCTTTTCTTTTCTTCCTTTAACTCACCTTTCTGATAAATTTTATTTTCTGGACATGATTGTATACCCCACAATGTTCTTTTAATATTATTTTTAGTATAGTAGACCAACCCAAACAGCAACACCATATTGAGCTGGTATCTTACCCGAAAGCACTTGTAAGGCTTCAGAGGAGGCGGTTCGACATGCTCTGGTTATGCCTAATAAGGCAAACCTTTGAACTTGTATTAAATACTTTATCATTACCACTTTCTGTACTTTATGTACCCAAGCTCCTGAGGCATAAGTAATTATGGGGACAAATACACAATCATATAATAAATTAATAGAACGTCCCTTGATCCCCCAATCATTCCTTATGACCCTCCTGAGCTTGGCGTACAGGGTCCAAACTTTTTGTTTTAAATATTTTACATGCTCAATAAATATCATCCGTTCTTGAATTTTAATGCCAAGGTATTTCGTAACCCTCACATATCGAACAGTCCATCCCTGAAGCCTCACAGTAGGGGTACGATTCATGCTGAGCTTTCCTTTCAGAAGCATCTGAACAGCCTTCAAGAATACTGTACATTTGTAAGATATTTACTGTGTAAGGTGTAAGTAGATGTGGTATGTTCTCTAACATTTTTTCTCAGGCTACAGGGCCTCTCCAAAAGGACCCCTTGGATTTCTTTTTAATTATAAATTAACTAATTTTATTAATCAACTTTGCAATTTCACTTATTTCCATTTTCCCAGCAGATGGCACTGCGATCGGTAGGTGGCGCTCTTATTATTTATTTTGATTACAAAATAATTAATTCAGAATTTAATTTTTCAACTATACCTTGAATATATTCAAGGTGTAGTTCTTAATTAAATTCTTTAAAAAATCAAACTTGGTTTTAGTTTTATTTTTCCCAGTAGATGGATGGCAGCATTTGTCAGTTCTCTTTAAAAAAAATACAATGATGAACATAAGTGTAGACTTCAGTTTGTTTCTTTTTATTCAACTTTTTAAGAAACCATTAGTTTCAAATTTGCATACTTAATTAGGCACTTTGGTTATTCTGTCAAATGTATAAAAAAACTCCAAATGAAATTCCAACTTTCATGAATATTTCAAAAAGGCGCATAATAGTTATGTAGAAACAATCGTTTCTCCTGCAGTCGTCAGCCCCATCATTCCAAAATGTGCAATGGTTGTGAATATATATTTCTTGTTATATTGAAGCATTCGTTCTCCATCCTCCGTTCACCCTTTTGAGGGGTTGTTAAATGATTATCAGGCTTATTATCAGCATTACAGCCACCATTATAAGCAGAACGATTTTATCTTCTGCGTTCATGCTGACATTACCTGTGGATTTGAAAACAGCAATGTTAGCAGAGTGTTATCATTTTAAGGTGATAGGTAGTGTCAACAGCATTGATTAAGCATTAATTAAATATGGTATGCTATTTATTTTGTGCACGGGAGGCTCGATCACCAAGGAGGAGCCTCCCAGCATCCGTCAATCGCTATGGAGAGCCGAAACAGGGTAGAAGGAACTCATATGAGATTTTTCTGAATTTACTCTGGCCTGGAGAAGAGAAGAGGCGGTTTTAAGTAATGGAGTTACGAAGCAGAAACAATACAGGATAGGCATGGAAGAGGAGACTATGACAAGGAAAGCGAGTGCGGAGCAGTACATCTGTAGGAGGTGGGAACCCCAATAGGATGAAAAAATTGGCCAAAGCCTAAAGCAGAAGATAATGGTGAAAGAGTGATAAAGAAGTGAGTTGTAGAGATCGCCAAGCTGGAAAGTATTCTCAGTGCAGATTCCACTCTGGGATAGACTTCCGTAGTGGGATCTTCCCCAGCAGTCAAATAACGATTGCGTTACATTGTAAGATGAGGCTAGTGAAAATTGCAGATGGTGAGAATCAGCTAGCCGGATTTACATATTACAGGGCGTTGGAGAAGTGAGTTATTGTGGCATAGAAACCAGGATTAGGTCGTTGTACTATTTGTCGGCTGAATTGTATTCTGCTGAGGAGTAGTAGGCACCACTGGAGGCTGTGGTCAAGCTCTAGTTATTAGTGAGGTGCATCGCTTGAAGATATCACCAGCAAACCTTGCAAAAATTATGAAGGTTTCCTTTGAGGTGACTAGTAGACGTGGCGGATGCACGGAGGCGACGTTTAATATACTGGTTTATGGCGTTGGGTGCGCCTCCATAAGTAGACGTTCCGGATGCAAGGAGGCGACGTTTAATATACTGGTTTACGGCGTTGGGTGCGTCTCCATAAAATCATTAGCATGTCCAAATAATTGGGTAAACAATATAGAAACAACAAAGAAAATAACACAAATCCAAGTACACTCAGATTTCCAACATTCACAATTTGCAGTTCTTTAAATTCTCTACAATCATGCTGCTACTAGCTATTAAAGTGCAATGAATATCATTTGACAAACTAAAAAAAAAAAGAATAAACACTGCAAAACTGTAAGGGTTACTTGTATATATATTTTCTTGAAGTAAATTCAGTAAGTTTAAACTGTTTGCCTTCAAAGCAATTCTTTTTAAAAATTAGATACATTCATTGCTTTTCAACTGGAATGACGTTATTTGATTCGTATAATTGTTCCATTTCCAAAATTATAGTGAAAATAACTTATAAATTTTACGCTGTTCTTGTTAGAGGGTTTTACGGTGACTATAAGCCAATTTGCGCCAAACATGGTAGAAAGTAAGGTGCCATTAAAGATCAGATATATGCATTCTTTAGGAGTTATTACCAGATTCTGTCATAGTATTGTATCTTTGTTAGCAAAGTGAAAACTGCATAGATAGATATCTACATGCCTTGAGAAGAACGTGGTTTTCCATACTCTATTAAACATAGAACAGTCAACTATGATATGTTGGATTGTGAGCTGAATTAACAGTTCGGGCAGACAGAAAAAGCTTGCTTTCGATTCCAGCGGAAGATGGATGGCAAAGACTGGAGATTTGGTTTAATCTGAATGAGTTTGTTGCCTTCTGGATTTTGCAGGTTTGGTTTTTCAGTGGTTTATTACTTCGACTTGTTATAAGACTTTTTTATTCAGTGAAAACAATTTAAAAAAAAAGATGTGAACTGGTTCCACAGGAATTTGCTGCATGATCAGCACTCTCATTGCTCTGTAAAAGCCTAACCAGGTATGCCAACATGGTTAGGGACACAACAAACTTTTACTACTTTCATCTCCTTAGCTACTCTGTCAGCAAGTTCCGAATATGATCAAGTAGGTAGTTTTGATGTTTCTTTGGTTATTCACTGAGAGAGTCAGTGAATATGTCACTGCGAGTAACTTGTGCAATTTTATAGATTCATACTGCCACCTGTACTGCATGCAGTTCAGCAGTAAAGATGCCACAATCTAAACATATCGGGTGTGGATTACGGAGAACAAATAAACAATAGCAGCATCAATATGATGATCAGTTTTAAAGCAATCTGTTACATCACCCATAATATTCATATTTTGTAATTAGTGATTTATGAAGCTGATTTATATGCTGGTGAGAAAGAGCAGTTTTTTTCCCCCCATTCTTCACGGGAGAGATCACATGCTGGGGAAAGCGATGGAACTAGTGGTGGATATTTTGGAAAGATATTTAACGAAAGATTATTTAATGAAAAAACTTTCGAGCCTACAGAACAGTAAAGCTCCTGGAGTTGATGGAATATACCCTATAATCTTAAGAGAGGCGGCAAGCGAGTGCATTGAACCATTGAGGCTAATTATGCGAGCATCATTAGACTCTGGGGAGATTCCCTTGGATTGGAAAAGTGCAAATGTATCTCCCATACATAAGGGTGGCTCTAAAAGTGAAGTTGGAAATTATCGACCTGTCAGTCTGACTTCAGTAGTAGGGAAAATCATGGAGGCAATGATCAAGGGTGGAATTCAGGATCATTTGGATCGAATTGAAATTCTCAAGGATACTCAGCATGGTTTCGTAAAGGGAAAATCATGTTTAACAAATCTGGTTCGCTATTTCGAAAGGGTCACTCACGAGCTGGATTTAGGGAATAATTTCGACATTGTTTATTTAGATTTCAGCAAAGCTTTTGACTCAGTCCCACATGAGCGGTTGCTTTATAAGCTGGAACAGGTTGGAATCACTGGGAAAATCCTTAGATGGATAGAAGGATGGCTTCAGGGCAGGAGGCAGAGGGTTGTGATAAATGGCTATTCCTCAGATTGGGTTAAGGTAAGAAGTGGGGTTCCCCAAGGATCAGTATTAGGACCACTGTTGTTTTTAATTTTCATAAACGACATTGATGAAGGGACAGAGGGCGTGATGTCTAAATTTGCAGATGATGTTAAAATTGGAAGAGTAGTTAATGATCACTGTCAAGCTGAGCTTCTTCAGAGAGACCTAGATAGACTTCAGGAATGGTCAGAAAAATGGCAGCTGTGCTTTAATCCAACAAAGTGTAAGGTATTACACCTGGGAAACAGTAATCCCAAAAAAACTTATTCACTTGGTGGAGTTCAACTAAACCCAGTACTGGAGGAAAGGGACTTGGGTGTTACGATACGGTCAGACATGAAATTCTCTGAGCATTGTAAACAGGTTGCAAGGAAGGCCCATGGTGTCCTATCGATGATCTATAGAACTTTTGCAAGTAGAGATAGGGACGTGATAATCCCATTATATAAGGCTTATGTTAGACCACACTTTGAATACTGTGTTCAAGTATGGAGACCGCACCTGAAGAAAGACATCGAGCTTCTTGAAAGGGTGCAAAGAAGGGTAACTCGCCTGGTGAGATCGGCAAAAGGGCGTCCTTATGAAGAAAGACTTCGAATATGTGGGTTGCAGAGTTTGGAAACTAGACACCTTAGAGGAGATTTGATTGAGGTGTTTAAGGCTCTGAGAGGCATCAGTAAAATGAATGAGGATGAAATTTTCAAGATTATAAATGATGCTAGAACTAGGGGACATAAATTCAAGTTACGGGGGGAAATGTTTAGATTGGACTGCAGGAAGTTCTATTTTAGCCAGCGAGTTATAAATTACTGGAATAAGTTGCCTTCATGGGTGGTAGAGGCCGACAGTTTGGGGAAATTCAAAGGTCATCTGGATAGTACTTTCGGGTAAGGGAAGCGCATAGGATGATAGGTTTAATTTCCTTTTTATTTATTTTTTATTTCATTATTATTTTTTTATTTATTAATTATTATTATTTAGTTATTTATTTATTTATTTATTGTTTTTATCATTGTTTTGTTCGGATTTTTTTTTTTTTTTTTTTTTTTTTTGGCTGGTGCAGCATAAGCCATAGGCTTTCTTGCACCATGCGGCCGTTACTAATACTAATACTAATACTAATATAGGTGCCAATTATCAAGTAATAAGCTAAGACGTATGCTAGCCAGCTGATTCATTGATGGATAAACAGCATACAAGTTCTTCCAATCTGGATTGAATTTTGATTTTAATAGCATAATTTAGTAGTAAAATCTGTCCCCGTAAAGAGAGCGGAAAGTCGTGAACTTCAGCGTAAAGACATTGGACTTTGGTTAGACCCTGTTCATCACAGTGTAGGCCACAGTGATGAATAAGGTCTAACCACCTCAAGGATGCCGCCTCCGTAGCCAGGTGGGAAGGAGCAGCAGTGCGTAGCACACACTTCTTGATTAGACCGGGGTTCGAGCCCGTCACTCACCAAATATGGACGATGCGGAAAGGTCAGGGAATGACCACCGCATATCCCTGGAGCAATATGGCCTTAGTTGCTAATGCTCCTAAAAACCAAATAACAAACAAACAAAGCCACCTCAAGGCGCTGGATGTAGCAGAGTTGTAAACTGGAAATCCGTAATCTAACCGTGATCTTATTATAGCAGATATAAGTGAGGAGAGTCCACGTCAATTAATTGCATGAATATTCGTTGTACGACTGTTTGGTGCATGACAATTCTCTGTAAGGGAGAATTCGGTGTATCACAGTTCGCTGTATGCGACAATTCGGTGAATGACCGTTCGGTGAATGACATTTCGTTTTAGTGACAATTTGGTGAAAGAACCAAAGCTCTAAATTGTTGTAGCGACAATTGGTGCTTTGGAGACATAGGAAAGGGGAATGCAGAAAATAACATATTTTTTATTTTGTTTTATATTTATTTTGTATAAAAAGATTCACACCGATCCTACACTTGCTAACGTGAAAGACCCTTACACTTTATTACCTTGCCCACCTCCTCATGGTGTTAGACGAGCAATGGGAGAGGCAAACCCTTAGTCTCCAGAGGGGAGGGCCCGCGGCTAAATGGAAAGTGGAAAAACAGACCAACACATAGTGGCATAGTGTTTGGGTTGGGACGCCATCGGTGGTTCCCCACAACTCTGCCCTTGTTTTTCTTGTGTGGTAAAAGCAGAACTCTGTAAAAGCCAGAAGCATGAGTTGTATGTTATTCTTTGCAAGTGTATTATTATTATTATTATTATTATTATATTAGGGTTACCCATAATTTAATACATAAACCAGTATTTGTGTCTGTAAATTGCGTGTCTGTAAATTGCGTATGGTCGATTTGCCTGTTTTGTTGGACGAAAACCCCCAGTTTCTGGGGAAAAAACCTTGCTATCTACGCCTGAGACTGACTAACTCAGCCACGGAGTGAAAAAAATCCACTAATGTTCCTCGCGTCATCTATACTCGGGCCTTTTCCACCCGGTGTGCAGAGGATGGTGAGAATGCCACTGTGCTACCGCGCAGACTTTGCGCAAATGTAGTGTTCTGTTGTTCATCTATTTTCTGCCGCCGGGTCTCTGATGGGATGCCACTAACATCTGGGATATAGCCAGATGTTTGGCTGGCAACTAACATCTGCGAGGTAGCCAAGCAGTCCCAAAATCTCTGGCTGGTCTCTGCAAAGGTCGCCTGAGCTTCCTCACAAAGACAACAAAAAAACAAAAAAAAAAGTTAGAGTGTGTGGGGTAAGAAATCAAGAAGAGGTGGGAAAGATAGAAGTATAGGGGATGTACATTTTTTTTTTCATTTTTATTAGCAAGCGGCCCCTAGCCAGTAAACTAGCAACTCTTCTATATACACATTCATGTGATATATAGATAATATAGAGATTCACATGATATACAAATAATAACAGATTCATATGATAAACAGAAATATAAATTGCAGCACAAGGAATCACAGGACAAGCACATGGAACAATGAGTCATATCACATGAATAAGACCAAATGTGGCGCAAGGAGCCACTCAACTTACGAAGTCAACATGAGATGAAGACAAATAACAATATGGTCACAACAAGTAACTAAATAAATTGTCCAAAAAGATTAGCCTGTTTACAAAGGAGCACGATGATCATTAACAACCAGGTCAATTACTTTTTATTTAAGCATCTTTAACTGTTACACAGGATTCATTTCAATAGTCTATAAGCTTTCTACTGTTCTTTCTTCAGTTTCAAGCAGCACTAATCTTTCTTCTCTGGAATAATTTCTTGGAAGATTTTTGAGGAAGATTTTCCTCAAAAATTTTCCTCTAACAAAAGTAAGAACATATGCATGTAAACTTGCATGTACAGCAAGGCTAGGAGTATAGTAAACAAATTTGATGAATTTTAAGTGCTGATCAAGGCATCAAGGGTAGATATTGTTGGAAAATCAGAGACATAGTGTCACACAGATATAAGCAGTGCAGAATTGAAATCTGGGGAGTACAATATGCACAAAGAGTACACAGGGTAGGAATGGAGGAGGGATTATGCTGTTATTTAAGAAACACATAAAATCTAAGGAAGCGCACCAAGTTGACATGTGTGGACAGTGCAATGTTGAGTCAGTTTGTTGTGACATAAACACTGGGAATGGGAAAATGAGAGTAGGAGTGTGTTAAGGGACTAATCACTCTGGTGAGAACGACAAAAAAATTGTTCAGAGAACCAGAGTGTTCCAGTAAATCAAAATGTCCTGTAATGGGCTATTTTAAATTTCCAGATATTGACTAGAACTTGTGTGGATTGGTAACTCGCACGCTAGCAAGACTTTTGTGGATTCATTGGATGATTGTTTTCTACGGCAAGATGTTCGATCTTGATCTGATTATCAGCAGTGATGACTCTTGCATTAGGAATTTGCAGATAAAGGAACCAGTAGGCGACAGTGATCACGGCCTACTGATGTGGGATTTACTTAAAGATGTAACTACCATCAAGAGTAAAGTTTTTGTTTTCGTAAAGTTGACCACAGTGGTCTCAGGCAGTTTTTGAATGCTATACAGTGGGATCCACTGATGTTGTTAAAAACAGTGAATTCTAAATGGGAGGCCTTCAGGGAATTAATCTTGGAAGCAACTAGGCTTTTCACATCAACTAAGAAATATTGTTCAAGGATTAGGCCTAAATGAATGTCAGATAAACTGATGAAGTTCCTGGTAGAGAAGAAAAATGCGTGGGATGCAAATAAATTAGCTGGTGACATAGAAGCCTATGGCAGATATACACCGATGAGCCAAAGCATTATGACCAGCGAGTCGTTATGCAAATCGAAGCAACTGTAGGTGAACTACGGCACGTGCGCGGGTCGAGACACGGTATAAAAAACACCTGATACTGAGCTCCTAACATCAGTGTTACTCTTGTTCTTCCGATGGGAAAGGCAGCGGAATTAAGCGAGTTTGACAAAGGCCGAATTGTAATGGCCAGACAACTGGGTCAGAGCATATGCGAAAAGGCAAGGCTGGTGGGATGCTCACGATCAGCCGTGGTTAGTACCTACCGAAAGTGGTCCGAGCAGGAGAAACCTACGAACCACCGGCGAGGTATTGGACGACCACGTCTCATCGATGCTCGAGGTGAACGAAGGCTCTCCCGGATGGTACGTGGCAAGAGAAGGGCAACTGTGGCGCAACTCGCCACAGTTGTCCTTCTCGCTGGTAATTGGAATGCTGGTGACGGGAGTAATGTGTCACAACACACAGTACATGAAACGCTGCTGAAAATGGGGCTGAGTAGCCGCAAGTCGTCCGAGTGCCCAAGCTAACCACAGTTCACCAGCAACAGCACCTACAATGGGCAAGCAAGCATCGAAACTGGACTTTGAGTGTTTCGAAGAAGGTCGTCTGGTCTGATGAATCACGTTTCCTGTTGCACCATGTGCGTCGTTTACCTTGGGAAATGATGGCATCTGGATGCACCATGGGACGAAACCAAGGCGGTGGCAGCGATGTCATGCTTTGAGCGACGTTCTGCTGGGATACTCTGGGTCCAGTCATCCATGTGCCGGGCACTCTGACGTCTACCACCTACCTAACCAACTGAGATCGCCAATATGGCTGCCTTTCGTGTTGTCACGTTATTTTACCGCTCGTGGATATTTTTAAAATTATGTGTACAAAGTGATTTTCTTTGCAGTAAAAGTGTCATCATCAACAGTGATATTAAAACTTCAGTGGATACCCGTGGTGGGAAACTTTCTGTATTCTGCTGGGTTTTTAGCCTACTAGTAACGTTTTTATTTGTCTTCATTGTGTCAGACTGCATGGTCGCCAATATGGCTGCCTTTCGTGCTGCCACGTTATCATGCCACTCGCGGATTTGCCTAAAATTATGTGTACAAAGTATTTTTCTTCGCAGTAAAAGTGTCCACAGTGATATTAAACCTCAGAGGATATCCGCGGTGAGTAATTTTCTGTACTTTACTGGGTTTTTAGTCTGCTAGAAACGTTTTAATTTGTATTCTTTGTATCAGACCACATGGTCACTGTGTGGCTGACACTCGGAGTATAGAGAGGCGACCGATATTACGCGGTCGCTACGCTTCTATCGGGCAACTTGACTGGGAGGTGACCTAAGCTTAGTAAGCTTGGACTATGACCTAGTTCCAAATTTTCAGGGATCTTCGTGCTCTTCATTTTAAGGAACGATGACCACAACGTTCCCCCCCCTTCCATTACCATAGACTTACAATGGTGAAATGTCATCTTTTTTCCGATGTGCCAAATAACTTTTGAGTATTACCAGAAACTTCGCCGTCCCTGAAAACCACAAAGAAAGTGACCCCGCTCTTCCCGGAGTATTTCTGTACCGGGTTGTTCTCCCCAATTCGATTGGGGGTACAAACCAAACTTCAACGGCTTCCTGCAAGCCAACTAATATACCCACGAACTTGTGGCTGACATCATCCACCAGCAAAATCCAAGACCTAGAAAATATCATCAACAAAATCCCTCTAATTCGGACGGCCGGTTAATCCGAGCTGTGTAGACACGGAGCCCCAGGGCTAATCTTGGGGAAAAAGTAAAAGGTTAGTCTTAATTTTTGAAATTTCTAGTTGTGTGCTGATTTATATTGTTCTTTGCACGAGTTCCAAATTATAGATTAGTAGCCCTACGTCCACGTCATCTGGGGCGGGCGGTACGGGGTGAATCCCCTGCCGGCTGAACGGGCTGAACTGGTGCAGAGGGTTTCAAGGAAAATCTATTTTTGTATTTCCGTGCCCTTTCTCGTTGTCCTAAGTTCTGGGACCCCGATCCGTTTAACTTGGACCGGGGATTGTTTTTTTAAAGTTTTAAAGTTTAGATTTGTGTTAGAAATTGAATCGTTGGATTGCTGGCTCCTTGCTCTTTGATATTGTATATATTAACCACCTGTCATTGTTGACATCTGGTTTTTAAGTGTGTATATAGTGTTCGCATTTTATTTATACAATGTCGTCAAGTAGTAGTGACTTGGATCCAATGAGCCAAGAAGTAATGTCTGCCAGATAGTAGCGACCCAGGCTCTAATAATCGAAGCATACGGAGGAAGATGTCCAAAAAATAATAGCGAATCCGAGAATACAAACCCTCGGCCTGGAGGCTGCACCCTCCCTCAAAAAAGAGGACCGTATAATTATATTCAACACGGACAAAGACCTCACGCCAACAGCTCTTAGAGAAGAACTGTATATAGTGGCATAGTGTTTAGGGTAAGGCACCACCTGTGGTCTCCCACGACTGCACCTTCTGTACTCTTGTGAAGTATACATGACTCTGTAGATGCCAGAAATGTGTGCGGAATGTTGTATGTGTATAGTATTGTATTGGGTTCTGTTGTTTCTCTGGCTCCTTGGCCGCAGGGCCCCTACGTTGAGACCCTACGTTGCCCGCCACCACCACCACTGGGAGGTGAGCCAGGCTGCCTGTCATACTCTGCCTGGCCTTTGTCAGGGTTTCTTGAGCTTCCTGACAGAGGCCACAAAAAAGAGAGTTCACAGGGAATAAGAGAGGAGGAGGTCAGACTGTGTGGTGAAAGAAAGTTGGACTAATAGTGAAGACAGTGCACCATGAATTTAGGCGAAGTAGGGGTAGGGAAGAGGATTAAAAGTCGCTGGAGCAGGTACCCCAGTGTATTAATCTAACACCCAGTTGAGTGCCAGCAGTGATTTCGTACCCTAAATTGGGTGCCAGCATGAATCCTACCCATAAAGGGTTTGCAGTATTGCAGAACAATCATCTTGAGACTTTTCTGTGGCACAGATTTACATTTATCCTCCCGCCGAAGGAGTTAGCAGGAAGAGGGGAGTATTCTGGACTGTCCTAGCAGTGGTGAGCTTGGCACGCCTTGTGGTGAAGAAAGCCTGGACAAATCGAGTGAACGGAATATATTTATCTCCGTCATTTAGTAGATCTTGCTCCTGATTGCGGGAAGTTCCTCAGATTACTGTAAACAGTTGTAACCGGTGATTTTCCTTGGACTCCTCATCTCTACGATGGCAAAAGGGATGCGGTTCGATACCCATAGAGTTGAGTTTTTGCTGGAATGATCCGTGTCCTGTTAATAAAAAGGTCGCTTGCAATCCAGATGAGTACCAGGGAGGAGGCTTGGGAAAGGTGAAGCTGACTGAGGGGAAGAACTTCTTTGTTATTTCTACTTTGTGGGTTGAATTCCAGGATTCCTGCCAGAGGTGCTGCAAGTGATCTGAGATTCGTATTTTTTTCCTGTTTGTGGTCGCTTGTCGGGTCCAGTTGGAGATTAAGCAGCTGTGTAAGTATGCCTTTTTTTTTTCAGACGATGTAAAAGGCCTCTTTTTGCAACTTCAAGTATAGGGGCATATATCCTGCTATGACTTGGAGCGCAGGGGTGCTGATAGTGTGGCACGTCCTGGTTACCGATAGAAGCATAAATCGCTGTATGGAGTCCAGCTTGCGTTTGTTTCGCTCCAGTGCAACTTTGGTGCACCAGACTGAAGCACTGTAACAGACAATTGGAACAAAAACTGCTTTGTAAATTAGGGAGAGGGCTTTGTGTTTTAGGCCCCAATCTGCTCTACTGATTCTTCTAATCTTAGCTGCATATTTCTGTATCTTGATTGCTCGGTATTTCAAGTGATGATAGAAGGTTAGCTTGGTGTCAATATAGAGACCTATGCATTTAACTTCATCATAGAGGCGAATTGGAACATTATTAATCTTCATAACTGGCTGTCTGCGTATCTGGAGTTTCCCCTTCAATAAGATCGACATTGTCTTCTCACCGGAGAGAGAGAGAGAGAAAGTTGATGTGTTCTGGGCAAAATCTGGAGTCGTCCCAAAGCCACATTGGCCTTAACCTCCAAGGTGTCAGACTGAATGACGAGAACAAGATTGTCGGCGTAGGCTAAGGGAAGAACCGCACTAAATCCATCCCCAGGAACTCATCCAAGACAAAGGACCATAGAAATGGTCCCAGAACAGAGCCCTGGGGACAAATCCGGAAGACACTTCTTGTGACTGTTTGAAATTTAGTAATAATCTGCACTCTTCTGTCTTCAAGTTATGATTTTAAACTGTTGTAAAGGTTGCTGGAGATTCCAGCCTACCGAAGTCTTCGAAGGACACTGGGCCACCACAGTCGATCGAAGGCCCCAGCGAAGTGAAACATAATAGCCAAAGAGTATTTTACTTCCGTTTGTGTGGCATGAGTAATTAGGCTGTGGCTGGCGTTTTCAGTGCTACATCCAATCTTGAAGCCAAATTGGTGTGGGGATACGAGTTGCTGCTCGGAAAATCAGTTGGCAAGTCGATAGAGTAGGAACCGTTCCTGGAGTTTTACTAGGACAGAGAGTAGTGCTATTGGTCTATAAGACGCAGGAAGCTGTGGTGGGTTTTCTGGATTTTTGAGGATAAGTTTGAGTATGGCTATTTTCCAAGAAGCAGGGAAGGTTCCATTGGCTAGACATCTGTTGAAAAGACTTAGCAGGGTGGTGGGGTAGTGGTCAGTAAATTTCTTAATAACATCTACCTCCAAGAGGTCACATCCTGGAGTCTTCCCTTCCTTCATCTTGGCCAAGACCATGTTCAATTCTATGGTTGTGAACGGTAGTTCCTTGAGTGTAGGTTGCATTGGTGACTATGATCTGTTGTTGTTCCGGAGATAGTCAACTGTTGTGCGTCAACAGTTGGATATTCTTCAGTGAGTCGATCCAGGAGTAGTTGGGGTCCCATCGGGTTTGAGGGTTGCATTCAAGACTTCTCCTCTGGGTAATTTGTTTATTATAATACGGAAGACAATTCCCCGAGGATCACTTTTTCCGATGGTGGTCACCAAAACCTGACATGATGCTTTCTTGCTCTTTCGTATTTCCTGAGTGTAATTATTGCGCACCACTCGTAGGCCTCTCGTGCAGCTTCAACTTCTCGAGGAGGGAGATGATTGCGGGTCCACTTGAATGTCTTCCGGGCAAGGTGGACTCGTTTCCTCAGGTCACCGAGATCTGCATTCCACCAAGGGACAGCATATCGATATCGCTTCCTTCGGGGAATCGATACATCAGAGGCTCTCCTTACAATCTTAGTTATCTTATTTACGCAGTCCTCAGGTGGGTAGGTATTGCGAAGTTAGCTGTCTTCGGGTAGGTATCTTATTAACTCATCATGGAAACGTCGTCACTCCGTTTTCTTGGTGCAGTAGCGAACTATGTCACGGGGAATATGTGGGAATCGCTTAGAGCGAACCAGGGAGAATGTAATTGGTCTGTGGTCCGACGTTGTCCAAGATTCCTGCACGGTCCAGCAGGTAAGCTTGTTTGCAATATCTGGCGTGGCCATAGTAATGTCTATCGTACTTTCCCCGTGGATGCTACTGAAAGTGGACAACTAACCTGGGCGATTTAATACTCTCAAGCCAGATGAAAGGTTGAAGTCCTCCAGTCGAGGGCCATTTCTCGTTGATGTTTGTCAGGTGTTGTACTGTGCCAGAGGGCGGAGCGACAGTTGGCATCTATAACTATTACCAACTGCCCACCAGGGAGATGGCGTAATGTTGCCTGCATTAGCGAAATTGCAGTGGTAATATCCTCACCGGGATGACTATAGAGCGAGATAAGGTACAAGGATCCAAGAGGAGTTAGGATTTGTGCACAAGCACTGATGGCAGTACACAGAGGTGTGATCTTAACAGCAGTGACCTCTTGGCTTTTAATAAAGACTGCTGCCCATGAGTGGTTATCGGTGCTGTGAATAATCTTTTATGAGGTAGGGTATCCCACCATGTTCCCCATGTGGACGTAAGCTTCCTGTACAAGTAAGGCATCGATGTGTTGTTCCTCTGCCTTGATTTTAGTTGGTCTGGGACCACCCTCGCTCTATGTGCATTTAGCTGCAAGATGTTTGTTTGGAAGGTGTCTATCCGTAATTAATCCTAGTTTGGTATATACTCTTGATTTTTTTGTAGACAGGGCAATTAACATCTCTTTTTGAGTGATCGCGCGGTACCTTAGCTGCTTTGCAGTTAGCACATGCTGGTGGCTGTTCCTTAGAGGGACAATCTTTAAACTCGTCCCCCTTTTGGGCACAGTGCCCACAGGTGGATTCGCGCCGGTTACACGTGTGGGAAGTATACTCAAAGCGGAGACACCTGTAGCACTTCGGAACAGAGATAAACTCTCTGAACCTGTGGCTGCCGCAGCCCACAAAGATCCTATTTTGAGATGCTGTTATTTGCCATGCTCTAGGCGATAACTCCACCACCCAATTACCATTAGTTGGCGATTTTGCCCTGTTTTTATATTTGGGAATGACATCCTCTTTCGCTAGTCCTGGTAGGAACATATTCAGGTTCTTAATATACATCTCTTCTTTAAGCTCTTCTGGAGTTATACTCTGGTCAACATCAAACAAGACGATCGATGTCCCTTTCCGTTTTGGGGCTTCTGCTTTTACCCCGTAGCTTGTGATATCTGAGTTCTTAAGGATTGTTATTGCCTCCTCCCTGGTATCTGTTTCTATTATTATACCGGAGTTACTGGTCTTCCTTATGCTTCTTAATTATAATTGTCTTCATTTGCTCCTTCATGGTTTTGATGAGAGCTGCCTTAACAGCTTCACTCGTTTCGAGCTGGATGTCCTCTGTTTGCTTCACCAGTATTACATGAGACTCCAGATTTTTCTTTGTTGCTTTGTTTGTAGGCTGGTCAGTGGACAGCTGCCCGGCGCCACTCCTCAACGCCTCCACAAAGGAACGGGGGCGTTGTGGCATTTGATTTTCCCGTTCCTGAGAAAGGACGTCAAGCTTTGCTTGCATTCTTGCGGACACTAGGTCGTCCTTGGAAATTATTGCAAATGCGGTGCTTGTGAAGCTCCAGAACTGGGCAGCCTTGCACAACCTTACCATCTCGGCAGAAAAAACAAAATCCATTCTCCTAAAGGGCAGACTACAAATTAGAAGACCACCTACGATGAAATTAAACTTCACCCCCATCCGACTGTACACAGAGGTTAAATACTTAGGTATTTACATTGACTCAGGTCTTAATTTCCATAACCACCTGAAATATCTAGCCACCAAAATCCGGAAGTATGCCGCCATGATCAGGAGGGTGAGCAG